>NC_133426.1:66082500-67332500 GCF_049350105.2 Macaca mulatta | reverse complement strand
AAAGGGATCCGAAATATCTGTTCTTAGGTTCCACAGAAATAAGGCTAGCAAAGAGATCCACGAAATAAAGATGTAACTCTGTGAGATGAATTAACAGAACACTAAGCAGTTTCTCAGAAAGCTTCTTTCCAGATTTCATCTGAGGATATTTCCTTTTTCACCATAGCCCTCTATGGGCTTCCAAATATCACTTTGCCAACTCCACAAGAACTGTCTTAGCGAAAGGCTTCTTGAGGGGAAAGCTGCAACTCTGGGAGATGATTTCACAGAACACAAAGAAGTTTCTCAGAAAGCTTCTTTCTCTTTGTTATCCGGGGATATTTCCTTTGGCCCTATAGTCTTCAAAGGGATCCGAAATATCTGTTCTCAGATTCCACAGAAATAAGGCTAGCAAAGAGATCCACGAAATACAGATGTAACCCTGTGAGATGAATTAACAGAACACTAAGCAGTTTCTCAGAAAGCTTCTTTCCAGATTTCATCTGAAGATATTTCCTTTTTCACCATAGCCCTCTATGGGCTTCCAAATATCACTTCGCCAATTCCACAAGAACTGTCTTAGCGAAAGGATTCTTGAGGGGAAAGCTGTAACTCTGTGAGATGATTTCACAGATCACAAAGAAGTTTCTCAGAAAGCTTCTTTCTCTTTGTTATCGGAGGATATTTCCTTTGGCCCTATAGTCTTCAAAGGGATCCGAAATATCTGTTCTCAGATTCCACAGAAATAAGGCTAGCAAAGAGATCCACGAAATACAGATGTAACTCTGTGAGGTGAATTAACAGAACACTAAGCAGTTTCTCAGAAAGCTTCTTTCCAGATTTCATCTGAGGATATTTCCTTTTTCACTATAGCCCTCTATGGGCTTCCAAATATAACTTTGCCAATTCCACAAGAACTGTCTTAGCGAAAGGCTTCTTGAGGGGAAAGCTGTAACTCTGTGAGATGGTTTCACAGAACACAAAGAAGTTTCTCAGAAACCTTCTTTCTCTTTGTTATTGGAGGATATTTCCTTTGGCCCTATGGTCTTCAAAGGCATCCGAAATATCTGTTCTCAGATTCCACAGAAATAAGGCTAGCAAAGAGATCCACGAAATACAGATGTAACTCTGTGAGATGAATTAACAGAACACTAAGCAGTTTTTCAGAAAGCTTCTTTCCAGATTTCATCTGAGGATATTTCCTCTTTCACCATAGCCCTCTAAGGGCTCCAAATATCACTTTGCCAGTTCCACAAGAAGTGCTTTATCAAAAGGCTTCTTGAGGCAAAGCTGTAACTCTGCGAGATCATTTCACAGAACACAAAGAAGTTTCTCAGAAAGCTTCTTTCTCTTTGTTATCGGAGGATATTTCCTTTGGCCCTATAGTCTTCAAAGGGATCCGAAATATCTGTTCTCAGATTCCACAGAAATAAGGCTAGCAAAGAGATCCACGAAATACCGATGTAACACTGTGAGATGAATTAACAGAACACTAAGCAGTTTCTCAGAAAGCTTCTATCCAGATTTCATCTGAGGATATTTCCTTTTTCACCATAGCCCTCTATGGGCTTCCAAATATCACTTTGCCAATTACACAAGAACTGTCTTAGCGAAAGGCTTCTTGAGGGGAAAACTGTAACTCCGTGAGATGGTTTCACAGAACACAAAGAAGTTTCTCAGAAAGCTTCTTTCTCTTTTTTATCGGAAGATATTTCCTTTGGCCCTATAATCTTCAAAGGGATCCGAAATATCTGTTCTCAGATTTCTCAGAAATAAGGCTAGCAAAGAGATCCACGAAATACAGATGTAACTCTGTGAGATGAATTAACAGAACACTAAGCAGTTTCTCAGAAAGCTTCTTTCCAGATTTCATCTGAGGATATTTCCTTTTTCACCATAGCCCTATATGGGCTTCCAAATATCACTTTCCCAATTCCACAAGAACTGTCTTGGCGAAAGGCTTCTTGAGGGGAAAGCTGTGACTCTGTGAGATGATTTCCCAGAACACAAAGAAGTTTCTCAGAAAGCTTCTTTCTCTTTGTTATCGGAGGATATTTCCTTTGGCCCAATAGTCTTCAAAGGCATCCGAAATATCTGTTCTCAGATTCCACAGAAATAAGGCTAGCAAAGAGATCCGCGGAATACAGATGTAACACTGTGAGATGAATTAACAGAAAACTAAGCAGTTTCTCGGAAAGCTTCTTTCCAGATTTCATCTGAGGATATTTCTTTTTTCACCGTAGCCCTCTATGGGCTTCCAAATATCACTTTGCCAATTCCACAAGAACTGTCTTAGCGAAAGGCTTCTTGAGGGCAAAGCTGTAACTCTGTGAGATGATTTCACAGAACACAAAGAAGTTTCTCAGAAAGCTTCTTTCTCTTTGTTATCGGAGGATATTTCCTTTGGCCCTATGTTCTTCAATGGCATCCGAAATATCTGTTCTGAGATTCCACAGAAATAAGGCTAGCAAAGAGATCCACGAAATACAGATGTAATTCTGTGAGATGAATTAACAGAACACTAAGCAGTTTCTCAGAAAGCTTCTTTCCAGATTTAAACTGAGGATATTTCCTTTTTCACCATAGCCCTCTAGGGGCTTCCAAATATCACTTTGCCAATTCCAAAAGAACTGTCTTAGCGAAAGGCTTCTTGAGTGTAAAGCTGTAACTCTGTGAGATGATTTCACAGAACACAAAGAAGTTTCTCAGAAAGCTTCTTTTTCTTTGTTATCGGAGGATATTTCCTTTGGCCCTATAGTCTTCAAAGGGATCCGAAATATCTGTTCTCAGATTCCACAGAAATAAGGCTAGCAAAGAGATCCACGAAATACAGATGTAACTCTGTGAGATGAATTAACAGAACACTAAGCAGTTTCTCAGAAAGCTTCTTTCCAGATTTCATCTGAGGATATTTCCTTTTTCACCATAGCCCTCTATGGGCTTCCAAATATCACTTTGCCAATTCCACAAGAACTGTGTTAGTGAAAGGCTTCTTGAGGGGAAAGCTGTAACTCTGTGAGATGATTTCACAGAACACAAAGAAGTTTCTCAGAAAGCTTCTTTCTCTTTGTTATCAGAGGATATTTCCTTTGGCCCTATAGTCTTCAAAGGGATCCGAAATATCTGTTCTCAGATTACACAGAAATAAGGCTTGGAAAGAGTTCCACGAAATACAGATGTAACTCTGTCAGATGAATTAACAGAACACTAAGCAGTTTCTCAGAAAGCTTCTTTCCAGATTTCATCTGAGGATATTTCCTTTTTCACCATAGCTCTCTATGGGCTTCCAAATATCACTTTGCCAATTCCACAAGAACTGTCTTAGCGAAAGGCTTCTTTTGGGAAAGCTGTAACTCTGTGAGATGATTTCACAAAACACAAAGAAGTTTCTCAGAAAGCTTCCTTCTCTTTGTTATCGGAGGATATTTCCTTTGGCCCTATAGTCTTCAAAGGGATCCGAAATATCTGTTCTCAGAATCCACAGAAATAAGGCTAGCAAAGAGATCCACGAAAAACCGATGTAACCCTGTGAGGGAATTAACAGAACACTAAGCAGTTTCTCAGAAAGCTTCTTTCCAGATTTCATCGGAAGATATTTCGTTTTGCACCATAGCCCTCAATGGGCTTCCAAATATCACTTCGCCAATTCCACAAGAACAGTCTTAGCGAAAGGCTTCTTGAGGGGAAAGCTGTAACTCTGTGAGATGATTTCACAGATCACAAAGAAGTTTCTCAGACAGCTTCTTTCTCTTTGTTATCGGAGGATATTTCCATTGGCCCTATAGTCTTCAAAGGGATCCGAAATATCTGTTCTCAGATTCCACAGAAATAAGGCTAGCAAAGAGATCCACGAAATACAGATGTAACTCTGTGAGGTGAATTAACAGAACACTAAGCAGTTTCTCAGAGCTTCTTTCCAGATTTCATCTCTGGATATTTCCTTTTTCACCATTGCCCTCTATGGGCTTCCAAATATAACTTTGCCAATTCCACAAGAACTGTCTTAGAGAAAGGCTTCTTGAGGGGAAAGCTGTAACTCTGTGAGATGATTTCACAGAACTCAAAGAAGTTTCTCAGAAACCTTCTTTCTCTTTGTTATGGGAGGATATTTCCTTTGACCCTATGGTCTTCAAAGGCATCCGAAATATCTGTTCTCAGATTCCACAGAAATAAGGCTAGCAAAGAGATCCACGAAATACAGATGTAACTCTGTGAGATGAATTAACAGAACACTAAGCAGTTTCTCAGAAAGCTTCTTTCCAGATTTCATCTGTGGATATTTCCTTTTTCATCATAGCCCTCTATGGGCTTCCAAATATCACTTTGCCAATTCCACAAGAAGTGCCTTATCGAAAGGCTTCTTGAGGGGAAAGCTGTAACTCTGCGAGATGATTTCACAGAACACAAAGAAGTTTCTCAGAAAGCTTCTTTCTCTTTCTTATCGGAGGATATTTCCTTTGGCCCTATATACTTCAAAGGGATCCGAAATATCTGTTATCAGATTCCACAGAAATAAGGCTAGCAAAGAGATCCACGAAATACAGATGTAACTCTGTGAGATGAATTAACAGAACACTAAGGAGGTTCTTAGAAAGCTTCTTTCCAGATTTCATCTGAGGATATTTCCTTTTTCACCATAGCCCTCTATGGGCTTCCAAATATCACTTTGCCAATTCCACAAGAACTGTCTTAGCGAAAGGCTTCTTGAGCGGAAAGCTGTAACTCTGTAAGATGATTTCACAGAACACAAAGAAGTTTCTCAGAAAGCTTCTTTCTCTTTGTTATCGGAGGATATTTCCTTTGGCCCCATAGTCTTCAAAGGGATCCGAAATATCTGTTCTCAGATTCCAGAGAAATAAGGCTAGCAAAGAGATCCACGAAATACAGATGTAACTCTGTGTGATGAATTAACAGAACACTAAGCAATTTCTCAGAAAGCTTCTTTCCAGATTTCATCTGAGGATATTTCCTTTTTCACCATAGCCCTCTATGGGCTTCAAAATATCACTTTGCCAATTCCACAAGAACTGTCTTAGCGAAAGTCTTCTTGAGGGGAAAGATGTAACTCTGTGAGATGATTTCAATGAACACAAAGAAGTTTCTCAGAAACCTTCTTTCTCTTTCTTATCCGAGTATATTTCCTTTGGCCCTATAGTCTTCAAAGGGATCCGAAATATCTGTTCTCAGGTTCCACAGAAATAAGGCTAGCATAGAGATCCACGAAATACAGATGTAACTCTGTGAGATGAATTAACAGAACACTAAGCAGTTTCTCAGAAAGCTTCTTTCCAGATTTCATCTGAGGATATTTCCTTTTTCACCACAGCCCTCTAGGAGCTTCCAAATATCACTTTTCCAATTCCACAAGAACTGTCTTAGCGAAAGGCTTCTTTTGGGAAAGCTGTAACTCTGTGAGATGATTTCACAGAACACAAAGAAGTTTCTCAGAAAGCTTCTTTCTCTTTGTTATCGGAGGATATTTCCTTTGGCCCTATAGTCTTCAAAGGGATCCGAAATATCTGTTCTCAGATTCCACAGAAATAAGGCTAGCAAAGAGATTCACGAAATACAGATGTAACTCTGTGTGATGAATTAACAGAACACTAAGCAGTTTCTCAGAAAGTTTCTTTCCAGATTTCATCTGAGGATATTTCCTTTTTCATCATAGCCCTCTATGGGCTTCCAAATATCACTTTGCCAATTCCACAAGAACTGTCTTAGCGAAAGCCTTCTTGAGGGGAAAGCTGTAACTCTGTGAGATGATTTCAAAGAACACAAAGAAGTTTCTCAGAAAGCTTCTTTCTATTTGTTATCAGAGGATATTTCCTTTGGCCCTATAGTCTTCAAAGGGATCCGAAATATCTGTTCTCAGGTTCCACAGAAATAAGGCTAGCAAAGAGATCCACGAAATACAGATGTAACTCTGTGAGATGAATTAACAGAACACTAAGCAGTTTCTCAGAAAGCTTCTTTCCAGATTTCGTCTGAGAATATTTCCTTTTTCACCATAGCCCTCTATGGGCTTCCAAATATCACTTTGCCAACTCCACAAAAACTGTCTTAGCGAAAGGCTTCTTGAGGGGAAAGCTGCAACTCTGGGAGATGATTTCACAGAACACAAAGAAGTTTCTCAGAAAGCTTCTTTCTCTTTGTTATCCGGGGATATTTCCTTTGGCCCTATAGTCTTCAAAGGGATCCGAAATATCTGTTCTCAGATTCCACAGAAATAAGGCTAGCAAAGAGATCCACGAAATACAGATGTAACCCTGTGAGATGAATTAACAGAACACTAAGCAGTTTCTCAGAAAGCTTCTTTCCAGATTTCATCTGAAGATATTTCCTTTTGCACCATAGACCTCTATGTGCTTCCAAATATCACTTCGCCAATTCCACAAGAACTGTCTGAGCGAAAGGCTTCTTGAGGGGAAAGCTGTAACTCTGTGAGATGATTTCACAGATCACAAAGAAGTTTCTCAGAAAGCTTCTTTCTCTTTGTTATCGGAGGATATTTCCTTTGGCCCTATAGTCTTCAAAGGGATCCGAAATATCTGTTCTCAGATTCCACAGAAATAAGGCTAGCAAAGAGATCCACGAAATACCGATGTAACTCTGTGAGGTGAATTAACAGAACACTAAGCAGTTTCTCAGAAAGCTTCTTTCCAGATTTCATCTGAGGATATTTCCTTTTTCACTATAGCCCTCTATGGGCTTCCAAATATCACTTTGCCAATTCCACAAGAACTGTCTTAGCGAAAGGCTTCTTGAGGGGAAAGCTGTAACTCTGTGAGATGATTTCACAGAACACAAAGAAGTTTCTCAGAAACCTTCTTTCTCTTTGTTATTGGAGGATATTTCCTTTGGCCCTATGGTCTTCAAAGGCATCCGAAATATCTGTTCTCAGATTCCACAGAAATAAGGCTAGCAAAGAGATCCACGAAATACAGATGTAACTCTGTGAGATGAATTAACAGAACACTAAGCAGTTTCTCAGAAAGCTTCTTTCCAGATTTCATCTGTGGATATTTCCTTTTTCACCATAGCCCTCTAAGGGCTTCCAAATATCACTTTGCCAATTCCACAAGAAGTGCTTTATCGAAAGGCTTCTTGAGGGGAAAGCTGTAACTCTGTGAGATGATTTCACAGAACACAAAGAAGTTTCTCAGAAAGCTTCTTTCTCTTTGTTATCAGAGGATATTTCCTTTGGCCCTATAGTCTTCAAAGGGATCCGAAATATCTGTTCTCAGATTCCACAGAAATAAGGCTAGCAAATAGATCCACGAAATGCAGATGTAACACTGTGAGATGAATTAACAGAACACTAAGCAGTTTCTCAGAAAGCTTCTATCCAGATTTCATCTGAGGATATTTCCTTTTTCACCATAGCCCTCTAGGGGCTTCCAAATATCACTTTGCCAATTCCACAAGATCTGTCTTAGCGAAAGGCTTCTTGAGGGGAAAGCTGTATCTCTGTGAGATGATTTCAAAGAACACAAAGAATTTTCTCAGAAAGCTTCTTTTTCTTTGTTATCAGAGGATATTTCCTTTGGCCCTATAATCTTCAAAGGGATCCGAAATATCTGTTCTCAGATTCCACAGAAATAAGGCTAGCAAAGAGATCCACGAAATACAGATGTAACTCTGTGTGATGAATTAACAGAACACTAAGCAGTTTCTCAGAAAGTTTCTTTCCAGATTTCATCTGAGGATATTTCCTTTTTCATCATAGCCCTCTATGGGCTTCCAAATATCACTTTGCCAATTCCACAAGAACTGTCTTAGCGAAAGCCTTCTTGAGGGGAAAGCTGTAACTCAGTGAGATGATTTCAAAGAACACAAAGAAGTTTCTCAGAAAGCTTCTTTCTCTTTGTTATCAGAGGATATTTCCTTTGGCCCTATAGTCTTCAAAGGGATCCGAAATATCTGTTCTCAGATTCCACAGAAATAAGGCTAGCAAAGAGATCCACGAAATACAGATGTAACCCTGTGAGATGAATTAACAGAACACTAAGCAGTTTCTCAGAAAGCTTCTTTCCAGATTTCATCTGAAGATATTTCCTTTTGCACCATAGACCTCTATGTGCTTCCAAATATCACTTCGCCAATTCCACAAGAACTGTCTGAGCGAAAGGCTTCTTGAGGGGAAAGCTGTAACTCTGTGAGATGATTTCACAGATCACAAAGAAGTTTCTCAGAAAGCTTCTTTCTCTTTGTTATCGGAGGATATTTCCTTTGGCCCTATAGTCTTCAAAGGGATCCGAAATATCTGTTCTCAGATTCCACAGAAATAAGGCTAGCAAAGAGATCCACGAAATACCGATGTAACTCTGTGAGGTGAATTAACAGAACACTGAGCAGTTTCTCAGAAAGCTTCTTTCCAGATTTCATCTGAGGATATTTCCTTTTTCACTATAGCCCTCTATGGGCTTCCAAATATCACTTTGCCAATTCCACAAGAACTGTCTTAGCGAAAGGCTTCTTGAGGGGAAAGCTGTAACTCTGTGAGATGATTTCACAGAACACAAAGAAGTTTCTCAGAAACCTTCTTTCTCTTTGTTATTGGAGGATATTTCCTTTGGCCCTATAGTCTTCAAAGGCATCCGAAATATCTGTTCTCAGATTCCACAGAAATAAGGCTAGCAAAGAGATCCACGAAATACAGATGTAACTCTGTGAGATGAATTAACAGAACACTAAGCAGTTTCTCAGAAAGCTTCTTTCCAGATTTCATCTGTGGATATTTCCTTTTTCAACATAGCCCTCTAAGGGCTTCCAAATATCACTTTGCCAATTCCACAAGAAGTGCTTTATCGAAAGGCTTCTTGAGGGGAAAGCTGTAACTCTGTGAGATGATTTCACAGAACACAAAGAAGTTTCTCAGAAAGCTTCTTTCTCTTTGTTATCGGAGGATATTTCCTTTGGCCCTATAGTCTTCAAAGGGATCCGAAATATCTGTTCTCAGATTCCACAGAAATAAGGCTAGCAAAGAGATCCACGAAATGCAGATGTAACACTGTGAGATGAATTAACAGAACAAGAAGCAGTTTCTCAGAAAGCTTCTATCCAGATTTCATCTGAGGATATTTCCTTTTTCACCATAGCCCTCTATGGGCCTCCAAATATCACTTTGCCAATTCCACAAGAACTGTCTTAGCGAAAGGCTTATTGAGGGGAAAGCTGTAACTCTGTGAGATGACTTCACAGAACACAAAGAAGTTTCTCAGAAAGCTTCTTTCTCTTTGTTATCGGAGGATATTTCCTTTGGCCCTATAGTCTTCAAAGGGATCCGAAATATCTGTTCTCAGATTCCACAGAAATAAGGCTAGCAAAGAGATCCACGAAATACAGATGTAACTCTGTGACATGAATTAACAGAACAGTAAGCAGTTTCTCAGAAAGCTTCTTTCCAGATTTCATCTGAGGATATTTCCTTTTTCACCATAGCCCTCTATGGGCTTCCCAATATCACTTTGCCAATTCCACAAGAACGACCTTATCGAAAGGCTTCTTGAGGGGAAAGCTGTATCTCTGTGATCTGATTTCACAGAACACAAAGAAGTTTCTCAGAAAGCGTCTTTCTCTTTGTTATCGGAGGATATTTCCTTTGGCCCTGTAGTCTTCAAAGGGATCCGAAATATCTGTTCTCAGATTCCACAGAAATAAGGCTAGCAAAGAGATCCACGAAATACAGATGTAACACTGTGACATGAATTAACAGAACACTAAGCAGTTTCTCAGAAAGCTTCTTTCCAGATTTCATCTGAGGATATTTCCTTTTTCACCATAGCCCTCTACGGGCTTCCAAATATCACTTTGCCAATTCCACAAGAACGGCCTTATCGAAAGGCTTCTTGAGGGGAAAGCTGTAACTCTGTGAGATGATTTCACAGAACACAAAGAAGTTTCTCAGAAAGCTTCTTTCTCTTTGTTATCGGAGGATATTTCCTTTGGTCCTGTAGTCTTCTAAGGGATCCGAAATATCTGTTTTCAGTTTCCACAGAAATAAGGTTAGCAAAGAGATCCACGAAATACAGATGTAACTCTGTGAGATGAATTAACAGAACACTAAGCAGTTTCTCAGAAAGCTTCTTTCCAGATTTCATCTGAGGATATTTCCTTTTTCACCATAGCCCTCTAGGGGCTTCCAAATATCACTTTGCCAATTCCACAAGAACTGTCTTAGCGAAAGGCTTCTTGAGGGGAAAGCTGTAACTCTGTGAGATGATTTCACAGAACACAAAGAAGTTTCTCAGAAAGCTTCTTTCTCTTTTTTATCGGAGGATATTTCCTTTGGCCCTATAGTCTTCAAAGGAATCCGAAATATCTGTTCTCAGATTCCACAGAAATAAGGCTAGCAAAGAGATCCACGTAATACAGATGTAACTCTGTGAGAAGAATTAACAGAACACTAAGCACTTTCTCAGAAAGCTTCTTTCCAGATTTCTTCTGAGCATATTTCCCTTTTCACCGTAGCCCTCTATGGGCTTCCAAATATCACTTTGCCAATTCCACAAGAACTGTCTTAGCGAAAGGCTTCTTGAGGGGAAAGCTGTAACTCTGTGAGATGATTTCACAGAACACAAAGAAGTTTCTCAGAAAGCTTCTTTCTCTTTGTTATCGGAGGATATTTCCTTTGGCCCTATAGTCTTCAAAGGGATCCGAAATATCTGTTCTCAGATTACACAGAAATAAGGCTTGGAAACAGTTCCACGAAATACAGATGTAACTCTGTCAGATGAATTAACAGAACACTAAGCAGTTTCTCAGAAAGCTTCTTTCCAGATATCATCTGAGGATATTTCCTTTTTCACCATAGCTCTCTATGGGCTTCCAAATATCACTTTGCCAATTCCACAAGAACTGTCTTAGCGAAAGGCTTCTTTTGGGAAAGCTGTAACTCTGTGAGATGATTTCACAGAACACAAAGAAGTTTCTCAGAAAGCTTCCTTCTCTTTGTTATCGGAGGATATTTCCTTTGGCCCTATAGTCTTCAAAGGGATCCGAAATATCTGTTCTCAGAATCCACAGAAATAAGGCTAGCAAAGAGATCCACGAAAAACCGATGTAACCCTTTGAGGGAATTAACAGAACACTAAGCAGTTTCTCAGAAAGCTTCTTTCCAGATTTCATCGGAAGATATTTCCTTTTGTACCTTAGCCCTCAATGGGCTTCCAAATATCACTTTTCCAATTCCACAAGAACTGTCTTAGCGAAAGGCTTCTTTTGGGAAAGCTGTAACTCTGTGAGATGATTTCACAGAACACAAAGAAGTTTCTCAGAAAGCTTCTTTCTCTTTGTTATCGGAGGATATTTCCTTTGGCCCTATAGTCTTCAAAGGGATCCGAAATATCTGTTCTCAGATTCCACAGAAATAAGGCTAGCAAAGAGATCCACGAAATACAGATGTAACTCTGTGTGATGAATTAACAGAACACTAAGCAGTTTCTCAGAAAGTTTCTTTCCAGATTTCATCTGAGGATATTTCCTTTTTCATCATAGCCCTCTATGGGCTTCCAAATATCACTTTGCCAATTCCACAATAACTGTCTTAGCGAAAGCCTTCTTGAGGGGAAAGCTGTAACTCTGTGAGATGATTTCAAAGAACACAAAGAAGTTTCTCAGAAAGCTTCTTTCTCTTTTTTATCAGAGGATATTTCCTTTGGCCCTATAGTCTTCAAAGGGATCCGAAATATCTGTTCTCAGGTTCCACAGAAATAAGGCTAGCAAAGAGATCCACGAAATACAGATGTAACTCTGTGAGATGAATTAACAGAGCACTAAGCAGTTTCTCAGAAAGCTTCTTTCCAGATTTCGTCTGAGAATATTTCCTTTTTCACCATAGCCCTCTATGGGCTTCCAAATATCACTTTGCCAACTCCACAAGAACTGTCTTAGCGAAAGGCTTCTTGAGGGGAAAGCTGCAACTCTGGGAGATGATTTCACAGAACACAAAGAAGTTTCTCAGAAAGCTTCTTTCTCTTTGTTATCCGGGGATATTTCCTTTGGCCCTATAGTCTTCAAAGGGATCCGAAATATCTGTTCTCAGATTCCACAGAAATAAGGCTAGCAAAGAGATCCACGAAATACAGATGTAACCCTGTGAGATGAATTAACAGAACACTAAGCAGTTTCTCAGAAAGCTTCTTTCCAGATTTCATCTGAGGATATTTCCTTTTGCACCATAGACCTCTATGTGCTTCCAAATATCACTTCGCCAATTCCACAAGAACTGTCTGAGCGAAAGGCTTCTTGAGGGGAAAGCTGTAACTCTGTGAGATGATTTCACAGATCACAAAGAAGTTTCTCAGAAGGCTTCTTTCTCTTTGTTATCGGAGGATATTTCTTTGGCCCTATAGTCTTCAAAGGGATCCGAAATATCTGTTCTCAGATTCCACAGAAATAAGGCTAGCAAAGAGATCCACGAAATACCGATGTAACTCTGTGAGGTGAATTAACAGAACACTAAGCAGTTTCTCAGAAAGCTTCTTTCCAGATTTCATCTGAGGATATTTCCTTTTTCACTATAGCCCTCTATGGGCTTCCAAATATCACTTTGCCAATTCCACAAGAACTGTCTTAGCGAAAGGCTTCTTGAGGGGAAAGCTGTAACTCTGTGAGATGATTTCACAGAACACAAAGAAGTTTCTCAGAAACCTTCTTTCTCTTTGTTATTGGAGGATATTTCCTTTGGCCCTATGGTCTTCAAAGGCATCCGAAATATCTGTTCTCAGATTCCACAGAAATAAGGCTAGCAAAGAGATCCACGAAATACAGATGTAACACTGTGAGATGAATTAACAGAACACTAAGCAGTTTCTCAGAAAGCTTCTTTCCAGATTTCATCTGTGGATATTTCCTTTTTCAACATAGCCCTCTAAGGGCTTCCAAATATCACTTTGCCAATTCCACAAGAAGTGCTTTATCGAAAGGCTTCTTGAGGGGAAAGCTGTAACTCTGCGAGATGATTTCACAGAACACAAAGAAGTTTCTCAGAAAGCTTCTTTCTCTTTGTTATCGGAGGATATTTCCTTTGGCCCTAGAGTCTTCAAAGGGATCCGAAATATCTGTTCTCAGATTCCACAGAAATAAGGCTAGCAAAGAGATCCACGAAATGCAGATGTAACACTGTGAGATGAATTAACAGAACACTAAGCAGTTTCTCAGAAAGCTTCTATCCAGATTTCATCTGAGGATATTTCCTTTTTCACCATAGCCCTCTATGGGCCTCCAAATATCACTTTGCCAATTACACAAGAACTGTCTTAGCGAAAGGCTTCTTGAGGGGAAAACTGTAACTCCGTGAGATGGTTTCACAGAACACAAAGAAGTTTCTCAGAAAGCTTCTTTCTCTTTGTTATCGGAAGATATTTCCTTTGGCCCTATAATCTTCAAAGGGATCCGAAATATCTGTTCTCAGATTCCACAGAAATAAGGCTAGCAAAGAGGTCCGCGAAATACAGATGTAACACTGTGAGATGAATTAACAGAAAACTAAGCAGTTTCTCGGAAAGCTTCTTTCCAGATTTCATCTGAGGATATTTCTTTTTTCACCGTAGCCCTCTATGGGCTTCCAAATATCACTTTGCCAATTCCACAAGAACTGTCTTAGCGAAAGGCTTCTTGAGGGCAAAGCTGTAACTCTGTGAAATGATTTCACAGAACACAAAGAAGTTTCTCAGAAAGCTTCTTTCTCTTTGTTATCGGAGGATATTTCCTTTGGCCCTATGGTCTTCAACGGCATCCGAAATATCTGTTCTGAGATTCCACAGAAATAAGGCTAGAAAAGAGATCCACGAAATACAGATGTAATTCTGTGAGATGAATTAACAGAACACTAAGCAGTTTCTCAGAAAGCTTCTTTCCAGATTTAATCTGAGGATATTTCCTTTTTCACCATAGCCATCTAGGGGCTTCCAAATATCACTTTGCCAATTCCAAAAGAACTGTCTTAGCGAAAGGCTTCTTGAGGGGAAAGCTGTAACTCTGTGAGATGATTTCACAGAACACAAAGAAGTTTCTCAGAAAGCTTCTTTTTCTTTGTTATCGGAGGATATTTCCTTTGGCCCTATAGCCTTCAAAGGGATCCGAAATATCTGTTCTCAGAATCCACAGAAATAAGGCTAGCAAAGTGATCCACGAAAAACCGATGTAACCCTGTGAGGGAATTAACAGAACACTAAGCAGTTTCTCAGAAAGCTTCTTTCCAGATTTCATCGGAAGATATTTCCTTTTGCACCATAGCCCTCAATGGGCTTCCAAATATCACTTCGCCAATTCCACAAGAACTGTCTTAGCGAAAGGCTTCTTGAGGGGAAAGCTGTAACTCTGTGAGATGATTTCACAGATCACAAAGAAGTTTCTCAGACAGCTTCTTTCTCTTTGTTATCGGAGGATATTTCCATTGGCCCTATAGTCTTCAAAGGGATCCGAAATATCTGTTCTCAGATTCCACAGAAATAAGGCTAGCAAAGAGATCCACGAAATACAGATGTAACTCTGTGAGGTGAATTAACAGAACACTAAGCAGTTTCTCAGAGCTTCTTTCCAGATTTCATCTGAGGATATTTCCTTTTTCACCATAGCCCTCTATGGGCTTCCAAATATAACTTTGCCAATTCCACAAGAACTGTCTTAGAGAAAGGCTTCTTGAGGGGAAAGCTGTAACTCTGTGAGATGATTTCACAGAACACAAAGAAGTTTCTCAGAAACCTTCTTTCTCTTTGTTATGGGAGGATATTTCCTTTGACCCTATGGTCTTCAAAGGCATCCGAAATATCTGTTCTCAGATTCCACAGAAATAAGGCTAGCAAAGAGATCCACGAAATACAGATGTAACTCTGTGAGATGAATTAACAGAACACTAAGCAGTTTCTCAGAAAGCTTCTTTCCAGATTTCATCTGAGGATATTTCCTTTTTCATCATAGCCCTCTATGGGCTTCCAAATATCACTTTGCCAATTCCACAAGAAGTGCCTTATCGAAAGGCTTCTTGAGGGGAAAGCTGTAACTCTGCGAGATGATTTCACAGAACACAAAGAAGTTTCTCAGAAAGCTTCTTTCTCTTTCTTATCGGAGGATATTTCCTTTGGCCCTATATACTTCAAAGGGATCCGAAATATCTGTTATCAGATTCCACAGAAATAAGGCTAGCAAAGAGATCCACGAAATACAGATGTAACTCTGTGAGATGAATTAACAGAACACTAAGGAGGTTCTTAGAAAGCTTCTTTCCAGATTTCATCTGAGGATATTTCCTTTTTCACCATAGCCCTCTATGGGCTTCCAAATATCACTTTGCCAATTCCACAAGAACTGTCTTAGCGAAAGGCTTCTTGAGCGGAAAGCTGTAACTCTGTAAGATGATTTCACAGAACACAAAGAAGTTTCTCATAAAGCTTCTTTCTCTTTGTTATCAGAGGATATTTCCTTTGGCCCCATAGTCTTCAAAGGGATCCGAAATATCTGTTCTCAGATTCCAGAGAAATAAGGCTAGCAAAGAGATCCACGAAATACAGATGTAACTCTGTGTGATGAATTAACAGAACACTAAGCAATTTCTCAGAAAGCTTCTTTCCAGATTTCATCTGAGGATATTTCCTTTTTCACCATAGCCCTCTATGGGCTTCCAAATATCACTTTGCCAATTCCACAAGAACTGTCTTAGCGAAAGACTTCTTTTGGGAAAGCTGTAACACTGTGAGATGATTTCACAGAACACAAAGAAGTTTCTCAGAAAGCTTCTTTCTCTTTGTTATCGGAGGATATTTCTTTTGGGCCTATAGTCTTCAAAGGGATCCGAAATATCTGTTCTCAGATTACACAGAAATAAGGCTTGGAAAGAGTTCCACGAAATACAGATGTAACTCTGTCAGATGAATTAACAGAACACTAAGCAGTTTCTCAGAAAGCTTCTTTCCAGATTTCATCTGAGGATATTTCCTTTTTCACCATAGCTCTCTATGGGCTTCCAAATATCACTTTGCCAATTCCACAAGAACTGTCTTAGCGAAAGGCTTCTTTTGGGAAAGCTGTAACTCTGTGAGATGATTTCACAAAACACAAAGAAGTTTCTCAGAAAGCTTCCTTCTCTTTGTTATCGGAGGATATTTCCTTTGGCCCTATAGTCTTCAAAGGGATCCGAAATATCTGTTCTCAGAATCCACAGAAATAAGGCTAGCAAAGAGATCCACGAAAAACCGATGTAACCCTGTGAGGGAATTAACAGAACACTAAGCAGTTTCTCAGAAAGCTTCTTTCCAGATTTCATCGGAAGATATTTCCTTTTGCACCATAGCCCTCAATGGGCTTCCAAATATCACTTCGCCAATTCCACAAGAACTGTCTTAGCGAAAGGCTTCTTGAGGGGAAAGCTGTAACTCTGTGAGATGATTTCACAGATCACAAAGAAGTTTCTCAGACAGCTTCTTTCTCTTTGTTATCGGAGGATATTTCCATTGGCCCTATAGTCTTCAAAGGGATCCGAAATATCTGTTCTCAGATTCCACAGAAATAAGGCTAGCAAAGAGATCCACGAAATACAGATGTAACTCTGTGAGGTGAATTAACAGAACACTAAGCAGTTTCTCAGAGCTTCTTTCCAGATTTCATCTGAGGATATTTCCTTTTTCACCATAGCCCTCTATGGGCTTCCAAATATAACTTTGCCAATTCCACAAGAACTGTCTTAGAGAAAGGCTTCTTGAGGGGAAAGCTGTAACTCTGTGAGATGATTTCACAGAACTCAAAGAAGTTTCTCAGAAACCTTCTTTCTCTTTGTTATGGGAGGATATTTCCTTTGACCCTATGGTCTTCAAAGGCATCCGAAATATCTGTTCTCAGATTCCACAGAAATAAGGCTAGCAAAGAGATCCACGAAATACAGATGTAACTCTGTGAGATGAATTAACAGAACACTAAGCAGTTTCTCAGAAAGCTTCTTTCCAGATTTCATCTGAGGATATTTCCTTTTTCATCATAGCCCTCTATGGGCTTCCAAATATCACTTTGCCAATTCCACAAGAAGTGCCTTATCGAAAGGCTTCTTGAGGGGAAAGCTGTAACTCTGCGAGATGATTTCACAGAACACAAAGAAGTTTCTCAGAAAGCTTCTTTCTCTTTCTTATCGGAGGATATTTCCTTTGGCCCTATACACTTCAAAGGGATCCGAAATATCTGTTATCAGATTCCACAGAAATAAGGCTAGCAAAGAGATCCACGAAATACAGATGTAACTCTGTGAGATGAATTAACAGAACACTAAGGAGGTTCTTAGAAAGCTTCTTTCCAGATTTCATCTGAGGATATTTCCTTTTTCACCATAGCCCTCTATGGGCTTCCAAATATCACTTTGCCAATTCCACAAGAACTGTCTTAGCGAAAGGCTTCTTGAGCGGAAAGCTGTAACTCTGTAAGATGATTTCACAGAACACAAAGAAGTTTCTCAGAAAGCTTCTTTCTCTTTGTTATCGGAGGATATTTCCTTTGGCCCCATAGTCTTCAAAGGGATCCGAAATATCTCTTCTCAGATTCCAGAGAAATAAGGCTAGCAAAGAGATCCACGAAATACAGATGTAACTCTGTGTGATGAATTAACAGAACACTAAGCAATTTCTCAGAAAGCTTCTTTCCAGATTTCATCTGAGGATATTTCCTTTTTCACCATAGCCCTCTATGGGCTTCCAAATATCACTTTGCCAATTCCAAAAGAACTGTCTTAGCGAAAGGATTCTTGAGGGGAAAGATGTAACTCTGTGAGATGATTTCAATGAACACAAAGAAGTTTCTCAGAAACCTTCTTTCTCTTTGTTATCCGAGTATATTTCCTTTGGCCCTATAGTCTTCAAAGGGATCCGAAATATCTGTTCTCAGGTTCCACAGAAATAAGGCTAGCATAGAGATCCACGAAATACAGATGTAACTCTGTGAGATGAATTAACAGAACACTAAGCAGTTTCTCAGAAAGCTTCTTTCCAGATTTCATCTGAGGATATTTCCTTTTTCACCACAGCCCTCTAGGAGCTTCCAAATATCACTTTTCCAATTCCACAAGAACTGTCTTAGCGAAAGGCTTCTTTTGGGAAAGCTGTAACTCTGTGAGATGATTTCACAGAACACAAAGAAGTTTCTCAGAAAGCTTCTTTCTCTTTGTTATCGGAGGATATTTCCTTTGGCCCTATAGTCTTCAAAGGGATCCGAAATATCTGTTCTCAGATTCCACAGAAATAAGGCTAGCAAAGAGATCCACGAAATACAGATGTAACTCTGTGTGATGAATTAACAGAACACTAAGCAGTTTCTCAGAAAGTTTCTTTCCAGATTTCATCTGAGGATATTTCCTTTTTCATCATAGCCCTCTACGGGCTTCCAAATATCACTTTGCCAACTCCACAAAAACTGTCTTAGCGAAAGGCTTCTTGAGGGGAAAGCTGCAACTCTGGGAGATGATTTCACAGAACACAAAGAAGTTTCTCAGAAAGCTTCTTTCTCTTTGTTATCCGGGGATATTTCCTTTGGCCCTATAGTCTTCAAAGGGATCCGAAATATCTGTTCTCAGATTCCACAGAAATAAGGCTAGCAAAGAGATCCACGAAATACAGATGTAACCCTGTGAGATGAATTAACAGAACACTAAGCAGTTTCTCAGAAAGCTTCTTTCCAGATTTCATCTGAGGATATTTCCTTTTGCACCATAGACCTCTATGTGCTTCCAAATATCACTTCGCCAATTCCACAAGAACTGTCTGAGCGAAAGGCTTCTTGAGGGGAAAGCTGTAACTCTGTGAGATGATTTCACAGATCACAAAGAAGTTTCTCAGAAAGCTTCTTTCTCTTTGTTATCGGAGGATATTTCCTTTGGCCCTATAGTCTTCAAAGGGATCCGAAATATCTGTTCTCAGATTCCACAGAAATAAGGCTAGCAAAGAGATCCACGAAATACCGATGTAACTCTGTGAGGTGAATTAACAGAACACTAAGCAGTTTCTCAGAAAGCTTCTTTCCAGATTTCATCTGAGGATATTTCCTTTTTCACTATAGCCCTCTATGGGCTTCCAAATATCACTTTGCCAATTCCACAAGAACTGTCTTAGCGAAAGGCTTCTTGAGGGGAAAGCTGTAACTCTGTGAGATGATTTCACAGAACACAAAGAAGTTTCTCAGAAACCTTCTTTCTCTTTGTTATTGGAGGATATTTCCTTTGGCCCTATGGTCTTCAAAGGCATCCGAAATATCTGTTCTCAGATTCCACAGAAATAAGGCTAGCAAAGAGATCCACGAAATACAGATGTAACTCTGTGAGCTGAATTAACAGAACACTAAGCAGTTTCTCAGAAAGCTTCTTTCCAGATTTCATCTGTGGATATTTCCTTTTTCAACATAGCCCTCTAAGGGCTTCCAAATATCACTTTGCCAATTCCACAAGAAGTGCTTTATCGAAAGGCTTCTTGAGGGGAAAGCTGTAACTCTGTGAGATGATTTTACAGAACACAAAGAAGTTTCTCTGAAAGCTTCTTTCTCTTTGTTATCGGAGGATATTTCCTTTGGCCCTATAGTCTTCAAAGGGATCCGAAATATCTGTTCTCAGATTCCACAGAAATAAGGCTAGCAAAGAGATCCACGAAATGCAGATGTAACACTGTGAGATGAATTAACAGAACACTAAGCAGTTTCTCAGAAAGCTTCTATCCAGATTTCATCTGAGGATATTTCCTTTTTCACCATAGCCCTCTATGGGCCTCCAAATATCACTTTGCCAATTCCACAAGAACTGTCTTAGCGAAAGGCTTCTTGAGGGGAAAGCTGTAACTCTGTGAGATGACTTCACAGAACACAAAGAAGTTTCTCAGAAAGCTTCTTTCTCTTTGTTATCGGAGGATATTTCCTTTGGCCCTATAGTCTTCAAAGGGATCCGAAATATCTGTTCTCAGATTCCACAGAAATAAGGCTAGCAAAGAGATCCACGAAATACAGATGTAACTCTGTGACATGAATTAACAGAACAGTAAGCAGTTTCTCAGAAAGCTTCTTTCCAGATTTCATCTGAGGATATTTCCTTTTTCACCATAGCCCTCTATGGGCTTCCCAATATCACTTTGCCAATTCCACAAGAACGACCTTATCGAAAGGCTTCTTGAGGGGAAAGCTGTAACTCTGTGATCTGATTTCACAGAACACAAAGAAGTTTCTCAGAAAGCGTCTTTCTCTTTGTTATCGGAGGATATTTCCTTTGGCCCTGTAGTCTTCAAAGGGATCCGAAATATCTGTTCTCAGATTCCACAGAAATAAGGCTAGCAAAGAGATCCACGAAATACAGATGTAACTCTGTGACATGAATTAACAGAACACTAAGCAGTTTCTCAGAAAGCTTCTTTCCAGATTTCATCTGAGGATATTTCCTTTTTCACCATAGCCCTCTACGGGCTTCCAAATATCACTTTGCCAATTCCACAAGAACGGCCTTATCGAAAGGCTTCTTGAGGGGAAAGCTGTAACTCTGTGAGATGATTTCACAGAACACAAAGAAGTTTCTCAGAAAGCTTCTTTCTCTTTGTTATCGGAGGATATTTCCTTTGGTCCTGTAGTCTTCTAAGGGATCCGAAATATCTGTTTTCAGTTTCCACAGAAATAAGGCTAGCAAAGAGATCCACGAAATACAGATGTAACTCTGTGAGATGAATTAACAGAACACTAAGCAGTTTCTCAGAAAGCTACTTTCCAGATTTCATCTGAGGATATTTCCTTTTTCACCATAGCCCTCTAGGGGCTTCCAAATATCACTTTGCCAATTCCACAAGAACTGTCTTAGCGAAAGGCTTCTTGAGGGGAAAGCTGTAACTCTGTGAGATGATTTCACAGAACACAAAGAAGTTTCTCAGAAAGCTTCTTTCTCTTTTTTATCGGAGGATATTTCCTTTGGCCCTATAGTCTTCAAAGGAATCCGAAATATCTGTTCTCAGATTCCACAGAAATAAGGCTAGCAAAGAGATCCACGTAATACAGATGTAACACTGTGAGAAGAATTAACAGAACACTAAGCACTTTCTCAGAAAGCTTCTTTCTAGATTTCTTCTGAGCATATTTCCCTTTTCACCGTAGCCCTCTATGGGCTTCCAAATATCACTTTGCCAATTCCACAAGAACTGTCTTAGCGAAAGGCTTCTTGAGGGGAAAGCTGTAACTCTGTGAGATGATTTCACAGAACACAAAGAAGTTTCTCAGAAAGCTTCTTTCTCTTTGTTATCGGAGGATATTTCCTTTGGCCCTATAGTCTTCAAAGGGATCCGAAATATCTGTTCTCAGATTCCACAGAAATAAGGCTAGCAAAGAGATCCACGAAATACAGATGTAACTCTGTGAGATGAATTAACAGAACACTAAGCAGTTTCTCAGAAAGCTTCTTTCCAGATTTCAACTGAGGATATTTCCTTTTTCACCACAGCCCTCTATGGGCTTCCCAATATTACTTTGACAATTGCACAAGAACTGTCTTATCGAAAGGCTTCTTGAGGGGAAAGCTGTAACTCTGTGAGATGATTTCACAGAACACAAAGAAGTTTCTCAGAAAGCTTCTTTATCTTTCTTATCGGAGGATACTTCCTTTGGCCCTATAGTCTTCAAAGGGATCCGAAATATCTGTTCTCAGATTCCACAGAAATAAGACTAGCAAAGAGATCCATGAAATACAAATGTAACTCTGTGAGATGAATTAACAGAACACTAAGCAGTTTCACAGAAAGCTTCTTTCAGGATTTCATCTGAGGATATTTCCTTTTTCACCATAGCCCTCCATGGGCTTCCAAGTATGATTTTGCCAATTCCACAAGAACTGTCTTAGCGAAAGGCTTCTTGAGGGGAAAGCTTAACTCTGGGAGATGACTTCACAGAACACAAAGAAGTTTCTCAGAAAGCTTCTTTCTCTTTGTTATCGGAGGATATTTCCTTTGTCCCTATAGTCTTCAAAGGGATCCGAAATATCTGTTCTCAGGTTCAACAGAAATAAGGCTAGCAAAGAGATCCACGAAATACAGATGTAACACTGTGACATGAATTAACAGAACACTAAGCAGTTTCTCAGAAAGCTTCTTTCCAGATTTCATCCGAGGATATTTCCTTTTTCACCATAGCCCTCGATGGGCTTCCAAATATCACTTTACCAATTCCACAAGAACTGTCTTAGCGAAGGCTTCTTGAGGGGAAAGTTGTAACTCTGTGAGATGATTTCACAGAGCACAAAGAAGTTTCTCAGAAAGCTTCTTCCTCTTTGTAATCGGAGGATATTTCCTTTGGCACTATGGTCTTCAAAGGAATCCGAAATATTTGTTCTCAGATTCCACACAAATAACGCTAGCAAAGAGATCCACGAAATACAGATGTAACTCTGTGAGATGAATTAACAGAACACTAAGCAGTTTCTCAGAAAGCTTCTTTCCCGATTTCATCTGAGGATATTTCCTTTTTCACCATAGCCCTCTATGGGCTTCCCAATATCTCTTTGCCAA
Source organism: Macaca mulatta (assembly GCF_049350105.2). NCBI lineage: Eukaryota > Metazoa > Chordata > Mammalia > Primates > Cercopithecidae > Macaca > Macaca mulatta. Next base: position 67,310,028 of record NC_133426.1, on the reverse strand, counting down.
TCCCACAAGAACGGCCTTATCGAAAGGCTTCTTGAGGGGAAAGCTGTAACTCTGTGAGATGATTTCACAGAACACAAAGAAGTTTCTCAGAAAGCTTCTTTCTCTTTGTTATCGGAGGATATTTCCTTTGGCCCTGTAGTCTTCAAAGGGCACCGAAATATCTGTTCTCAGATTCCACAGAAATAAGGCTAGAAAAGAGATCCACGAAATACAGATGTAACTCTGTGAGATGAATTAACAGAACACTTAGCAGTTTCACAGAAAGCTTCTTTCAGGATTTCATCTGAGGATATTTCCTTTTTCACCATAGCCCTCCATGGGCTTCCAAATATGATTTTGCCAATTCCACAAGAACTGTCTTAGCGAAAGGCTTCTTGAGGGGAAAGCTTAACTCTGGGAGATGACTTCACAGAACACAAAGAAGTTTCTCAGAAAGCTTCTTTCTCTTTGTTATCGGAGGATATTTCCTTTGGCCCTATAGTCTTCAAAGGGATCCGAAATATCTGTTCTCAGGTTCAACAGAAATAAGGCTAGCAAAGAGATCCACGAAATACAGATGTAACACTGTGACATGAATTAACAGAACACTAAGCAGTTTCTCAGAAAGCTTCTTTCCAGATTTCATCTGAGGATATTTCCTTTTTCACCATAGCCCTCTATGGGCTTCCCAATATCACCTTGCCAATTCCACAAGAACTGTCTTAGCGAAAGGCTTCTTGAGGGGAAAGCTGTAACTCTGTGAGATGATTTCACAGAACAAAAAGAAGTTTCTCAGAAAGCTTCTTTCTCTTTGTTATCGGAGAATATTTCCTTTGGCCCTATAGTCTTCAAAGGGATCGAATATATCTGTTCTCAGATTCCACAGAAATAAGGCTAGCAAAGAGATCCACGAAATACAGATGTAACTCTGTGAGAAGAATTAACAGAACACTAAGCACTTTCTCAGAAAGCTTCTTCCAGATTTCTTCTGAGCATATTTCCTTTTTCAATGTAGCCCTCTATGGGCTTCCAAATATCACTTTGCCAATTCCATAAGAACTGTCTTAGCGAAAGGCTTCTTGATGGGAAAGCTGTAACTCTGTGAGATGATTTCACAGAACAGAAAGAAGTTTCACAGAAAGCTTCTTTCTCTTTGTTATCAGAGGATATTTCCTTTGGCCCTATAGTCTTCAAAGGGATCCGAAATATCTGTTCTCAGATTCCACAGAAATAAGTCTAGCAAAGAGATCCACGAAATACAGATGTAACTCTGTGAGATGAATTAACAGAAAACTAAGCAGTTTCTCAGAAAGCTTCTTTCCAGATTTCATCTGAGGATATTTCCTTTTTCACCGTAGCCCTCTATGGGCTTCCCAATATTACTTTGACAATTCCACAAGAACGGTCTTATCGAAAGGCTTCTTGAGGGGAAAGCTGTAACTCTGTGAGATGATTTCACAGAACACAAAGAAGTTTCTCAGAAAGCTTCTTTATCTTGGTTATCGGAGGATACTTCCTTTGGCCCTATAGTCTTCAAAGGGATCCGAAATATCTGTTCTCAAATTCCACAGAAATAAGACTAGCAAAGAGATCCACGAAATACAGATGTAACTCTGTGAGATGAATTAACAGAACACTAAGCAGTTTCACAGAAAGCTTCTTTCAGGATTTCATCTGAGGATATTTCCTTTTTCAGCATAGCCCTCCATGGGCTTCCAAATATGATTTTGCCAATTCCACAAGAACTGTCTTAGCGAAAGGCTTCTTGAGGGGAAAGCTTAACTCTGGGAGATGACTTCACAGAACACAAAGAAGTTTCTCAGAAAGCTTCTTTCTCTTTGTTATCGGAGGATATTTCCTTTGGCCCTATTGTCTTCAAAGGGATCCGAAATATCTGTTCTCAGGTTCAACAGAAATAAGGCTAGCAAAGAGATCCACGAAATACAGATGTAACACTGTGACATGAATTAACAGAACACTAAGCAGTTTCACAGAAAGCTTCTTTCCAGATTTCATCTGAGGATATTTCCTTTTTCACCATAGCCCTCTATGGGCTTCCCAATATTACTTTGACAATTCCACAAGAACTGTCTTATCGAAAGGCTTCTTGAGGGGAAAGCTGTAACTCTGTGAGATGATTTCACAGAACACAAAGAAGTTTCTCAGAAAGCTTCTTTATCTTTGTTATCGGAGGATACTTCCTTTGGCCCTATAGTCTTCAAAGGGATCCGAAATATCTGTTCTCAGATTCCACAGAAATAAGACTAGCAAAGAGATCCACGAAATACAGATGTAACTCTGTGAGATGAATTAACAGAACACTAAGCAGTTTCACAGAAAGCTTCTTTCAGGATATCATTAGAGGATATTTCCTTTTTCACCATAGCCCTCCATGGGCTTCCAAATATGATTTTGCCAATTCCACAAGAACTGTCTTAGCGAAAGGCTTCTTGAGGGGAAAGCTTAACTCTGGGAGATGACTTCACAGAACACAAAGAAGTTTCTCAGAAAGCTTCTTTCTCTTTGTTGTCGGAGGATATTTCCTTTGGCCCTATAGTCTTCAAAGGGATCCGAAATATCTGTTCTGAGGTTCAACAGAAATAAGGCGGGCAAAGAGATCCACGAAATACAGATGTAACACTGTGACATGAATTAACAGAACACTAAGCAGTTTCTCAGAAAACTTCTTTCCAGATTTCATCTGAGGATATTTCCTTTTTCACCATAGCCCTCTGTGGGCTTCCAAATATCACTTTGCCAATTCCACCAGAACTGTTCTAGCGAAGTCTTCTTGAGGGGAAAGCTGTAACTCTGTGAGATGATTTCACAGAGCACAAAGAAGTTTCTCAGAAAGCTTCTTTCTCTTTGTTATCGGAGGATATTTCCTTTGGTCCTATAGTGTTCAAAGGGATCCGAAATATCTGTTCTCAGATTCCTCAGAAATAAGGCTAGCAAAGAGATACACGAAATACAGATGTAACTCTGTGACATGAACTAACAGAACACTAAGCAGTTTCTCAGAAAGCTTCTTTCCAGATTTCATCTGAGGATATTTCCTTTTTCACCTTAGCCCTCTATGGGCTTCCAAATATCACTTTGCCAATTCCACAAGAACTGTCTTAGCGAAGGCTTCTTGAGGGGAAGTTGTAACTCTGTGAGATGATTTCACAGAGCACAAAGAAGTTTCTCAGAAAGCTTCTTTCTCTTTGTAATCGGAGGGTATTTCCTTTGGCCGTATAGCCTTCAAAGGGATCCGAAATATTTGTTCTCAGATTCCACAGAAATAAGGCTAGCAAAGAGATCCACGAAATACAGATGTAACTCTGTGAGATGAATTAACAGAACACTAAGCAGTTTCTCAGAAAGCTTCTTTCCAGATTTCATCTGAGGATATTTCCTTTTTCACCATAGCCCTCTATGGGCTTCCCAATATCTCTTTGCCAATTCCACAAGAACGGCCTTATCGAAAGGCTTCTTGAGGGGAAAGCTGTAACTCTGTGAGATGATTTCACAGAACACAAAGAAGTTTCTCAGAAAGCTTCTTTCTCTTTGTTATCGGAGGATATTTCCTTTGGCCCTGTAGTCTTCAAAGGGATCCGAAATATCTGTTCTCAGATTCCACAGAAATAAGGCTAGAAAAGAGATCCACGAAATACAGATGTAACTCTGTGAGGTGAATTAACAGAACTCTAAGCAGTTTCTCAGAAAGCTTCTTTCCAGATTTCATCTGAGGATATTTCCTTTTTCACCATAGCCCTCTATGGGCTTCCCAATATTACTTTGACAATTCCACAAGAACTGTCTTATCGAAAGGCTTCTTGAGGGGAAAGCTGTAACTCTGTGAGATGATTTCACAGAACACAAAGAAGTTTCTCAGAAAGCTTCTTTATCTTGGTTATCGGAGGATACTTCCTTTGGCCCTATAGTCTTCAAAGGGATCCGAAATATCTGTTCTCATATTCCACAGAAATAAGACTAGCAAAGAGATCCACGAAATACAGATGTAACTCTGTGAGATGAATTAACAGAACACTAAGCAGTTTCACAGAAAGCTTCTTTCAGGATTTCATCTGAGGATATTTCCTTTTTCACCATAGCCCTCCATGGGCTTCCAAATATGATTTTGCCAATTCCACAAGAACTGTCTTAGCGAAAGGCTTCTTGAGGGGAAAGCTTAACTCTGGGAGATGACTTCACAGAACACAAAGAAGTTTCTCAGAAAGCTTCTTTCTCTTTGTTATCGGAGGATATTTCCTTTGGCCCTATTGTCTTCAAAGGGATCCGAAATATCTGTTCTCAGGTTCAACAGAAATAAGGCTAGCAAAGAGATCCACGAAATACAGATGTAACACTGTGACATGAATTAACAGAACACTAAGCAGTTTCACAGAAAGCTTCTTTCCAGATTTCATCTGAGGTTATTTCCTTTTTCACCATAGCCCTCTATGGGCTTCCCAATATTACTTTGACAATTCCACAAGAACTGTCTTATCGAAAGGCTTCTTGAGGGGAAAGCTGTAACTCTGTGAGATGATTTCACAGAACACAAAGAAGTTTCTCAGAAAGCTTCTTTATCTTTGTTATCGGAGGATACTTCCTTTGGCCCTATAGTCTTCAAAGGGATCCGAAATATCTGTTCTCAGATTCCACAGAAATAAGACTAGCAAAGAGATCCACGAAATACAGATGTAACTCTGTGAGATGAATTAACAGAACACTAAGCAGTTTCACAGAAAGCTTCTTTCAGGATATCATTAGAGGATATTTCCTTTTTCACCATAGCCCTCCATGGGCTTCCAAATATGATTTTGCCAATTCCACAAGAACTGTCTTAGCGAAAGGCTTCTTGAGGGGAAAGCTTAACTCTGGGAGATGACTTCACAGAACACAAAGAAGTTTCTCAGAAAGCTTCTTTCTCTTTGTTGTCGGAGGATATTTCCTTTGGCCCTATCGTCTTCAAAGGGATCCGAAATATCTGTTCTGAGGTTCAACAGAAATAAGGCGGGCAAAGAGATCCACGAAATACAGATGTAACACTGTGACATGAATTAACAGAACACTAAGCAGTTTCTCAGAAAACTTCTTTCCAGATTTCATCTGAGGATATTTCCTTTTTCACCATAGCCCTCTGTGGGCTTCCAAATATCACTTTGCCAATTCCACCAGAACTGTTCTAGCGAAGTCTTCTTGAGGGGAAAGCTGTAACTCTGTGAGATGATTTCACAGAGCACAAAGAAGTTTCTCAGAAAGCTTCTTTCTCTTTGTTATCGGAGGATATTTCCTTTGGTCCTATAGTCTTCAAAGGGATCCGAAATATCTGTTCTCAGATTCCACAGAAATAAGGTTAGCGAAGAGATACACGAAATACAGATGTAACTCTGTGACATGAACTAACAGAACACTAAGCAGTTTCTCAGAAAGCTTCTTTCCAGATTTCATCTGAGGATATTTCCTTTTTCACCTTAGCCCTCTATGGGCTTCCAAATATCACTTTGCCAATTCCACAAGAACTGTCTTAGCGAAGGCTTCTTGAGGGGAAGTTGTAACTCTGTGAGATGATTTCACAGAGCACAAAGAAGTTTCTCAGAAAGCTTCTTTCTCTTTGTAATCGGAGGGTATTTCCTTTGGCCGTATAGCCTTCAAAGGGATCCGAAATATTTGTTCTCAGATTCCACAGAAATAAGGCTAGCAAAGAGATCCACGAAATACAGATGTAACTCTGTGAGATGAATTAACAGAACACTAAGCAGTTTCTCAGAAAGCTTCTTTCCCGATTTCATCTGAGGATATTTCCTTTTTCACCATAGCCCTCTATGGGCTTCCCAATATCTCTTTGCCAATTCCACAAGAACGGCCTTATCGAAAGGCTTCTAGAGGGGAAAGCTGTAACTCTGTGAGATGATTTCACAGAAGACAAAGAAGTTTCTCAGAAAGCTTCTTTCTCTTTGTTATCGGAGGATATTTCCTTTGGCCCTGTAGTCTTCAAAGGGATCCGAAATATCTGTTCTCAGATTCCACAGAAATAAGGCTAGAAAAGAGATCCACGAAATACAGATGTAACTCTGTGAGATGAATTAACAGAACTCTAAGCAGTTTCTCAGAAAGCTTCTTTCCAGATTTCATCTGAGGATATTTCCTTTTTCACCATAGCCCTCTAGGAGCTTCCAAATATCACTTTGCCAATTCCACAAGAACTGTCTTAACAAAAGGCTTCTTGAGGGGAAAGCTGTAACTCTGTGAGTTGATTTCACAGAACACAAAGAAGTTTCTCAGAAAGCTTCTTTCTCTTTGTTATCGGAGGATATTTCCTTTGGCCCTATAGACTTCAAAGGGATCGGAAATATCTGTTATCAGATTCCACAGAAATAAGGCTAGCAAAGAGATCCACGAAATACAGATGTAACACCGTGAGATGAATTAACAGAACACAGAGCAGTTTCTCAGAAAGCTTCTTTCCAGATTTCATAGGAGGATATTTCCTTTTTCACCATAGCCCTCTATGGGCTTCCAAATATCACTTTGCCAATTCCACAAGAACTGTCTTAGCGAAAGGCTCCTTGAGGGGAAAGCTGTAACTCTGTGAGATGACTTCACAGAACACAAGGAAGTTTCTCAGGAAGCTTCTTTCTCTTTGTTATCGGAGGATATTTCCTTTGGCCCTATAGTCTTCAAAAGGATCCGAAATATCTGTTCTCAGGTTCAACAGAAATAAGGCTAGCAAAGAGATCCACGAAATACAGATGTAACTCTGTGACATGAATTAACAGAACACTAAGCAGTTTCTCAGAAAGCTTCTTTCCAGATTTCATCTGAGGATATTTCCTTTTTCACCATAGCCCTCTAAGGGCTTCCCAATATCACTTTGCCAATTCCACAAGAACGGCCTTATCGAAAGGCTTCTTGAGGGGAAAGCTGTAACTCTGTGAGATGATTTCACAGAACACAAAGAAGTTTCTCAGAAAGCTTCTTTCTCTTTGTTATCGGAGGATATTTCCTTTGGCCCTGTAGTCTTCAAAGGGATCCGAAATATCTGTTCTCAGATTCCACAGAAATAAGGCTAGCAAAGAGATCCACGAAATACAGATGTAACTCTGTGAGATGAATTAACAGAACACTAAGCAGTTTCTCAGAAAGCTTCTTTCCATATTTCATCTGAGGATATTTCCTTTTTCACCATAGCCCTCTAGGGGCTTCCAAATATTACTTTGCCAATTCCACAAGAACTGTCTTAGCGAAAGGCTTCTTGAGGGGAAAGCTGTAACTCTGTGAGATGATTTCACAGAACACAAAGAAGTTTCTCAGAAAGCTTCTTTCTCTTTGTTATCGGAGGATATTTCCTTTGGCCCTATAGTCTTCAAAGGGATCCGAAATATCTGTTCTCAGATTCCACAGAAATAAGGCTAGCAAAGAGATCCACGAAATACAGATGTAACTCTGTGAGATGAATTCACAGAACACTAAGCAGTTTCTCAGAAAGCTTCTTTCCAGATTTCATCTGAGGATATTTCCTTTTTCACCGTAGCCCTCTATGGGCTTCCCAATATTACTTTGACAATTCCACAAGAACGGTCTTATCGAAAGGCTTCTTGAGGGGAAAGCTGTAACTCTGTGAGATGATTTCACAGAACACAAAGAAGTTTCTCAGAAAGTTTCTTTATCTTGGTTATCGGAGGATACTTCCTTTGGCCCTATAGTCTTCAAAGGGATCCGAAATATCTGTTCTCAGATTCCACAGAAATAAGAGTAGCAAAGAGATCCACGAAATACAGATGTAACTCTGTGAGATGAATTAACAGAACACTAAGCAGTTTCACAGAAAGCTTCTTTCAGGATTTCATCTGAGGATATTTCCTTTTTCACCATAGCCCTCCATGGGCTTCCAAATATGATTTTGCCAATTCCACAAGAACTGTCTTAGCGAAAGGCTTCTTGAGGGGAAAGCTTAACTCTGGGAGATGACTTCACAGAACACAAAGAAGTTTCTCAGAAAGCTTCTTTCTCTTTGTTATCGGAGGATATTTCCTTTGGCCCTATTGTCTTCAAAGGGATCCGAAATATCTGTTCTCAGGTTCAACAGAAATAAGGCTAGCAAAGAGATCCACGAAATACAGATGTAACACTGTGACATGAATTAACAGAACACTAAGCAGTTTCACAGAAAGCTTCTTTCCAGATTTCATCTGAGGATATTTCCTTTTTCACCATAGCCCTCTATGGGCTTCCCAATATTACTTTGACAATTCCACAAGAACTGTCTTATCGAAAGGCTTCTTGAGGGGAAAGCTGTAACTCTGTGAGATGATTTCACAGAACACAAAGAAGTTTCTCAGAAAGCTTCTTTATCTTTGTTATCGGAGGATACTTCCTTTGGCCCTATAGTCTTCAAAGGGATCCGAAATATCTGTTCTCAGATTCCACAGAAATAAGACTAGCAAAGAGATCCACGAAATACAGATGTAACTCTGTGAGATGAATTAACAGAACACTAAGCAGTTTCACAGAAAGCTTCTTTCAGGATATCATTAGAGGATATTTCCTTTTTCACCATGGCCCTCCATGGGCTTCCAAATATGATTTTGCCAATTCCACAAGAACTGTCTTAGCGAAAGGCTTCTTGAGGGGAAAGCTTAACTCTGGGAGATGACTTCACAGAACACAAAGAAGTTTCTCAGAAAGCTTCTTTCTCTTTGTTGTCGGAGGATATTTCCTTTGGCCCTATAGTCTTCAAAGGGATCCGAAATATCTGTTCTGAGGTTCAACAGAAATAAGGCGGGCAAAGAGATCCACGAAATACAGATGTAACACTGTGACATGAATTAACAGAACACTAAGCAGTTTCTCAGAAAACTTCTTTCCAGATTTCATCTGAGGATATTTCCTTTTTCGCCATAGCCCTCTGAGGGCTTCCAAATATCACTTTGCCAATTCCACCAGAACTGTTCTAGCGAAGTCTTCTTGAGGGGAAAGCTGTAACTCTGTGAGATGATTTCACAGAGCACAAAGAAGTTTCTCAGAAAGCTTCTTTCTCTTTGTTATCGGAGGATATTTCCTTTGGTCCTATAGTGTTCAAAGGGATCCGAAATATCTGTTCTCAGATTCCACAGAAATAAGGCTAGCGAAGAGATACACGAAATACAGATGTAACTCTGTGACATGAACTAACAGAACACTAAGCAGTTTCTCAGAAAGCTTCTTTCCAGATTTCATCTGAGGATATTTCCTTTTTCACCTTAGCCCTCTATGGGCTTCCAAATATCACTTTGCCAATTCCACAAGAACTGTCTTAGCGAAGGCTTCTTGAGGGGAAGTTGTAACTCTGTGAGATGATTTCACAGAGCACAAAGAAGTTTCTCAGAAAGCTTCTTTCTCTTTGTAATCGGAGGGTATTTCCTTTGGCCGTATAGCCTTCAAAGGGATCCGAAATATTTGTTCTCAGATTCCACAGAAATAAGGCTAGCAAAGAGATCCACGAAATACAGATGTAACTCTGTGAGATGAATTAACAGAACACTAAGCAGTTTCTCAGAAAGCTTCTTTCCCGATTTCATCTGAGGATATTTCCTTTTTCACGATAGCCCTCTATGGGCTTCCCAATATCTCTTTGCCAATTCCACAAGAACGGCCTTATCGAAAGGCTTCTTGAGGGGAAAGCTGTAACTCTGTGAGATGACTTCACAGAACACAAGGAAGTTTCTCAGGAAGCTTCTTTCTCTTTGTTATCGGAGGATATTTCCTTTGGCCCTATAGTCTTCAAAAGGATCCGAAATATCTGTTCTCAGGTTCAACAGAAATAAGGCTAGCAAAGAGATCCACGAAATACAGATGTAACTCTGTGACATGAATTAACAGAACACTAAGCAGTTTCTCAGAAAGCTTCTTTCCAGATTTCATCTGAGGATATTTCCTTTTTCAACATAGCCCTCTAAGGGCTTCCCAATATCACTTTGCCAATTCCACAAGAACGGCCTTATCGAAAGGCTTCTTGAGGGGAAAGCTGTAACTCTGTGAGATGATTTCACAGAACACAAAGAAGTTTCTCAGAAAGCTTCTTTCTCTTTGTTATCGGAGGATATTTCCTTTGGCCCTGTAGTCTTCAAAGGGATCCGAAATATCTGTTCTCAGATTCCACAGAAATAAGGCTAGCAAAGAGATCCACGAAATACAGATGTAACTCTGTGAGATGAATTAACAGAACACTAAGCAGTTTCTCAGAAAGCTTCTTTCCATATTTCATCTGAGGATATTTCCTTTTTCACCATAGCCCTCTAGGGGCTTCCAAATATTACTTTGCCAATTCCACAAGAACTGTCTAAGCGAAAGGCTTCTTGAGGGGAAAGCTGTAACTCTGTGAGATGATTTCACAGAACACAAAGAAGTTTCTCAGAAAGCTTCTTTATCTTGGTTATCGGAGGATACTTCCTTTGGCCCTATAGTCTTCAAAGGGATCCGAAATATCTGTTCTCAAATTCCACAGAAATAAGACTAGCAAAGAGATCCACGAAATACAGATGTAACTCTGTGAGATGAATTAACAGAACACTAAGCAGTTTCACAGAAAGCTTCTTTCAGGATTTCATCTGAGGATATTTCCTTTTTCACCATAGCCCTCCATGGGCTTCCAAATATGATTTTGCCAATTCCACAAGAACTGTCTTAGCGAAAGGCTTCTTGAGGGGAAAGCTTAACTCTGGGAGATGACTTCACAGAACACAAAGAAGTTTCTCAGAAAGCTTCTTTCTCTTTGTTATCGGAGGATATTTCCTTTGGCCCTATTGTCTTCAAAGGGATCCGAAATATCTGTTCTCAGGTTCAACAGAAATAAGGCTAGCAAAGAGATCCACGAAATACAGATGTAACACTGTGACATGAATTAACAGAACACTAAGCAGTTTCACAGAAAGCTTCTTTCCAGATTTCATCTGAGGATATTTCCTTTTTCACCATAGCCCTCTATGGGCTTCCCAATATTACTTTGACAATTCCACAAGAACTGTCTTATCGAAAGGCTTCTTGAGGGGAAAGCTGTAACTCTGTGAGATGATTTCACAGAACACAAAGAAGTTTCTCAGAAAGCTTCTTTATCTTTGTTATCGGAGGATACTTCCTTTGGCCCTATAGTCTTCAAAGGGATCCGAAATATCTGTTCTCAGATTCCACAGAAATAAGGCTAGCAAAGAGATCCACGAAATACAGATGTAACTCTGTGAGATGAATTAACAGAACACTAAGCAGTTTCACAGAAAGCTTCTTTCAGGATATCATTAGAGGATATTTCCTTTTTCACCATAGCCCTCCATGGGCTTCCAAATATGATTTTGCCAATTCCACAAGAACTGTCTTAGCGAAAGGCTTCTTGAGGGGAAAGCTTAACTCTGGGAGATGACTTCACAGAACACAAAGAAGTTTCTCAGAAAGCTTCTTTCTCTTTGTTGTCGGAGGATATTTCCTTTGGCCCTATCGTCTTCAAAGGGATCCGAAATATCTGTTCTGAGGTTCAACAGAAATAAGGCGGGCAAAGAGATCCACGAAATACAGATGTAACACTGTGACATGAATTAACAGAACACTAAGCAGTTTCTCAGAAAACTTCTTTCCAGATTTCATCTGAGGATATTTCCTTTTTCACCATAGCCCTCTGTGGGCTTCCAAATATCACTTTGCCAATTCCACCAGAACTGTTCTAGCGAAGTCTTCTTGAGGGGAAAGCTGTAACTCTGTGAGATGAATTCACAGAACACTAAGCAGTTTCTCAGAAAGCTTCTTTCCAGATTTCATCTGAGGATACTTCCTTTTTCACCGTAGCCCTAGAGGGGCTCCCCAATATCACTTTGCCAATTCCACAAGAACTGTCTTAGCGAAAGGCTTCTTGAGGGGAAAGCTGTAACTCTGTGAGATGATTTCACAGAACACAAAGAAGTTTCTCAGAAAGCTTCTTTCTCTTTGTTATCGGAGGATATTTCCTTTGGCCCTGTAGTCTTCAAAGGGATCCGAAATATCTGTTCTCAGATTCCACAGAAATAAGGCTAGCAAAGAGATCCACGAAATACAGATGTAACTCTGTGAGATGAATTAACAGAACACTAAGCAGTTTCTCAGAAAGCTTCTTTCCAGATTTCATCTGAGGATACTTCCTTTTTCACCGTAGCCCTAGAGGGGCTCCCCAATATCACTTTGCCAATTCCACAAGAACTGTCTTAGCGAAAGGCTTCTTGAGGGGAAAGCTGTAACTCTGTGAGATGATTTCACAGAACACAAAGAAGTTTCTCAGAAAGCTTCTTTCTCTTTGTTATCGGAGGATATTTCCTTTGGCCCTATAGTCTTCAAAAGGATCCGAAACATCTGTTCTCAGATTCCACAGAAATAAGGCTAGCAAAGAGATCCACGAAATACAGATGTAACTCTGTGAGAAGCATTAACAGAACACTAAGCACTTTCTCAGAAAGCTTTTTCCAGATTTCTTCTGAGGATATTTCCTTTTTCACCATAGCCCTCTATGGGCTTCCAAATATCACTTTGCCAATTCCACCAGAACTGTTCTAGGGAAGGCTTCTTGAGGGGAAAGCTGTAACTCTGTGAGATGATTTCACAGAGCACAAAGAAGTTTCTCAGAAAGCTTCTTTCTCTTTGTTATCGGAGGATATTTCCTTTGGCCCTATAGCCTTCAAAGGGATCCGAAATATTTGTTCTCAGATTCCACAGAAATAAGGCTCGCAAAGAGATCCACGAAATACAGATGTAACTCTGTGAGATGAATTAACAGAACACTAAGCAGTTTCTCAGAAAGCTTCTTTCCAGATTTCATCTGAGGATATTTCCTTTTTCACCATAGCCCTCTATGGGCTTCCCAATATCACGTTGCCAATTCCACAAGAATGGCCTTATCGAAAGGCTGCTTGAGGGGAAAGCTGTAACTCTGTGAGATGATTTCACAGAACACAAAGAAGTTTCTCAGAAAGCTTCTTTCTCTTTGTTATCGGAGGATATTTCCTTTGGCCCTATAGACTTCAAAGGGATCGGAAATATCTGTTCTCAGATTCCACAGAAATAAGGCTAGCAAAGAGATCCACGAAATACAGATGTAACTCCGTGAGATGAATTAACAGAACACAGAGCAGTTTCTCAGAAAGCCTCTTTCCAGATTTCATCGGAGGATATTTCCTTTTTCACCATAGCCCTCTAAGGGCTTCCAAATATCACTTTGCCAATTCCACAAGAACTGTCTTAGCGAAAGGCTTCTTGAGCGGAAAGCTGTAACTCTGTGAGATGATTTCACAGAACACAAAGAAGTTTCTCAGAAAGCTTCTTTCCAGATTTCATCTGAGGATATTTCCTTTTTCACCATAGCCCTCTAGGGGCTTCCAAATATCACTTTGCCAATTCCACAAGATCTGTCTTAGCGAAAGGCTTCTTGAGGGGAAAGCTGTAACTCTGTGAGATGATTTCACAGAACACAAAGAAGTTTCTCAGAAAGCTTCTTTCTCTTTGTTATCGGAGGATGTTTCCTTTGGCCCTATAGTCTTCAAAGGAATCCGAAATATCTGTTCTCAGATTTCACAGAAATAAGGCTAGCAAAGAGATCCACGAAATACAGATGTAACTCTGTGAGAAGAATTAACAGAACACTAAGCACTTTCTCAGAAAGCTTCTTCCAGATTTCTTCTGAGCATATTTCCTTTTTCACCGTAGCCCTCTATGGGCTTCCAAATATCACTTTGCCAATTCCATAAGAACTGTCTTAGCGAAAGGCTTCTTGAGGGGAAAGCTGTAACTCTGTGAGATGATTTCACAGAACAGAAAGAAGTTTCACAGAAAGCTTCTTTCTCTTTGTTATCAGAGGATATTTCCTTTGGCCCTATAGTCTTCAAAGGGATCTGAAATATCTGTTCTCAGATTCCACAGAAATAAGGCTAGCAAAGAGATCCACGAAATACAGATGTAACTCTGTGAGATGAATTAACAGAAAACTAAGAAGTTTCTCAGAAAGCTTCTTTCCAGATTTCATCTGAGGATATTTCCTTTTTCAACATAGCCCTCTATGGGCTTCCCAATATTACTTTGACAATTCCACAAGAACTGTCTTATCGAAAGGCTTCTTGAGGGGAAAGCTGTAACTCTGTGAGATGATTTCACAGAACACAAAGAAGTTTCTCAGAAAGCTTCTTTATCTTGGTTATCGGAGGATACTTCCTTTGGCCCTACAGTCTTCAAAGGGATCCGAAATATCTGTTCTCAGATTCCACAGAAATAAGACTAGCAAAGAGATCCACGAAATACAGATGTAACTCTGTGAGATGAATTAACAGAACACTAAGCAGTTTCACAGAAAGCTTCTTTCAGGATTTCATCTGAGGATATTTCCTTTTTCACCATAGCCCTCCATGGGCATCCAAATATGATTTTGCCAATTCCACAAGAACTGTCTTAGCGAAAGGCTTCTTGAGAGGAAAGCTTAACTCTGGGAGATGACTTCACAGAACACAAAGAAGTTTCTCAGAAAGCTTCTTTCTCTTTGTTGTCGGAGGATATTTCCTTTGGCCCTATCGTCTTCAAAGGGATCCGAAATATCTGTTCTGAGGTTCAACAGAAATAAGGCGGGCAAAGAGATCCACGAAATACAGATGTAACACTGTGACATGAATTAACAGAACACTAAGCAGTTTCTCAGAAAACTTCTTTCCAGATTTCATCTGAGGATATTTCCTTTTTCACCATAGCCCTCTGTGGGCTTCCAAATATCACTTTGCCAATTCCACAAGAACTGTCTTAGCGAAGGCTTCTTGAGGGGAAGTTGTAACTCTGTGAGATGATTTCACAGAGCACAAAGAAGTTTCTCAGAAAGCTTCTTTCTCTTTGTAATCGGAGGGTATTTCCTTTGGCCGTATAGCCTTCAAAGGGATCCGAAATATTTGTTCTCAGATTCCACAGAAATAAGGCTAGCAAAGAGATCCACGAAATACAGATGTAACTCTGTGAGATGAATTAACAGAACACTAAGCAGTTTCTCAGAAAGCTTCTTTCCCGATTTCATCTGAGTATATCTCCTTTTTCACCATAGCCCTCTATGGGCTTCCCAATATCTCTTTGCCAATTCCACAAGAACGGCCTGATCGAAAGGCTTCTTGAGGGGAAAGCTGTAACTCTGTGAGATGATTTCACAGAAGACAAAGAAGTTTCTCAGAAAGCTTCTTTCTCTTTGTTATCGGAGGATATTTCCTTTGGCCCTGTAGTCTTCAAAGGGATCCGAAATATCTGTTCTCAGATTCCACAGAAATAAGGCTAGAAAAGAGATCCACGAAATACAGATGTAACTCTGTGAGATGAATTAACAGAACTCTAAGCAGTTTCTCAGAAAGCTTCTTTCCAGATTTCATCTGAGGATATTTCCTTTTTCACCATAGCCCTCTAGGAGCTTCCAAATATCACTTTGCCAATTCCACAAGAACTGTCTTAGCGAAAGGCTTCTTGAGGGGAAAGCTGTAACTCTGTGAGTTGATTTCACAGAACACAAAGAAGTTTCTCAGAAAGCTTCTTTCTCTTTGTTATCGGAGGATATTTCCTTTGGCCCTATAGACTTCAAAGGGATCGGAAATATCTGTTATCAGATTCCACAGAAATAAGGCTAGCAAAGAGATCCACGAAATACAGATGTAACTCCGTGAGATGAATTAACAGAACACAGAGCAGTTTCTCAGAAAGCTTCTTTCCAGATTTCATAGGAGGATATTTCCTTTTTCACCGTAGCCCTCTATGGGCTTCCAAATATCACTTTGCCAATTCCACAAGAACTATCTTAGCGAAAGGCTTCTTGAGGGGAAAGCTGTAACTCTGTGAGATGACTTCACAGAACACAAGGAAGTTTCTCAGGAAGCTTCTTTCTCTTTGTTATCAGAGGATATTTCCTTTGGCCCTATAGTCTTCAAAGGGATCCGAAATATCTGTTCTCAGGTTCAACAGAAATAAGGCTAGCAAAGAGATCCACGAAATACAGATGTAACTCTGTGACATGAATTAACAGAACACTAAGCAGTTTCTCAGAAAGCTTCTTTCCAGATTTCATCTGAGGATATTTCCTTTTTCACCATAGCCCTCTAAGGGCTTCCCAATATCACTTTGCCAATTCCACAAGAACGGCCTTATCGAAAGGCTTCTTGAGGGGAAAGCTGTAACTCTGTGAGATGATTTCACAGAACACAAAGAAGTTTCTCAGAAAGCTTCTTTATCTTTGTTATCGGAGGATATTTCCTTTGGCCCTGTAGTCTTCAAAGGGATCCGAAATATCTGTTCTCAGATTCCACAGAAATAAGGCTAGCAAAGAGATCCACGAAATACAGATGTAACTCTGTGAGATGAATTAACAGAACACTAAGCAGTTTCTCAGAAAGCTTCTTTCCATATTTCATCTGAGGATATTTCCTTTTTCACCATAGCCCTCTAGGGGCTTCCAAATATTACTTTGCCAATTCCACAAGAACTGTCTTAGCGAAAGGCTTCTTGAGGGGAAAGCTGTAACTGTGTGAGATGATTTCACAGAACACAAAGAAGTTTCTCAGAAAGCTTCTTTCTCTTTGTTATCGGAGGATATTTCCTTTGGCCCTATAGTCTTCAAAGGGATCCGAAATATCTGTTCTCAGATTCCACAGAAATAAGGCTAGCAAAGAGATCCACGAAATACAGATGTAACTCTGTGAGATGAATTCACAGAACACTAAGCAGTTTCTCAGAAAGCTTCTTTCCAGATTTCATCTGAGGATACTTCCTTTTTCACCGTAGCCCTAGAGGGGCTCCCCAATATCACTTTGCCAATTCCACAAGAACTGTCTTAGCGAAAGGCTTCTTGAGGGGAAAGCTGTAACTCTGTGAGATGATTTCACAGAACACAAAGAAGTTTCTCAGAAAGCTTCTTTCTCTTTGTTATCGGAGGATATTTCCTTTGGCCCTATAGTCTTCAAAAGGATCCGAAACATCTGTTCTCAGATTCCACAGAAATAAGGCTAGCAAAGAGATCCACGAAATACAGATGTAACTCTGTGAGAAGCATTAACAGAACACTAAGCACTTTCTCAGAAAGCTTCTTCCAGATTTCTTCTGAGGATATTTCCTTTTTCACCATAGCCCTCTATGGGCTTCCAAATATCACTTTGCCAATTCCACCAGAACTGTTCTAGGGAAGGCTTCTTCAGGGGAAAGCTGTAACTCTGTGAGATGATTTCACAGAGCACAAAGAAGTTTCTCAGAAAGCTTCTTTCTCTTTGTTATCAGAGGATATTTCCTTTGGCCCTATAGCCTTCAAAGGGATCCGAAATATTTGTTCTCAGATTCCACAGAAATAAGGCTCGCAAAGAGATCCACGAAATACAGATGTAACACTGTGACATGAATTAACAGAACACTAAGCAGTTTCTCAGAAAGCTTCTTTCCAGATTTCATCTGAGGATATTTCCTTTTTCACCATAGCCCTCTAAGGGCTTCCAAATATCACTTTGCCAATACCACCAGAACTGTTCTAGCGAAGTCTTCTTGAGGGGAAAGCTGTAACTCTGTGAGATGATTTCACAGAGCACAAAGAAGTTTCTCAGAAAGCTTCTTTCTCTTTGTTATCGGAGGATATTTCCTTTGGCCCTGTAGTCCTCAAAGGGATCCGAAATATCTGTTCTCAGATTCCACAGAAATAAGGCTAGCAAAGAGATCCACGAAATACAGATGTAACTCTGTGAGATGAATTAACAGAACACTAAGCAGTTTCTCAGAAAGCTTCTTTCCAGATTTCATCTGAGGATATTTCCTTTTTCACCATAGCCCTCTAGGGGCTTCCAAATATCACTTTGCCAATTCCACAAGAACTGTCTTAGCGAAAGGCTTCTTGAGGGGAAAGCTGTAACTCTGTGAGATGATTTCACAGAACACAAAGAATTTTCTCAGAAAGCTTCTTTCTCTTTGTTATCAGAGGATATTTCCTTTGGCCCTATAGTCTTCAAAGGGATCCGAAATATCTGTTCTCAGATTCCACAGAAATAAGGCTAGCAAAGAGATCCAGGAAATACAGATGTAACTCTGTGAGATGAATTAACAGAACACTAAGCAGTTTCTCAGAAAGCTTCTTTCCAGATTTCATCTGAGGATATTTCCTTTTTCACCATAGCACTCTATGGGCTTCCCAATATTACTTTGACAATTCCACAAGAACTGTCTTATCGAAAGGCTTCTTGAGGGGAAAGCTGTAACTCTGTGAGATGATTTCACAGAACACAAAGAAGTTTCTCAGAAAGCTTCTTTATCTTTGTTATCGGAGGATACTTCCTTTGGCCCTATAGTCTTCAAAGGGATCCGAAATATCTGTTCTCAGATTCCACAGAAATAAGACTAGCAAAGAGATCCACGAAATACAGATGTAACTCTGTGAGATGAATTAACAGAACACTAAGCAGTTTCACAGAAAGCTTCTTTCAGGATATCATTAGAGGATATTTCCTTTTTCACCATAGCCCTCCATGGGCTTCCAAATATGATTTTGCCAATTCCACAAGAACTGTCTTATCGAAAGGCTTCTTGAGGGGAAAGCTTAACTCTGGGAGATGACTTCACAGAACACAAAGAAGTTTCTCAGAAAGCTTCTTTCTCTTTGTTGTCGGAGGATATTTCCTTTGGCCCTATAGTCTTCAAAGGGATCCGAAATATCTGTTCTAAGGTTCAACAGAAATAAGGCTAGCAAAGAGATCCACGAAATACAGATGTAACACTGTGACATGAATTAACAGAACACTAAGCAGTTTCTCAGAAAACTTCTTTCCAGATTTCATCTGAGGATATTTCCTTTTTCACCATAGCCCTCTGTGGGCTTCCAAATATCACTTTGCCCATTCCACCAGAACTGTTCTAGCGAAGTCTTCTTGAGGGGAAAGCTGTAACTCTGTGAGATGATTTCACAGAGCACAAAGAAGTTTCTCAGAAAGCTTCTTTCTCTTTGTTATCGGAGGATATTTCCTTTGGTCCTATAGTCTTCAAAGGGATCCGAAATATCTGTTTTCAGATTCCACAGAAATAAGGCTAGCGAAGAGATTCACGAAATACAGATGTAACTCTGTGACATGAACTAACAGAACACTAAGCAGTTTCTCAGAAAGCTTCTTTCCAGATTTCATCTGAGGATATTTCCTTTTTCACCTTAGCCCTCTATGGGCTTCCAAATATCACTTTGCCAATTCCACAAGAACTGTCTTTGCGAAGGCTTCTTGAGGGGAAGTTGTAACTCTGTGAGATGATTTCACAGAGCACAAAGAAGTTTCTCAGAAAGCTTCTTTCTCTTTGTAATCGGAGGGTATTTCCTTTGGCCCTATAGCCTTCAAAGGGATCCGAAATATTTGTCCTCAGATTCCACAGAAATAAGGCTAGCAAAGAGATCCACGAAATACAGATGTAACTCTGTGAGATGAATTAACAGAACACTAAGCAGTTTCTCAGAAAGCTTCTTTCCCGATTTCATCTGAGGATATTTCCTTTTTCACCATAGCCCTCTATGGGCTTCCCAATATCTCTTTGCCAATTCCACAAGAACGGCCTTATCGAAAGGCTTCTTGAGGGGAAAGCTGTAACTCTGTGAGATGATTTCACAGAAAACAAAGAAGTTTCTCAGAAAGCTTCTTTCTCTTTGTTATCGGAGGATATTTCCTTTGGCCCTATAGTCTTCAAAGGGATCCGAAATATCTGTTCTCAGATTCCACAGAAATAAGGCTAGAAAAGAGATCCACGAAATACAGATGTAACTCTATGAGATGAATTAACAGAACTCTAAGCAGTTTCTCAGAAAGCTTCTTTCCAGATTTCATCTGAGGATATTTGCTTTTTCACCATAGCCCTCTAGGAGCTTCCAAATATCACTTTGCCAATTCCACAAGAACTGTCTTAGCGAAAGGCTTCTTGAGGGGAAAGCTGTAACTCTGTGAGTTGATTTCACAGTACACAAAGAAGTTTCTCAGAAAGCTTCTTTCTCTTTGTTATCGGAGGATATTTCCTTTGGCCCTATAGACTTCAAAGGGATCGGAAATATCTGTTATCAGATTCCACAGAAATATGGCTAGCAAAGAGATCCACGAAATACAGATGTAACTCCGTGAGATGAATTAACAGAACACAGAGCAGTTTCTCAGAAAGCTTCTTTCCAGATTTCATAGGAGGATATTTCCTTTTTCACCATAGCCCTCTATGGGCTTCCAAATATCACTTTGCCAATTCCACAAGAACTGTCTTAGCGAAAGGCTTCTTGAGGGGAAAGCTGTAACTCTGTGAGATGACTTCACAGAACACAAGGAAGTTTCTCAGGAAGCTTCTTTCTCTTTGTTATCGGAGGATATTTCCTTTTGCCCTATAGTCTTCAAAGGGATCCGAAATATCTGTTCTCAGGTTCAACAGAAATAAGGCTAGCAAAGAGATCCACGAAATACAGATGTAACTCTGTGACATGAATTAACAGAACACTAAGCAGTTTCTCAGAAAGCTTCTTTCCAGATTTCATCTGAGGATATTTCCTTTTTCACCATAGCCCTCTAAGGGCTTCCCAATATCACTTTGCCAATTCCACAAGAACGGCCTTATCGTAAGGCTTCTTGAGGGGAAAGCTGTAACTCTGTGAGATGATTTCAGAGAACACAAAGAAGTTTCTCAGAAAGCTTCTTTCTCTTTGTTATCGGAGGATATTTCCTTTGGCCCTGTAGTCTTCAAAGGGATCCGAAATATCTGTTCTCAGATTCCACAGAAATAAGGCTAGCAAAGAGATCCACGAAATACAGATGTAACTCTGTGAGATGAATTAACAGAACACTAAGCAGTTTCTCAGAAAGCTTCTTTCCATATTTCATCTGAGGATATTTCCTTTTTCACCATAGCCCTCTAGGGGCTTCCAAATATTACTTTGCCAATTCCACATGAACTGTCTTAACGAAAGGCTTCTTGAGGGGAAAGCTGTAACTGTGTGAGATGATTTCACAGAACACAAAGAAGTTTCTCAGAAAGCTTCTTTCTCTTTGTTATCGGAGGATATTTCCTTTGGCCCTATAGTCTTCAAAGGGATCCGAAATATCTGTTCTCAGATTCCACAGAAATAAGGCTAGCAAAGAGATCCACGAAATACAGATGTAACTCTGTGAGATGAATTCACAGAACACTAAGCAGTTTCTCAGAAAGCTTCTTTCCTGATTTCATCTGAGGATATTTCCTTTTTCACCATAGCCCTCTATGGGCTTCCCAATATTACTTTGACAATTCCACAAGAACTGTCTTATCGAAAGGCTTCTTGAGGGGAAAGCTGTAACTCTGTGAGATGATTTCACAGAACACAAAGAAGTTTCTCAGAAAGTTTCTTTATCTTGGTTATCGGAGGATACTTCCTTTGGCCCTATAGTCTTCAAAGGGATCCGAAATATCTGTTCTCAGATTCCACAGAAATAAGAGTAGCAAAGAGATCCACGAAATACAGATGTAACTCTGTGAGATGAATTAACAGAACACTAAGCAGTTTCACAGAAAGCTTCTTTCAGGATTTCATCTGAGGATATTTCCTTTTTCACCATAGCCCTCCATGGGCTTCCAAATATGATTTTGCCAATTCCACAAGAACTGTCTTAGCGAAAGGCTTCTTGAGGGGAAAGCTTAACTCTGGGAGATGACTTCACAGAACACAAAGAAGTTTCTCAGAAAGCTTCTTTCTCTTTGTTATCGGAGGATATTTCCTTTGGCCCTATAGTCTTCAAAGGGATCCGAAATATCTGTTCTCAGGTTCAACAGAAATAAGGCTAGCAAAGAGATCCACGAAATACAAATGTAACACTGTGACATGAATTAACAGAACACTAGGCAGTTTCTCAGAAAGCTTCTTTCCAGATTTCATCTGAGGATATTTCCTTTTTAACCATAGCCCTCTATGGGCTTCCAAATATCACTTTGCCAATTCCACCAGAACTGTTCTAACGAAGTCTTCTTGAGGGGAAAGCTGTAACTCTGTGAGATGATTTCACAGAGCACAAAGAAGTTTCTCAGAAAGCTTCTTTCTCTTTGTTATCGGAGGATATTTCCTTTGGCCCTATAGTCTTCAAAGGTATCCAAAATATCTGTTCTCAGATTCCACAGAAATAAGGCTAGCAAAGAGATCCACGAAATACAGATGTAACTCTGTGAGAAGAATTAACAGAACACTAAGCACTTTCTCCGAAAGCTTCTTCCAGATTTCTTCTGAGCATATTTCCTTTTTCACCGTAGCCCTCTATGGGCTTCCAAATATCACTTTGCCAATTCCGTAAGAACTGTCTTAGCGAAAGGCTTCTTGAGGGGAAATTTGTATCTCTGTGAGATGATTTCACAGAACACAAAGAAGTTTCTCAGAAAGCTTCTTTCTCTTTGTTATCAGAGGATATTTCCTTTGGCCCTATAGTCTTCAAAGGGATCCGAAATATCTGTTCTCCGATTCCACAGAAATAAGGCTAGCAAAGAGATCCACGAAATACAGATGTAACACTGTGACATGAATTAACAGAACACTACGCAGTTTCTCAGAAAGCTTCTTTCCAGATTTCATCTGAGGATATTTCCTTTTTCACCATAGCCCTCTATGGGCTTCCAAATATCACTTTGCCAATTCCACCAGAACTGTTCTAGCGAAGTCTTCTTGAGGGGAAAGCTGTAACTCTGTGAGATGATTTCACAGAGCACAAAGAAGTTTCTCAGAAAGCTTCTTTCTCTTTGTTATCGGAGGATATTTCCTTTGGCCCTATAGTATTCAAAGGGATCCGAAATATCTGTTCTCAGATTCCACAGAAATAAGGTTAGCGAAGAGATCCACGAAATACAGATGTAACTCTGTGACATGAACTAACAGAACACTAAGCAGTTTCTCAGAAAGCTTCTTTCCAGATTTCATCTGAGGATATTTCCTTTTTCACCTTAGCCCTCTATAGGCTTCCAAATATCACTTTGCCAATTCCACAAGAACTGTCTTAGCGAAGGCTTCTTGAGGGGAAAGTTGTAACTCTGTGAGATGATTTCACAGAGCACAAAGAAGTTTCTCAGAAACCTTCTTTCTCTTTGTAATCGGAGGGTATTTCCTTTGGCCCTATAGCCTTCAAAGGGATCCGAAATATTTGTTCTCAGATTCCACAGAAATAAGGCTAGCAAAGAGATCCACGAAATACAGATGTAACTCTGTGAGATGAATTAACAGAACACTAAGCAGTTTCTCAGAAAGCTTCTTTCCCGATTTCATCTGAGGATATTTCCTTTTTCACCATAGCCCTCTATGGGCTTCCCAATATCTCTTTGCCAATTCCACAAGAACGGCCTTATCGAAAGGCTTCTTGAGGGGAAAGCTGTAACTCTGTGAGATGATTTCACAGAACACAAAGAAGTTTCTCAGAAAATTCTTTCTCTTTGTTGTCGGAGGATATTTCCTTTGGCCCTGTAGACTTCAAAGGGATCGGAAATATCTGTTCTCAGATTCCACAGAAATAAGGCTAGCAAAGAGATCCACGAAATACAGATGTAACTCCGTGAGATGAATTAACAGAACCCAGAGCAGTTTCTCAGAAAGCTTCTTTCCAGATTTCATAGGAGGATATTTCCTTTTTCACCATAGCCCTCTATGGGCTTCCAAATATCACTTTGCCAATTCCACAAGAACTGTCTTAGCGAAAGGCTTCTTGAGGGGAAAGCTGTAACTCTGTGAGATGACTTCACAGAACACAAAGAAGTTTCTCAGGAAGCTTCTTTCTCTTTGTTATCGGAAGATATTTCCTTTGGCCCTATAGTCTTCAAAGGGATCCGAAATATCTGTTCTCAGGTTCAACAGAAAGAGGGCTAGCAAAGAGATCCACGAAATACAGATGTAACTCTGTGACAAGAATTATCAGAACACTAAGCAGTTTCTCAGAAAGCTTCTTTCCAGATTTCATCTGAGGATATTTCCTTTTTCACCATAGCCCTCTAAGGGCTTCCCAATATCACTTTGCCAATTCCTCAAGAACGGCCTTATCGAAAGGCTTCTTGAGGGGAAAGCTGTAACTCTGTGAGATGATTTCACAGAACACAAAGAAGTTTCTCAGAAAGCTTCTTTCTCTTTGTTATCGGAGGATATTTCCTTTGGCCCTGTAGTCTTCAAAGGGATTCGAAATATCTGTTCTCAGATTCCACAGAAATAAGACTAGCAAAGAGATCCACGAAATACATATGTAACTCTGTGAGATGAATTAACAGAACACTAAGCAGTTTCTCAGAAAACTTCTTTCCATATTTCATCTGAGGATATTTCCTTTCTCACCATAGCCCTCTAGGGGCTTCCAAATATTACTTTGCCAATTCCACAAGAACTGTCTTAGCGAAAGGCTTCTTGAGGGGAAAGCTGTAACTCTGTGAGATGATTTCACAGAACACAAAGAAGTTTCTCAGAATGCTTCTTTCTCTTTGTTATCGGAGGATATTTCCTTTGGCACTATAGTCTTCAAAGGGATCCGAAATATCTGTTCTCAGATTCCACAGAAATAAGGCTAGCAAAGAGATCCACGAAATACAGATGTAACTCTGTGACATGAATTAACAGAACACTAAGCAGTTTCTCAGAAAGCTTCTCTCCAGATTTCATCGGAGGATATTTCCTTTTTCACCATAGCCCTCTATGAGCTTCCAAATATCACTTTGCCAATTCCACAAAAACGGCCTTATCGATAGGCTTCTTGAGGGGAAAGCTGTAACTCTGTGAGATGATTTCACAGAACACAAAGAAGTTTCTCAGAAAGCTTCTTTCTCTTTGTTATCGGAGGATATTTCCTTTGGCCCTGTATTCTTCAAAGGGATCCGAAATATATGTTCTCAGATTCCACAGAAATAAGGCTAGCAAAGAGATCCACGAAATACAGATGTAACTCTGTGAGATGAATTAACAGAACACTAAGCAGTTTCTCAGAAAGCTTCTTTCCAGATTTCATCTGAGGATATTTCCTTTTTCACCATAGCCCTCTAGGGGCTTCCAAATATCACTTTGCCAATTCCACAAGAACTGTCTTAGCGAAAGGCTTCTTGAGGGGAAAGCTGTAACTCTGTGAGATGATTTCACAGAACACAAAGAAGTTTCTCAGAAAGCTTCTTTCTCTTTGTTATCGGAGGATATTTCCTTTGGCCCTATAGTTTTCAAAGGAATCCGAAATATCTGTTCTCAGATTCCACAGAAATAAGGCTAGCAAAGAGATATACGAAATACAGATGTAACTCTGTGAGATGAATTAACAGAACACTAAGCATTTTCTCAGAAAGCTTCTTTCCAGATTTCATCAGAGGATATTTCCTTTTTCACCATAGCCCTCTAAGGGCTTCCCAATATCACTTTGCCAATTCCACAAGAACTGTCTTAGCGAAAGGCTGCTTGAGGGGAAAGCTGTAACTCTGTGAGATGATTTCACAGAACACAAAGAAGTTTCTCAGAATGCTTCTTTCTCTTTGTTATCGGAGGATATTTCCTTTGGCCCTTTAGTCTTCAAAGGGATCCGAAATATCTGTTCTCAGATTCCACAGAAATAAGGCTAGCAAAGAGATCCACGAAATACAGATGTAACTCTGTGACATGAATTAACAGAACACTAAGCAGTTTCTCAGAAAGCTTCTCTCCAGATTTCATCGGAGGATATTTCCTTTTTCACCATAGCCCTCTATGGGCTTCCCAATATCACTTTGCCAATTCCACAAAAACGGCCTTATCGAAAGGCTTCTTCAGGGGAAAGCTGTAACTCTGTGAGATGATTTCACAGAACACAAAGAAGTTTCTCAGAAAGCTTCTTTCTCTTTGTTATCGGAGGATATTTCCTTTGGCCCTGTAGTCTTCAAAGGGATCCGAAATATATGCTCTCAGATTCCACAGAAATAAGGCTAGCAAAGAGATCCACGAAATACAGATGTAACTCTGTGAGATGAATTAACAGAACACTAAGCAGTTTCTCAGAAAGCTTCTTTCCAGATTTCATCTGAGGATATTTCCTTTTTCACCATAGCCCTCTAGGGGCTTCCAAATATCACTTTGCCAATTCCACAAGAACTGTCTTAGCGAAAGGCTTCTTGAGGGGAAAGCTGTAACTCTGTGAGATGATTTCACAGAACACAAAGAAGTTTCTCAGAAAGCTTCTTTCTCTTTGTTATCGGAGGATATTTCCTTTGGCCCTATAGTCTTCAAAGGAATCCGAAATATCTGTTCTCAGATTCCACAGAAATAAGGCTAGCAAAGAGATATACGAAATACAGATGTAACTCAGTGAGATGAATTAACAGAACACTAAGCATTTTCTCAGAAAGCTTCTTTCCAGATTTCATCAGAGAATATTTCCTTTTTCACCATAGCCCTCTAAGGGCTTCCCAATATCACTTTGCCAATTCCACAAGAACTGTCTTAGCGAAAGGCTGCTTGAGGGGAAAGCTGTAACTCTGTGAGATGATTTCACAGAACTCAAAGAAGTTTCTCAGAAAGCTTCTTTCTCTTTGTTATCGGAGGATATTTCCTTTGACCCTATAGTCTTCAAAGGGATCCGAAATATCTGTTCTCAGATTCCACAGAAATAAGGCTAGCAAAGAGATCCACGAAATACAGATGTAACTCTGTGAGATGAATTAACAGAACACTAAGCAGTCTCTCAGAAAGCTTCCTTCCAGATTTCATCTGAGGATATTTCCTTTTTCACCGTAGCCCTCTATGGGCTTCCCAATATCACTTTGCCAATTCCACAAGAACGGCCTTATCGAAAGGTTTCTTGAGGAGAAAGCTGTAACTCTGTGAGATGATTTCACAGAACACAAAGAAGTTTCTCAGAAAGCTTCTTTCTCTTTGTTATCGGAGGATAATTCCTTTGGCCCTATAGTCTTCAAAGGGATCCGAAATATCTGTTCTCAGATTCGACAGAAATAAGGCTAGCAAAGAGATCCACGAAATACAGATGTAACACTGTGAGATGAATTAACAGAACACTAAGCAGTTTCTCAGAAAGCTTCTTTCCAGATTTCATCTGAGGATATTTCCTTTTTCACCATAGCCCTCAATGGGTTTCCAAATATCACTTTGCCAATTCCACAAGAACTGTCTTAGCGAAAGGGTTCTTGAGGGGAAAGCTGTAACTGTGTGCGTTGATTTCACAGAACGCAAAGAAGTTTCTCAGAAAGCTTCTTTCTCTTTGTTATCGGAGGCTATTTCCTTTGGCCCTATAGTCTTCAAAGGGATGGGAAACATCTGTTCTCAGATTCCACAGAAATAAGGCTAGTAAAGAGATCCACGAAATACAGATGTAACTCTGTGAGATGAATTAACAGAACACTAAGCAGTTTCTCAGAAAGCTTCTTCCAGATTTCATCTGAGGATATTTCCTTTTTCACCATAGCCCTCTAGGGGCTTCCAAATATCACTTTGCCAATTCCACAAGAACTGTCTTAGCGAAAGGCTTCTTGAGGGGAAAGCTGTAACTCTGTGAGATGATTTCACAGAACACAAAGAAGTTTCTCAGAAAGCTTCTTTCTCTTTGTTATCGGAGGATATTTCCTTTGGCCCTATAGTCTTCAAAGAATCCGAAATATCTGTTCTCAGATTCCACAGAAATAAGGCTAGCAAAGAGATCCATGACATACAGATGTAACTCTGTGAGATGAATTAACAGAACACTATGCAGTTTCTCAGAAATCTTCTTTCCAGATTTCATCGTAGGATATTTCCTTTTTCACCATAGCCCTCTATGGGCTTCCAAATATCACTTTGCCAATTCCACAAGAACTGTCTTAGCGAAAGGCTTCTTGAGGGGAAAGCTGTAACTCTGTGAGATGATTTCACAGAACACAAAGAAGTTTCTCAGAAAGCTTCTTTCTCTTTGTTATCGGAGGATATTTCCTTTGGCCCTATAGTCTTCAAAGGGATCCGAAATATCTGTTCTCAGATTCCACAGAAATAAGGCTAGCAAAGAGATCCACGAAATACAGATGTAACACTGTGAGATGAATTAACAGAACACTAAGCAGTTACTCAGAAAGCTTCTTTCCAGATTTCATCTGAGGATATTTCCTTTTTCACCATAGCCCTCTATGGGCTTCCCAATATCACTTTGCCAATTCCACAAGAACGGCCTTATCGAAAGGATTCTTGAGGGGAAAGCTGTAACTCTGTGAGATGATTTCACAGAACACAAAGAAGTTTCTCAGAAAGCTTCTTTCTCTTTGTTATCGGAGGATATTTCCTTTGGCCCTATAGTCTTCAAAGGGATCCGAAATATCTGTTCTCAGATTCCACAGAAATAAGGCTAGCAAAGAGATCCACGAAATACAGATGTAACTCTGTGAGATGAATTAACAGAACACTCAGCAGTTTCTCAGAAAGCTTCCTTCCAGATTTCATCTGAGGATATTTCCTTTTTCACCGTAGCCCTCTATGGGCTTCCCAATATCACTTTGCCAATTCCACAAGAACGGCCTTATCGAAAGGATTCTTGAGGGGAAAGCTGTAACTCTGTGAGATGATTTCACAGAACACAAAGAAGTTTCTCAGAAAGCTTCTTTCTCTTTGTTATCGGAGGATATTTCCTTTGGCCCTATAGTCTTCAAAGGGATCCGAAATATCTGTTCTCAGATTCCACAGAAATAAGGCTAGCAAAGAGATCCACGAAATACAGATGTAACACTGTGAGATGAATTAACAGAACACTAAGCAGTTTCTCAGAAAGCTTCTTTCCAGATTTCATCTGAGGATATTTCCTTTTTCACCATAGCCCTCTATGGGCTTCCAAATATCACTTTGCCAATTCCACAAGAACTGTCTTAGCGAAAGGGTTCTTGAGGGGAAAGCTGTAACTGTGTGCGTTGATTTCACAGAACGCAAAGAAGTTTCTCAGAAAGCTTCTTTCTCTTTGTTATCGGAGGCTATTTCCTTTGGCCCTATAGTCTTCAAAGGGATCGGAAATATCTGTTCTCAGATTCCACAGAAATAAGGCTAGCAAAGAGATACACGAAATACAGATGTAACTCTGTGAGATGAATTAACAGAACACTAAGCAGTTTCTCAGAAAGCTTCTTTCCAGATTTCATCTGAGGATATTTCCTTTTTCACCATAGCCCTCTTTGGGCTTCCAAATATCACTTTGCCAATTCCACAAGAACTGTCTTAGCGAAAGGGTTCTTGAGGGGAAAGCTGTAACTGTGTGCGTTGATTTCACAGAACGCAAAGAAGTTTCTCAGAAAGCTTCTTTCTCTTTGTTATTGGAGGCTATTTCCTTTGGCCCTATAGTCTTCAAAGGGATCGGAAATATCTGTTCTCAGATTCCACAGAAATAAGGCTAGCAAAGAGATCCACGAAATACAGATGTAACTCAGTGAGATGAATTAACAGAACACTAAGCAGTTTCTCAGAAAGCTTCTTTTCAGATTTCATCTGAGGATATTTCCTTTCTCACCGTAGCACTCTATGGGCTTCCCAATATCACTTTGCCAATTCCACAAGAACTGTCTTAGCGAAAGGCTTCTTGAGGGGAAAGCTGTAACTCTGTGAGATGATTTCACAGAACACAAAGAAGTTTCTCAGAAAGCTTCTTTCTCTTTGTTATCGGAGGATATTTCCTTTGGCCCTATAGTCTTCAAAGGGATCCGAAATATCTGTTCTCAGATTCCACAGAAATGAGGCTAGCAAAGAGATCCACGAAATACAGATGTAACTCTGTGACATGAATTAACAGGACACTAAGCAGTTTCTCAGAAAGCTTCTTTCCAGATTTCATCTGAGGATATTTCCTTTTTCACCATAGCCCTCTATGGGCTTCCCAATATCACTTTGCCAATTCCACAAGAACTGTCTTAGCGAAAGGCTTCTTGAGGGGAAAGCTGTAACTCTGTGAGATGATTTCACAGAACACGAAGAAGTTTCTCAGAAAGCTTCTTTCTCTTTGTTATCGGAGGATATTTCCTTTGGCCCTATAGTCTTCAAAGGATCCGAAATATCTGTTCTCAGATTGCACAGAAATAGGGCTAGCAAAGAGATCCACGAAATACAGATGTAACTCTGTGACATGAATTAACAGAACACTAAGCAGTTTCTCAGAAAGCTTCTTTCCAGATTTCATCTGAGGATATTTCCTTTTTCACCATAGCGCTCTATGGGCTTCCCAATATCACTTTGCCAATTCCACAAGAACGGCCTTATCGAAAGCCTTCTGGATGGGAAAGCTGTAACTCTGTGAGATGATTTCACAGAACACAAAGAAGTTTCTCAGAAAGCTTCTTTCTCTTTGTTATCGGAGGATATTTCCTTTGGCCCTGTAGTCTTCAAAGGCATCCGAAATATCTGTTCTCAGATTCCACAGAAATAAGGCTAGCAAAGAGATCCATGAAAAACAGATGTAACTCTGTGAGATGAATTAACAGAACACTAAGCAGTTTCTCAGAAAGCTTCTTTCCAGATTTCATCTGAGGATATTTGCTTTTTCACCATAGCCCTCTAGGGGCTTCCAAATATCACTTTGCCAATTCCACAAGAACTGTCTTAGCGAAAGGCTTCTTGAGGGGAAAGCTGTAACTCTGTGAGATGATTTCACAAAACACAAAGAAGTTTCTCACAAAGCTTCTTTCTCTTTGTTATCGGAGGATATTTCCTTTGGCCCTATAGTCTTCAAAGAATCCGAAATATCTGTTCTCAGATTCCACAGAAATAAGGCTAGCAAAGAGATCCATGACATACAGATGTAACTCTGTGAGATGAATTAACAGAACACTATGCAGTTTCTCAGAAATCTTCTTTCCAGATTTCATCGTAGGATATTTCCTTTTTCACCATAGCCCTCTATGGGCTTCCAAATATCACTTTGCCAATTCCACAAGAACTGTCTTAGCGAAAGGCTTCTTGAGGGGAAAGCTGTAACTCTGTGAGATGATTTCACAGAACACAAAGAAGTTTCTCAGAAAGCTTCTTTCTCTTTGTTATCGGAGGATATTTCCTTTGGCCCTATAGTCTTCAAAGGGATCCGAAATATCTGTTCTCAGATTCCACAGAAATAAGGCTAGCAAAGAGATCCACGAAATACAGATGTAATACTGTGAGATGAATTTACAGAACACTAAGCAGTTTCTCAGAAAGCTTCTTTCCAGATTTCATCTGAGGATATTTCCTTTTTCACCATAGCCCTCTATGGGCTTCCCAATATCACTTTGCCAATTCCACAAGAACGGCCTTATCGAAAGGATTCTTGAGGGGAAAGCTGTAACTCTGTGAGATGATTTCACAGAACACAAAGAAGTTTCTCAGAAAGCTTCTTTCTCTTTGTTATCGGAGGATATTTCCTTTGGCCCTATAGTCTTCAAAGGGATCCGAAATATCTGTTCTCAGATTCCACAGAAATAAGGCTAGCAAAGAGATCCACGAAATACAGATGTAACTCTGTGAGATGAATTAACAGAACACTAAGCAGTTTCTCAGAAAGCTTCCTTCCAGATTTCATCTGAGGATATTTCCTTTTTCACCGTAGCCCTCTATGGGCTTCCCAATATCACTTTGCCAATTCCACAAGAACGGCCTTATCGAAAGGATTCTTGAGGGGAAAGCTGTAACTCTGTGAGATGATTTCACAGAACACAAAGAAGTTTCTCAGAAAGCTTCTTTCTCTTTGTTATCGGAGGATATTTCCTTTGGCCCTATAGTCTTCAAAGGGATCCGAAATATCTGTTCTCAGATTCCACAGAAATAAGGCTAGCAAAGAGATCCACGAAATACAGATGTAACACTGTGAGATGAATTAACAGAACACTAAGCAGTTTCTCAGAAAGCTTCTTTCCAGATTTCATCTGAGGATATTTCCTTTTTCACCATAGCCCTCTATGGGCTTCCAAATATCACTTTGCCAATTCCACAAGAACTGTCTTAGCGAAAGTCTTCTTGAGGGGAAAGCTGTAACTGTGTGCGTTGATTTCACAGAACGCAAAGAAGTTTCTCAGAAAGCTTCTTTCTCTTTGTTATCGGAGGATATTTCCTTTGGCCCTATAGTCTTCAAAGGTATCCGAAATATCTGTTCTCAGATTAAACAGAAATAAGGCTAGCAAAGAGATCCACGAAATACAGATGTAACTCTGTGAGATGAATTAACAGAACACTAAGCAGTTTCTCAGAAAGCTTCTTTCCAGATTTCATCTGAGGATATTTCCTTTTTCACCGTAGCACTCTGGGCTTCCCAATATCACTTTGCCAATTCCACAAGAACTGTCTTAGCGAAAGGCTTGTTGAGGGGAAAGCTTTAACTCTGTGAGATGATTTCACAGAACACAAAGAAGTTTCTCAGAAAGCTTCTTTCTCTTTGTTATCGGAGGATATTTCCTTTGGCCCTATAGTCTTCAAAGGGATCCGAAATATCTGTTCTCAGATTCCACAGAAATAAGGCTAGCAAAGATATCCACGAAATACAGATGTAACTCTGTGAGATGAATTAACAGGACACTAAGCAGTTTCTCAGAAAGCTTCTTTCCAGATTTCATCTGAGGATATTTCCTTTTTCACCATAGCCCTCTATGGGCTTTCCAATATCACTTTGCCAATTCCACAAGAACTGTCTTATCGAAAGGCTTCTTGAGGGGAAAGCTGTAACTCTGTGAGATGATTTCACAGAACACAAAGAAGTTTCTCAGAAAGCTTCTTTCTCTTTGTTATCGGAGGATATTTCCTTTGGCCCTATAGTCTTCAAAGGGATCCGAAATATCTGTTCTCAGATTCCACAGAAATAAGGCTAGCAAAGAGATCCACGAAATACAGATGTAACTCTGTGAGATGAATTAACAGAACACCAAGCAGTTTCTCAGAAAGCTTCTTTCCAGATTTCATCTGAGGATATTTCCTTTTTCACCATAGCCCTCTATGGGCTTCCCAATATCACTTTGCCAATTCCACAAGAACGGCCTTATCGAAAGGATTCTTGAGGGGAAAACTGTAACTCTGTGAGATGATTTCACAAAACACAAAGAAGTTTCTCAGAAAGCTTCTTTCTCTTTGTTATCGGAGGATATTTCCTTTGGCCCTATAGTCTTCAAAGGGATCCGAAATATCTGTTCTCCGATTCCACAGAAATAAGGCTAGCAAAGAGATCCACGAAATACAGATGTAACACTGTGACATGAATTAACAGAACACTACGCAGTTTCTCAGAAAGCTTCTTTCCAGATTTCATCTGAGGATATTTCCTTTTTCACCATAGCCCTCTATGGGCTTCCAAATATCACTTTGCCAATTCCACCAGAACTGTTCTAGCGAAGTCTTCTTGAGGGGAAAGCTGTAACTCTGTGAGATGATTTCACAGAGCACAAAGAAGTTTCTCAGAAAGCTTCTTTCTCTTTGTTATCGGAGGATATTTCCTTTGGCCCTATAGTATTCAAAGGGATCCGAAATATCTGTTCTCAGATTCCACAGAAATAAGGTTAGCGAAGAGATCCACGAAATACAGATGTAACTCTGTGACATGAACTAACAGAACACTAAGCAGTTTCTCAGAAAGCTTCTTTCCAGATTTCATCTGAGGATATTTCCTTTTTCACCTTAGCCCTCTATAGGCTTCCAAATATCACTTTGCCAATTCCACAAGAACTGTCTTAGCGAAGGCTTCTTGAGGGGAAAGTTGTAACTCTGTGAGATGATTTCACAGAGCACAAAGAAGTTTCTCAGAAACCTTCTTTCTCTTTGTAATCGGAGGGTATTTCCTTTGGCCCTATAGCCTTCAAAGGGATCCGAAATATTTGTTCTCAGATTCCACAGAAATAAGGCTAGCAAAGAGATCCACGAAATACAGATGTAACTCTGTGAGATGAATTAACAGAACACTAAGCAGTTTCTCAGAAAGCTTCTTTCCCGATTTCATCTGAGGATATTTCCTTTTTCACCATAGCCCTCTATGGGCTTCCCAATATCTCTTTGCCAATTCCACAAGAACGGCCTTATCGAAAGGCTTCTTGAGGGGAAAGCTGTAACTCTGTGAGATGATTTCACAGAACACAAAGAAGTTTCTCAGAAAATTCTTTCTCTTTGTTGTCGGAGGATATTTCCTTTGGCCCTGTAGACTTCAAAGGGATCGGAAATATCTGTTCTCAGATTCCACAGAAATAAGGCTAGCAAAGAGATCCACGAAATACAGATGTAACTCCGTGAGATGAATTAACAGAACCCAGAGCAGTTTCTCAGAAAGCTTCTTTCCAGATTTCATAGGAGGATATTTCCTTTTTCACCATAGCCCTCTATGGGCTTCCAAATATCACTTTGCCAATTCCACAAGAACTGTCTTAGCGAAAGGCTTCTTGAGGGGAAAGCTGTAACTCTGTGAGATGACTTCACAGAACACAAAGAAGTTTCTCAGGAAGCTTCTTTCTCTTTGTTATCGGAAGATATTTCCTTTGGCCCTATAGTCTTCAAAGGGATCCGAAATATCTGTTCTCAGGTTCAACAGAAAGAGGGCTAGCAAAGAGATCCACGAAATACAGATGTAACTCTGTGACAAGAATTATCAGAACACTAAGCAGTTTCTCAGAAAGCTTCTTTCCAGATTTCATCTGAGGATATTTCCTTTTTCACCATAGCCCTCTAAGGGCTTCCCAATATCACTTTGCCAATTCCTCAAGAAC
This sequence comes from Macaca mulatta, assembly GCF_049350105.2. NCBI lineage: Eukaryota > Metazoa > Chordata > Mammalia > Primates > Cercopithecidae > Macaca > Macaca mulatta. Next base: position 67,275,420 of record NC_133426.1, on the reverse strand, counting down.
GGCCTTATCGAAAGGCTTCTTGAGGGGAAAGCTGTAACTCTGTGAGATGATTTCACAGAACACAAAGAAGTTTCTCAGAAAGCTTCTTTCTCTTTGTTATCGGAGGATATTTCCTTTGGCCCTGTAGTCTTCAAAGGGATTCGAAATATCTGTTCTCAGATTCCACAGAAATAAGGCTAGCAAAGAGATCCACGAAATACAGATGTAACTCTGTGACATGAATTAACAGAACACTAAGCAGTTTCTCAGAAAGCTTCTCTCCAGATTTCATCGGAGGATATTTCCTTTTTCACCATAGCCCTCTATGAGCTTCCAAATATCACTTTGCCAATTCCACAAAAACGGCCTTATCGAAAGGCTTCTTGAGGGGAAAGCTGTAACTCTGTGAGATGATTTCACAGAACACAAAGAAGTTTCTCAGAAAGCTTCTTTCTCTTTGTTATCGGAGGATATTTCCTTTGGCCCTGTATTCTTCAAAGGGATCCGAAATATATGTTCTCAGATTCCACAGAAATAAGGCTAGCAAAGAGATCCACGAAATACAGATGTAACTCTGTGAGATGAATTAACAGAACACTAAGCAGTTTCTCAGAAAGCTTCTTTCCAGATTTCATCTGAGGATATTTCCTTTTTCACCATAGCCCTCTAGGGGCTTCCAAATATCACTTTGCCAATTCCACAAGAACTGTCTTAGCGAAAGGCTTCTTGAGGGGAAAGCTGTAACTCTGTGAGATGATTTCACAGAACACAAAGAAGTTTCTCAGAAAGCTTCTTTCTCTTTGTTATCGGAGGATATTTCCTTTGGCCCTATAGTTTTCAAAGGAATCCGAAATATCTGTTCTCAGATTCCACAGAAATAAGGCTAGCAAAGAGATATACGAAATACAGATGTAACTCTGTGAGATGAATTAACAGAACACTAAGCATTTTCTCAGAAAGCTTCTTTCCAGATTTCATCAGAGGATATTTCCTTTTTCACCATAGCCCTCTAAGGGCTTCCCAATATCACTTTGCCAATTCCACAAGAACTGTCTTAGCGAAAGGCTGCTTGAGGGGAAAGCTGTAACTCTGTGAGATGATTTCACAGAACACAAAGAAGTTTCTCAGAATGCTTCTTTCTCTTTGTTATCGGAGGATATTTCCTTTGGCCCTTTAGTCTTCAAAGGGATCCGAAATATCTGTTCTCAGATTCCACAGAAATAAGGCTAGCAAAGAGATCCACGAAATACAGATGTAACTCTGTGACATGAATTAACAGAACACTAAGCAGTTTCTCAGAAAGCTTCTCTCCAGATTTCATCGGAGGATATTTCCTTTTTCACCATAGCCCTCTATGGGCTTCCCAATATCACTTTGCCAATTCCACAAAAACGGCCTTATCGAAAGGCTTCTTCAGGGGAAAGCTGTAACTCTGTGAGATGATTTCACAGAACACAAAGAAGTTTCTCAGAAAGCTTCTTTCTCTTTGTTATCGGAGGATATTTCCTTTGGCCCTGTAGTCTTCAAAGGGATCCGAAATATATGCTCTCAGATTCCACAGAAATAAGGCTAGCAAAGAGATCCACGAAATACAGATGTAACTCTGTGAGATGAATTAACAGAACACTAAGCAGTTTCTCAGAAAGCTTCTTTCCAGATTTCATCTGAGGATATTTCCTTTTTCACCATAGCCCTCTAGGGGCTTCCAAATATCACTTTGCCAATTCCACAAGAACTGTCTTAGCGAAAGGCTTCTTGAGGGGAAAGCTGTAACTCTGTGAGATGATTTCACAGAAGACAAAGAAGTTTCTCAGAAAGCTTCTTTCTCTTTGTTATCGGAGGATATTTCCTTTGGCCCTATAGTCTTCAAAGGAATCCGAAATATCTGTTCTCAGATTCCACAGAAATAAGGCTAGCAAAGAGATATACGAAATACAGATGTAACTCAGTGAGATGAATTAACAGAACACTAAGCATTTTCTCAGAAAGCTTCTTTCCAGATTTCATCAGAGAATATTTCCTTTTTCACCATAGCCCTCTAAGGGCTTCCCAATATCACTTTGCCAATTCCACAAGAACTGTCTTAGCGAAAGGCTGCTTGAGGGGAAAGCTGTAACTCTGTGAGATGATTTCACAGAACTCAAAGAAGTTTCTCAGAAAGCTTCTTTCTCTTTGTTATCGGAGGATATTTCCTTTGACCCTATAGTCTTCAAAGGGATCCGAAATATCTGTTCTCAGATTCCACAGAAATAAGGCTAGCAAAGAGATCCACGAAATACAGATGTAACTCTGTGAGATGAATTAACAGAACACTAAGCAGTCTCTCAGAAAGCTTCCTTCCAGATTTCATCTGAGGATATTTCCTTTTTCACCGTAGCCCTCTATGGGCTTCCCAATATCACTTTGCCAATTCCACAAGAACGGCCTTATCGAAAGGTTTCTTGAGGAGAAAGCTGTAACTCTGTGAGATGATTTCACAGAACACAAAGAAGTTTCTCAGAAAGCTTCTTTCTCTTTGTTATCGGAGGATAATTCCTTTGGCCCTATAGTCTTCAAAGGGATCCGAAATATCTGTTCTCAGATTCGACAGAAATAAGGCTAGCAAAGAGATCCACGAAATACAGATGTAACACTGTGAGATGAATTAACAGAACACTAAGCAGTTTCTCAGAAAGCTTCTTTCCAGATTTCATCTGAGGATATTTCCTTTTTCACCATAGCCCTCAATGGGCTTCCAAATATCACTTTGCCAATTCCACAAGAACTGTCTTAGCGAAAGGGTTCTTGAGGGGAAAGCTGTAACTGTGTGCGTTGATTTCACAGAACGCAAAGAAGTTTCTCAGAAAGCTTCTTTCTCTTTGTTATCGGAGGCTATTTCCTTTGGCCCTATAGTCTTCAAAGGGATGGGAAACATCTGTTCTCAGATTCCACAGAAATAAGGCTAGTAAAGAGATCCACGAAATACAGATGTAACTCTGTGAGATGAATTAACAGAACACTAAGCAGTTTCTCAGAAAGCTTCTTTCCAGATTTCATCTGAGGATATTTCCTTTTTCACCGTAGCACTCTAAGGGCTTCCCAATATCACTTTGCCAATTCCACAAGAACTGTCTTAGCGAAAGGCTTCTTGAGGGGAAAGCTGTAACTCTGTGAGATGATTTCACAGAACACAAAGAAGTTTCTCTGAAAGCTTCTTTCTTTTGTTATCGGAGGATATTTCCTTTGGCCCTGTAGTCTTCAAAGGCATCCGAAATATCTGTTCTCAGATTCCACAGAAATAAGGCTAGCAAAGAGATCCACGAAAAACAGATGTAACTCTGTGAGATGAATTAACAGAACACTAAGCAGTTTCTCAGAAAGCTTCTTTCCAGATTTCATCTGAGGATATTTGCTTTTTCACCATAGCCCTCTAGGGGCTTCCAAATATCACTTTGCCAATTCCACAAGAACTGTCTTAGCGAAAGGCTTCTTGAGGGGAAAGCTGTAACTCTGTGAGATGATTTCACAGAACACAAAGAAGTTTCTCAGAAAGCTTCTTTCTCTTTGTTATCGGAGGATATTTCCTTTGGCCCTATAGTCTTCAAAGAATCCGAAATATCTGTTCTCAGATTCCACAGAAATAAGGCTAGCAAAGAGATCCATGACATACAGATGTAACTCTGTGAGATGAATTAACAGAACACTATGCAGTTTCTCAGAAATCTTCTTTCCAGATTTCATCGTAGGATATTTCCTTTTTCACCATAGCCCCCTATGGGCTTCCAAATATCACTTTGCCAATTCCACAAGAACTGTCTTAGCGAAAGGCTTCTTGAGGGGAAAGCTGTAACTCTGTGAGATGATTTCACAGAACACAAAGAAGTTTCTCAGAAAGCTTCTTTCTCTTTGTTATCGGAGGATATTTCCTTTGGCCCTATAGTCTTCAAAGGGATCCGAAATATCTGTTCTCAGATTCCACAGAAATAAGGCTAGCAAAGAGATCCACGAAATACAGATGTAACACTGTGAGATGAATTAACAGAACACTAAGCAGTTTCTCAGAAAGCTTCTTTCCAGATTTCATCTGAGGATATTTCCTTTTTCACCATAGCCCTCTATGGGCTTCCCAATATCACTTTGCCAATTCCACAAGAACTGTCTTAGCGAAAGGGTTCTTGAGGGGAAAGCTGTAACTGTGTGCGTTGATTTCACAGAACGCAAAGAAGTTTCTCAGAAAGCTTCTTTCTCTTTGTTATCGGAGGCTATTTCCTTTGGCCCTATAGTCTTCAAAGGGATCGGAAATATCTGTTCTCAGATTCCACAGAAATAAGGCTAGCAAAGAGATACACGAAATACTGATGTAACTCTGTGAGATGAATTAACAGAACACTAAGCAGTTTCTCAGAAAGCTTCTTTCCAGATTTCATCTGAGGATATTTCCTTTTTCACCATAGCCCTCTTTGGGCTTCCAAATATCACTTTGCCAATTCCACAAGAACTGTCTTAGCGAAAGGGTTCTTGAGGGGAAAGCTGTAACTGTGTGCGTTGATTTCACAGAACGCAAAGAAGTTTCTCAGAAAGCTTCTTTCTCTTTGTTATCGGAGGATATTTCCTTTGGCCCTATAGTCTTCAAAGGGATCCGAAATATCTGTTCTCAGATTCCACAGAAATAAGGCTAGCAAAGAGATCCACGAAATACAGATGTAACACTGTGAGATGAATTAACAGAACACTAAGCAGTTTCTCAGAAAGCTTCTTTCCAGATTTCATCTGAGGATATTTCCTTTTTCACCATAGCCCTCTATGGGCTTCCAAATATCACTTTGCCAATTCCACAAGAACTGTCTTAGCGAAAGTCTTCTTGAGGGGAAAGCTGTAACTGTGTGCGTTGATTTCACAGAACGCAAAGAAGTTTCTCAGAAAGCTTCTTTCTCTTTGTTATCGGAGGATATTTCCTTTGGCCCTATAGTCTTCAAAGGTATCCGAAATATCTGTTCTCAGATTAAACAGAAATAAGGCTAGCAAAGAGATCCACGAAATACAGATGTAACTCTGTGAGATGAATTAACAGAACACTAAGCAGTTTCTCAGAAAGCTTCTTTCCAGATTTCATCTGAGGATATTTCCTTTTTCACCGTAGCACTCTGGGCTTCCCAATATCACTTTGCCAATTCCACAAGAACTGTCTTAGCGAAAGGCTTGTTGAGGGGAAAGCTTTAACTCTGTGAGATGATTTCACAGAACACAAAGAAGTTTCTCAGAAAGCTTCTTTCTCTTTGTTATCGGAGGATATTTCCTTTGGCCCTATAGTCTTCAAAGGGATCCGAAATATCTGTTCTCAGATTCCACAGAAATAAGGCTAGCAAAGATATCCACGAAATACAGATGTAACTCTGTGAGATGAATTAACAGGACACTAAGCAGTTTCTCAGAAAGCTTCTTTCCAGATTTCATCTGAGGATATTTCCTTTTTCACCATAGCCCTCTATGGGCTTTCCAATATCACTTTGCCAATTCCACAACAACTGTCTTATCGAAAGGCTTCTTGAGGGGAAAAATGTAACTCTGTGAGATGATTTCACAGAACACAAAGAAGTTTCTCAGAAAGCTTCTTTCTCTTTGTTATCGGAGGATATTTCCTTTGGCCCTATAGTCTTCAAAGGGATCCGAAATATCTGTTCTCAGATTCCACAGAAATAAGGCTAGCAAAGAGATCCACGAAATACAGATGTAACTCTGTGAGATGAATTAACAGAACACTAAGCAGTTTCTCAGAAAGCTTCTTTCCAGATTTCATCTGAGGATATTTCCTTTTTCACCATAGCCCTCTATGGGCTTCCCAATATCACTTTGCCAATTCCACAAGAACGGCCTTATCGAAAGGATTCTTGAGGGGAAAACTGTAACTCTGTGAGATGATTTCACAAAACACAAAGAAGTTTCTCAGAAAGCTTCTTTCTCTTTGTTATCGGAGGATATTTCCTTTGGCCCTATAGTCTTCAAAGGGATCCGAAATATATGTTCTCAGATTCCACAGAAATAAGGCTAGCAATGAGATCCACGAAATACAGATGTAACACTGTGAGATGAATTAACAGAACACTAAGCAGTTTCTCAGAAAGCTTCTTTCCAGATTTCATCTGAGGATATTTCCTTTTTCACCATAGCCCTCTATGGGCTTCCAAATATCACTTTGCCAATTCCACAAGAACTGTCTTAGCGAAAGGCTTCTTGAGGGAAAGCTGTAACTGTGTGCGTTGATTTCACAGAACGCAAAGAAGTTTCTCAGAAAGCTTCTTTCTCTTTGTTATCGGAGGATATTTCCTTTGGCCCTATAGTCTTCAAAGGGATCCGGAATATCTGTTCTCAGATTCCACAGAAATAAGGTTAGCAAAGAGATCCACGAAATACAGATGTAACTCTGTGACATGAATTAACAGAACACTAAGCACTTTCTCAGAAAGCTTCTTTCCAGATTTCATCTGAGGATATTTCCTTTTTCACCATAGCCCTCTATGGGCTTCCCAATATCACTTTGCCAATTCCACAAGAACGGCCCTATCGAAAGGCTTCTTGAGGTGAAAGCTGTAACTCTGTGAGATGATTTCACAGAACACAAAGAAGTTTCTCAGAAAGCGTCTTTCTCTTTGTTATCGGAGGATATTTCCTTTGGCCCTGTAGTCTTCAAAGGTATCCGAAATATCTCTTCTCAGATTCCACAGAAATAAGGCTAGCAAAGAGATCCACGAAATACAGATGTAACACTGTGAGATGAATTAACAGAACACTAAGCAGTTTCTCAGAAAGCTTCTTTCCAGATTTCATCTGAGGATATTTCCTTTTTCACCATAGCCCTCTATGGGCTTCCAAATATCACTTTGCCAATTCCACAAGAACTGTCTTAGCGAAAGTCTTCTTGAGGGGAAAGCTGTAACTGTGTGCGTTGATTTCACAGAACGCAAAGAAGTTTCTCAGAAAGCTTCTTTCTCTTTGTTATCGGAGGATATTTCCTTTGGCCCTATAGTCTTCAAAGGTATCCGAAATATCTGTTCTCAGATTAAACAGAAATAAGGCTAGCAAAGAGATCCACGAAATACAGATGTAACTCTGTGAGATGAATTAACAGAACACTAAGCAGTTTCTCAGAAAGCTTCTTTCCAGATTTCATCTGAGGATATTTCCTTTTTCACCGTAGCACTCTGGGCTTCCCAATATCACTTTGCCAATTCCACAAGAACTGTCTTAGCGAAAGGCTTGTTGAGGGGAAAGCTTTAACTCTGTGAGATGATTTCACAGAACACAAAGAAGTTTCTCAGAAAGCTTCTTTCTCTTTGTTATCGGAGGATATTTCCTTTGGCCCTATAGTCTTCAAAGGGATCCGAAATATCTGTTCTCAGATTCCACAGAAATAAGGCTAGCAAAGATATCCACGAAATACAGATGTAACTCTGTGAGATGAATTAACAGGACACTAAGCAGTTTCTCAGAAAGCTTCTTTCCAGATTTCATCTGAGGATATTTCCTTTTTCACCATAGCCCTCTATGGGCTTTCCAATATCACTTTGCCAATTCCACAACAACTGTCTTATCGAAAGGCTTCTTGAGGGGAAAAATGTAACTCTGTGAGATGATTTCACAGAACACAAAGAAGTTTCTCAGAAAGCTTCTTTCTCTTTGTTATCGGAGGATATTTCCTTTGGCCCTATAGTCTTCAAAGGGATCCGAAATATCTGTTCTCAGATTCCACAGAAATAAGGCTAGCAAAGAGATCCACGAAATACAGATGTAACTCTGTGAGATGAATTAACAGAACACTAAGCAGTTTCTCAGAAAGCTTCTTTCCAGATTTCATCTGAGGATATTTCCTTTTTCACCATAGCCCTCTATGGGCTTCCCAATATCACTTTGCCAATTCCACAAGAACGGCCTTATCGAAAGGATTCTTGAGGGGAAAACTGTAACTCTGTGAGATGATTTCACAAAACACAAAGAAGTTTCTCAGAAAGCTTCTTTCTCTTTGTTATCGGAGGATATTTCCTTTGGCCCTATAGTCTTCAAAGGGATCCGAAATATATGTTCTCAGATTCCACAGAAATAAGGCTAGCAATGAGATCCACGAAATACAGATGTAACACTGTGAGATGAATTAACAGAACACTAAGCAGTTTCTCAGAAAGCTTCTTTCCAGATTTCATCTGAGGATATTTCCTTTTTCACCATAGCCCTCTATGGGCTTCCAAATATCACTTTGCCAATTCCACAAGAACTGTCTTAGCGAAAGGCTTCTTGAGGGAAAGCTGTAACTGTGTGCGTTGATTTCACAGAACGCAAAGAAGTTTCTCAGAAAGCTTCTTTCTCTTTGTTATCGGAGGATATTTCCTTTGGCCCTATAGTCTTCAAAGGGATCCGGAATATCTGTTCTCAGATTCCACAGAAATAAGGTTAGCAAAGAGATCCACGAAATACAGATGTAACTCTGTGACATGAATTAACAGAACACTAAGCACTTTCTCAGAAAGCTTCTTTCCAGATTTCATCTGAGGATATTTCCTTTTTCACCATAGCCCTCTATGGGCTTCCCAATATCACTTTGCCAATTCCACAAGAACGGCCCTATCGAAAGGCTTCTTGAGGTGAAAGCTGTAACTCTGTGAGATGATTTCACAGAACACAAAGAAGTTTCTCAGAAAGCGTCTTTCTCTTTGTTATCGGAGGATATTTCCTTTGGCCCTGTAGTCTTCAAAGGTATCCGAAATATCTCTTCTCAGATTCCACAGAAATAAGGCTAGCAAAGAGATCCACGAAAAACAGATGTAACTCTGTGAGATGAATTAACAGAACACTAAGCAGTTTCTCAGAAAGCTTCTTTCCAGATTTCATCTGAGGATATTTGCTTTTTCACCATAGCCCTCTATGGGCTTCCAAATATCACTTTGCCAATTCCACAAGAACTGTCTTAGCGAAAGGCTTCTTGAGGGGAAAGCTGTAACTCTGTGAGATGATTTCACAGAACACAAAGAAGTTTCTCAGAAAGCTTCTTTCTCTTTGTTATCGGAGGATATTTCCTTTGGCCCTATAGTCTTCAAAGGGATCCGAAATATCTGTTTTCAGATTCCACAGAAATAAGGCTAGCAAAGAGATCCACGAAATACAGATGTAACTCTGTGAGATGAATTAACAGAACACTAAGCAGTTTCTCAGAAAGCTTCTTTCCAGATTTCATCTGAGGATATTTCCTTTTTCACCATAGCCCTCTATGGGCTTCCCAATATCACTTTGCCAATTCCACAAGAACGGCCTTATCGAAAGGATTCTTGAGGGGAAAACTGTAACTCTGTGAGATGATTTCACAAAACACAAAGAAGTTTCTCAGAAAGCTTCTTTCTCTTTGTTATCGGAGGATATTTCCTTTGGCCCTATAGTCTTCAAAGGGATCCGAAATATATGTTCTCAGATTCCACAGAAATAAGGCTAGCAATGAGATCCACGAAATACAGATGTAACACTGTGAGATGAATTAACAGAACACTAAGCAGTTTCTCAGAAAGCTTCTTTCCAGATTTCATCTGAGGATATTTCCTTTTTCACCATAGCCCTCTATGGGCTTCCAAATATCACTTTGCCAATTCCACAAGAACTGTCTTAGCGAAAGGCTTCTTGAGGGAAAGCTGTAACTGTGTGCGTTGATTTCACAGAACGCAAAGAAGTTTCTCAGAAAGCTTCTTTCTCTTTGTTATCGGAGGATATTTCCTTTGGCCCTATAGTCTTCAAAGGGATCCGAAATATCTGTTCTCAGATTCCACAGAAATAAGGCTAGCAAAGAGATCCACGAAATACAGATGTAACTCTGTGACATGAATTAACAGAACACTAAGCACTTTCTCAGAAAGCTTCTTTCCAGATTTCATCTGAGGATATTTCCTTTTTCACCATAGCCCTCTATGGGCTTCCCAATATCACTTTGCCAATTCCACAAGAACGGCCCTATCGAAAGGCTTCTTGAGGTGAAAGCTGTAACTCTGTGAGATGATTTCACAGAACACAAAGAAGTTTCTCAGAAAGCGTCTTTCTCTTTGTTATCGGAGGATATTTCCTTTGGCCCTGTAGTCTTCAAAGGCATCCGAAATATCTCTTCTCAGATTCCACAGAAATAAGGCTAGCAAAGAGATCCACGAAAAACAGATGTAACTCTGTGAGATGAATTAACAGAACACTAAGCAGTTTCTCAGAAAGCTTCTTTCCAGATTTCATCGGAGGATATTTGCTTTTTCACCATAGCCCTCTATGGGCTTCCAAATATCACTTTGCCAATTCCACAAGAACTGTCTTAGCGAAAGGCTTCTTGAGGGGAAAGCTGTAACTCTGTGAGATGATTTCACAGAACACAAAGAAGTTTCTCAGAAAGCTTCTTTCTCTTTGTTATCGGAGGATATTTCCTTTGGCCCTATAGTCTTCAAAGGGATCCGAAATATCTGTTTTCAGATTCCACAGAAATAAGGCTAGTAAAGAGATCCACGAAATACAGATGTAACTCTGTGAGATGAATTAACAGAACACTAAGCAGTTTCTCAGAAAGCTTCTTTCCAGATTTCATCTGAGGATATTTCCTTTTTCACCATAGCCCTCTATGGGCTTCCCAATATCACTTTGCCAATTCCACAAGAACGGCCTTATCGAAAGGATTCTTGAGGGGAAAGCTGTAACTCTGTGAGATGATTTCACAGAACACAAAGAAGTTTCTCAGAAAGCTTCTTTCTCTTTGTTATCGGAGGATATTTCCTTTGGCCCTATAGTCTTCAAACGGATCCGAAATATCTGTTCTCAGATTCCACAGAAATAAGGCTAGCAAAGAGATCCACGAAATACAGATGTAGCTCTGTGAGATGAATTAACAGAACACTAAGCAGTTTCTCAGAAAGCTTCCTTCCAGATTTCATCTGAGGATATTTCCTTTTTCACCATAGCCCTCTATGGGCTTCCCAATATCACTTTGCCAATTCCACAAGAACGGCCTTATCGAAAGCCTTCTTGAGGGGAAAGCTGTAACTCTGTGAGATGATTTCACAGAACACAAAGAAGTTTCTCAGAAAGCTTCTTTCTCTTTGTTATCGGAGGATATTTCCTTTGGCCCTGTAGTCTTCAAAGGGATCCGAAATATCTGTTCTCATATTCCACAGAAATAAGGCTAGCAAAGAGATCCACGAAAAACAGATGTAACTCTGTGAGATGAATTAACAGAACACTAAGCAGTTTCTCAGAAAGCTTCTTTCCAGATTTCATCTGAGGATATTTGCTTTTTCACCATAGCCCTCTAGGGGCTTCCAAATATCACTTTGCCAATTCCACAAGAACTGTCTTAGCGAAAGGCTTCTTGAGGGGAAAGCTGTAACTCTGTGAGATGATTTCACAGAACACAAAGAAGTTTCTCAGAAAGCTTCTTTCTCTTTGTTATCGGAGGATATTTCCTTTGGCCCTATAGTCTTCAAAGAATCCGAAATATCTGTTCTCAGATTCCACAGAAATAAGGCTAGCAAAGAGATCCACGACATACAGATGTAACTCTGTGAGGTGAATTAACAGAATACTAAGCAGTTTCTCAGAAATCTTCTTTCCAGATTTCATCGTAGGATATTTCCTTTTTCACCATAGCCCTCTATGGGCTTCCAAATATCACTTTGCCAATTCCACAAGAACTGTCTTAGCGAAAGGCTTCTTGAGGGGAAAGCTGTAACTCTGTGAGATGATTTCACAGAACACAAAGAAGTTTCTCAGAAAGCTTCTTTCTCTTTGTTATCGGAGGATATTTCCTTTGGCCCTATAGTCTTCAAAGGGATCCGAAATATCTGTTCTCAGATTCCACAGAAATAAGGCTAGCAAAGAGATCCACGAAATACACATGTAACTCTGTGAGATGAATTAACAGAACACTAAGCAGTTTCTCAGAAAGCTTCTTTCCAGATTTCATCTGAGGATATTTCCTTTTTCACCATAGCCCTCTATGGGCTTCCCAATATCACTTTGCCAATTCCACAAGAACGGCCTTATCGAAAGGATTCTTGAGGGGAAAGTGTAACTCTTTGAGATGATTTCACAAAACACAAAGAAGTTTCTCAGAAAGCTTCTTTCTCTTTGTTATTGGAGGATATTTCCTTTGGCCCTATAGTCTTCAAAGGGATCCGAAATATATGTTCTCAGATTCCACAGAAATAAGGCTAGCAAAGAGATCCACGAAATACAGATGTAACTCTGTGAGATGAATCAACAGAACACTAAGCAGTTTCTCAGAAAGCTTCTTTCCAGATTTCATCTGAGGATATTTGCTTTTTCACCATAGCCCTCTATGGGCTTCCAAATATCACTTTGCCAATTCCACAAGAACTGTCTTAGCGAAAGGCTTCTTGAGGGGAAAGCTGTAACTCTGTGAGATGATTTCACAGAACACAAAGAAGTTTCTCAGAAAGCTTCTTTCTCTTTGTTATCGGAGGATATTTCCTTTGGCCCTATAGTCTTCAAAGGGATCCGAAATATCTGTTTTCAGATTCCACAGAAATAAGGCTAGTAAAGAGATCCACGAAATACAGATGTAACTCTGTGAGATGAATTAACAGAACACTAAGCAGTTTCTCAGAAAGCTTCTTTCCAGATTTCATCTGAGGATATTTCCTTTTTCACCATAGCCCTCTATGGGCTTCCCAATATCACTTTGCCAATTCCACAAGAACGGCCTTATCGAAAGGATTCTTGAGGGGAAAGCTGTAACTCTGTGAGATGATTTCACAGAACACAAAGAAGTTTCTCAGAAAGCTTCTTTCTCTTTGTTATCGGAGGATATTTCCTTTGGCCCTATAGTCTTCAAACGGATCCGAAATATCTGTTCTCAGATTCCACAGAAATAAGGCTAGCAAAGAGATCCACGAAATACAGATGTAGCTCTGTGAGATGAATTAACAGAACACTAAGCAGTTTCTCAGAAAGCTTCCTTCCAGATTTCATCTGAGGATATTTCCTTTTTCACCATAGCCCTCTATGGGCTTCCCAATATCACTTTGCCAATTCCACAAGAACGGCCTTATCGAAAGCCTTCTTGAGGGGAAAGCTGTAACTCTGTGAGATGATTTCACAGAACACAAAGAAGTTTCTCAGAAAGCTTCTTTCTCTTTGTTATCGGAGGATATTTCCTTTGGCCCTGTAGTCTTCAAAGGGATCCGAAATATCTGTTCTCATATTCCACAGAAATAAGGCTAGCAAAGAGATCCACGAAAAACAGATGTAACTCTGTGAGATGAATTAACAGAACACTAAGCAGTTTCTCAGAAAGCTTCTTTCCAGATTTCATCTGAGGATATTTGCTTTTTCACCATAGCCCTCTAGGGGCTTCCAAATATCACTTTGCCAATTCCACAAGAACTGTCTTAGTGAAAGGCTTCTTGAGGGGAAAGCTGTAACTCTGTGAGATGATTTCACAGAACACAAAGAAGTTTCTCAGAAAGCTTCTTTCTCTTTGTTATCGGAGGATATTTCCTTTGGCCCTATAGTCTTCAAAGAATCCGAAATATCTGTTCTCAGATTCCACAGAAATAAGGCTAGCAAAGAGATCCACGACATACAGATGTAACTCTGTGAGGTGAATTAACAGAACACTAAGCAGTTTCTCAGAAATCTTCTTTCCAGATTTCATCGTAGGATATTTCCTTTTTCACCATAGCCCTCTATGGGCTTCCAAATATCACTTTGCCAATTCCACAAGAACTGTCTTAGCGAAAGGCTTCTTGAGGGGAAAGCTGTAACTCTGTGAGATGATTTCACAGAACACAAAGAAGTTTCTCAGAAAGCTTCTTTCTCTTTGTTATCGGAGGATATTTCCTTTGGCCCTATAGTCTTCAAAGGGATCCGAAATATCTGTTCTCAGATTCCACAGAAATAAGGCTAGCAAAGAGATCCACGAAATACACATGTAACTCTGTGAGATGAATTAACAGAACACTAAGCAGTTTCTCAGAAAGCTTCTTTCCAGATTTCATCTGAGGATATTTCCTTTTTCACCATAGCCCTCTATGGGCTTCCCAATATCACTTTGCCAATTCCACAAGAACGGCCTTATCGAAAGGATTCTTGAGGGGAAAGTGTAACTCTTTGAGATGATTTCACAAAACACAAAGAAGTTTCTCAGAAAGCTTCTTTCTCTTTGTTATTGGAGGATATTTCCTTTGGCCCTATAGTCTTCAAAGGGATCCGAAATATATGTTCTCAGATTCCACAGAAATAAGGCTAGCAAAGAGATCCACGAAATACAGATGTAACTCTGTGAGATGAATCAACAGAACACTAAGCAGTTTCTCAGAAAGCTTCTTTCCAGATTTCATCTGAGGATATTTGCTTTTTCACCATAGCCCTCTATGGGCTTCCAAATATCACTTTGCCAATTCCACAAGAACTGTCTTAGCGAAAGGCTTCTTGAGGGGAAAGCTGTAACTCTGTGAGATGATTTCACAGAACACAAAGAAGTTTCTCAGAAAGCTTCTTTCTCTTTGTTATCGGAGGATATTTCCTTTGGCCCTATAGTCTTCAAAGGGATCCGAAATATCTGTTTTCAGATTCCACAGAAATAAGGCTAGTAAAGAGATCCACGAAATGCAGATGTAACTCTGTGAGATGAATTAACAGAACACTAAGCAGTTTCTCAGAAAGCTTCTTTCCAGATTTCATCTGAGGATATTTCCTTTTTCACCATAGCCCTCTATGGGCTTCCCAAAATCACTTTGCCAATTCCACAAGAACGGCCTTATCGAAAGGATTCTTGAGGGGAAAGCTGTAACTCTGTGAGATGATTTCACAGAACACAAAGAAGTTTCTCAGAAAGCTTCTTTCTCTTTGTTATCGGAGGATATTTCCTTTGGCCCTATAGTCTTCAAACGGATCCGAAATATCTGTTCTCAGATTCCACAGAAATAAGGCTAGCAAAGAGATCCACGAAATACAGATGTAGCTCTGTGAGATGAATTAACAGAACACTAAGCAGTTTCTCAGAAAGCTTCCTTCCAGATTTCATCTGAGGATATTTCCTTTTTCACCATAGCCCTCTATGGGCTTCCCAATATCACTTTGCCAATTCCACAAGAACGGCCTTATCGAAAGCCTTCTTGAGGGGAAAGCTGTAACTCTGTGAGATGATTTCACAGAACACAAAGAAGTTTCTCAGAAAGCTTCTTTCTCTTTGTTATCGGAGGATATTTCCTTTGGCCCTGTAGTCTTCAAAGGGATCCGAAATATCTGTTCTCATATTCCACAGAAATAAGGCTAGCAAAGAGATCCACGAAAAACAGATGTAACTCTGTGAGATGAATTAACAGAACACTAAGCAGTTTCTCAGAAAGCTTCTTTCCAGATTTCATCTGAGGATATTTGCTTTTTCACCATAGCCCTCTAGGGGCTTCCAAATATCACTTTGCCAATTCCACAAGAACTGTCTTAGCGAAAGGCTTCTTGAGGGGAAAGCTGTAACTCTGTGAGATGATTTCACAGAACACAAAGAAGTTTCTCAGAAAGCTTCTTTCTCTTTGTTATCGGAGGATATTTCCTTTGGCCCTATAGTCTTCAAAGAATCCGAAATATCTGTTCTCAGATTCCACAGAAATAAGGCTAGCAAAGAGATCCACGACATACAGATGTAACTCTGTGAGGTGAATTAACAGAATACTAAGCAGTTTCTCAGAAATCTTCTTTCCAGATTTCATCGTAGGATATTTCCTTTTTCACCATAGCCCTCTATGGGCTTCCAAATATCACTTTGCCAATTCCACAAGAACTGTCTTAGCGAAAGGCTTCTTGAGGGGAAAGCTGTAACTCTGTGAGATGATTTCACAGAACACAAAGAAGTTTCTCAGAAAGCTTCTTTCTCTTTGTTATCGGAGGATATTTCCTTTGGCCCTATAGTCTTCAAAGGGATCCGAAATATCTGTTCTCAGATTCCACAGAAATAAGGCTAGCAAAGAGATCCACGAAATACACATGTAACTCTGTGAGATGAATTAACAGAACACTAAGCAGTTTCTCAGAAAGCTTCTTTCCAGATTTCATCTGAGGATATTTCCTTTTTCACCATAGCCCTCTATGGGCTTCCCAATATCACTTTGCCAATTCCACAAGAACGGCCTTATCGAAAGGATTCTTGAGGGGAAAGTGTAACTCTTTGAGATGATTTCACAAAACACAAAGAAGTTTCTCAGAAAGCTTCTTTCTCTTTGTTATTGGAGGATATTTCCTTTGGCCCTATAGTCTTCAAAGGGATCCGAAATATATGTTCTCAGATTCCACAGAAATAAGGCTAGCAAAGAGATCCACGAAATACAGATGTAACTCTGTGAGATGAATCAACAGAACTCTAAGCAGTTTCTCAGAAAGCTTCTTTCCAGATTTCATCTGAGGATATTTCCTTTTTCACCATAGCCCTCTATGGGCTTCCAAATATCACTTTGCCAATTCCACAAGAACTGTTTTAGCGAAAGGCTTCTTGAGGGAAAGCTGTAACTGTGTGCGTTGATTTCACAGAACACAAAGAAGTTTCTCAGAAAGCTTCTTTCTCTTTGTTATCGGAGGATATTTCCTTTGGCCCTATAGTCTTCAAAGGGATCCGAAATATCTGTTCTCAGATTCCACAGAAATAAGGCTAGCAAAGAGATCCATGAAATACACATGTAACTCTGTGAGATGAATTAACAGAACACTAAGCAGTTTCTCAGAAAGCTTCTTTCCAGATTTCATCTGAGGATATTTCCTTTTTCACCATAGCCCTCTATGGGCTTCCCAATATCACTTTGCCAATTCCACAAGAACGGCCTTATCGAAAGGATTCTTGAGGGGAAAGCTGTAACTCTTTGAGATGATTTCACAAAACACAAAGAAGTTTCTCAGAAAGCTTCTTTCTCTTTGTTATCGGAGGATATTTCCTTTGGCCCTATAGTCTTCAAAGGGATCCGAAATATATGTTCTCAGATTCCACAGAAATAAGGCTAGCAAAGAGATCCACGAAATACAGATGTAACTCTGTGAGATGAATTAACAGAACACTAAGCAGTTTCTCAGAAAGCTTCTTTCCAGATTTCATCTGAGGATATTTCCTTTTTCACCATAGCCCTCTATGGGCTTCCAAATATCACTTTGCCAATTCCACAAGAACTGTCTAGCGAAAGGCTTCTTGAGGGAAAGCTGTAACTGTGTGCGTTGATTTCACAGAACGCAAAGAAGTTTCTCAGAAAGCTTCTTTCTCTTTGTTATCGGAGGATATTTCCTTTGGCCCTATAGTCTTCAAAGGGATCCGAAATATCTGTTCTCAGATTCCACAGAAATAAGGCTAGCAAAGAGATCCACGAAATACAGATGTAACTCTGTGACATGAATTAACAGAACACTAAGCACTTTCTCAGAAAGCTTCTTTCCAGATTTCATCTGAGGATATTTCCTTTTTCACCATAGCCCTCTATGGGCTTCCCAATATCACTTTGCCAATTCCACAAGAACAGCCTTATCGAAAGGCTTCTTGAGGGGAAAGCTGTAACTCTGTGAGATGATTTCACAGAACACAAAGAAGTTTCTCAGAAAGCGTCTTTCTCTTTGTTATCGGAGGATATTTCCTTTGGCCCTGTAGTCTTCAAAGGGATCCGAAATATCTGTTCTCAGATTCCACAGAAATAAGGCTAGCAAAGAGATCCGCGAAATACAGATGTAACTCTGTGAGATGAATTAACAGAACACTAAGCAGTTTCTCAGAAAGCTTCTTTCCAGATTTCATCTGAGGATATTTCCTTTTTCACCATAGCCCTATGGGTGCTTCCAAATATCACTTTGCCAATTCCGCAAGACCTGTCTTAGCGAAAGGCTTCTTGAGGGGAAAGCTGTAACTCTGTGAGATGATTTCACAGAACACAAAGAAGTTTCTCAGAAAGCTTCTTTCTCTTTGTTATCGGAAGATATTTCCTTTGGCCCTATAGTCTTCAAAGGGATCCGAAATATCTGTTCTCAGATTCCACAGAAATAAGGCTAGCAAAGAGATCCACGAAATACAGATGTAACTCTGTGAGATGAATTAACAGAACACTAAGCAGTTTCTCAGAAAGCTTCTTTCCAGTTTTCATCTGAGGATATTTCCTTTTTCACCATAGCCCTCTATGGGCTTCCCAATATCACTTTGCCAATTCCACAAGAACTGTCTTAGCGAAAGGCTTCTTGAGGGGAAAGCTGTAACTCTGTGAGATGATTTCACAGAACACAAAGAAGTTTCTCAGAAAGCTTCTTTCTCTTTGTTATCGGAGGATATTTCCTTTGGCCCTATAGTCTTCAAAGGGATCCGAAATATCTGTTCTCACATTCCACAGAAATAAGGCTAGCAAAGAGATCCACGAAATACAGATGTAACTCTGTGACATGAATTAACAGAACACTAAGCAGTTTCTCAGAAAGCTTCTTTCCAGATTTCATCTGAGGATATTTCCTTTTTCACCATAGCGATCTAAGGGCTTCCCAATATCACTTTGCCAATTCCACAAGAACGACCTTATCGAAAGCCTTCTTGAGGGGAAAGCTGTAACTCTGTGAGATGATTTCACAGAACACAAAGAAGTTTCTCAGAAAGCTTCTTTCTCTTTGTTATCGGAGGATATTTCCTTTGGCCCTGTAGTCTTCAAAGGCATCCGAAATATCTGTTCTCAGATTCCACAGAAATAAGGCTAGCAAAGAGATCCACGAAAAACAGATGTAACACTGTGAGATGAATTAACAGAACCCTAAGCAGTTTCTCAGAAAGCTTCTTTCCAGATTTCATCTGAGGATATTTGCTTTTCCACCATAGCCCTCTAGGGGCTTCCAAATATCACTTTGCCAATTCCACAAGAACTGTCTTAGCGAAAGGCTTCTTGAGGGGAAAGCTGTAACTCTGTGAGATGATTTCACAGAACACAAAGAAGTTTCTCAGAAAGCTTCTTTCTCTTTGTTATCGGAGGATATTTTCTTTGGCCCTATAGTCTTCAAAGGGATCCGAAATATCTGTTCTCAGATTCCACAGAAATAAGGCTAGCAAAGAGATCCACGAAATACAGATGTAACTCTGTGAGATGAATTAACAGAACACTAAGCAGTTTCTCAGAAAGCTTCTTTCCAGATTTCATCTGAGGATATTTCCTTTTTCACCATAGCCCTCTATGGGCTTCCCAATATCACTTTGCCAATTCCACAAGAACGGCCTTATCGAAAGGATTCTTGAGGGGAAAGCTGTAACTCTGTGAGATGATTTCACAGAACACAAAGAAGTTTCTCAGAAAGCGTCTTTCTCTTTGTTATCGGAGGATATTTCCTTTGGCCCTATAGTCTTCAAACGGATCCGAAATATCTGTTCTCAGATTCCACAGAAATAAGGCTAGCAAAGAGATCCACGAAATACAGATGTAACTCTGTGAGATGAATTAACAGAACACTAAGCAGTTTCTCAGAAAGCTTCCTTCCAAATTTCATCTGAGGATATTTCCTTTTTCACCATAGCCCTCTATGGGCTTCCCAATATCACTTTGCCAATTCCACAAGAACGGCCGTATCGAAAGGATTCTTGAGGGGAAAGCTGTAACTCTGTGAGATGATTTCACAGAACGCAAAGAAGTTTCTCAGAAAGCTTCTTTCTCTTTGTTATCGGAGGATATTTCCTTTGGCCCTATAGTCTTCAAAGGGATCCGAAATATCTGTTCTCAGATTCCACAGAAATAAGGCTAGCAAAGAGATCCACGAAATACAGATGTAACACTCTGAGATGAATTAACAGAACACTAAGCAGTTTCTCAGAAAGCTTCTTTCCAGATTTCATCTGAGGATATTTCCTTTTTCACCATAGCCCTCTATGGGCTTCCAAATATCACTTTGCCAATTACACAAGAACTGTCTTAGCGAAAGTCTTCTTGAGGGGAAAGCTGTAACTGTGTGCGTTGATTTCACAGAACGCAAAGAAGTTTCTCAGAAAGCTTCTTTCTCTTTGTTATCGGAGGATATTTCCTTTGGCCCTATAGTCTTCAAAGGTATCCGAAATATCTGTTCTCAGATTCCACAGAAATAAGGCTAGCAAAGAGATCCACGAAATACAGATGTATCACTGTGAGATGAATTAACAGAACAGTAAGCAGTTTCTCAGAAAGCTTCTTTCCAGATTTCATCTGAGGATATTTCCTTTTTCACCGTAGCACTCTGGGCTTCCCAATATCACTTTGCCAATTCCACAAGAACTGTCTTAGCGAAAGGCTTCTTGAGGGGAAAGCTTTAACTCTGTGAGATGATTTCACAGAACACAAAGAAGTTTCTCAGAAAGCTTCTTTCTCTTTGTTATCGGAGGATATTTCCTTTGGCCCTATAGTCTTCAAAGGGATTCGAAATATCTGTTCTCAGATTCCACAGAAATAAGGCTAGCAAAGAGATCCACGAAATACAGATGTAACTCTGTGAGATGAATTAACAGGACACTAAGCAGTTTCTCAGAAAGCTTCTTTCCAGATTTCATCTGAGGATATTTCCTTTTTCACCATAGCCCTCTATGGGTTTCCCAATATCACTTTGCCAATTCCACAAGAACGGCCTTATCGAAAGGCTTCTTGAGGGGAAAGCTGTAACTCTGTGAGATGATTTCACAGAACACAAAGAAGTTTCTCAGAAAGCGTCTTTCTCTTTGTTATCGGAGGATATTTCCTTTGGCCCTGTAGTCTTCAAAGGGATCCGAAATATCTGTTCTCAGATTCCACAGAAATAAGGCTAGCAAAGAGATCCGCGAAATACAGATGTAACTCTGAGAGATGAATTAACAGAACACTAAGCAGTTTCTCAGAAAGCTTCTTTCCAGATTTCATCTGAGGATATTTCCTTTTTCACCATAGCCCTATGGGGGCTTCCAAATATCACTTTGCCAATTCCGCAAGACCTGTCTTAGCGAAAGGCTTCTTGAGGGGAAAGCTGTAACTCTGTGAGATGATTTCACAGAACACAAAGAAGTTTCTCAGAAAGCTTCTTTCTCTTTGTTATCGGAAGATATTTCCTTTGGCCCTATAGTCTTCAAAGGGATCCGAAATATCTGTTCTCAGATTCCACAGAAATAAGGCTAGCAAAGAGATCCACGAAATACAGATGTAACTCTGTGAGATGAATTAACAGAACACTAAGCAGTTTCTCAGAAAGCTTCTTTCCAGATTTCATCTGAGGATATTTCCTTTTTCACCATAGCCCTCTATAGGCTTCCCAATATCACTTTGCCAATTCCACAAGAACTGTCTTAGCGAAAGGCTTCTTGAGGGGAAAGCTGTAACTCTGTGAGATGATTTCACAGAACACAAAGAAGTTTCTCAGAAAGCTTCTTTCTCTTTGTTATCGGAGGATATTTCCTTTGGCCCTATAGTCTTCAAAGGGATCCGAAATATCTGTTCTCAGATTCCACAGAAATAAGGCTAGCAAAGAGATCCACGAAATACAGATGTAACTCTGTGACATGAATTAACAGAACACTAAGCAGTTTCTCAGAAAGCTTCTTTCCAGATTTCATCTGAGGATATTTCCTTTTTCACCATAGCGCTCTAAGGGCTTCCCAATATCACTTTGCCAATTCCACAAGAACGGCCTTATCGAAAGCCTTCTTGAGGGGAAAGCTGTAACTCTGTGAGATGATTTCACAGAACACAAAAAAGTTTCTCAGAAAGCTTCTTTCTCTTTGTTATCGGAGGATATTTCCTTTGGCCCTGTAGTCTTCAAAGGCATCCGAAATATCTGTTCTCAGATTCCACAGAAATAAGGCTAGCAAAGAGATCCACGAAAAACAGATGTAACACTGTGAGATGAATTAACAGAACACTAAGCAATTTCTCAGAAAGCTTCTTTCCAGATTTCATCTGAGGATATTTGCTTTTTCACCATAGCCCTCTAGGGGCTTCCAAATATCACTTTGCCAATTCCACAAAAACTGTCTTAGCGAAAGGCTTCTTGAGGGGAAAGCTGTAACTCTGTGAGATGATTTCACAGAACACAAAGAAGTTTCTCAGAAAGCTTCTTTCTCTTTGTTATCGGAGGATATTTCCTTTGGCCCTATAGTCTTCAAAGGGATCCGAAATATCTGTTCTCAGATTCCACAGAAATAAGGCTAGCAAAGAGATCCACGAAATACAGATGTAACTCTGTGAGATGAATTAACAGAACACTAAGCAGTTTCTCAGAAAGCTTCTTTCCAGATTTCATCTGAGGATATTTCCTTTTTCACCATAGCCCTCTATGGGCTTCCCAATATCACTTTGCCAATTCCACAAGAACGGCCTTATCGAAAGGCTTCTTGAGGGGAAAGCTGTAACTCTGTGAGATGATTTCACAGAACACAAAGAAGTTTCTCAGAAAGCTTCTTTCTCTTTGTTATCGGAGGATATTTCCTTTGGCCCTATAGACTCCAAAGGGATCCAAAATATCTGTTCTCAGATGCCACAGAAATAAGGCTAGCAAAGAGATCCACGAAATACAGATGTAACTCTGTGAGATGAATTAACAGAACACTAAGCAGTTTCTCAGAAAGCTTCTTTCCAGATTTCATCTGAGGATATTTCCTTTTTCACCATAGCCCTCTATGGGCTTCCAAATATCACTTTGCCAATTCCACAAGAACTGTATTAGCGAAAGGCTTCTTGAGGGGTAAGCTGTAACTCTATGAGATGATTTCACAGAACACAAAGAAGTTTCTCAGAAAGCTTCTTTCTCTTTGTTAGCGGAGGATATTTCCTTTGGCCCTATAGTCTCCAAAAGGATCCGAAATATCTGTTCTCAGATTCCACAGAAATAAGGCTAGCAAAGAGATCCACGAAATACAGATGTAACTCTGTGAGATGAATTAACAGAACACTAAGCAGTTTCTCAGAAAGCTTCTTTCCAGCTTTCAGCTGAGGATATTTCCTTTTTCACCATAGCCCTCTATGGGCTTCCAAATATCACTTTGCCAATTCCACAAGAACTGTCTAAGCGAAAGGCTTCTTGAGGGGAAAGCTGTAACTCTGTGAGATGATTTCAAAGAACACAAAGAAGTTTCTCAGAAAGCTTCTTTCTCTTTGTTATCAGAGGATATTTCCTTTGGCCGTATCGTCTCCAAAGGGATGCGATATATCTGTTCTCAGATTCTACAGAAATAAAGCAAGCAAAGAGATCCACGAAATACAGATGTAACTCTGTGAGATGAATGAACAGAAGACTAAGCAGTTTCTCCGAAAACTTCTTTCCAGATTTCATGTGAGGATACTTCCTTTTTCACCATAGCCCTCTATGGGCTTCCAAATATCACTTTGTCATTTCCACAAGAACTGTCTTAGCGAAAGGCTTCTTGAGGGGAAAGCTGTAATTCTGTGAGATGATTTCACAGAACACAAGGAAGATTCTCAGAAAGCTTCTTTCTCTTTGTTATCAGAGGATATTTCCTTTGGCCCTATACTCTTCAAAGGGATCCGAAATATCTGTTCTCAGATTTCACAGAAATAAGGCTAGCAAAGTGCTCCACTAAATTCAGATGTAACTCTGTGAGATGAATTAACAGAACACTAAGCAGTTTCTCAGAAAGCTTCTTTCCAGATTTCATCTGAGGATATTTCCTTTTTCACATTGGCCCTCTATGGGCTTCCAAATATCACTTTGCCAATTCCACAAGAACTGTCTTAGCGAAAGGCTTCTTGAGGGGAAAGCTGGAACTCTGTGAGATGATTTCACAGAACACAAAGAAGTTTCTCAGAAAGATGCTTTCTCTTTGTTATCGGAGGATATTTCGTTTGGCCCTATAGTCTCCAAAGGGATCCAAAATATCTGTTCTCAGATTCCACAGAAATAAGGCTAGCAAAGAGATCCACGAAATACAGATGTAACTCTGTGAGATGAATTAACAGAACACTAAGCAGTTTCTCAGAAAGCTTCTTTCCAGATTTCATCTGAGTATATTTCCTTTTTCACCATAGCCCTCTATGGGCTTCCAAATATCACTTTTCCAATTCCCCAAGAACTGTCTTAGCGAAAGGCTTCTTGAGGGGAAAGCGGTAACTCTGTGAGATGATTTCACAGAACACTAAGAAGTTTCTCAGAAAGGTTCTTTCTCATTGTTATCGGAGGATATTTCCTTTGGTCCTATAGTCTCCAAAGGGATCCGAAATATCTGTTCTCAGATTTCACAGAAATAAGGCTAGCAAAGAGATCCACGAAATACAGATGTAACTCTGTGAGATGAATTAACAGAAGACTAAGCAGTTTCTCAGAAAACTTCTTTCCAGATTTCATCTGAGTATATTTCCTTTTTCACCATAGCCCTCTATGGGCTTCCAAATATCACTTTGCCAATTCCACAAGAACTCTCTTAGCAAAAGGCTTCTTGTGGGCAAAGCTGTAACTCTGTGAGATGATTTCACAGAACACAAAGAAGTTTCTCAGAAAGCTTCTTTCTCTTTGTTATCGGAGGATATTTCCTTTGGCCCTATAGTCTCCAAAAGGATCCGAAATATCTGTTCTCAGATTCCACAGAAATAAGGCTAGCAAAGAGATCCACAAAATACAGATGTAACTCTGTGAGATGAATTAACAGAACACTAAGCAGTTTCTCAGAAAGCTTCTTTCCAGATTTCATTTGAGGATATTTCCTTTTTGTCGTTGGCACTCTATGGGCTTCCAAATATCACTTTGCCAATTCCACAAGAACTGTCTTTGCGAAAGGCTTCTTGAGGGGAAAGCTGTAACTCTGTGAGATGATTTCACAGAACACAAAGAAGTTTCTCAGAAAGCTTCTTTCTCTTTGTTATCGGAGGATATTTCGTTAGGCCCTATAGTCTCCAAAGGGATCCAAAATATCTGTTCTCAGATTCCACAGAAATAAGGCTAGCAAAGAGATCCACGAAATACAGATGTAACTCTGTGAGATGAATTAACAGAACACTAAGCAGTTTCTCAGAAAGCTTCTTTCCAGATTTCATCTGAGGATATTTCCTTTTTCACCATAGCCCTCTATGGGCTTCCAAATATCACTTTGCCAATTCCACAAGAACTGTCTTAGCAAAAGGCTTCTTGAGGGGAAAGCTGTAACTCTGTGAGAAGATTTCAGAGAACACAAAGAAGTTTCTCAGAAAGCTTCTTTCTCTTTGTTATCGGAGGATATTTCCTTTGTCCCTATAGTCTTCAAAGGGATCCGAAATATCTGTTCTCAGATTTCACAGAAATAAGGCTAGAAAAGAGATCCACGAAATACAGATGTAACTCTGTGAGATGAATTAACAGAACACTAAGCAGTTTCTCAGAAAGCTTCCTTCCAGATTTCATCTGAGGATATTTCCTTTTTCACCATAGTCCTCTATGGGCTTCCAAATATCACTTTGCCAATTCCACTAGAACTGTCTTAGCGAAAGGATTCTTAAGGGGAAAGCTCTAACTCTGTGAGATGATTTCACAGAACACAAAGAAGTTTCTAAGAAAGCTTCTTACTCTTTGTTATCGGAGGATATTTCGTTTGGCCCTATAGTCTCCAAAAGGATCCGAAATATCTGTTCTCAGATTCCACAGAAATAAGGCTAGCAAAGAGATCCACGAAAACAGATGTAACTCTGTGAGACTAAATAACAGAACATTAAGCTGTTTCTCAGAAAGTTTCTTTCCAGATTTCATCTGAGGATATTTCCTTTTTCACCATAGCCCTCTAGGGACTTCCAAATATCACTTTGCCAATTCCACAAGAACTGTCTTAGCGAAAGGCTTCTTGAGGGGAAAGCTGTAACTGTGTGAGATGATTTCACAGAACACAAAGAAGTTTCTCAGAAAGCTTCTATCTCTTTATTATCGGAGGATATTTCCTTTGGCCCTATGGTCTTCAAAGGGATCCAAAATATCTGTTCTCAGATTCCACAGAAATAAGGCTAGCAAAGAGATCCACGAAATACAGATGTAACTCTCTGAGATGAATTAACAGAACACTAAGCAGTTTCTAGAAAGCTTCTTTCCATATTTCATCTGAGGATATTTCCTTTTTCTCCATTGCTCTCTATGGGCTTCCAAATATCAATTTGCCAATTCCACAAGAACTGTCTCAGCAAAAGGCTTCTTGAGGGGAAAGCTGTAACTCTGTGAGATGATTTCACAGAACACAAAGAAGTTTCTCAGAAAGCTTCTTTCTCTTTGTTATCAGAGGATATTTCCTTTGGCCCTATAGTCTTCAAAGGGATTCGAAATATCTGTTCTCAGATTCCACAGAAATAAGGCTAGCAAAGAGATCCACGAAATACAGATGTAACTCTGTGAGATGAATTAACAGAACACTAAGCAGTTTCTCAGAAAGCTTCTTTCCAGATTTCATCTGAGGATATTTCCTTTTTCACCATAGCCCTCTATGGGCTTCCAAATATCACTTTGCCAATTCCACAAGAACTGTCTTAGCGAAAGGCTTCTTAAGGGGAAAGCTGTAACTCTGTGAGATGATTTCACAGAAAACAAAGAAGTTTCTCAGAAACCTTCTTTCTCTTTGTTATTTGAGGATATTTCCTTTGGCCCTATAGTCTCCAAAGGGATCCGAAATATCTGTTCTCAGATTCCACAGAAATAAGGCTAGCAAAGGGATCAATGAAATACAGATGTAACTCTCTGAGATGATTTAACAGAACCCTAAGCAGTTTCTCAGAAAGCTTCTTTCCAGATTTCATCTGAGGATATTTCCTTTTTCACCATAGCCCTCTAGGGGCTTCCAAATATCACTTTGCCAATTCCAAAAGAACTGTCTTAGCGAAAGGCTTCTTGAGGGAAAAGCTGGAACTCTGTGAGATGATTTCACAGAACACAAAGAAGTTTCTCAGAAAGCTTCTTTCTCTTTATTATCGGAGGATAATTCCTTTGGCCCTATGGTCTTCAAAGGGATCCAAAATATCTGTTCTCAGATTCCACAAAAATAAGGCGAGCAAAGAGATCCACGAAATACAGATGTAACTCTGTGAGATGAATTAACAGAACACTAAGCAGTTTCTCAGAAAGCTTCTTTCCAGATTTCATCTGAGGATATTTGCTTTTTCACCATAGCCCTCTAGGGGCTTCCAAATATCACTTTGCCAATTCCACAAAAACTGTCTTAGCGAAAGGCTTCTTGAGGGGAAAGCTGTAACTCTGTGAGATGATTTCACAGAACACAAAGAAGTTTCTCAGAAAGCTTCTTTCTCTTTGTTATCGGAGGATATTTCCTTTGGCCCTATAGTCTTCAAAGGGATCCGAAATATCTGTTCTCAGATTCCACAGAAATAAGGCTAGCAAAGAGATCCACGAAATACAGATGTAACTCTGTGAGATGAATTAACAGAACACTAAGCAGTTTCTCAGAAAGCTTCTTTCCAGATTTCATCTGAGGATATTTCCTTTTTCACCATAGCCCTCTATGGGCTTCCCAATATCACTTTGCCAATTCCACAAGAACGGCCTTATCGAAAGGCTTCTTGAGGGGAAAGCTGTAACTCTGTGAGATGATTTCACAGAACACAAAGAAGTTTCTCAGAAAGCTTCTTTCTCTTTGTTATCGGAGGATATTTCCTTTGGCCCTATAGACTCCAAAGGGATCCAAAATATCTGTTCTCAGATGCCACAGAAATAAGGCTAGCAAAGAGATCCACGAAATACAGATGTAACTCTGTGAGATGAATTAACAGAACACTAAGCAGTTTCTCAGAAAGCTTCTTTCCAGATTTCATCTGAGGATATTTCCTTTTTCACCATAGCCCTCTATGGGCTTCCAAATATCACTTTGCCAATTCCACAAGAACTGTATTAGCGAAAGGCTTCTTGAGGGGTAAGCTGTAACTCTATGAGATGATTTCACAGAACACAAAGAAGTTTCTCAGAAAGCTTCTTTCTCTTTGTTAGCGGAGGATATTTCCTTTGGCCCTATAGTCTCCAAAAGGATCCGAAATATCTGTTCTCAGATTCCACAGAAATAAGGCTAGCAAAGAGATCCACGAAATACAGATGTAACTCTGTGAGATGAATTAACAGAACACTAAGCAGTTTCTCAGAAAGCTTCTTTCCAGCTTTCAGCTGAGGATATTTCCTTTTTCACCATAGCCCTCTATGGGCTTCCAAATATCACTTTGCCAATTCCACAAGAACTGTCTAAGCGAAAGGCTTCTTGAGGGGAAAGCTGTAACTCTGTGAGATGATTTCAAAGAACACAAAGAAGTTTCTCAGAAAGCTTCTTTCTCTTTGTTATCAGAGGATATTTCCTTTGGCCGTATCGTCTCCAAAGGGATGCGATATATCTGTTCTCAGATTCTACAGAAATAAAGCAAGCAAAGAGATCCACGAAATACAGATGTAACTCTGTGAGATGAATGAACAGAAGACTAAGCAGTTTCTCCGAAAACTTCTTTCCAGATTTCATGTGAGGATACTTCCTTTTTCACCATAGCCCTCTATGGGCTTCCAAATATCACTTTGTCATTTCCACAAGAACTGTCTTAGCGAAAGGCTTCTTGAGGGGAAAGCTGTAATTCTGTGAGATGATTTCACAGAACACAAGGAAGATTCTCAGAAAGCTTCTTTCTCTTTGTTATCAGAGGATATTTCCTTTGGCCCTATACTCTTCAAAGGGATCCGAAATATCTGTTCTCAGATTTCACAGAAATAAGGCTAGCAAAGTGCTCCACTAAATTCAGATGTAACTCTGTGAGATGAATTAACAGAACACTAAGCAGTTTCTCAGAAAGCTTCTTTCCAGATTTCATCTGAGGATATTTCCTTTTTCACATTGGCCCTCTATGGGCTTCCAAATATCACTTTGCCAATTCCACAAGAACTGTCTTAGCGAAAGGCTTCTTGAGGGGAAAGCTGGAACTCTGTGAGATGATTTCACAGAACACAAAGAAGTTTCTCAGAAAGATGCTTTCTCTTTGTTATCGGAGGATATTTCGTTTGGCCCTATAGTCTCCAAAGGGATCCAAAATATCTGTTCTCAGATTCCACAGAAATAAGGCTAGCAAAGAGATCCACGAAATACAGATGTAACTCTGTGAGATGAATTAACAGAACACTAAGCAGTTTCTCAGAAAGCTTCTTTCCAGATTTCATCTGAGTATATTTCCTTTTTCACCATAGCCCTCTATGGGCTTCCAAATATCACTTTTCCAATTCCCCAAGAACTGTCTTAGCGAAAGGCTTCTTGAGGGGAAAGCGGTAACTCTGTGAGATGATTTCACAGAACACTAAGAAGTTTCTCAGAAAGGTTCTTTCTCATTGTTATCGGAGGATATTTCCTTTGGTCCTATAGTCTCCAAAGGGATCCGAAATATCTGTTCTCAGATTTCACAGAAATAAGGCTAGCAAAGAGATCCACGAAATACAGATGTAACTCTGTGAGATGAATTAACAGAAGACTAAGCAGTTTCTCAGAAAACTTCTTTCCAGATTTCATCTGAGTATATTTCCTTTTTCACCATAGCCCTCTATGGGCTTCCAAATATCACTTTGCCAATTCCACAAGAACTCTCTTAGCAAAAGGCTTCTTGTGGGCAAAGCTGTAACTCTGTGAGATGATTTCACAGAACACAAAGAAGTTTCTCAGAAAGCTTCTTTCTCTTTGTTATCGGAGGATATTTCCTTTGGCCCTATAGTCTCCAAAAGGATCCGAAATATCTGTTCTCAGATTCCACAGAAATAAGGCTAGCAAAGAGATCCACAAAATACAGATGTAACTCTGTGAGATGAATTAACAGAACACTAAGCAGTTTCTCAGAAAGCTTCTTTCCAGATTTCATTTGAGGATATTTCCTTTTTGTCGTTGGCACTCTATGGGCTTCCAAATATCACTTTGCCAATTCCACAAGAACTGTCTTTGCGAAAGGCTTCTTGAGGGGAAAGCTGTAACTCTGTGAGATGATTTCACAGAACACAAAGAAGTTTCTCAGAAAGCTTCTTTCTCTTTGTTATCGGAGGATATTTCGTTAGGCCCTATAGTCTCCAAAGGGATCCAAAATATCTGTTCTCAGATTCCACAGAAATAAGGCTAGCAAAGAGATCCACGAAATACAGATGTAACTCTGTGAGATGAATTAACAGAACACTAAGCAGTTTCTCAGAAAGCTTCTTTCCAGATTTCATCTGAGGATATTTCCTTTTTCACCATAGCCCTCTATGGGCTTCCAAATATCACTTTGCCAATTCCACAAGAACTGTCTTAGCAAACGGCTTCTTGAGGGGAAAGCTGTAACTCTGTGAGAAGATTTCAGAGAACACAAAGAAGTTTCTCAGAAAGCTTCTTTCTCTTTGTTATCGGAGGATATTTCCTTTGTCCCTATAGTCTTCAAAGGGATCCGAAATATCTGTTCTCAGATTTCACAGAAATAAGGCTAGAAAAGAGATCCACGAAATACAGATGTAACTCTGTGAGATGAATTAACAGAACACTAAGCAGTTTCTCAGAAAGCTTCCTTCCAGATTTCATCTGAGGATATTTCCTTTTTCACCATAGTCCTCTATGGGCTTCCAAATATCACTTTGCCAATTCCACTAGAACTGTCTTAGCGAAAGGATTCTTAAGGGGAAAGCTCTAACTCTGTGAGATGATTTCACAGAACACAAAGAAGTTTCTAAGAAAGCTTCTTACTCTTTGTTATCGGAGGATATTTCGTTTGGCCCTATAGTCTCCAAAAGGATCCGAAATATCTGTTCTCAGATTCCACAGAAATAAGGCTAGCAAAGAGATCCACGAAAACAGATGTAACTCTGTGAGACTAAATAACAGAACATTAAGCTGTTTCTCAGAAAGTTTCTTTCCAGATTTCATCTGAGGATATTTCCTTTTTCACCATAGCCCTCTAGGGACTTCCAAATATCACTTTGCCAATTCCACAAGAACTGTCTTAGCGAAAGGCTTCTTGAGGGGAAAGCTGTAACTGTGTGAGATGATTTCACAGAACACAAAGAAGTTTCTCAGAAAGCTTCTATCTCTTTATTATCGGAGGATATTTCCTTTGGCCCTATGGTCTTCAAAGGGATCCAAAATATCTGTTCTCAGATTCCACAGAAATAAGGCTAGCAAAGAGATCCACGAAATACAGATGTAACTCTCTGAGATGAATTAACAGAACACTAAGCAGTTTCTAGAAAGCTTCTTTCCATATTTCATCTGAGGATATTTCCTTTTTCTCCATTGCTCTCTATGGGCTTCCAAATATCAATTTGCCAATTCCACAAGAACTGTCTCAGCAAAAGGCTTCTTGAGGGGAAAGCTGTAACTCTGTGAGATGATTTCACAGAACACAAAGAAGTTTCTCAGAAAGCTTCTTTCTCTTTGTTATCAGAGGATATTTCCTTTGGCCCTATAGTCTTCAAAGGGATTCGAAATATCTGTTCTCAGATTCCACAGAAATAAGGCTAGCAAAGAGATCCACGAAATACAGATGTAACTCTGTGAGATGAATTAACAGAACACTAAGCAGTTTCTCAGAAAGCTTCTTTCCAGATTTCATCTGAGGATATTTCCTTTTTCACCATAGCCCTCTATGGGCTTCCAAATATCACTTTGCCAATTACACAAGAACTGTCTTAGCGAAAGGCTTCTTAAGGGGAAAGCTGTAACTCTGTGAGATGATTTCACAGAAAACAAAGAAGTTTCTCAGAAACCTTCTTTCTCTTTGTTATTTGAGGATATTTCCTTTGGCCCTATAGTCTCCAAAGGGATCCGAAATATCTGTTCTCAGATTCCACAGAAATAAGGCTAGCAAAGGGATCAATGAAATACAGATGTAACTCTCTGAGATGATTTAACAGAACCCTAAGCAGTTTCTCAGAAAGCTTCTTTCCAGATTTCATCTGAGGATATTTCCTTTTTCACCATAGCCCTCTAGGGGCTTCCAAATATCACTTTGCCAATTCCAAAAGAACTGTCTTAGCGAAAGGCTTCTTGAGGGAAAAGCTGGAACTCTGTGAGATGATTTCACAGAACACAAAGAAGTTTCTCAGAAAGCTTCTTTCTCTTTATTATCGGAGGATAATTCCTTTGGCCCTATGGTCTTCAAAGGGATCCAAAATATCTGTTCTCAGATTCCACAAAAATAAGGCGAGCAAAGAGATCCACGAAATACAGATGTAACTCTGTGAGATGAATTAACAGAACACTAAGCAGTTTCTCAGAAAGCTTCTTTCCAGATTTCATCTGAGGCTATTTTCTTTTTCACCATAGCCCTCTATGGGCTTCCAAATATCACTTTGCCAATTCCACAAGAACTGTCTTAGCGAAAGGCTTCTTGAGGAGAAAGCTGTAACTCTGTGAGATGATTTCACAGAACACAAAGAAGTTTCTCAGAAAGCTTCTTTCTCTTTGTTATCGGAGGATATTTCCTTTGGCCCTATAGTCTTCAAAGGGATCCGAATTATCTGTTATCAGATTTCACAGAAATAAGGCTAGCAAAGAGAACCCCGAAATACAGATGTAACTCTGTGAGATGAATTAACAGAACACTACGCAGTTTCTCAGAAAGCTCCTTTCCAGATTTCATCTGAGGATATTTCCTTTTTCACCGTAGCCCTCTATGGGCTTACAAATATCACTTTGCCAATTCCACAAGAACTGTCTTAGCGAAAGGCTTCTAGAGGGGAAAGCTGTAACTCTGTGAGATGATTTCACAGTACACGAAGAAATTTCTCAGAAAGCTTCTTTCTCTTTGTTATTGGAGGATATTTCCTTTGGCCCTATAGCCTCCAAAGGGATCCAAAATATCTGTTCTCAGATTCCACAGAAATAAGGCTAGCAAAGAGATCCACGAAATACAGATGTAACTCTGTGAGATGAATGAACAGAAGACTAAGCAGTTTCTCAGAAAACTTCTTTCCAGATTTCATCTGAGGATACTTCCTTTTTCACCATAGGCCACTATGGGCTTCCAAATATCACTTTGCCAATTCCACAAGAACTGTCTTAGCGAAAGGCTTCTTCAAGGGAAAGCTGTAACTCTGTGAGATGATTTCACAGAACACAAGGAAGATTCTCAGAAAGCTTCTTTCTCTTTGTTATCGGAGGATATTTCCTTTGGCCCTATAGTCTTCAAAGGGATCCAAAATATCTGTTCTCAGATTTCACAGAAATAAGGCTAGCAAAGACATCCACGAAATACAGATGTTACTCTATGAGATGAATTAACAGAACACTAAGCAGTTTCTCAGAAAGCTTCTTTCCAGATTTCATTTGAGGATATTTCCTTTTTCTCATTGGCACTCTATGGGCTTCCAAATATCACTTTGCCAATTCCACAAGAACTGTCTTAGCGAAAGGCTTCTTGAGGGGAAAGCTGTAACTCTGTGAGATGATTTCACAGAACACAAAGAAGTTTCTCAGAAAGCTTCTTTCTCTTTGTTATCGGAGGATATTTCCTTTGGCCCTATAGTCTCCAAAGGGATCCGAAATATCTGTTCTCAGATTCCACAGAAATAAGGCTAGCAAAGGGATCAATGAAATAGAGATGTAACTCTCTGAGATGATTTAACAGAACCTTAAGCAGTTTCTCAGAAAGCTTCTTTCCAGATTTCATCTGAGGATATTTCCTTTTTCACCATAGCCCTCTATGGGCTTCCAAATATCACTTTGCCAATTCCAAAAGAACTGTCTTAGCGAAAGGCTTCTTGAGGGAAAAGCTGTAACTCTGTGAGATGATTTCACAGAACACAAAGAAGTTTCTCAGAAAGCTTCTTTCTCTTAATTATAGGAGGATATTTCCTTTGGCCCTATGGTCTTCAAAGGGATCCAAAATATCTGTTCTCAGATTCCACAAAAATAAGGCGAGCAAAGAGATCCACGAAATACAGATGTAACTCTGTGAGATGAATTAACAGAACACTAAGCAGTTTCTCAGAAAGCTTCTTTCCAGATTTCGTCTGAGGATATTTCCTTTTTCACCATAGCCCTCTAGGGGTTCCAAATATCACTTTGCCAATTCCACAAGAACTGTCTTAGCGAAAGGCTCCTTGAGGGGAAAGCTGTAACTCTGTGAGATGATTTCACAAAACACAAAGAAGTTTCTCAGAAACCTTCTTTCTCTTTGTTATTGTAGGATATTTCCTTTGGCCCTATAGTCTCCAAAAGGATCCGAAATATCTGTTTTCAGATTCCACAGAAATAAGGCTAGCAAAGAGATCGACGAAATACAGATGTAACTCTGTGAGATTAAATAACAGAACACTAAGCAGTTTCTCAGAAAGTTTCTTTAAAGATTTCATCTGAGGATATTTCCTTTTTCACCATAGCCCTCTAGGGACTTCCAAATATCACTTTGCCAATTCCACAAGAACTGTCTTAGCGAAAGGCTTCTTGAGGGGAAAGCTGTAACTCTGTGAGACGATTTCACAGAACACAAAGAAGTTTCTCAGAAAGCTTCTTTCTCTTTGTTATCGGAGGATATTTCCTTTGGCCCTATGGTCTCCAAAGGGATCTGAAATATCTGTTCTCACATTCCACAGAAACAAGGCTAGCAAAGAGATCCACGAAATACAGATGTAACTCTGTGAGATGATTTAACAGAACACAAAGCAGTTTCTCAGAAAGCTTCTTTCCAGATTTCATCTGAGGATATTTCCTTTTTCACCATAGCCCTCTATGGGCTTCCCAATATCACTTTGCCAATTCCACAAGAACTGTCTTAGCGAAAGGCTTCTTCAGGGGACAGCTGTAACTCTATGAGATGATTTCACACAACACAAAGAAGTTTCTCAGTAAGCTTCTTTCTCTTTTTTATCGTAGGATATTTCCTTTGGCCCTATAGTCTTCAGAGGGATCCGAAATATCTGTTCTCAGGTTCCACAGAAATAAGGCTAGCAAAGAGATCCACGAAATACAGATGTAACTCTGTGAAATGAATTAACAGAACACTAAGCAACTTCTCATAAGGCTCCTTTCCAGATTTCATCTGAGGATATTTACTTTTTCACCGTAGCCCTCTATGGGCTTCCAAATATCACTTTGCCAATTCCACAAGAACTGCCTTAGCGAAAGGTTTCTTGAGGGGAAAGCTGTAACTCTGTGAGATGATTTCACATAACACAAAAAAGTTTCTCAGAAAGCTTCTTTCTCTTTGTTATCGGAGGATATTTCCTTTGGCCCTATAGCCTTCAAAGGGATCCGAAATATCTGTTCTCAGATTCCACAGAAATAAGGCTAGCAAAGAGATCCAGGAAATACAGATGTAACTATGTGAGATGAATTAACAGAACACTAAGCAGTTTCTCATAAAGCTTCTTTCCAGATTTCGTCTGAGGATATTTCCTTTTTCACCATAGCCCTCAATGGGCTTCCAAATATCACTTTGCCTATTCCACAAGAACTGTCTTAGCGAAAGGCTTCTTGAGGGGAAAGCTGTAACTCTGTGAGATGATTTCACAGAACACAAAGAAGTTTCTCAGAAAGCTTCTATCTGTTTGTTATCGGAGGATATTTCCTTTGGCCCTATAGCCTCCAAAGGGATCCAAAACATCTGTTCTCAGATTCCACAGAAATAATGCTAACAAAGAGATCCAGGAAATACAGATGTAACTCTGTGAGATGAATTAACAGAACTCTAAGCAATTTCTAGAAAGCTTCTTTCCAGATTTCGTCTGAGGATATTTCCTTTTTCACCATAGCCCTCCATGGGCTTCCAAATATCACTTTGCAAATTAAACAAGAACTGTCTTAGCGAAAGGCTTCTTGAGGGGAAAGCAGTAACTCTGTGAGATGATTTCACAAAACACAAACACGTTTCTCAGAAAGCTTCTTTCCCTTTGTTATCGGAGGATATTACCTTTGGCCCTATAGTCTCCTAAGGGATCTGACATATCTGTTCTCAGATTCCACAGGAATAAGGCTAGCAAAGAGATCCACGAAATGCAGATGTAACTTCGTGAGATGAATTAACAGATCACTAAGCAGTTTCTCAGAAGCTTCTTTCCAGATTTCATCAGAGGATATTTCCTTTTTCACCATAGCCTTCTATGGGCTTCCAAATATCACTTTGCCAATTCCACAAGAACTGTCTTAGCGAAAGGCTTCTTGAGGGGAAAGCTGTAACTCTGTGAGATGATTTCACAGAACACAAAGAAGTTTCTCAGAAAGCTTCTTTCTCTTTGTTATCGGCGGATATTTCCTTTGGCCCTATGGTCTCCAAAGGGATCCGAAATATCTGTTCTCAGATTCCACAGAAATAAGGTTAGCAAAGAGATCCACGAAATACAGATGTAACTCTGTGAGATGAATTAACAGAACACTAAGCAGTGTCTCAGAAAGCTTGTTTCCATATTTCATCTGAGGATATTTCCTTTTTACCATAGCCCTCTATGGGCTTCCAAATATCACTTTGCCAATTCCACAAGAACTGTCTTCGCGAAAGCCTTCTTGAGGGAAAAGCTGTAACTCTGAGAGATGATTTCACAGAAAACAAAGAAGTTTCTCAGAAAGCTTCCTTCTCTATGATTTCGTAGGGTAATTCCTTTGGTCCTAGAGTCTCCAAAGGGACAGGAAATATCTGTTCTCAGATTCCACAGAAATAATGCTAGCAAAGAGATCC
Organism: Macaca mulatta; assembly: GCF_049350105.2. Taxonomy (NCBI): domain Eukaryota; kingdom Metazoa; phylum Chordata; class Mammalia; order Primates; family Cercopithecidae; genus Macaca; species Macaca mulatta. The sequence goes on along the minus strand of NC_133426.1, from coordinate 67,238,899 downwards.
AGGAAATACAGATGTAACTCTGTGAGATGAATTAACAGAACTCTAAGCAGTTTCTCAGAAAGCTTCTTTCCAGATTTCATCTGAGGATATTTCCTTTTTCACCATAGCCCTCTAGGGGTTCCACATATCAGTGTGCCAATTCCACAAGAACTGTCTTAGCGAAGGGCTTCTTGAGTGGAAAGCTGTAACTCTGTGAGATGATTTCACAGAACCCAAAGAAGTTTCTCAGAAAGCTTCTTTCTCTTTGTTATCGGAGGATATTTCCTTTGGCCCTGTAGTCTCCAAAGGGATCCGAAATATCTGTTCTCAGATTCCACAGAAATAAGGCTAGCAAAGAGATCCACGAAATACAGATGTAACTCTGTGAGATGAATTAACAGAACACTAAGCAGTTTCTCACAAAGCTTCTTTCCACATTTCGTCTCAGGATATTTCCTTTTTCACCATAGCCCTCTATGGGCTTCCAAATATCACTTTGCCAATTCCACAAGAACTGTCTTAGCGAAAGGCTTCTTCTAGGGAAAGCTGTAACTCTGTGACATGATTTCACAGAACACAAAGTAGTTTCTCAGAAAGCTTCTTTCTCTTTGTTATCGGAGGATATTTCCTTTGGCCCTGTAGTCTTCAAAGGGATCCGAAATATCTGTTCTCAGATACCACAGAAATAAGGCTAGCAAAGAGATCCACGAAATACAGATGTAACTCTGTGAGATGAATTAACAGAACACTAAGCAGTTTTTCAGAAAGCTTCTTTCCAGATTTCATCTGAGGATATTTCCTTTTTCACCATAGCCCTCTATGGGCTTCCAAATATCACTTTGCCATTTCCACAAGAACTGTCTTAGCGAAAGGCTTCTTGAGGGGAAAGCTGTAACTCTGTGAGATGATTTCACAGAACACAAAGTTGTTTCTCAGAAAGCTTCTTTCTCTTTGTTATCGGAGTATATTACCTTTGTCCCTGTAGTCTTCAAAGGGATCCGAAATATCTGTTGTCTGATTCCACAGAAATAAGGCTAGCAAAGAGATCCACGAAATACAGATGTAACTCTGTGAGATGAATTAAGAGAACACTAAGCAGTTTCTCAGAAAGCTTCCTTCCAGATTTCATCTAAGGGTATTTCCTTTTTCACCATAGCCCTCTAAGGGCTTCCAAATATCACTTTGCCAATTCCACAAGAACTGTCTTAGCGAAAGGCTTCTTGAGGGGAAAGCTGTAACTCTGTGAGATGATTTCACAGAACACAAAGATGTTTCTCAGAAAGCTTCTTTCTCTTTGTTATCGGAGGATATTTCCTTTGGCCCCATAGTCTTCAAAGGGACCCGAAATATCTGTTCTCAGATTCCACAGAAATAAGGCTAGCAAAGAGAACCACGACAAACAGATATAACTCTGTGAGATGAATTAACAGAACACTAAGCAGTTTCTCAGAAAGTTTCTTTCCAATTTTAATCTGAGGATATTTCCTTTTTCACCATAGCCCTCTATGGGCTTCCAAATATCACTTTGCCCATTCCACCAGAACTGTCTTAGTGAAAGGCTTCTTGAGTGGAAAGCTGTAACTGTGTGAGATGATTTCACAGAACACAAAAAAGTTTCTCAGAAAGCTTCTTTCTCTTTTTATCGGAGGATATTTCCTTTGGCCCAATAGTCTCCAAAGGGATCCGAAATATCTGTTCTCAGATTCCACAGAAATAAGGCTAGAAAAGAGATCCACGAAATACAGATGTAACTCTGTGAGATGAATTAACAGAACACTAAGCAGTTTGTCAGAAAGCTTCTTTCCAGATTTCATCAGAGGATATTTCCTTTTTCACCATAGCCCTCTATGGGCTTCCAAATATCACTTTGCCAATTCCACAAGAACTGTCTTAGCGAAAGGCTTCTTGAGGGGAAAGCTGTAACTCTGTGAGATGATTTCACAGAACACAAAGAAGTTTCTCAGAAAGCTTCTTTCTCTTTGTTATCGGAGGATATTTCCTTTGGCCCTATGGTCTCCAAAGGGATCCGAAATATCTGTTCTCATATTCCACAGAAATAAGGCTAGCAAAGAGATCCACGAAATGCAGATGTAATTCTGTGAGATGAATTAACAGAACACTAAGCAGTTTCTCAGAAAGCTTGTTTCCATATTTCATCTGAGGATATTTCCTTTTTCACCATAGCCCTCTATGGGCTTCCAAATATCACTTTGCCAATTCCACAAGAACTGTCTTCGCGAAAGCCTTCTTGAGGGAAAAGCTGTAACTCTGAGAGATGATTTCACAGAACACAAAGAAGTTTCTCAGAAAGCTTCCTTCTCTATGTTTTCAGAGGATAATTCCTTTGGTCCTAGAGTCTCCAAAGGGACAGGAAATATCTGTTCTTAGATTCCACAGAAATAAGGCTAGCAATGAGATCCACGAAATACAGATGTAACTCTGTGAGATGAATAAACTGAACACTAAGCAGTTTCTCAGAAAGGTTCTTTCCAGATTTCATCTGAGGATATTTCCTTTTTCACCATAGCCCTCTATGGGCTTCCAGATATCACTTTGCCAATTCCACAAGAGCTGTCTTAGCGAAAGGCTTCTTGATGGGAAAGATGTAACTCTGTGAGATGATTTCACAGAACACAAGGAAGTTTCTCAGAAAGCTTCTTTCTCTTTGTTATCGGAGGATATTTCCTTTGGCCCTATAGTCTTCAAAGGGATCCGAAATATCTGTTCTCAGATTCCACAGAAATAAGGCTAGCAAAGAGATCCACGAAATACAGATGTAACTCTGTGAGATGAATTAACAGAACACTAAGCAGTTTCTCAGAAAGCTTCTTTCCAGATTTCATCTGAGAATATTTCCTTTTTCACCATAGCCCTCTAAGGGCTTCCAAATATCACTTTGCCAATTCCACAAGAACTGTCTTAGCGATAGGCTTCTTGAGTGGATAGCTGTAACTCTGTGAGATGATGTCACAGAACCCAAAGAAGTTTCTCAGAAAGCTTCTTTCTCTTTGTTTTCGGAGGATATTTCCTTTGGCCCTGGAGTCTCCAAAGGGATGCGAAATATCTGTTCTCAGATTACACAGAAATAAGGGTAGCAAAGAGATCCACGAAATACAGATGTAACTATGTGAGATGAATTGACAGAACACTAAGCAGTTTTTCAGAAAGCTTCTTTCCAGGTTTCATCTGAGGATATTTCCATTTTCACAATAGCCCTCTATGGGCTTCCAAATATCACTTTGCCATTTCCACAAGAACTGTCTTAGCAAAAGACTTCTTGAGGGGAAAGCTGTAACTCTGTGAGATGATTTCACAGAACACAAAGAAGTTTCTCAGAAAGCTTCTTTCTCTTTGTTATCGGAGGATATTTCCTTTGGCCCTATGGTCTTCAAAGAGATCCGAAATATCTGTTCTCAGATTCCACAGAAAGAAGGCTAGCAAAGAGATCCACGAAATACAGATGTAACTCTGTGAGTTGAATAAACAGAACAATAAGCAGTTTCTCAATAAGCTTCTTTCGAGATTTCATCTGAGGATATTTCCTTGTTCACCATAGCCCTCTATGGGCTTCCAAATATCACTTGGCCAATTCCACAAGAACTGTCTTAGCGAAAGGCTTCTTGAGGGGAAAGCTGTAACTCTGTGAGATGATTTCACAGAACACAAAGAAGTTTCTCAGAAAGCTTCTTTCTCTTTGTTATCGGAGGATATTTCTTTGGCCCTATAGTCTTCATAGGGATCCGAAATATCTGTTCTCGGATTCCACAGAAATAAGGCTAGCAAAGAGATCCACGAAATACAGATGTTACTCTGTGTGATGAATTAACAGAACACTAAGCAGTTTCTCAGAAAGCTTCTTTCCAGGTTTCATCCGAGGATATTTCCTTTTTCACCATAGCCCTCTATGGGCTTCCAAATATCACTTTGCCATTTCCACAAGAACTGTCTTAGCGAAAGGCTTCTTGAGGGGAAAGCTGTAACTCTGTGAGATGATTTCACAGAACACAAAGTTGTTTCTCAGAAAGCTTCTTTCTCTTTGTTATCGGAGTATATTACCTTTGTCCCTGTAGTCTTCAAAGGGATCCGAAATATCTGTTGTCTGATTCCACAGAAATAAGGCTAGCAAAGAGATCCACGAAATACAGATGTAACTCTGTGAGATGAATTAAGAGAACACTAAGCAGTTTCTCAGAAAGCTTCCTTCCAGATTTCATCTAAGGGTATTTCCTTTTTCACCATAGCCCTCTAAGGGCTTCCAAATATCACTTTGCCAATTCCACAAGAACTGTCTTAGCGAAAGGCTTCTTGAGGGGAAAGCTGTAACTCTGTGAGATGATTTCACAGAACACAAAGATGTTTCTCAGAAAGCTTCTTTCTCTTTGTTATCGGAGGATATTTCCTTTGGCCCCATAGTCTTCAAAGGGACCCGAAATATCTGTTCTCAGATTCCACAGAAATAAGGCTAGCAAAGAGAACCACGACAAACAGATATAACTCTGTGAGATGAATTAACAGAACACTAAGCAGTTTCTCAGAAAGTTTCTTTCCAATTTTAATCTGAGGATATTTCCTTTTTCACCATAGCCCTCTATGGGCTTCCAAATATCACTTTGCCCATTCCACCAGAACTGTCTTAGTGAAAGGCTTCTTGAGGGGAAAGCTGTAACTGTGTGAGATGATTTCACAGAACACAAAAAAGTTTCTCAGAAAGCTTCTTTCTCTTTTTATCGGAGGATATTTCCTTTGGCCCTATAGTCTCCAAAGGGATCCGAAATATCTGTTCTCAGATTCCACAGAAATAAGGCTAGAAAAGAGATCCACGAAATACAGATGTAACTCTGTGAGATGAATTAACAGAACACTAAGCAGTTTGTCAGAAAGCTTCTTTCCAGATTTCATCAGAGGATATTTCCTTTTTCACCATAGCCCTCTATGGGCTTCCAAATATCACTTTGCCAATTCCACAAGAACTGTCTTAGCGAAAGGCTTCTTGAGGGGAAAGCTGTAACTCTGTGAGATGATTTCACAGAACACAAAGAAGTTTCTCAGAAAGCTTCTTTCTCTTTGTTATCGGAGGATATTTCCTTTGGCCCTATGGTCTCCAAAGGGATCCGAAATATCTGTTCTCATATTCCACAGAAATAAGGCTAGCAAAGAGATCCACGAAATACAGATGTAATTCTGTGAGATGAATTAACAGAACACTAAGCAGTTTCTCAGAAAGCTTGTTTCCATATTTCATCTGAGGATATTTCCTTTTTCACCATAGCCCTCTATGGGCTTCCAAATATCACTTTGCCAATTCCACAAGAACTGTCTTCGCGAAAGCCTTCTTGAGGGAAAAGCTGTAACTCTGAGAGATGATTTCACAGAACACAAAGAAGTTTCTCAGAAAGCTTCCTTCTCTATGTTTTCAGAGGATAATTCCTTTGGTCCTAGAGTCTCCAAAGGGACAGGAAATATCTGTTCTTAGATTCCACAGAAATAAGGCTAGCAATGAGATCCACGAAATACAGATGTAACTCTGTGAGATGAATAAACTGAACACTAAGCAGTTTCTCAGAAAGGTTCTTTCCAGATTTCATCTGAGGATATTTCCTTTTTCACCATAGCCCTCTATGGGCTTCCAGATATCACTTTGCCAATTCCACAAGAGCTGTCTTAGCGAAAGGCTTCTTGATGGGAAAGATGTAACTCTGTGAGATGATTTCACAGAACACAAGGAAGTTTCTCAGAAAGCTTCTTTCTCTTTGTTATCGGAGGATATTTCCTTTGGCCCTATAGTCTTCAAAGGGATCCGAAATATCTGTTCTCAGATTCCACAGAAATAAGGCTAGCAAAGAGATCCACGAAATACAGATGTAACTCTGTGAGATGAATTAAAAGAACACTAAGCAGTTTCTCAGAAAGCTTCTTTCCAGATTTCATCTGAGAATATTTCCTTTTTCACCATAGCCCTCTAAGGGCTTCCAAATATCACTTTGCCAATTCCACAAGAACTGTCTTAGCGAAAGGCTTCTTGAGTGGATAGCTGTAACTCTGTGAGATGATGTCACAGAACCCAAAGAAGTTTCTCAGAAAGCTTCTTTCTCTTTGTTATCGGAGGATATTTCCTTTGGCCCTGGAGTCTCCAAAGGGATGCGAAATATCTGTTCTCAGATTACACAGAAATAAGGGTAGCAAAGAGATCCACGAAATACAGATGTAACTATGTGAGATGAATTAACAGAACACTAAGCAGTTTTTCAGAAAGCTTCTTTCCAGATTTCATCTGAGGATATTTCCTTTTTCACAATAGCCCTCTATGGGCTTCCAAATATCACTTTGCCATTTCCACAAGAACTGTCTTAGCAAAAGACTTCTTGAGGGGAAAGCTGTAACTCTGTGAGATGATTTCACAGAACACAAAGAAGTTTCTCAGAAAGCTTCTTTCTCTTTGTTATCGGAGGATATTTCCTTTGGCCCTATGGTCTTCAAAGAGATCCGAAATATCTGTTCTCAGATTCCACAGAAAGAAGGCTAGCAAAGAGATCCACGAAATACAGATGTAACTCTGTGAGTTGAATAAACAGAACAATAAGCAGTTTCTCAATAAGCTTCTTTCGAGATTTCATCTGAGGATATTTCCTTGTTCACCATAGCCCTCTATGGGCTTCCAAATATCACTTGGCCAATTCCACAAGAACTGTCTTAGCGAAAGGCTTCTTGAGGGGAAAGCTGTAACTCTGTGAGATGATTTCACAGAACACAAAGAAGTTTCTCAGAAAGCTTCTTTCTCTTTGTTATCGGAGGATATTTCTTTGGCCCTATAGTCTTCATAGGGATCCGAAATATCTGTTCTCGGATTCCACAGAAATAAGGCTAGCAAAGAGATCCACGAAATACAAATGTTACTCTGTGTGATGAATTAACAGAACACTAAGCAGTTTCTCAGAAAGCTTCTTTCCAGGTTTCATCCGAGGATATTTCCTTTTTCACCATAGCCCTCTATGGGCTTCCAAATATCACTTTGCCAATTCCACAAAAACTGTCTCAGCGAAAGGCCTCTTGAGGGGAAAGCTGTAACTCTGTGAGATGATTTCACAGAACACAAAGAAGTTTCTCAGAAAGCTTCTTTCTCTTTGTTATCCGAGGATATTTCCTTTGGCCCTATTGTCTTCAAAGGGATCCGAAATATCTGTTCTCAGATTCCACAGAAATAAGGCTAGCAAAGAGATCCACAACAAACAGATGTAACTCTGTGACATGAATTAACAGAACACTAAGCAGTTTCTCAGAAAGCTTCTTTCCAGATTTCATCTGAGGATATTTCCTTTTTCACCATAGCCCTCTATGGGCTTCCAAATATCACTTTGCCAATTCCACAAGAACTGTCTTAGCGAAAGACTTCTTGAGGGGAAAGCTGTAACTCTGTGAGATGATTTCACAGAACACAAAGAAGTTTCTCAGAAAGCTTCTTTCTCTTTGTTATCGGAGGTTATTTCCTTTGGCCCTATAGTCTCCAAAGGGATCCGAAATATCTGTTCTCAGATTCCACAGAAATAAGGCTAGCAAAGAGATCCAGGAAATACAGATGTAACTCTGTGAGATGAATTAACAGAACACTAAGCAGTTTCTCAGAAAGCTTCTTTCCAGATTTCATCTGAGGATATTTCCTTTTTCACCATAGCCCTCTATGGGCTTCCAAATATCACTTTGCCAATTCCACAAGAACTGCCGTAGCGAAAGGCTTCTTGAGGGGAAAGCTGTAACTCTGTGAGATGATTTCACAGAACACAAAGAAGTTTCTCAGAAATCATCTTTCTCATTGTTATCGGAGGATATTTCCTTGGGCCTATAGTCTTCAAAGGGATCCGAAATATCTGTTCTCAGATTCCACAGAAATAAGGCTAGCAAAGAGATCCAAGAAATACAGATGTAACTCTGTGAGATGAATTAACAGAACACTAAGCAGTTTCTCAGAAAGCTTCTTTCCAGATTTCATCTGAGGATATTTCCTTTTTCACCGTAGCCCTCAATGGGCTTCCAGATATCACTTTGCCAATTCCACAAGAGCTGTCTTAGCGAAAGGCTTCTTGATGGGAAAGCTGTAACTCTGTGAGATGATTTCACAGAACACAAGGAAGTTTCTCAGAAAGCTTCTTTCTCTTTGTTATCGGAGGTTATTTCCTTTGGCCCTATAGTCTCCAAAGGGATCCGAAATATCTGTTCTCAGATTCCACAGAAATAAGGCTAGCAAAGAGATCCAGGAAATACAGATGTAACTCTGTGAGATGAATTAACAGAACACCAAGCAGTGTCTCAGCAACCTTCACTCCAAATTTCATCTGAGGATATTTCCTTTTTCACCATAGCCGTCGATGGGCTGCCAAATATCACTTTGCCAATTCCACAAGAAATGTCTTAGCGAAAGGCTTCTTGAGGGGAAAGCTGTAACTCTGTGAGATGATTTCACAGAACACGAAGAAGTTTCTCAGAAAGCTTCTTTCTCTTTGTTATCGGAGGATATTTCCTTTGGCCCTATAGTCTTCAAAGGGATCCGAAATATCTGTTCTCAGATTCCACAGAAAAAAGGCTAGCAAAGAGATCCACGAAATACAGATGTAACTCTGTGAGATGAATTAACTGAACACTAAGCAGTTTCTCAGAAAACTTCTTTCCAGATTTCATCTGAGGATATTTCCTTTTTCACTGTAGCCCTGTATGGGCTTCCAAATATCACTTTGCCAATTCCACAAGAACTGTCGTAGCGAAAGGCTTCTTGAGGGGAAAGCTGTAACTCTGTGAGATGATTTCACAGAACACAAAGAAGTTTCTCCGAAACCTTCTTTCTCTTTGTTATCGGAGGATATTTCCTTTGGCCCTATAGTCTTCATAGGGATCCGAAATATCTGTTCTCAGATTCCACAGAAATAAGGCTAGCAAAGAGATCCACGAAATACAGATGTTACACTGTGTGATGAATTAACAGAACACTAAGCAGTTTCTCAGAAAGCTTCTTTCCAGGTTTCATCAGAGGATATTTCCTTTTTCACCATAGCCCTCTATGGGCTTCCAAATATCACTTTGCCAATTCCACAAAAACTGTCTCACCGAAAGGCTTCTTGAGGGGAAAGCTGTAACTCTGTGAGATGATTTCACAGAACACAAAGAAGTTTCTCAGAAAGCTTCTTTCTCTTTGTTATCGGAGGATATTTCCTTTGGCCCTATAGTCTTCAAAGGGATCTGAAATATCTGTTCTCAGATTCCCCAGAAATAAGGCTAGCAAAGAGATGCACGACAAACAGATGTAACTCAGTGAGATGAATTAACAGAACACTAAGCAGTTTCTCAGAAAGTTTCTTTCCAATTTTAATCTGAGGATATTTCCTTTTTCACCATAGCCCTCTAAGGGCTTCCAAATATCACTTTGCCAATTCCACAAGACCTGTCTTAGCGAAAGGCTTCTTGAGGCGAAAGCTGTAACTCAGTGAGATGATTTCACAGAACACAAAGACGTTTCTCAGAAATCTTCTTTCTCTTTGTTATCTGAGGATATTTCCTTTGGCCCTATAGTCTCCAAAGGGATCCGAAATATCTGTTCTCAGATTCCACAGAAATAAGGCTAGCAAAGAGATCCACGAAATAGAGATGTAACTCTGTGAGATGAATTAACAGAACACTAAGCAGTTTCTCAGAAAGCTTCTTTCCAGATTTCATCTGAGGATATTTCCTTTTTCACCATAGCGCTCTATGGGCTTCCAAATATCACTTTGCCAATTCCACAAGAACTGTCTTAGCGAAAGGCTTCTTGAGGGGAAAGCTGTAACTCTGTGAGATGATTTCACAGAACACAAAGAAGTTTCTCAGAAATCATCTTTCTCTTTGTTATCGGAGGATATTTCCTTTGGCCCTATAGTCTTCAAAGGGATCCGAAATATCTGTTCTCAGATTCCACAGAAATAAGGCTAGCAAAGAGATCCAAGAAATACAGATGTAACTCTCTGAGATGAATTAACAGAACACTAAGCAGTTTCTCAGAAAGCTTCTTTCCAGATTTCATCTGAGGATATTTCCTTTTTCACCATAGCCCTCTATGGGCTTCCAAATATCACTTTTCCAATTCCACAAGAACTGTCTTAGCGAAAGGCTTCTTGAGGGGAAAGCTGTAACTCTGTGAGATGATTTCACAGAACACAAAGAAGTTTCTCAGAAAGCTTCTTTCTCTTTGTTATCGGACGATATTTCCTTTGGCCCTAGAGTCTCCAAAGGGATCCGAAATATCTGTTCTCAGATTCCACAGAAATAAGGCTAGCAAAGAGATCCACGAAATACAAATGTAACACTGTGAGATGAATTAACAGAACACTAAACAGTTTCTCAGAAAGCTTCTTTCCAGATTTCATCTGAGGATATTTCCTTTTTCACCATAGAACTCTATGGGCTTCCAAATATCACGTTGCCAATTCCACAAGAACTGTCTTAGCGAAAGACTTCTTGAGGGGAAAGCTGTAACTCTGTGAGATGATTTCACAGAAGACAAAGAAGTTTCTCAGAAAGCTTCTTTCTCTTTGTTATCCGAGGATATTTCCTTTGGCCCTATAGTCTTCAAAGGGATCCGAAATATCTGTTCTCAGATTCCACAGAAATAAGGCTAGCAAACAGATCCAGGAAATACAGATGTAACTCTGTGAGATGAATTAACAGAACACTAAGCAGTTTCTCAGAAAGCTTCTTTCCAGATTTCATCTGAGGATATTTCCTTTTTCACCATAGCCCTCTATGGGCTTCCAAATATCACTTTTCCAATTCCACAAGAACTGTCTTAGCGAAAGGCTTCTTGAGGGGAAAGCTGTAACTCTGTGAGATGATTTCACAGAACACAAAGAAGTTTCTCAGAAAGCTTCTTTCTCTTTGTTATCGGACGATATTTCCTTTGGCCCTAGAGTCTCCAAAGGGATCCGAAATATCTGTTCTCAGATTCCACAGAAATAAGGCTAGCAAAGAGATCCACCAAATACAAATGTAACACTGTGAGATGAATTAACAGAACACTAAACAGTTTCTCAGAAAGCTTCTTTCCAGATTTCATCTGAGGATATTTCCTTTTTCACCATAGAACTCTATGGGCTTCCAAATATCACGTTGCCAATTCCACAAGAACTGTCTTAGCGAAAGACTTCTTGAGGGGAATGCTGTAACTCTGTGAGATGATTTGACAGAACACAAAGAAGTTTCTCAGAAAGCTTCTTTCTCTTTGTTATCCGAGGATATTTCCTTTGGCCCTATAGTCTTCAAAGGGATCCGAAATATCTGTTCTCAGATTCCACAGAAATAAGGCTAGCAAACAGATCCAGGAAATACAGATGTAACTCTGTGAGATGAATTAACAGAACACTAAGCAGTTACTCAGAAAGCTTCTTTCCAGATTTCATCTGAGGATATTTCCTTTTTCACCATAGCCCTCTAGGGGCTTCCAAATATCACTTTGCCAATTCCACAAGAACTGTCGTAGCGAAAGGCTTCTTGAGGGGAAAGCTGTAACTCTGTGAGATGATTTCACAGAACACAAAGAAGTTTCTCAGAAAGCTTCTTTCTCTTTGTTATCGGAGCATATTTCCTTTGGCCCCATGGTCTTCAAAGGGATCCGAAATATCTGTTCTCAGATTCCACAGAAATAAGGCTAGCAAAGAGATCCACGAAATACAGATGTAACTCTGTGAGATGAATTAACAGAACACTAAGCAGTTTCTCAGAAAGCTTCTTTCCAGATTTCATCTGAGGATATTTCCTTTTTCACCATAGCCCTCTATGGGCTTCCAAATATCACTTTGCCAATTCCACAAGAACTGTCTTAGCGAAAGGCTTCTTGAGGGGAAAGCTGTAACTCTGTGAGATGATTTCACAGAACACAAAGAAGTTTCTCAGAAAGCTTCTTTCTCTTTGTTATCGGAGGATGTTTCCTTTGGCCTTATGGTCTTCAAAGGGATCCGAAATATCTGTTCTCAGATTCCACAGAAATAAGGCTAGCAAAGAGATCCACGAAATACAGATGTAACTCTGTGAGATGAATTAACTGAACACTAAGCAGTTTCTCAGAAAGCTTCTTTCCAGATTTCATCTGAGGGTATTTCCTTTTTCACCATAGCCCTGTATGGGCTTCCAAATATCACTTTGCCAATTCCAAAAGAACTGTTTAGCGAAAGGCTTCTTGAGGGGAAAGCTGTAACTCTGTGAGATGATTTCACAGAACACAAAGAAGTTTCACAGAAAGCTTCTTTCTCTTTGTTATCGGAGGATATTTCCTTTGGCCCTATGGCCTTCAAAGGGATCCGAAATATCTGTTCACAGAATAAACAGAAATAAGGCTAGCAAAGAGATCCACGAAATGCAGATGTTACTCTGTGAGATGAATTAACAGAACACTAAGCAGTTTCTCAGAAAGCTTCTTTCCAGATTTCATCTGAGGATATTTCCTTTTTCACCATAGCCCTCTATGGGCTTCCAAATATCACTTTGCCAATTCCACAAGAAATGCCTTAGCTATGGCGTCTTGAGGGGAAAGCTGTAACTCTGCGAGATGATTTCACAGAACACAAAGAAGTTTCTCAGAAAGCTTCTTTCTCTTTGTTATCAGAGGATATTTCCTTTGGCCCTATAGTCTTCAAAGGGATCCGAAATATTTGTTCTCAGATTCCACAGAAATAAGGCTAGCAAAGAGATCCACGAAATACAGATGTAACTCTGTGAGATGAATTAACAGAACACTAAGCAGTTTCTCAGAAAGCTTCTTTCGAGATTTCATCTGAGGATATTTCCTTTTTCACCATAGCCCTCTATGGGCTTCCAAATATCACTTTGCCAATTCCACAAGAACTGTGGTAGCGAAAGGCTTCTTGAGGGGAAAGCTGTAACTCTGTGAGATGATTTCAGAGAACACAAAGAAGTTTCTCAGAAAACTTCTTTCTCATTGTTATCGGAGGATATTTCCTTTGGCCCCGTGGTCTTCAAAGGGATCCGAATTATCTGTTCTCAGATTCCACAGAAATCAGGCTAGCAAAGAGATCCACGAAATACGGATGTTACTCTGTGAGATGAATTAACAGAACACTAAGCAGTTTCTCAGAAAGCTTCTTTCCAGATTTCATCAGAGGATATTTCCTTTTTCACCATAGCCCTCTATGGGCTTCCAAATATCACTTTGCCAATTACACAAAAACTGTCTCAGCGAAAGGCTTCTAGAGGGGAAAGCTGTAACTCTGTGAGATGATTTCACAGAACACAAAGAAGTTTCTCAGAAAGCTTCTTTCTCTTTGTTATCCGAGGATATTTCCTTTGGCCCTGTAGTCTTCAAAGGGATCCGAAATATCTGTTCTCAGATTCCACAGAAATAAGGCTAGCAAAGAGATCCAAGAAATACAGATGTAACTCTCTGAGATGAATTAACAGAACACTAAGCAGTTTCTCAGAAAGCCTCTTTCCAGATTTCATCTGAGGATATTTCCTTTTTCACCATAGCCCTCTATGGGCTTCCAAATATCACTTTTCCAATTCCACAAGAACTGTCTTACGGAAAGGCTTCTTGAGGGGAAAGCTGTAACTCTGTGAGATGATTTCACAGAACACAAAGAAGTTTCTCAGAAAGCTTCTTTCTCTTTGTTATCGGACGATATTTCCTTTGGCCCTAGAGTCTCCAAAGGGATCCGAAATATCTGTTCTCAGATTCCACAGAAATAAGGCTAGCAAAGAGATCCACGAAATACAAATGTAACACTGTGAGATGAATTAACAAAACACTAAACAGTTTCTCAGAAAGCTTCTTTCCAGATTTCATCTGAGGATATTTCCTTTTTCACCATAGAACTCTATGGGCTTCCCAATATCACTTTGCCAATTCCACAAGAACTGTCTTAGCGAAAGACTTCTTGAGGGGAAAGCTGTAACTCTGTGAGATGATTTCACAGAACACAAAGAAGTTTCTCAGAAAGCTTCTTTCTCTTTGTTATCCGAGGATATTTCCTTTGGCCCTATAGTCTTCAAAGGGATCCGAAATATCTGTTCTCAGATTCCACAGAAATAAGGCTAGCAAACAGATCCAGGAAATACAGATGTAACTCTGTGAGATGAATTAACAGAACACTAAGCAGTTTCTCAGAAAGCTTCTTTCCAGATTTCATCTGAGGATATTTCCTTTTTCACCATAGCCCTCTATGGGCTTCCAAATATCACTTTTCCAATTCCACAAGAACTGTCTTAGCGAAAGGCTTCTTGAGGGGAAAGCTGTAACTCTGTGAGATGATTTCACAGAACACAAAGAAGTTTCTCAGAAAGCTTCTTTCTCTTTGTTATCGGACGATATTTCCTTTGGCCCTAGAGTCTCCAAAGGGATCCGAAATATCTGTTCTCAGATTCCACAGAAATAAGGCTAGCAAAGAGATCCACGAAATACAAATGTAACACTGTGAGATGAATTAACAGAACACTAAACAGTTTCTCAGAAAGCTTCTTTCCAGATTTCATCTGAGGATATTTCCTTTTTCACCATAGAACTCTATGGGCTTCCAAATATCACGTTGCCAATTCCACAAGAACTGTCTTAGCGAAAGACTTCTTGAGGGGAAAGCTGTAACTCTGTGAGATGATTTCACAGAACACAAAGAAGTTTCACAGAAAGCTTCTTTCTCTTTGTTATCCGAGGATATTTCCTTTGGCCCTATAGTCTTCAAAGGGATCCGAAATATCTGTTCTCAGATTCCACAGAAATAAGGCTAGCAAACAGATCCAGGAAATACAGATGTAACTCTGTGAGATGAATTAACAGAACACTAAGCAGTTACTCAGAAAGCTTCTTTCCAGATTTCATCTGAGGATATTTCCTTTTTCACCATAGCCCTCTAGGGGCTTCCAAATATCACTTTGCCAATTCCACAAGAACTGTCTTAGCGAAAGGCTTCTTGAGGGGAAAGCTGTAACTCTGTGAGATGATTTCACAGAACACAAAGAAGTTTCTCAGAAAGCTTCTTTCTCTTTGTTATCGGAGCATATTTCCTTTGGCCCCATGGTCTTCAAAGGGATCCGAAATATCTGTTCTCAGATTCCACAGAAATAAGGCTAGCAAAGAGATCCACGAAATACAGATGTAACTCTGTGAGATGAATTAACAGAACACTAAGCAGTTTCTCAGAAAGCTTCTTTCCAGATTTCATCTGAGGATATTTCCTTTTTCACCATAGCCCTCTATGGGCTTCCAAATATCACTTTGCCAATTCCACAAGAACTGTCTTAGCGAAAGGCTTCTTGAGGGGAAAGCTGTAACTCTGTGAGATGATTTCACAGAACACAAAGAAGTTTCTCAGAAAGCTTCTTTCTCTTTGTTATCGGAGGATGTTTCCTTTGGCCTTATGGTCTTCAAAGGGATCCGAAATATCTGTTCTCAGATTCCACAGAAATAAGGCTAGCAAAGAGATCCACGAAATACAGATGTAACTCTGTGAGATGAATTAACTGAACACTAAGCAGTTTCTCAGAAAGCTTCTTTCCAGATTTCATCTGAGGGTATTTCCTTTTTCACCGTAGCCCTGTATGGGCTTCCAGATATCACTTTGCCAATTCCAAAAGAACTGTTTAGCGAAAGGCTTCTTGAGGGGAAAGCTGTAACTCTGTGAGATGATTTCACAGAACACAAAGAAGTTTCACAGAAAGCTTCTTTCTCTTTGTTATCGGAGGATATTTTCTTTGGCCCTATGGCCTTCAAAGGGATCCGAAATATCTGTTCACAGAATAAACAGAAATAAGGCTAGCAAAGAGATCCACGAAATGCAGATGTTACTCTGTGAGATGAATTAACAGAACACTAAGCAGTTTCTCAGAAAGCTTCTTTCCAGATTTCATCTGAGGATATTTCCTTTTTTACCATAGCCCTCTATGGGCTTCCAAATATCACTTTGCCAATTCCACAAGAAATGCCTTAGCTATGGCGTCTTGAGGGGAAAGCTGTAACTCTGTGAGATGATTTCACAGAACACAAAGAAGTTTCTCAGAAAGCTTCTTTCTCTTTATTATCCGAGGATACTTCCATTGGCCCTATGGTCTTCAAAGGGATCCGAAATATCTGTTCTCAGATTCCACAGAAATAAGGCAAGCAAAGAGATCCACGAAATACAGATGTAACTCTGTGAGATGAATTAACAGAACACTAACCAGTTTCTCAGAAAGCTTCTTTCCAGATTTCATCTGAGGATATTTCCTTTTTCACCATAGCCCTCTATGGGCTTCCAAATATCACTTTGCCAATTCCACAAGAACTGTCTCAGCGAAAGGCTTCTTGAGGGGAAAGCTGTAACTCTGTGAGATGATTTCACAGAACACAAAGAAGTTTCTCAGAAAGCTTCTTTCTCTTTGTTTTCCGAGGATATTTCCTTTGACCCAATTGTCTTCAAAGGGATCCGAAATATCTGTTCTCAGATTCCCCAGAAATAAGACTAGCAAAGAGATCCACGAAATACAGATGTAACTCTGTGAGATGAATTAACAGAACACTAAGCAGTTTCTCAGAAAGCTTCTTTCCAGATTTCATCTGAGGATATTTCCTTTTTCACCATAGTCCTCTATGGGCTTCCAAATATCACTTTGCCAATTCCACAAGAACTGTCTTAGCGAAAGGCTTCTTGAGAAGAAAGCTGTAACTCTGTGAGATGATTTCACAGAACACAAAGAAGTTTCTCAGAAAGCTTCTTTCTCTTTGTTATCGGGGGATATTTCCTTTGGCCCTATAGTCTCCAAAGGGATCCGAAATATCTGTTCTCAGATTCCACAGACATAAGGCTAGCAAAGAGATCCACGAAATACAGATGTAACTCTGTGAGAAGAATTAACAGAACACTAAGCAGTTTCTCAGAAAGCTTCTTTCCAGATTTCATCTGAGGATAT
This sequence comes from Macaca mulatta, assembly GCF_049350105.2. NCBI lineage: Eukaryota > Metazoa > Chordata > Mammalia > Primates > Cercopithecidae > Macaca > Macaca mulatta. The sequence continues at coordinate 67,222,012 of NC_133426.1, read as the reverse complement.
TTCCTTTTTCACCACAGCCCTCTATGGGCTTCCAAATATCACTTTGCCAATTACACAAGAAGTGCCTTAGAGAAAGGCTTCTTGAGGGGAAAGCTGTAAGTCTGTGAGATGATTTCACAGAACACAAAGAAGTTTCTCAGAAAGTTTCTTTCTCTTTGTTATCGGAGGATATTTCCTTTGGCCCTATGGTCTTCAAAGGGATCCGAAATATCTGTTCTCAGATTCCACAGAAATAAGGCTAGCAAAGAGATCCACGAAATACAGATGTAACTCTCTGAGATGAATTAACAGAACACAACAGTTTCTCAGAAAGCTTCTTTCCAGATTTCATCTGAGGATATTTCCTTTTTCACCATAGCCCTCTATGTTCTTCCAAATATCACTTTGCCAATTCCACAAGAACTGTGTTAGTGAAAGGCTTCTTGAGGGGAAAGCTGTAACTCTTTGAGATGATTCCACAGAACACAAAGAAGTTTCTCAGTAAGCTTCTTTCTATTTGTTATCGGAGGATATTTCCTTTGGCCCTTTAGTCTCCAAAGGGATCCGAATGATATGTTCTCAGATTCCACAGAAATAAGGCTAGCAAAGAGATCCACGAAATACAGAGGTAACTCTGTGAGTTGAATTAACAGAACACTAAGCAGTTTCTCAGAGGGCTTCTTTCCAGATTTCATCTGAGGATATTTCCTTTTTCACCGTAGCCCTGTATGGGCTGCCAAATATCACCTTGCCAATTCCACAAGAACTGTGTTAACGAAAGGCTTCTTGAGGGGAAAGCTGTAACTCTGTGAGATGATTTCACAGAACACAAAGAAGTTTCTCAGAAAGCTTCTTTCTCTATATTATCCGAGGATATTTCCTTTGGCCCTATGGTGTTCAATGGGATCCGAAATATCTGTTCTCAGATTCCACAGAAATAAGGCTAGCAAAGAGATCCACGAAATACAGATGTAACTCTGTGAGATGAATTAACAGAACACTAAGCAGTTTCTCAGAAAGCTTCTTTCCAGATTTCATCTTAGGATATTTCCTTTTTCACCATAGCCCTCTATGGGCTTCCAAATATCACTTTGCCAATTCCACAAGAACTGTCTTAGCGAAAGGCTTCTTGAGAAGAAAGCTGTAACTCTGTGAGATGATTTCACAGAACACAAAGAAGTTTCTCAGAAAACTTCTTTCTCTTTGTTATCGGGGGATATTTCCTTTGGCCCTATAGTCTCCAAAGGGATCCGAAATATCTGTTCTCAGATTCCACAGACATAAGGCTAGCAAAGAGATCCACGAAATACAGATGTAACTCTGTGAGATGAATTAACAGAACACTAAGCAGTTTCTCAGAAAGCTTCTTTCCAGATTTCATCTGAGGATATTTCCTTTTTCACCATAGCCCTCTATGGGCTACCAAATATCACTTTGCCAATTCCACAAGAAGTGCCTTAGAGAAAGGCTTCTTGAGGGGAAAGCTGTAAGTCTGTGAGATTATTTCACAGAACACAAAGAAGTTTCTCAGAAAGCTTCTTTCTCTTTGTTATCGGAGCATATTTCCTTTGGCCCCATGGTCTTCAAAGGGATCCGAAATATCTGTTCTCAGATTCCACAGAAATAAGGCTAGCAAAGAGATCCACGAAATACAGATGTAACTCTCTGAGATGAATTAACAGAACACTAGCAGTTTCTCAGAAAGCTTCTTTCCAGATTTCATCTGAGGATATTTCCTTTTTCACCATAGCCCTCTATGGGCTTCCAAATATCACTTTGCCAATTCCACAAGAACTGTGTTAGTGAAAGGCTTCTTGAGGGGAAAGCTGTAACTCTGTGAGATGATTTCACAGAACACAAAGAAGTTTCTCAGTAAGCTTCTTTCTCTTTGTTATCGGAGGATATTTCCTTTGGCCCTTTAGTCTCCAAAGGGATCCGAATGATATGTTCTCAGATTCCACAGAAATAAGGCTAGCAAAGAGATTCACGAAATACAGATGTAACTCTGTGAGTTGAATTAACAGAACACTAAGCAGTTTCTCAGAAAGCTTCTTTCCAGATTTCATCTGAGGATATTTCCTTTTTCACCGTAGCCCTCTATGGGCTGCCAAATATCACTTTGCCAATCACAAGAACTGTCTTAACGAAAGGCTTCTTGAGGGGAAAGCTGTAACTCTGTGAGATGATTTCACAGAACACAAAGAAGTTTCTCAGAAAGCTTCTTTCTCTTTATTATCCGAGGGTATTTCCTTTGGCCCCATGGTCTTCAAAGGGATCCGAAATATCTGTTCTCAGATTCCACAGAAATAAGGCTAGCAAAGAGATCCACGAAATACAGATGTAACTCTGTGAGATGAATTAACAGAACACTAAGCAGTTTCTCAGAAAGCTACTTTCCAGATTTCATCTGAGGATATATCCTTTTTCACCATAGCCCTCTATGGGCTTCCAAATATCACTTTGCAAATTCCACAAGAACTGTCTTAGCGAAAGGCTTCTTGAGGGGAAAGCTGTAACTCTGTGAGATGATTTCACAGAACACAAAGAAGTTTCTCAGGAAGCTTCTTTCTCTTTGTTATCGGGGGATATTTCCTTTGGCCCTATAGTCTCCAAAGGGATCCGAAATATCTGTTCTCAGATTCCACAGACATAAGGCTAGCAAAGAGATCCACGAAATACAGATGTAACTCTGTGAGATGAATTAACAGAACACTAAGCAGTTTCTCAGAAAGCTTCTTTCCAGATTTCATCTGAGGATATTTCCTTTTTCACCATAACCCTCTATGGGCTTCCAAATATCACTTTGCCAATTCCACAAGAACTGTCTTAGCGAAAGGCTTCTTGAGGGGAAAGCTGTAACTCTCTGAGGTGATTTCACAGAACACAAAGAAGTTTCTCAGAAAGCTTCTTTCTCTTTGTTATCAGAGCATATTTCCTTTGGCCCTATGGTCTTCAAAGGGATCCGAAATATCTGTTCTCAGATTCCACAGAAATAAGGCTAGCAAAGAGATCCACGAAATACAGATGTAACTCTGTGAGATGAATAAACAGAACACTAAGCAGTTTCTCAATAAGCTTCTTTCGAGATTTCATCTGAGGATATTTCCTTGTTCACCATAGCCCTCTATGGGCTTCCAAATATCACTTGGCCAATTCCACAAGAACTGTCTTAGCGAAAGGCTTCTTGAGGGGAAAGCTGTAACTCTGTGAGATGATTTCACAGAACACAAAGAAGTTTCTCAGAAAGCTTCTTTCTCTTTGTTATCGGAGGAAATTTCCTTTGGCCCTATAGTCTTCATAGGGATCCGAAATATCTGTTCTCAGATTCCACAGAAATAAGGCTAGCAAAGAGATCCACGAAATACAGATGTTACACTGTGTGATGAATTAACAGAACACTAAGCAGTTTCTCAGAAAGCTTCTTTCCAGGTTTCATCAGAGGATATTTCCTTTTTCACCATAGCCCTCTATGGGCTTCCAAATATCACTTTGCCAATTCCACAAAAACTGTCTCAGCGAAAGGCTTCTTGAGGGGAAAGCTGTAACTCTGTGAGATGATTTCAGAGAACACAAAGAAGTTTCTCAGAAAGCTTCTTTCTCTTTGTTATCGGAGGATATTTCCTTTGGCCCTATAGTCTTCAAAGGGATCTGAAATATCTGTTCTCAGATTCCCCAGAAATAAGGCTAGCAAAGAGATCCACGACAAACAGATGTAACTCAGTGAGATGAATTAAGAGAACACTAAGCAGTTTCTCAGAAAGTTTCTTTCCAATTTTAATCTGAGGATATTTCCTTTTTCACCATAGCCCTCTATGGGCTTCCAAATATCACTTTGCCAATTCCACAAGACCTGTCTTAGCGAAAGGCTTCTTGAGGCGAAAGCTGTAACTCTGTGAGATGATTTCACAGAACACAAAGACGTTTCTCAGAAATCTTCTTTCTCTTTGTTATCGGAGGATATTTCCTTTGGCCCTATAGTCTCCAAAGGGATCCGAAATATCTGTTCTCAGATTCCACAGAAATAAGGTTAGCAAAGAGATCCACGAAATAGAGATGTAACTCTGTGAGATGAATTAACAGAACACTAAGCAGTTTCTCAGAAAGCTTCTTTCCAGATTTCATCTGAGGATATTTCCTTTTTCACCATAGCCCTCTATGGGCTTCCAAATATCACTTTGCCAATTCCACAAGAACTGTCTTAGCGAAAGGCTTCTTGAGGGGAAAGCTGTAACTCTGTGAGATGATTTCACAGAACACAAAGAAGTTTCTCAGAAATCATCTTTCTCTTTGTTATCGGAGGATATTTCCTTTGGCCCTATAGTCTTCAAAGGGATCCGAAATATCTGTTCTCAGATTCCACAGAAATAAGGCTAGCAAACAGATCCAAGAAATACAGATGTAACTCTCTGAGATGAATTAACAGAACACTAAGCAGTTTCTCAGAAAGCTTCTTTCCAGATTTCATCTGAGGATATTTCCTTTTTCACCATAGCCCTCTATGGGCTTCCAAATATCACTTTTCCAATTCCACAAGAACTGTCTTAGCGAAAGGGTTCTTGAGGGGAAAGCTGTAACTCTGTGAGATGATTTCACAGAACACAAAGAAGTTTCTCAGAAAGCTTCTTTCTCTTTGTTATCGGAGGATATTTCCTTTGGCCCTAGAGTCTCCAAAGGGATCCGAAATATCTGTTCTCAGATTCCACAGAAATAAGGCTAGCAAAGAGATCCACGAAATACAAATGTAACACTGTGAGATGAATTAACAGAACACTAAACAGTTTCTCAGAAACCTTCTTTCCAGATTTCATCTGAGGATATTTCCTTTTTCACCATAGAACTCTATGGGCTTCCAAATATCACGTTGCCAATTCCACAAGAACTGTCTTAGCGAAAGACTTCTTGAGGGGAAAGCTGTAACTCTGTGAGATGATTTCACAGAACACAAAGAAGTTTCTCAGAAAGCTTCTTTCTCTTTGTTATCCGAGGATATTTCCTTTGGCCCTATAGTCTTCAAAGGGATCCGAAATATCTGTTCTCAGATTCCACAGAAATAAGGCTAGCAAACAGATCCAGGAAATACAGATGTAACTCTGTGAGATGAATTAACAGAACACTAAGCACTTACTCAGAAAGCTTCTTTCCAGATTTCATCTGAGGATATTTCCTTTTTCACCATAGCCCTCTAGGGGCTTCCAAATATCACTTTGCCAATTCCACAAGAACTGTCGTAGCGAAAGGCTTCTTGAGGGGAAAGCTGTAACTCTGTGAGATGATTTCACAGAACACAAAGAAGTTTCTCAGAAAGCTTCTTTCTCTTTGTTATCGGAGCATATTTCCTTTGGCCCCATGGTCTTCAAAGGGATCCGAAATATCTGTTCTCAGATTCCACAGAAATAAGGCTAGCAAAGAGATCCACGAAATACAGATGTAACTCTGTGAGATGAATTAACAGAACACTAAGCAGTTTCTCAGAAAGCTTCTTTCGAGATTTCATCTGAGGATATTTCCTTTTTCACCATAGCCCTCTATGGGCTTCCAAATATCACTTTGCCAATTCCACAAGAACTGTGGTAGCGAAAGGCTTCTTGAGGGGAAAGCTGTAACTCTGTGAGATGATTTCAGAGAACACAAAGAAGTTTCTCAGAAAACTTCTTTCTCATTGTTATCGCAGGATATTTCCTTTGGCCCCGTGGTCTTCAAAGGGATCCGAAATATCTGTTCTCAGATTTCACAGAAATCAGGCTAGCAAAGAGATCCACGAAATACAGATGTTACTCTGTGAGATGAATTAACAGAACACTAAGCAGTTTCTCAGAAAGCTTCTTTCCAGATTTCATCTGAGGATATTTCCTTTTTCACCATAGCCCTCTAGGGGCTTCCAAATATCACTTTGCCAATTCCACAAGAACTGTCGTAGCGAAAGGCTTCCTGAGGGGAAAGCTGTAACTCTGTGAGATGATTTCACAGAACACAAAGAAGTTTCTCAGAAAGCTTCTTTCTCTTTGTTATCGGAGCATATTTCCTTTGGCCCCATGGTCTTCAAAGGGATCCGAAATATCTGTTCTCAGATTCCACAGAAATAAGGCTAGCAAAGAGATCCACGAAATACAGATGTAACTCTGTGAGATGAATTAACAGAACACTAAGCAGTTTCTCAGAAAGCTTCTTTCCAGATTTCATCTGAGGGTATTTCCTTTTTCACCGTAGCCCTGTATGGGCTTCCAAATATCACTTTGCCAATTCCAAAAGAACTGTTTAGCGAAAGGCTTCTTGAGGGGAAAGCTGTAACTCTGTGAGATGATTTCACAGAACACAAAGAAGTTTCACAGAAAGCTTCTTTCTCTTTGTTATCGGAGGATATTTCCTTTGCCCCTATGGTCTTCAAAGGGATCCGAAATATCTGTTCACAGAATCCACAGAAATAAGGCTAGCAAAGAGATCCACGAAATGCAGATGTTACTCTGTGAGATGAATTAACAGAACACTAAGCAGTTTCTCAGGAAGCTTCTTTCAGATTTCATCTGAGGATATTTCCTTTTTCACCATAGCCCTCTATGGGCTTCCAAATATCACTTTGCCAATTCCACAAGAAATGCCTTAGCGAAAGGCTTCCTGAGGGGAAAGCTGTAACTCTGCGAGATGATTGCAAAGAACACAAAGAAGTTTCTCAGAAAGCTTCTTTCTCTTTGTTATCAGAGGATATTTCCTTTGGCCCTATAGTCTTCAAAGGGATCCGAAATATTTGTTCTCAGATTCCACAGAAATAAGGCTAGCAAAGAGATCCAAGAAATACAGATGTAACTCTGTGAGATGAATTAACAGAACACTAAGAGGTTTCTCAGAAAGCTTCTTTCCAGATTTCATCTGAGGATATTTCCTTTTTCACCATAGCCCTCTATGGGCTTCCAAATATCACTTTGCCAATTCCACAAGAACTGTGGCAGCGAAAGGCTTCTTGAGGGGAAAGCTGTAACTCTGTGAGATGATTTCAGAGAACACAAAGAAGTTTCTCAGAAAACTTCTTTCTCATTGTTATCGGAGGATATTTCCTTTGGCCCCGTGGTCTTCAAAGGGATCAGAAATATTTGTTCTCAGATTCCACAGAAATCAGGCTAGCAAAGAGATCCACGAAATACAGATGTTACTCTGTGAGATGAATTAACAGAACACTAAGCAGTTTCTCAGAAAGCTTCTTTCCAGATTTCATCAGAGGATATTTCCTTTTTCACGGTAGCCCTCTATGGGCTTCCAAATATCACTTTGCCAATTCCACAAAAACTGTCTCAGCGAAAGGCTTCTAGAGGGGAAAGCTGTAACTCTGTGAGATGATTTCACAGAACACAAAGAAATTTCTCAGAAAGCTTCTTTCTCTTTGTTATCCGAGAGTATTTCCTTTGGCCCTATAGTCTTCAAAGGGATCTGAAACATCTGTTCTCAGATTCTACAGAAATAAGGCTAGCAAAGAGATCCACGACAAACAGATGTAACTCTGTGAGATGAATTAACGGAACACTAAGCAGTTTCTCAGAAAGCTTCTTTCCAGATTTAATCTGAGGATATTTCCTTTTTCACCATAGACCTCTATGGGCTTCCAAATATCACTTTGCCAATTCCACAAGAACTGTCTTAGCGAAAGGCTTCTTGAGGCGAAACCTGTAACTCTGTGAGATGATTTCACAGAACACAAAGAAGTTTCTCAGAAAGCTTCTTTCTCTTTGTTATCGGAGGATATTTCCTTTGGCCCCATGGTCTTCAAAGGGATCCGAAATATCTTTTCTCAGATTCCACAGAAATAAGGCTAGCAAAGAGATCCACGAAATACAGATGTAGCTCTCTGAGATGAATTAACAGAACACTAGCAGCTTCTCAGAAAGCTTCTTTCCAGATTTCATCTGAGGATATTTCCTTTTTCACCATAGCCCTCTATGGGCTTCCAAATATCACTTTGCCAATTCCACAAGAACTGTCTTAGCGAAAGGCTTCTTGAGGGGAAAGCTGTAACTCTGAGAGATGATTTCACAGAACACAAAGAAGTTTCTCAGTAAGCTTCTTTCTCTTTGTTATCGGAGGATATTTCCTTTGGCCCTTTAGTCTCCAAAGGGATCCGAATGATATGTTCTCAGATTCCACAGAAATAAGGCTAGCAAAGAGATCCACGAAATACAGATGTAACTCTGTGAGATGAATTAACAGAACACTAAGCAATTTCTCAGAAAGCTTCTTTCCAGATTTCATCTGAGGATATTTCCTTTTTCACCGTAGCCCTCTATGGGCTGCCAAATATCACTTTGCCAATTCCACAAGAACTGTCTTAACGAAAGGCTTCTTGAGGGGAAAGCTGTAACTCTGAGAGATGATTTCACAGAACACAAAGAAGTTTCTCAGAAAGCTTCCTTCTCTTTATTATCCGAGGATATTTCCTTTGGCCCTATGGTCTTCAAAGGGATCCGAAATATCTGTTCTCAGATTCCACAGAAATAAGGCTAACAAAGAGATCCACGAAATACAGATGTAACTCTGTGAGATGAATTAACAGAACACTAACCAGTTTCTCAGAAAGCTTCTTTCCAGATTTCATCTGAGGGTATTTCCTTTTTCACCATAGCCCTCTATGGGCTTCCAAATATCACTTTGCCAATTCCACAAGAACTGTCTCAGCGAAAGGCTTCTTGAGGGGAAAGCTGTAACTGTGTGAGATGATTTCACAGAACACAAAGAAGTTTCTCAGAAAGCTTCTTTCTCTTTGTTATCCGAGGATATTTCCTTTGGCCCAATTGTCTTCAAAGGGATCCGAAATATCTGTTCTCAGATTCCCCAGAAATAAGGCTAGCAAAGAGATCCACGAAATACAGATGTAACTCTGTGAGATGAATTAACAGAACACTAAGCAGTTTCTCAGAAAGCTTCTTTCCAGATTTCATCTGAGGATATTTCCTTTTTCACCATAACCCTCTATGGGCTTCCAAATATCACTTTGCCAATTCCACAAGAACTGTCTTAGCGAAAGGCTTCTTGAGGGGAAAGCTGTAACTCTCTGAGGTGATTTCACAGAACACAAAGAAGTTTCTCAGAAAGCTTCTTTCTCTTTGTTATCAGAGCATATTTCCTTTGGCCCTATGGTCTTCAAAGGGATCCGAAATATCTGTTCTCAGATTCCACAGAAATAAGGCTAGCAAAGAGATCCACGAAATACAGATGTAACTCTGTGAGATGAATAAACAGAACACTAAGCAGTTTCTCAATAAGCTTCTTTCGAGATTTCATCTGAGGATATTTCCTTGTTCACCATAGCCCTCTATGGGCTTCCAAATATCACTTGGCCAATTCCACAAGAACTGTCTTAGCGAAAGGCTTCTTGAGGGGAAAGCTGTAACTCTGTGAGATGATTTCACAGAACACAAAGAAGTTTCTCAGAAAGCTTCTTTCTCTTTGTTATCGGAGGATATTTCCTTTGGCCCTATAGTCTTCATAGGGATCCGAAATATCTGTTCTCAGATTCCACAGAAATAAGGCTAGCAAAGAGATCCACGAAATACAGATGTTACACTGTGTGATGAATTAACAGAACACTAAGCAGTTTCTCAGAAAGCTTCTTTCCAGGTTTCATCAGAGGATATTTCCTTTTTCACCATAGCCCTCTATGGGCTTCCAAATATCACTTTGCCAATTCCACAAAAACTGTCTCAGCGAAAGGCTTCTTGAGGGGCAAGCTGTAACTCTGTGAGATGATTTCACAGAACACAAAGAAGTTTCTCAGAAAGCTTCTTTCTCTTTGTTATCGGAGGATATTTCCTTTGGCCCTATAGTCTTCAAAGGGATCTGAAATATCTGTTCTCAGATTCCCCAGAAATAAGGCTAGCAAAGAGATCCACGACAAACAGATGTAACTCAGTGAGATGAATTAACAGAACACTAAGCAGTTTCTCAGAAAGTTTCTTTCCAATTTTAATCTGAGGATATTTCCTTTTTCACCATAGCCCTCTATGGGCTTCCAAATATCACTTTGCCAATTCCACAAGACCTGTCTTAGCGAAAGGCTTCTTGAGGCGAAAGCTGTAACTCTGTGAGATGATTTCACAGAACACAAAGAAGTTTCTCAGAAATCATCTTTCTCTTTGTTATCGGAGGATATTTCCTTTGGCCCTATAGTCTTCAAAGGGATCCGAAATATCTGTTCTCAGATTCCACAGAAATAAGGCTAGCAAAGAGATCCACGAAATACAGATGTAACTCTGTGAGATGAATTAACAGAACACTAAGCAGTTTCTCAGAAAGCTTCTTTCCAGATTTCATCTGAGGGTATTTCCTTTTTCACCGTAGCCCTGTATGGGCTTCCAAATATCACTTTGCCAATTCCAAAAGAACTGTTTAGCGAAAGGCTTCTTGAGGGGAAAGCTGTAACTCTGTGAGATGATTTCACAGAACACAAAGAAGTTTCACAGAAAGCTTCTTTCTCTTTGTTATCGGAGGATATTTCCTTTGCCCCTATGGTCTTCAAAGGGATCCGAAATATCTGTTCACAGAATCCACAGAAATAAGGCTAGCAAAGAGATCCACGAAATGCAGATGTTACTCTGTGAGATGAATTAACAGAACACTAAGCAGTTTCTCAGGAAGCTTCTTTCAGATTTCATCTGAGGATATTTCCTTTTTCACCATAGCCCTCTATGGGCTTCCAAATATCACTTTGCCAATTCCACAAGAAATGCCTTAGCGAAAGGCTTCCTGAGGGGAAAGCTGTAACTCTGCGAGATGATTGCAAAGAACACAAAGAAGTTTCTCAGAAAGCTTCTTTCTCTTTGTTATCAGAGGATATTTCCTTTGGCCCTATAGTCTTCAAAGGGATCCGAAATATTTGTTCTCAGATTCCACAGAAATAAGGCTAGCAAAGAGATCCAAGAAATACAGATGTAACTCTGTGAGATGAATTAACAGAACACTAAGAGGTTTCTCAGAAAGCTTCTTTCCAGATTTCATCTGAGGATATTTCCTTTTTCACCATAGCCCTCTATGGGCTTCCAAATATCACTTTGCCAATTCCACAAGAACTGTGGCAGCGAAAGGCTTCTTGAGGGGAAAGCTGTAACTCTGTGAGATGATTTCAGAGAACACAAAGAAGTTTCTCAGAAAACTTCTTTCTCATTGTTATCGGAGGATATTTCCTTTGGCCCCGTGGTCTTCAAAGGGATCAGAAATATTTGTTCTCAGATTCCACAGAAATCAGGCTAGCAAAGAGATCCACGAAATACAGATGTTACTCTGTGAGATGAATTAACAGAACACTAAGCAGTTTCTCAGAAAGCTTCTTTCCAGATTTCATCAGAGGATATTTCCTTTTTCACGGTAGCCCTCTATGGGCTTCCAAATATCACTTTGCCAATTCCACAAAAACTGTCTCAGCGAAAGGCTTCTAGAGGGGAAAGCTGTAACTCTGTGAGATGATTTCACAGAACACAAAGAAATTTCTCAGAAAGCTTCTTTCTCTTTGTTATCCGAGAGTATTTCCTTTGGCCCTATAGTCTTCAAAGGGATCTGAAACATCTGTTCTCAGATTCTACAGAAATAAGGCTAGCAAAGAGATCCACGACAAACAGATGTAACTCTGTGAGATGAATTAACGGAACACTAAGCAGTTTCTCAGAAAGCTTCTTTCCAGATTTAATCTGAGGATATTTCCTTTTTCACCATAGACCTCTATGGGCTTCCAAATATCACTTTGCCAATTCCACAAGAACTGTCTTAGCGAAAGGCTTCTTGAGGCGAAACCTGTAACTCTGTGAGATGATTTCACAGAACACAAAGAAGTTTCTCAGAAAGCTTCTTTCTCTTTGTTATCGGAGGATATTTCCTTTGGCCCCATGGTCTTCAAAGGGATCCGAAATATCTTTTCTCAGATTCCACAGAAATAAGGCTAGCAAAGAGATCCACGAAATACAGATGTAGCTCTCTGAGATGAATTAACAGAACACTAGCAGCTTCTCAGAAAGCTTCTTTCCAGATTTCATCTGAGGATATTTCCTTTTTCACCATAGCCCTCTATGGGCTTCCAAATATCACTTTGCCAATTCCACAAGAACTGTCTTAGCGAAAGGCTTCTTGAGGGGAAAGCTGTAACTCTGAGAGATGATTTCACAGAACACAAAGAAGTTTCTCAGTAAGCTTCTTTCTCTTTGTTATCGGAGGATATTTCCTTTGGCCCTTTAGTCTCCAAAGGGATCCGAATGATATGTTCTCAGATTCCACAGAAATAAGGCTAGCAAAGAGATCCACGAAATACAGATGTAACTCTGTGAGATGAATTAACAGAACACTAAGCAATTTCTCAGAAAGCTTCTTTCCAGATTTCATCTGAGGATATTTCCTTTTTCACCGTAGCCCTCGATGGGCTGCCAAATATCACTTTGCCAATTCCACAAGAACTGTCTTAACGAAAGGCTTCTTGAGGGGAAAGCTGTAACTCTGAGAGATGATTTCACAGAACACAAAGAAGTTTCTCAGAAAGCTTCCTTCTCTTTATTATCCGAGGATATTTCCTTTGGCCCTATGGTCTTCAAAGGGATCCGAAATATCTGTTCTCAGATTCCACAGAAATAAGGCTAACAAAGAGATCCACGAAATACAGATGTAACTCTGTGAGATGAATTAACAGAACACTAACCAGTTTCTCAGAAAGCTTCTTTCCAGATTTCATCTGAGGGTATTTCCTTTTTCACCATAGCCCTCTATGGGCTTCCAAATATCACTTTGCCAATTCCACAAGAACTGTCTCAGCGAAAGGCTTCTTGAGGGGAAAGCTGTAACTGTGTGAGATGATTTCACAGAACACAAAGAAGTTTCTCAGAAAGCTTCTTTCTCTTTGTTATCCGAGGATATTTCCTTTGGCCCAATTGTCTTCAAAGGGATCCGAAATATCTGTTCTCAGATTCCCCAGAAATAAGGCTAGCAAAGAGATCCACGAAATACAGATGTAACTCTGTGAGATGAATTAACAGAACACTAAGCAGTTTCTCAGAAAGCTTCTTTCCAGATTTCATCTGAGGATATTTCCTTTTTCACCATAACCCTCTATGGGCTTCCAAATATCACTTTGCCAATTCCACAAGAACTGTCTTAGCGAAAGGCTTCTTGAGGGGAAAGCTGTAACTCTCTGAGGTGATTTCACAGAACACAAAGAAGTTTCTCAGAAAGCTTCTTTCTCTTTGTTATCAGAGCATATTTCCTTTGGCCCTATGGTCTTCAAAGGGATCCGAAATATCTGTTCTCAGATTCCACAGAAATAAGGCTAGCAAAGAGATCCACGAAATACAGATGTAACTCTGTGAGATGAATAAACAGAACACTAAGCAGTTTCTCAATAAGCTTCTTTCGAGATTTCATCTGAGGATATTTCCTTGTTCACCATAGCCCTCTATGGGCTTCCAAATATCACTTGGCCAATTCCACAAGAACTGTCTTAGCGAAAGGCTTCTTGAGGGGAAAGCTGTAACTCTGTGAGATGATTTCACAGAACACAAAGAAGTTTCTCAGAAAGCTTCTTTCTCTTTGTTATCGGAGGATATTTCCTTTGGCCCTATAGTCTTCATAGGGATCCGAAATATCTGTTCTCAGATTCCACAGAAATAAGGCTAGCAAAGAGATCCACGAAATACAGATGTTACACTGTGTGATGAATTAACAGAACACTAAGCAGTATCTCAGAAAGCTTCTTTCCAGGTTTCATCAGAGGATATTTCCTTTTTCACCATAGCCCTCTATGGGCTTCCAAATATCACTTTGCCAATTCCACAAAAACTGTCTCAGCGAAAGGCTTCTTGAGGGGCAAGCTGTAACTCTGTGAGATGATTTCACAGAACACAAAGAAGTTTCTCAGAAAGCTTCTTTCTCTTTGTTATCGGAGGATATTTCCTTTGGCCCTATAGTCTTCAAAGGGATCTGAAATATCTGTTCTCAGATTCCCCAGAAATAAGGCTAGCAAAGAGATCCACGACAAACAGATGTAACTCAGTGAGATGAATTAACAGAACACTAAGCAGTTTCTCAGAAAGTTTCTTTCCAATTTTAATCTGAGGATATTTCCTTTTTCACCATAGCCCTCTATGGGCTTCCAAATATCACTTTGCCAATTCCACAAGACCTGTCTTAGCGAAAGGCTTCTTGAGGCGAAAGCTGTAACTCTGTGAGATGATTTCACAGAACACAAAGAAGTTTCTCAGAAATCATCTTTCTCTTTGTTATCGGAGGATATTTCCTTTGGCCCTATAGTCTTCAAAGGGATCCGAAATATCTGTTCTCAGATTCCACATAAATAAGGCTAGCAAAGAGATCCAAGAAATACAGATGTAACTCTCTGAGATGAATTAACAGAACACTAAGCAGTTTCTCAGAAAGCTTCTTTCCAGATTTCATCTGAGGATATTTCCTATTTCACCATAGCCCTCTATGGGCTTCCAAATATCACTTTTCCAATTCCACAAGAACTGTCTTAGCGAAAGGCTTCTTGAGGGGAAAGCTGTAACTCTGTGAGATGATTTCACAGAACACAAAGAAGTTTCTCAGAAAGCTTCTTTCTCTTTGTTATTGGACGATATTTCCTTTGGCCCTAGAGTCTCCAAAGGGATCCGAAATATCTGTTCTCAGATTCCACAGAAATAAGGCTAGCAAAGAGATCCACGAAATACAAATGTAACACTGTGAGATGAATTAACAGAACACTAAACAGTTTCTCAGAAAGCTTCTTTCCAGATTTCATCTGAGGATATTTCCTTTTTCACCATAGAACTCTATGGGCTTCCAAATATCACGTTGCCAATTCCACAAGAACTGTCTTAGCGAAAGACTTCTTGAGGGGAAAGCTGTAACTCTGTGAGATGATTTCACAGAACACAAAGAAGTTTCTCAGAAAGCTTCTTTCTCTTTGTTATCCGAGGATATTTCCTTTGGCCCTATAGTCTTCAAAGGGATCCGAAATATCTGTTCTCAGATTCCACAGAAATAAGGCTAGCAAACAGATCCAGGAAATACAGATGTAACTCTGTGAGATGAATTACCAGAACACTAAGCAGTTACTCAGAAAGCTTCTTTCCAGATTTCATCTGAGGATATTTCCTTTTTCACCATAGCCCTCTATGGGCTTCCAAATATCACTTTGCCAATTCCACAAGAACTGTCGTAGCGAAAGGCTTCTTGAGGGGAAAGCTGTAACTCTGTGAGATGATTTCACAGAACACAAAGAAGTTTCTCAGAAAGCTTCTTTCTCTTTGTTATCGGAGCATATTTCCTTTGGCCCCATGGTCTTCAAAGGGATCCGAAATATCTGTTCTCTGATTCCACAGAAATAAGGCTAGCAAAGAGATCCACGAAATACAGATGTAACTCTGTGAGATGAATTAACAGAACACTAAGCAGTTTCTCAGAAAGCTTCTTTCCAGATTTCATCTGAGGATATTTCCTTTTTCACCATAGCCCTCTATGGGCTTCCAAATATCACTTTGCCAATTCCACAAGAACTGTCTTAGCGAAAGGCTTCTTGAGGGGAAAGCTGTAACTCTGTGAGATGATTTCACAGAACACAAAGAAGTTTCTCAGAAAGCTTCTTTCTCTTTGTTATCGGAGGATATTTCCTTTGGCCTTATGGTCTTCAAAGGGATCCGAAATATCTGTTCTCAGATTCCACAGAAATAAGGCTAGCAAAGAGATCCACGAAATACAGATGTAACTCTGTGAGATGAATTAACTGAACACTAAGCAGTTTCTCAGAAAGCTTCTTTCCAGATTTCATCTGAGGGTATTTCCTTTTTCACCATAGCCCTGTATGGGCTTCCAAATATCGCTTTGCCAATTCCAAAAGAACTGTTTAGCGAAAGGCTTCTTGAGGGGAAAGCTGTAACTCTGTGAGATGATTTCACAGAACACAAAGAAGTTTCACAGAAAGCTTCTTTCTCTTTGTTATCGGAGGATATTTCCTTTGGCCCAATGGCCTTCAAAGGGATCCGAAATATCTGTTCACAGAATAAACAGAAATAAGGCTAGCAAAGAGATCCACGAAATGCAGATGTTACTCTGTGAGATGAATTAACAGAACACTAAGCAGTTTCTCAGAAAGCTTCTTCCAGATTTCATCTGAGGATATTTCCTTTTTCACCATAGCCCTCTATGGGCTTCCAAATATCACTTTGCCAATTCCACAAGAAATGCCTTAGCTATGGCTTCTTGAGGGGAAAGCTGTAACTCTGTGAGATGATTTCAGAGAACACAAAGAAGTTTCTCAGAAAACTTCTTTCTCATTGTTATCGGAGGATATTTCCTTTGGCCCCGTGGTCTTCAAAGGGATCCGAAATATCTGTTCTCAGATTTCACAGAAATCAGGCTAGCAAAGAGATCCACGAAATACAGATGTTACTCTGTGAGATGAATTAACAGAACACTAAGCAGTTTCTCAGAAAGCTTCTTTCCAGATTTCATCAGAGGATATTTCCTTTTTCACCATAGCCCTCTAGGGGCTTCCAAATATCACTTTGCCAATTCCACAAGAACTGTCGTAGCGAAAGGCTTCCTGAGGGGAAAGCTGTAACTCTGTGAGATGATTTCACAGAACACAAAGAAGTTTCTCAGAAAGCTTCTTTCTCTTTGTTATCGGAGCATATTTCCTTTGGCCCCATGGTCTTCAAAGGGATCCGAAATATCTGTTCTCAGATTCCACAGAAATAAGGCTAGCAAAGAGATCCACGAAATACAGATGTAACTCTGTGAGATGAATTAACAGAACACTAAGCAGTTTCTCAGAAAGCTTCTTTCCAGATTTCATCTGAGGATATTTCCTTTTTCACCATAGCCCTCTATGGGCTTCCAAATATCACTTTGCCAATTCCACAAGAACTATCTTAGCGAAAGGCTTCTTGAGGGGAAAGCTGAAACTCTGTGAGATGATTTCACAGAACACAAAGAGGTTTCTCAGAAAGCTTCTTTCTCTTTGTTATCGGAGGATATTTCCTTTGGCCTTATGGTCTTCAAAGGGATCCGAAATATCTGTTCTCAGATTCCACAGAAATAAGGCTAGCAAAGAGATCCACGAAATACAGATGTAACTCTGTGAGATGAATTAACTGAACACTAAGCAGTTTCTCAGAAAGCTTCTTTCCAGATTTCATCTGAGGGTATTTCCTTTTTCACCGTAGCCCTGTATGGGCTTCCAAATATCACTTTGCCAATTCCAAAAGAACTGTTTAGCGAAAGGCTTCTTGAGGGGAAAGCTGTAACTCTGTGAGATGATTTCACAGAACACAAAGAAGTTTCACAGAAAGCTTCTTTCTCTTTGTTATCGGAGGATATTTCCTTTGGCCCTATGGTCTTCAAAGGGATCCGAAATATCTGTTCACAGAATCCACAGAAATAAGGCTAGCAAAGAGATCCACGAAATGCAGATGTTACTCTGTGAGATGAATTAACAGAACACTAAGCAGTTTCTCAGAAAGCTTCTTTCCAGATTTCATCTGAGGATATTTCCTTTTTCACCATAGCCCTCTATGGGCTTCCAAATATCACTTTGCCAATTCCACAAGAAATGCCTTAGCGAAAGGCTTCCTGAGGGGAAAGCTGTAACTCTGCGAGATGATTGCACAGAACACAAAGAAGTTTCTCAGAAAGCTTCTTTCTCTTTGTTATCAGAGGATATTTCCTTTGGCCCTATAGTCTTCAAAGGGATCCGAAATATTTGTTCTCAGATTCCACAGAAATAAGGCTAGCAAAGAGATCCAAGAAATACAGATGTAACTCTGTGAGATGAACTAACAGAACACTAAGAGGTTTCTCAGAAAGCTTCTTTCCAGATTTCATCTGAGGATATTTCCTTTTTCACCATAGCCCTCTATGGGCTTCCAAATATCACTTTGCCAATTCCACAAGAACTGTGGCAGCGAAAGGCTTCTTGAGGGGAAAGCTGTAACTCTGTGAGATGATTTCAGAGAACACAAAGAAGTTTCTCAGAAAACTTCTTTCTCATTGTTATCGGAGGATATTTCCTTTGGCCCCGTGGTCTTCAAAGGGATCCGAAATATCTGTTCTCAGATTCCACAGAAATCAGGCTAGCAAAGAGATCCACGAAATACAGATGTTACTCTGTGAGATGAATTAACAGAACACTAAGCAGTTTCTCAGAAAGCTTCTTTCCAGATTTCATCAGAGGATATTTCCTTTTTCACCGTAGCCCTCTATGGGCTTCCAAATATCACTTTGCCAATTCCACAAAAACTGTCTCAGCGAAAGGCTTCTAGAGGGGAAAGCTGTAACTCTGTGAGATGATTTCACAGAACACAAAGAAATTTCTCAGAAAGCTTCTTTCTCTTTGTTATCCGAGAGTATTTCCTTTGGCCCTATAGTCTTCAAAGGGATCTGAAACATCTGTTCTCAGATTCTACAGAAATAAGGCTAGCAAAGAGATCCACGACAAACAGATGTAACTCTGTGAGATGAATTAACGGAACACTAAGCAGTTTCTCAGAAAGCTTCTTTCCAGATTTAATCTGAGGATATTTCCTTTTTCACCATAGACCTCTATGGGCTTCCAAATATCACTTTGCCAATTCCGCAAGAACTGTCTTAGCGAAAGGCTTCTTGAGGCGAAAGCTGTAACTCTGTGAGATGATTTCACAGAACACAAAGAAGTTTCTCAGAAAGCTTCTTTCTCTTTGTTATCGGAGGATATTTCCTTTGGCCCCATGGTCTTCAAAGGGATCCGAAATATCTTTTCTCAGATTTCACAGAAATTAGGCTAGCAAAGAGATCCACGAAATACAGATGTAGCTCTCTGAGATGAATTAACAGAACACTAGCAGCTTCTCAGAAAGCTTCTTTGCAGATTTCATCTGAGGATATTTCCTTTTTCACCATAGCCCTCTATGGGCTTCCAAATATCACTTTGCCAATTCCACAAGAACTGTCTTAGCGAAAGGCTTCTTGAGGGGAAAGCTGTAACTCTGAGAGATGATTTCACAGAACACAAAGAAGTTTCTCAGTAAGCTTCTTTCTCTTTGTTATCGGAGGATATTTCCTTTGGCCCTTTAGTCTCCAAAGGGATCCGAATGATATGTTCTCAGATTCCACAGAAATAAGGCTAGCAAAGAGATCCACGAAATACAGATGTAACTCTGTGAGATGAATTAACAGAACACTAAGCAATTTCTCAGAAAGCTTCTTTCCAGATTTCATCTGAGGATATTTCCTTTTTCACCGTAGCCCTCTATGGGCTGCCAAATATCACTTTGCCAATTCCACAAGAACTGTCTTAACGAAAGGCTTCTTGAGGGGAAAGCTGTAACTCTGAGAGATGATTTCACAAAACACAAAGAAGTTTCTCAGAAAGCTTCTTTCTCTTTATTATCCGAGGATATTTCCTTTGGCCCTATGGTCTTCAAAGGGATCCGAAATATCTGTTCTCAGATTCCACAGAAATAAGGCTAGCAAAGAGATCCACGAAATACAGATGTAACTCTGTGAGATGAATTAACAGAACACTAACCAGTTTCTCAGAAAGCTTCTTTCCAGATTTCATCTGAGGGTATTTCCTTTTTCACCATAGCCCTCTATGGGCTTCCAAATATCACTTTGCCAATTCCACAAGAACTGTCTCAGCGAAAGGCTTCTTGAGGGGAAAGCTGTAACTCTGTGATATGATTTCACAGAACACAAAGAAGTTTCTCAGAAAGCTTCTTTCTCTTTGTTATCGGAGGATATTTCCTTTGGCCCAATAGTCTTCAAAGGGATCCGAAATATCTCTTCTCGGATTCCCCAGAAATAAGGCTAGCAAAGAGATACAAGAAATACAGATGTAACTCTGTGAGATGAATTAACAGAACACTAAGCAGTTTCTCAGAAAGCTTCTTTCCAGATTTCATCTGAGGATATTTCCTTTTTCACCACAGCCCTCTATGGGCTACCAAATATCACTTTGCCAATTCCACAAGAAGTGCCTTAGAGAAAGGCTTCTTGAGGGGAAAGCTGTAAGTCTGTGAGATGATTTCACAGAACACAAAGAAGTTTCTCAGAAAGCTTCTTTCTCTTTGTTATCGGAGGATATTTCCTTTGGCCCCATGGTCTTCAAAGGGATCCGAAATATCTGTTCTCAGATTCCACAGAAATAAGGCTAGCAAAGAGATCCACGAAATACAGATGTAACTCTCTGAGATGAATTAACAGAACACTAAGCAGTTTCTCAGAAAGCTTCTTTCCAGATTTCATCTGAGGATATTTCCTTTTTCACCGTAGCCCTCTATGGGCTGCCAAATATCACTTTGCCAATCACAAGAACTGTCTTAACGAAAGGCTTCTTGAGGGGAAAGCTGTAACTCTGTGAGATGATTTCACAGAACACAAAGAAGTTTCTCAGAAAGCTTCTTTCTCTTTGTTATCGGAGGATATTTCCTTTGGCCCAATAGTCTTCAAAGGGATCCGAAATATCTCTTCTCAGATTCCCCAGAAATAAGGCTAGCAAAGAGATACAAGAAATACAGATGTAACTCTGTGAGATGAATTAACAGAACACTAAGCAGTTTCTCAGAAAGCTTCTTTCCAGATTTCATCTGAGGATATTTCCTTTTTCACCATAGTCCTCCATGGGCTTCCAAATATCACTTTGCCAATTCCACAAGAACTGTCTTAGCGAAAGGCTTCTTGAGAAGAAAGCTGTAACTCTGTGAGATGATTTCACAGAACACAAAGAAGTTTCTCAGAAAGCTTCTTTCTCTTTGTTATCGGGGGATATTTCCTTTGGCCCTATAGTCTCCAAAGGGATCCGAAATATCTGTTCTCAGATTCCACAGACATAAGGCTAGCAAAGAGATCCACGAAATACAGATGTAACTCTGTGAGATGAATTAACAGAACACTAAGCAGTTTCTCAGAAAGCTTCTTTCCAGATTTCATCTGAGGATATTTCCTTTTTCACCATAACCCTCTATGGGCTTCCAAATATCACTTTGCCAATTCCACAAGAACTGTCTTAGCGAAAGGCTTCTTGAGGGGAAAGCTGTAACTCTCTGAGGTGATTTCACAGAACACAAAGAATTTTCTCAGAAAGCTTCTTTCTCTTTGTTATCGGAGGATATTTCCTTTGGCCCTAGAGTCTTCAAAGGGATCCGAAATATCTGTTCTTAGATTCCACAGAAATAAGGTTAGCAAAGAGATCCACGAAATACAGATGTAACTCTGTGAGATGAATTAACAGAACACTAAGCAGTTTCTCAGAGGGCTTCTTTCCAGATTTCATCTGAGGATATTTCCTTTTTCACCGTAGCCCTCTATGGGCTGCCAAATATCACCTTGCCAATTCCACAAGAACTGTCTTAACGAAAGGCTTCTTGAGGGGAAAGCTGTAACTCTGTGAGATGATTTCACAGAACACAAAGAAGTTTCTCAGAAAGCTTCTTTCTCTTTATTATCCGAGGATATTTCCTTTGGCCCTATGGTCTTCAATGGGATCCGAAATATCTGTTCTCAGATTCCACAGAAATAAGGCTAGCAAAGAGATCCACGAAATACAGATGTAACTCTGTGAGATGAATTAACAGAACACTAAGCAGTTTCTCAGAAAGCTTCTTTCCAGATTTCATCTGAGGATATATCCTTTTTCACCATAGCCCTCTATGGGCTTCCAAATATCACTTTGCCAATTCCACAAGAACTGTCTTAGCGAAAGGCTTCCTGAGGGGAAAGCTGTAACTCTGTGAGATGATTTCACAGAACACAAAGAAGTTTCTCAGAAAGCTTCTTTCTCTTTGTTATCCGAGGATATTTCCTTTGGCCCAATAGTCTTCAAAGGGATCCGAAATATCTGTTCTCAGATTCCCCAGAAATAAGGCTAGCAAAGAGATCCACGAAATACAGATGTAACTCTGTGAGATGAATTAACAGAACACTAAGCAGTTTCTCAGAAAGCTTCTTTCCAGATTTCATCTGAGGATGTTTCCTTTTTCACCATAGTCCTCCATGGGCTTCCAAATATCACTTTGCCAATTGCACAAGAACTGTCTTAGCGAAAGGCTTCTTGAGAAGAAAGCTGTAACTCTGTGAGATGATTTCACAGAACACAAAGAAGTTTCTCAGAAAGCTTCTTTCTCTTTGTTATCGGGGGATATTTCCTTTGGCCCTATAGTCTCCAAAGGGATCCAAAATATCTGTTCTCAGATTCCACAGAAATAAGGCTAGCAAAGAGATCCACGAAATACAGATGTAACTCTGTGAGATGAATTAACAGAACACTAAGCAGTTTCTCAGA
Organism: Macaca mulatta; assembly: GCF_049350105.2. NCBI lineage: Eukaryota > Metazoa > Chordata > Mammalia > Primates > Cercopithecidae > Macaca > Macaca mulatta. The sequence goes on along the minus strand of NC_133426.1, from coordinate 67,199,766 downwards.
AAGCTTCTTTCCAGATTTCATCTGAGGATATTTCCTTTTTCACCACAGCCCTCTATGGGCTACCAAATATCACTTTGCCAATTCCACAAGAAGTGCCTTAGAGAAAGGCTTCTTGAACGGAAAGCTGTAAGTCTGTGAGATGATTTCACAGAACACAAAGAAGTTTCTCAGAAAGCTTCTTTCTCTTTGTTATCGGAGGATATTTCCTTTGGCCCCATGGTCTTCAAAGGGATCCGAAATATCTGTTCTCAGAATCCACAGAAATAAGGCTAGCAAAGAGATCCACGAAATACAGATGTAACTCTCTGAGATGAATTAACAGAACACTAGCAGTTTCTCAGAAAGCTTCTTTCCAGATTTCATCTGAGGATATTTCCTTTTTCACCATAGCCCTCTATGGGCTTCCAAATATCACTTTGCCAATTCCACAAGAACTGTGTTAGTGAAAGGCTTCTTGAGGGGAAAGCTGTAACTCTGTGAGATGATTTCACAGAACACAAAGAAGTTTCTCAGAAAGCTTCTTTCTCTTTGTTATCGGAGGATATTTCCTTTGGCCCTGTGGTCTTCAAAGCGATCCGAAATATCTGTTCTCAGATTACACAGAGATAAGGCCAGCAAAGAGATCCGCGAAATACAGATGTAACACTTTGAGATGAATTAACAGAACACTAAGCAGTGTCTCAGAAAGCTTCTTTCCAGATTTCATCTGAGGATATTTCCTTTTTCACCGTAGCCCTCTATGGGCTGCCAAATATCACTTTGCCAATTCCACAAGAACTGTCTAAGCGAAAGGCTTCTTGAGGGGAAAGCTGTAACTCTGTGAGATGATTTCACAGAACACAAAGAAGTTTCTCAGAAAGCTTCTTTCTCTTTGTTATCGGAGGATATTTCCTTTGGCCCTATGGTCTTCATAGGGATCCGAAATATCTGTTCTCAGAATCCACAGAAATAAGGCTAGCAAAGAGATCCACGAAATACAGATGTAACTCTGTGAGATGAATTAACAGAACACTAAGCAGTTTCTCAGAAAGCTTCTTTCCAGATTTCATCTGAGGATATTTCCTTTTTCACCATAGCCCTCTATGGGCTTCCAAATATCACTTTGCCAATTCCACAAGAACTGTCTTAGCGAAAGGCTTCTTTTAGGGAAAGCTGTAACTCTGTGAGATGATTTCACAGAACACAAAGAAGTTTCTCAGAAAGCTTCTTTCTCTTTGTTATCGGAGGATATTTCCTTTGGCCCTATGGTCTTCAAAGGGATTCGAAATATCTGTTCTCAGATTCCACAGAAATAAGGATAGCAAAGAGTTCCACGAAACACCGATGTAACTCTTTGAGATGAATTAACAGAACACTAAGCAGTTTCTCACAAAGCTTCTTTCCAGATTTCATCTGAGGATATTTCCTTTTTCACCCTAGCCCTCTATGGGCATCCAAATATCACTTTTCAATTCCACAAGAACTGTCTTAGCGAAAGGGTTCTTGAGGGGAAAGCTGTAACTTTGTGAGATGATTTCACAGAACACAAAGAAGTTTCTCGGAAAGCTACTTTCTCTTTGTTATCGGAGGATATTTCCTTTGACCCTATGGTCTTCAAAGGGATCCGAAATATCTGTTCTCAGATTCCACAGAAATAAGGCTAGCAAAGAGATCCACGAAATACAGATGTAACTCTGTGAGATGAATTAACAGAACACTAAGCAGTTTCTCAGAAAGCTTCTTTCCAGATTTCATCGGAGGATATTTCCTTTTTCACTATAGCCCTTTGTGGGCTTCCAAATATCACTTTGCCAATTCCACAAGAACTGTCTTAGCGAAAGGCTTCTTGAGGGGAAAGCTGTAACTCTGTGAGATGATTTCACAGAACACAAAGAAGTTTCTCAGAAAGCTTCTTTCTCTTTGTTATCGGAGGATATTACCTTTGGCCCTATAGTCTTCAAAGGGATCCGAAATATCTGTTCTCAGATTCCACAGAAATAAGGCTAGCAAAGAGATCCACGAAATACAGATGTAACTCTGTGAGATGAATTAACAGAACACTAAGCAGTTTCTCAGAAAGCTTCTTTCCAGATTTCATCTGAGGATATTTCCTTTTTCACCATAGCCCTCTACGGGCTTCCAAATATCACTTTGCCAATTCCACAAGTACTGTCTTAGCGAAAGGCTTCTTCTAGGGAAAGCTGTAACTCTGTGAGATGATTTCACAGAACACAAAGAAGTTTCTCAGAAAGCTTCTTTCTCTTTGTTATCGGAGGATATTACGTTTGGCCCTATAGTCTTCAAAGGGATCCGAAATATCTGTTTTCAGATTCCACAGAAATAAGGCTAGCAAAGAGTTCCACGAAACAACGATGTAAATCTTTGAGATGAATTAACAGAACACTAAGCAGTTTCTCACAAAGCTTCTTTCCAGATTTCATCTGAGGATATTTCCTTTTTCACCATAGCCCTCTATGGGCTTCCAAATATCACTTTTCAATTCCACAAGAACTGTCTTAGCGAAAGGGTTCTTGAGGGGAAAGCTGTAACTCTGTGAGATGATTTCACAGAACACAAAGAAGTTTCTCAGAAAGCTACTTTCTCTTTGTTATCGGAGGATATTTCCTTTGACCCTATGGTCTTCAAAGGGATCCGAAATATCTGTTCTCAGATTCCACAGAAATAAGGCTAGCAAAGAGATCCACGAAATACAGATGTAACTCTGTGAGATGAATTAACAGAACACTAAGCAGTTTCTCAGAAAGCTTCTTTCCAGATTTCATCTGAGGATATTTCCTTTTTCACTATAGCCCTTTGTGGGCTTCCAAATATCACTTTGCCAATTCCACAAGAACTGTCTTAGCGAAAGGCTTCTTGAGGGGAAAGCTGTAACTCTGTGAGATGATTTCACAGACACAAAGACGTTTCTAAGAAAGCTTCTTTCTCTTTGTTATCGGAGGATATTACCTTTGGCCCTATAGTCGTCAAAGGGATCCGAAATATCTGTTCTCAGATTCCACAGAAATAAGGCTAGCAAAGAGATCCTCAAAATACAGATGTAACTCTGTGAGATGAATTAACAGAACACTAAGCAGTTTCTCAGAAAGCTTCTTTCCAGATTTCATCTGAGGATATTTCCTTTTTCACCATAGCCCTCTACGGGCTTCCAAATATCACTTTGCCAATTCCACAAGAACTGTCTTAGCGAAAGGCTTCTTGAGGGGAAAGCTGTAACTCTGTGAGATGATTTCACAGAACACAAAGAAGTTTCTCAGAAACCTTCTTTCTCTTTGTTATCGGAGGATATTACCCTTGGCCCTATTGTCTTCAAAGGGATCCGAAATATCTGTTCTCAGATTCCACAGAAATAAGGCTAGCAAAGAGATCCACGAAATACAGATGTAACTCTGTGAGATGAATGAACAGAACACTAAGCAGTTTCTCACAAAGCTTCTTTCCAGATTTCATCTGAGGATATTTCCTTTTTCACCATAGCCCTCTATGGGCTTCCAAATATCACTTTTCAATTCCACAAGAACTGTCTTAGCGAAAGGGTTCTTGAGGGGAAAGCTGTAACTCTGTGAGATGATTTCACAGAACACAAAAAGTTTCTCAGAAAGCTACTTTCTCTTTGTTATCGGAGGATATTTCCTTTGACCCTATGGTCTTCAAAGGGATCCGAAATATCTGTTCTCAGATTCCACAGAAATAAGGCTAGCAAAGAGATCCACGAAATACAGATGTAACTCTGTGAGATCAATTAACTGAACACTAAGCAGTTTCTCAGAAAGCTTCTTTCCAGATTTCATCTGAGGATATTTCCTTTTTCACTATAGCCCTTTGTGGGCTTCCAAATATCACTTTGCCAATTCCACAAGAACTGTCTTAGCGAAAGGCTTCTTGAGGGGAAAGCTGTAACTCTGTGAGATGATTTCACAGAACACAAAGACGTTTCTAAGAAAGCATCTTTCTCTTTGTTATCGGTGGATATTACCTTTGGCCCTATAGTCTTCAAAGGGATCCGAAATATCTGTTCTCAGATTCCACAGAAATAAGGCTAGCAAAGAGATCCTCGAAATACAGATGTAACTCTGTGAGATGAATTAACAGAACACTAAGCAGTTTCTCAGAAAGCTTCTTTCCAGATTTCATCTGAGGATATTTCCTTTTTCACCATATCCATCTATGGGCTTCCAAATATCACTTTGCCAATTCCACAAGAACTGTGTTAGCGAAAGGCTTCTTGAGCGAAAGCTGTAACTGTGTGAGATGATTTCACAGAACACAAAGAAGTTTCTCAGAAAGCTTCTTTCTCTTTGTTATCGGAGGATATTTCCTTTGGCCCTATAGTTTTCAAAGGGATCCGAAATATCTGTTCTCAGATTCCACAGTAATAAGGCTAGCAAAGAGATCCACGAAATACAGATGTAACTCTGTGAGATGAATTAACAGAACACTAAGCAGTTTCTCAGAAAGCTTCTTTCCAGATTTCATCTTAGGATATTTCCTTTTTCACCATAGCCCACTATGGGCTTCCAAATATCAATTTGTCAATTCCACAAGAACTGTCTTAGCGAAAGGCTTCTTTTGGGAAAGCTGTAACTCTGGGAGATGATTTCACAGAACACAAAGAAGTTTCTCAGAAAGCTTCTTTCTCTTTGTTATCGGAGGATATTTCCTTTGGCCCTGTGGTCTTCAAAGCGATCCGAAATATCTGTTCTCAGATTACACAGAGATAAGGCCAGCAAAGAGATCCGCGAAATACAGATGTAACACTTTGAGATGAATTAACAGAACACTAAGCAGTGTCTCAGAAAGCTTCTTTCCAGATTTCATCTGAGGATATTTCCTTTTTCACCGTAGCCCTCTATGGGCTGCCAAATATCACTTTGCCAATTCCACAAGAACTGTCTAAGCGAAAGGCTTCTTGAGGGGAAAGCTGTAACTCTGTGAGATGATTTCACAGAACACAAAGAAGTTTCTCAGAAAGCTTCTTTCTCTTTGTTATCGGAGGATATTTCCTTTGGCCCTATGGTCTTCATAGGGATCCGAAATATCTGTTCTCAGAATCCACAGAAATAAGGCTAGCAAAGAGATCCACGAAATACAGATGTAACTCTGTGAGATGAATTAACAGAACACTAAGCAGTTTCTCAGAAAGCTTCTTTCCAGATTTCATCTGAGGATATTTCCTTTTTCACCATAGCCCTCTATGGGCTTCCAAATATCACTTTGCCAATTCCACAAGAACTGTCTTAGCGAAAGGCTTCTTCTAGGGAAAGCTGTAACTCTGTGAGATGATTTCACAGAACACAAAGAAGTTTCTCAGAAAGCTTCTTTCTCTTTGTTATCGGAGGATATTTCCTTTGGCCCTATGGTCTTCAAAGGGATTCGAAATATCTGTTCTCAGATTCCACAGAAATAAGGATAGCAAAGAGTTCCACGAAACACCGATGTAACTCTTTGAGATGAATTAACAGAACACTAAGCAGTTTCTCACAAAGCTTCTTTCCAGATTTCATCTGAGGATATTTCCTTTTTCACCCTAGCCCTCTATGGGCATCCAAATATCACTTTTCAATTCCACAAGAACTGTCTTAGCGAAAGGGTTCTTGAGGGGAAAGCTGTAACTTTGTGAGATGATTTCACAGAACACAAAGAAGTTTCTCGGAAAGCTACTTTCTCTTTGTTATCGGAGGATATTTCCTTTGACCCTATGGTCTTCAAAGGGATCCGAAATATCTGTTCTCAGATTCCACAGAAATAAGGCTAGCAAAGAGATCCACGAAATACAGATGTAACTCTGTGAGATGAATTAACAGAACACTAAGCAGTTTCTCAGAAAGCTTCTTTCCAGATTTCATCGGAGGATATTTCCTTTTTCACTATAGCCCTTTGTGGGCTTCCAAATATCACTTTGCCAATTCCACAAGAACTGTCTTAGCGAAAGGCTTCTTGAGGGGAAAGCTGTAACTCTGTGAGATGATTTCACAGAACACAAAGAAGTTTCTCAGAAAGCTTCTTTCTCTTTGTTATCGGAGGATATTACCTTTGGCCCTATAGTCTTCAAAGGGATCCGAAATATCTGTTCTCAGATTCCACAGAAATAAGGCTAGCAAAGAGATCCACGAAATACAGATGTAACTCTGTGAGATGAATTAACAGAACACTAAGCAGTTTCTCAGAAAGCTTCTTTCCAGATTTCATCTGAGGATATTTCCTTTTTCACCATAGCCCTCTACGGGCTTCCAAATATCACTTTGCCAATTCCACAAGTACTGTCTTAGCGAAAGGCTTCTTCTAGGGAAAGCTGTAACTCTGTGAGATGATTTCACAGAACACAAAGAAGTTTCTCAGAAAGCTTCTTTCTCTTTGTTATCGGAGGATATTACGTTTGGCCCTATAGTCTTCAAAGGGATCCGAAATATCTGTTTTCAGATTCCACAGAAATAAGGCTAGCAAAGAGTTCCACGAAACAACGATGTAAATCTTTGAGATGAATTAACAGAACACTAAGCAGTTTCTCACAAAGCTTCTTTCCAGATTTCATCTGAGGATATTTCCTTTTTCACCATAGCCCTCTATGGGCTTCCAAATATCACTTTTCAATTCCACAAGAACTGTCTTAGCGAAAGGGTTCTTGAGGGGAAAGCTGTAACTCTGTGAGATGATTTCACAGAACACAAAGAAGTTTCTCAGAAAGCTACTTTCTCTTTGTTATCGGAGGATATTTCCTTTGACCCTATGGTCTTCAAAGGGATCCGAAATATCTGTTCTCAGATTCCACAGAAATAAGGCTAGCAAAGAGATCCACGAAATACAGATGTAACTCTGTGAGATGAATTAACAGAACACTAAGCAGTTTCTCAGAAAGCTTCTTTCCAGATTTCATCTGAGGATATTTCCTTTTTCACTATAGCCCTTTGTGGGCTTCCAAATATCACTTTGCCAATTCCACAAGAACTGTCTTAGCGAAAGGCTTCTTGAGGGGAAAGCTGTAACTCTGTGAGATGATTTCACAGACACAAAGACGTTTCTAAGAAAGCTTCTTTCTCTTTGTTATCGGAGGATATTACCTTTGGCCCTATAGTCGTCAAAGGGATCCGAAATATCTGTTCTCAGATTCCACAGAAATAAGGCTAGCAAAGAGATCCTCAAAATACAGATGTAACTCTGTGAGATGAATTAACAGAACACTAAGCAGTTTCTCAGAAAGCTTCTTTCCAGATTTCATCTGAGGATATTTCCTTTTTCACCATAGCCCTCTACGGGCTTCCAAATATCACTTTGCCAATTCCACAAGAACTGTCTTAGCGAAAGGCTTCTTGAGGGGAAAGCTGTAACTCTGTGAGATGATTTCACAGAACACAAAGAAGTTTCTCAGAAACCTTCTTTCTCTTTGTTATCGGAGGATATTACCCTTGGCCCTATTGTCTTCAAAGGGATCCGAAATATCTGTTCTCAGATTCCACAGAAATAAGGCTAGCAAAGAGATCCACGAAATACAGATGTAACTCTGTGAGATGAATGAACAGAACAGTAAGCAGTTTCTCAGAAAGCTTCTTTCAAGATTTCATATGAGGATATTTCCTTTTTCTCCATAGCCCTCTATGGACTTCCAAATATCACTTTGCCAATTCCACAAGAACTGTCTTAGCGAAAGGCTTCTTCTAGGGAAAGCTGTAACTCTGTGAGATGATTTCACAGAACACAAAGAAGTTTCTCAGAAAGCTTCTTTCTCTTTGTTATCGGAGGATATTACCTTTGGCCCTATAGTCTTCAAAGGGATCCGAAATATCTGTTTTCAGATTCCACAGAAATAAGGCTAGCAAAGAGATCCTCGAAATACAGATGTAACTCTGTGAGATGAGTTAACAGAACACTAAGCAGTTTCTCAGAAAGCTTCTTTCCAGATTTCATCTGAGGATATTTCCTTTTTCACCATAGCCCTCTGTGGGCTTCCAAATATCACTTTGCCAATTCCACAAGAACTGTCTTAGCGAAAGGCTTCTTCTAGGGAAAGCTGTAACTCTGTGAGATGATTTCACAGAACACAAAGAAGTTTCTCAGAAAGCTTCTTTCTCTTTGTTATCGGAGGATATTTCCTTTGGCCCTATGGTCTTCAAAGGGATTCGAAATATCTGTTCTCAGATTCCACAGAAATAAGGCTAGCAAAGAGTTCCACGAAACACAGATGTAACTCTTTGAGATGAATTAACAGAACACTAAGCAGTTTCTCAGAAAGCTTCTTTCCAGATTTCATCTGAGGATATTTCCTTTTTCACAATAGCCCTCTATGGGCTTCCAAATATCAATTTTCAATTCCACAAGAACTGTCTTAGCGAAAGGCTTCTTGAGGGGAAAGCTGTAACTCAGTGAGATGATTTCACAGAACACAAAGAAGTTTCTCAGAAAGCTTCTTTCTCTTTGTTATCGGAGCATATTTCCTTTGGCCCCATGGTCTTCAACGGGATCCGAAATATCTGTTCTCAGATTCCACAGAAATAAGGCTAGCAAAGAGATCCACGAAATACAGATGTAACTCTGTGAGATGAATTAACAGAACACTAAGCAGTTTCTCAGAAAGCTTCTTTCCAGATTTCATCTGAGGATATTTCCTTTTTCACCATAGCCCTCTATGGGCTTCCAAATATCACTTTGCCAATTCAACAAGAACTATCTTAGCGAAAGGCTTCTTGAGGGGAAAGCTGTAACTCTGTGAGATGATTTCACAGAACACAAAGAAGTTTCTCAGAAAGCTTCTTTCTCTTTGTTATCGGAGGATATTTCCTTTGGCCTTCTGGTCTTCAAAGGGATCCGAAATATCTGTTCTCAGATTCCACAGAAATAAGGCTAGCAAAGAGATCCACGAAATACAGATGTAACTCTGTGAGATGAATTAACTGAACACTAAGCAGTTTCTCAGAAAGCTTCTTTCCAGATTTCATCTGAGGGTATTTCCTTTTTCACCGTAGCCCTGTATGGGCTTCCAAATATCACTTTGCCAATTCCAAAAGAACTGTTTAGCGAAAGGCTTCTTGAGGGGAAAGCTGTAACTCTGTGAGATGATTTCACAGAACACAAAGAAATTTCACAGAAAGCTTCTTTCTCTTTGTTATCGGAGGATATTTCCTTTGGCCCTATGGTCTTCAAAGGGATCCGAAATATCTGTTCACAGAATCCACAGAAATAAGGCTAGCAAAGAGATCCACGAAATGCAGATGTTACTCTGTGAGATGAATTAACAGAACACTAAGCACTTTCTCAGAAAGCTTCTTTCCAGATTTCATCTGAGGATATATCCTTTTTCACCATAGCCCTCTATGGGCTTCCAAATATCACTTTGCCAATTCCACAAGAAATGCCTTAGCGAAAGGCTTCTTGAGGGGAAAGCTGTAACTCTGCGAGATGATTTCACAGAACACAAAGAAGTTTCTCAGAAAGCTTCTTTCTCTTTGTTATCAGAGGATATTTCCTTTGGTCCTATAGTCTTCAAAGGGATCCGAAATATTTGTTCTCAGATTCCACAGAAATAAGGCTAGCAAAGAGATCCACGAAATACAGATGTAACTCTGTGAGATGAATTAACAGAACACTAAGCAGTTTCTCAGAAAGCTTCTTTCCAGATTTCATCTGAGGATATTTCCTTTTTCACCATAGCCCTCTATGGGCTTCCAAATATCACTTTGCCAATTCCACAAGAACTGTGGCAGCGAAAGGCTTCTTGAGGGGAAAGCTGTAACTCTGTGAGACGATTTCAGAGAACACAAAGAAGTTTCTCAGAAAACTTCTTTCTCATTGTTATCGGAGGATATTTCCTTTGGCCCCGTGGTCTTCAAAGGGATCCGAAATATCTGTTCTCAGATTCCACAGAAATCAGGCTAGCAAAGAGATCCACGAAATACAGATGTTACTCTGTGAGATGAATTAACAGAACACTAAGCAGTTTCTCAGAAAGCTTCTTTCCAGATTTCATCAGAGGATATTTCCTTTTTCACCATAGCCCTCTATGGGCTTCCAAATATCACTTTGCCAATTCCACAAAAACTGTCTCAGCGAAAGCCTTCTAGAGGGGAAAGCTGTAACTCTGTGAGATGATTTCACAGAACACAAAGAAATTTCTCAGAAAGCTTCTTTCTCTTTGTTATCCGAGAGTATTTCCTTTGGCCCTATAGTCTTCAAAGGGATCTGAAACATCTGTTCTCAGATTCTACAGAAATAAGGCTAGCAAAGAGATCCACGACAAACAGATGTAACTCTGTGAGATGAATTAACAGAACACTAAGCAGTTTCTCAGAAAGCTTCTTTCCAGATTTAATCTGAGGATATTTCCTTTTTCACCACAAACCTCTATGGGCTTCCAAATATCACTTTGCCAATTCCACAAGAACTGTCTTAGCGAAAGGCTTCTTGAGGCGAAAGCTGTAACTCTGTGAGATGATTTCACAGAACACAAAGAAGTTTCTCAGAAAGCTTCTTTCTCTTTGTTATCGGAGGATATTTCCTTAGGCCCTTTAGTCTCCAAAGGGATCCGAATGATATGTTCTCAGATTCCACAGAAATAAGGCTAGCAAAGAGATCCACGAAATACAGATGTAACTCTGTGAGTTGAATTAACAGAACACTAAGCAGTTTCTCAGAGGGCTTCTTTCCAGATTTCATCTGAGGATATTTCCTTTTTCACCGTAGCCCTCTATGGGCTGCCAAATATCACCTTGCCAATTCCACAAGAACTGTCTGAACGAAAGGCTTCTAGAGGGGAAAGCTGTAACTCTGTGAGATGATTTCACAGAACACAAAGAAGTTTCTCAGAAAGCTTCTTTCTCTTTGTTATCGGAGGGTATTTCCTTTGGCCCTATTGTCTTCAAAGGGATCCAAAATATCTGTTGTCTGATTCCACAGAAATAAGGCTAGCAAAGAGATCCACGAAATACAGATGTAACTCTGTGAGACGAATTAACAGAACACTAAGCAGTTTCTCAGAAATCTTCTTTCTCTTTGTTATCGGAGGATATTTCCTTTGGCCCTATGGTCTTTAAAGGGATCCGAAATATCTGTTCACACATTCCACAGAAATAAGGCTAGCAAAGAGATCCACGAAATACAGATGTAACTCTGTGAGATGAATTAACAGAACACTAAGCAGTTTCTCAGAAAGCTTCTTTCCAGATTTCATCTGAGGATATTTCCTTTTTCACCGTAGCCCTCTATGGGCTGCCAAATATCACTTTGCCAATTCCACAAGAACTGTCTAAGCGAAAGGCTTCTTGAGGCGAAAGCTGTAACTCTGTGAGATGATTTCACAGAACACAAAGAAGTTTCTCAGAAAGCTTCTTTCTCTTTTTTATCGGAGGATATTTCCTTTGGACCCATGGTCTTCAAAGGGATCCGAAATATCTTTTCTCAGATTTCACAGAAATAAGGCTAGCAAAGAGATCCACGAAATACAGATGTAGCTCTCTGAGATGAATTAACAAAACACTAGCAGCTTCTCAGAAAGCTTCTTTCCAGATTTCATCTGAGGATATTTCCTTTTTCACCATAGCCCTCTATGGGCTTCCAAATATCACTTTGCCAATTCCACAAGAACTGTCTTAGCGAAAGGCTTCTTGAGGGGAAAGCTGTAACTCTGAGAGATGATTTCACAGAACACAAAGAAGTTTCTCAGTAAGCTTCTTTCTCTTTGTTATCGGAGGATATTTCCTTTGGCCCTTTAGTCTCCAAAGGGATCCGAATGATATGTTCTCAGATTCCACAGAAATAAGGCTAGCAAAGAGATCCACGAAATACAGATGTAACTCTGTGAGATGAATTAACAGAACACTAAGCACTTTCTCAGAAAGCTTCTTTCCAGATTTCATCTGAGGATATTTCCTTTTTCACCGTAGCCCTCTATGGGCTGCCAAATATCACTTTGCCAATTCCACAAGAACTGTCTTAACGAAAGGCTTCTTGAGGGGAAAGCTGTAACTCTGAGAGATGATTTCACAGAACACAAAGAAGTTTCTCAGAAAGCTTCTTTCTCTTTATTATCCGAGGATATTTCCTTTGGCCCTATGGTCTTCAAAGGGATCCGAAATATCTGTTCTCAGATTCCACAGAAATAAGGCTAGCAAAGAGATCCACGAAATACAGATGTAACTCTGTGAGATGAATTAACAGAACACTAACCAGTTTCTCAGAAAGCTTCTTTCCAGATTTCATCTGAGGGTATTTCCTTTTTCACCATAGCCCTCTATGGGCTTCCAAATATCACTTTGCCAATTCCACAAGAACTGTCTCAGCGAAAGGCTTCTTGAGGGGAAAGCTGTAACTCTGTGAGATGATTTCACCGAACACAAAGAAGTTTCTCAGAAAGCTTCTTTCTCTTTGTTATCGGAGGATATTTCCTTTGGCCCTATTGTCTTCAAAGGGATCCAAAATATCTGTTGTCTGATTCCACAGAAATAAGGCTAGCAAAGAGATCCACGAAATACAGATGTAACTCTGTGAGACGAATTAACAGAACACTAAGCAGTTTCTCAGAAATCTTCTTTCTCTTTGTTATCGGAGGATATTTCCTTTGGCCCTATGGTCTTTAAAGGGATCCGAAATATCTGTTCACACATTCCACAGAAATAAGGCTAGCAAAGAGATCCACGAAATACAGATGTAACTCTGTGAGATGAATTAGCAGAACACTAAGCAATTTCTCAGAAAGCTTCTTTCCAGATTTCATCTGAGGATATTTCCTTTTTCACCGTATCCCTCTATGGGCTGCCAAATATCACTTTGCCAATTCCACAAGAACTGTCTTAACGAAAGGCTTCTTGAGGGGAAAGCTGTAACTCTGAGAGATGATTTCACAGAACACAAAGAAGTTTCTCAGAAAGCTTCTTTCTCTTTATTATCCGAGGATATTTCCTTTGGCCCTATGGTCTTCAATGGGATCCGAAATATCTGTTCTCAAATTCCACAGAAATAAGGCTAGCAAAGAGATCCACGAAATACAGATGTAACTCTGTGAGATGAATTAACAGAACACTAACCAGTTTCTCAGAAAGCTTCTTTCCAGATTTCATCTGAGGATATATCCTTTTTCACCATAGCCCTCTAAGGGCTTCCAAATATCACTTTGCCAATTCCACAAGAACTGTCTCAGCGAAAGTCTTCTTGAGGGTAAAGCTGTAACTCTGTGAGATGATTTCACAGAACAGAAAGAAGTTTCTCAGAAAGCTTCTTTCTCTTTGTTATCCGAGGATATTTCCTTTGGCCCAATTGTCTTCAAAGGGATCCGAAATATCTGTTCTCAGATTCCCCAGAAATAAGGCTAGCAAAGAGATCCACGAAATACAGATGTAACTCTGTGAGATGAATTAACAGAACACTAAGCAGTTTCTCAGAAAGCTTCTTTCCAGATTTCATCTGAGGATATTTCCTTTTTCACCATAGTCCTCTATGGGCTTCCAAATATCACTTTGCCAATTCCACAAGAACTGTCTTAGCGAAAGGCTTCTTGAGAAGAAAGCTGTAACTCTGTGAGATGATTTCACAGAACAGAAAGAAGTTTCTCAGAAAGCTTCTTTCTCTTTGTTATCCGAGGATATTTCCTTTGGCCCTATAGTCTCCAAAGGGATCCGAAATATCTGTTCTCAGATTCCACAGACATAAGGCTAGCAAAGAGATCCACGAAATACAGATGTAACTCTGTGAGATGAATTAACAGAACACTAAGCAGTTTCTCAGAAAGCTTCTTTCCAGATTTCATCTGAGGATATTTCCTTTTTCACCACAGCCCTCTATTTGCTTCCAAATATCACTTTGCCAATTCCACAAGAAGTGCCTTAGAGAAAGGCTTCTTGAGGGGAAAGCTGTAAGTCTGTGAGACGATTTCACAGAACACAAAGAAGTTTCTCAGAAAGTTTCTTTGTCTTTGTTATCGGAGGATATTTCCTTTGACCCTTTAGTCTCCTAAGGGATCCGAATGATATGTTCTCAGATTCCACAGAAATAAGGCTAGCAAAGAGATCCACGAAATACAGATGTAACTCTGTGAGTTGAATTAACAGAACACTAAGCAGTTTCTCAGAGGGCTTCTTTCCAGATTTCATCTGAGGATATTTCCTTTTTCACCGTAGCCCTCTATGGGCTGCCAAATATCACCTTGCCAATTCCACAAGAACTGTCTTAACGAAAGGCTTCTTGAGGGGAAAGCTGTAACTCTGTGAGATGATTTCACAGAACACAAAGAAGTTTCTCAGAAAGCTTCTTTCTCTTTATTATCCGAGGATATTTCCTTTGGCCCTATGGTCTTCAATGGGATCCGAAATATCTGTTCTCAGATTCCACAGAAATAAGGCTAGCAAAGAGATCCACGAAATACAGATGTAACTCTGTGAGATGAATTAACAGAACACTAAGCAGTTTCTCAGAAAGCTTCTTTCCAGATTTCATCTGAGGATGTATCCTTTTTCACCATAGCCCTCTATGGGCTTCCAAATATCACTTTGCCAATTCCACAAGAACTGTCTTAGCGAAAGGCTTCCTGAGGGGAAAGCTGTAACTCTGTGAGATGATTTCACAGAACACAAAGAAGTTTCTCAGAAAGCTTCTTTCTCTTTGTTATCCGAGGATATTTCCTTTGGCCCAATAGTCTTCAAAGGGATCCGAAATATCTGTTCTCAGATTCCCCAGAAATAAGGCTAGCAAAGAGATCCAAGAAATACAGATGTAACTCTGTGAGATGAATTAACAGAACACTAAGCAGTTTCTCAGAAAGCTTCTTTCCAGATTTCATCTGAGGATGTTTCCTTTTTCACCATAGTCCTCTATGGGCTTCCAAATATCACTTTGCCAATTCCACAAGAACTGTCTTAGCGAAAGGCTTCTTGAGAAGAAAGCTGTAACTCTGTGAGATGATTTCACAGAACACAAAGAAGTTTCTCAGAAAGCTTCTTTCTCTTTGTTATCTGGGGATATTTCCTTTGGCCCTATAGTCTCCAAAGGGATCCAAAATATCTGTTCTCAGATTCCACAGAAATAAGGCTAGCAAAGAGATCCACGAAATACAGATGTAACTCTGTGAGATGAATTAACAGAACACTAAGCAGTTTCTCAGAAAGCTTCTTTCCAGATTTCATCTGAGGATATTTCCTTTTTCACCACAGCCCTCTATGGGCTACCAAATATCACTTTGCCAATTCCACAAGAAGTGCCTTAGAGAAAGGCTTCTTGAACGGAAAGCTGTAAGTCTGTGAGATGATTTCACAGAACACAAAGAAGTTTCTCAGAAAGCTTCTTTCTCTTTGTTATCGGAGGATATTTCCTTTGGCCCCATGGTCTTCACAGGGATCCGAAATATCTGTTCTCAGATTCCACAGAAATAAGGCTAGCAAAGAGATCCACGAAATACAGATGTAACTCTCTGAGATGAATTAACAGAACACTAGCAGTTTCTCAGAAAGCTTCTTTCCAGATTTCATCTGAGGATATTTCCTTTTTCACCATAGCCCTCTATGGGCTTCCAAATATCACTTTGCCAATTCCACAAGAACTGTGTTAGTGAAAGGCTTCTTGAGGGGAAAGCTGTAACTCTGTGAGATGATTTCACAGAACACAAAGAAGTTTCTCAGTAAGCTTCTTTCTCTTTGTTATCGGAGGATATTTCCTTTGGCCCTTTAGTCTCCAAAGGGATCCGAATGATATGTTCTCAGATTCCACAGAAATAAGGCTAGCAAAGAGATCCACGAAATACAGATGTAACTCTGTGAGTTGAATTAACAGAACACTAAGCAGTTTCTCAGAAAGCTTCTTTCCAGATTTCATCTGAGGATATTTCCTTTTTCACCGTAGCCCTCTATGGGCTGCCAAATATCACTTTGCCAATTCCACAAGAACTGTCTTAACGAAAGGCTTCTTGAGGGGAAAGCTGTAACTCTGTGAGATGATTTCACAGAACACAAAGAAGTTTCTCAGAAAGCTTCTTTCTCTTTGTTATCCGAGGATATTTCCTTTGGCCCAATAGTCTTCAAAGGGATCCGAAATATCTGTTCTCAGATTCCCCAGAAATAAGGCTAGCAAAGAGATCCAAGAAATACAGATGTAACTCTGTGAGATGAATTAACAGAACACTAAGCAGTTTCTCAGAAAGCTTCTTTCCAGATTTCATCTGAGGATATTTCCTTTTTCACCATAGTCCTCTATGGGCTTCCAAATATCACTTTGCCAATTCCACAAGAACTGTCTTAGCGAAAGGCTTCTTGAGAAGAAAGCTGTAACTCTGTGAGCTGATTTCACAGAACACAAAGAAGTTTCTCAGAAAGCTTCTTTCTCTTTGTTATCGGGGGATATTTCCTTTGGCCCTATAGTCTCCAAAGGGATCCGAAACATCTGTTCTCAGATTCCACAGACATAAGGCTAGCAAAGAGATCCACGAAATACAGATGTAACTCTGTGAGATGAATTAACAGAACACTAAGCAGTTTCTCAGAAAGCTTCTTTTCAGATTTCATCTGAGGATATTTCCTTTTTCACTATAGCCCTTTGTGGGCTTCCGAATATCACTTTGCCAATTCCACAAGAACTGTCTTAGCGAAAGGCTTCTTGAGGGGAAAGCTGTAACTCTGTGAGATGATTTCACAGAACACAAAGACGTTTCTAAGAAAGCTTCTTTCTCTTTGTTATCGGACGATATTACCTTTGGCCCTATAGTCTTCAAAGGGATCCGAAATATCTGTTCTCAGATTCCACAGAAATAAGGCTAGCAAAGAGATCCTCGAAATACAGATGTAACTCTGTGAGATGAATTAACAGAACACTAAGCAGTTTCTCAGAAAGCTTCTTTCCAGATTTCATCTGAGGATATTTCCTTTTTCACCATATCCATCTATGGGCTTCCAAATATCACTTTGCCAATTCCACAAGAACTGTGTTAGCGAAAGGCTTCTTGAGCGAAAGCTGTAACTGTGTGAGATGATTTCACAGAACACAAAGAAGTTTCTCAGAAAGCTTCTTTCTCTTTGTTATCGGAGGATATTTCCTTTGGCCCTATAGTTTTCAAAGGGATCCGAAATATCTGTTCTCAGATTCCACAGTAATAAGGCTAGCAAAGAGATCCACGAAATACAGATGTAACTCTGTGAGATGAATTAACAGAACACTAAGCAGTTTCTCAGAAAGCTTCTTTCCAGATTTCATCTTAGGATATTTCCTTTTTCACCATAGCCCTCTATGGGCTTCCAAATATCAATTTGTCAATTCCACAAGAACTGTCTTAGCGAAAGGCTTCTTTTGGGAAAGCTGTAACTCTGGGAGATGATTTCACAGAACACAAAGAAGTTTCTCAGAATGCTTCTTTCTCTTTGTTATCGGAGGATATTTCCTTTGGCCCTGTGGTCTTCAAAGCGATCCGAAATATCTGTTCTCAGATTACACAGAAATAAGGCCAGCAAAGAGATCCGCGAAATACAGATGTAACACTTTGAGATGAATTAACAGAACACTAAGCAGTGTCTCAGAAAGCTTCTTTCCAGATTTCATCTGAGGATATTTCCTTTTTCACCATAGCCCTCTATGGGCTTCCAAATATCACTTTGCCAATTCCACAAGAACTGTCTTAGCGAACGGCTTCTTGAGGATAAAGCTGCAACTCTGTGAGATGATTTCACAGAACACAAAGAAGTTTCTCAGAAAGCCTCTTTCTCTTTGTTATCGGAGGATATTTCCTTTGGCCCTATGGTCTTCAGAGGGATCCGAAATATCTGTTCTCAGATTCCACAGAAATAAGGCTAGCAAAGAGATCCACGAAATACAGATATAACTATGTCAGATGAATTAACAGAACACTAAGCAGTTTCTCAGAAAGTTTCTTTCCAGATTTCATCTGACGATATTTCCTTTTTCACCATAGCCCTCTATGGGCTTCCAAATATCACTTTGCCAATTCCACAAGAACTGTCTTAGCGAAAGGCTTCTTGAGGGGAAAGCTGTAACTCTGTGAGATGATTTCACAGAACACAAAGAAGTTTCTCAGAAAGCTTCTTTCTCTTTGTTATCGGAGGATATTACCTTTGGCCCTATAGTCTTCAAAGGGATCCGAAATATCTGTTCTCAGATTCCACAGAAATAAGGCTAGCAAAGAGATCCACGAAATACAGATGTAACTCTGTGAGATGAATTAATAGAACACTAAGCATTTTCTCAGAAAGCTTCTTTCCAGATTTCATCTGAGGATATTTCCTTTTTCACCTTAGCCCTCTATGGACTTCCAAATATCACTTTGCCAATTCCACAAGAACTGTCTTAGCGAAAGGCTTCTTGAGGGGAAAGCTGTAATTCTGTGAGATGATTTCACAGAACACAAAGAAGTTTCTCAGAAAGATTCTTTCTCTTTGTTATCGGAGGATATTACCTTTGGCCCTATAGTCTTCAAAGGTATCCGAAATATCTGTTCTCAGATTCCACAGAGATAAGGCTAGCAAAGAGATCCACGAAATACAGATGTAACTCTGTGAGATGAATTAACAGAACACTAAGCAGTTTCTCAGAAAGATTCTTTCCAGATTTCATCTGAGGATATTTCCTTTTTCACCATAGCCCTCTATGGGCTTCCAAATATCACTTTGCCAATTCCACAAGAACTGTCTTAGCGAAAGGCTTCTTCTAGGGAAAGCTGTAACTCTGTGAGATGATTTCACAGAACACAAAGAAGTTTCCCCGAAAGCTTCTTTCTCTTTGTTATCGGAGGATATTTCCTTTGGCCCTATGGTCTTCAAAGGGATTCGAAATATCTGTTCTCAGATTCCACAGAAATAAGGCTAGCAAAGAGTTCCACGAAACACCGATGTAACTCTTTGAGATGAATTAACAGAACACTAAGCAGTTTCTCACAAAGCTTCTTTCCAGATTTCATCTGAGGATATTTCCTTTTTCACCCTAGCCCTCTATGGGCGTCCAAATATCACTTTTCAATTCCACAAGAACTGTCTTAGCGAAAGGGTTCTTGAGGGGAAAGCTGTAACTCTGTGAGATGATTTCACAGAACACAAAGAAATTTCTCGGAAAGCTACTTTCTCTTTGTTATCGGAGGATATTTCCTTTGACCCTATGGTCTTCAAAGGGATCCGAAATATCTGTTCTCAGATTCCACAGAAATAAGGCTAGCAAAGAGATCCACGAAATACAGATGTAACTCTGTGAGATGAATTAACAGAACACTAAGCAGTTTCTCAGAAAGCTTCTTTCCAGATTTCATCTGAGGATATTTCCTTTTTCACTATAGCCCTTTGTGGGCTTCCAAATATCACTTTGCCAATTCCACAAGAACTGTCTTAGCGAAAGGCTTCTTGAGGGGAAAGCTGTAACTCTGTGAGATGATTTCACAGAACACAAAGAAGTTTCTAAGAAAGCTTCTTTCTCTTTGTTATCGGAGGATATTACCTTTGGCCCTATAGTCTTCAAAGTTATCCGAAATATCTGTTCTCAGATTCCACAGAAATAAGGCTAGCAAAGAGATCCACGAAATACAGATGTAACTCTGTGAGATGAATTAACAGAACACTAAGCAGTTTCTCAGAAAGCTTCTTTCCAGATTTCATCTGAGGATATTTCCTTTTTCACCATAGCCCTCTACGGGCTTCCAAATATCACTTTGCCAATTCCACAAGAACTGTCTTAGCGAAAGGCTTCTTCTAGGGAAAGCTGTAACTCTGTGAGATGATTTCACAGAACACAAAGAAGTTTCTCAGAAAGCTTCTTTCTCTTTGTTATCGGAGGATATTACGTTTGGCCGTTAGTCTTTAAAGGGATCCGAAATATCTGTTTTCAGATTCCACAGAAATAAGGCTAGCAAAGAGTTCCACGAAACAACGATGTAAATCTTTGAGATGAATTAACAGAACACTAAGCAGTTTCTCACAAAGCTTCTTTCCAGATTTCATCTGAGGATATTTCCTTTTTCACCATAGCCCTCTATGGGCTTCCAAATATCACTTTTCAATTCCACAAGAACTTTCTTAGCGAAAGGGTTCTTGAGGGGAAAGCTGTAACTCTGTGAGATGATTTCACAGAACACAAAGAAGTTTCTCAGAAAGCTACTTTCTCTTTGTTATCGGAGGATATTTCCTTTGACCCTATGGTCTTCAAAGGGATCCGAAATATCTGTTCTCAGATTCCACAGAAATAAGGCTAGCAAAGAGATCCACGAAATACAGATGTAACTCTGTGAGATCAATTAACAGAACACTAAGCAGTTTCTCAGAAAGCTTCTTTCCAGATTTCATCTGAGGATATTTCCTTTTTCACTATAGCCCTTTGTGGGCTTCCAAATATCACTTTGCCAATTCCACAAGAACTGTCTTAGCGAAAGGCTTCTTGAGGGGAAAGCTGTAAATCTGTGAGATGATTTCACAGAACACAAAGACGTTTCTAAGAAAGCATCTTTCTCTTTGTTATCGGTGGATATTACCTTTGGCCCTATAGTCTTCAAAGGGATCCGAAATATCTGTTCTCAGATTCCACAGAAATAAGGCTAGCAAAGAGATCCTCGAAATACAGATGTAACTCTGTGAGATGAATTAACAGAACACTAAGCAGTTTCTCAGAAAGCTTCTTTCCAGATTTCATCTGAGGATATTTCCTTTTTCACCATATCCATCTATGGGCTTCCAAATATCACTTTGCCAATTCCACAAGAACTGTGTTAGCGAAAGGCTTCTTGAGCGAAAGCTGTAACTGTGTGAGATGATTTCACAGAACACAAAGAAGTTTCTCAGAATGCTTCTTTCTCTTTGTTATCGGAGGATATTTCCTTTGGCCCTATAGTTTTCAAAGGGATCCGAAATATCTGTTCTCAGATTCCACAGTAATAAGGCTAGCAAAGAGATCCACGAAATACAGATGTAACTCTGTGAGATGAATTAACAGAACACTAAGCAGTTTCTCAGAAAGCTTCTTTCCAGATTTCATCTTAGGATATTTCCTTTTTCACCATAGCCCTCTATGGGCTTCCAAATATCAATTTGTCAATTCCACAAGAACTGTCTTAGCGAAAGGCTTCTTTTGGGAAAGCTGTAACTCTGGGAGATGATTTCACAGAACACAAAGAAGTTTCTCAGAAAGCTTCTTTCTCTTTGTTATCAGAGGATATTTCCTTTGGCCCTGTGGTCTTCAAAGCGATCCGAAATATCTGTTCTCAGATTACACAGAAATAAGGCCAGCAAAGAGATCCGCGAAATACAGATGTAACACTTTGAGATGAATTAACAGAACACTAAGCAGTGTCTCAGAAAGCTTCTTTCCAGATTTCATCTGAGGATATTTCCTTTTTCACCATAGCCCTCTATGGGCTTCCAAATATCACTTTGCCAATTCCACAAGAACTGTCTTATCGAACGGCTTCTTGAAGATAAAGCTGCAACTCTGTGAGATGATTTCACAGAACACAAAGAAGTTTCTCAGAAAGCCTCTTTCTCTTTGTTATCGGAGGATATTTCCTTTGGCCCTATGGTCTTCAGAGGGATCCGAAATATCTGTTCTCAGATTCCACAGAAATAAGGCTAGCAAAGAGATCCACGAAATACAGATATAACTATGTCAGATGAATTAACAGAACACTAAGCAGTTTCTCAGAAAGCTTCCTTCCAGATTTCATCTGAGAATATTTCCTTTTTCACCATAGCCCTCTATGGGCTTCGAAATATTACTTTGCCAATTCCACAAGAACTGTCTTAGCGAAAGGCTTCTTGAGCGAAAAGCTGTAACTGTGTGAGATGATTTCACAGAACACAAAGAAGTTTTTCAGAAAGCTTCTTTCTCTTTGTTATCGGAGGATATTTCCTTTGGCCCTATGGTCTTCAAAGGGATCCGAAATATCTGTTCTCAGATTCCACAGAAATAAGGCTAGCAAAGAGATCCACGAAATACAGATGTAACTCTGTGAGATGAATTAACAGAACACTAAGCAGTTTCTCAGAAAGTTTCTTTCCAGATTTCATCTGACGATATTTCCTTTTTCACCATAGCCCTCTATGGGCTTCCAAATATCACTTTGCCAATTCCACAAGAACTGTCTTAGCGAAAGGCTTCTTGAGGGGAAAGCTGTAACTCTGTGAGATGATTTCACAGAACACAAAGAAGTTTCTCAGAAAGCTTCTTTCTCTTTGTTATCGGAGGATATTTTCTTTGGCCCTATAGTCTTCAAAGGGATCCGAAATATCTGTTCTCAGATTCCACAGAAATAAGGCTAGCAAAGAGATCCACGAAATACAGATGTAACTCTGTGAGATGAATTAACAGAACACTAAGCAGTTTCTCAGAAAGCTTGTTTCCAGATTTCATCTGAGGATATTTCCTTTTTCACCATAGCCCTCTATGGGCTTCCAAATATCACTTTGCCAATTCCACAAGAACTGTCTTAGCGAAAGGCTTCTTCTAGGGAAAGCTGTAACTCTGTGAGATGATTTCACAGAACACAAGTTTCTCAGAAAGCTTCTTTCTCTTTGTTATCGGAGGATATTTCCTTTGGCCCTATGGTCTTCAAAGGGATTCGAAATATCTGTTCTCAGATTCCACAGAAATAAGGCTAACAAAGAGTTCCACGAAACACCGATGTAACTCTTTGAGATGAATTAACAGAACACTAAGCAGTTTCTCACAAAGCTTCTTTCCAGATTTCATCTGAGGATATTTCCTTTTTCACCATAGCCCTCTATGGGCTTCCAAATATCACTTTTCAATTCCACAAGAACTGTCTTATCGAAAGGCTTCTTGAGGGGAAAGCTGTAACTCTGTGAGATGATTTCACAGAACACAAAGAAGTTTCTCAGAAAGCTACTTTCTCTTTGTTATCGGAGGATATTAACTTTGGCCGTATAGTCTTCAAAGGGATCCGAAATATCTGTTCTCAGATTCCACAGAAATAAGGCTAGCAAAGAGATCCGCGAAATACAGATGTAACTCTGTGAGGTGAATTAACAGAACACTAAGCAGTTTCTCAGAAAGCTTCTTTCCAGATTTCATCTCTGGATATTTCCTTTTTCACCATAGCCCTCTAAGGGCTTCCAAATATCATTTAGCCAATTCCACAAGAACTGTCTTAGCGAAAGGCTTCTTCTAGGGAAAGCTGTAACTCTGTGAGATGATTTCACAGAACACAAAGAAGTTTCCCGGAAAGCTTCTTTCTCTTTGTTATCGGAGGATATTACCTTAGGCCCTATAGTCTTCAAAGGGATCCGAAATATCTGTTCTCAGATTCCACAGAAATAAGGCTAGCAAAGAGATCCAAGAAATACAGATGTAACTCTGTGAGATGAATTAACAGAACACTAAGCAGTTTCTCAGAAAGCTTGTTTCCAGATTTCATCTGAGGATATTTCCTTTTTCAACATAGCCCTTTATGGGCTTCCAAATATCACTTTGCCAATTCCACAAGAACTGTCTTAGCGAAAGGCTTCTTGAGGGGAAAGCTGTAACTCTGTGAGATGATTTCACAGAACACAAAGAAGTTTCTCAGAAAGCTTCTTTCTCTTTGTTATCGGAGGATATTTCCTTTGGCCCTATGGTCTTCAAAGGGATTCGAAATATCTGTTCTCAGATTCCACAGAAATAAGGCTAGCAAAGAGATCCACGAAATACAGATGTAACTCTGTGAGATGAATTAACAGAACACTAAGCAGTTTCTCAGAAAGCTTCTTTCCAGATTTCATCTGAGGATATTTCCTTTATAACCATAGCCCTCTATGGGCTTCCAAATATCACTTTTCAATTCCACAAGAACTGTCTTAGCGAAAGGCTTCTTGAGGGGAAAGCTGTAACTCAGTGAGATGATTTCACAGAACACAAAGAAGTTTCTCAGAAAGCTTCTTTCTCTTTGTTATCGGAGGATATTAACTTTGGCCGTATAGTCTTCAAAGGGATCCGAAATATCTGTTCTCAGATTCCACAGAAATAAGGCTAGCAAAGAGATCCGCGAAATACAGATGTAACTCTGTGAGGTGAATTAACAGAACACTAAGCAGTTTCTCAGAAAGCTTCTTTCCAGATTTCATCTCTGGATATTTCCTTTTTCACCATAGCCATCTAAGGGCTTCCAAATATCATTTAGCCAATTCCACAAGAACTGTCTTAGCGAAAGGCTTCTTCTAGGGAAAGCTGTAACTCTGTGAGATGATTTCACAGAACACAAAGAAGTTTCCCGGAAAGCTTCTTTCTCTTTGTTATCGGAGGATATTACCTTTGGCCCTATAGTCTTCAAAGGGATCCGAAATATCTGTTCTCAGATTCCACAGAAATAAGGCTAGCAAAGAGATCCAAGAAATACAGATGTAACTCTGTGAGATGAATTAACAGAACACTAAGCAGTTTCTCAGAAAGCTTGTTTCCAGATTTCATCTGAGGATATTTCCTTTTTCACCATAGCCCTCTATGGGCTTCCAAATATCACTTTGCCAATTCCACAAGAACTGTCTTAGCGAACGGCTTCTTGAGGCTAAAGCTGCAATTCTGTGAGATGATTTCACAGAACACAAAGAAGTTTCTCAGAAAGCTTCTTTCTCTTTGTTATCGGAGGATATTTCCTTTGGCCCTATGGTCTTCAAAGGGATCCGAAATATCTGTTCTCAGATTCCACAGAAATAAGGTTAGCAAAGAGATCCTCGAAATACAGATGTAACTCTGTGAGATGAATTAACAGAACACTAAGCATTTTCTCAGAAAGCTTCTTTCCAGATTTCATCTGAGGATATTTCCTTTTTCACCATAGCCCTCTACGGGCTTCCAAATATCACTTTGCCAATTCCACAAGAACTGTCTTAGCGAAAGGCTTCTCGAGGGGAAAGCTGTAACTCTGTGAGATGATTTCACAGAACACAAAGAAGTTTCTCAGAAACCTTCTTTCTCTTTGTTATCGGAGGATATTACCCTTGGCCCTATTGTCTTCAAAGGGATCCGAAATATCTGTTCTCAGATTCCACAGAAATAAGGCTAGCAAAGAGATCCACGAAATACAGATGTAACTCTGTGAGATGAATTAACAGAACAGTAAGCAGTTTCTCAGAAAGCTTCTTTCCAGATTTCATATGAGGATATTTCCTTTTTCTCCATAGCCCTCTATGGGCTTCCAAATATCACTTTGCCAATTCCACAAGAACTGTCTTAGCGAAAGGCTTTTTCTAGGGAAAGCTGTAACTCTGTGAGATGATTTCACAGAACACAAAGAAGTTTCTAAGAAAGCTTCTTTCTCTTTGTTATCGGAGGATATTTCCTTTGGCCCTATGGTCTTCAAAGGGATTCGAAATATCTGTTCTCAGATTCCACAGAAATAAGGCTAGCAAAGAGATCCACGAAATACAGATGTAACTCTGTGAGATGAATTAACAGAACACTACGCAGTTTCTCAGAAAGCTTCTTTCCAGATTTCATCTGAGGATATTTCCTTTTTCACCATAGCCCTCTATGGGCTTCCAAATATCACTTTTCAATTCCACAAGAACTGTCTTAGCGAAAGGCTTCTTGAGGGGAAAGCTGTAACTCAGTGAGATGATTTCACAGAACACAAAGAAGTTTCTCAGAAAGCTTCTTTCTCTTTGTTATCGGAGGATATTTACTTTGGCCGTATAGTCTTCAAAGGGATCCGAAATATCTGTTCTCAGATTCCACAGAAATAAGGCTAGCAAAGAGATCCGCGAAATACAGATGTAACTCTGTGAGGTGAATTAACAGAACACTAAGCAGTTTCTCAGAAAGCTTCTTTCCAGATTTCATCTCTGGATATTTCCTTTTTCACCATAGCCCTCTAAGGGCTTCCAAATATCATTTAGCCAATTCCACAAGAACTGTCTTAGCGAAAGGCTTCTTCTAGGGAAAGCTGTAACTCTGTGAGATGATTTCACAGAACACAAAGAAGTTTCCCGGAAAGCTTCTTTCTCTTTGTTATCGGAGGATATTACCTTTGGCCCTATAGTCTTCAAAGGGATCCGAAATATCTGTTCTCAGATTCCACAGAAATAAGGCTAGCAAAGAGATCCAAGAAATACAGATGTAACTCTGTGAGATGAATTAACAGAACACTAAGCAGTTTCTCAGAAAGCTTGTTTCCAGATTTCATCTGAGGATATTTCCTTTTTCACCATAGCCCTCTATGGGCTTCCAAATATCACTTTGCCAATTCCACAAGAACTGTCTTAGCGAACGGCTTCTTGAGGCTAAAGCTGCAATTCTGTGAGATGATTTCACAGAACACAAAGAAGTTTCTCAGAAAGCTTCTTTCTCTTTGTTATCGGAGGATATTTCCTTTGGCCCTATGGTCTTCAAAGGGATCCGAAATATCTGTTCTCAGATTCCACAGAAATAAGGCTAGCAAAGAGATCCTCGAAATACAGATGTAACTCTGTGAGATGAATTAACAGAACACTAAGCATTTTCTCAGAAAGCATCTTTCCAGATTTCATCTGAGGATATTTCCTTTTTCACCATAGCCCTCTACGGGCTTCCAAATATCACTTTGCCAATTCCACAAGAACTGTCTTAGCGAAAGGCTTCTTGAGGGGAAAGCTGTAACTCTGTGAGATGATTTCACAGAACACAAAGAAGTTTCTCAGAAACCTTCTTTCTCTTTGTTATCGGAGGATATTACCCTTGGCCCTATTGTCTTCAAAGGGATCCGAAATATCTGTTCTCAGATTCCACAGAAATAAGGCTAGCAAAGAGATCCACGAAATACAGATGTAACTCTGTGAGATGAATTAACAGAACAGTAAGCAGTTTCTCAGAAAGCTTCTTTCCAGATTTCATATGAGGATATTTCCTTTTTCTCCATAGCCCTCTATGGGCTTCCAAATATCACTTTGCCAATTCCACAAGAACTGTCTTAGCGAAAGGCTTTTTCTAGGGAAAGCTGTAACTCTGTGAGATGATTTCACAGAACACAAAGAAGTTTCTCAGAAAGCCTCTTTCTCTTTGTTATCCGAGGATATTTCCTTTGGCCCTATGGTCTTCAAAGGGATCCGAAATATCTGTTCTCAGATTCCACAGAAATAAGGCTAGCAAAGAGATCCACTAAATACAGATGTAACTGTGTGAGATGAAATAACAGAACACTAAGCACTTTCTCAGAAAGCTTCTTTCCAGATTTCATTTGAGGATATTTCCTTTTTCACCATAGCCCTCTATGGGCTTCCAAATATCACTTTGCGAATTCCACAAGAACTGTCTTAGCGAATGGCTTCTTGAGGGGAAAGCTGTAACTCTGTGAGATGATTTCACAGAAGACAAGAAGTTTCTCAGAAAGCTTCTTTCTCTTTGTTATCGGAGGATATTTCCTTTGGCCCTATGGTCTTCAAAGGGATTCGAAATATCTGTTCTCAGATTCCACAGAAATAAGGCTAGCAAAGAGTTCCATGAAACAACGATGTAAATCTTTGAGATGAATTAACAGAACACTAAGCAGTTTCTCACAAACTTCTTTCTAGATTTCATCTGAGGATATTTCCTTTTTCACCATAGCCCTCTATGGGCTTCCAAATATCACTTTTCAATTCCACAAGAACTGTCTTAGCGAAAGGGTTCTTGAGGGGAAAGCTGTAACTCTGTGAGATGATTTCACAGAACACAAAGAAGTTTCTCAGAATGCTACTTTCTCTTTGTTATCGGAGGATATTTCCTTTGACCCTATGGTCTTCAAAGGGATCCGAAATATCTGTTCTCAGATTCCACAGAAATAAGGCTAGCAAAGAGATCCACGAAATACAGATGTAACTCTGTGAGATCAATTAACAGAACACTAAGCAGTTTCTCAGAAAGTTTCTTTCCAGATTTCATCTGAGGATATTTCCTTTTTCACCATAGCCCTCTATGGGCTTCCAAATATCACTTTGACAATTCCACAAGAACTGTCTTAGCGAAAGGCTTCTTGAGGGGAAAGCTGTAACTCTGTGAGATGATTTCACAGAACACAAAGAAGTTTCTCAGGAAGCTTCTTTCTCTTTGTTATCGGAGGATATTACCTTTGGCCCTATAGTCTTCAAAGGGATCTGAAATATCTGTTCTCAGATTCCACAGAAATAAGGCTAGCAAAGAGATGAACGAAATACAGATGTAACTCTGTGAGATGAATTAACAGAACACTAAGCAGTTTCTCAGAAAGCTTCTTTCCAGATTTCATCTGAGGATATTTCCTTTTTCACCATAGCCCTCTATGGGCTTCCAAATATCACTTTGCCAATTCCACAAGAACTGTCTTAGCGAAAGGCTTCTTGAGGGGAAAGCTGTAACTCTGTGATCTGATTTCACAGAACACAAAGAAGTTTCTCAGAAAGCTTCTTTCTCTTTGTTATCCGAGGATATTTCCTTTGGCCCTATGGTCTTCAAAATCATCCGAAATATCTGTTTTCAGATTCCACAGAAATAAGGCTAGCAAAGAGATCCACGAAATACAGATGTAACTCTGTGAGATGAATTAACAGAACACTAAGCAGTTTCTCAGAAAGCTTCTTTCCAGATTTCATCTGAGGATATTTCCTTTTTCACCGTAGAGTTCTGTGGGCGTCCAAATATCACTTTGCCTATTCCACAGGAACTGTCTTAGCGAAAGGCTTCTTGAGGGGAAAGCTGTAGCTCTGTGAGATGATTTCACAGAACACAAAGAAGTTTCTCAGAAAGCTTCCTTATCTTTGTTATCGGAGGATATTTCCTTTGACCCTATGGTCTTTAAAGGGATTCGAAATATCTGTTCTCAGATTCCACAGAAAAAAGGCTAGCAAAGGGATCCACGAAATACAGATGTAACTCTATGAGATGAATTAACAGAACACTAAGCAGTTTCTCAGAAAGCTTCTTTCCACATTTCATCTGAGGATATTTCCTTTTTCACAATAGCCCTCTATGGGCTTCCAAATATCACTTTGAAAAATTCCACAAGAACTGTCTTAGCGAAAGGCTTCTTGAGGGGAAAGCTGTAACTCTGTGAGATGATTTCAGAGAACACAAAGAAGTTTCTCAGAAAGCTTCTTTCTCTTTGTTATCGGAGGATATTTCCTTTGGCCCTATGGTCTTCAAAGGGATCCAAAATATCTATTCTCAGATTCCACAGAAATAAGGCTAGCAAAGAGATCCACGAAATACAGATGTAACTCTGTGAGATGAATTAACAGAACACTAACCAGTTTCTCAGAAAGCTTCTTTCCAGATTTCATCTGAGGATATTTCCTTTTTCACTATAGCCCTCTATGGCCTTCCAAATATCACTTTGCCAATTCCACAAGAACTGTCTTAGCGAAAGGCTTCTTGAGGGGAAAGCTGTAACGCTGCGAGATGATTTCTCAGATTACAAAAAAGTTTCTCAGAAAGCTTCTTTCTCTTTGTTATCGGAGGATATTTCCTTTGGCCCTATAGTCCTCAAAGGGATCCGAAATATCTGTTCTCAGATTCCACAGAAATAAGGCTAGCAAAGAGATCCACGAAATACAGATGTAACTCTGTGAGATGAATTAACAGAAGACTAAGCAGTTTCTCACAAAGCTTCTTTCCAGATTTCATCTGAGGATATTTCCTTTTTCACCATAGCCCTCTATGGGCTTCCAAATATCACTTTGCCAATTCCAAAAGAACTGTCTTAGCGAAAGGCATCTTTTGGGAAAGCTGTAATTCTGTGAGATGATTTCACAGAACACAGAGAAGTTTCTCAGAAAGTCTCTTTCTCTTTGTTATCCGAGGATATTTCCTTTGGCCCTATGGTCTTCAAAGGGATCCGAAATATCTGTTCTCAGATTCCACAGAAATAAGGCTAGCAAAGAGATCCACGAAATACAGATGTAACTCTGTGAGATGAATTAACAGAACACTAAGCAGTTTCTCAGAAAGTTTCTTTCCAGATTTCATCTGAGGATATTTCCTTTTTCACCATAGCCCTCTATGGGCTTCCAAATATCACTTTGACAATTCCACAAGAACTGTCTTAGCGAAAGGCTTCTTGAGGGGAAAGCTGTAACTCTGTGAGATGATTTCACAGAACACAAAGAAGTTTCTCAGAAAGCTTCTTTCTCTTTGTTGTCGGAGGATATTACCTTTGGCCCTATAGTCTTCAAAGGGATCCGAAATATCTGTTCTCAGATTCCACAGAAATAAGGCTAGCAAAGAGATGAACGAAATAGAGATGTAACTCTGTGAGATGAATTAACAGAACACTAAGCAGTTTCTCAGAAAGCTTCTTTCCAGATTTCATCTGAGGATATTTCCTTTTTCACCGTAGCCTTCTATGGGCGTCCAAATATCACTTTGCCTATTCCACAGGAACTGTCTTAGCGAAAGGCTTCTTGAGGGGAAAGCTGTAACTCTGTGAGATGATATCACAGAACACAAAGAAGTTTCTCAGAAAGCTTCCTTCTCTTTGTTATCGGAGGATATTTCCTTTGACCCTATGGTCTTCAAAGGGATTCGAAATATCTGTTCTCAGATTCCACAGAAAAAAGGCTAGCAAAGGGATCCACGAAATACAGATGTAACTCTGTGAGATGAATTAACAAAACACTACGAAGTTTCTCAGAAAGCTTCTTTCCACATTTCATCTGAAGATATTTCCTTTTTCACAATAGCCCTCTATGGGCTTCCAAATATCACTTTGCCAATTCCACAAGAACTGTCTTAGCGAAAGGCTTCTTGAGGGGAAAGCTGTAACTCTCTGAGGTGATTTCACAGAACACAAAGAAGTTTCTCAGAAAGCTTCTTTCTCTTTGTTATCGGAGGATATTTCCTTTGGCCCTATGGTCTTCAAAGGGATCCGAAATATCTGTTCTCAGATTCCACAGAAATAAGGCTAGCAAAGAGATCCACGAAATACAGATGTAACTCTGTGAGATGAATTAACAGAACACTAACCAGTTTCTCAGAAAGCTTCTTTCCAGATTTCATCTGAGGATATTTCCTTTTTCACCATAGCCCTCTATGGCCTTCCAAATATCACTTAGCCAATTCCACAAGAACTGTCTTAGCGAAAGGCTTCTTGAGGGGAAAGCTGTCACTCTGCGAGATGATTTCACAGATTACAAAAAAGTTTCTCAGAAAGCTTCTTTCTCTTTGTTATCGGAGGATATTTCCTTTGGCCCTATAGTCCTCAAAGGGATCCGAAATATCTGTTCTCAGATTCCGCAGAAATAAGGCTAGCAAAGAGATCCACGAAATACAGATGTAACTCTGTGAGATGAATTAACAGAACACTAAGCAGTTTCTCAGAAAGCTTCTTTCCAGATTTCATCTGAAGATATTTCCTTTTTCACCATAGCCCTCTAGGGGCTTCCAAATATCACTTTGCCAATTCCTCAAGAACTGTCTTAGCGAAAGGCTTCTTGAGGGGAAAGCTGTAACTCTGTGAGATGATTTCACAGAACACAAAGAAGTTTCTCAGAAAGCTTCTTTGCCTTGGTTATCGGAGGATATTACCTTTGGCCCTATAGTCTTCAAAGGGATCCGAAATATCTGTTCTCAGATTCCACAGAAATAAGGCTAGCAAAGAGATCCACGAAATACAAATGTAACTCTGTAAGATAAATTAACAGAACACTAAGCAGTTTCTCAGAAAGCTTCTTTCCAGATTTCATCTGAGGATATTTCATTTTTCACCATAGCCCTCTATGGGCTTCCAAATATCACTTTGCCAATTCCACAAGAACTGTCTTAGCGAAAGGCTTCTTCTAGGGAAAGCTGTAACTCTGAGAGATGATTTCACAGAACACAAAGATGTTTCTCAGAAAGATTCTTTCTCTTTGTTATCGGAGGATATTTCCTTTGGACCTATAGTCTTCAAAGGGATCCGAAATATCTCTTCTCAGATTCCACAGAAATAAGGCTAGCAAAGAGATCCAAGAAATACAGATGTATCTGTGTCAGAAGAATTAACAGAACACTAAGCAGTGTCTCAGAAGGCTTCTTTCCAGATTTCATCTGAGGTTATTTCCTTTTTCACCATAGCCCTCTAGGGGCTTCCAAATATCACTTTGCCAATTCCACAGGAACTGTCTTAGCGAAAGGCTTTCTGAGGGGAAAGCTGTAACTCTGGGAGATGATTTCACGGAACACAAAGAAGTTTCTCACAAAGCTTCTTTCTCTTTGTTATCGGAGGATATTTCCTTTGGCCCTATGGTCTTCAAAGGGATCCGAAATATCTGTTCTCAGATCCCACAGAAATAAGGCTAGCAAAGAGATCCACGAAATACAGATGTAACTCTGTGAGATGAATTAACAGAACACTAAGCAGTTTCTCAGAAAGGTTCTTTCCAGATTTCATCTGAGGATATTTCCTTTTTCACCATAGCCCTCTATGGGTTTCCAAATACCACTTTGCCAATTCCACAAGAACTGTCTTAGCGAAAGGCTTCTTGAGGGGAAAGCTATAACTCTGTGAGATGATTTCACAGAACACAAAGAAGGTTCTCAGAAATCTTCTTTCTCTTTGTTATCGGAGGATATTTCCTTTGGACCTATAGTCTTCCGAGGGATCCGAAATATCTGTTCTCAGATTCCACAGAAATAAGGCTAGCAAAGAGATCCACGAAATACAGATGTAACTCTGTGAGATGAATTAACAGAACACTAAGCAGTTTCTCAGAAAGCTTCTTTCCAGATTTCATCTGAGGATATTTCCTTTTTCACCATAGCCCTCTAGGGGATTCCAAATATCACTTTGCCAATTCCACAACAACTGTCTTAGCGAAAGGCTTCTTGAGGCAAAGCTGTAACTCTGTGAGATGATTTCACAGAACTCAAAGAAGTTTCTCAGAAAGCTTCTTTCTCTTTGTTATCGGAGGATATTACCCTTGGCCCTATTGTCTTCAAAGGGATCCGAAATATCTGTTCTCAGATTCCACAGAAATAAGGCTAGCAAAGAGATCCACGAAATACAGATGTAACTCTGTGAGATGAATTAACAGAACAGTAAGCAGTTTCTCAGAAAGCTTCTTTCCAGATTTCATATGAGGATATTTCCTTTTTCACCATAGCCCTCTATGGGCTTCCAAATATCACTTTGCCAATTCCACAAGAACTGTCTTAGCGAAAGGCTTTTTCTACGGAAAGCTGTATCTCTGTGAGATGATTTCACAGAACACAAAGAAGTTTCTCAGAAAGCTTCTTTCTCTTTGTTATCGGAGGATATTACCTTTGGCCCTATAGTCTTCAAAGGGATCCGAAATATCTGTTTTCAGATTCCACAGAAATAAGGCTAGCAAAGAGATCCTCGAAATACAGATGTAACTCTGTGAGATGAGTAAACAGAACACTAAGCAATTTCTCAGAAAGCTTCTTTCCAGATTTCATCTCTGGATATTTCCTTTTTCACCATAGCCCTCGGTGGGCTTCCAAATATCACTTTGCCAATTCCACAAGAACTGTCTTAGCGAAAGGCTTCTTGAGGGGAAAGCTGTAACTCTGTGAGATGATTTCACAGAACACAAAGAAGTTTCTCAGAAAGCTTCTTTCTCTTTGTTATCGGAGGATATTTCCTTTGGCCCTATGGTCTTCAAAGGGATCCGAAATATCTGTTCTCAGATTCCACAGAAATAAGGCTAGCAAAGAGATCCACGAAATACAGATGTAACTCTGTGAGATGAATTAACAGAACACTAAGCAGTTTCTCAGAAAGATTCTTTCCAGATTTCATCTGAGGATATTTCCTTTTTCACCATAGCCCTCTATGGGCTTCCAAATATCACTTTGCCAATTCCACAAGAACTGTCTTAGCGAAAGGCTTCTTCTAGGGAAAGCTGTAACTCTGTGAGATGATTTCACAGAACACAAAGAAGTTTCTCAGAAAGCTTCTTTCTCTTTGTTATCGGAGGATATTTCCTTTGGCCCTATGGTCTTCAAAGGGATTCGAAATATCTGTTCTCAGATTCCACAGAAATAAGGCTAGCAAAGAGTTCCACGAAACACAGATGTAACTCTTTGAGATGAATTACCAGAACACTAAGCAGTTTCTCAGAAAGCTTCTTTCCAGATTTCATCTGAGGATATTTCCTTTTTCACCATAGCCCTCTATGGGCTTCCAAATATCACTTTTCAATTCCACAAGAACTGTCTTAGCGAAAGGCTTCTTGAGGGGAAAGCTGTAACTCAGTGAGATGATTTCACAGAACACAAAGAAGTTTCTCAGAAAGCTTCTTTCTCTTTGTTATCGGAGGATATTACCTTTGGACGTATAGTCTTCAAAGGGATCCGAAATATCTGTTCTCAGATTCCACAGAAATAAGGCTAGCAAAGAGATCCGCGAAATACAGATGTAACTCTGTGAGGTGAATTAACAGAACACTAAGCAGTTTCTCAGAAAGCTTCTTTCCAGATTTCATCTCTGGATATTTCCTTTTTCACCATAGCCCTCTAAGGGCTTCCAAATATCATTTAGCCAATTCCACAAGAACTGTCTTAGCGAAAGGCTTCTTCTAGGGAAAGCTGTAACTCTGTGAGATGATTTCACAGAACACAAAGAAGTTTCCCGGAAAGCTTCTTTCTCTTTGTTATCGGAGGATATTACCTTTGGCCCTATAGTCTACAAAGGGATCCGAAATATCTGTTCTCAGATTCCACAGAAATAAGGCTAGCAAAGAGATCCAAGAAATAGAGATGTAACTCTGTGAGATGAATTAACAGAACACTAAGCAGTTTCTCAGAAAGCTTGTTTCCAGATTTCATCTGAGGATATTTCCTTTTTCACCATAGCCCTCTATGGGCTTCCAAATATCACTTTGCCAATTCCACAAGAACTGTCTTAGCGAACGGCTTCTTGAGGCTAAAGCTGAAACTCTGTGAGATGATTTCACAGAACACAAAGAAGTTTCTCAGAAAGTCTCTTTCTCTTTGTTATCGGAGGATATTTCCTTTGGCCCTATGGTCTTCAGAGGGATCCGAAATATCTGTTCTCAGATTCCACAGAAATAAGGCTAGCAAAGAGATCCACGAAATACAGATGTAACTATGTGAGATGAATTAACAGAACACTAAGCAGTTTCTCAGAAAGCTTCTTTCCAGATTTCATCTGAGAATATTTCCTTTTTCACCATAGCCCTCTATGGGCTTCAAAATATCACTTTGCCAATTCCACAAGAACTGTCTTAGCGAAAGGCTTCTTGAGGGGAAAGCTGTAACGCTGCGAGATGATTTCACAGAACACAAAAAAGTTTCTCAGGAAGCTTCTTTCTCTTTGTTATCGGAGGATATTTCCTTTGGCCCTATAGTCTTCAAAGGGATTCGAAATATCTGTTCTCAGATTCCACAGAAATAAGGCTAGCAAAGAGATCCACGAAATACAGATGTAACTCTGTGAGATGAATTAACAGAACACTAACCAGTTTCTCAGAAAGCTTCTTTCCAGATTTCATCTGAGGATATTTCCTTTTTCACCATAGCCCTCTATGGGCTTCCAAATATCACTTTGCCAATTCCACAAGAACTGTCTTAGCGAAAGGCGTCTTTTGGGAAAGCTGTAATTCTGTGAGATGATTTCACAGAACACAAAGAAGTTTCTCAGAAAGTCTCTTTCTCTTTGTTATCCGAGGATATTTCCTTTGGCCCTATGGTCTTCAAAGGGATCCGAAATATCTGTTCTCAGATTCCACAGAAATAAGGCTAGCAAAGAGATCCACGAAATACAGATGTAACTCTGTGAGATGAATTAACAGAACACTAAGCAGTTTCTCAGAAAGTTTCTTTCCAGATTTCATCTGAGGATATTTCCTTTTTCACCATAGCCCTCTATGGGCTTCCAAATATCACTTTGACAATTCCACAAGAACTGTCTTAGCGAAAGGCTTCTTGAGGGGAAAGCTGTAACTCTGTGAGATGATTTCACAGAACACAAAGAAGTTTCTCAGAAAGCTTCTTTCTCTTTGTTGTCGGAGGATATTACCTTTGGACCTATAGTCTTCAAAGGGATCCGAAATATCTGTTCTCAGATTCCACAGAAATAAGGCTAGCAAAGAGATGAACGAAATAGAGATGTAACTCTGTGAGATGAATTAACAGAACACTAAGCAGTTTCTCAGAAAGCTTCTTTCCAGATTTCATCTGAGGATATTTCCTTTTTCACCGTAGCCTACTATGGGCGTCCAAATATCACTTTGCCTATTCCACAGGAACTGTCTTAGCGAAAGGCTTCTTGAGGGGAAAGCTGTAACTCTGTGAGATGATTTCACAGAACACAAAGAAGTTTCTCAGAAAGCTTCCTTCTCTTTGTTATCGGAGGATATTTCCTTTGACCCTATGGTCTTCAAAGGGATTCGAAATATCTGTTCTCAGATTCCACAGAAAAAAGGCTAGCAAAGGGATCCACGAAATACAGATGTAACTCTGTGAGATGAATTAACAAAACACTAAGCAGTTTCTCAGAAAGCTTCTTTCCACATTTCATCTGAGGATATTTCCTTTTTCACAATAGCCCTCTATGGGCTTCCAAATATCA
Organism: Macaca mulatta; assembly: GCF_049350105.2. Classification (NCBI taxonomy): domain Eukaryota; kingdom Metazoa; phylum Chordata; class Mammalia; order Primates; family Cercopithecidae; genus Macaca; species Macaca mulatta. The sequence continues at coordinate 67,163,372 of NC_133426.1, read as the reverse complement.
CTTTGCCAATTCCACAAGAACTGTCTTAGCGAAAGGCTTCTTGAGGGGAAAGCTGTAACTCTGTGAGATGATTTCACAGAACACAAAGAAGTTTCTCAGAAAGCTTCTTTCTCTTTGTTATCGGAGGATATTTCCTTTGGCCCTATGGTCTTCAAAGGGATCCGAAATATCTGTTCTCAGATTCCACAGAAATAAGGCTAGCAAAGAGATCCACGAAATACAGATGTAACTCTGTGAGATGAATTAACAGAACACTAACCAGTTTCTCAGAAAGCTTCTTTCCAGATTTCATCTGAGGATATTTCCTTTTTCACCATAGCCCTCTATGGCCTTCCAAATATCACTTAGCCAATTCCACAAGAACTGTCTTAGCGAAAGGCTTCTTGAGGGGAAAGCTGTCACTCTGCGAGATGATTTCACAGATTACAAAAAAGTTTCTCAGAAAGCTTCTTTCTCTTTGTTATCGGAGGATATTTCCTTTGGCCCTATAGTCCTCAAAGGGATCCGAAATATCTGTTCTCAGATTCCGCAGAAATAAGGCTAGCAAAGAGATCCACGAAATACAGATGTAACTCTGTGAGATGAATTAACAGAACACTAAGCAGTTTCTCAGAAAGCTTCTTTCCAGATTTCATCTGAAGATATTTCCTTTTTCACCATAGCCCTCTAGGGGCTTCCAAATATCACTTTGCCAATTCCTCAAGAACTGTCTTAGCGAAAGGCTTCTTGAGGGGAAAGCTGTAACTCTGTGAGATGATTTCACAGAACACAAAGAAGTTTCTCAGAAAGCTTCTTTGCCTTGGTTATCGGAGGATATTACCTTTGGCCCTATAGTCTTCAAAGGGATCCGAAATATCTGTTCTCAGATTCCACAGAAATAAGGCTAGCAAAGAGATCCACGAAATACAAATGTAACTCTGTAAGATAAATTAACAGAACACTAAGCAGTTTCTCAGAAAGCTTCTTTCCAGATTTCATCTGAGGGTATTTCATTTTTCACCATAGCCCTCTAGGGGCTTCCAAATATCACTTTGCCAATTCCACAAGAACTGTCTTAGCGAAAGGCTTCTTGAGGCAAAGCTGTAACTCTGTGAGATGATTTCACAGAACACAAAGAAGTTTCTCAGAAAGCTTCTTTCTCTTTGTTATCGGAGGATATTACCTTTGACCCTATAGTCTTCAAAGGGATCCGAAATATCTGTTCTCAGATTCCACACAAATAACGCTAACAAAGAGATCCACGAAATACGGATGTAACTCTGTGAGATGAATTAACAGAACACTAAGCAGTTTCTCAGAAAGCTTCTTCCCAGATTTCATCAGAGGATATTTCCTTTTTCACCATAGCCTTCTATGGGCGTCCAAATATCACTTTGCCTATTCCACAGGAACTGTCTTAGCGAAAGTCTTCTTGAGGGGAAAGCTGTAACTCTGTGAGATGATTTCACAGAACACAAAGAAGTTTCTCAGAAAGCTTCCTTCTCTTTGTTATCGGAGGATATTTCCTTTGACCCTATGGTCTTCAAAGGGATTCGAAATATCTGTTCTCAGATTCCACAGAAAAAAGGCAAGCAAAGGGATACACGAAATACAGATGTAACTCTGTGAGATGAATTAACAGAACACTAAGCAGTTTCTCAGAAAGCTTCTTTCCACATTTCATCTGAGGATGTTTCCTTTTTCACCATAGCCCTCTATGGGCTTCCAAATATCACTTTGCCAATTCCACAAGAACTGTCTTAGCGAAAGGCTTCTTCTAGGGAAAGCTGTAACTCTGAGAGATGATTTCACAGAACACAAAGATGTTTCTCAGAAAGATTCTTTCTCTTTGTTATCGGAGGATATTTCCTTTGGATCTATAGTCTTCAAAGGGATCCGAAATATCTCTTCTCAGATTCCACAGAAATAAGGCTAGCAAGGAGATCCAAGAAATACAGATGTATCTGTGTCAGAAGAATTAACAGAAGACTAAGCAGTGTCTCAGAAGGCTCCTTTCCAGATTTCATCTGAGGTTATTTCCTTTTTCACCATAGCCCTCTATGGGCTTCCAAATATCACTTTGCCAATTCCACAGGAACTGTCTTAGCGAAAGGCTTTCTGAGGGGAAAGCTGTAACTCTGGGAGATGATTTCACGGAACACAAAGAAGTTTCTCAGAAAGCTTCTTTCTCTTTGTTATCGGAGGATATTTCCTTTGGCCCTATGGTCTTCAAAGGGATCCGAAATATCTGTTCTCAGATCCCACAGAAATAAGGCTAGCAAAGAGATCCACGAAATACAGATGTAACTCTGTGAGATGAATTAACAGAACACTAAGCAGTTTCTCAGAAAGGTTCTTTCCAGATTTCATCTGAGGATATTTCCTTTTTCACCATAGCCCTCTATGGGTTTCCAAATACCACTTTGCCAATTCCACAAGAACTGTCTTAGCGAAAGGCTTCTTGAGGGGAGAGCTATAACTCTGTGAGATGATTTCACAGAACACAAAGAAGGTTCTCAGAAATCTTCTTTCTCTTTGTTATCGGAGGATATATCCTTTGGACCTATAGTCTTCAGAGGGATCCGAAATATCTGTTCTCAGATTCCACAGAAATAAGGCTAGCAAAGAGATCCACGAAATACAGATGTAACTCTGTGAGATGAATTAACAGAACACTAAGCAGTTTCTCAGAAAGCTTCTTTCCAGATTTCATCTGAGGATATTTCCTTTTTCACCATAGTCCTCTAGGGGCTTCCAAATATCACTTTGCCAATTCCACAAGAACTGTCTTAGCGAAAGGCTTCTTGAGGGGAAAGCTGTAACTCTGTGAGATGATTTCACAGAACACAAAGAAGTTTCTCAGAAAGCTTCTTTCTCTTTGTTATCGGAGGATATTTCCTTTGGCCCTATGGTCTTCAAAGGGATCCGAAATATCTGTTCTCAGATTCCACAGAAATAAGGCTAGCAAAGAGATCCACGAAATACAGATGTAACTCTGTGAGATGAATTAACAGAACACTAAGCAGTTTCTCAGAAAGATTCTTTCCAGATTTCATCTGAGGATATTTCCTTTTTCACCATAGCTCTCTATGGGCTTCCAAATATCACTTTGCCAATTCCACAAGAACTGTCTTAGCGAAAGGCTTCTTCTAGGGAAAGCTGTAACTCTGTGAGATGATTTCACAGAACACAAAGAAGTTTCTCAGAAAGCTTCTTTCTCTTTGTTATCGGAGGATATTTCCTTTGGCCCTATGGTCTTCAAAGGGATTCGAAATATCTGTTCTCAGATTCCACAGAAATAAGGCTAGCAAAGAGTTCCACGAAACACAGATGTAACTCTTTGAGATGAATTAACAGAACACTAAGCAGTTTCTCAGAAAGCTTCTTTCCAGATTTCATCTGAGGATATTTCCTTTTTCACCATAGCCCTCTATGGGCTTCCAAATATCACTTTTCAATTCCACAAGAACTGTCTTATCAAAAGGCATCTTGAGGGGAAAGCTGTAACTCAGTGAGATGATTTCACAGAACACAAAGAAGTTTCTCAGAAAGCTTCTTTCTCTTTGTTATCGGAGGATATTACCTTTGGCCGTATAGTCCTCAAAGGGATCCGAAATATCTGTTCTCAGGTTCCACAGAAATAAGGCTAGCAAAGAGATCCGCGAAATACAGATGTAACTCTGTGAGGTGAATTAACAGAACACTAAGCAGTTTCTCAGAAAGCTTCTTTCCAGATTTCATCTCTGGATATTTCCTTTTTCACCATAGCCCTCTATGGGCTTCCAAATATCATTTAGCCAATTCCACAAGAACTGTCTTAGCGAAAGGCTTCTTCTAGGGAAAGCTGTAACTCTGTGAGATGATTTCACAGAACACAAAGAAGTTTCCTGGAAAGCTTCTTTCTCTTTGTTATCGGAGGATATTACCTTTGGCCCTATAGTCTTCAAAGGGATCCGAAATATGTGTTCTCAGATTCCACAGAAATAAGGCTAGCAAAGAGATCCAAGAAATACAGATGTAACTCTGTGAGATGAATTAACAGAACACTAAGCAGTTTCTCAGAAAGCTTGTTTCCAGATTTCATCTGAGGATATTTCCTTTTTCACCATAGCCCTCTATGGGATTCCAAATATCACTTTGCCTATTCCACAAGAACTGTCTTAGCGAACGGCTTATTGAGGCTAAAGCTGCAACTCTGAGAGATGATTTCACAGAACACAAAGAAGTTTCTCAGAAAGTCTCTTTCTCTTTGTTATCGGAGGATATTTCCTTTGGCCCTATGTTCTTCAGAGGGATCCGAAATATCTGTTCTCAGATTCCACAGAAATAAGGCTAGCAAAGAGATCCACGAAATACAGATGTAACTATGTGAGATGAATTAACAGAACACTAAGCAGTTTCTCAGAAAGCTTCTTTCCAGATTTCATCTGAGAATATTTCCTTTTTCACCATAGCCCTCTATGGGCTTCAAAATATCACTTTGCCAATTCCACAAGAACTGTCTTAGCGAAAGGCTTCTTGAGGCGAAAGCTGTAACTGTGTGAGATGATTTCACAGAACACAAAAATGTTTCTCAGGAAGCTTCTTTCTCTTTGTTATCGGAGGATATTTCCTTTGGCCCTATAGTCTTCAAAGGGATCCGAAATATCTGTTCTCAGATTCCACAGAAATAAGGCTAGCAAAGAGATGAACGAAATACAGATGTAACTCTGTGAGATGAATTCACAGAACACTAAGCAGTTTCTCAGAAAGCTTCTTTCCAGATTTCATCTGAGGATATTTCCTTTTCCACCATAGCCCTCTAAGGGCTTCCAAATATCACTTTGCCAATTCCACAAGAACTGTCTTAGCGAAAGGCCTCTTGAGGGGAAAGCTGTAACTATGCGAGATGATTTCACAAAACACAAAGAAGGTTCTCAGAAAGCTTCTTTCTCTTTGTTATCGGAGGATATTTCCTTTGGCCCTATAGTCTACAGAGGGATCCGAAATATCTGTTCTCAGATTCCACAGAAATAAGGCTAGCAAAGAGATCCACGAAATACAGATGTAACTCTGTGAGATGAATTAAAAGAACACTAAGCAGTTTCTCAGAAAGCTTCTTTCCAGATTTCATCTGAGGATATTTCCTTTTTCACCATAGCCCTCTAGGGGCTTCCAAATATCACTTTGCCAATTCCACAAGAACTGTCTTAGCGAAAGGCTTCTTGAGGCAATGCTGTAACTCTGTGAGATGATTTCACAGAACACAAAGAAGTTTCTCAGAAAGCTTCTTTCTCTTTGTTATCGGAGGATATTTCCTTTGGCCCTATGGTCTTCAAAGGGATCCGAAATATCTGTTCTCAGATTCCACAGAAATAAGGCTAGCAAAGAGTTCCACGAAATACAGATGTAACTCTGTGAGATGAATTAACAGAACACTAAGCAGTTTCTCAGAAAGCTTCTTTCCAGATTTCATCTGAGGATATTTCCTTTTTCACCATAGCCCTCTATGGGCTTCCAAATATCACTTTGCCAATTCCACAAGAACTGTCTTAGCGAAAGGCTTCTTCTAGGGAAAGCTGTAACTCTGTGAGATGATTTCACAGAACACAAAGAAGTTTCTCAGAAAGCTTCTTTCGCTTTGTTATCGGAGGATATTACCTTTGTCCCTATAGTCTTCAAAGGGATCCGAAATATCTGTTCTCAGATTCCACAGAAATAAGGCTAGCAAAGAGATCCAAGAAATACAGATGTAACTCTGTGAGATGAATTAACAGAACACTAAGCAGTTTCTCAGAAAGCTTCTTTCCAGATTTCATCTGAGGATATTTCTTTTTTCACCATAGCCCTCTATGGGCTTCCAAATATTACTTTGCCAATTCCACAAGAACTGTCTTAGCGAAAAGCTTCTTCTAGGGAAAGCTGTAACTCTGTGAGATGATTTCACAGAACACAAAGAAGTTTCTCAGAAAGCCTCTTTCTCTTTGTTATCGGAAGATATTTCCTTTGGCCCTATGGTCTTTAAAGGGAACCGAAATATCTGTTCTCTGATTCCACAGAAATAAGGCTAGCAAAGAGATCCACGAAATACAGATGTAACTCTGTGAGATGAATTAACAGTACACTAAGCAGTTTCTCAGAAAGCTTCTTTCCAGATTTCATCTGAGGATATTTCCTTTTTCACCGTAGCCCTCTATGGGCTTCCAAATATCACTTTGCCAATTCCACAAGAACTGTCTTAGCGAAAGGCTTCTTGAGGGGAAAGCTGTAACTCTGTGAGATGATTTCACAGAACACAAAGAAATTTCTCAGAAAGCTTCTTTCTCTTTGTTATCAGAGGATACTTCCTTTGGCCCTATGGTCTTCAAAGGGATCCGAAATATCTGGTCTCAGATTCCACAGAAATAAGGCTAGCAAAGAGATCCACGAAATACAGATGTAACTCTGTCAGATGAATTAACAGAACACTAAGCAGTTTCTCAGAAAGTTTCTTTCCAGATTTCATCTGAGGATATTTCTTTTTTCACCATAGCCCTCTAGGGGTTCCAAATATCACTTGGCCAATTCCACAAGAACTGTCTTAGCGGAAGGCTTCTTGAGGAGAAAGCTGTAACTATGTGAGATGATTTCACAGAACACAAAGAAGTTTCTCATAAAGCTTCTTTCTCTTTGTTATCGGAGGATATTACCTTTTGCCGTGTAGTCTTCAAAGGGATCCGAAATATCTGTTCTCAGATTCCACAGAAATAAGGCTAGCAAAAAGATGAACGAAATACAGATGTAACTCTGTGAGATGAATTAACAGAACACTAAGCAGTTTCTCAGAAAGCTTCTTTCCAGATTTCATCTGATAATATTTCCTTTTTCACCATAGCCCTCTATGGGCTTCCAAATATCACTTTGCCAATTCCACAAGAACTGTCTTAGCGAAAGGCTTCTTGAGGGGAAAGCTGTAACTCTGTGAGATGATTTCAAAGAACACAAAGAAGGTTCTCAGAAAGCTTCTTTCTCTTTGTTATCGGAGGATATTTCCTTTGGCCCTATAGTCTTCAAAGGGATCCGAAATATCTGTTCTCAGATTCCACAGAAATAAGGCTAGCAAAGAGATCCACGAAATACAGATGTAACTCTGTGAGATGAATTAACAGAACACTAAGCAGTTTCTCAGAAACCTTCTTTCCAGATTTCATCTGAGGATATTTCCTTTTTCACCATAGCCCTCTATGGGCTTCCAAATATCACTTTGCCAATTCCACAAGAACTGTCTTAGCGAAAGGCATCTTTTGGGAAAGCTGTAATTCTGTGAGATGATTTCACAGAACACAAAGAAGTTTCTCAGAAAGTCTCTTTCTCTTTGTTATCCGAGGATATTTCCTTTGGCCCTATGGTCTTCAAAGGGATACGAAATATCTGTTCTCAGATTCCACAGAAATAAGGCTAGCAAAGAGATCCACGAAATACAGATGTAACTCTGTGAGATGAATTAACAGAACACTAAGCAGTTTCTCAGAAAGCTTCTTTCCAGATTTCATCTGAGGATATTTCCTTTTTCTCCATAGCCCTCTATGGGCTTCCAAATATCATTTAGCCAATTCCACAAGAACTGTCTTAGCGAAAGGCTTCTTCCAGGGAAAGCTGTAACTCTGTGAGATGATTTCACAGAACACAAAGAAGTTTCTCAGAAAGCTTCTTTCGCTTTGTTATCGGAGGATATTTCCTTTGTCCCTATAGTCTTCAAAGGGATCCGAAATATCTGTTCTCAGATTCCACAGAAATAAGGCTAGCAAAGAGATCCAAGAAATACAGATGTAACTCTGTGAGATGAATTAACAGAACACTAAGCAGTTTCTCAGAAAGCTTCTTTCCAGATTTCATCTGAGGATATTTCTTTTTTCACCATACTCCTCTATGGGCTTCCAAATATTACTTTGCCAATTCCACAAGAACTGTCTTAGCGAAAAGCTTCTTCTAGGGAAAGCTGTAACTCTGTGAGATGATTTCACAGAACACAAAGAAGTTTCTCAGAAAGCCTCTTTCTCTTTGTTATCGGAAGATATTTCCTTTGGCCCTATGGTCTTTAAAGGGAACCGAAATATCTGTTCTCTGATTCCACAGAAATAAGGCTAGCAAAGAGATCCACGAAATACAGATGTAACTCTGTGAGATGAATTAACAGTACACTAAGCAGTTTCTCAGAAAGCTTCTTTCCAGATTTCATCTGAGGATATTTCCTTTTTCACCATAGCCCTCTAAGGGCTTCCAAATATCACTTTGCCAATTCCACAAGAACTGTCTTAGCGAAAGGCTTCTTGAGGGGAAAGCTGTAACTCTGTGAGATGATTTCAAAGAACACAAAGAAGGTTCTCAGAAAGCTTCTTTCTCTTTGTTATCGGAGGATATTTCCTTTGGCCCTATAGTCTTCAAAGGGATCTGAAATATCTGTTCTGAGATTCCACAGAAATAAGGCTAGCAAAGAGATCCACGAAATACAGATGTAACTCTGTGAGATGAATTAACAGAACACTAAGCAGTTTCTCAGAAACCTTCTTTCCAGATTTCATCTGAGGATATTTCCTTTTTCACCATAGCCCTCTATGGGCTTCCAAATATCACTTTGCCAATTCCACAAGAACTGTCTTAGCGAAAGGCATCTTTTGGGAAAGCTGTAATTCTGTGAGATGATTTCACAGAACACAAAGAAGTTTCTCAGAAAGTCTCTTTCTCTTTGTTATCCGAGGATATTTCCTTTGGCCCTATGGTCTTCAAAGGGATGCGAAATATCTGTTCTCAGATTCCACAGAAATAAGGCTAGCAAAGAGATCCACTAAATACAGATGTAACTGTGTGAGATGAAATAACAGAACACTAAGCACTTTCTCAGAAAGCTTCTTTCCAGATTTCATTTGAGGATATTTCCTTTTTCACCATAGCCCTCTATGGGCTTCCAAATATCACTTTGCGAATTCCACAAGAACTGTCTTAGCGAATGGCTTCTTGAGGGGAAAGCTGTAACTCTGTGAGATGATTTCACAGAAGACAAAGAAGTTTCTCAGAAAGCTTCTTTCTCTTTGTTATCGGAGGATATTTCCTTTGGCCCTATGGTCTTCAAAGGGATCCGAAATATCTGTTCTCAGATTCCACAGAAATAAGGCTAGCAAAGAGATCCACGAAATACAGATGTAACTCTGTGAGATGAATTAACAGAACACTAAGCAGTTTCTCAGAAAGCTTCTTTCCAGATTTCATCTGAGGGTATTTCCTTTTTCACCATAGCCCTCTATGGGCTTCCAAATACCACTTTGACAATTCCACAAGAACTGTCTTAGCGAAAGGCTTCTTGAGGGGAAAGCTGTAACTCTGTGAGATGATTTCACAGAACACAAAGAAGTTTCTCAGAAAGCTTCTTTCTCTTTGTTATCGGAGGATATTACCTTTGGCCCTATAGTCTTCAAAGGGATCCGAAATATCTGTTCTCAGATTCCACAGAAATAAGGCTAGCAAAGAGATGAACGAAATACAGATGTAACTCTGTGAGATGAATTCACAGAACACTAAGCAGTTTCTCAGAAAGCTTCTTTCCAGATTTCATCTGAGGATATTTCCTTTTTCACCGTAGCCTTCTATGGGCGTCCAAATATCACTTTGCCTATTACACAGGAACTGTCTTAGCGAAAGGCTTCTTGAGGGGAAAGCTGTAACTCTGTGAGATGATTTCACAGAACACAAAGAAGTTCCTCAGAAAGCTTCCTTCTCTTTGTTATCGGAGGATATTTCCTTTGACCCTATGGTCTTCAAAGGGATTCGAAATATCTGTTCTCAGATTCCACAGAAAAAAGGCTAGCAAAGGGATCCACGAAATACAGATGTAACTCTGTGAGATGAATTAACAGAACACTAAGCAGTTTCTCAGAAAGCTTCTTTCCAGATTTCATCTGAGGATATTTCCTTTTTCACCATAGCCCTCTATGGGCTTCCAAATATCACTTTGCCAATTCCACAAGAACTGTCTTAGCGAATGGCTTCTTGAGGGGAAAGCTGTAACTCTGCGAGATGATTTCACAGATTACAAAAAAGTTTCTCAGAAAGCTTCTTTCTCTTTGTTATCGGAGGATATTTCCTTTGGCCCTATAGTCCTCAAAGGGATCCGAAATATCTGTTCTCAGATTCCGTAGAAATAAGGCTAGCAAAGAGATCCACGAAATACAGAAGTAACTCTGTGAGATGAATTAACAGAACACTAAGCAGTTTCTCAGAAAGCTTCTTTCCAGATTTCATCTGAGGATATTTCCTTTTTCACCATAGCCCTCTAGGGGCTTCCAAATATCACTTTGCCAATTCCTCAAGAACTGTCTTAGCGAAAGGCTTCTTGAGGGGAAAGCTGTAACTCTGTGAGATGATTTCACAGAACACAAAGAAGTTTCTCAGAAACCTTCTTTGCCTTGGTTATCGGAGGATATTACCTTTGGCCCTATAGTCTTCAAAGGGATCCGAAATATCTGTTCTCAGATTCCACAGAAATAAGGCTAGCAAAGAGATCCCCGAAATACAGATGTAACTCTGTGAGATAAATTAACAGAACACTAAGCAGTTTCTCAGAAAGCTACTTTCCAGATTTCATCTGAGGATATTTCGTTTTTCACCATAGCCCTCTATGGGCTTCCAAATATCACTTTGCCAATTCCACAAGAACTGTCTTAGCGAAAGGCTTCTTCTAGGGAAAGCTGTAACTCTGAGAGATGATTTCACAGAACACAAAGATGTTTCTCAGAAAGATTCTTTCTCTTTGTTATCGGAGGATATTTCCTTTGGACCTATAGTCTTCAAAGGGATCCGAAATATCTCTTCTCAGATTCCACAGAAATAAGGTTAGCAAAGAGATCCAAGAAATACAGATGTATCTGTGTCAGAAGAATTAACAGAACACTAAGCAGTGTCTCAGAAGGCTTCTTTCCAGATTTCATCTGAGGTTATTTCCTTTTTCACCATAGCCCTCTATGGGCTTCCAAATATCACTTTGCCAATTCCACAAGAACTGTCTTAGCGAAAGGCTTTCTGAGGGGAAAGCTGTAACTCTGGGAGATGATTTCACGGAACACAAAGAAGTTTCTCAGAAAGCTTCTTTCTCTTTGTTATCGGAGGATATTTCCTTTGGCCCTATGGTCTTCAAAGGGATCCGAAATATCTGTTCTCAGATCCCACAGAAATAAGGCTAGCAAAGAGATCCACGAAATACAGATGTAACTCTGTGAGATGAATTAACAGAACACTAAGCAGTTTCTCAGAAAGGTTCTTTCCAGATTTCATCTGAGGATATTTCCTTTTTCACCATAGCCCTCTTTGGGTTTCCAAATACCACTTTGCCAATTCCACAAGAACTGTCTTAGCGAAAGGCTTCTTGAGGGGAAAGCTACAACTCTGTGAGATGATTTCACAGAACACAAAGAAGGTTCTCAGAAATCTTCTTTCTCTTTGTTATCGGAGGATATTTCCTTTGGACCTATAGTCTTCAGAGGGATCCGAAATATCTGTTCTCAGATTCCACAGAAATAAGGCTAGCAAAGAGATCCACGAAATACAGATGTAACTCTGTGAGATGAATTAACAGAACACTAAGCAGTTTCTCAGAAAGCTTCTTTCCAGATTTCATCTGAGGATATTTCCTTTTTCACCATAGCCCTCTAGGGGATTCCAAATATCACTTTGCCAATTCCACAACAACTGTCTTAGCGAAAGGCTTCTTGAGGCAAAGCTGTAACTCTGTGAGATGATTTCACAGAACACAAAGAAGTTTCTCAGAAAGCTTCTTTCTCTTTCTTATCCGAGGATATTACCTTCGGCCCTATAGTCTTCAAAGGGATCCGAAATATCTGTTCTCAGATTCCACAGAAATAAGGCTAGCAAAGTGATCCACGAAATACAGATGTAACTCTGTGAGATGAATTAACAGAACACTAAGCAGTTTCTCAGAAAGCTTCTTTCCAGATTTCATCTGAGGATATTTCCTTTTTCACCATAGCCCTCTATGGGCTTACAAATATCACCTTGCCAATTCCACAAGAACTATCTTAGCGAAAGGCTTCTTGAGGGGAAAGCTGTAACTCTGTGAGATGATTTCACAGAACACAAAGAAGTTTCTCAGAAAGCTTCTTTCTCTTTGTTATCGGAGGATATTTCCTTTGGCCCTATGGTCTTCAAAGCGATCCGAAATATCTGTTCTCAGATTCCACAGAAATAAGGCTAGCAAAGAGATCCACGAAATAGAGATGTAACTCTCTGAGATGAATTAACAGAACACTAAGCAGTTTCTCAGAAAGCTTCTTTCCAGATTTCATCTGAGGATATTTCCTTTTTCACCATAGCCCTCTATGGGCTTCCAAATATCACTTTGCCAATTCCACAAGAACTATCTTAGCGAAAGGCTTCTTGAGCGGAAAGCTGTAACTCTGTGAGATGATTTCACAGAACACAAAGAAGTTTCTCAGAAAGCTTCTTTCTCTTTGTTATCGGAGGATATTTCCTTTGGCCCTATGGTCTTCAAAGGGATCCGAAATATCTGTTCTCAGATTCCACAGAAATAAGGCTAGCAAAGAGATCCACGAAATAGAGATGGAACTCTGTGAGATGAATTAACAGAACACTAAGCAGTTTCTCAGAAAGCTTCTTTCCAGATTTCATCTGAGGATATTTCCTTTTTCACCATAGCCCTCTATGGGCTTCCAAATATCACTTTGCCAATTCCACAAGAACTGTCTTAGCGAAAGGCTTCTTGAGGGGAAAGCTGTAACTCTGTGAGATGATTTCACAGAACACAAAGAAGTTTCTCAGAAAGCTTCTTTCTCTTTGTTATCGGAGGGTATTACCTTTGGCCCTATATTCTGCAAAGGGATCCGAAATATCTGTTCTCAGATTCCACTGAAATAAGGCTAGCAAAGTGATCCACGAAATACAGATGTAACTATGTGAGATGAATTAACAGAACACTAAGCAGTTTCTCAGAAAGTTTCTATCCAGATTTCATCTGAGGATATTTCCTTTTTCACCATAGTCCTCTAGGGGCTTCCAAATATCACTTTGCCAATTCCACAAGAACTGTCTTAGCGAAAGGTTTCTTGAGGGGAAAGCTGTAATTCTGTGAGATGATTTCACAGAACACAAAGAAGTTTCTCAGAAATCTTCTTTCTCTTTGTTATCGGAGGATATTTCCTTTGGCCCTATGGTCTTCAAAGGGATCCGAATTATCTATTATCAGATTCCACAGAAATAAGGCAAGCAAAGAGATCCAAGAAATACAGATGTATCTGTGTCAGAAGAATTAACAGAACACTAAGCAGTGTCTCAGAAGGCTTCTTTCCAGATTTCATCTGAGGTTATTTCCTTTTTCTCCATAGCCCTCTATGGGATTCCAAATATCACTTAGCCAATTCAACAAGAACTGTCTTTGCGAAAGGCTTCTTCTAGCGAAAGCTGTAACTCTGTGAGATGATTTCACAGAACACAAAGAAGTTTCTCAGAAAGCTTCTTTCTCTTTGTTATCGGAGGATATTTCCTTTGGACCTATAGTCTTCAAAGGGATCCGAAATATCTGTTCTCAGATTCCACAGAAATAAGGCTAGCAAACAGATCCAAGAAATACAGATGTATCTGTGTCAGAAGAATTAACAGAACACTAAGCAGTGTCTCAGAAGGCTTCCTTCCAGATTTCATCTGAGGTTATTTCCTTTTTCACCATAGCCCTCTATGGGCTTCCAAATATCACTTTGCCAATTCCACAAGAAATGTCTTAGCGAAAGGCTTCTTGAGGGGAAAGCTGTAACTCTGTGAGATGATTTCACAGAACACAAAGAAGTTTCTCAGAAAGCTTCTTCCTCTTTGTTATCGGAGGATATTTCCTTGGGCCCTAAGGTCTTCAAAGGGATCCGAAATATCTGTTCTCAGATTCCACAGAAATAAGGCTAGCAAAGAGATCCACGAAATACAGATGTAACTCTGTGAGATGAATTAACAGAACACTAAGCAGTTTCTCAGAAAGCTTCTTTCCGGATTTCGTCTGAGGATATTTCCTTTTTCACCATAGCCCTCTATGGGCTTCCAAATATCACTTTGTCAATTCCACAAGAACTGTCTTAGCGAAAGGCTTCTTGAGGGGAAAGCTGTAACTCTGTGAGATGATTTCACAGAACACAAAGAAGTTTCTCAGAAAGCTTCTTCCTCTTTGTTATCGGAGGATATTTCCTTGGGCCCTAAGGTCTTCAAAGGGATCCGAAATATCTGTTCTCAGATTCCACAGAAATAAGGCTAGCAAAGAGATCCACGAAATGCAGATGTAACTCTGTGAGATGAATTAACAGAACACTAAGCAGTTTCTCAGAAAGCTTCTATCCAGATTTCATCTGAGGATATTTCCTTTTTCAGCGTAGTCCTCTAGGGGCTTCCAAATATCATTTTGCCAATTCCACAAGAACTGTCTTAGCGAAAGGCTTCTTGACGGGAAAGCTGTAACTCTGTGAGATGATTTCACAGAACACAAAGAAGTTTCTCAGAAAGCTTCTTTCTCTTTGTTATCGGAGGATATTTCCTTTGGCCCTATGGTCTTCAAAGGGATCCGAAATATCTGTTCTCAGATTCCACAGAAATAAGGCTAGCAAAGAGATCCACTAAATACAGATGTAACTCTGTGAGATGAATTAACAGAACACTAAGCAGTTTCTCACAAAGCTTCTTTCCAGATTTCATCTGAGGATATTTCCTTTTTCACCGTAGCCCTCTATGGGCTTCCAAATATCACTTTGCCAATTCCACAAGAACTTCCTTAGCCGAAGGCTTCTTGAAGGGAAAGCTGTAACTCTGTGAGCTGATTTCACAGAACACAAAGAAGTTTCTCAGAGAGCTTCCTTCTCTTTGTTATCGGAGGATATTTCCTTTGGCCCTATGGTCTTCAAAGGGATCCGAAATGTCTGTTCTCAGATTCCACAGAAAGGAGGCTAGCAAAGAGATCCACGAAATACAGATGTAACTCTGTGAGACGAATTAACAGAACACTAAGCAGTTTCTCAGAAAGCTTCTTTCCAGATTTCATCTGAGGATATTTCCTTTTTCAGCGTAGTCCTCTAGGGGCTTCCAAATATCATTTTGCCAATTCCACAAGAACTGTCTTAGCGAAAGGCTTCTTGAGGGGAAAGCTGTAACTCTGTGAGATGATTTCACAGAACACAAAGAAGTTTCTCAGAAAGCTTCTTTCTCTTTGTTATCGGAGGATATTTCCTTTGGCCCTATAGTCTCCAAAGGGATCCGAAATATCTGTTCTCAGATTCCACAGAAATAAGGCTAGCAAAGAGATCCACTAAATACAGATGTAACTCTGTGAGACGAATTAACAGAACACTAAGCAGTTTCTCAGAAAGCTTCTTTCCAGATTTCATCTGAGGATATTTCCTTTTTCAACATAGCCCTCTATGGGCTTCCAAATATCACTTTGCCAATTCCACAAGAAGAGTCTTAGCGAAAGACTTCTTGAGGGGAAAGCTGTAACTCTGTGAGATGATTTCAGAGAACACAAAGAAGTTTCTCAGAAAGCTTCTTTCTCTTTGTTATCGGAGGATATTTCCTTTGGACCTATAGTCTTCAAAGGGATCCGAAATATCTCTCCTCAGATTCCACAGAAATAAGGCTAGCAAAGAGATCCAAGAAATACAGATGTATCTGTGTCAGAAGAATTAACAGAACACTAAGCAGTTTCTCAGAAAGCTTCTTTCCAGATTTCATCTGAGGATATTTCCTTTTTCACAGTAGCCCTCTAGGGGCTTCCAAATATCACTTTGCCAATTCCACAAGAACTGTCTTAGCGAAAGGCTTCTTGAGGCAAAGCTGTAACTCTGTGAGATGATTTCACAGAACACAAAGAAGTTTCTCAGAAAGCTTCTTTCTCTTTCTTATCGCAGGATATTACCTTCGGCCCTATAGTCTTCAAAGGGATCCGAAATATCTGTTCTCAGATTCCACAGAAATAAGGCTAGCAAAGAGATCCACGAAATACAGATGTAACTCTGTGAGATGAATTAACAGAACACTAAGCAGTTTCTCAGAAAGCTTCTTTCCAGATTTCATCTGAGGATATTTCCTTTTTCACCATAGCCCTCTATGGGCTTACAAATATCACCTTGCCAATTCCACAAGAACTATCTTAGCGAAAGGCTTCTTGAGGGGAAAGCTGTAACTCTGTGAGATGATTTCACAGAACACAAAGAAGTTTCTCAGAAATCTTCTTTCTCTTTGTTATCGGAGGATATTTCCTTTGGCCCTATGGTCTTCAAAGCGATCCGAAATATGTGTTCTCAGATTCCACAGAAATAAGGCTAGCAAAGAGATCCACGAAATACAGATGTAACTATGTGAGATGAATTAACAGAACACTAAGCAGTTTCTCAGAAAGCTTCTATCCAGATTTCATCTGAGGATATTTCCTTTTTCACCATAGTCCTCTAGGGGCTTCCAAATATCACTTTGCCAATTCCACAAGAACTGTCTTAGCGAAAGGTTTCTTGAGGGGAAAGCTGTAACTCTGTGAGATGATTTCACAGAACACAAAGAAGTTTCTCAGAAAGCTTCTTTCTCTTTGTTATCGGAGGATATTTCCTTTGGCCCTATGGTCTTCAAAGGGATCCGAATTATCTGTTATCAGATTCCACAGAAATAAGGCTAGCAAAGAGATCCAAGAAATACAGATGTATCTGTGTCAGAAGAATTAACAGAACACTAAGCAGTGTCTCAGAAGGCTTCTTTCCAGATTTCATCTGAGGTTATTTCATTTTTCACCATAGCCCTCTATGGGATTCCAAATATCACTTAGCCAATTCAACAAGAACTGTCTTTGCGAAAGGCTTCTTCTAGCGAAAGCTGTAACTCTGTGAGATGATTTCACAGAACACAAAGAAGTTTCTCAGAAAGCTTCTTTCTCTTTGTTATCGGAGGATATTTCCTTTGGACCTATAGTCTTCAAAGGGATCCGAAATATCTGTTCTCAGATTCCACAGAAATAAGGCTAGCAAACAGATCCAAGAAATACAGATGTATCTGTGTCAGAAGAATTAACAGAACACTAAGCAGTGTCTCAGAAGGCTTCTTTCCAGATTTCATCTGAGGTTATTTCCTTTTTCACCACAGCCCTCTATGGGTTTCCAAATATCACTTTGCCAATTCCACAGGAACAGTCTTAGCGAAAGGCTTCTTGAGGGGAAAGCTGTAACTCTGTGAGATGATTTCACAGAACACAAAGAAGTTTCTCAGAAAGCTTCTTCCTCTTTGTTATCGGAGGATATTTCCTTGGGCCCTAAGGTCTTCAAAGGGATCCGAAATATCTGTTCTCAGATTCCACAGAAATAAGGCTAGCAAAGAGATCCACGAAATACAGATGTAACTCTGTGAGATGAATTAACAGAACACTAAGCAGTTTCTCAGAAAGCTTCTTTCCGGATTTCGTCTGAGGATATTTCCTTTTTCACCATAGCCCTCTATGGGCTTCCAAATATCACTTTGTCAATTCCACAAGAACTGTCTTAGCGAAAGGCTTCTTGAGGGGAAAGCTGTAACTCTGTGAGATGATTTCACAGAACACAAAGAAGTTTCTCAGAAAGCTTCTTCCTCTTTGTTATCGGAGGATATTTCCTTGGGCCCTAAGGTCTTCAAAGGGATCCGAAATATCTGTTCTCAGATTCCACAGAAATAAGGCTAGCAAAGAGATCCACGAAATGCAGATGTAACTCTGTGAGATGAATTAACAGAACACTAAGCAGTTTCTCAGAAAGCTTCTATCCAGATTTCATCTGAGGATATTTCCTTTTTCAGCGTAGTCATCTAGGGGCTTCCAAATATCATTTTGCCAATTCCACAAGAACTGTCTTAGCGAAAGGTTTCTTGACGGGAAAGCTGTAACTCTGTGAGATGATTTCACAGAACACAAAGAAGTTTCTCAGAAAGCTTCTTTCTCTTTGTTATCGGAGGATATTTCCTTTGGCCCTATGGTCTTCAAAGGGATCCGAAATATCTGTTCTCAGATTCCACAGAAATAAGGCTAGCAAAGAGATCCACTAAATACAGATGTAACTCTTTGAGATGAATTAACAGAACACTAAGCAGTTTCTCACAAATCTTCTTTCCAGATTTCATCTGAGGATATTTCCTTTTTCACCATAGCCCTCTATGGGCTTCCAAATATCACTTTGCCAATTCCACAAGAACTTCCTTAGCCGAAGGCTTCTTGAAGGGAAAGCTGTAACTCTGTGAGCTGATTTCACAGAACACAAAGAAGTTTCTCAGAGAGCTTCCTTCTCTTTGTTATAGGAGGATATTTCCTTTGGCCCTATGGTATTCAAAGGGATCCGAAATATCTGTTCTCAGATTCCACAGAAAAGAGGCTAGCAAAGAGATCCACGAAATACGGATGTAACTCTGTGAGATGAATTAACAGAACACTAAGCAGTTTCTCAGAAAGCTTCTTTCCAGATTTCATCTGAGGATATTTCCTTTTTCACCATAGCCCTCTATGGGCTTCCATATATCACTTTGCCAATTCCACAAGAACTGTCTTAGCGAAAGGCTTCTTGAGGGGAAAGCTGTAACTCTGTGAGATGATTTCACAGAACACAAAGAAGTTTCTCAGAAAGCTTCTTTCTCTTTGTTATCGGAGGATATTTCCTTTGGCCCTATAGTCTCCAAAGGGATCCGAAATATCTGTTCTCAGATTCCACAGAAATAAGGCTAGCAAAGAGATCCACTAAATACAGATGTAACTCTGTGAGACGAATTAACAGAACACTAAGCAGTTTCTGAGAAAGCTTCTTTCCAGATTTCATCTGAGGATATTTCCTTTTTCACCATAGCCCTCTATGGGCTTCCAAATATCACTTTGCCAATTCCACAAGAAGAGTCTTAGCGAAAGACTTCTTGAGGGGAAAGCTGTAACTCTGTGAGATGATTTCAGAGAACACAAAGAAGTTTCTCAGAAAGCTTCTTTCTCTTTGTTATCGGAGGATATTTCCTTTGGACCTATAGTCTTCAAAGGGATCCGAAATATCTCTCCTCAGATTCCACAGAAATAAGGCTAGCAAAGAGATCCAAGAAATACAGATGTATCTGTGTCAGAAGAATTAACAGAACACTAAGCAGTTTCTCAGAAAGCTTCTTTCCAGATTTCATCTGAGGATATTTCCTTTTTCACAGTAGCCCTCTAGGGGCTTCCAAATATCACTTTGCCAATTCCACAAGAACTGTCTTAGCGAAAGGCTTCTTGAGGCAAAGCTGTAACTCTGTGAGATGATTTCACAGAACACAAAGAAGTTTCTCAGAAAGCTTCTTTCTCTTTGTTATCGCATCATATTACCTTCGGCCCTATAGTCTTCAAAGGGATCCGAAATATCTGTTCTCAGATTCCACAGAAATAAGGCTAGCAAAGAGATCCACGAAATACAGATGTAACTCTGTGAGATGAATTAACAGAACACTAAGCAGTTTCTCAGAAAGCTTCTTTCCAGATTTCATCTGAGGATATTTCCTTTTTCACCATAGCCCTCTATGGGCTTACAAATATCACCTTGCCAATTCCACAAGAACTATCTTAGCGAAAAGCTTCTTGAGGGGAAAGCTGTAACTCTGTGAGATGATTTCACAGAACACAAAGAAGTTTCTCAGAAATCTTCTTTCTCTTTGTTATCGGAGGATATTTCCTTTGGCCCTATGGTCTTCAAAGCGATCCGAAATATGTGTTCTCATATTCCACAGAAATAAGGCTAGCAAAGAGATCCACGAAATACAGATGTAACTATGTGAGATGAATTAACAGAACACTAAGCAGTTTCTCAGAAAGCTTCTATCCAGATTTCATCTGAGGATATTTCCTTTTTCACCATAGTCCTCTAGGGGCTTCCAAATATCACTTTGCCAATTACACAAGAACTTTCTTAGCGAAAGGTTTCTTGAGGGGAAAGCTGTAACTCTGTGAGATGATTTCACAGAACACAAAGAAGTTTCTCAGAAAGCTTCTTTCTCTTTGTTATCGGAGGATATTTCCTTTGGCCCTATGGTCTTCAAAGGGATCCGAATTATCTGTTATCAGATTCCACAGAAATAAGGCTAGCAAAGAGATCCAAGAAATACAGATGTATCTGTGTCAGAAGAATTAACAGAACACTAAGCAGTGTCTCAGAAGGCTTCTTTCCAGATTTCATCTGAGGTTATTTCATTTTTCACCATAGCCCTCTATGGGATTCCAAATATCACTTAGCCAATTCAACAAGAACTGTCTTTGCGAAAGGCTTCTTCTAGCGAAAGCTGTAACTCTGTGAGATGATTTCACAGAACACAAAGAAGTTTCTCAGAAAGCTTCTTTCTCTTTGTTATCGGAGGATATTTCCTTTGGACCTATAGTCTTCAAAGGGATCCGAAATATCTGTTCTCAGATTCCACAGAAATAAGGCTAGCAAACAGATCCAAGAAATACAGATGTATCTGTGTCAGAAGAATTAACAGAACACTAAGCAGTGTCTCAGAAGGCTTCTTTCCAGATTTCATCTGAGGTTATTTCCTTTTTCACCATAGCCCTCTATGGGTTTCCAAATATCACTTTGCCAATTCCACAGGAACTGTCTTAGCGAAAGGCTTCTTGAGGGAAAAGCTGTATCTCTGTAAGATGATTTCACGGAACACAAAGAAGTTTCTCAGAAAGCTTCCTTCTCTTTGTTATCGGAGGATATTTCCTTTGGCCCTATGGTCTTCAAAGGGATTCGAAATATCTATTCTCAGATTCCACAGAAATAAGGCTAGCAAAGAGATCCACGAAATAGAGATGGAACTCTGTGAGATGAATTAACAGAACACTAAGCAGTTTCTCAGAAAGCTTCTTTCCAGATTTCATCTGAGGATATTTCCTTTTTCACCATAGTCATCTATGGGCTTCCAAATATCACTTTGCCAATTCCACAAGAACTGTCTTAGCGAAAGGCTTCTTGAGGGGAAAGCTGTAACTCTGTGAGATGATTTCACAGAACACAAAGAAGTTTCTCAGAATGCTTCTTTCTCTTTGTATCAGAGGATATTTCCTTTGGCCCTATGGTCTTCAAAGGGATCCGAAATATCTGTTCTCAGATTCCACAGAAATAAGGCTAGCAAAGAGATCCACGAAATACAGATGTAACTCTGTGAGGTGAATTAACAGAACACTAAGCAGTTTCTCAGAAAGCTTCTTTCCAGATTTCATCTGAGGATATTTACTTTTTCACCATAGCCCTCTATGGGCTTCCAAATATCACTTTGCCAATTCCACAAGAACTGTCTTAGCGAAAGGCTTCTTGAGGGGAAAGTTGTAACTCTGCGAGATGATTTCACAGAATACAAAAAAGTTTCTCAGAAAGCTTCTTTCTCATTGTTATCGGAGGATATTTCCTTTGGCCCTATGGTCTTCAAAGCGATCCGAAATATCTGTTCTCAGATTCCACAGAAATAAGGCTAGCAAAGAGATCCACGAAATAGAGATGGAACTCTGTGAGATGAATTAACAGAACACTAAGCAGTTTCTCAGAAAGCTTCTTTCCAGATTTCATCTGAGGATATTTCCTTTTTCACCATAGTCATCTATGGGCTTCCAAATATCACTTTACCAATTCCACAAGAACTGTCTTAGCGAAAGGCTTCTTGAGGGGAAAGCTGTAACTCTGTGAGATGATTTCACAGAACACAAAGAAGTTTCTCAGAATGCTTCTTTCTCTTTGTATCAGAGGATATTTCCTTTGGCCCTATGGTCTTCAAAGGGATCCGAAATATCTGTTCTCAGATTCCACAGAAATAAGGCTAGCAAAGAGATCCACGAAATACAGATGTAACTCTGTGAGGTGAATTAACAGAACACTAAGCAGTTTCTCAGAAAGCTTCTTTCCAGATTTCATCTGAGGATATTTCCTTTTTCACCATAGCCCTCTATGGGCTTCCAAATATCACTTTGCCAATTCCACAAGAACTGTCTTAGCGAAAGGCTTTTGAGGGGAAAGCTGTAACTCTGTGAGATGATTTCACAGAACACAAAGAAGGTTCTCAGAAAGCTTCTATCTGTTTGTTATCCGAGGATATTTCCTTTGGCCCTATAGTCTTCAAAGGCATCCGAAATACCTGTTCTCAGATTCCACAGAAATAAGGCTAGCAAAGAGATCCACGAAATACAGATGTAACTCTGTCAGATGAATTAACAGAACATTAAGCAGTTTCTCAGAAAGCTTCTTTCCAGATTTCATCTGAGGATATTTCCTTTTTCACCATAGCCCTCTAGGGGCTTCCAAATATCACTTTGCCAATTCCACAAGAACTGTCTTAGCGAAAGGCTTCTTGAGGGGAAAGCTGTAACTCTGTGAGATGATTTCACAGAACACAAAGAAGTTTCTCAGAAAGCTTGTTTCTCTTTGCTGTCGGAGGATATTTCCTTTGGCCCTATAGTCTTCAAAGGTATCCGAAATATCTGTTCTCAGATTCCACAGAAATAAGGCTAGCAAAGAGATCCTCGAAAAACAGATCTAACTCTGTGAGATGAATTAACAGAACAGTAAGCAGTTTCTCAGAAAGCTTCTTTCCGGATTTCGTCTGAGAATATTTCCTTTTTCACCATAGCCCTCTATGGGCTTCCAAATATCACTTTGTCAATTCCACAAGAACTGTCTTAGCGAAAGGCTTGTTGAGGGGAAAGCTGTAACTCCGCGAGATGATTTCACAGAACACAAAGAAGTTTCTCAGAATGCTTCTTTCTCTTTGTTATCGGAGGATATTTCCTTTGGCCCTATGGTCTTCAAAGGGATCCGAAATATCTGTTCTCAGATTCCACAGAAATAAGGCTAGCAAAGAGATCCACTAAATACAGATGTAACTCTGTGAGATGAATTAACAGAACACTAAGCAGTTTCTCACAAAGCTTCTTTCCAGATTTCATCTGAGGATATTTCCTTTTTCACCATAGCCCTCTATGTGCTTCCAAATATCACTTTGCCAATTCCACAAGAACTTCCTTAGCCGAAGGCTTCTTGAAGGGAAAGCTGTAACTCTGTGAGCTGATTTCACAGAACACAAAGAAGTTTCTCAGAGAGCTTCCTTCTCTTTGTTATCGGAGGATATTTCCTTTGGCCCTATGGTCTTCAAAGGGATCCGAAATATCTGTTCTCAGATTCCACAGAAAAGAGGCTAGCAAAGAGATCCACGAAATACAGATGTAACTCTGTGAGATGAATTAACAGAACACTAAGCAGTTTCTCAGAAAGCTTCTTTCCAGATTTCATCTGAGGATATTTCCTTTTTCACCATAGCCCTCTATGGGCTTCCAAATATCACTTTGCCAATTCCACAAGAACTGTCTTAGCGAAAGGCTTCTTGAGGGGAAAGCTGTAACTCTGTGAGATGATTTCACAGAACACAAAGAAGTTTCTCAGAAAGCTTCTTTCTCTTTGTTATCGGAGGATATTTCCTTTGGCCCTATAGTCTCCAAAGGGATCCGAAATATCTGTTCTCAGATTCCACAGAAATAAGGCTAGCAAAGAGATCCACTAAATACAGATGTAACTCTGTGAGACGAATTAACAGAACACTAAGCAGTTTCTCAGAAAGCTTCTTTCCAGATTTCATCTGAGGATATTTCCTTTTTCACCATAGCCCTCTATGGGCTTCCAAATATCACTTTGCCAATTCCACAAGAAGAGTCTTAGCGAAAGACTTCTTGAGGGGAAAGCTGTAACACTGTGAGATGATTTCAGAGAACACAAAGAAGTTTCTCAGAAAGCTTCTTTCTCTTTGTTATCGGAGGATATTTCCTTTAGACCTATAGTCTTCAAAGGGATCCGAAATATCTCTTCTCAGATTCCACAGAAATAAGGCTAGCAAAGAGATCCAAGAAATACAGATGTATCTGTGTCAGAAGAATTAACAGAACACTAAGCAGTTTCTCAGAAAGCTTCTTTCCAGATTTCATCTGAGGATATTTCCTTTTTCACAGTAGCCCTCTAGGGGCTTCCAAATATAACTTTGCCAATTCCACAAGAACTGTCTTAGCGAAAGGCTTCTTGACGCAAAGCTGTAACTCTGTGAGATGATTTCACAGAACACAAAGAAGTTTCTCAGAAAGCTTCTTTCTCTTTCTTATCGCAGGATATTACCTTCGGCCCTATAGTCTTCAAAGGGATCCGAAATATCTGTTCTCAGATTCCACAGAAATAAGGCTAGCAAAGAGATCCACGAAATACAGATGTAACTCTGTGAGATGAATTAACAGAACACTAAGCAGTTTCTCAGAAAGCTTCTTTCCAAATTTCATCTGAGGATATTTCCTTTTTCACCATAGCCCTCTATGGGCTTACAAATATCACCTTGCCAATTCCACAAGAACTATCTTAGCGAAAGGCTTCTTGAGGGGAAAGCTGTAACTCTGTGAGATGATTTCACAGAACACAAAGAAGTTTCTCAGAAATCTTCTTTCTCTTTGTTATCGGAGGATATTTCCTTTGGCCCTATGGTCTTCAAAGCGATCCGAAATATGTGTTCTCAGATTCCACAGAAATAAGGCTAGCAAAGAGATCCACGAAATACAGATGTAACTATGTGAGATGAATTAACAGAACACTAAGCAGTTTCTCAGAAAGCTTCTATCCAGATTTCATCTGAGGATATTTCCTTTTTCACCATAGTCCTCTAGGGGCTTCCAAATATCACTTTGCCAATTCCACAAGAACTGTCTTAGCGAAAGGTTTCTTGAGGGGAAAGCTGTAACTCTGTGAGATGATTTCACAGAACACAAAGAAGTTTCTCAGAAAGCTTCTTTCTCTTTGTTATCGGAGGATATTTCCTTTGGTCCTATGGTCTTCAAAGGGATCCGAATTATCTGTTATCAGATTCCACAGAAATAAGGCTAGCAAAGAGATCCAAGAAATACAGATGTATCTGTGTCAGAAGAATTAACAGAACACTAAGCAGTGTCTCAGAAGGCTTCTTTCCAGATTTCATCTGAGGTTATTTCATTTTTCACCATAGCCCTCTATGGGATTCCAAATATCACTTAGCCAATTCAACAAGAACTGTCTTTGTGAAAGGCTTCTTCTAGCGAAAGCTGTAACTCTGTGAGATGATTTCACAGAACACAAAGAAGTTTCTCAGAAAGCTTCTTTCTCTTTGTTATCGGAGGATATTTCCTTTGGACCTATAGTCTTCAAAGGGATCCGAAATATCTGTTCTCAGATTCCACAGAAATAAGGCTAGCAAACAGATCCAAGAAATACAGATGTATCTGTGTCAGAAGAATTAACAGAACACTAAGCAGTGTCTCAGAAGGCTTCTTTCCAGATTTCATCTGAGGTTATTTCCTTTTTCACCATAGCCCTCTATGGGTTTCCAAATATCACTTTGCCAATTCCACAGGAACTGTCTTAGCGAAAGGCTTCTTGAGGGGAAAGCTGTAACTCTGTAAGATGATTTCACGGAACACAAAGAAGTTTCTCAGAAAGCTTCCTTCTCTTTGTTATCGGAGGATATTTCCTTTGGCCCTATGGTCTTCAAAGGGATTCGAAATATCTATTCTCAGATTCCACAGAAAAAAGGCTAGCAAAGGGATCCACGAAATACAGATGTAACTCTGTGAGATGAATTAAAAGAACACTAAGCAGTGTCTCAGAAACTTCTTTCCACATTTCATCTGAGGATATTTCCTTTTTCACCATAGCCCTCTATAGGCTTCCAAATATCACTTTGACAATTCCACAAGAACTGTCTTAGCGAAAGGCTTCTTGAGGGGAAAGCTGTAACTCTGTGAGATGATTTCACAGAACACAAAGAAGTTTCTCAGAAAGCTTCTTTCTCTTTGTTATCGGAGGATATTTCCTTTGGCCCTATGATCTCCAAAGGGATCCGAAATATCTGTTCTCAGATTCCACAGAAATAAGGCTAGCAAAGAGATCCACGAAATACAGATGTAACTCTGTGAGATGAATTAACAGAACACTAAGCAGTTTCTCAGAAAGCTTCTTTCCAGATTTCATCTGAGGATATTTCCTTTTTCACCATAGCCCTCTATGGGCTTCCAAATATCACTTTGCCAATTCCACAAGAACTGTCTTAGCGAAAGGCTTCTTGAGGGGAAAGCTGTAACTCTGCGAGATGATTTCGCAGAATACAAAAAAGTTTCTCAGAAAGCTTCTTTCTCTTTGTTATCAGAGGATATTTCCTTTGGCCCTATGGTCTTCAAAGCGATCCGAAATATCTGTTCTCAGATTCCACAGAAATAAGGCTAGCAAAGAGATCCACGAAATAGAGAAGGAACTCTGTGAGATGAATTAACAGAACACTAAGCAGTTTCTCAGAAAGCTTCTTTCCAGATTTCATCTGAGGATATTTCCTTTTTCACCATAGTCATCTATGGGCTTCCAAATATCACTTTGCCAATTCCACAAGAACTGTCTTAGCGAAAGGCTTCTTGAGGGGAAAGCTGTAACTCTGTGAGATGATTTCACAGAACACAAAGAAGTTTCTCAGAATGCTTCTTTCTCTTTGTATCAGAGGATATTTCCTTTGGCCCTATGGTCTTCAAAGGGATCCGAAATATCTGTTCTCAGATTCCACAGAAATAAGGCTAGCAAAGAGATCCACGAAATACAGATGTAACTCTGTGAGGTGAATTAACAGAACACTAAGCAGTTTCTCAGAAAGCTTCTTCCAGATTTCATCTGAGGATATTTCCTTTTTCACCATAGCCCTCTATGGGCTTCCAAATATCACTTTGCCAATTCCACAAGAACTGTCTTAGCGAAAGGCTTTTGAGGGGAAAGCTGTAACTCTGTGAGATGATTTCACAGAACACAAAGAAGGTTCTCAGAAAGCTTCTATCTGTTTGTTATCCGAGGATATTTCCTTTGGCCCTATAGTCTTCAAAGGCATCCGAAATACCTGTTCTCAGTTTCCACAGAAATAAGGCTAGCAAAGAGATCCACGAAATACAGATGTTACTCTGTCAGATGAATTAACAGAACATTAAGCAGTTTCTCAGAAAGCTTCTTTCCAGATTTCATCTGAGGATATTTCCTTTTTCACCATAGCCCTCTAGGGGCTTCCAAATATCACTTTGCCAATTCCACAAGAACTGTCTTAGCGAAAGGCTTCTTGAAAGGGAAAGCTGTAACTCTGTGAGATGATTTCACAGAACACAGAGAAGTTTCTCAGAAAGCTTGTTTCTCTTTGCTGTCGGAGGATATTTCCTTTGGCCCTATAGTCTTCAAAGGTATCCGAAATATCTGTTCTCAGATTCCACAGAAATAAGGCTAGCAAAGAGATCCTCGAAAAACAGATGTAACTCTGTGAGATGAATTAACAGAACAGTAAGCAGTTTCTCAGAAAGCTTCTTTCCGGATTTCGTCTGAGGATATTTCCTTTTTCACCATAGCCCTCTATGGGCTTCCAAATATCACTTTGTCAATTCCACAAGAACTGTCTTAGCGAAAGGCTTCTTGAGGGGAAAGCTGTAGCTACGCGAGATGATTTCACAGAACACAAAGAAGTTTCTCAGAATGCTTCTTTCTCTTTGTTATCGGAGGATATTTCCTTTGGCCCTATGATCTTCAAAGGGATCCGAAATATCTGTTCTCAGATTCCACAGAAATAAGGCTAGCAAAGAGATCCACTAAATACAGATGTAACTCTGTGAGATGAATTAACAGAACACTAAGCAGTTTCTCACAAAGCTTCTTTCCAGATTTCATCTGAGGATATTTCCTTTTTCACCATAGCCCTCTAAGTGCTTCCAAATATCACTTTGCCAATTCCACAAGAACTTCCTTAGCCGAAGGCTTCTTGAAGGGAAAGCTGTAACTCTGTGAGCTGATTTCACAGAACACAAAGAAGTTTCTCAGAGAGCTTCCTTCTCTTTGTTATCGGAGGATATTTCCTTTGGCCCTATGGTCTTCAAAGGGATCCGAAATATCTGTTCTCAGATTCCACAGAAAAGAGGCTAGCAAAGAGATCCACGAAATACAGATGTAACTCTGTGAGATGAATTAACAGAACACTAAGCAGTTTCTCAGAAAGCTTCTTTCCAGATTTCATCTGAGGATATTTACTTTTTCACCATAGCCCTCTATGGGCTTCCAAATATCACTTTGCCAATTCCACAAGAACTGTCTTAGCGAAAGGCTTCTTGAGGGGAAAGCTGTAACTCTGTGAGATGATTTCACAGAACACAAAGAAATTTCTCAGAAAGCTTCTTTCTCTTTGTTATCGGAGGATATTTCCTTTGGCCCTATAGTCTCCAAAGGGATCCGAAATATCTGTTCTCAGATTCCACAGAAATAAGGCTAGCAAAGAGATCCAAGAAATACAGATGTAACTCTGTGAGACGAATTAACAGAACACTAAGCAGTTTCTCAGAAAGCTTCTTTCCAGATTTCATCTGAGGATATTTCCTTTTTCACCATAGCCCTCTATGGGCTTCCAAATATCACTTTGCCAATTCCACAAGAAGAGTCTTAGCGAAAGACTTCTTGAGGGGAAAGCTGTAACTCTGTGAGATGATTTCACAGAACACAAAGAAGTTTCTCAGAAAGCTTCTTTCTCTTTGTTATCGGAGGATATTTCCTTTGTCCCTGTAATCTTCAAAGGGATCCGAAATATCTGATCTCAGATTCCATAGAAATAAGGCTAGCAAGGAGATCCACGACATACAGATGTAACTCTGTGAGATGAATTAACAGAACACTAAGCAGTTTCTCAGAAAGCTTCTTTCCAGATTTCGTCTGCGGATATTTCCTTTTACACCATAGTCCTCTATGAGCTTCCAAATATCACTTTGCCAATTCCACAAGAACTGTCTTAGCGAAAGGCTTCTTGAGGGGAAAGCTGTAACTCTGTGAGATGATTTCACAGAACACAAAGAAGTTTCTCAGAAAGCTTCTTTCTCTTTGTTATCGGAGGATATTTCCTTTGGCCCTATAGTCTTCAAAGGGATCCGAAATATCTGTTCTCAGATTCCACACAAATAAGGCTAGCAAAGAGATCCACGAAATACAGATGTAACTCTGTGAGACGAATTAAGAGAACACTAAGCAGTTTCTCAGAAAGCTTCTTTCCAGATTTCATCTGAGGATATTTCCTTTTTCACCATAGCCCTCTATGGGCTTCCAAATATCACTTTGCCAATTCCACAAGAACAGTCTTAGCGAAAGACTTCTTGAGGGGAAAGCTGTAACTCTGTGAGATGATTTCACAGAACACAAAGAAGTTTCTCAGAAAGCTTCTTTCTCTTTGTTATCGGAGGATATTTCCTTTGTCCCTGTAGTCTTCAAAGGGATCCGAAAAATCTGTTCTCAGATTCCACAGAAATAAGGCTAGCAAAGAGATCCACGAAATACAGATGTAACTCTGTGAGATGAATTAACAGAACACTAAGCAGTTTCTCAGAACGCTTCATTCCAGATTTCGTCTGGGGATATTTCCTTTTTCACCATAACCCTGTATGGGCTTCCAAATATCACTTTGCCAATTCCACAAGAACTGCCTTAGCGAAAGGCTTCTTGATGGGAAAGCTGTAACTCTGTGAGATGATTTCACAGAACACAAAGAAGTTTCTCAGAAAGCTTCTTTCTCTTTGTTATCGGAGGATATTTCCTTTGGCCCTATAGTCTTCAAAGGGATCCGAAATATCTGTTATCAGATTCCACAGAAATAAGGCTAGCAAAGAGATCCTCGAAATACAGATGTAACTCTGTGAGATGAATTAACAGAACACTAAGCAGTTTCTCAGAAAGCTTCTTTCCGGATTTCGTCTGAGGATATTTCCTTTTTCACCATAGCCCTCTATGGGCTTCCAAATATCACTTTATCAATTCCACAAGAACTGTCTTAGCGAAAGGCTTCTTGAGGGGAAAGCTGTAACTCTGCGAGATGATTTCACAGAACACAAAGATGTTTCTCAGAATGCTTCTTTCTCTTTGTTATCGGAGGATATTTCCTTTGGCCCTATGGTCTTCAAAGGGATCCGAAATATCTGTTCTCAGATTCCACAGAAATAAGGCTAGCAAAGAGATCCACGAAATACAGATGTAACTCTGTGAGTTGAATTAACAGCACACTAAGCAGTTTCTCAGAAAGCTTCTATCCAGATTTCATCTGAGGATATTTCCTTTTTCACCATAGTCCTCTAGGGGCTTCCAAATATCACTTTGCCAATTCCACAAGAACTGTCTTAGCGAAAGGTTTCTTGAGGGGAAAGCTGTAACTCTGTGAGATGATTTCACAGAACACAAAGAAGTTTCTCAAAAAGCTTCTTTCTCTTTGTTATCGGAGGATATTTCCTTTGGCCCTATGGTCTTCAAAGGGATCCGAATTATCTGTTATCAGATTCCACAGAAATAAGGCTAGCAAAGAGATCCAAGAAATACAGATGTATCTGTGTCAGAAGAATTAACAGAACACTAAGCAGTGTCTCAGAAGGCTTCTTTCCAGATTTCATCTGAGGTTATTTCCTTTTTCACCATAGCCCTCTATGGGATTCCAAATATCACTTAGCCAATTCAACAAGAACTGTCTTTGCGAAAGGCTTCTTCTAGCGAAAGCTGTAACTCTGTGAGATGATTTCACAGAACACAAAGAAGTTTCTCAGAAAGCTTCTTTCTCTTTGTTATCGGAGGATATTTCCTTTGGACCTATAGTCTTCAAAGGGATCCGAAATATCTGTTCTCAGATTCCACAGAAATAAGGCTAGCAAAGAGATCCTCGAAATACAGATGTAACTCTGTGAGATGAATTAACAGAACACTAAGCAGTTTCTCAGAAAGCTTCTTTCCAGATTTCATCTGAGGATATTTCCTTTTTCACCATAGCCCTCTATGGGATTCCAAATATCACTAGGCCAATTCAACAAGAACTGTCTTTGCGAAAGGCTTCTTCTAGCGAAAGCTGTAACTCTGTGAGATGATTTCACAGAACACAAAGAAGTTTCTCAGAAAGCTTCTTTCTCTTTGTTATCGGAGGATATTTCCTTTGGACCTATAGTCTTCAAAGGGATCCTAAATATCTGTTCTCAGATTCCACAGAAATAAGGCTAGCAAACAGATCCAAGAAATACAGATGTATCTGTGTCAGAAGAATTAACAGAACACTAAGCAGTTTCTCAGAAGGCTTCTTTCCAGATTTCATCTGAGGTTATTTCTTTTTCAACATAGCCCTCTATGGGTTTCCAAATATCACTTTGCCAATTCCACAGGAACTGTCTTAGCGAAAGGCTTCTTGAGGGGAAAGCTGTAACTCTGTGAGATGATTTCACGGAACACAAAGAAGTTTCTCAGAAAGCTTCCTTCTCTTTGTTATCGGAGGATATTTCCTTTGGCCCTATGGTCTTAAAAGGGATACGAAATATCTGTTCTCAGATTCAACAGAAAAAAGGCTAGCAAAGGGATCCACGAAATACAGATGTAACTCTGTGAGATGAATTAACAGAACACCAAGCAGTGTCTCAGAAAGCTTCTTTCCAGATTTCATCTGAGGATATTTCCTTTTTCACCATAGCCCTCTATGGGCTTCCAAATATCACTTTGCAAATTCCACAAGAACTGTCTTAGCGAAAGGCTTCTTGAGGGGAAAGCTGTAACTCTGAGAGATGATTTCACAGAACACAAAGATGTTTCTCAGAAAGATTCTTTCTCTTTGGTATCGGAGGATATTTCCTTTGGACCTATAGTCTTCAAAGGGATCCGAAATATCTCTTCTCAGATTCCACAGAAATAAGGCTAGCAAAGAGATCCAAGAAATACAGATGTATCTGTGTCAGAAGAATTAACAGAAAACTAAGAAGTTTCTCAGAAAGCTTCTTTCGAGATTTCATCTGAGGATATTTCCTTTTTCACATTCGCCCTCTAGGGGCTTCCAAATATCACTTTGCCAATTCCACAAGAACTGTCTTAGCGAAAGGCTTCTTGAGGCAAAGCTGTAACTCTGTGAGATGATTTCACAGAACACAAAGAAGTTTCTCAGAAAGCTTCTTTCTCTTTCTTATCGGAGGATATTACCTTCGGCCCTATAGTCTTCAAAGGGATCCGAAATATCTGTTCTCAGATTCCACAGAAATAAGGCCAGCAAAGAGATCCACGAAATACAGATGTAACTCTGTGAGATGAATTAACAGAACACTAAGCAGTTTCTCAGAAAGCTTCTTTCCAGATTTCATCTGAGGATATTTCCTTTTTCACCATAGCCCTCTAAGGGCTTAAAAATATCACCCTGCCAATTCCACAAGAACTATCTTAGCGAAAGGCTTCTTGAGGGGAAAGCTGTAACTCTGTGAGATGATTTCACAGAACACAAAGAAGTTTCTCAGAAAGCTTCTTTCTCTTTGTTATCCGAGGATATTTCCTTTGGCCCTATGGTCTTCAAAGCGATCCGAAATATCTGTTCTCAGATTCCACAGAAATAAGGCTAGCAAAGAGATCCACGAAATACAGATGTAACTATGTGAGATGAATTAACGGAACACTAAGCAGTTTCTCAGAAAGCTTCTATCCAGATTTCATCTGAGGATATTTCCTTTTTCACCATAGTCCTCTAGGGGCTTCCAAATATCACTTTGCCAATTCCACAAGAACTGTCTTAGCGAAAGGTTTCTTGAGGGGAAAGCTGTAACTCTGTGAGATGATTTCACAGAACACAAAGAAGTTTCTCAGAAAGCTTCTTTCTCTTTGTTATCGGAGGATATTTCCTTTGTCCCTATGGTCTTCAAAGGGATTCGAAATATCTGTTATCAGATTCCACAGAAATAAGGCTAGCAAAGAGATCCAAGAAATACAGATGTATCTGTGTCAGAAGAATTAACAGAACACTAAGCAGTGTCTCAGAAGGCTTCTTTCCAGATTTCATCTGAGGTTATTTCCTTTTTCACCATAGCTCTCTATGGGATTCCAAATATCACTTAGCCAATTCAACAAGAACTGTCTTTGCGAAAGGCTTCTTCTAGCGAAAGCTGTAACTCGGTGAGATGATTTCACAGAACACAAAGAAGTTTCTCAGAAAGCTTCTTTCTCTTTGTTATCGGAGGATATTTCCTTTGGACCTATAGTCTTCAAAGGGATCCGAAATATCTGTTCTCAGATTCCACAGAAATAAGGCTAGCAAACAGATCCAAGAAATACAGATGTATCTGTGTCAGAAGAATTAACAGAACACTAAGCAGTGTCTCAGAAGGCTTCTTTCCAGATTTCATCTGAGGTTATTTCCTTTTTCACCATAGCCCTCTATGGGTTTCCAAATATCACTTTGCCAATTCCACAGAAACTGTCTTAGCGAAAGGCTTCTTGAGGGGAAAGCTGTAACTCTGTGAGATGATTTCACGGAACACAAAGAAGTTTCCAGAAAGCTTCCTTCTCTTTGTTATCGGAGGATATTTCCTTTGGCCCTATGGTCTTCAAAGAGATTCGAAATATCTGTTCTCAGATTCCACAGAAAAAAGGCTAGCAAAGGGATCCACGAAATACAGATGTAACTCTGTGAGATGAATTAACAGAACACTAAGCAGTGTCTCAGAAAGCTTCTTTCCACATTTCATCTGAGGATATTTCCTTTTTCACCATAGCCCTCTATTGGCTTCCAAATATCACTTTGCCAATTCCACAAGAACTGTCTTAGCGAAAGGCTTCTTGAGGGGAAAGCTGTTACTCTGTGAGATGATTTCACAGAACACAAAGAAGTTTCTCAGAAAGCTTCTTTCTCTTTGTTATCGGAGGATATTTCCTTTGGCCCTATGGTCTTCAAAGCGATCCGAAATATCTGTTCTCAGATTCCACAGAAATAAGGCTAGCAAAGAGATCCACGAAATACAGATGTAACTATGTGAGATGAATTAACAGAACACTAAGCAGTTTCTCAGAAAGCTTCTATCCAGATTTCATCTGAGGATATTTCCTTTTTCACCATAGTCCTCTAGGGGCTTCCAAATATCACTTTGCAAATTCCACAAGAACTGTCTTAGCGAAAGGTTTCTTGAGGGGAAAGCTGTAACTCTGTGAGATGATTTCACAGAACACAAAGAAGTTTCTCAGAAAGCTTCTTTCTCTTTGTTATCGGAGGATATTTCCTTTGGCCCTATGGTCTTCAAAGGGATCCGAATTATCTGTTATCAGATTCCACAGAAATGAGGCTAGCAAAGAGATCCAAGAAATACAGATGTATCTGTGTCAGAAGAATTAACAGAACACTAAGCAGTGTTTCAGAAGGCTTCTTTCCAGATTTCATCTGAGGTTATTTCCTTTTTCACCATAGCCCTCTATGGGATTCCAAATATCACTTAGCCAATTCAACAAGAGCTGTCTTTGCGAAAGGCTTCTTCTAGCGAAAGCTCTAACTCTGTGAGATGATTTCACAGAACACAAAGAAGTTTCTCAGAAAGCTTCTTTCACTTTGTTATCGGAGGATATTTCCTTTGGACCTATAGTCTTCAAAGGGATCCGAAATATCTGTTCTCAGATTCCACAGAAATAAGGCTAGCAAACAGATCCAAGAAATACAGATGTATCTGTGTCAGAAGAATTAACAGTACACTAAGCAGTTTCTCAGAAGGCTTCTTTCCAGATTTCATCTGAGGTTATTTCCTTTCTCACCCTAGCCCTCTATGGGTTTCCAAATATCACTTTGCCAATTCCACAGGAACTGTCTTAGCGAAAGGCTTCTTGAGGGGAAAGCTGTAACTCTGTGAGATGATTTCACAGAACACAAAGAAGTTTCTCAGAAAGCTTCTTTCTCTTTGTTATCGGAGGATATTTCCTTTGGCCCTATGGTCTTCAAAGGGATCCGAATTATCTGTTATCGGATTCCACAGAAATAAGGCTAGCAAAGAGATCCAAGAAATACAGATGTATCTGTGTCAGAAGAATTAACAGAACACTAAGCAGTGTCTCAGAAGGCTTCTTTCCAGATTTCATCTGAGGTTATTTCCTTTTTCACCATAGCCCTCTATGGGATTCCAAATATCACTTTGCCAATTCAACAAGAACTGTCTTTGCGAAAGGCTTCTTCTAGCGAAAGCTGTAACTCTGTGAGATGATTTCACAGAACACAAAGAAGTTTCTCAGAAAGCTTCTTTCTCTTTGTTATCGGAGGATATTTCCTTTGGACCTATAGTCTTCAAAGGGATCCGAAATATCTGTTCTCAGATTCCACAGAAATAAGGCTAGCAAACAGATCCAAGAAATACAGATGTATCTGTGTCAGAAGAATTAACAGAACACTAAGCAGTGTCTCAGAAGGCTTCTTTCCAGATTTCATCTGAGGTTATTTCCTTTTTCACCATAGCCCTCTATGGGTTTCCAAATATCACTTTGCCAATTCCACAGGAACTGTCTTAGCGAAAGGCTTCTTGAGGGGAAAGCTGTAACTCTGTGAGATGATTTCACGGAACACAAAGAAGTTTCTCAGAAAGCTTCCTTCTCTTTGTTATCGGAGGATATTTCCTTTGGCCCTATGGTCTTCAAAGGGATTCGAAATATCTGTTCTCAGATTCCACAGAAAAAAGGCTAGCAAAGGGATCCACGAAATACAGATGTAACTCTGTGAGATGAATTAACAGAACACTAAGCAGTGTCTCAGAAAGCTTCTTTCCACATTTCATCTGAGGATATTTCCTTTTTCACCATAGCCCTCTATGGGCTTCCAAATATCACTTTGCCAATTCCACAAGAACTGTCTTAGCGAAAGGCTTCTAGAGGGGAAAGCTGTTACTCTGTGAGATGATTTCACAGAACACAAAGAAGTTTCTCAGAAAGCTTCTTTCTCTTTGTTATCGGAGGATATTTCCTTTGGCCCTATGATCTCCAAAGGGATCCGAAATATCTGTTCTCAGATTCCACAGAAATAAGGCTAGCAAAGAGATCCACGAAATACAGATGTAACTCTGTGAGATGAATTAACAGAACACTAAGCAGTTTCTCAGAAAGCTTCTTTCCAGATTTCATCTGAGGATATTTCCTTTTTCACCATAGCCCTCTATGGGCTTCCAAATATCACTTTGCCAATTCCACAAGAACTGTCTTAGCGAAAGGCTTCTTGAGGGGAAAGCTGTAACTCTGCGAGATGATTTCACAGAATACAAAAAAGTTTCTCAGAAAGCTTCTTTCTCTTTGTTATCGGAGGATATTTCCTTTGGCCCTATGGTCTTCAAAGCGATCCGAAATATCTGTTCTCAGATTCCACAGAAATAAGGCTAGCAAAGAGATCCACGAAATAGAGATGGAACTCTGTGACATGAATTAACAGAACACTAAGCAGTTTCTCAGAAAGCTTCTTTCCAGATTTCATCTGAGGATATTTCCTTTTTCACCATAGCCCTCTATGGGCTTCCAAATATCACTTTGCCAATTCCACAAGAACTGACTTAGCGAAAGGCTTCTTGAAGGGAAAGCTGTAACTCAGTGAGATGATTTCACAGAACACAAAGAAGTTTCTCAGAAAGCTTCTTTCTCTTTGTTATCGGAGGGTATTACCTTTGGCCCTATATTCTCCAAAGGGATCTGAAATATCTGTTCTCAGATTCCAGAGAAATAAGGCTAGCAAAGAGATCCACGAAATACAGATGTAACTATGTGAGATGAATTAAAAGAACACTAAGCAGTTTCTCAGAAACTTCTATCCAGATTTCATCTGAGGATATTTCCTTTTTCACCATAGTCCTCTAGGGGCTTCCAAATATCACTTTGCCAATTCCACAAGAACTGTCTTAGCGAAAGGCTTCTTGAGGGGAAAGCTGTAACTCTGTGAGATGATTTCACAGAACACAAAGAAGTTTCTCAGAAAGCTTCTTTCTCTTTGTTATCGGAGGATATTTCCTTTGGCCCTATGGTCTTCAAAGGGATCAGAAATATCTGTTCTCAGATTCCACAGAAATAAGGCTAGCAAAGAGATCCACGAAATACAGATGTAATACTGTGAGATGAATTAACAGAACACTAAGCAGTTTCTCACAAAGCTTCTTTCCAGATTTCATCTGAGGATATTTCCTTTTTCACCATAGCCCTCTATGGGCTTCCAAATATCACTTTGCCAATTCCACAAGAACTTCCTTAGCCGAAGGCTTCTTGAAGGGAAAGCTGTAACTCTGTGAGCTGATTTCACAGAACACAAAGAAGTTTCTCAGAGAGCTTCCTTCTCTTTGTTATCGGAGGATATTTCCTTTGGCCCTATGGTCTTCAAAGGGATCCGAAATATCTGTTCTCAGATTCCACAGAAAAGAGGCTAGCAAAGAGATCCACGAAATACAGATGTAACTCTGTGAGATGAATTAACAGAACACTAAGCAGTTTCTCAGAAAGCTTCTTTCCAGATTTCATCTGAGGATATTTCCTTTTTCACCATAGCCCTCTATTGGCTTCCAAATATCACTTTGCCAATTCCACAAGAACTGTCTTAGCGAAAGGCTTCTTGAGGGGAAAGCTGTTACTCTGTGAGATGATTTCACAGAACACAAAGAAGTTTCTCAGAAAGCTTCTTTCTCTTTGTTATCGGAGGATATTTCCTTTGGCCCTATGGTCTTCAAAGCGATCCGAAATATCTGTTCTCAGATTCCACAGAAATAAGGCTAGCAAAGAGATCCACGAAATACAGATGTAACTATGTGAGATGAATTAACAGAACACTAAGCAGTTTCTCAGAAAGCTTCTATCCAGATTTCATCTGAGGATATTTCCTTTTTCACCATAGTCCTCTAGGGGCTTCCAAATATCACTTTGCAAATTCCACAAGAACTGTCTTAGCGAAAGGTTTCTTGAGGGGAAAGCTGTAACTCTGTGAGATGATTTCACAGAACACAAAGAAGTTTCTCAGAAAGCTTCTTTCTCTTTGTTATCGGAGGATATTTCCTTTGGCCCTATGGTCTTCAAAGGGATCCGAATTATCTGTTATCAGATTCCACAGAAATGAGGCTAGCAAAGAGATCCAAGAAATACAGATGTATCTGTGTCAGAAGAATTAACAGAACACTAAGCAGTGTTTCAGAAGGCTTCTTTCCAGATTTCATCTGAGGTTATTTCCTTTTTCACCATAGCCCTCTATGGGATCCCAAATATCACTTAGCCAATTCAACAAGAGCTGTCTTTGCGAAAGGCTTCTTCTAGCGAAAGCTCTAACTCTGTGAGATGATTTCACAGAACACAAAGAAGTTTCTCAGAAAGCTTCTTTCACTTTGTTATCGGAGGATATTTCCTTTGGACCTATAGTCTTCAAAGGGATCCGAAATATCTGTTCTCAGATTCCACAGAAATAAGGCTAGCAAACAGATCCAAGAAATACAGATGTATCTGTGTCAGAAGAATTAACAGTACACTAAGCAGTTTCTCAGAAGGCTTCTTTCCAGATTTCATCTGAGGTTATTTCCTTTCTCACCCTAGCCCTCTATGGGTTTCCAAATATCACTTTGCCAATTCCACAGGAACTGTCTTAGCGAAAGGCTTCTTGAGGGGAAAGCTGTAACTCTGTGAGATGATTTCACAGAACACAAAGAAGTTTCTCAGAAAGCTTCTTTCTCTTTGTTATCGGAGGATATTTCCTTTGGCCCTATGGTCTTCAAAGGGATCCGAATTATCTGTTATCGGATTCCACAGAAATAAGGCTAGCAAAGAGATCCAAGAAATACAGATGTATCTGTGTCAGAAGAATTAACAGAACACTAAGCAGTGTCTCAGAAGGCTTCTTTCCAGATTTCATCTGAGGTTATTTCCTTTTTCACCATAGCCCTCTATGGGATTCCAAATATCACTTTGCCAATTCAACAAGAACTGTCTTTGCGAAAGGCTTCTTCTAGCGAAAGCTGTAACTCTGTGAGATGATTTCACAGAACACAAAGAAGTTTCTCAGAAAGCTTCTTTCTCTTTGTTATCGGAGGATATTTCCTTTGGACCTATAGTCTTCAAAGGGATCCGAAATATCTGTTCTCAGATTCCACAGAAATAAGGCTAGCAAACAGATCCAAGAAATACAGATGTATCTGTGTCAGAAGAATTAACAGAACACTAAGCAGTGTCTCAGAAGGCTTCTTTCCAGATTTCATCTGAGGTTATTTCCTTTTTCACCATAGCCCTCTATGGGTTTCCAAATATCACTTTGCCAATTCCACAGGAACTGTCTTAGCGAAAGGCTTCTTGAGGGGAAAGCTGTAACTCTGTGAGATGATTTCACGGAACACAAAGAAGTTTCTCAGAAAGCTTCCTTCTCTTTGTTATCGGAGGATATTTCCTTTGGCCCTATGGTCTTCAAAGGGATTCGAAATATCTGTTCTCAGATTCCACAGAAAAAAGGCTAGCAAAGGGATCCACGAAATACAGATGTAACTCTGTGAGATGAATTAACAGAACACTAAGCAGTGTCTCAGAAAGCTTCTTTCCACATTTCATCTGAGGATATTTCCTTTTTCACCATAGCCCTCTATGGGCTTCCAAATATCACTTTGCCAATTCCACAAGAACTGTCTTAGCGAAAGGCTTCTTGAGGGGAAAGCTGTTACTCTGTGAGATGATTTCACAGAACACAAAGAAGTTTCTCAGAAAGCTTCTTTCTCTTTGTTATCGGAGGATATTTCCTTTGGCCCTATGATCTCCAAAGGGATCCGAAATATCTGTTCTCAGATTCCACAGAAATAAGGCTAGCAAAGAGATCCACGAAATACAGATGTAACTCTGTGAGATGAATTAACAGAACACTAAGCAGTTTCTCAGAAAGCTTCTTTCCAGATTTCATCTGAGGATATTTCCTTTTTCACCATAGCCCTCTATGGGCTTCCAAATATCACTTTGCCAATTCCACAAGAACTGTCTTAGCGAAAGGCTTCTTGAGGGGAAAGCTGTAACTCTGCGAGATGATTTCACAGAATACAAAAAAGTTTCTCAGAAAGCTTCTTTCTCTTTGTTATCGGAGGATATTTCCTTTGGCCCTATGGTCTTCAAAGCGATCCGAAATATCTGTTCTCAGATTCCACAGAAATAAGGCTAGCAAAGAGATCCACGAAATAGAGATGGAACTCTGTGACATGAATTAACAGAACACTAAGCAGTTTCTCAGAAAGCTTCTTTCCAGATTTCATCTGAGGATATTTCCTTTTTCACCATAGCCCTCTATGGGCTTCCAAATATCACTTTGCCAATTCCACAAGAACTGACTTAGCGAAAGGCTTCTTGAGGGGAAAGCTGTAACTCAGTGAGATGATTTCACAGAACACAAAGAAGTTTCTCAGAAAGCTTCTTTCTCTTTGTTATCGGAGGGTATTACCTTTGGCCCTATATTCTCCAAAGGGATCTGAAATATCTGTTCTCAGATTCCAGAGAAATAAGGCTAGCAAAGAGATCCACGAAATACAGATGTAACTATGTGAGATGAATTAAAAGAACACTAAGCAGTTTCTCAGAAACTTCTATCCAGATTTCATCTGAGGATATTTCCTTTTTCACCATAGTCCTCTAGGGGCTTCCAAATATCACTTTGCCAATTCCACAAGAACTGTCTTAGCGAAAGGCTTCTTGAGGGGAAAGCTGTAACTCTGTGAGATGATTTCACAGAACACAAAGAAGTTTCTCAGAAAGCTTCTTTCTCTTTGTTATCGGAGGATATTTCCTTTGGCCCTATGGTCTTCAAAGGGATCAGAAATATCTGTTCTCAGATTCCACAGAAATAAGGCTAGCAAAGAGATCCACGAAATACAGATGTAATTCTGTGAGATGAATTAACAGAACACTAAGCAGTTTCTCACAAAGCTTCTTTCCAGATTTCATCTGAGGATATTTCCTTTTTCACCATAGCCCTCTATGGGCTTCCAAATATCACTTTGCCAATTCCACAAGAACTTCCTTAGCCGAAGGCTTCTTGAAGGGAAAGCTGTAACTCTGTGAGCTGATTTCACAGAACACAAAGAAGTTTCTCAGAGAGCTTCCTTCTCTTTGTTATCGGAGGATATTTCCTTTGGCCCTATGGTCTTCAAAGGGATCCGAAATATCTGTTCTCAGATTCCACAGAAAAGAGGCTAGCAAAGAGATCCACGAAATACAGATGTAACTCTGTGAGATGAATTAACAGAACACTAAGCAGTTTCTCAGAAAGCTTCTTTCCAGATTTCATCTGAGGATATTTACTTTTTCACCATAGCCCTCTATGGGCTTCCAAATATCACTTTGCCAATTCCACAAGAACTGTCTTAGCGAAAGGCTTCTTGAGGGGAAAGCTGTAACTCTGTGAGATGATTTCACAGAACACAAAGAAGTTTCTCAGAAAGCTTCTTTCTCTTTGTTATCGGAGGATATTTCCTTTGGCCCTATAGTCTCCAAAGGGATCCGAAATATCTGTTCTCAGATTCCACAGAAATAAGGCTAGCAAAGAGATCCACTAAATACAGATGTAACTCTGTGAGCCGAATTAACAGAACACTAAGCAGTTTCTCAGAAAGCTTCTTTCCAGATTTCATCTGAGGATATTTCGTTTTTCAACATAGCCCTCTATGGGCTTCCAAATATCACTTTGCCAATTCCACAAGAACTGTCTTAGCGAAAGGCTTCTTGAGGGGAAAGCTGTAACTCTGCGAGATGATTTCACAGAATACAAAAAAGTTTCTCAGAACGCTTCTTTCTCTTTGTTATCGGAGGATATTTCCTTTGGCCCTATGGTCTTCAAAGCGATCCGAAATATCTGTTCTCAGATTCCACAGAAATAAGGCTAGCAAAGAGATCCACGAAATAGAGATGGAACTCTGTGAGATGAATTAACAGAACACTAAGCAGTTTCTCAGAAAGCTTCTTTCCAGATTTCATCTGAGGATATTTCCTTTTTCACCATAGCCCTCTATGGGCTTCCAAATATCACTTTGCCAATTCCACAAGAACTGACTTAGCGAAAGGCATCTTGAGGGGAAAGCTGTAACTCAGTGAGATGATTTCACAGAACACAAAGAAGTTTCTCAGAAAGCTTCTTTCTCTTTGTTATCGGAGGGTATTACCTTTGGCCCTATATTCTTCAAAGGGATCCGAAATATCTGTTCTCAGATTCCACAGAAATAAGGCTAGCAAAGAGATCCACGAAATACAGATGTAACTATGTGAGATGAATTAAAAGAACACTAAGCAGTTTCTCAGAAAGCTTCTATCCAGATTTCATCTGAGGATATTTCCTTTTTCACCTTAGTCCTCTAGGGGCTTCCAAATATCACTTTGCCAATTCCACAAGAACTGTCTTAGCGAAAGGCTTCTTGAGGGGAAAGCTGTAACTCTGTGAGATGATTTCACAGAACACAAAGAAGTTTCTCAGAAAGCTTCTTTCTCTTTGTTATCGGAGGATATTTCCTTTGGCCCTATGGTCTTCAAAGGGATCAGAAATATCTGTTCTCAGATTCCACAGAAATAAGGCTAGCAAAGAGATCCACGAAATACAGATGTAATTCTGTGAGATGAATTAACAGAACACTAAGCAGTTTCTCACAAAGCTTCTTTCCAGATTTCATCTGAGGATATTTCCTTTTTCACCATAGCCCTCTATGGGCTTCCAAATATCACTTTGCCAATTCCACAAGAACTTCCTTAGCCGAAGGCTTCTTGAAGGGAAAGCTGTAACTCTGTGAGCTGATTTCACAGAACACAAAGAAGTTTCTCAGAGAGCTTCCTTCTCTTTGTTATCGGAGGATATTTCCTTTGGCCCTATGGTCTTCAAAGGGATCCGAAATATCTGTTCTCAGATTCCACAGAAAAGAGGCTATCAAAGAGATCCACGAAATACAGATGTAACTCTGTGAGATGAATTAACAGAACACTAAGCAGTTTCTCAGAAAGCTTCTTTCCAGATTTCATCTGAGGATATTTACTTTTTCACCATAGCCCTCTATGGGCTTCCAAATATCACTTTGCCAATTCCACAAGAACTGTCTTAGCGAAAGGCTTCTTGAGGGGAAAGCTGTAACTCTGTGAGATGATTTCACAGAACACAAAGAAGTTTCTCAGAAAGCTTCTTTCTCTTTGTTATCGGAGGATATTTCCTTTGGCCCTATAGTCTCCAAAGGGATCCGAAATATCTGTTCTCAGATTCCACAGAAATAAGGCTAGCAAAGAGATCCACTAAATACAGATGTAACTCTGTGAGCCGAATTAACAGAACACTAAGCAGTTTCTCAGAAAGCTTCTTTCCAGATTTCATCTGAGGATATTTCCTTTTTCAACATAGCCCTCTATGGGTTTCCAAATATCACTTTGCCAATTCCACAGGAACTGTCTTAGCGAAAGGCTTCTTGAGGGGAAAGCTGTAACTCTGTGAGATGATTTCACAGAACACAAAGAAGTTTCTCAGAAAGCTTCTTCCTCTTTGTTATCGGAGGATATTTCCTTGGGCCCTAAGGTCTTCAAAGGGATCCGAAATATCTTTTCTCAGATTCCACAGAAATAAGGCTAGCAAAGAGATCCACGAAATACAGATGTAACTCTGTGAGATGAATTAACAGAACACTAAGCAGTTTCTCAGAAAGCTTCTTTCCAGATTTCATCTGAGGATATTTCCTTTTTCACCATAGTCATCTATGGGCTTCCAAATATCACTTTGCCAATTCCACAAGAACTGTCTTAGCGAAAGGCTTCTTGAGGGGAAAGCTGTAACTCTGTGAGATGATTTCACAGAACACAAAGAAGTTTCTCAGAATGCTTCTTTCTCTTTGTATCAGAGGATATTTCCTTTGGCCCTATGGTCTTCAAAGGGATCCGAAATATCTGTTCTCAGATTCCACAGAAATAAGGCTAGCAAAGAGATCCACAAAATACAGATGTAACTCTGTGAGGTGAATTAACAGAACACTAAGCAGTTTCTCAGAAAGCTTCTTCCAGATTTCATCTGAGGATATTTCCTTTTTCACCATAGCCCTCTATGGGCTTCCAAATATCACTTTGCCAATTCCACAAGAACTGTGTTAGCGAAAGGCTTTTGAGGGGAAAGCTGTAACTCTGTGAGATGATTTCACAGAACACA
Source organism: Macaca mulatta (assembly GCF_049350105.2). Taxonomy (NCBI): domain Eukaryota; kingdom Metazoa; phylum Chordata; class Mammalia; order Primates; family Cercopithecidae; genus Macaca; species Macaca mulatta. The sequence goes on along the minus strand of NC_133426.1, from coordinate 67,119,407 downwards.
AAGAAGGTTCTCAGAAAGCTTCTATCTGTTTGTTATCGGAGGATATTTCCTTTGCCCCTATAGTCTTCAAAGGCATCCGAAATACCTGTTCTCAGATTCCACAGAAATAAGGCTAGCAAAGAGATCCAAGAAATACAGATGTAACTCTGTGAGACGAATTAACAGAACACTAAGCAGTTTCTCAGAAAGCTTCTTTCCAGATTTCATCTGAGGATATTTCCTTTTTCACCATAGCCCTCTATGGGCTTCCAAATATCACTTTGCCAATTCCACAAGAAGAGTCTTAGCGAAAGACTTCTTGAGGGGAAAGCTGTAACTCTGTGAGATGATTTCACAAAACACAAAGAAGTTTCTCAGAAAGCTTCTTTCTCTTTGTTATCGGAGGATATTTCCTTTGTCCCTGTAATCTTCAAAGGGATCCGAAATATCTGATCTCAGATTCCATAGAAATAAGGCTAGCAAGGAGATCCACGACATACAGATGTAACTCTGTGAGATGAATTAACAGAACACTAAGCAGTTTCTCAGAAAGCTTCTTTCCAGATTTCGTCTGCGGATATTTCCTTTTACACCATAGTCTTCTATGAGCTTCCAAATATCACTTTGCCAATTCCACAAGAACTGTCTTAGCGAAAGGCTTCTTGAGGGGAAAGCTGTAACTCTGTGAGATGATTTCACAGAACACAAAGAAGTTTCTCAGAAAGCTTCTTTCTCTTTGTTATCGGAGGATATTTCCTTTGGCCCTATAGTCTTCAAAGGGATCCGAAATATCTGTTCTCAGATTCCACACAAATAAGGCTAGCAAAGAGATCCACGAAATACAGATGTAACTCTGTGAGACGAATTAAGAGAACACTAAGCAGTTTCTCAGAAAGCTTCTTTCCAGATTTCATCTGAGGATATTTCCTTTTTCACCATAGCCCTCTATGGGCTTCCAAATATCACTTTGCCAATTCCACAAGAACAGTCTTAGCGAAAGACTTCTTGAGGGGAAAGCTGTAACTCTGTGAGATGATTTCACAGAACACAAAGAAGTGTCTCAGAAAGCTTCTTTCTCTTTGTTATCGGAGGATATTTCCTTTGTCCCTGTAGTCTTCAAAGGGATCCGAAAAATCTGTTCTCAGATTCCACAGAAATAAGGCTAGCAAAGAGATCCACGAAATACAGATGTAACTCTGTGAGATGAATTAACAGAACACTAAGCAGTTTCTCAGAAAGCTTCTTTCCAGATTTCATCTGAGGATATTTCCTTTTTCACCATAGCCCTCTATGGGATTCCAAATATCACTAGGCCAATTCAACAAGAACTGTCTTTGCGAAAGGCTTCTTCTAGCGAAAGCTGTAACTCTGTGAGATGATTTCACAGAACACAAAGAAGTTTCTCAGAAAGCTTCTTTCTCTTTGTTATCGGAGGATATTTCCTTTGGACCTATAGTCTTCAAAGGGATCCGAAATATCTGTTCTCAGATTCCACAGAAATAAGGCTAGCAAACAGATCCAAGAAATACAGATGTATCTGTGTCAGAAGAATTAACAGAACACTAAGCAGTTTCTCAGAAGGCTTCTTTCCAGATTTCATCTGAGGTTATTTCTTTTTCACCATAGCCCGCTATGGGTTTCCAAATATCACTTTGCCAATTCCACAGGAACTGTCTTAGCGAAAGGCTTCTTGAGGGGAAAGCTGTAACTCTGTGAGATGATTTCCTGGAACACAAAGAAGTTTCTCAGAAAGCTTCCTTCTCTTTGTTATCGGAGGATATTTCCTTTGGCCCTATGGTCTTCAAAGGGATACGAAATATCTGTTCTCAGATTCAACAGAAAAAAGGCTAGCAAAGGGATCCACGAAATACAGATGTAACTCTGTGAGATGAATTAACAGAACACCAAGCAGTGTCTCAGAAAGCTTCTTTCCACATTTCATCTGAGGATATTTCCTTTTTCACCATAGCCCTCTATGGGCTTCCAAATATCACTTTGCAAATTCCACAAGAACTGTCTTAGCGAAAGGCTTCTTGAGGGGAAAGCTGTTACTCTGTGAGATGATTTCACAGAACACAAAGAAGTTTCTCAGAAAGCTTCTTTCTCTTTGTTATCGGAGGATATTTCCTTTGTCCCTATGGTCTCCAAAGGGATCCGAAATATCTGTTCTCAGATTCCACAGAAATAAGGCTAGCAAAGAGATCCACGAAATACAGATGTAACTCTGTGAGATGAATTAACAGAACACTAACCTGTTTCTCAGAAAGCTTCTTTCCAGATTTCATCTGAGGATATTTCCTTTTTCACCATAGCCCTCTATGGCCTTCCAAATATCACTTTGCCAATTCCACAAGAACTGTCTTAGCGAAAGGCTTCTTGAGGGCAAAGCTGTAACTCTGTGAGATGATTTCACAGAATACAAAAAAGTTTCACAGAAAGCTTCTTTCTCTTTGTTATCGGAGGATATTTCCTTTGGCCCTATGGTCTACAAAGCGATCCGAAATATCTGTTCTCAGATTCCACAGAAATAAGGTTAGCAAAGAGATCCACGAAATAGAGATGGAACTCTGTGAGATGAATTAACAGAACACTAAGCAGTTTCTCAGAAAGCTTCTTTCCAGATTTCATCTGAGGATATTTCCTTTTTCACCATAGCCCTCTAGGGGCTTCCAAATATCACTTTGCCAATTCCTCAAGAACTGTCTTAGCGAAAGGCTTCTTGAGGGGAAAGCTGTAACTCTGTGAGATGATTTCACAGAACACAAAGAAGTTTCTCAGAAAGCTTCTTTGCCTTGGTTATCGGAGCATATTAACTTTGGCCCTATAGTCTTCAAAGGGATCCGAAATATCTGTTCTCAGATTCCACAGAAATAAGGCTAGCAAAGAGATCCACGAAATACAGATGTAACTCTGTGAGATAAATTAACAGAACACTAAGCAGTTTCTCAGAAAGCTTCTTTCCAGATTTCATCTGAGGATATTTCCTTTTTCACCATAGCCCTCTATGGGCTTCCAAATATCACTTTGCCAATTCCACAAGAACTGTCTTAGCGAAAGGCTTCTTCTAGGGAAAGCTGTAACTCTGAGAGATGATTTCACAGAACACAAAGATGTTTCTCAGAAAGATTCTTTCTCTTTGTTATCGGAGGATATTTCCTTTGGACCTATAGTCTTCAAAGGGATCCGAAATATCTCTTCTCAGATTCCACAGAAATAAGGCTAGCAAAGAGATCCAAGAAATACAGATGTATCTGTGTCAGAAGAATTAACAGAAAACTAAGAAGTTTCTCAGAAAGCTTCTTTCGAGATTTCATCTGAGGATATTTCCTTTTTCACATTAGCCCTCTAGGGGCTTCCAAATATCACTTTGCCAATTCCACAAGAACTGTCTTAGCGAAAGGCTTCTTGAGGCAAAGCTGTAACTCTGTGAGATGATTTCACAGAACACAAAGAAGTTTCTCAGAAAGCTTCTTTCTCTTTCTTATCGGAGGATATTACCTTCGGCCCTATAGTCTTCAAAGGGATCCGAAATATCTGTTCTCAGATTCCACAGAAATAAGGCCAGCAAAGAGATCCACGAAATACAGATGTAACTCTGTGAGATGAATTAACAGAACACTAAGCAGTTTCTCAGAAAGCTTCTTTCCAGATTTCATCTGAGGATATTTCCTTTTTCACCGTAGCCCTCTATGGGCTTACAAATATCACCTTGCCAATTCCACAAGAACTATCTTAGCGAAAGGCTTCTTGAGGGGAAAGCTGTAACTCTGTGAGATGATTTCACAGAACACAAAGAAGTTTCTCAGAAAGCTTCTTTCTCTTTGTTATCGGAGGATATTTCCTTTGGCCCTATGGTCTTCAAAGCGATCCGAAATATCTGTTCTCAGATTCCACAGAAATAAGGCTAGCAAAGAGATCCACGAAATACAGATGTAACTATGTGAGATGAATTAACAGAACACTAAGCAGTTTCTCAGAAAGCTTCTATCCAGATTTCATCTGAGGATATTTCCTTTTTCACCATAGTCCTCTAGGGGCTTCCAAATATCATTTGCCAATTCCACAAGAACTGTCTTAGCGAAAGGTTTCTTGAGGGGAAAGCTGTAACTCTGTGAGATGATTTCACAGAACACAAAGAAGTTTCTCAGAAAGCTTCTTTCTCTTTGTTATCGGAGGATATTTCCTTTGGCCCTATGGTCTTCAAAGGGATCCGAAATATCTGTTATCAGATTCCACAGAAATAAGGCTAGCAAAGAGATCCAAGAAATACAGATGTATCTGTGTCAGAAGAATTAACAGAACACTAAGCAGTGTCTCAGAAGGCTTCTTTCCAGATTTCATCTGAGGTTATTTTCTTTTTCACCATAGCTCTCTATGGGATTCCAAATATCACTTAGCCAATTCAACAAGAACTGTCTTTGCGAAAGGCTTCTTCTAGCGAAAGCTGTAACTCTGTGAGATGATTTCACAGAACACAAAGAAGTTTCTCAGAAAGCTTCTTTCTCTTTGTTATCGGAGGATATTTCCTTTGGACCTATAGTCTTCAAAGGGATCCGAAATATCTGTTCTCAGATTCCACAGAAATAAGGCTAGCAAACAGATCCAAGAAATACAGATGTATCTGTGTCAGAAGAATTAACAGAACACTAAGCAGTGTCTCAGAAGGCTTCTTTCCAGATTTCATCTGAGGTTATTTCCTTTTTCACCATAGCCCTCTATGGGTTTCCAAATATCACTTTGCCAATTCCACAGAAACTGTCTTAGCGAAAGGCTTCTTGAGGGGAAAGCTGTAACTCTGTGAGATGATTTCACGGAACACAAAGAAGTTTCCAGAAAGCTTCCTTCTCTTTGTTATCGGAGGATATTTCCTTTGGCCCTATGGTCTTCAAAGGGATTCGAAATATCTGTTCTCAGATTCCACAGAAAAAAGGCTAGCAAAGGGATCCACGAAATACAGATGTAACTCTGTGAGATGAATTAACAGAACACTAAGCAGTGTCTCAGAAAGCTTCTTTCCACATTTCATCTGAGGATATTTCCTTTTTCACCATAGCCCTCTATTGGCTTCCAAATATCACTTTGCCAATTCCACAAGAACTGTCTTAACGAAAGGCTTCTTGAGGGGAAAGCTGTTACTCTGTGAGATGATTTCACAGAACACAAAGAAGTTTCTCAGAAAGCTTCTTTCTCTTTGTTATCGGAGGATATTTCCTTTGGCCCTAAGGTCTTCAAAGCGATCCGAAATATCTGTTCTCAGATTCCACAGAAATAAGGCTAGCAAAGAGATCCACGAAATACAGATGTAACTATGTGAGATGAATTAACAGAACACTAAGCAGTTTCTCAGAAAGCTTCTATCCAGATTTCATCTGAGGATATTTCCTTTTTCACCATAGTCCTCTAGGGGCTTCCAAATATCACTTTGCCAATTCCACAAGAACTGTCTTAGCGAAAGGTTTCTTGAGGGGAAAGCTGTAACTCTGTGAGATGATTTCACAGAACACAAAGAAGTTTCTCAGAAAGCTTCTTTCTCTTTGTTATCGGAGGATATTTCCTTTGGCCCTATGGTCTTCAAAGGGATCCGAATTATCTGTTATCAGATTCCACAGAAATGAGGCTAGCAATGAGATCCAAGAAATACAGATGTATCTGCGTCAGAAGAATTAACAGAACACTAAGCAGTGTTTCAGAAGGCTTCTTTCCAGATTTCATCTGAGGTTATTTCCTTTTTCACCATAGCCCTCTATGGGATTCCAAATATCACTTAGCCAATTCAACAAGAGCTGTCTTTGCGAAAGGCTTCTTCTAGCGAAAGCTCTAACTCTGTGAGATGATTTCACAGAACACAAAGAAGTTTCTCAGAAAGCTTCTTTCACTTTGTTATCGGAGGATATTTCCTTTGGACCTATAGTCTTCAAAGGGATCCGAAATATCTGTTCTCAGATTCCACAGAAATAAGGCTAGCAAACAGATCCAAGAAATACAGATGTATCTGTGTCAGAAGAATTAACAGTACACTAAGCAGTTTCTCAGAAGGCTTCTTTCCAGATTTCATCTGAGGTTATTTCCTTTCTCACCCTAGCCCTCTATGGGTTTCCAAATATCACTTTGCCAATGCCACAGGAACTGTCTTAGCGAAAGGCTTCTTGAGGGGAAAGCTGTAACTCTGTGAGATGATTTCACGGAACACAAAGAAGTTTCTCAGAAAGCTTCCTTCTCTTTGTTATCGGAGGATATTTCCTTGGGCCCTATGGTCTTCAAAGGGATTCGAAATATCTGTTCTCAGATTCCACAGAAAAAAGGCTAGCAAAGGGATCCACGAAATACAGATGTAACTCTGTGAGATGAATTAACAGAACACCAAGCAGTGTCTCAGAAAGCTTCTTTCCACATTTCATCTGAGGATATTTCCTTTTTCACCATAGCCCTCTATGGGCTTCCAAATATCACTTTGCCAATTCCACAAGAACTGTCTTAGCGAAAGGCTTCTTGAGGGGAAAGCTGTTACTCTGTGAGATGATTTCACGGAACACAAAGAAGTTTCTCAGAAAGCTTCCTTCTCTTTGTTATCGGAGGATATTTCCTTGGGCCCTATGGTCTTCAAAGGGATTCGAAATATCTGTTCTCAGATTCCACAGAAATAAGGCTAGCAAAGAGATCCTCGAAATACAGATGTAACTCTGTGAGATGAATTAACAGAACACTAAGCAGTTTCTCAGAAAGCTTCTTTCCAGATTTCATCTGAGGATATTTCCTTTTTCACCATAGCCCTCTATGGGATTCCAAATATCACTAGGCCAATTCAACAAGAACTGTCTTTGCGAAAGGCTTCTTCTAGCGAAAGCTGTAACTCTGTGAGATGATTTCACAGAACACAAAGAAGTTTCTCAGAAAGCTTCTTTCTCTTTGTTATCGGAGGATATTTCCTTTGGACCTATAGTCTTCAAAGGGATCCGAAATATCTGTTCTCAGATTCCACAGAAATAAGGCTAGCAAACAGATCCAAGAAATACAGATGTATCTGTGTCAGAAGAATTAACAGAACACTAAGCAGTTTCTCAGAAGGCTTCTTTCCAGATTTCATCTGAGGTTATTTCTTTTTCACCATAGCCCGCTATGGGTTTCCAAATATCACTTTGCCAATTCCACAGGAACTGTCTTAGCGAAAGGCTTCTTGAGGGGAAAGCTGTAACTCTGTGAGATGATTTCACGGAACACAAAGAAGTTTCTCAGAAAGCTTCCTTCTCTTTGTTATCGGAGGATATTTCCTTTGGCCCTATGGTCTTCAAAGGGATACGAAATATCTGTTCTCAGATTCAACAGAAAAAAGGCTAGCAAAGGGATCCACGAAATACAGATGTAACTCTGTGAGATGAATTAACAGAACACCAAGCAGTGTCTCAGAAAGCTTCTTTCCACATTTCATCTGAGGATATTTCCTTTTTCACCATAGCCCTCTATGGGCTTCCAAATATCACTTTGCAAATTCCACAAGAACTGTCTTAGCGAAAGGCTTCTTGAGGGGAAAGCTGTTACTCTGTGAGATGATTTCACAGAACACAAAGAAGTTTCTCAGAAAGCTTCTTTCTCTTTGTTATCGGAGGATATTTCCTTTGTCCCTATGGTCTCCAAAGGGATCCGAAATATCTGTTCTCAGATTCCACAGAAATAAGGCTAGCAAAGAGATCCACGAAATACAGATGTAACTCTGTGAGATGAATTAACAGAACACTAACCTGTTTCTCAGAAAGCTTCTTTCCAGATTTCATCTGAGGATATTTCCTTTTTCACCATAGCCCTCTATGGCCTTCCAAATATCACTTTGCCAATTCCACAAGAACTGTCTTAGCGAAAGGCTTCTTGAGGGCAAAGCTGTAACTCTGTGAGATGATTTCACAGAATACAAAAAAGTTTCACAGAAAGCTTCTTTCTCTTTGTTATCGGAGGATATTTCCTTTGGCCCTATGGTCTACAAAGCGATCCGAAATATCTGTTCTCAGATTCCACAGAAATAAGGTTAGCAAAGAGATCCACGAAATAGAGATGGAACTCTGTGAGATGAATTAACAGAACACTAAGCAGTTTCTCAGAAAGCTTCTTTCCAGATTTCATCTGAGGATATTTCCTTTTTCACCATAGCCCTCTAGGGGCTTCCAAATATCACTTTGCCAATTCCTCAAGAACTGTCTTAGCGAAAGGCTTCTTGAGGGGAAAGCTGTAACTCTGTGAGATGATTTCACAGAACACAAAGAAGTTTCTCAGAAAGCTTCTTTGCCTTGGTTATCGGAGGATATTAACTTTGGCCCTATAGTCTTCAAAGGGATCCGAAATATCTGTTCTCAGATTCCACAGAAATAAGGCTAGCAAAGAGATCCACGAAATACAGATGTAACTCTGTGAGATAAATTAACAGAACACTAAGCAGTTTCTCAGAAAGCTTCTTTCCAGATTTCATCTGAGGATATTTCCTTTTTCACCATAGCCCTCTATGGGCTTCCAAATATCACTTTGCCAATTCCACAAGAACTGTCTTAGCGAAAGGCTTCTTCTAGGGAAAGCTGTAACTCTGAGAGATGATTTCACAGAACACAAAGATGTTTCTCAGAAAGATTCTTTCTCTTTGTTATCGGAGGATATTTCCTTTGGACCTATAGTCTTCAAAGGGATCCGAAATATCTCTTCTCAGATTCCACAGAAATAAGGCTAGCAAAGAGATCCAAGAAATACAGATGTATCTGTGTCAGAAGAATTAACAGAAAACTAAGAAGTTTCTCAGAAAGCTTCTTTCGAGATTTCATCTGAGGATATTTCCTTTTTCACATTAGCCCTCTAGGGGCTTCCAAATATCACTTTGCCAATTCCACAAGAACTGTCTTAGCGAAAGGCTTCTTGAGGCAAAGCTGTAACTCTGTGAGATGATTTCACAGAACACAAAGAAGTTTCTCAGAAAGCTTCTTTCTCTTTCTTATCGGAGGATATTACCTTCGGCCCTATAGTCTTCAAAGGGATCCGAAATATCTGTTCTCAGATTCCACAGAAATAAGGCCAGCAAAGAGATCCACGAAATACAGATGTAACTCTGTGAGATGAATTAACAGAACACTAAGCAGTTTCTCAGAAAGCTTCTTTCCAGATTTCATCTGAGGATATTTCCTTTTTCACCGTAGCCCTCTATGGGCTTACAAATATCACCTTGCCAATTCCACAAGAACTATCTTAGCGAAAGGCTTCTTGAGGGGAAAGCTGTAACTCTGTGAGATGATTTCACAGAACACAAAGAAGTTTCTCAGAAAGCTTCTTTCTCTTTGTTATCGGAGGATATTTCCTTTGGCCCTATGGTCTTCAAAGCGATCCGAAATATCTGTTCTCAGATTCCACAGAAATAAGGCTAGCAAAGAGATCCACGAAATACAGATGTAACTATGTGAGATGAATTAACAGAACACTAAGCAGTTTCTCAGAAAGCTTCTATCCAGATTTCATCTGAGGATATTTCCTTTTTCACCATAGTCCTCTAGGGGCTTCCAAATATCACTTTGCCAATTCCACAAGAACTGTCTTAGCGAAAGGTTTCTTGAGGGGAAAGCTGTAACTCTGTGAGATGATTTCACAGAACACAAAGAAGTTTCTCAGAAAGCTTCTTTCTCTTTGTTATCGGAGGATATTTCCTTTGGCCCTATGGTCTTCAAAGGGATCCGAAATATCTGTTATCAGATTCCACAGAAATAAGGCTAGCAAAGAGATCCAAGAAATACAGATGTATCTGTGTCAGAAGAATTAACAGAACACTAAGCAGTGTCTCAGAAGGCTTCTTTCCAGATTTCATCTGAGGTTATTTTCTTTTTCACCATAGCTCTCTATGGGATTCCAAATATCACTTAGCCAATTCAACAAGAACTGTCTTTGCGAAAGGCTTCTTCTAGCGAAAGCTGTAACTCTGTGAGATGATTTCACAGAACACAAAGAAGTTTCTCAGAATGCTTCTTTCTCTTTGTATCAGAGGATATTTCCTTTGGCCCTATGGTCTTCAAAGGGATCCGAAATATCTGTTCTCAGATTCCACAGAAATAAGGCTAGCAAAGAGATCCACAAAATACAGATGTAACTCTGTGAGGTGAATTAACAGAACACTAAGCAGTTTCTCAGAAAGCTTCTTCCAGATTTCATCTGAGGATATTTCCTTTTTCACCATAGCCCTCTATGGGCTTCCAAATATCACTTTGCCAATTCCACAAGAACTGTGTTAGCGAAAGGCTTTTGAGGGGAAAGCTGTAACTCTGTGAGATGATTTCACAGAACACAAAGAAGGTTCTCAGAAAGCTTCTATCTGTTTGTTATCGGAGGATATTTCCTTTGGCCCTATAGTCTTCAAAGGCATCCGAAATACCTGTTCTCAGATTCCACAGAAATAAGGCTAGCAAAGAGATCCAAGAAATACAGATGTAACTCTGTGAGACGAATTAACAGAACACTAAGCAGTTTCTCAGAAAGCTTCTTTCCAGATTTCATCTGAGGATATTTCCTTTTTCACCATAGCCCTCTATGGGCTTCCAAATATCACTTTGCCAATTCCACAAGAAGAGTCTTAGCGAAAGACTTCTTGAGGGGAAAGCTGTAACTCTGTGAGATGATTTCACAAAACACAAAGAAGTTTCTCAGAAAGCTTCTTTCTCTTTGTTATCGGAGGATATTTCCTTTGTCCCTGTAATCTTCAAAGGGATCCGAAATATCTGATCTCAGATTCCATAGAAATAAGGCTAGCAAGGAGATCCACGACATACAGATGTAACTCTGTGAGATGAATTAACAGAACACTAAGCAGTTTCTCAGAAAGCTTCTTTCCAGATTTCGTCTGCGGATATTTCCTTTTACACCATAGTCTTCTATGAGCTTCCAAATATCACTTTGCCAATTCCACAAGAACTGTCTTAGCGAAAGGCTTCTTGAGGGGAAAGCTGTAACTCTGTGAGATGATTTCACAGAACACAAAGAAGTTTCTCAGAAAGCTTCTTTCTCTTTGTTATCGGAGGATATTTCCTTTGGCCCTATAGTCTTCAAAGGGATCCGAAATATCTGTTCTCAGATTCCACACAAATAAGGCTAGCAAAGAGATCCACGAAATACAGATGTAACTCTGTGAGACGAATTAAGAGAACACTAAGCAGTTTCTCAGAAAGCTTCTTTCCAGATTTCATCTGAGGATATTTCCTTTTTCACCATAGCCCTCTATGGGCTTCCAAATATCACTTTGCCAATTCCACAAGAACAGTCTTAGCGAAAGACTTCTTGAGGGGAAAGCTGTAACTCTGTGAGATGATTTCACAGAACACAAAGAAGTGTCTCAGAAAGCTTCTTTCTCTTTGTTATCGGAGGATATTTCCTTTGTCCCTGTAGTCTTCAAAGGGATCCGAAAAATCTGTTCTCAGATTCCACAGAAATAAGGCTAGCAAAGAGATCCACGAAATACAGATGTAACTCTGTGAGATGAATTAACAGAACACTAAGCAGTTTCTCAGAAAGCTTCTTTCCAGATTTCATCTGAGGATATTTCCTTTTTCACCATAGCCCTCTATGGGATTCCAAATATCACTAGGCCAATTCAACAAGAACTGTCTTTGCGAAAGGCTTCTTCTAGCGAAAGCTGTAACTCTGTGAGATGATTTCACAGAACACAAAGAAGTTTCTCAGAAAGCTTCTTTCTCTTTGTTATCGGAGGATATTTCCTTTGGACCTATAGTCTTCAAAGGGATCCGAAATATCTGTTCTCAGATTCCACAGAAATAAGGCTAGCAAACAGATCCAAGAAATACAGATGTATCTGTGTCAGAAGAATTAACAGAACACTAAGCAGTTTCTCAGAAGGCTTCTTTCCAGATTTCATCTGAGGTTATTTCTTTTTCACCATAGCCCGCTATGGGTTTCCAAATATCACTTTGCCAATTCCACAGGAACTGTCTTAGCGAAAGGCTTCTTGAGGGGAAAGCTGTAACTCTGTGAGATGATTTCCTGGAACACAAAGAAGTTTCTCAGAAAGCTTCCTTCTCTTTGTTATCGGAGGATATTTCCTTTGGCCCTATGGTCTTCAAAGGGATACGAAATATCTGTTCTCAGATTCAACAGAAAAAAGGCTAGCAAAGGGATCCACGAAATACAGATGTAACTCTGTGAGATGAATTAACAGAACACCAAGCAGTGTCTCAGAAAGCTTCTTTCCACATTTCATCTGAGGATATTTCCTTTTTCACCATAGCCCTCTATGGGCTTCCAAATATCACTTTGCAAATTCCACAAGAACTTTCTTAGCGAAAGGCTTCTTGAGGGGAAAGCTGTTACTCTGTGAGATGATTTCACAGAACACAAAGAAGTTTCTCAGAAAGCTTCTTTCTCTTTGTTATCGGAGGATATTTCCTTTGTCCCTATGGTCTCCAAAGGGATCCGAAATATCTGTTCTCAGATTCCACAGAAATAAGGCTAGCAAAGAGATCCACGAAATACAGATGTAACTCTGTGAGATGAATTAACAGAACACTAACCTGTTTCTCAGAAAGCTTCTTTCCAGATTTCATCTGAGGATATTTCCTTTTTCACCATAGCCCTCTATGGCCTTCCAAATATCACTTTGCCAATTCCACAAGAACTGTCTTAGCGAAAGGCTTCTTGAGGGCAAAGCTGTAACTCTGTGAGATGATTTCACAGAATACAAAAAAGTTTCACAGAAAGCTTCTTTCTCTTTGTTATCGGAGGATATTTCCTTTGGCCCTATGGTCTACAAAGCGATCCGAAATATCTGTTCTCAGATTCCACAGAAATAAGGTTAGCAAAGAGATCCACGAAATAGAGATGGAACTCTGTGAGATGAATTAACAGAACACTAAGCAGTTTCTCAGAAAGCTTCTTTCCAGATTTCATCTGAGGATATTTCCTTTTTCACCATAGCCCTCTAGGGGCTTCCAAATATCACTTTGCCAATTCCTCAAGAACTGTCTTAGCGAAAGGCTTCTTGAGGGGAAAGCTGTAACTCTGTGAGATGATTTCACAGAACACAAAGAAGTTTCTCAGAAAGCTTCTTTGCCTTGGTTATCGGAGGATATTAACTTTGGCCCTATAGTCTTCAAAGGGATCCGAAATATCTGTTCTCAGATTCCACAGAAATAAGGCTAGCAAAGAGATCCACGAAATACAGATGTAACTCTGTGAGATAAATTAACAGAACACTAAGCAGTTTCTCAGAAAGCTTCTTTCCAGATTTCATCTGAGGATATTTCCTTTTTCACCATAGCCCTCTATGGGCTTCCAAATATCACTTTGCCAATTCCACAAGAACTGTCTTAGCGAAAGGCTTCTTCTAGGGAAAGCTGTAACTCTGAGAGATGATTTCACAGAACACAAAGATGTTTCTCAGAAAGATTCTTTCTCTTTGTTATCGGAGGATATTTCCTTTGGACCTATAGTCTTCAAAGGGATCCGAAATATCTCTTCTCAGATTCCACAGAAATAAGGCTAGCAAAGAGATCCAAGAAATACAGATGTATCTGTGTCAGAAGAATTAACAGAAAACTAAGAAGTTTCTCAGAAAGCTTCTTTCGAGATTTCATCTGAGGATATTTCCTTTTTCACATTAGCCCTCTAGGGGCTTCCAAATATCACTTTGCCAATTCCACAAGAACTGTCTTAGCGAAAGGCTTCTTGAGGCAAAGCTGTAACTCTGTGAGATGATTTCACAGAACACAAAGAAGTTTCTCAGAAAGCTTCTTTCTCTTTCTTATCGGAGGATATTACCTTCGGCCCTATAGTCTTCAAAGGGATCCGAAATATCTGTTCTCAGATTCCACAGAAATAAGGCCAGCAAAGAGATCCACGAAATACAGATGTAACTCTGTGAGATGAATTAACAGAACACTAAGCAGTTTCTCAGAAAGCTTCTTTCCAGATTTCATCTGAGGATATTTCCTTTTTCACCATAGCCCTCTATGGCCTTCCAAATATCACTTTGCCAATTCCACAAGAACTGTCTTAGCGAAAGGCTTCTTGAGGGCAAAGCTGTAACTCTGTGAGATGATTTCACAGAACACAAAGAAGATTCTCAGAAAGCTTCTTTCTCTTTGTTATCGGAGGATATTTCCTTTGGCCCTATGGTCTTCAAAGCGATCCGAAATATCTGTTCTCAGATTCCACAGAAATAAGGCTAGCAAAGAGATCCACGAAATACAGATGTAACTATGTGAGATGAATTAACAGAACACTAAGCAGTTTCTCAGAAAGCTTCTATCCAGATTTCATCTGAGGATATTTCCTTTTTCACCATAGTCCTCTAGGGGCTTCCAAATATCACTTTGCCAATTCCACAAGAACTGTCTTAGCGAAAGGTTTCTTGAGGGGAAAGCTGTAACTCTGTGAGATGATTTCACAGAACACAAAGAAGTTTCTCAGAAAGCTTCTTTCTCTTTGTTATCGGAGGATATTTCCTTTGGCCCTATGGTCTTCAAAGGGATCCGAAATATCTGTTATCAGATTCCACAGAAATAAGGCTAGCAAAGAGATCCAAGAAATACAGATGTATCTGTGTCAGAAGAATTAACAGAACACTAAGCAGTGTCTCAGAAGGCTTCTTTCCAGATTTCATCTGAGGTTATTTTCTTTTTCACCATAGCTCTCTATGGGATTCCAAATATCACTTAGCCAATTCAACAAGAACTGTCTTTGCGAAAGGCTTCTTCTAGCGAAAGCTGTAACTCTGTGAGATGATTTCACAGAACACAAAGAAGTTTCTCAGAAAGCTTCTTTCTCTTTGTTATCGGAGGATATTTCCTTTGGACCTATAGTCTTCAAAGGGATCCGAAATATCTGTTCTCAGATTCCACAGAAATAAGGCTAGCAAACAGATCCAAGAAATACAGATGTATCTGTGTCAGAAGAATTAACAGAACACTAAGCAGTGTCTCAGAAGGCTTCTTTCCAGATTTCATCTGAGGTTATTTCCTTTTTCACCATAGCCCTCTATGGGTTTCCAAATATCACTTTGCCAATTCCACAGAAACTGTCTTAGCGAAAGGCTTCTTGAGGGGAAAGCTGTAACTCTGTGAGATGATTTCACGGAACACAAAGAAGTTTCCAGAAAGCTTCCTTCTCTTTGTTATCGGAGGATATTTCCTTTGGCCCTATGGTCTTCAAAGGGATTCGAAATATCTGTTCTCAGATTCCACAGAAAAAAGGCTAGCAAAGGGATCCACGAAATACAGATGTAACTCTGTGAGATGAATTAACAGAACACTAAGCAGTGTCTCAGAAAGCTTCTTTCCACATTTCATCTGAGGATATTTCCTTTTTCACCATAGCCCTCTATTGGCTTCCAAATATCACTTTGCCAATTCCACAAGAACTGTCTTAGCGAAAGGCTTCTTAAGGGGAAAGCTGTTACTCTGTGAGATGATTTCACAGAACACAAAGAAGTTTCTCAGAAAGCTTCTTTCTCTTTGTTATCGGAGGATATTTCCTTTGGCCCTAAGGTCTTCAAAGCGATCCGAAATATCTGTTCTCAGATTCCACAGAAATAAGGCTAGCAAAGAGATCCACGAAATACAGATGTAACTATGTGAGATGAATTAACAGAACACTAAGCAGTTTCTCAGAAAGCTTCTATCCAGATTTCATCTGAGGATATTTCCTTTTTCACCATAGTCCTCTAGGGGCTTCCAAATATCACTTTGCCAATTCCACAAGAACTGTCTTAGCGAAAGGTTTCTTGAGGGGAAAGCTGTAACTCTGTGAGATGATTTCACAGAACACAAAGAAGTTTCTCAGAAAGCTTCTTTCTCTTTGTTATCGGAGGATATTTCCTTTGGCCCTATGGTCTTCAAAGGGATCCGAATTATCTGTTATCAGATTCCACAGAAATGAGGCTAGCAATGAGATCCAAGAAATACAGATGTATCTGCGTCAGAAGAATTAACAGAACACTAAGCAGTGTTTCAGAAGGCTTCTTTCCAGATTTCATCTGAGGTTATTTCCTTTTTCACCATAGCCCTCTATGGGATTCCAAATATCACTTAGCCAATTCAACAAGAGCTGTCTTTGCGAAAGGCTTCTTCTAGCGAAAGCTCTAACTCTGTGAGATGATTTCACAGAACACAAAGAAGTTTCTCAGAAAGCTTCTTTCACTTTGTTATCGGAGGATATTTCCTTTGGACCTATAGTCTTCAAAGGGATCCGAAATATCTGTTCTCAGATTCCACAGAAATAAGGCTAGCAAACAGATCCAAGAAATACAGATGTATCTGTGTCAGAAGAATTAACAGTACACTAAGCAGTTTCTCAGAAGGCTTCTTTCCAGATTTCATCTGAGGTTATTTCCTTTCTCACCCTAGCCCTCTATGGGTTTCCAAATATCACTTTGCCAATGCCACAGGAACTGTCTTAGCGAAAGGCTTCTTGAGGGGAAAGCTGTAACTCTGTGAGATGATTTCACGGAACACAAAGAAGTTTCTCAGAAAGCTTCCTTCTCTTTGTTATCGGAGGATATTTCCTTGGGCCCTATGGTCTTCAAAGGGATTCGAAATATCTGTTCTCAGATTCCACAGAAAAAAGGCTAGCAAAGGGATCCACGAAATACAGATGTAACTCTGTGAGATGAATTAACAGAACACCAAGCAGTGTCTCAGAAAGCATCTTTCCACATTTCATCTGAGGATATTTCCTTTTTCACCATAGCCCTCTATGGGCTTCCAAATATCACTTTGCCAATTCCACAAGAACTGTCTTAGCGAAAGGCTTCTTGAGGGGAAAGCTGTTACTCTGTGAGATGATTTCACGGAACACAAAGAAGTTTCTCAGAAAGCTTCCTTCTCTTTGTTATCGGAGGATATTTCCTTGGGCCCTATGGTCTTCAAAGGGATTCGAAATATCTGTTCTCAGATTCCACAGAAATAAGGCTAGCAAAGAGATCCTCGAAATACAGATGTAACTCTGTGAGATGAATTAACAGAACACTAAGCAGTTTCTCAGAAAGCTTCTTTCCAGATTTCATCTGAGGATATTTCCTTTTTCACCATAGCCCTCTATGGGATTCCAAATATCACTAGGCCAATTCAACAAGAACTGTCTTTGCGAAAGGCTTCTTCTAGCGAAAGCTGTAACTCTGTGAGATGATTTCACAGAACACAAAGAAGTTTCTCAGAAAGCTTCTTTCTCTTTGTTATCGGAGGATATTTCCTTTGGACCTATAGTCTTCAAAGGGATCCGAAATATCTGTTCTCAGATTCCACAGAAATAAGGCTAGCAAACAGATCCAAGAAATACAGATGTATCTGTGTCAGAAGAATTAACAGAACACTAAGCAGTTTCTCAGAAGGCTTCTTTCCAGATTTCATCTGAGGTTATTTCTTTTTCACCATAGCCCGCTATGGGTTTCCAAATATCACTTTGCCAATTCCACAGGAACTGTCTTAGCGAAAGGCTTCTTGAGGGGAAAGCTGTAACTCTGTGAGATGATTTCACGGAACACAAAGAAGTTTCTCAGAAAGCTTCCTTCTCTTTGTTATCGGAGGATATTTCCTTTGGCCCTATGGTCTTCAAAGGGATACGAAATATCTGTTCTCAGATTCAACAGAAAAAAGGCTAGCAAAGGGATCCACGAAATACAGATGTAACTCTGTGAGATGAATTAACAGAACACCAAGCAGTGTCTCAGAAAGCTTCTTTCCACATTTCATCTGAGGATATTTCCTTTTTCACCATAGCCCTCTATGGGCTTCCAAATATCACTTTGCAAATTCCACAAGAACTGTCTTAGCGAAAGGCTTCTTGAGGGGAAAGCTGTTACTCTGTGAGATGATTTCACAGAACACAAAGAAGTTTCTCAGAAAGCTTCTTTCTCTTTGTTATCGGAGGATATTTCCTTTGTCCCTATGGTCTCCAAAGGGATCCGAAATATCTGTTCTCAGATTCCACAGAAATAAGGCTAGCAAAGAGATCCACGAAATACAGACGTAACTCTGTGAGATGAATTAACAGAACACTAACCTGTTTCTCAGAAAGCTTCTTTCCAGATTTCATCTGAGGATATTTCCTTTTTCACCATAGCCCTCTATGGCCTTCCAAATATCACTTTGCCAATTCCACAAGAACTGTCTTAGCGAAAGGCTTCTTGAGGGCAAAGCTGTAACTCTGTGAGATGATTTCACAGAATACAAAAAAGTTTCTCAGAAAGCTTCTTTCTCTTTGTTATCGGAGGATATTTCCTTTGGCCCTATGGTCTACAAAGCGATCCGAAATATCTGTTCTCAGATTCCACAGAAATAAGGTTAGCAAAGAGATCCACGAAATAGAGATGGAACTCTGTGAGATGAATTAACAGAACACTAAGCAGTTTCTCAGAAAGCTTCTTTCCAGATTTCATCTGAGGATATTTCCTTTTTCACCATAGCCCTCTAGGGGCTTCCAAATATCACTTTGCCAATTCCTCAAGAACTGTCTTAGCGAAAGGCTTCTTGAGGGGAAAGCTGTAACTCTGTGAGATGATTTCACAGAACACAAAGAAGTTTCTCAGAAAGCTTCTTTGCCTTGGTTATCGGAGGATATTAACTTTGGCCCTATAGTCTTCAAAGGGATCCGAAATATCTGTTCTCAGATTCCACAGAAATAAGGCTAGCAAAGAGATCCACGAAATACAGATGTAAATCTGTGAGATAAATTAACAGAACACTAAGCAGTTTCTCAGAAAGCTTCTTTCCAGATTTCATCTGAGGATATTTCCTTTTTCACCATAGCCCTCTATGGGCTTCCAAATATCACTTTGCCAATTCCACAAGAACTGTCTTAGCGAAAGGCTTCTTCTAGGGAAAGCTGTAACTCTGAGAGATGATTTCACAGAACACAAAGATGTTTCTCAGAAAGATTCTTTCTCTTTGTTATCGGAGGATATTTCCTTTGGACCTATAGTCTTCAAAGGGATCCGAAATATCTCTTCTCAGATTCCACAGAAATGAGGCTAGCAAAGAGATCCAAGAAATACAGATGTATCTGTGTCAGAAGAATTAACAGAAAACTAAGAAGTTTCTCAGAAAGCTTCTTTCGAGATTTCATCTGAGGATATTTCCTTTTTCACATTAGCCCTCTAGGGGCTTCCAAATATCACTTTGCCAATTCCACAAGAACTGTCTTAGCGAAAGGCTTCTTGAGGCAAAGCTGTAACTCTGTGAGATGATTTCACAGAACACAAAGAAGTTTCTCAGAAAGCTTCTTTCTCTTTCTTATCGGAGGATATTACCTTCGGCCCTATAGTCTTCAAAGGGATCCGAAATATCTGTTCTCAGATTCCACAGAAATAAGGCCAGCAAAGAGATCCACGAAATACAGATGTAACTCTGTGAGATGAATTAACAGAACACTAAGCAGTTTCTCAGAAAGCTTCTTTCCAGATTTCATCTGAGGATATTTCCTTTTTCACCGTGGCCCTCTATGGGCTTACAAATATCACCTTGCCAATTCCACAAGAACTATCTTAGCGAAAGGCTTCTTGAGAGGAAAGCTGTAACTCTGTGAGATGATTTCACAGAACACAAAGAAGTTTCTCAGAAAGCTTCTTTCTCTTTGTTATCGGAGGATATTTCCTTTGGCCCTATGGTCTTCAAAGCGATCCGAAATATCTGTTCTCAGATTCCACAGAAATAAGGCTAGCAAAGAGATCCACGAAATATAGATGTAACTATGTGAGATGAATTAACAGAACACTAAGCAGTTTCTCAGAAAGCTTCTATCCAGATTTCATCTGAGGATATTTCCTTTTTCACCATAGTCCTCTAGGGGCTTCCAAATATCACTTTGCCAATTCCACAAGAACTGTCTTAGCGAAAGGTTTCTTGAGGGGAAAGCTGTAACTCTGTGAGATGATTTCACAGAACACAAAGAAGTTTCTCAGAAAGCTTCTTTCTCTTTGTTATCGGAGGATATTTCCTTTGGCCCTATGGTCTTCAAAGGGATCCGAAATATCTGTTATCAGATTCCACAGAAATAAGGCTAGCAAAGAGATCCAAGAAATACAGATGTATCTGTGTCAGAAGAATTAACAGAACACTAAGCAGTGTCTCAGAAGGCTTCTTTCCAGATTTCATCTGAGGTTATTTTCTTTTTCACCATAGCTCTCTATGGGATTCCAAATATCACTTAGCCAATTCAACAAGAACTGTCTTTGCGAAAGGCTTCTTCTAGCGAAAGCTGTAACTCTGTGAGAAGATTTCACAGAACACAAAGAAGTTTCTCAGAAAGCATCTTTCTCTTTGTTATCGGAGGATATTTCCTTTGGATCTATAGTCTTCAAAGGGATCCGAAATATCTGTTCTCAGATTCCACAGAAATAAGGCTAGCAAACAGATCCAAGAAATACAGATGTATCTGTGTCAGAAGAATTAACAGAACACTAAGCAGTGTCTCAGAAGGCTTCTTTCCAGATTTCATCTGAGGTTATTTCCTTTTTCACCATAGCCCTCTATGGGTTTCCAAATATCACTTTGCCAATTCCACAGAAACTGTCTTAGCGAAAGGCTTCTTGAGGGGAAAGCTGTAACTCTGTGAGATGATTTCACGGAACACAAAGAAGTTTCCAGAAAGCTTCCTTCTCTTTGTTATCGGAGGATATTTCCTTTGGCCCTATGGTCTTCAAAGGGATTCGAAATATCTGTTCTCAGATTCCACAGAAAAAAGGCTAGCAAAGGGATCCACGAAATACAGATGTAACTCTGTGAGATGAATTAACAGAACACTAAGCAGTGTCTCAGAAAGCTTCTTTCCACATTTCATCTGAGGATATTTCCTTTTTCACCATAGCCCTCTATTGGCTTCCAAATATCACTTTGCCAATTCCACAAGAACTGTCTTAGCGAAAGGCTTCTTGAGGGGAAAGCTGTTACTCTGTGAGATGATTTCACAGAACACAAAGAAGTTTCTCAGAAAGCTTCTTTCTCTTTGTTATCGGAGGATATTTCCTTTGGCCCTATGGTCTTCAAAGCGATCCGAAATATCTGTTCTCAGATTCCACAGAAATAAGGCTAGCAAAGAGATCCACGAAATACAGATGTAACTATGTGAGATGAATTAACAGAACACTAAGCAGTTTCTCAGAAAGCTTCTATCCAGATTTCATCTGAGGATATTTCCTTTTTCACCATAGTCCTCTAGGGGCTTCCAAATATCACTTTGCCAATTCCACAAGAACTGTCTTAGCGAAAGGTTTCTTGAGGGGAAAGCTGTAACTCTGTGAGATGATTTCACAGAACACAAAGAAGTTTCTCAGAAAGCTTCTTTCTCTTTGTTATCGGAGGATATTTCCTTTGGCCCTATGGTCTTCAAAGGGATCCGAATTATCTGTTATCAGATTCCACAGAAATGAGGCTAGCAAAGAGATCCAAGAAATACAGATGTATCTGCGTCAGAAGAATTAACAGAACACTAAGCAGTGTTTCAGAAGGCTTCTTTCCAGATTTCATCTGAGGTTATTTCCTTTTTCACCATAGCCCTCTATGGGATTCCAAATATCACTTAGCCAATTCAACAAGAGCTGTCTTTGCGAAAGGCTTCTTCTAGCGAAAGCTCTAACTCTGTGAGATGATTTCACAGAACATAAAGAAGTTTCTCAGAAAGCTTCTTTCACTTTGTTATCGGAGGATATTTCCTTTGGACCTATAGTCTTCAAAGGGATCCGAAATATCTGTTCTCAGATTCCACAGAAATAAGGCTAGCAAACAGATCCAAGAAATACAGATGTATCTGTGTCAGAAGAATTAACAGTACACTAAGCAGTTTCTCAGAAGGCTTCTTTCCAGATTTCATCTGAGGATATTTCCTTTCTCACCCTAGCCCTCTATGGGTTTCCAAATATCACTTTGCCAATTCCACAGGAACTGTCTTAGCGAAAGGCTTCTTGAGGGGAAAGCTGTAACTCTGTGAGATGATTTCACGGAACACAAAGAAGTTTCTCAGAAAGATTCCTTCTCTTTGTTATCGGAGGATATTTCCTTGGGCCCTATGGTCTTCAAAGGGATTCGAAATATCTGTTCGCAGATTCCACAGAAAAAAGGCTAGCAAAGGGATCCACGAAATACAGATGTAACTCTGTGAGATGAATTAACAGAACACCAAGCAGTGTCTCAGAAAGCTTCTTTCCACATTTCATCTGAGGATATTTCCTTTTTCACCATAGCTCTCTATGGGATTCCAAATATCACTTAGCCAATTCAACAAGAACTGTCTTTGCGAAAGGCTTCTTCTAGCGAAAGCTGTAACTCTGTGAGATGATTTCACAGAACACAAAGAAGTTTCTCAGAAAGCTTCTTTCTCTTTGTTATCGGAGGATATTTCCTTTGGACCTATAGTCTTCAAAGGGATCCGAAATATCTGTTCTCAGATTCCACAGAAATAAGGCTAGCAAACAGATCCAAGAAATACAGATGTATCTGTGTCAGAAGAATTAACAGAACACTAAGCAGTGTCTCAGAAGGCTTCTTTCCAGATTTCATCTGAGGTTATTTCCTTTTTCACCATAGCCCTCTATGGGTTTCCAAATATCACTTTGCCAATTCCACAGAAACTGTATTAGCGAAAGGCTTCTTGAGGGGAAAGCTGTAACTCTGTGAGATGATTTCACGGAACACAAAGAAGTTTCCAGAAAGCTTCCTTCTCTTTGTTATCGGAGGATATTTCCTTTGGCCCTATGGTCTACAAAGCGATCCGAAATATCTGTTCTCAGATTCCACAGAAATAAGGTTAGCAAAGAGATCCACGAAATAGAGATGGAACTCTGTGAGATGAATTAACAGAACACTAAGCAGTTTCTCAGAAAGCTTCTTTCCAGATTTCATCTGAGGATATTTCCTTTTTCACCATAGCCCTCTAGGGGCTTCCAAATATCACTTTGCCAATTCCTCAAGAACTGTCTTAGCGAAAGGCTTCTTGAGGGGAAAGCTGTAACTCTGTGAGATGATTTCACAGAACACAAAGAAGTTTCTCAGAAAGCTTCTTTGCCTTGGTTATCGGAGGATATTAACTTTGGCCCTATAGTCTTCAAAGGGATCCGAAATATCTGTTCTCAGATTCCACAGAAATAAGGCTAGCAAAGAGATCCACGAAATACAGATGTAAATCTGTGAGATAAATTAACAGAACACTAAGCAGTTTCTCAGAAAGCTTCTTTCCAGATTTCATCTGAGGATATTTCCTTTTTCACCATAGCCCTCTATGGGCTTCCAAATATCACTTTGCCAATTCCACAAGAACTGTCTTAGCGAAAGGCTTCTTCTAGGGAAAGCTGTAACTCTGAGAGATGATTTCACAGAACACAAAGATGTTTCTCAGAAAGATTCTTTCTCTTTGTTATCGGAGGATATTTCCTTTGGACCTATAGTCTTCAAAGGGATCCGAAATATCTCTTCTCAGATTCCACAGAAATAAGGCTAGCAAAGAGATCCAAGAAATACAGATGTATCTGTGTCAGAAGAATTAACAGAAAACTAAGAAGTTTCTCAGAAAGCTTCTTTCGAGATTTCATCTGAGGATATTTCCTTTTTCACATTAGCCCTCTAGGGGCTTCCAAATATCACTTTGCCAATTCCACAAGAACTGTCTTAGCGAAACGCTTCTTGAGGCAAAGCTGTAACTCTGTGAGATGATTTCACAGAACACAAAGAAGTTTCTCAGAAAGCTTCTTTCTCTTTCTTATCGGAGGATATTACCTTCGGCCCTATAGTCTTCAAAGGGATCCGAAATATCTGTTCTCAGATTCCACAGAAATAAGGCCAACAAAGAGATCCACGAAATACAGATGTAACTCTGTGAGATGAATTAACAGAACACTAAGCAGTTTCTCAGAAAGCTTCTTTCCAGATTTCATCTGAGGATATTTCCTTTTTCACCATAGCCCTCTATGGGCTTACAAATATCACCTTGCCAATTCCACAAGAACTATCTTAGCGAAAGGCTTCTTGAGGGGAAAGCTGTAACTCTGTGAGATGATTTCACAGAACACAAAGAAGTTTCTCAGAAAGCTTCTTTCTCTTTGTTATCGGAGGATATTTCCTTTGGCCCTATGGTCTTCAAAGCGATCCGAAATATCTGTTCTCAGATTCCACAGAAATAAGGCTAGCAAAGAGATCCACGAAATACAGATGTAACTATGTGAGATGAATTAACGGAACACTAAGCAGTTTCTCAGAAAGCTTCTATCCAGATTTCATCTGAGGATATTTCCTTTTTCACCATAGTCCTCTAGGGGCTTCCAAATATCACTTTGCCAATTCCACAAGAACTGTCTTAGCGAAAGGTTTCTTGAGGGGAAAGCTGTAACTCTGTGAGATGATTTCACAGAACACAAAGAAGTTTCTCAGAAAGCTTCTTTCTCTTTGTTATCGGAGGATATTTCCTTTGTCCCTATGGTCTTCAAATGGATTCGAAATATCTGTTATCAGATTCCACAGAAATAAGGCTAGCAAAGAGATCCAAGAAATACAGATGTATCTGTGTCAGAAGAATTAACAGAACACTAAGCAGATTCTCAGAAAGCTTCTATCCAGATTTCATCTGAGGATATTTCCTTTTTCACCATAGTCCTCTAGGGGCTTCCAAATATCACTTTGCCAATTCCACAAGAACTGTCTTAGCGAAAGGCTTCTTGAGGGGAAAGCTGTAACTCTGTGAGATGATTTCACAGAACACAAAGAAGTTTCTCAGAAAGCTTCTTTCTCTTTGTTATCGGAGGATATTTCCTTTGGCCCTATGGTCTTCAAAGGGATCCGAAATATCTGTTCTCAGATTCCACAGAAATAAGGCTAGCAAAGAGATCCACGAAATACAGATGTAACTCTGTGAGATAAATTAACAGAACACTAAGCAGTTTCTCAGAAAGCTTCTTTCCAGATTTCATCTGAGGATATTTCCTTTTTCACCATAGCCCTCTATGGGCTTCCAAATATCACTTTGCCAATTCCACAAGAACTGTCTTAGCGAAAGGCTTCTTCTAGGGAAAGCTGTAACTCTGAGAGATGATTTCACAGAACACAAAGATGTTTCTCAGAAAGATTCTTTCTCTTTGTTATCGGAGGATATTTCCTTTGGACCTATAGTCTTCAAAGGGATCCGAAATATCTCTTCTCAGATTCCACAGAAATAAGGCTAGCAAAGAGATCCAAGAAATACAGATGTATCTGTGTCAGAAGAATTAACAGAACACTAAGCAGTTTCTCAGAAAGCTTCTTTCCAGATTTCATCTGAGGATATTTCCTTTTTCACCATAGCCCACTAGGGGCTTCCAAATATCACTTTGCCAATTCCTCAAGAACTGTCTTAGCGAAAGGCTTCTTGTGGGGAAAGCTGTAACTCTGTGAGATGATTTCACAGAACACAAAGAAGTTTCTCAGAAAGCTTCTTTGCCTTGGTTATCGGAGGATATTAACTTTGGCCCTATAGTCTTCAAAGGGATCCGAAATATCTGTTCTCAGATTCCACAGAAATAAGGCTAGCAAAGAGATCCACGAAATACAGATGTAAATCTGTGAGATGAATTAACAGAACACTAAGCAGTTTCTCAGAAAGCTTCTTTCCAGATTTCATCTGAGGATATTTCCTTTTTCACCATAGCCCTCTATGGGCTTCCAAATATCACTTTGCCAATTCCACAAGAACTGTCTTAGCGAAAGACTTCTTCTAGGGAAAGCTGTAACTCTGAGAGATGATTTCACAGAACACAAAGATGTTTCTCAGAAAGATTCTTTCTCTTTGTTATCGGAGGATATTTCCTTTGGACCTATATTCTTCAAAGGGATCCGAAATATCTCCTCTCAGATTCCACAGAAATAAGGCTAGCAAAGAGATCCAAGAAATACAGATGTATCTGTGTCAGAAGAATTAACAGAAAACTAAGAAGTTTCTCAGAAAGCTTCTTTCGAGATTTCATCTGAGGATATTTCCTTTTTCACATTAGCCCTCTAGGGGCTTCCAAATATCACTTTGCCAATTCCACAAGAACTGTCTTAGCGAAAGGCTTCTTGAGGCAAAGCTGTAACTCTGTGAGATGATTTCACAGAACACAAAGAAGTTTCTCAGAAAGCTTCTTTCTCTTTCTTATCGGAGGATATTACCTTCGGCCCTATGGTCTTCAAAGGGATCCGAAATATCTGTTCTCAGATTCCACAGAAATAAGGCCAGCAAAGAGATCCACGAAATACAGATGTAACTCTGTGAGATGAATTAACAGAACACTAAGCAGTTTCTCAGAAAGCTTCTTTCCAGATTTCATCTGAGGATATTTCCTTTTTCACCATAGCCCTCTATGGGCTTACAAATATCACCTTGCCAATTCCACAAGAACTATCTTAGCGAAAGGCTTCTTGAGGGGAAAGCTGTAACTCTGTGAGATGATTTCACAGAACACAAAGAAGTTTCTCAGAAAGCTTCTTTCTCTTTGTTATCGGAGGATATTTCCTTTGGCCCTATGGTCTTCAAAGCGATCCGAAATATCTGTTCTCAGATTCCACAGAAATAAGGCTAGCAAAGAGATCCACGAAATACAGATGTAACTATGTGAGATGAATTAACGGAACACTAAGCAGTTTCTCAGAAAGCTTCTATCCAGATTTCACCTGAGGATATTTCCTTTTTCACCATAGTCCTCTAGGGGCTTCCAAATATCACTTTGCCAATTCCACAAGAACTGTCTTAGCGAAAGGTTTCTTGAGGGGAAAGCTGTAACTCTGTGAGATGATTTCACAGAACACAAAGAAGTTTCTCAGAAAGCTTCTTTCTCTTTGTTATCGGAGGATATTTCCTTTGTCCCTATGGTCTTCAAAGGGATTCGAAATATCTGTTATCAGATTCCACAGAAATAAGGCTAGCAAAGAGATCCAAGAAATACAGATGTATCTGTGTCAGAAGAATTAACAGAACACTAAGCAGTGTCTCAGAAGGCTTCTTTCCGGATTTCATCTGAGGTTATTTCCTTTTTCACCATAGCTCTCTATGGGATTCCAAATATCACTTAGCCAATTCAACAAGAACTGTCTTTGCGAAAGGCTTCTTCTAGCGAAAGCTGTAACTCTGTGAGATGATTTCACAGAACACAAAGAAGTTTCTCAGAAAGCTTCTTTCTCTTTGTTATCGGAGGATATTTCCTTTGGACCTATAGTCTTCAAAGGGATCCGAAATATCTGTTCTCAGATTCCACAGAAATAAGGCTAGCAAACAGATCCAAGAAATACAGATGTATCTGTGTCAGAAGAATTAACAGAACACTAAGCAGTGTCTCAGAAGGCTTCTTTCCAGATTTCATCTGAGGTTATTTCCTTTTTCACCATAGCCCTCTATGGGTTTCCAAATATCACTTTGCCAATTCCACAGAAACTGTCTTAGCGAAAGGCTTCTTGAGGGGAAAGCTGTAACTCTGTGAGATGATTTCACGGAACACAAAGAAGTTTCCAGAAAGCTTCCTTCTCTTTGTTATCGGAGGATATTTCCTTTGGCCCTATGGTCTTCAAAGGGATTCGAAATATCTGTTCTCAGATTCCACAGAAAAAAGGCTAGCAAAGGGATCCACGAAATACAGATGTAACTCTGTGAGATGAATTAACAGAACACTAAGCAGTGTCTCAGAAAGCTTCTTTACACATTTCATCTGAGGATATTTCCTTTTTCACCATAGCCCTCTATTGGCTTCCAAATATCACTTTGCCAATTCCACAAGAACTGTCTTAGCGAAAGGCTTCTTGAGGGGAAAGCTGTTACTCTGTGAGATGATTTCACAGAACACAAAGAAGTTTCTCAGAAAGCTTCTTTCTCTTTGTTATCGGAGGATATTTCCTTTGGCCCTATGGTCTTCAAAGCGATCCGAAATATCTGTTCTCAGATTCCACAGAAATAAGGCTAGCAAAGAGATCCACGAAATACAGATGTAACTATGTGAGATGAATTAACAGAACACTAAGCAGTTTCTCAGAAAGCTTCTATCCAGATTTCATCTGAGGATATTTCCTTTTTCACCATAGTCCTCTAGGGGCTTCCAAATATCACTTTGCCAATTCCACAAGAACTGTCTTAGCGAAAGGTTTCTTGAGGGGAAAGCTGTAACTCTGTGAGATGATTTCACAGAACACAAAGAAGTTTCTCAGAAAGCTTCTTTCTCTTTGTTATCGGAGGATATTTCCTTTGGCCCTATGGTCTTCAAAGGGATCCGAATTATCTGTTATCAGATTCCACAGAAATGAGGCTAGCAAAGAGATCCAAGAAATACAGATGTATCTGCGTCAGAAGAATTAACAGAACACTAAGCAGTGTTTCAGAAGGCTTCTTTCCAGATTTCATCTGAGGTTATTTCCTTTTTCACCATAGCCCTCTATGGGATTCCAAATATCACTTAACCAATTCAACAAGAGCTGTCTTTGCGAAAGGCTTCTTCTAGCGAAAGCTCTAACTCTGTGAGATGATTTCACAGAACACAAAGAAGTTTCTCAGAAAGCTTCTTTCACTTTGTTATCGGAGAATATTTCCTTTGGACCTATAGTCTTCAAAGGGATCCGAAATATCTGTTCTCAGATTCCACAGAAATAAGGCTAGCAAACAGATCCAAGAAATACAGATGTATCTGTGTCAGAAGAATTAACAGTACACTAAGCAGTTTCTCAGAAGGCTTCTTTCCAGATTTCATCTGAGGTTATTTCCTTTCTCACCCTAGCCCTCTATGGGTTTCCAAATATCACTTTGCCAATTCCACAGGAACTGTCTTAGCGAAAGGCTTCTTGAGGGGAAAGCTGTAACTCCGTGAGATGATTTCACGGAACACAAAGAAGTTTCTCAGAAAGCTTCCTTGTCTTTGTTATCGGAGGATATTTCCTTGGGCCCTATGGTCTTCAAAGGGATTCGAAATATCTGTTCTCAGATTCCACAGAAAAAAGGCTAGCAAAGGGATCCACGAAATACAGATGTAACTCTGTGAGATGAATTAACAGAACACCAAGCAGTGTCTCAGAAAGCTTCTTTCCACATTTCATCTGAGGATATTTCCTTTTTCACCATAGCCCTCTATGGGCTTCCAAATATCACTTTGCCAATTCCACAAGAATTGTCTTAGCGAAAGGCTTCTTGAGGGGAAAGCTGTTACTCTGTGAGATGATTTCACAGAACACAAAGAAGTTTCTCAGAAAGCTTCTTTCTCTTTGTTATCGGAGGATATTTCCTTTGTCCCTATGGTCTCCAAAGGGATCCGAAATATCTGTTCTCAGATTCCACAGAAATAAGGCTAGCAAAGAGATCCACGAAATACAGATGTAACTATGTGAGATGAATTAACAGAACACTAAGCAGATTCTCAGAAAGCTTCTATCCAGATTTCATCTGAGGATATTTCCTTTTTCACCATAGTCCTCTAGGGGCTTCCAAATATCACTTTGCCAATTCCACAAGAACTGTCTTAGCGAAAGGCTTCTTGAGGGGAAAGCTGTAACTCTGTGAGATGATTTCACAGAACACAAAGAAGTTTCTCAGAAAGCTTCTTTCTCTTTGTTATCGGAGGATATTTCCTTTGGCCCTATGGTCTTCAAAGGGATCCGAAATATCTGTTCTCAGATTCCACAGAAATAAGGCTAGCAAAGAGATCCACGAAATACAGATGTAACTCTGTGAGATAAATTAACAGAACACTAAGCAGTTTCTCAGAAAGCTTCTTTCCAGATTTCATCTGAGGATATTTCCTTTTTCACCATAGCCCTCTATGGGCTTCCAAATATCACTTTGCCAATTCCACAAGAACTGTTTTAGCGAAAGGCTTCTTCTAGGGAAAGCTGTAACTCTGAGAGATGATTTCACAGAACACAAAGATGTTTCTCAGAAAGATTCTTTCTCTTTGTTATCGGAGGATATTTCCTTTGGCCCTATAGTCTTAAGAGGGATCCGAAATATCTGTTCTCAGATTCCACAGAAATAAGGCTAGCAAAGAGATCCAAGAAATACAGATGTATCTGTGTCAGAAGAATTAACAGAACACTAAGCAGTTTCTCAGAAAGCTTCTTTCGAGATTTCATCTGAGGATATTTCCTTTTTCACCATAGCCCTCTATGGGCTTACAAATATCACCTTGCCAATTCCACAAGAACTATCTTAGCGAAAGGCTTCTTGAGGGGAAAGCTGTAACTCTGTGAGATGATTTCACAGAACACAAAGAAGTTTCTCAGAAAGCTTCTTTCTCTTTGTTATCGGAGGATATTTCCTTTGGCCCTATGGTCTTCAAAGCGATCCGAAATATCTGTTCTCAGATTCCACAGAAATAAGGCTAGCAAAGAGATCCACGAAATACAGATGTAACTATGTGAGATGAATTAACAGAACACTAAGCAGTTTCTCAGAAAGCTTCTATCCAGATTTCATCTGAGGATATTTCCTTTTTCACCATAGTCCTCTAGGGGCTTCCAAATATCACTTTTCCAATTCCACAAGAACTGTCTTAGCGAAAGGTTTCTTGAGGGGAAAGCTGTAACTCTGTGAGATGATTTCACAGAACACAAAGAAGTTTCTCAGAAAGCTTCTTTCTCTTTGTTATCGGAGGATATTTCCTTTGGCCCTATGGTCTTCAAAGGGATCCGAATTATCTGTTATCGGATTCCACAGAAATAAGGCTAGCAAAGAGATCCAAGAAATACAGATGTATCTGTGTCAGAAGAATTAACAGAACACTAAGCAGTGTCTCAGAAGGCTTCTTTCCAGATTTCATCTGAGGTTATTTCCTTTTTCACCATAGCCCTCTATGGGATTCCAAATATCACTTTGCCAATTCAACAAGAACTGTCTTTGCGAAAGGCTTCTTCTAGCGAAAGCTGTAACTCTGTGAGATGATTTCACAGAACACAAAGAAGTTTCTCAGAAAGCTTCTTTCTCTTTGTTATCGGAGGATATTTCCTTTGGACCTATAGTCTTCAAAGGGATCCGAAATATCTGTTCTCAGATTCCACAGAAATAAGGCTAGCAAACAGATCCAAGAAATACAGATGTATCTGTGTCAGAAGAATTAACAGAACACTAAGCAGTGTCTCAGAAGGCTTCTTTCCAGATTTCATCTGAGGTTATTTCCTTTTTCACCATAGCCCTCTATGGGTTTCCAAATATCACTTTGCCAATTCCACAGGAACTGTCTTAGCGAAAGGCTTCTTGAGGGGAAAGCTGTAACTCTGTGAGATGATTTCACGGAACACAAAGAAGTTTCTCAGAAAGCTTCCTTCTCTTTGTTATCGGAGGATATTTCCTTTGGCCCTATGGTCTTCAAAGGGATTCGAAATATCTGTTCTCAGATTCCACAGAAAAAAGGCTAGAGAAGGGATCCACGAAATACAGATGTAACTCTGTGAGATGAATTAACAGAACACTAAGCAGTGTCTCAGAAAGCTTCTTTCCACATTTCATCTGAGGATATTTCCTTTTTCACCATAGCCCTCTATGGGCTTCCAAATATCACTTTGCCAATTCCACAAGAACTGTCTTAGCGAAAGGCTTCTTGAGGGGAAAGCTGTTACTCTGTGAGATGATTTCACAGAACACAAAGAAGTTTCTCAGAAAGCTTCTTTCTCTTTGTTATCGGAGGATATTTCCTTTGGCCCTATGATCTCCAAAGGGATCCGAAATATCTGTTCTCAGATTCCACAGAAATAAGGCTAGCAAAGAGATCCACGAAATACAGATGTAACTCTGTGAGATGAATTAACAGAACACTAAGCAGTTTCTCAGAAAGCTTCTTTCCAGATTTCATCTGAGGATATTTCCTTTTTCACCATAGCCCTCTATGGGCTTCCAAATATCACTTTGCCAATTCCACAAGAACTGTCTTAGCGAAAGGCTTCTTGAGGGGAAAGCTGTAACTCTGCGAGATGATTTCACAGAATACAAAAAAGTTTCACAGAAAGCTTCTTTCTCTTTGTTATCGGAGGATATTTCCTTTGGCCCTATGGTCTTCAAAGCGATCCGAAATATCTGTTCTCAGATTCCACAGAAATAAGGCTAGCAAAGAGATCCACGAAATAGAGATGGAACTCTGTGAGATGAATTAACAGAACACTAAGCAGTTTCTCAGAAAGCTTCTTTCCAGATTTCATCTGAGGATATTTCCTTTTTCACCATAGCCCTCTAAGGGCTTCCAAATAACACTTTGCCAATTCCACAAGAACTGACTTAGCGAAAGGCTTCTTGAGGGGAAAGCTGTAACTCAGTGAGATGATATCACAGAACACAAAGAAGTTTCTCAGAAAGCTTCTTTCTCTTTGTTATCGGAGGGTATTACCTTTGGCCCTATATTCTTCAAAGGGATCCGAAATATCTGTTATCAGATTCCACAGAAATAAGGCTAGCAAAGAGATCCACGAAATACAGATGTAACTATGTGAGATGAATTAAAAGAACACTAAGCAGTTTCTCAGAAAGCTTCTATCCAGATTTCATCTGAGGATATTTCCTTTTTCACCATAGTCCTCTAGGGGCTTCCAAATATCACTTTGCCAATTCCACAAGAACTGTCTTAGCGAAAGGCTTCTTGAGGGGAAAGCTGTAACTCTGTGAGATGATTTCACAGAACACAAAGAAGTTTCTCAGAAAGCTTCTTTCTCTTTGTTATCGGAGGATATTTCCTTTGTCCCTATGGTCTTCAAAGGGATTCGAAATATCTGTTATCAGATTCCACAGAAATAAGGCTAGCAAAGAGATCCAAGAAATACAGATGTATCTGTGTCAGAAGAATTAACAGAACACTAAGCAGTGTCTCAGAAGGCTTCTTTCCGGATTTCATCTGAGGTTATTTCCTTTTTCACCATAGCTCTCTATGGGATTCCAAATATCACTTAGCCAATTCAACAAGAACTGTCTTTGCGAAAGGCTTCTTCTAGCGAAAGCTGTAACTCTGTGAGATGATTTCACAGAACACAAAGAAGTTTCTCAGAAAGCTTCTTTCTCTTTGTTATCGGAGGATATTTCCTTTGGACCTATAGTCTTCAAAGGGATCCGAAATATCTGTTCTCAGATTCCACAGAAATAAGGCTAGCAAACAGATCCAAGAAATACAGATGTATCTGTGTCAGAAGAATTAACAGAACACTAAGCAGTGTCTCAGAAGGCTTCTTTCCAGATTTCATCTGAGGTTATTTCCTTTTTCACCATAGCCCTCTATGGGTTTCCAAATATCACTTTGCCAATTCCACAGAAACTGTATTAGCGAAAGGCTTCTTGAGGGGAAAGCTGTAACTCTGTGAGATGATTTCACGGAACACAAAGAAGTTTCCAGAAAGCTTCCTTCTCTTTGTTATCGGAGGATATTTCCTTTGGCCCTATGGTCTACAAAGCGATCCGAAATATCTGTTCTCAGATTCCACAGAAATAAGGTTAGCAAAGAGATCCACGAAATAGAGATGGAACTCTGTGAGATGAATTAACAGAACACTAAGCAGTTTCTCAGAAAGCTTCTTTCCAGATTTCATCTGAGGATATTTCCTTTTTCACCATAGCCCTCTAGGGGCTTCCAAATATCACTTTGCCAATTCCTCAAGAACTGTCTTAGCGAAAGGCTTCTTGAGGGGAAAGCTGTAACTCTGTGAGATGATTTCACAGAACACAAAGAAGTTTCTCAGAAAGCTTCTTTGCCTTGGTTATCGGAGGATATTAACTTTGGCCCTATAGTCTTCAAAGGGATCCGAAATATCTGTTCTCAGATTCCACAGAAATAAGGCTAGCAAAGAGATCCACGAAATACAGATGTAAATCTGTGAGATAAATTAACAGAACACTAAGCAGTTTCTCAGAAAGCTTCTTTCCAGATTTCATCTGAGGATATTTCCTTTTTCACCATAGCCCTCTATGGGCTTCCAAATATCACTTTGCCAATTCCACAAGAACTGTCTTAGCGAAAGGCTTCTTCTAGGGAAAGCTGTAACTCTGAGAGATGATTTCACAGAACACAAAGATGTTTCTCAGAAAGATTCTTTCTCTTTGTTATCGGAGGATATTTCCTTTGGACCTATAGTCTTCAAAGGGATCCGAAATATCTCTTCTCAGATTCCACAGAAATAAGGCTAGCAAAGAGATCCAAGAAATACAGATGTATCTGTGTCAGAAGAATTAACAGAAAACTAAGAAGTTTCTCAGAAAGCTTCTTTCGAGATTTCATCTGAGGATATTTCCTTTTTCACATTAGCCCTCTAGGGGCTTCCAAATATCACTTTGCCAATTCCACAAGAACTGTCTTAGCGAAACGCTTCTTGAGGCAAAGCTGTAACTCTGTGAGATGATTTCACAGAACACAAAGAAGTTTCTCAGAAAGCTTCTTTCTCTTTCTTATCGGAGGATATTACCTTCGGCCCTATAGTCTTCAAAGGGATCCGAAATATCTGTTATCAGATTCCACAGAAATAAGGCCAGCAAAGAGATCCACGAAATACAGATGTAACTCTGTGAGATGAATTAACAGAACACTAAGCAGTTTCTCAGAAAGCTTCTGTCCAGATTTCATCTGAGGATATTTCCTTTTTCACCATAGCCCTCTATGGGCTTACAAATATCACCTTGCCAATTCCACAAGAACTATCTTAGCGAAAGGCTTCTTGAGGGGAAAGCTGTAACTCTGTGAGATGATTTCACAGAACACAAAGAAGTTTCTCAGAAAGCTTCTTTCTCTTTGTTATCGGAGGATATTTCCTTTTTTCCCTATGGTCTTCAAAGCGATCCGAAATATCTGTTCTCAGATTCCACAGAAATAAGGCTAGCAAAGAGATCCACGAAATACAGATGTAACTATGTGAGATGAATTAACGGAACACTAAGCAGTTTCTCAGAAAGCTTCTATCCAGATTTCATCTGAGGATATTTCCTTTTTCACCATAGTCCTCTAGGGGCTTCCAAATATCACTTTGCCAATTCCACAAGAACTGTCTTAGCGAAAGGTTTCTTGAGGGGAAAGCTGTAACTCTGTGAGATGATTTCACAGAACACAAAGAAGTTTCTCAGAAAGCTTCTTTCTCTTTGTTATCGGAGGATATTTCCTTTGTCCCTATGGTCTTCAAATGGATTCGAAATATCTGTTATCAGATTCCACAGAAATAAGGCTAGCAAAGAGATCCAAGAAATACAGATGTATCTGTGTCAGAAGAATTAACAGAACACTAAGCAGATTCTCAGAAAGCTTCTATCCAGATTTCATCTGAGGATATTTCCTTTTTCACCATAGTCCTCTAGGGGCTTCCAAATATCACTTTGCCAATTCCACAAGAACTGTCTTAGCGAAAGGCTTCTTGAGGGGAAAGCTGTAACTCTGTGAGATGATTTCACAGAACACAAAGAAGTTTCTCAGAAAGCTTCTTTCTCTTTGTTATCGGAGGATATTTCCTTTGGCCCTATGGTCTTCAAAGGGATCCGAAATATCTGTTCTCAGATTCCACAGAAATAAGGCTAGCAAAGAGATCCACGAAATACAGATGTAACTCTGTGAGATAAATTAACAGAACACTAAGCAGTTTCTCAGAAAGCTTCTTTCCAGATTTCATCTGAGGATATTTCCTTTTTCACCATAGCCCTCTATGGGCTTCCAAATATCACTTTGCCAATTCCACAAGAACTGTCTTAGCGAAAGGCTTCTTCTAGGGAAAGCTGTAACTCTGAGAGATGATTTCACAGAACACAAAGATGTTTCTCAGAAAGATTCTTTCTCTTTGTTATCGGAGGATATTTCCTTTGGACCTATAGTCTTCAAAGGGATCCGAAATATCTCTTCTCAGATTCCACAGAAATAAGGCTAGCAAAGAGATCCAAGAAATACAGATGTATCTGTGTCAGAAGAATTAACAGAACACTAAGCAGTTTCTCAGAAAGCTTCTTTCCAGATTTCATCTGAGGATATTTCCTTTTTCACCATAGCCCTCTAGGGGCTTCCAAATATCACTTTGCCAATTCCTCAAGAACTGTCTTAGCGAAAGGCTTCTTGAGGGGAAAGCTGTAACTCTGTGAGATGATTTCACAGAACACAAAGAAGTTTCTCAGAAAGCTTCTTTGCCTTGGTTATCGGAGGATATTAACTTTGGCCCTATAGTCTTCAAAGGGATCCGAAATATCTGTTCTCAGATTCCACAGAAATAAGGCTAGCAAAGAGATCCACGAAATACAGATGTAAATCTGTGAGATAAATTAACAGAACACTAAGCAGTTTCTCAGAAAGCTTCTTTCCAGATTTCATCTGAGGATATTTCCTTTTTCACCATAGCCCTCTATGGGCTTCCAAATATCACTTTGCCAATTCCACAAGAACTGTCTTAGCGAAAGACTTCTTCTAGGGAAAGCTGTAACTCTGAGAGATGATTTCACAGAACACAAAGATGTTTCTCAGAAAGATTCTTTCTCTTTGTTATCGGAGGATATTTCCTTTGGACCTATAGTCTTCAAAGGGATCCGAAATATCTCCTCTCAGATTCCACAGAAATAAGGCTAGCAAAGAGATCCAAGAAATACAGATGTATCTGTGTCAGAAGAATTAACAGAAAACTAAGAAGTTTCTCAGAAAGCTTCTTTCGAGATTTCATCTGAGGATATTTCCTTTTTCACATTAGCCCTCTAGGGGCTTCCAAATATCACTTTGCCAATTCCACAAGAACTGTCTTAGCGAAAGGCTTCTTGAGGCAAAGCTGTAACTCTGTGAGATGATTTCACAGAACACAAAGAAGTTTCTCAGAAAGCTTCTTTCTCTTTCTTATCGGAGGATATTACCTTCGGCCCTATGGTCTTCAAAGGGATCCGAAATATCTGTTCTCAGATTCCACAGAAATAAGGCCAGCAAAGAGATCCACGAAATACAGATGTAACTCTGTGAGATGAATTAACAGAACACTAAGCAGTTTCTCAGAAAGCTTCTTTCCAGATTTCATCTGAGGATATTTCCTTTTTCACCATAGCCCTCTATGGGCTTACAAATATCACCTTGCCAATTCCACAAGAACTATCTTAGCGAAAGGCTTCTTGAGGGGAAAGCTGTAACTCTGTGAGATGATTTCACAGAACACAAAGAAGTTTCTCAGAAAGCTTCTTTCTCTTTGTTATCGGAGGATATTTCCTTTGGCCCTATGGTCTTCAAAGCGATCCGAAATATCTGTTCTCAGATTCCACAGAAATAAGGCTAGCAAAGAGATCCACGAAATACAGATGTAACTATGTGAGATGAATTAACGGAACACTAAGCAGTTTCTCAGAAAGCTTCTATCCAGATTTCACCTGAGGATATTTCCTTTTTCACCATAGTCCTCTAGGGGCTTCCAAATATCACTTTGCCAATTCCACAAGAACTGTCTTAGCGAAAGGTTTCTTGAGGGGAAAGCTGTAACTCTGTGAGATGATTTCACAGAACACAAAGAAGTTTCTCAGAAAGCTTCTTTCTCTTTGTTATCGGAGGATATTTCCTTTGTCCCTATGGTCTTCAAAGGGATTCGAAATATCTGTTATCAGATTCCACAGAAATAAGGCTAGCAAAGAGATCCAAGAAATACAGATGTATCTGTGTCAGAAGAATTAACAGAACACTAAGCAGTGTCTCAGAAGGCTTCTTTCCGGATTTCATCTGAGGTTATTTCCTTTTTCACCATAGCTCTCTATGGGATTCCAAATATCACTTAGCCAATTCAACATGAACTGTCTTTGCGAAAGGCTTCTTCTAGCGAAAGCTGTAACTCTGTGAGATGATTTCACAGAACACAAAGAAGTTTCTCAGAAAGCTTCTTTCTCTTTGTTATCGGAGGATATTTCCTTTGGACCTATAGTCTTCAAAGGGATCCGAAATATCTGTTCTCAGATTCCACAGAAATAAGGCTAGCAAACAGATCCAAGAAATACAGATGTATCTGTGTCAGAAGAATTAACAGAACACTAAGCAGTGTCTCAGAAGGCTTCTTTCCAGATTTCATCTGAGGTTATTTCCTTTTTCACCATAGCCCTCTATGGGTTTCCAAATATCACTTTGCCAATTCCACAGAAACTGTCTTAGCGAAAGGCTTCTTGAGGGGAAAGCTGTAACTCTGTGAGATGATTTCACGGAACACAAAGAAGTTTCCAGAAAGCTTCCTTCTCTTTGTTATCGGAGGATATTTCCTTTGGCCCTATGGTCTTCAAAGGGATTCGAAATATCTGTTCTCAGATTCCACAGAAAAAAGGCTAGCAAAGGGATCCACGAAATACAGATGTAACTCTGTGAGATGAATTAACAGAACACTAAGCAGTGTCTCAGAAAGCTTCTTTACACATTTCATCTGAGGATATTTCCTTTTTCACCATAGCCCTCTATTGGCTTCCAAATATCACTTTGCCAATTCCACAAGAACTGTCTTAGCGAAAGGCTTCTTGAGGGGAAAGCTGTTACTCTGTGAGATGATTTCACAGAACACAAAGAAGTTTCTCAGAAAGCTTCTTTCTCTTTGTTATCGGAGGATATTTCCTTTGGCCCTATGGTCTTCAAAGCGATCCGAAATATCTGTTCTCAGATTCCACAGAAATAAGGCTAGCAAAGAGATCCAAGAAATACAGATGTATCTGCGTCAGAAGAATTAACAGAACACTAAGCAGTGTTTCAGAAGGCTTCTTTCCAGATTTCATCTGAGGTTATTTCCTTTTTCACCATAGCCCTCTATGGGATTCCAAATATCACTTAGCCAATTCAACAAGAGCTGTCTTTGCGAAAGGCTTCTTCTAGCGAAAGCTCTAACTCTGTGAGATGATTTCACAGAACACAAAGAAGTTTCTCAGAAAGCTTCTTTCACTTTGTTATCGGAGAATATTTCCTTTGGACCTATAGTCTTCAAAGGGATCCGAAATATCTGTTCTCAGATTCCACAGAAATAAGGCTAGCAAACAGATCCAAGAAATACAGATGTATCTGTGTCAGAAGAATTAACAGTACACTAAGCAGTTTCTCAGAAGGCTTCTTTCCAGATTTCATCTGAGGTTATTTCCTTTCTCACCCTAGCCCTCTATGGGTTTCCAAATATCACTTTGCCAATTCCACAGGAACTGTCTTAGCGAAAGGCTTCTTGAGGGGAAAGCTGTAACTCTGTGAGATGATTTCACGGAACACAAAGAAGTTTCTCAGAAAGCTTCCTTCTCTTTGTTATCGGAGGATATTTCCTTGGGCCCTATGGTCTTCAAAGGGATTCGAAATATCTGTTCTCAGATTCCACAGAAAAAAGGCTAGCAAAGGGATCCACGAAATACAGATGTAACTCTGTGAGATGAATTAACAGAACACCAAGCAGTGTCTCAGAAAGCTTCTTTCCACATTTCATCTGAGGATATTTCCTTTTTCACCATAGCCCTCTATGGGCTTCCAAATATCACTTTGCCAATTCCACAAGAATTGTCTTAGCGAAAGGCTTCTTGAGGGGAAAGCTGTTACTCTGTGAGATGATTTCACAGAACACAAAGAAGTTTCTCAGAAAGCTTCTTTCTCTTTGTTATCGGAGGATATTTCCTTTGTCCCTATGGTCTCCAAAGGGATCCGAAATATCTGTTCTCAGATTCCACAGAAATAAGGCTAGCAAAGAGATCCACGAAATACAGATGTAACTATGTGAGATGAATTAACAGAACACTAAGCAGATTCTCAGAAAGCTTCTATCGAGATTTCATCTGAGGATATTTCCTTTTTCACCATAGTCCTCTAGGGGCTTCCAAATATCACTTTGCCAATTCCACAAGAACTGTCTTAGCGAAAGGCTTCTTGAGGGGAAAGCTGTAACTCTGTGAGATGATTTCACAGAACACAAAGAAGTTTCTCAGAAAGCTTCTTTCTCTTTGTTATCGGAGGATATTTCCTTTGGCCCTATGGTCTTCAAAGGGATCCGAAATATCTGTTCTCAGATTCCACAGAAATAAGGCTAGCAAAGAGATCCACGAAATACAGATGTAACTCTGTGAGATAAATTAACAGAACACTAAGCAGTTTCTCAGAAAGCTTCTTTCCAGATTTCATCTGAGGATATTTCCTTTTTCACCATAGCCCTCTATGGGCTTCCAAATATCACTTTGCCAATTCCACAAGAACTGTTTTAGCGAAAGGCTTCTTCTAGGGAAAGCTGTAACTCTGAGATATGATTTCACAGAACACAAAGATGTTTCTCAGAAAGATTCTTTCTCTTTGTTATCGGAGGATATTTCCTTTGGCCCTATAGTCTTAAGAGGGATCCGAAATATCTGTTCTCAGATTCCACAGAAATAAGGCTAGCAAAGAGATCCAAGAAATACAGATGTATCTGTGTCAGAAGAATTAACAGAACACTAAGCAGTTTCTCAGAAAGCTTCTTTCGAGATTTCATCTGAGGATATTTCCTTTTTCACCATAGCCCTCTATGGGCTTACAAATATCACCTTGCCAATTCCACAAGAACTATCTTAGCGAAAGGCTTCTTGAGGGGAAAGCTGTAACTCTGTGAGATGATTTCACAGAACACAAAGAAGTTTCTCAGAAAGCTTCTTTCTCTTTGTTATCGGAGGATATTTCCTTTGGCCCTATGGTCTTCAAAGCGATCCGAAATATCTGTTCTCAGATTCCACAGAAATAAGGCTAGCAAAGAGATCCACGAAATACAGATGTAACTATGTGAGATGAATTAACAGAACACTAAGCAGTTTCTCAGAAAGCTTCTATCCAGATTTCATCTGAGGATATTTCCTTTTTCACCATAGTCCTCTAGGGGCTTCCAAATATCACTTTGCCAATTCCACAAGAACTGTCTTAGCGAAAGGTTTCTTGAGGGGAAAGCTGTAACTCTGTGAGATGATTTCACAGAACACAAAGAAGTTTCTCAGAAAGCTTCTTTCTCTTTGTTATCGGAGGATATTTCCTTTGGCCCTATGGTCTTCAAAGGGATCCGAATTATCTGTTATCGGATTCCACAGAAATAAGGCTAGCAAAGAGATCCAAGAAATACAGATGTATCTGTGTCAGAAGAATTAACAGAACACTAAGCAGTGTCTCAGAAGGCTTCTTTCCAGATTTCATCTGAGGTTATTTCCTTTTTCACCATAGCCCT
Source organism: Macaca mulatta (assembly GCF_049350105.2). Taxonomy (NCBI): domain Eukaryota; kingdom Metazoa; phylum Chordata; class Mammalia; order Primates; family Cercopithecidae; genus Macaca; species Macaca mulatta. The sequence continues at coordinate 67,078,374 of NC_133426.1, read as the reverse complement.
CTATGGGATTCCAAATATCACTTTGCCAATTCAACAAGAACTGTCTTTGCGAAAGGCTTCTTCTAGCGAAAGCTGTAACTCTGTGAGATGATTTCACAGAACACAAAGAAGTTTCTCAGAAAGCTTCTTTCTCTTTGTTATCGGAGGATATTTCCTTTGGACCTATAGTCTTCAAAGGGATCCGAAATATCTGTTCTCAGATTCCACAGAAATAAGGCTAGCAAACAGATCCAAGAAATACAGATGTATCTGTGTCAGAAGAATTAACAGAACACTAAGCAGTGTCTCAGAAGGCTTCTTTCCAGATTTCATCTGAGGTTATTTCCTTTTTCACCATAGCCCTCTATGGGTTTCCAAATATCACTTTGCCAATTCCACAGGAACTGTCTTAGCGAAAGGCTTCTTGAGGGGAAAGCTGTAACTCTGTGAGATGATTTCACGGAACACAAAGAAGTTTCTCAGAAAGCTTCCTTCTCTTTGTTATCGGAGGATATTTCCTTTGGCCCTATGGTCTTCAAAGGGATTCGAAATATCTGTTCTCAGATTCCACAGAAAAAAGGCTAGCAAAGGGATCCACGAAATACAGATGTAACTCTGTGAGATGAATTAACAGAACACTAAGCAGTGTCTCAGAAAGCTTCTTTCCACATTTCATCTGAGGATATTTCCTTTTTCACCATAGCCCTCTATGGGCTTCCAAATATCACTTTGCCAATTCCACAAGAACTGTCTTAGCGAAAGGCTTCTTGAGGGGAAAGCTGTTACTCTGTGAGATGATTTCACAGAACACAAAGAAGTTTCTCAGAGAGCTTCTTTCTCTTTGTTATCGGAGGATATTTCCTTTGGCCCTATGATCTCCAAAGGGATCCGAAATATCTGTTCTCAGATTCCACAGAAATAAGGCTAGCAAAGAGATCCACGAAATACAGATGTAACTCTGTGAGATGAATTAACAGAACACTAAGCAGTTTCTCAGAAAGCTTCTTTCCAGATTTCATCTGAGGATATTTCCTTTTTCACCATAGCCCTCTAGGGGCTTCCAAATATCACTTTGCCAATTCCACAAGAACTGTCTTAGCGAAAGGCTTCTTGAGGGGAAAGCTGTAACTCTGCGAGATGATTTCACAGAATACAAAAAAGTTTCTCAGAAAGCTTCTTTCTCTTTGTTATCGGAGGATATTTCCTTTGGCCCTATGGTCTTCAAAGCGATCCGAAATATCTGTTCTCAGATTCCACAGAAATAAGGCTAGCAAAGAGATCCACGAAATAGAGATGGAACTCTGTGAGATGAATTAACAGAACACTAAGCAGTTTCTCAGAAAGCTTCTTTCCAGATTTCATCTGAGGATATTTCCTTTTTCACCATAGCCCTCTATGGGCTTCCAAATATCACTTTGCCAATTCCACAAGAACTGACTTAGCGAAAGGCTTCTTGAGGGGAAAGCTGTAACTCAGTGAGATGATTTCACAGAACACAAAGAAGTTTCTCAGAAAGCTTCTTTCTCTTTGTTATCGGAGGGTATTACCTTTGGCCCTATATTCTTCAAAGGGATCCGAAATATCTGTTCTCAGATTCCAGAGAAATAAGGCTAGCAAAGAGATCCACGAAATACAGATGTAACTATGTGAGATGAATTAAAAGAACACTAAGCAGTTTCTCAGAAAGCTTCTATCCAGATTTCATCTGAGGATATTTCCTTTTTCACCATAGTCCTCTAGGGGCTTCCAAATATCACTTTGCCAATTCCACAAGAACTGTCTTAGCGAAAGGTTTCTTGAGGGGAAAGCTGTAACTCTGTGAGATGATTTCACAGAACACAAAGAAGTTTCTCAGAAAGCTTCTTTCTCTTTGTTATCGGAGGATATTTCCTTTGGCCCTATGGTCTTCAAAGGGATCAGAAATATCTGTTCTCAGATTCCACAGAAATAAGGCTAGCAAAGAGATCCACGAAATACAGATGTAATTCTGTGAGATGAATTAACAGAACACTAAGCAGTTTCTCACAAAGCTTCTTTCCAGATTTCATCTGAGGATATTTCCTTTTTCACCATAGCCCTCTATGGGCTTCCAAATATCACTTTGCCAATTCCACAAGAACTTCCTTAGCCGAAGGCTTCTTGAAGGGAAAGCTGTAACTCTGTGAGCTGATTTCACAGAACACAAAGAAGTTTCTCAGAGAGCTTCCTTCTCTTTGTTATCGGAGGATATTTCCTTTGGCCCTATGGTCTTCAAAGGGATCCGAAATATCTGTTCTCAGATTCCACAGAAAAGAGGCTAGCAAAGAGATCCACGAAATACAGATGTAACTCTGTGAGATGAATTAACAGAACACTAAGCAGTTTCTCAGAAAGCTTCTTTCCAGATTTCATCTGAGGATATTTACTTTTTCACCATAGCCCTCTATGGGCTTCCAAATATCACTTTGCCAATTCCACAAGAACTGTCTTAGCGAAAGGCTTCTTGAGGGGAAAGCTGTAACTCTGTGAGATGATTTCACAGAACACAAAGAAGTTTCTCAGAAAGCTTCTTTCTCTTTGTTATCGGAGGATATTTCCTTTGGCCCTATAGTCTCCAAAGGGATCCGAAATATCTGTTCTCAGATTCCACAGAAATAAGGCTAGCAAAGAGATCCACGAAATACAGATGTAACTCTGTGAGATGAATTAACAGAACACTAAGCAGTTTCTCAGAAAGCTTCTTTCCAGATTTCATCTGAGGATATTTCCTTTTTCACCATAGCCCTCTAGGGGCTTCCAAATATCACTTTGCCAATTCCACAAGAACTGTCTTAGCGAAAGGCTTCTTGAGGGGAAAGCTGTAACTCTGCGAGATGATTTCACAGAATACAAAAAAGTTTCTCAGAAAGCTTCTTTCTCTTTGTTATCGGAGGATATTTCCTTTGGCCCTATGGTCTTCAAAGCGATCCGAAATATCTGTTCTCAGATTCCACAGAAATAAGGCTAGCAAAGAGATCCACGAAATAGAGATGGAACTCTGTGAGATGAATTAACAGAACACTAAGCAGTTTCTCAGAAAGCTTCTTTCCAGATTTCATCTGAGGATATTTCCTTTTTCACCATAGCCCTCTATGGGCTTCCAAATATCACTTTGCCAATTCCACAAGAACTGACTTAGCGAAAGGCTTCTTGAGGGGAAAGCTGTAACTCAGTGAGATGATTTCACAGAACACAAAGAAGTTTCTCCGAAAGCTTCTTTCTCTTTGTTATCGGAGGGTATTACCTTTGGCCCTATATTCTTCAAAGGGATCCGAAATATCTGTTCTCAGATTCCAGAGAAATAAGGCTAGCAAAGAGATCCACGAAATACAGATGTAACTATGTGAGATGAATTAAAAGAACACTAAGCAGTTTCTCAGAAAGCTTCTATCCAGATTTCATCTGAGGATATTTCCTTTTTCACCATAGTCCTCTAGGGGCTTCCAAATATCACTTTGCCAATTCCACAAGAACTGTCTTAGCGAAAGGCTTCTTGAGGGGAAAGCTGTAACTCTGTGAGATGATTTCACAGAACACAAAGAAGTTTCTCAGAAAGCTTCTTTCTCTTTGTTATCGGAGGATATTTCCTTTGGCCCTATGGTCTTCAAAGGGATCAGAAATATCTGTTCTCAGATTCCACAGAAATAAGGCTAGCAAAGAGATCCACGAAATACAGATGTAATTCTGTGAGATGAATTAACAGAACACTAAGCAGTTTCTCACAAAGCTTCTTTCCAGATTTCATCTGAGGATATTTCCTTTTTCACCATAGCCCTCTATGGGCTTCCAAATATCACTTTGCCAATTCCACAAGAACTTCCTTAGCCGAAGGCTTCTTGAAGGGAAAGCTGTAACTCTGTGAGCTGATTTCACAGAACACAAAGAAGTTTCTCAGAGAGCTTCCTTCTCTTTGTTATCGGAGGATATTTCCTTTGGCCCTATGGTCTTCAAAGGGATCCGAAATATCTGGTCTCAGATTCCACAGAAAAGAGGCTAGCAAAGAGATCCACGAAATACAGATGTAACTCTGTGAGATGAATTAACAGAACACTAAGCAGTTTCTCAGAAAGCTTCTTTCCAGATTTCATCTGAGGATAATTACTTTTTCACCATAGCCCTCTATGGGCTTCCAAATATCACTTTGCCAATTCCACAAGAACTGTCTTAGCGAAAGGCTTCTTGAGGGGAAAGCTGTAACTCTGTGAGATGATTTCACAGAACACAAAGAAGTTTCTCAGAAAGCTTCTTTCTCTTTGTTATCGGAGGATATGTCCTTTGGCCCTATAGTCTCCAAAGGGATCCGAAATATCTGTTCTCAGATTCCACAGAAATAAGGCTAGCAAAGAGATCCACTAAATACAGATGTAACTCTGTGAGCCGAATTAACAGAACACTAAGCAGTTTCTCAGAAAGCTTCTTTCCAGATTTCATCTGAGGATATTTCCTTTTTCAACATAGCCCTCTATGGGCTTCCAAATATCACTTTGCCAATTCCACAAGAACTGTCTTAGCGAAAGGCTTCTTGAGGGGAAAGCTGTAACTCTGCGAGATGATTTCACAGAATACAAAAAAGTTTCTCAGAAAGCTTCTTTCTCTTTGTTATCGGAGGATATTTCCTTTGGCCCTATGGTCTTCAAAGCGATCCGAAATATCTGTTCTCAGATTCCACAGAAATAAGGCTAGCAAAGAGATCCACGAAATAGAGATGGAACTCTGTGAGATGAATTAACAGAACACTAAGCAGTTTCTCAGAAAGCTTCTTTCCAGATTTCATCTGAGGATATTTCCTTTTTCACCATAGCCCTCTATGGGCTTCCAAATATCACTTTGCCAATTCCACAAGAACTGACTTAGCGAAAGGCTTCTTGAGGGGAAAGCTGTAACTCAGTGAGATGATTTCACAGAACACAAAGAAGTTTCTCAGAAAGCTTCTTTCTCTTTGTTATCGGAGGGTATTACCTTTGGCCCTATATTCTTCAAAGGGATCCGAAATATCTGTTCTCAGATTCCAGAGAAATAAGGCTAGCAAAGAGATCCACGAAATACAGATGTAACTATGTGAGATGAATTAAAAGAACACTAAGCAGTTTCTCAGAAAGCTTCTATCCAGATTTCATCTGAGGATATTTCCTTTTTCACCATAGTCCTCTAGGGGCTTCCAAATATCACTTTGCCAATTCCACAAGAACTGTCTTAGCGAAAGGCTTCTTGAGGGGAAAGCTGTAACTCTGTGAGATGATTTCACAGAACACAAAGAAGTTTCTCAGAAAGCTTCTTTCTCTTTGTTATCGGAGGATATTTCCTTTGGCCCTATGGTCTTCAAAGGGATCAGAAATATCTGTTCTCAGATTCCACAGAAATAAGGCTAGCAAAGAGATCCACGAAATACAGATGTAATTCTGTGAGATGAATTAACAGAACACTAAGCAGTTTCTCACAAAGCTTCTTTCCAGATTTCATCTGAGGATATTTCCTTTTTCACCATAGCCCTCTATGGGCTTCCAAATATCACTTTGCCAATTCCACAAGAACTTCCTTAGCCGAAGGCTTCTTGAAGGGAAAGCTGTAACTCTGTGAGCTGATTTCACAGAACACAAAGAAGTTTCTCAGAGAGCTTCCTTCTCTTTGTTATCGGAGGATATTTCCTTTGGCCCTATGGTCTTCAAAGGGATCCGAAATATCTGTTCTCAGATTCCACAGAAAAGAGGCTATCAAAGAGATCCACGAAATACAGATGTAACTCTGTGAGATGAATTAACAGAACACTAAGCAGTTTCTCAGAAAGCTTCTTTCCAGATTTCATCTGAGGATATTTACTTTTTCACCATAGCCCTCTAAGGGCTTCCAAATATCACTTTGCCAATTCCACAAGAACTGTCTTAGCGAAAGGCTTCTTGAGGGGAAAGCTGTAACTCTGTGAGATGATTTCACAGAACACAAAGAAGTTTCTCAGAATGCTTCTTTCTCTTTGTATCAGAGGATATTTCCTTTGGCCCTATGGTCTTCAAAGGGATCCGAAATATCTGTTCTCAGATTCCACAGAAATAAGGCTAGCAAAGAGATCCACAAAATACAGATGTAACTCTGTGAGGTGAATTAACAGAACACTAAGCAGTTTCTCAGAAAGCTTCTTCCAGATTTCATCTGAGGATATTTCCTTTTTCACCATAGCCCTCTATGGGCTTCCAAATATCACTTTGCCAATTCCACAAGAACTGTGTTAGCGAAAGGCTTTTGAGGGGAAAGCTGTAACTCTGTGAGATGATTTCACAGAACACAAAGAAGGTTCTCAGAAAGCTTCTATCTGTTTGTTATCGGAGGATATTTCCTTTGGCCCTATAGTCTTCAAAGGCATCCGAAATACCTGTTCTCAGATTCCACAGAAATAAGGCTATCAAAGAGATCCACGAAATACAGATGTAACTCTGTGAGATGAATTAACAGAACACTAAGCAGTTTCTCAGAAAGCTTCTTTCCAGATTTCATCTGAGGATATTTATTTTTTAACCATAGCCCTCTATGGGCTTCCAAATATCACTTTGCCAATTCTACAAGAACTGTCTTAGCGAAAGGCTTCTTGAGGGGAAAGCTGTAACTCTGTGAGATGATTTCACAGAACACAAAGAAGTTTCTCAGAAAGCTTCTTTCTCTTTGTTATCGGAGGATATTTCCTTTGGCCCTATAGTCTTCAAAGGGATCCGAAATATCTGTTCTCAGATTCCACAGAAATAAGGCTAGCAAAGAGATCCTCGAAATACAGATGTAACTCTGTGAGATGAATTAACAGAACACTAAGCAGTTTCTCAGAAAGCTTCTTTCCGGATTTCGTCTGAGGATATTTCCTTTTTCACCATAGCATTCTATGGGCTTCCAAATATCACTTTGCCAATTCCACAAGAACTGTCTTAGCGAAAGCCGTCTTGAGGGGAAAGCTGTAACTCTGTGAGATGATTTCACAGAACACAAAGAAGGTTCTCAGAAAGCTTCTTTCTCTTTGGTATCGGAGGATATTTCCTTTGACCCTATAGTCTTAAGAGGGATCCGAAATATCTGTTCTCAGATTCCACAGAAATAAGGCTAGCAAAGAGATCCACGAAATACAGATGTAACTCTGTGAGATGAATTAACAGAACACTAAGCAGTTTCTCAGAAAGCTTCTTTCCAGATTTCATCTGAGGATATTTCCTTTTTCACCATAGCCCTCTATGGGCTTCCAAATATCACTTTGCCAATTCCACAAGAACTGTCTTAGCGAAAGGCTTCTTGAGGGGAAAGCTGTAACTCTGTGAGATGATTTCACAGAACACAAAGTAGTTTCTCAGAAACTTCTTTCTCTTTGTTATCCGAGGATATTTCCTTTGGCCCTATGGTCTTCAAAGGGATCCGAAATATCTGTTCTCTGATTCCACAGAAATAAGGCTAGCAAAGAGATACACGAAATACAGATGTAACTCTGTGAGATGAATTAAGAGAACACTAAGCAGTTTCTTCGAAAGCTTCTTTCCAGATTTCATCTGAGAGTATTTCCTTTTTCACCATAGCCCTCTATGGGCTTCCAAATATCACTTTGCCAATTCCACAAGAACTGTCTTAGCGAAAGGCTTCTTGAGGAGAAAGCTGTAACTCTGTGAGATGATTTCACAGAACACAAAGAAGTTTCTCAGAAAGCTTCTTTCTCTTTGTTATCGGAGGATATTTCCTTTGGCCCTATGGTCTTCAAAGGGATCCGAAATATCTGTTCTCAGATTCCACAGAAATAAGGCTAGCAAAGAGATCCACGAAATACAGATGTAACTCTGTGAGATGAATTAACAGAACACTAAGCAGTTTCTCACAAAGCTTCTTTCCAGATTTCATCTGAAGATATTTCCTTCTTCACCATAGCCCTCTATGGGCTTCCAAATATCACTTTGCCAATTCCACAAGAACAGTCTTAGCGAAAGACTTCTTGAGGGGAAAGCTGTAACTCTGTGAGATGATTTCACAGAACACAAAGAAGTTTCTCAGAAAGCTTCTTTCTCTTTGTTATCGGAGGATATTTCCTTTGGCACTATAGTCTTCAAAGGGATCCGAAATATCTGTTCTCAGATTCCACAGAAATAAGGCTAGCAAAGAGATCCTCGAAATACAGATGTAACTCTGTGAGATGAATTAACAGAACACTAAGCAGTTTCTCAGAAAGCTTCTTTCCGGATTTCGTCTGAGGATATTTCCTTTTTCACCATAGCATTCTATGGGCTTCCAAATATCACTTTACCAATTCCACAAGAACTGTCTTAGCGAAAGCCGTCTTGAGGTGAAAGCTGTAACTCTGTGAGATGATTTCACAGAACACAAAGAAGGTTCTCAGAAAGCTTCTTTCTCTTTGGTATCGGAGGACATTTCCTTTGACCCTATAGTCTTAAGAGGGATCCGAAATATCTGTTCTCAGATTCCACAGAAATAAGGCTAGCAAAGAGATCCACGAAATACAGATGTAACTCTGTGAGATGAATTAACAGAACACTAAGCAGTTTCTCAGAAAGCTTCTTTCCAGATTTCATCTGAGGATATTTCCTTTTTCACCATAGCCCTCTATGGGCTTACAAATATCACCTTGCCAATTCCACAAGAACTATCTTAGCGAAAGGCTTCTTGAGGGGAAAGCTGTAACTCTGTGAGATGATTTCACAGAACACAAAGAAGTTTCTCAGAAAGCTTCTTTCTCTTTGTTATCGGAGGATATTTCCTTTGGCCCTATGGTCTTCAAAGCGATCCGAAATATCTGTTCTCAGATTCCACAGAAATAAGGCTAGCAAAGAGATCCACGAAATACAGATGTAACTATGTGAGATGAATTAACGGAACACTAAGCAGTTTCTCAGAAAGCTTCTATCCAGATTTCACCTGAGGATATTTCCTTTTTCACCATAGTCCTCTAGGGGCTTCCAAATATCACTTTGCCAATTCCACAAGAACTGTCTTAGCGAAAGGTTTCTTGAGGGGAAAGCTGTAACTCTGTGAGATGATTTCACAGAACACAAAGAAGTTTCTCAGAAAGCTTCTTTCTCTTTGTTATCGGAGGATATTTCCTTTGTCCCTATGGTCTTCAAAGGGATTCGAAATATCTGTTATCAGATTCCACAGAAATAAGGCTAGCAAAGAGATCCAAGAAATACAGATGTATCTGTGTCAGAAGAATTAACAGAACACTAAGCAGTGTCTCAGAAGGCTTCTTTCCGGATTTCATCTGAGGTTATTTCCTTTTTCACCATAGCTCTCTATGGGATTCCAAATATCACTTAGCCAATTCAACATGAACTGTCTTTGCGAAAGGCTTCTTCTAGCGAAAGCTGTAACTCTGTGAGATGATTTCACAGAACACAAAGAAGTTTCTCAGAAAGCTTCTTTCTCTTTGTTATCGGAGGATATTTCCTTTGGACCTATAGTCTTCAAAGGGATCCGAAATATCTGTTCTCAGATTCCACAGAAATAAGGCTAGCAAACAGATCCAAGAAATACAGATGTATCTGTGTCAGAAGAATTAACAGAACACTAAGCAGTGTCTCAGAAGGCTTCTTTCCAGATTTCATCTGAGGTTATTTCCTTTTTCACCATAGCCCTCTATGGGTTTCCAAATATCACTTTGCCAATTCCACAGAAACTGTCTTAGCGAAAGGCTTCTTGAGGGGAAAGCTGTAACTCTGTGAGATGATTTCACGGAACACAAAGAAGTTTCCAGAAAGCTTCCTTCTCTTTGTTATCGGAGGATATTTCCTTTGGCCCTATGGTCTTCAAAGGGATTCGAAATATCTGTTCTCAGATTCCACAGAAAAAAGGCTAGCAAAGGGATCCACGAAATACAGATGTAACTCTGTGAGATGAATTAACAGAACACTAAGCAGTGTCTCAGAAAGCTTCTTTACACATTTCATCTGAGGATATTTCCTTTTTCACCATAGCCCTCTATTGGCTTCCAAATATCACTTTGCCAATTCCACAAGAACTGTCTTAGCGAAAGGCTTCTTGAGGGGAAAGCTGTTACTCTGTGAGATGATTTCACAGAACACAAAGAAGTTTCTCAGAAAGCTTCTTTCTCTTTGTTATCGGAGGATATTTCCTTTGGCCCTATGGTCTTCAAAGCGATCCGAAATATCTGTTCTCAGATTCCACAGAAATAAGGCTAGCAAAGAGATCCAAGAAATACAGATGTATCTGCGTCAGAAGAATTAACAGAACACTAAGCAGTGTTTCAGAAGGCTTCTTTCCAGATTTCATCTGAGGTTATTTCCTTTTTCACCATAGCCCTCTATGGGATTCCAAATATCACTTAGCCAATTCAACAAGAGCTGTCTTTGCGAAAGGCTTCTTCTAGCGAAAGCTCTAACTCTGTGAGATGATTTCACAGAACACAAAGAAGTTTCTCAGAAAGCTTCTTTCACTTTGTTATCGGAGAATATTTCCTTTGGACCTATAGTCTTCAAAGGGATCCGAAATATCTGTTCTCAGATTCCACAGAAATAAGGCTAGCAAACAGATCCAAGAAATACAGATGTATCTGTGTCAGAAGAATTAACAGTACACTAAGCAGTTTCTCAGAAGGCTTCTTTCCAGATTTCATCTGAGGTTATTTCCTTTCTCACCCTAGCCCTCTATGGGTTTCCAAATATCACTTTGCCAATTCCACAGGAACTGTCTTAGCGAAAGGCTTCTTGAGGGGAAAGCTGTAACTCTGTGAGATGATTTCACGGAACACAAAGAAGTTTCTCAGAAAGCTTCCTTCTCTTTGTTATCGGAGGATATTTCCTTGGGCCCTATGGTCTTCAAAGGGATTCGAAATATCTGTTCTCAGATTCCACAGAAAAAAGGCTAGCAAAGGGATCCACGAAATACAGATGTAACTCTGTGAGATGAATTAACAGAACACCAAGCAGTGTCTCAGAAAGCTTCTTTCCACATTTCATCTGAGGATATTTCCTTTTTCACCATAGCCCTCTATGGGCTTCCAAATATCACTTTGCCAATTCCACAAGAATTGTCTTAGCGAAAGGCTTCTTGAGGGGAAAGCTGTTACTCTGTGAGATGATTTCACAGAACACAAAGAAGTTTCTCAGAAAGCTTCTTTCTCTTTGTTATCGGAGGATATTTCCTTTGTCCCTATGGTCTCCAAAGGGATCCGAAATATCTGTTCTCAGATTCCACAGAAATAAGGCTAGCAAAGAGATCCACGAAATACAGATGTAACTATGTGAGATGAATTAACAGAACACTAAGCAGATTCTCAGAAAGCTTCTATCGAGATTTCATCTGAGGATATTTCCTTTTTCACCATAGTCCTCTAGGGGCTTCCAAATATCACTTTGCCAATTCCACAAGAACTGTCTTAGCGAAAGGCTTCTTGAGGGGAAAGCTGTAACTCTGTGAGATGATTTCACAGAACACAAAGAAGTTTCTCAGAAAGCTTCTTTCTCTTTGTTATCGGAGGATATTTCCTTTGGCCCTATGGTCTTCAAAGGGATCCGAAATATCTGTTCTCAGATTCCACAGAAATAAGGCTAGCAAAGAGATCCACGAAATACAGATGTAACTCTGTGAGATAAATTAACAGAACACTAAGCAGTTTCTCAGAAAGCTTCTTTCCAGATTTCATCTGAGGATATTTCCTTTTTCACCATAGCCCTCTATGGGCTTCCAAATATCACTTTGCCAATTCCACAAGAACTGTTTTAGCGAAAGGCTTCTTCTAGGGAAAGCTGTAACTCTGAGATATGATTTCACAGAACACAAAGATGTTTCTCAGAAAGATTCTTTCTCTTTGTTATCGGAGGATATTTCCTTTGGCCCTATAGTCTTAAGAGGGATCCGAAATATCTGTTCTCAGATTCCACAGAAATAAGGCTAGCAAAGAGATCCAAGAAATACAGATGTATCTGTGTCAGAAGAATTAACAGAACACTAAGCAGTTTCTCAGAAAGCTTCTTTCGAGATTTCATCTGAGGATATTTCCTTTTTCACCATAGCCCTCTATGGGCTTACAAATATCACCTTGCCAATTCCACAAGAACTATCTTAGCGAAAGGCTTCTTGAGGGGAAAGCTGTAACTCTGTGAGATGATTTCACAGAACACAAAGAAGTTTCTCAGAAAGCTTCTTTCTCTTTGTTATCGGAGGATATTTCCTTTGGCCCTATGGTCTTCAAAGCGATCCGAAATATCTGTTCTCAGATTCCACAGAAATAAGGCTAGCAAAGAGATCCACGAAATACAGATGTAACTATGTGAGATGAATTAACAGAACACTAAGCAGTTTCTCAGAAAGCTTCTATCCAGATTTCATCTGAGGATATTTCCTTTTTCACCATAGTCCTCTAGGGGCTTCCAAATATCACTTTGCCAATTCCACAAGAACTGTCTTAGCGAAAGGTTTCTTGAGGGGAAAGCTGTAACTCTGTGAGATGATTTCACAGAACACAAAGAAGTTTCTCAGAAAGCTTCTTTCTCTTTGTTATCGGAGGATATTTCCTTTGGCCCTATGGTCTTCAAAGGGATCCGAATTATCTGTTATCGGATTCCACAGAAATAAGGCTAGCAAAGAGATCCAAGAAATACAGATGTATCTGTGTCAGAAGAATTAACAGAACACTAAGCAGTGTCTCAGAAGGCTTCTTTCCAGATTTCATCTGAGGTTATTTCCTTTTTCACCATAGCCCTCTATGGGATTCCAAATATCACTTTGCCAATTCAACAAGAACTGTCTTTGCGAAAGGCTTCTTCTAGCGAAAGCTGTAACTCTGTGAGATGATTTCACAGAACACAAAGAAGTTTCTCAGAAAGCTTCTTTCTCTTTGTTATCGGAGGATATTTCCTTTGGACCTATAGTCTTCAAAGGGATCCGAAATATCTGTTCTCAGATTCCACAGAAATAAGGCTAGCAAACAGATCCAAGAAATACAGATGTATCTGTGTCAGAAGAATTAACAGAACACTAAGCAGTGTCTCAGAAGGCTTCTTTCCAGATTTCATCTGAGGTTATTTCCTTTTTCACCATAGCCCTCTATGGGTTTCCAAATATCACTTTGCCAATTCCACAGGAACTGTCTTAGCGAAAGGCTTCTTGAGGGGAAAGCTGTAACTCTGTGAGATGATTTCACGGAACACAAAGAAGTTTCTCAGAAAGCTTCCTTCTCTTTGTTATCGGAGGATATTTCCTTTGGCCCTATGGTCTTCAAAGGGATTCGAAATATCTGTTCTCAGATTCCACAGAAAAAAGGCTAGCAAAGGGATCCACGAAATACAGATGTAACTCTGTGAGATGAATTAACAGAACACTAAGCAGTGTCTCAGAAAGCTTCTTTCCACATTTCATCTGAGGATATTTCCTTTTTCACCATAGCCCTCTATGGGCTTCCAAATATCACTTTGCCAATTCCACAAGAACTGTCTTAGCGAAAGGCTTCTTGAGGGGAAAGCTGTTACTCTGTGAGATGATTTCACAGAACACAAAGAAGTTTCTCAGAGAGCTTCTTTCTCTTTGTTATCGGAGGATATTTCCTTTGGCCCTATGATCTCCAAAGGGATCCGAAATATCTGTTCTCAGATTCCACAGAAATAAGGCTAGCAAAGAGATCCACGAAATACAGATGTAACTCTGTGAGATGAATTAACAGAACACTAAGCAGTTTCTCAGAAAGCTTCTTTCCAGATTTCATCTGAGGATATTTCCTTTTTCACCATAGCCCTCTAGGGGCTTCCAAATATCACTTTGCCAATTCCACAAGAACTGTCTTAGCGAAAGGCTTCTTGAGGGGAAAGCTGTAACTCTGCGAGATGATTTCACAGAATACAAAAAAGTTTCTCAGAAAGCTTCTTTCTCTTTGTTATCGGAGGATATTTCCTTTGGCCCTATGGTCTTCAAAGCGATCCGAAATATCTGTTCTCAGATTCCACAGAAATAAGGCTAGCAAAGAGATCCACGAAATAGAGATGGAACTCTGTGAGATGAATTAACAGAACACTAAGCAGTTTCTCAGAAAGCTTCTTTCCAGATTTCATCTGAGGATATTTCCTTTTTCACCATAGCCCTCTATGGGCTTCCAAATATCACTTTGCCAATTCCACAAGAACTGACTTAGCGAAAGGCTTCTTGAGGGGAAAGCTGTAACTCAGTGAGATGATTTCACAGAACACAAAGAAGTTTCTCAGAAAGCTTCTTTCTCTTTGTTATCGGAGGGTATTACCTTTGGCCCTATATTCTTCAAAGGGATCCGAAATATCTGTTCTCAGATTCCAGAGAAATAAGGCTAGCAAAGAGATCCACGAAATACAGATGTAACTATGTGAGATGAATTAAAAGAACACTAAGCAGTTTCTCAGAAAGCTTCTATCCAGATTTCATCTGAGGATATTTCCTTTTTCACCATAGTCCTCTAGGGGCTTCCAAATATCACTTTGCCAATTCCACAAGAACTGTCTTAGCGAAAGGTTTCTTGAGGGGAAAGCTGTAACTCTGTGAGATGATTTCACAGAACACAAAGAAGTTTCTCAGAAAGCTTCTTTCTCTTTGTTATCGGAGGATATTTCCTTTGGCCCTATGGTCTTCAAAGGGATCAGAAATATCTGTTCTCAGATTCCACAGAAATAAGGCTAGCAAAGAGATCCACGAAATACAGATGTAATTCTGTGAGATGAATTAACAGAACACTAAGCAGTTTCTCACAAAGCTTCTTTCCAGATTTCATCTGAGGATATTTCCTTTTTCACCATAGCCCTCTATGGGCTTCCAAATATCACTTTGCCAATTCCACAAGAACTTCCTTAGCCGAAGGCTTCTTGAAGGGAAAGCTGTAACTCTGTGAGCTGATTTCACAGAACACAAAGAAGTTTCTCAGAGAGCTTCCTTCTCTTTGTTATCGGAGGATATTTCCTTTGGCCCTATGGTCTTCAAAGGGATCCGAAATATCTGTTCTCAGATTCCACAGAAAAGAGGCTAGCAAAGAGATCCACGAAATACAGATGTAACTCTGTGAGATGAATTAACAGAACACTAAGCAGTTTCTCAGAAAGCTTCTTTCCAGATTTCATCTGAGGATATTTACTTTTTCACCATAGCCCTCTATGGGCTTCCAAATATCACTTTGCCAATTCCACAAGAACTGTCTTAGCGAAAGGCTTCTTGAGGGGAAAGCTGTAACTCTGTGAGATGATTTCACAGAACACAAAGAAGTTTCTCAGAAAGCTTCTTTCTCTTTGTTATCGGAGGATATTTCCTTTGGCCCTATAGTCTCCAAAGGGATCCGAAATATCTGTTCTCAGATTCCACAGAAATAAGGCTAGCAAAGAGATCCACGAAATACAGATGTAACTCTGTGAGATGAATTAACAGAACACTAAGCAGTTTCTCAGAAAGCTTCTTTCCAGATTTCATCTGAGGATATTTCCTTTTTCACCATAGCCCTCTAGGGGCTTCCAAATATCACTTTGCCAATTCCACAAGAACTGTCTTAGCGAAAGGCTTCTTGAGGGGAAAGCTGTAACTCTGCGAGATGATTTCACAGAATACAAAAAAGTTTCTCAGAAAGCTTCTTTCTCTTTGTTATCGGAGGATATTTCCTTTGGCCCTATGGTCTTCAAAGCGATCCGAAATATCTGTTCTCAGATTCCACAGAAATAAGGCTAGCAAAGAGATCCACGAAATAGAGATGGAACTCTGTGAGATGAATTAACAGAACACTAAGCAGTTTCTCAGAAAGCTTCTTTCCAGATTTCATCTGAGGATATTTCCTTTTTCACCATAGCCCTCTATGGGCTTCCAAATATCACTTTGCCAATTCCACAAGAACTGACTTAGCGAAAGGCTTCTTGAGGGGAAAGCTGTAACTCAGTGAGATGATTTCACAGAACACAAAGAAGTTTCTCCGAAAGCTTCTTTCTCTTTGTTATCGGAGGGTATTACCTTTGGCCCTATATTCTTCAAAGGGATCCGAAATATCTGTTCTCAGATTCCAGAGAAATAAGGCTAGCAAAGAGATCCACGAAATACAGATGTAACTATGTGAGATGAATTAAAAGAACACTAAGCAGTTTCTCAGAAAGCTTCTATCCAGATTTCATCTGAGGATATTTCCTTTTTCACCATAGTCCTCTAGGGGCTTCCAAATATCACTTTGCCAATTCCACAAGAACTGTCTTAGCGAAAGGCTTCTTGAGGGGAAAGCTGTAACTCTGTGAGATGATTTCACAGAACACAAAGAAGTTTCTCAGAAAGCTTCTTTCTCTTTGTTATCGGAGGATATTTCCTTTGGCCCTATGGTCTTCAAAGGGATCAGAAATATCTGTTCTCAGATTCCACAGAAATAAGGCTAGCAAAGAGATCCACGAAATACAGATGTAATTCTGTGAGATGAATTAACAGAACACTAAGCAGTTTCTCACAAAGCTTCTTTCCAGATTTCATCTGAGGATATTTCCTTTTTCACCATAGCCCTCTATGGGCTTCCAAATATCACTTTGCCAATTCCACAAGAACTTCCTTAGCCGAAGGCTTCTTGAAGGGAAAGCTGTAACTCTGTGAGCTGATTTCACAGAACACAAAGAAGTTTCTCAGAGAGCTTCCTTCTCTTTGTTATCGGAGGATATTTCCTTTGGCCCTATGGTCTTCAAAGGGATCCGAAATATCTGGTCTCAGATTCCACAGAAAAGAGGCTAGCAAAGAGATCCACGAAATACAGATGTAACTCTGTGAGATGAATTAACAGAACACTAAGCAGTTTCTCAGAAAGCTTCTTTCCAGATTTCATCTGAGGATAATTACTTTTTCACCATAGCCCTCTATGGGCTTCCAAATATCACTTTGCCAATTCCACAAGAACTGTCTTAGCGAAAGGCTTCTTGAGGGGAAAGCTGTAACTCTGTGAGATGATTTCACAGAACACAAAGAAGTTTCTCAGAAAGCTTCTTTCTCTTTGTTATCGGAGGATATGTCCTTTGGCCCTATAGTCTCCAAAGGGATCCGAAATATCTGTTCTCAGATTCCACAGAAATAAGGCTAGCAAAGAGATCCACTAAATACAGATGTAACTCTGTGAGCCGAATTAACAGAACACTAAGCAGTTTCTCAGAAAGCTTCTTTCCAGATTTCATCTGAGGATATTTCCTTTTTCAACATAGCCCTCTATGGGCTTCCAAATATCACTTTGCCAATTCCACAAGAACTGTCTTAGCGAAAGGCTTCTTGAGGGGAAAGCTGTAACTCTGCGAGATGATTTCACAGAATACAAAAAAGTTTCTCAGAAAGCTTCTTTCTCTTTGTTATCGGAGGATATTTCCTTTGGCCCTATGGTCTTCAAAGCGATCCGAAATATCTGTTCTCAGATTCCACAGAAATAAGGCTAGCAAAGAGATCCACGAAATAGAGATGGAACTCTGTGAGATGAATTAACAGAACACTAAGCAGTTTCTCAGAAAGCTTCTTTCCAGATTTCATCTGAGGATATTTCCTTTTTCACCATAGCCCTCTATGGGCTTCCAAATATCACTTTGCCAATTCCACAAGAACTGACTTAGCGAAAGGCTTCTTGAGGGGAAAGCTGTAACTCAGTGAGATGATTTCACAGAACACAAAGAAGTTTCTCAGAAAGCTTCTTTCTCTTTGTTATCGGAGGGTATTACCTTTGGCCCTATATTCTTCAAAGGGATCCGAAATATCTGTTCTCAGATTCCAGAGAAATAAGGCTAGCAAAGAGATCCACGAAATACAGATGTAACTATGTGAGATGAATTAAAAGAACACTAAGCAGTTTCTCAGAAAGCTTCTATCCAGATTTCATCTGAGGATATTTCCTTTTTCACCATAGTCCTCTAGGGGCTTCCAAATATCACTTTGCCAATTCCACAAGAACTGTCTTAGCGAAAGGCTTCTTGAGGGGAAAGCTGTAACTCTGTGAGATGATTTCACAGAACACAAAGAAGTTTCTCAGAAAGCTTCTTTCTCTTTGTTATCGGAGGATATTTCCTTTGGCCCTATGGTCTTCAAAGGGATCAGAAATATCTGTTCTCAGATTCCACAGAAATAAGGCTAGCAAAGAGATCCACGAAATACAGATGTAATTCTGTGAGATGAATTAACAGAACACTAAGCAGTTTCTCACAAAGCTTCTTTCCAGATTTCATCTGAGGATATTTCCTTTTTCACCATAGCCCTCTATGGGCTTCCAAATATCACTTTGCCAATTCCACAAGAACTTCCTTAGCCGAAGGCTTCTTGAAGGGAAAGCTGTAACTCTGTGAGCTGATTTCACAGAACACAAAGAAGTTTCTCAGAGAGCTTCCTTCTCTTTGTTATCGGAGGATATTTCCTTTGGCCCTATGGTCTTCAAAGGGATCCGAAATATCTGTTCTCAGATTCCACAGAAAAGAGGCTATCAAAGAGATCCACGAAATACAGATGTAACTCTGTGAGATGAATTAACAGAACACTAAGCAGTTTCTCAGAAAGCTTCTTTCCAGATTTCATCTGAGGATATTTACTTTTTCACCATAGCCCTCTAAGGGCTTCCAAATATCACTTTGCCAATTCCACAAGAACTGTCTTAGCGAAAGGCTTCTTGAGGGGAAAGCTGTAACTCTGTGAGATGATTTCACAGAACACAAAGAAGTTTCTCAGAATGCTTCTTTCTCTTTGTATCAGAGGATATTTCCTTTGGCCCTATGGTCTTCAAAGGGATCCGAAATATCTGTTCTCAGATTCCACAGAAATAAGGCTAGCAAAGAGATCCACAAAATACAGATGTAACTCTGTGAGGTGAATTAACAGAACACTAAGCAGTTTCTCAGAAAGCTTCTTCCAGATTTCATCTGAGGATATTTCCTTTTTCACCATAGCCCTCTATGGGCTTCCAAATATCACTTTGCCAATTCCACAAGAACTGTGTTAGCGAAAGGCTTTTGAGGGGAAAGCTGTAACTCTGTGAGATGATTTCACAGAACACAAAGAAGGTTCTCAGAAAGCTTCTATCTGTTTGTTATCGGAGGATATTTCCTTTGGCCCTATAGTCTTCAAAGGCATCCGAAATACCTGTTCTCAGATTCCACAGAAATAAGGCTATCAAAGAGATCCACGAAATACAGATGTAACTCTGTGAGATGAATTAACAGAACACTAAGCAGTTTCTCAGAAAGCTTCTTTCCAGATTTCATCTGAGGATATTTATTTTTTAACCATAGCCCTCTATGGGCTTCCAAATATCACTTTGCCAATTCTACAAGAACTGTCTTAGCGAAAGGCTTCTTGAGGGGAAAGCTGTAACTCTGTGAGATGATTTCACAGAACACAAAGAAGTTTCTCAGAAAGCTTCTTTCTCTTTGTTATCGGAGGATATTTCCTTTGGCCCTATAGTCTTCAAAGGGATCCGAAATATCTGTTCTCAGATTCCACAGAAATAAGGCTAGCAAAGAGATCCTCGAAATACAGATGTAACTCTGTGAGATGAATTAACAGAACACTAAGCAGTTTCTCAGAAAGCTTCTTTCCGGATTTCGTCTGAGGATATTTCCTTTTTCACCATAGCATTCTATGGGCTTCCAAATATCACTTTGCCAATTCCACAAGAACTGTCTTAGCGAAAGCCGTCTTGAGGGGAAAGCTGTAACTCTGTGAGATGATTTCACAGAACACAAAGAAGGTTCTCAGAAAGCTTCTTTCTCTTTGGTATCGGAGGATATTTCCTTTGACCCTATAGTCTTAAGAGGGATCCGAAATATCTGTTCTCAGATTCCACAGAAATAAGGCTAGCAAAGAGATCCACGAAATACAGATGTAACTCTGTGAGATGAATTAACAGAACACTAAGCAGTTTCTCAGAAAGCTTCTTTCCAGATTTCATCTGAGGATATTTCCTTTTTCACCATAGCCCTCTATGGGCTTCCAAATATCACTTTGCCAATTCCACAAGAACTGTCTTAGCGAAAGGCTTCTTGAGGGGAAAGCTGTAACTCTGTGAGATGATTTCACAGAACACAAAGTAGTTTCTCAGAAACTTCTTTCTCTTTGTTATCCGAGGATATTTCCTTTGGCCCTATGGTCTTCAAAGGGATCCGAAATATCTGTTCTCTGATTCCACAGAAATAAGGCTAGCAAAGAGATACACGAAATACAGATGTAACTCTGTGAGATGAATTAAGAGAACACTAAGCAGTTTCTTCGAAAGCTTCTTTCCAGATTTCATCTGAGAGTATTTCCTTTTTCACCATAGCCCTCTATGGGCTTCCAAATATCACTTTGCCAATTCCACAAGAACTGTCTTAGCGAAAGGCTTCTTGAGGAGAAAGCTGTAACTCTGTGAGATGATTTCACAGAACACAAAGAAGTTTCTCAGAAAGCTTCTTTCTCTTTGTTATCGGAGGATATTTCCTTTGGCCCTATGGTCTTCAAAGGGATCCGAAATATCTGTTCTCAGATTCCACAGAAATAAGGCTAGCAAAGAGATCCACGAAATACAGATGTAACTCTGTGAGATGAATTAACAGAACACTAAGCAGTTTCTCACAAAGCTTCTTTCCAGATTTCATCTGAAGATATTTCCTTCTTCACCATAGCCCTCTATGGGCTTCCAAATATCACTTTGCCAATTCCACAAGAACAGTCTTAGCGAAAGACTTCTTGAGGGGAAAGCTGTAACTCTGTGAGATGATTTCACAGAACACAAAGAAGTTTCTCAGAAAGCTTCTTTCTCTTTGTTATCGGAGGATATTTCCTTTGGCACTATAGTCTTCAAAGGGATCCGAAATATCTGTTCTCAGATTCCACAGAAATAAGGCTAGCAAAGAGATCCTCGAAATACAGATGTAACTCTGTGAGATGAATTAACAGAACACTAAGCAGTTTCTCAGAAAGCTTCTTTCCGGATTTCGTCTGAGGATATTTCCTTTTTCACCATAGCATTCTATGGGCTTCCAAATATCACTTTACCAATTCCACAAGAACTGTCTTAGCGAAAGCCGTCTTGAGGTGAAAGCTGTAACTCTGTGAGATGATTTCACAGAACACAAAGAAGGTTCTCAGAAAGCTTCTTTCTCTTTGGTATCGGAGGACATTTCCTTTGACCCTATAGTCTTAAGAGGGATCCGAAATATCTGTTCTCAGATACCACAGAAATAAGGCTAGCAAAGAGATCCACGAAATACAGATGTAACTCTGTGAGATGAATTAACAGAACACTAAGCAGTTTCTCAGAAAGCTTCTTTCCAGATTTCATCTGAGGATATTTCCTTTTTCACCATAGCCCTCTATGGGCTTCCAAATATCACTTTGCCAATTCCACAAGAACTGTCTTAGCGAAAGGCTTCTTGAGGGGAAAGCTGTAACTCTGTGAGATGATTTCACAGAACACAAAGTAGTTTCTCAGAAACTTCTTTCTCTTTGTTATCCGAGGATATTTCCTTTGGCCCTATGGTCTTCAAAGGGATCCGAAATATCTGTTCTCTGATTCCACAGAAATAAGGCTAGCAAAGAGATCCACGATATACAGATGTAACTCTGTGAGATGAATTAAGAGAACACTAAGCAGTTTCTTCGAAAGCTTCTTTCCAGATTTCATCTGAGAGTATTTCCTTTTTCACCATAGCCCTCTATGGGCTTCCAAATATCACTTTGCCAATTCCACAAGAACTGTCTTAGCGAAAGGCTTCTTCAGGAGAAAGCTGAAACTCTGTGAGATGATTTCACAGAACACAAAGAAGTTTCTCAGAAAGCTTCTTTCTCTTTGTTATCGGAGGATATTTCCTTTGGCCCTATGGTCTTCAAAGGGATCCGAAATATCTGTTCTCAGATTCCACAGAAATAAGGCTAGCAAAGAGATCCACGAAATACAGATGTAACTCTGTGAGATGAATTAACAGAACACTAAGCAGTTTCTCACAAAGCTTCTTTCCAGATTTCATCTGAAGATATTTCCTTCTTCACCACAGCCCTCTATGGGTTTCCAAATATCACTTTGCCAATTCCACAAGAACAGTCTTAGCGAAAGACTTCTTGAGGGGAAAGCTGTAACTCTGTGAGATGATTTCACAGAACACAAAGAAGTTTCTCAGAAAGCTTCTTTCTCTTTGTTATCGGAGGATATTTCCTTTGTCCCTGTAGTCTTCAAAGGGATCCGAAAAATCTGTTCTCAGATTCCACAGAAATAAGGCTAGCAAAGAGATCCACGAAATACAGATGTAACTCTGTGAGATGAACTAACAGAACACTAAGCAGTTTCTCAGAAAGCTTCTTTCCGGATTTCGTCTGAGGATATTTCCTTTTTCAACATAGCCCTCTATGGGCTTCCAAATATCACTTTATCAATTCCACAAGAACTGTCTTAGCAAAAGGCTTCTTGAGGGGAAAGCTGTAACTCTGCGAGATGATTTCACAGAACACAAAGAAGTTTCTCAGAATGCTTCTTTCTCTTTGTTATCGGAGGATATTTCCTTTGGCCCTATGGTCTTCAAAGGGATCCGAAATATCTGTTCTCAGATTCCACAGAAATAAGGCTAGCAAAGAGATCCACGAAATACAGATGTAACTCTGTGAGATGAATTAACAGAACACTAAGCAGTTTCTCCGAAAGCTTCTTTCCAGATTTCATCTGAGGATATTTCCTTTTTCACCATAGCCCTCTATGGGCTTCCAAATATCACTTTGCCAATTCCACAAGAACTGTCTTAGCGAAAGGCTTCTTGAGGGGAAAGCTGTAACTCTTTGAGATGATTTCACAGAACACAAAGTAGTTTCTCAGAAAGCTTCTTTCTCTTTGTTATCCGAGGATATTTCCTTTGGCCCTATGGTCTTCAAAGGGATCCGAAATATCTGTTCTCGGATTCCACAGAAAAAAGGCTAGCAAAGAGATCCACGAAATACAGATGTAACTCTGTGAGATGAATTAACAGAACACTAAGCAGTTTCTTCGAAAGCTTCTATCCAGATTTCATCTGAGGATATTTCCTTTTTCACCATAGCCCTCTAGGGGCTTCCAAATATCACTTTGCCAATTCCACAAGAACTGTCTTAGCGAAAGGCTTCTTGAGGGGAAAGCTGTAACTCTGTGAGATGATTTCGCAGAACACAAAGAAGTTTCTCAGAAAGCTTCATTCTCTTTGTTATTCGAGGATATTTCCTTTGGCCCTATGGTCTTCAAAGGGATCCGAAATATCTGTTCTCAGATTACACAGAAATAAGGCCAGCAAAGAGATCCGCGAAATACAGATGTAACTCTGTGAGATGAATTAACGTAACACTAAGCAGTTTCTCAGAAAGCTTCTTTCCAGATTTCATCTGAGGATATTTCCTTCTTCACCATAGCCCTCTTGGGCTTCCAAATATCACTTTGCCAATTCCACAAGAACTGTCTTAGCGAAAGGCTTCTTGAGGGGAAAGCTGTAACACTGTGAGATGATTTCACAGAACACAAAGAAGTTTCTCAGAAAGATTCTTTCTCTTTGTTATCGGAGGATATTTCCTTTGGCCCTATGGTCTTCAAACGGATCGGAAATATCTGTTCTCAGATTCCACAGAAATAAGGCTAGCAAAGAGATCCATGAAATACAGATGTAACTCTGTGAGTTGAATTAACAGAACACTAAGCAGTTTCTCAGAAAGCTTCTTTCCAGATTTCATCTTAGGATATTTCCTTTTTCACCATACCCTCTATGGGCTTCCAAATATCACTTTGCGAATTTCACAAGAACAGTCTTAGTTAAAGACTTCTTGAGGGGAAAGCTGTAACTCTGTGAGATGATTTCACAGAACACAAAGAAGTTTCTCAGAAAGCTTCTTTCTCTTTGTTATCGGAGGATATTTCCTTTGTCCCTGTAGTCTTCAAAGGGATTCGAAATATCTGTTCTCAGATTCCACAGAAATAAGGCTAGCAAAGAGATCCATGAAATACAGATGTAACTCTGTGAGGTGAATTAACAGAACACTAAGCAGTTTCTCAGAAACCTTCTTTGCAGAAATCATCTGAGGATATTTCCTTTTTCACCATAGCCCTCTATGGGCTTCCAAATATCACTTTGCCAATTCCACAAGAACTGTCTTAGCGAAAGCCTTCTTGAGGGGAAAGCTGTAACTCTGTGAGATGATTTCACAGAACACAAAGAAGTTTCTCAGAAAGCTTCTTTCTCTTTGTTATCGGAGGATATTTCCTTTGGCCCTATGGTCTTCAAAGGGATCCGAATATCTGTTCTCAGATTCCACAGAAATAAGGCTAGCAAAGGGATCCACGAAATACAGATGTAACTCTGTGAGATGAATTAACAGAACACTAAGCAGTTTCTCAGAAAGCTTCTTTCCGGATTTCATCTGAGGATATTTCCTTCTTCACCATAGCCCTCTATGGGCTTCCAAATATCAGTTTGCCAATTCCACAAGAACTGTCTTAGCGAAAGGCTTCTTGAGGGGAAAGCTGTAACTCTGTGAGATGATTTCACAGAACACAAAGAAGTTTCTCAGAAAGCTTCTTTCTCTTTGTTATCAGAGGATATTTCCTTTGGCCCTATGGTCTTCAAAGGGATCCGAATATCTGTTCTCAGATTCCACAGAAATAAGGCTAGCAAAGGGATCCACGAAATACAGATGTAACTCTGTGAGATGAATTAACAGAACACTAAGCAGTTTCTCCGAAAGCTTCTTTCCAGATTTCATCTGAGGATATTTCCTTCTTCACCATAGCCCTCTATGGGCTTCCAAATATCACTTTGCCAATTCCACAAGAACAGTCTTAGCGAAAGACTTCTTGAGGGGAAAGCTGTAACTCTGTGAGATGATTTCACAGAACACAAAGAAGTTTCTCAGAAAGCTTCTTTCTCTTTGTTATCGGAGGATATTTCCTTTGTCCCTGTAGTCTTCAAAGGGATCCGAAAAATCTGTTCTCAGATTCCACACAAATAAGGCTAGCAAAGAGATCCACGAAATACAGATGTAACTCTGTGAGTTGAATTAACAGAACACTAAGCAGTTTCTCAGAAAGCTTCATTCCAGATTTCGTCTGAGGATATTTCCTTTTTCACCATAGCCCTCTATGGGCTTCCAAATATCACTTTGCCTATTCCACAAGAACTGTCTTAGCGAAAGGCTTCTTTAGGGGAAAGCTGTAACTCTGTGAGATGATTTCACAGAACACAAAGAAGTTTCTCAGAAAGCTTCTTTCTCTTTGTTATTGGAGGATATTTCCTTTGGCCCTATAGTCTTCAAAGGGATCCGAAATATCTGTTATCAGATTCCACAGAAATAAGGCTAGCAAAGAGATCCCCGAAATACAGATGTAACTCTGTGAGATGAATTAACAGAACACTAAGCAGTTTCTCAGAAAGCTTCTTTCCGGATTTCGTCTGAGGATATTTCCTTTTTCACCATAGCCCTCTATGGGCTTCCAAATATCACTTTATCAATTCCACAAGAACTGTCTTAGCGAAAGGCTTCTTGAGGGGAAAGCTGTAACTCTGCGAGATGATTTCACAGAACACAAAGAAGTTTCTCAGAATGCTTCTTTCTCTTTGTTATTGGAGGATATTTCCTTGGCCCTATGGTCTTCAAAGGGATCCGAAATATCTGTTCTCAGATTCCACAGAAATAAGGCTAGCAAAGAGATCCACGAAATACAGATATAACTCTGTGAGATGAATTAACAGAACACTAAGCAGTTTCTCAGAAAGCTTCTTTCCAGAGTTCATCTCAGGATAATTCCTTTTTCACCATAGTCCTCTATGGGCTTCCAAATATCACTTTGCCAATTCCACAAGAACTTTCTTAGCGAAAGGCTTCTTGAGGGGAAAGCTGCAACTCTGTGAGATGATTTCACAGAACACAAAGAAGTTTCTCAGAGAGCTTCCTTCTCTTTGTTATCGGAGGCTATTTCCTTTGGCCCTAAGGTCTTCAAAGGGATCCCAAATATCTGTTCTCAGATTCCACAGAAATAAGGCTAGCAAAGAGATCCAGGAAATACAGATGTAACTCTGTGAGATGAATTAACAGAACACTAAGCAGTTTCTCAGAAAGCTTCTTTCCAGATTTCATCTGAGGTTATTTCCTTTTTCACCATAGCCCTCTATGGGCTTCCAAATATCACTTTGCCAATTCCACAAGAACTGTCTTAGCGAAAGCCGTCTTGAGGGGAAAGCTGTAACTCTGTGAGATGATTTCAAAGAACACAAAGAAGGTTCTCAGAAAGCTTCCTTCTCTTTGGTATCGGAGGATATTTCCTTTGGCCCTATAGTCTTAAGAGGGATCCGAAATATCTGTTCTCAGATTCCACAGAAATAAGGCTAGCAAAGAGATCCACGAAATACAGATGTAACTCTGTGAGATGAATTAACAGAACACTAAGCAGTTTCTCAGAAAGCTTCTTTCCAGATTTCATCTGAGGATATTTCCTTTCTCACCATAGCCCTCTATGGGCTTCCAAATATCACTTTGCCAATTCCACAAGAACTGTCTTGGAGAAAGGCTTCTTGAGGGGAAAGCTGTAACTCTGTGAGATGATTTCACAGAACACAAAGTAGTTTCTCAGAAAGCTTCTTTCTCTTTGTTATCCGAGGATATTTCCTTTGGCCCTATGGTCTTCAAAGGGATCCGAAATATCTATTCTCTGATTCCACAGAAATAAGGCTAGCAAAGAGATCCAAGAAATACAGATGTAACTCTGTGAGATGAATTAACAGAACACTAAGCAGTTTCTGAGAAAGCTTCTTTCCAGATTTCATCTGAGGATATTTCCTTTTTCACCATAGCCCTCTATGGGCTTCCAAATATCACTTTGCCAATTCCACAAGAACTGTCTTAGCGAAAGGCTTCTTGAGGGGAAAGCTGTAACTCTGTGAGATGATTTCACAGAACACAAAGAAGTTTCTCAGAAAGCTTCTTTCTCTTTGTTATCGGAGGATATTTCCTTTGGCCCTATGGTCTTCAAAGGGATCCGAAATATCTGTTCTCTGATTCCACAGAAATAAGGCTAGCAAAGAGATCCACGAAATAGAGATATAACTCTGTGAGATGAATTAACAGAACACTAAGCAGTTTCTCAGAAAGCTTCTTTCCAGATTTCATCTGAGGATATTTCCTTCTTCACCATAGCCCTCTATGGGCTTCCAAATATCACTTTGCCAATTCCACAAGAACTGTCTTAGCGAAAGGCTTCTTGAGGGGAAAGCTGTAACTCTGTGAGATGATTTCACAGAACAGAAAGAAGTTTCTCAGAAAGCTTCTTTCTCTTTGTTATCAGAGGATATTTCCTTTGGCCCTATGGTCTTCAAAGGGATCCGAATATCTGTTCTCAGATTCCACAGAAATAAGGCTAGCAAAGGGATCCACGAAATACAGATGTAACTCTGTGAGATGAATTAACAGAACACTAAGCAGTTTCTCCGAAAGCTTCTTTCCAGATTTCATCTGAGGATATTTCCTTCTTCACCATAGCCCTCTATGGGCTTCCAAATATCACTTTGCCAATTCCACAAGAACAGTCTTAGCGAAAGACTTCTTGAGGGGAAAGCTGTAACTCTGTGAGATGATTTCACAGAACACAAAGAAGTTTCTCAGAAAGCTTCTTTCTCTTAGTTATCGGAGGATATTTCCTTTGTCCCTGTAGTCTTCAAAGGGATCCGAAAAATCTGTTCTCAGATTCCACACAAATAAGGCTAGCAAAGAGATCCACGAAATACAGATGTAACACTGTGAGATGAATTAACAGAACACTAAGCAGTTTCTCAGAAAGCTTCATTCCAGATTTCGTCTGAGGATATTTCCTTTTTCACCATAGCCCTCTATGGGCTTCCAAATATCACTTTGCCTATTCCACAAGAACTGTCTTAGCGAAAGGCTTCTTTAGGGGAAAGCTGTAACTCTGTGAGATGATTTCACAGAACACAAAGAAGTTTCTCAGAAAGCTTCTTTCTCTTTGTTATCGGAGGATATTTCCTTTGGCCCTATAGTCTTCAAAGGGATCCGAAATATCTGTTATCAGATTCCACAGAAATAAGGCTAGCAAAGAGATCCCCGAAATACAGATGTAACTCTGTGAGATGAATTAACAGAACACTAAGCAGTTTCTCAGAAAGCTTCTTTCCGGATTTCGTCTGAGGATATTTCCTTTTTCACCATAGCCCTCTATGGGCTTCCAAATATCACTTTATCAATTCCACAAGAACTGTCTTAGCGAAAGGCTTCTTGAGGGGAAAGCTGTAACTCTGCGAGATGATTTCACAGAACACAAAGAAGTTTCTCAGAATGCTTCTTTCTCTTTGTTATTGGAGGATATTTCCTTGGCCCTATGGTCTTCAAAGGGATCCGAAATATCTGTTCTCAGATTCCACAGAAATAAGGCTAGCAAAGAGATCCACGAAATACAGATATAACTCTGTGAGATGAATTAACAGAACACTAAGCAGTTTCTCAGAAAGCTTCTTTCCAGAGTTCATCTCAGGATAATTCCTTTTTCACCATAGTCCTCTATGGGCTTCCAAATATCACTTTGCCAATTCCACAAGAACTTTCTTAGCGAAAGGCTTCTTGAGGGGAAAGCTGTAACTCTGTGAGATGATTTCACAGAACACAAAGAAGTTTCTCAGAGAGCTTCCTTCTCTTTGTTATCGGAGGCTATTTCCTTTGGCCCTATGGTCTTCAAAGGGATCCCAAATATCTGTTCTCAGATTCCACAGAAATAAGGCTAGCAAAGAGATCCAGGAAATACAGATGTAACTCTGTGAGATGAATTAACAGAACACTAAGCAGTTTCTCAGAAAGCTTCTTTCCAGATTTCATCTGAGGTTATTTCCTTTTTCACCATAGCCCTCTATGGGCTTCCAAATATCACTTTGCCAATTCCACAAGAACTGTCTTAGCGAAAGCCGTCTTGAGGGGAAAGCTGTAACTCTGTGAGATGATTTCAAAGAACACAAAGAAGGTTCTCAGAAAGCTTCCTTCTCGTTGGTATCGGAGGATATTTCCTTTGGCCCTATAGTCTTAAGAGGGATCCGAAATATCTGTTCTCAGATTCCACAGAAATAAGGCTAGCAAAGAGATCCACGAAATACAGATGTAACTCTGTGAGATGAATTAACAGAACACTAAGCAGTTTCTCAGAAAGCTTCTTTCCAGATTTCATCTGAGGATATTTCCTTTCTCACCATAGCCCTCTAGGGGCTTCCAAATATCACTTTGCCAATTCCACAAGAACTGTCTTGGAGAAAGGCTTCTTGAGGGGAAAGCTGTAACTCTGTGAGATGATTTCACAGAACACAAAGTAGTTTCTCAGAAAGCTTCTTTCTCTTTGTTATCCGAGGATATTTCCTTTGGCCCTATGGTCTTCAAAGGGATCCGAAATATCTGTTCTCTAATTCCACAGAAATAAGGCTAGCAAAGAGATCCAAGAAATACAGATGTAACTCTGTGAGATGAATTAACAGAACACTAAGCAGTTTCTGAGAAAGCTTCTTTCCAGATTTCATCTGAGGATATTTCCTTTTTCACCATAGCCCTCTATGGGCTTCCAAATATCACTTTGCCAATTCCACAAGAACTGTCTTAGCGAAAGGCTTCTTGAGGGGAAAGCTGTAACTCTGTGAGATGATTTCACAGAACACAAAGAAGTTTCTCAGAAAGCTTCTTTCTCTTTGTTATCGGAGGATATTTCCTTTGGCCCTATGGTCTTCAAAGGGATCCGAAATATCTGTTCTCTGATTCCACAGAAATAAGGCTAGCAAAGAGATCCACGAAATAGAGATATAACTCTGTGAGATGAATTAACAGAACACTAAGCAGTTTCTCAGAAAGCTTCTTTCCAGATTTCATCTGAGGATATTTCCTTCTTCACCATAGCCCTCTATGGGCTTCCAAATATCACTTTGCCAATTCCACAAGAACTGTCTTAGCGAAAGGCTTCTTGAGGGGAAAGCTGTAACTCTGTGAGATGATTTCACAGAACAGAAAGAAGTTTCTCAGAAACCTTCTTTCTCTTTGTTATCGGAGGATATTTCCTTTGGCCCTATGGTCTTCAAACGGATCGGAAATATCTGTTCTCAGATTCCACAGAAATAAGGCTAGCAAAGAGATCCACGAAATACAGATGTAACTCTGTGAGATGAATTAACAGAACACTAAGCAGTTTCTCAGAAAGCTTCTTTCCAGATTTCATCTGAGGATATTTCCTTTTTCACCATACCCTCTATGGGCTTCCAAATATCACTTTGCCAATTCCACAAGAACAGTCTTAGCGAAAGAGATCTTGAGGGGAAAGCTGTAACTCTGTGAGATGATTTCACAGAACACAAAGAAGTTTCTCAGAAAGCTTCTTTCTCTTTGTTATCGGAGGATATTTCCTTTGTCCCTGTAGTCTTCAAAGGGATCCGAAATATCTGTTCTCATTTTCCACCGAAATAAGGCTAGCAAAGAGATCCACGAAATACAGATGTAACTCTGTGAGGTGAATTAACAGAACACTAAGCAGTTTCTCAGAAAGCTTCTTTCCAGATTTCATCTGAGGATATTTCCTTTTTCACCATAGCCCTCTATGGGCTTCCAAATGTCACTTTGCCAATTCCACAAGAACTGTCTTAGCGAAAGGCTTCTTGAGGGGAAAGCTGAAACTCTGTGAGATGATTTCGCAGAACACAAAGAAGGTTCTCAGAAAGCTTCTTTCTCTTTGTTATCGGAAGATATTTCCTTTGGCCCAATAGTCTTCAAAGGGATCCGAAATATCTGTTCCCAGATTCCACAGAAATAAGGCTAGCAAAGAGATCCAGGAAATACAGATGTAACTCTGTGAGATGAATTAACAGAACACTAAGCAGTTTCTCAGAATGCTTCTTTCCAGATTTCATCTGAGGATATTTCCTTTTTCACCATAGACTTGTATGGGCTTCCAAATATCACTTTGCCAATTCCACAAGAACTGTCTTAACAAAAGGCTTCTTGAGGGGAAAGCTGTAACTCTGTGAGATGATTTCACAGAACACAAAGAAGTTTCTCAGAAAGCTTCTTTCTATTTGTTATCGGAGGATATTTCCTTTGGCCCTATAATCTTCAAAAGGATCCGAAATATCTGTTCTCAGATTCCACAGAAATAAGGCTAGCAAAGAGATCCACGAAATACAGATGTAACTCTGTGAGATGAATTAACAGAACACTAAGCAGTTTCTCAGAAAGTTTCTTTCCAGATTTCATCTGAGGATATTTCCTTTTTCACCATAGCCCTCTATGGGCTTCCAAATATCACTTTGCCAATTCCACAAGAACTGTCTTAGCGAAAGGCTTCTTCTAGGGAAAGCTGTAACTCTGTGAGATGATTTCACAGAACACAAAGAAGTTTCTCAGAAAGCTTCTTTCTCTTTGTTATCGGAGGATATTTCCTTTGGCCCTATGGTCTTCAAAGGGATCCGAAATATCTGTTCTCAGATTCCACAGAAATAAGGCTAGCAAGGAGATCCACGAAATACAGATGTAACTCTGTGAGATGAATTAACAGAACACTAAGCAGTTTCTCAGAAAGCTTCTTCCAGATTTCATCTGAGGATATTTCCTTTTTCACCATAGCCCTCTATGGGCTTCCAAATATCACTTTGCCAATTCCACAAGAACTGTCTTAGCGAAAGGCTTCTAATAGGGAAAGCTGTAACTCTGTGAGATGATTTCACAGAACACAAAATGTTTCTCAGAAACGTTCTTTCTCTTTGTTATCGGAGGATATTTCCTTTGGCCCTATAGTCTCCAAAGGGATCCGAAATATCTGTTCTCAGATTCCACAGAAATAAGGCTAGCAAAGAGATCCACGAAATACAGATGTAACTCTGTGAGATGAATTAACAGAACACTAAGCAGTTTCTCACAAAGCTTCTTTCCAGATTTCATCTGAAGATATTTCCTTCTTCACCATAGCCCTCTATGGGCTTCCAAATATCACTTTGCCAATTCCACAAGAACAGTCTTAGCGAAAGACTTCTTGAGGGGAAAGCTGTAACTCTGTGAGATGATTTCGCAGAACACAAAGAAGTTTCTCAGAAAGCTTCTTTCTCTTTGTTATCGGAGGATATTTCCTTTGGCCCTATAGTCTCCAAAGGGATCCGAAATATCTGTTCTCAGATTCCACAGAAATAAGGCTAGCAAAGAGATCCCCGAAATACAGATGTAACTCTGTGAGATGAATTAACAGAACACTAAGCAGTTTCTCAGAAAGCTTCTTTCCGGATTTCGTCTGAGGATATTTCCTTTTTCACCATAGCCCTCTATGGGCTTCCAAATATCACTTTATCAATTCCACAAGAACTGTCTTAGCGAAAGGCTTCTTGAGGGGAAAGCTGTAACTCTGCGAGATGATTTCACAGAACACAAAGAAGTTTCTCAGAATGCTTCTTTCTCTTTGTTATTGGAGGATATTTCCTTGGCCCTATGGTCTTCAAAGGGATCCGAAATATCTGTTCTCAGATTCCACAGAAATAAGGCTAGCAAAGAGATCCACGAAATACAGATATAACTCTGTGAGATGAATTAACAGAACACTAAGCAGTTTCTCAGAAAGCTTCTTTCCAGAGTTCATCTCAGGATAATTCCTTTTTCACCATAGTCCTCTATGGGCTTCCAAATATCACTTTGCCAATTCCACAAGAACTTTCTTAGCGAAAGGCTTCTTGAGGGGAAAGCTGTAACTCTGTGAGATGATTTCACAGAACACAAAGAAGTTTCTCAGAGTGTTTCCTTCTCTTTGTTATCGGAGGCTATTTCCTTTGGCCCTATGGTCTTCAAAGGGATCCCAAATATCTGTTCTCAGATTCCACAGAAATAAGGCTAGCAAAGAGATCCAGGAAATACAGATGTAACTCTGTGAGATGAATTAACAGAACACTAAGCAGTTTCTCAGAAAGCTTCTTTCCAGATTTCATCTGAGGATATTTCCTTTTTCACCATAGCCCTCTATGGGCTTCCAAATATCACTTTGCCAATTCCACAAGAACTGTCTTAGCGAAAGCCGTCTTGAGGGGAAAGCTGTAACTCTGTGAGATGATTTCAAAGAACACAAAGAAGGTTCTCAGAAAGCTTCCTTCTCTTTGGTATCGGAGGATATTTCCTTTGGCCCTATAGTCTTAAGAGGGATCCGAAATATCTGTTCTCAGATTCCACAGAAATAAGGCTAGCAAAGAGATCCACGAAATACAGATGTAACTCTGTGAGATGAATTAACAGAACACTAAGCAGTTTCTCAGAAAGCTTCTTTCCAGATTTCATCTGAGGATATTTCCTTTCTCACCATAGCCCTCTAGGGGCTTCCAAATATCACTTTGCCAATTCCACAAGAACTGTCTTGGAGAAAGGCTTCTTGAGGGGAAAGCTGTAACTCTGTGAGATGATTTCACAGAACACAAAGTAGTTTCTCAGAAAGCTTCTTTCTCTTTGTTATCCGAGGATATTTCCTTTGGCCCTATGGTCTTCAAAGGGATCCGAAATATCTGTTCTCTGATTCCACAGAAATAAGGCTAGCAAAGAGATCCAAGAAATACAGATGTAACTCTGTGAGATGAATTAACAGAACACTAAGCAGTTTCTGAGAAAGCTTCTTTCCAGATTTCATCTGAGGATATTTCCTTTTTCACCATAGCCCTCTATGGGCTTCCAAATATCACTTTGCCAATTCCACAAGAACTGTCTTAGCGAAAGGCTTCTTGAGGGGAAAGCTGTAACTCTGTGAGATGATTTCACAGAACACAAAGAAGTTTCTCAGAAAGCTTCTTTCTCTTTGTTATCGGAGGATATTTCCTTTGGCCCTATGGTCTTCAAAGGGATCCGAAATATCTGTTCTCTGATTCCACAGAAATAAGGCTAGCAAAGAGATCCACGAAATAGAGATATAACTCTGTGAGATGAATTAACAGAACACTAAGCAGTTTCTGAGAAAGCTTCTTTCCAGATTTCATCTGAGGATATTTCCTTCTTCACCATAGCCCTCTATGGGCTTCCAAATATCACTTTGCCAATTCCACAAGAACTGTCTTAGCGAAAGGCTTCTTGAGGGGAAAGCTGTAACTCTGTGAGATGATTTCACAGAACACAAAGAAGTTTCTCAGAAAGCTTCTTTCTCTTTGTTATCGGAGGATATTTCCTTTGGCCCTATGGTCTTCAAACGGATCGGAAATATCTGTTCTCAGATTCCACAGAAATAAGGCTAGCAAAGAGATCCACGAAATACAGATGTAACTCTGTGAGATGAATTAACAGAACACTAAGCAGTTTCTCAGAAAGCTTCTTTCCAGATTTCATCTGAGGATATTTCCTTTTTCACCATACCCTCTATGGGCTTCCAAATATCACTTTGCCAATTCCACAAGAACAGTCTTCGCGAAAGAGATCTTGAGGGGAAAGCTGTAACTCTGTGAGATGATTTCACAGAACACAAAGAAGTTTCTCAGAAAGCTTCTTTCTCTTTGTTATCGGAGGATATTTCCTTTGTCCCTGTAGTCTTCAAAGGGATCCGAAATATCTGTTCTCATTTTCCACCGAAATAAGGCTAGCAAAGAGATCCACGAAATACAGATGTAACTCTGTGAGGTGAATTAACAGAACACTAAGCAGTTTCTCAGAAAGCTTCTTTCCAGATTTCATCTGAGGATATTTCCTTTTTCACCATAGCCCTCTATGGGCTTCCAAATATCACTTTGCCAATTCCACAAGAACTGTCTTAGCGAAAGGCTTCTTGAAGGGAAAGCTGAAACTCTGTGAGATGATTTCGCAGAACACAAAGAAGGTTCTCAGAAAGCTTCTTTCTCTTTGTTATCGGAAGATATTTCCTTTGGCCCAATAGTCTTCAAAGGGATCCGAAATATCTGTTCCCAGATTCCACAGAAAAAAGGCTAGCAAAGAGATCCAGGAAATACAGATGTAACTCTGTGAGATGAATTAACAGAACACTAAGCAGTTTCTCAGAATGCTTCTTTCCAGATTTCATCTGAGGATATTTCCTTTTTCACCATAGACTTGTATGGGCTTCCAAATATCACTTTGCGAATTCCACAAGAACTGTCTTAACAAAAGGCTTCTTGAGGGGAAAGCTGTAACTCTGTGAGATGATTTCACAGAACACAAAGAAGTTTCTCAGAAAGCTTCTTTCTCTTTGTTATCGGAGGATATTTCCTTTGGCCCTATAATCTTCAAAAGGATCCGAAATATCTGTTCTCAGATTCCACAGAAATAAGGCTAGCAAAGAGATCCACGAAATACAGATGTAACTCTGTGAGATGAATTAACAGAACACTAAGCAGTTTCTCAGAAAGTTTCTTTCCAGATTTCATCTGAGGATATTTCCTTTTTCACCATAGCCCTCTATGGGCTTCCAAATATCACTTTGCCAATTCCACAAGAACTGTCTTAGCGAAAGGCTTCTTCTAGGGAAAGCTGTAACTCTGTGAGATGATTTCACAGAACACAAAGAAGTTTCTCAGAAAGCTTCTTTCTCTTTGTTATCGGAGGATATTTCCTTTGGCCCTATGGTCTTCAAAGGGATCCGAAATATCTGTTCTCAGATTCCACAGAAATAAGGCTAGCAAGGAGATCCACGAAATACAGATGTAACTCTGTGAGATGAATTAACAGAACACTAAGCAGTTTCTCAGAAAGCTTCTTTCCAGATTTCATCTGAGAATATTTCCTTTTTCACCATAGCCCTCTATGGGCTTCCAAATATCACTTTGCCAATTCCACAAGAACTGTCTTAGCGAAAGCCGTCTTGAGGGGAAAGCTGTAACTCTGTGAGATGATTTCACAGAACACAAAGAAGGTTCTCAGAAAGCTTCTTTCTCTTTGGTATCGGAGGATATTTCCTTTGGCCCTATAGTCTTAGGAGGGATCCGAAATATCTGTGCTCAGATTCCACAGAAATAAGGCTAGCAAAGAGATCCACGAAATACAGATGTAACTCTGTGAGATGAATTAACAGAACACTAAGCAGTTTCTCAGAAAGCTTCTTTCCAGATTTCATCTGAGGATATTTCCTTTTTCACCATAGCCCTCTATGGGCTTCCAAATATCACTTTGCCAATTCCACAAGAACTGTCTTAGCGAAAGGCTTCTTGAGGGGAAAGCTGTAACTCTTTGAGATGATTTCACAGAACACAAAGTAGTTTCTCAGAAAGCTTCTTTCTCTTTGTTATCCGAGGATATTTCCTTTGGCCCTATGGTCTTCAAAGGGATCCTAAATATCTGTTCTCGGATTCCACAGAAAAAAGGCTAGCAAAGAGATCCACGAAATACAGATGTAACTCTGTGAGATGAATTAACAGAACACTAAGCAGTTTCTTCGAAAGCTTCTATCCAGATTTCATCTGAGGATATTTCCTTTTTCACCATAGCCCTCTATGGGCTTCCAAATATCACTTTGCCAATTCCACAAGAACTGTCTTAGCGAAAGGCTTCTTGAGGGGAAAGCTGTAACTCTGTGAGATGATTTCGCAGAACACAAAGAAGTTTCTCAGAAAGCTTCTTTCTCTTTGTTATTCGAGGATATTTCCTTTGGCCCTATGGTCTTCAAAGGGATCCGAAATATCTGTTCTCAGATTACACAGAAATAAGGCCAGCAAAGAGATCCGCGAAATACAGATGTAACTCTGTGAGATGAGTTAACATAACATTAAGCAGTTTCTCAGAAAGCTTCTTTCCAGATTTCATCTGAGGATATTTCCTTCTTCACCATAGCCCTCTATGGGCTTCCAAATATCACTTTGCCAATTCCACAAGAACTGTCTTAGCGAAAGGCTTCTTGAGGGGAAAGCTGTAACACTGTGAGATGATTACACAGAACACAAAGAAGTTTCTCAGAAAGATTCTTTCTCTTTGTTATCGGAGGATATTTCCTTTGGCCCTATGGTCTTCAAACGGATCGGAAATATCTGTTCTCAGATTCCACAGAAATAAGGCTAGCAAAGAGATCCATGAAATACAGATGTAACTCTGTGAGATGAATTAACAGAACACTAAGCAGTTTCTCAGAAAGCTTCTTTCCAGATTTCATCTGAGGATATTTCCTTTTTCACCATACCCTCTATGGGCTTCCAAATATCACTTTGCGAATTTCACAAGAACAGTCTTAGTTAAAGACTTCTTGAGGGGAAAGCTGTAACTGTGTGAGATGATTTCACAGAACACAAAGAAGTTTCTCAGAAAGCTTCTTTCTCTTTGTTATCGGAGGATATTTCCTTTGTCCCTGTAGTCTTCAAAGGGATCCGAAATATCTGTTCTCAGATTCCACAGAAATAAGGCTAGCAAAGAGATCCATGAAATACAGATGTAACTCTGTGAGGTGAATTAACAGAACACTAAGCAGTTTCTCAGAAAGCTTCTTTCCAGAAATCATCTGAGGATATTTCCTTTTTCACCATAGCCCTCTATGGGCTTCCAAATATCACTTTGCCAATTCCACAAGAACTGTCTTAGCAAAAGCCTTCTTGAGGGGAAAGCTGTAACTCTGTGAGATGATTTCACAGAACACAAAGAAGTTTCTCAGAAAGCTTCTTTCTCTTTGTTATCGGAGGATATTTCCTTTGGCCCTATGGTCTTCAAAGGGATCCGAATATCTGTTCTCAGATTCCACAGAAATAAGGCCAGCAAAGGGATCCACGAAATACAGATGTAACTCTGTGAGATGAATTAACAGAACACTAAGCAGTTTCTCAGAAAGCTTCTTTCCGGATTTCATCTGAGGATATTTCCTTCTTCACCATAGCCCTCTATGGGCTTCCAAATATCAGTTTGCCAATTCCACAAGAACTGTCTTAGCGAAAGGCTTCTTGAGGGGAAAGCTGTAACTCTGTGAGATGATTTCACAGAACACAAAGAAGTTTCTCAGAAAGCTTCTTTCTCTTTGTTATCAGAGGATATTTCCTTTGGCCCTATGGTCTTCAAAGGGATCCGAATATCTGTTCTCAGATTCCACAGAAATAAGGCTAGCAAAGGGATCCACGAAATACAGATGTAACTCTGTGAGATGAATTAACAGAACACTAAGCAGTTTCTCAGAAAGCTTCTTTCCAGATTTCATCTGAGGATATTTCCTTCTTCACCATAGCCGTCTATGGGCTTCCAAATATCACTTTGCCAATTCCACAAGAACAGTCTTAGCGAAAGACTTCTTGAGG
Organism: Macaca mulatta; assembly: GCF_049350105.2. Taxonomy (NCBI): domain Eukaryota; kingdom Metazoa; phylum Chordata; class Mammalia; order Primates; family Cercopithecidae; genus Macaca; species Macaca mulatta. The sequence goes on along the minus strand of NC_133426.1, from coordinate 67,040,260 downwards.
GGAAAGCTGTAACTCTGTGAGATGATTTCACAGAACACAAAGAAGTTTCTCAGAAAGCTTCTTTCTCTTTGTTATCGGAGGATATTTCCTTTGTCCCTGTAGTCTTCAAAGGGATCCGAAAAATCTGTTCTCAGATTCCACACAAATAAGGCTAGCAAAGAGATCCACGAAATACAGATGTAACTCTGTGAGATGAATTTACAGAACACTAAGCAGTTTCTCAGAAAGCTTCATTCCAGATTTCGTCTGAGGATATTTCCTTTTTCACCATAGCCCTCTATGGGCTTCCAAATATCACTTTGCCTATTCCACAAGAACTGTCTTAGCGAAAGGCTTCTTTAGGGGAAAGCTGTAACTCTGTGAGATGATTTCACAGAACACAAAGAAGTTTCTCAGAATGCTTCTTTCTCTTTGTTATTGGAGGATATTTCCTTGGCCCTATGGTCTTCAAAGGGATCCGAAATATCTGTTCTCAGATTCCACAGAAATAAGGCTAGCAAAGTGATCCACGAAATACAGATATAACTCTGTGAGATGAATTAACAGAACACTAAGCAGTTTCTCAGAAAGCTTCTTTCCAGAGTTCATCTCAGGAAAATTCCTTTTTCACCATAGTCCTCTATGGGCTTCCAAATATCACTAGGTCAATTCCACAAGAACTTTCTTAGCGAAAGGCTTCTTGAGGGGAAAGCTGTAACTCTGTGAGATGATTTCACAGAACACAAAGAAGTTTCTCAGAGAGCTTCCTTCTCTTTGTTATCGGAGGCTATTTCCTTTGGCCCTATGGTCTTCAAAGGGATCCCAAATATCTGTTCTCAGATTCCACAGAAATAAGGCTAGCAAAGAGATCCAGGAAATACAGATGTAACTCTGTGAGATGAATTAACAGAACACTAAGCAGTTTCTCAGAAAGCTTCTTTCCAGATTTCATCTGAGGATATTTCCTTTTTCACCATAGCCCTCTATGGGCTTCCAAATATCACTTTGCCAATTCCACAAGAACTGTCTTAGCGAAAGGCTTCTTGAGGGGAAAGCTGTAACTCTGTGAGATGATTTCACAGAACACAAAGAAGTTTCTCAGAAAGCTTCTTTCTCTTTGTTATCGGAGGATATTTCCTTTGGCCCTATGGTCTTCAAAGGGATCCGAAATATCTGTTCTCTGATTCCACAGAAATAAGGCTAGCAAAGAGATCCACGAAATAGAGATATAACTCTGTGAGATGAATTAACAGAACACTAAGCAGTTTCTCAGAAAGCTTCTTTCCAGATTTCATCTGAGGATATTTCCTTCTTCACCATAGCCCTCTATGGGCTTCCAAATATCACTTTGCCAATTCCACAAGAACTGTCTTAGCGAAAGGCTTCTTGAGGGGAAAGCTGTAACTCTGTGAGATGATTTCACAGAACACAAAGAAGTTTCTCAGAAAGCTTCTTTCTCTTTGTTATCGGAGGATATTTCCTTTCGCCCTATGGTCTTCAAACGGATCGGAAATATCTGTTCTCAGATTCCACAGAAATAAGGCTAGCAAAGAGATCCACGAAATACAGATGTAACTCTGTGAGATGAATTAACAGAACACTAAGCAGTTTCTCAGAAAGCTTCTTGCCAGATTTCATCTGAGGATATTTCCTTTTTCACCATACCCTCTATGGGCTTCCAAATATCACTTTGCCAATTCCACAAGAACAGTCTTAGCGAAAGAGATCTTGAGGGGAAAGCTGTAACTCTGTGAGATGATTTCACAGAACACAAAGAAGTTTCTCAGAAAGCTTCTTTCTCTTTGTTATCGGAGGATATTTCCTTTGTCCCTGTAGTCTTCAAAGGGATCCGAAATATCTGTTCTCATTTTCCACAGAAATAAGGCTAGCAAAGAGATCCACGAAATACAGATGTAACTCTGTGAGGTGAATTAACAGAACACTAAGCAGTTTCTCAGAAAGCTTCTTTCCAGATTTCATCTGAGGATATTTCCTTTTTCACCATAGCCCTCTATGGGCTTCCAAATATCACTTTGCCAATTCCACAAGAACTGTCTTAGCGAAAGGCTTCTTGAGGGGAAAGCTGAAACTCTGTGAGATGATTTCGCAGAACACAAAGAAGGTTCTCAGAAAGCTTCTTTCTCTTTGTTATCGGAAGATATTTCCTTTGGCCCAATAGTCTTCAAAGGGATCCGAAATATCTGTTCCCAGATTCCACAGAAATAAGGCTAGCAAAGAGATCCAGGAAATACAGATGTAACTCTGTGAGATGAATTAACAGAACACTAAGCAGTTTCTCAGAAAGCTTCTTTCCGGATTTCGTCTGAGGATATTTCCTTTTTCACCATAGCCCTCTATGGGCTTCCAAATATCACTTTATCAATTCCACAAGAACTGTCTTAGGGAAAGGCTTCTTGAGGGGAAAGGTGTAACTCTGCGAGATGATTTCACAGAACACAAAGAAGTTTCTCAGAATGCTTCTTTCTCTTTGTTATTGGAGGATATTTCCTTGGCCCTATGGTCTTCAAAGGGATCCGAAATATCTGTTCTCAGATTCCACAGAAATAAGGCTAGCAAAGTGATCCACGAAATACAGATATAACTCTGTGAGATGAATTAACAGAACACTAAGCAGTTTCTCAGAAAGCTTCTTTCCAGAGTTCATCTCAGGATAATTCCTTTTTCACCATAGTCCTCTATGGGCTTCCAAATATCACTTTGTCAATTCCACAAGAACTTTCTTAGCGAAAGGCTTCTTGAGGGGAAAGCTGTAACTCTGTGAGATGATTTCACAGAACACAAAGAAGTTTCTCAGAGAGCTTCCTTCTCTTTGTTATCGGAGGCTATTTCCTTTGGCCCTATGGTCTTCAAAGGGATCCCAAATATCTGTTCTCAGATTCCACAGAAATAAGGCTAGCAAAGAGATCCAGGAAATACAGATGTAACTCTGTGAGATGAATTAACAGAACACTAAGCAGTTTCTCAGAAAGCTTCTTTCCAGATTTCATCTGAGGATATTTCCTTTTTCACCATAGCCCTCTATGGGCTTCCAAATATCACTTTGCCAATTCCACAAGAACTGTCTTAGCGAAAGCCGTCTTGAGGGGAAAGCTGTAACTCTGTGAGATGATTTCAAAGAACACAAAGAAGGTTCTCAGAAAGCTTCCTTCTCTTTGGTATCGGAGGATATTTCCTTTGGCCCTATAGTCTTAAGAGGGATCCGAAATATCTGTTCTCAGATTCCACAGAAATAAGGCTAGCAAAGAGATCCACGAAATACAGATGTAACTCTGTGAGATGAATTAACAGAACACTAAGCAGTTTCTCAGAAAGCTTCTTTCCAGATTTCATCTGAGGATATTTCCTTTCTCACCATAGCCCTCTAGGGGCTTCCAAATATCACTTTGCCAATTCCACAAGAACTGTCTTGGAGAAAGGCTTCTTGAGGGGAAAGCTGTAACTCTGTGAGATGATTTCACAGAACACAAAGTAGTTTCTCAGAAAGCTTCTTTCTCTTTGTTATCCGAGGATATTTCCTTTGGCCCTATGGTCTTCAAAGGGATCCGAAATATCTGTTCTCTGATTCCACAGAAATAAGGCTAGCAAAGAGATCCACGAAATACAGATGTAACTCTGTGAGATGAATTAACAGAACACTAAGCAGTTTCTGAGAAAACTTCTTTCCAGATTTCATCTGAGGATATTTCCTTTTTCACCATAGCCCTCTATGGGCTTCCAAATATCACTTTGCCAATTCCACAAGAACTGTCTTAGCGAAAGGCTTCTTGAGGGGAAAGCTGTAACTCTGTGAGATGATTTCACAGAACACAAAGAAGTTTCTCAGAAAGCTTCTTTCTCTTTGTTATCGGAGGATATTTCCTTTGGCCCTATGGTCTTCAAAGGGATCCGAAATATCTGTTCTCTGATTCCACAGAAATAAGGCTAGCAAAGAGATCCACGAAATAGAGATATAACTCTGTGAGATGAATTAACAGAACACTAAGCAGTTTCTCAGAAAGCTTCTTTCCAGATTTCATCTGAGGATATTTCCTTCTTCACCATAGCCCTCTATGGGCTTCCAAATATCACTTTGCCAATTCCACAAGAACTGTCTTAGCGAAAGGCTTCTTGAGGGGAAAGCTGTAACTCTGTGAGATGATTTCACAGAACACAAAGAAGTTTCTCAGAAAGCTTCTTTCTCTTTGTTATCGGAGGATATTTCCTTTCGCCCTATGGTCTTCAAACGGATCGGAAATATCTGTTCTCAGATTCCACAGAAATAAGGCTAGCAAAGAGATCCACGAAATACAGATGTAACTCTGTGAGATGAATTAACAGAACACTAAGCAGTTTCTCAGAAAGCTTCTTGCCAGATTTCATCTGAGGATATTTCCTTTTTCACCATACCCTCTATGGGCTTCCAAATATCACTTTGCCAATTCCACAAGAACAGTCTTAGCGAAAGAGATCTTGAGGGGAAAGCTGTAACTCTGTGAGATGATTTCACAGAACACAAAGAAGTTTCTCAGAAAGCTTCTTTCTCTTTGTTATCGGAGGATATTTCCTTTGTCCCTGTAGTCTTCAAAGGGATCCGAAATATCTGTTCTCATTTTCCACAGAAATAAGGCTAGCAAAGAGATCCACGAAATACAGATGTAACTCTGTGAGGTGAATTAACAGAACACTAAGCAGTTTCTCAGAAAGCTTCTTTCCAGATTTCATCTGAGGATATTTCCTTTTTCACCATAGCCCTCTATGGGCTTCCAAATATCACTTTGCCAATTCCACAAGAACTGTCTTAGCGAAAGGCTTCTTGAGGGGAAAGCTGAAACTCTGTGAGATGATTTCGCAGAACACAAAGAAGGTTCTCAGAAAGCTTCTTTCTCTTTGTTATCGGAAGATATTTCCTTTGGCCCAATAGTCTTCAAAGGGATCCGAAATATCTGTTCCCAGATTCCACAGAAATAAGGCTAGCAAAGAGATCCAGGAAATACAGATGTAACTCTGTGAGATGAATTAACAGAACACTAAGCAGTTTCTCAGAAAGCTTCTTTCCGGATTTCGTCTGAGGATATTTCCTTTTTCACCATAGCCCTCTATGGGCTTCCAAATATCACTTTATCAATTCCACAAGAACTGTCTTAGGGAAAGGCTTCTTGAGGGGAAAGGTGTAACTCTGCGAGATGATTTCACAGAACACAAAGAAGTTTCTCAGAATGCTTCTTTCTCTTTGTTATTGGAGGATATTTCCTTGGCCCTATGGTCTTCAAAGGGATCCGAAATATCTGTTCTCAGATTCCACAGAAATAAGGCTAGCAAAGTGATCCACGAAATACAGATATAACTCTGTGAGATGAATTAACAGAACACTAAGCAGTTTCTCAGAAAGCTTCTTTCCAGAGTTCATCTCAGGATAATTCCTTTTTCACCATAGTCCTCTATGGGCTTCCAAATATCACTTTGTCAATTCCACAAGAACTTTCTTAGCGAAAGGCTTCTTGAGGGGAAAGCTGTAACTCTGTGAGATGATTTCACAGAACACAAAGAAGTTTCTCAGAGAGCTTCCTTCTCTTTGTTATCGGAGGCTATTTCCTTTGGCCCTATGGTCTTCAAAGGGATCCCAAATATCTGTTCTCAGATTCCACAGAAATAAGGCTAGCAAAGAGATCCAGGAAATACAGATGTAACTCTGTGAGATGAATTAACAGAACACTAAGCAGTTTCTCAGAAAGCTTCTTTCCAGATTTCATCTGAGGATATTTCCTTTTTCACCATAGCCCTCTATGGGCTTCCAAATATCACTTTGCCAATTCCACAAGAACTGTCTTAGCGAAAGCCGTCTTGAGGGGAAAGCTGTAACTCTGTGAGATGATTTCAAAGAACACAAAGAAGGTTCTCAGAAAGCTTCCTTCTCTTTGGTATCGGAGGATATTTCCTTTGGCCCTATAGTCTTAAGAGGGATCCGAAATATCTGTTCTCAGATTCCACAGAAATAAGGCTAGCAAAGAGATCCACGAAATACAGATGTAACTCTGTGAGATGAATTAACAGAACACTAAGCAGTTTCTCAGAAAGCTTCTTTCCAGATTTCATCTGAGGATATTTCCTTTCTCACCATAGCCCTCTAGGGGCTTCCAAATATCACTTTGCCAATTCCACAAGAACTGTCTTGGAGAAAGGCTTCTTGAGGGGAAAGCTGTAACTCTGTGAGATGATTTCACAGAACACAAAGTAGTTTCTCAGAAAGCTTCTTTCTCTTTGTTATCCGAGGATATTTCCTTTGGCCCTATGGTCTTCAAAGGGATCCGAAATATCTGTTCTCTGATTCCACAGAAATAAGGCTAGCAAAGAGATCCACGAAATACAGATGTAACTCTGTGAGATGAATTAACAGAACACTAAGCAGTTTCTGAGAAAACTTCTTTCCAGATTTCATCTGAGGATATTTCCTTTTTCACCATAGCCCTCTATGGGCTTCCAAATATCACTTTGCCAATTCCACAAGAACTGTCTTAGCGAAAGGCTTCTTGAGGGGAAAGCTGTAACTCTGTGAGATGATTTCACAGAACACAAAGAAGTTTCTCAGAAAGCTTCTTTCTCTTTGTTATCGGAGGATATTTCCTTTGGCCCTATGGTCTTCAAAGGGATCCGAAATATCTGTTCTCTGATTCCACAGAAATAAGGCTAGCAAAGAGATCCACGAAATAGAGATATAACTCTGTGAGATGAATTAACAGAACACTAAGGAGTTTCTCAGAAAGCTTCTTTCCAGATTTCATCTGAGGATATTTCCTTCTTCACCATAGCCCTCTATGGGCTTCCAAATATCACTTTGCCAATTCCACAAGAACTGTCTTAGCGAAAGGCTTCTTGAGGGGAAAGCTGTAACTCTGTGAGATGATTTCACAGAACACAAAGAAGTTTCTCAGAAAGCTTCTTTCTCTTTGTTATCGGAGGATATTTCCTTTCGCCCTATGGTCTTCAAACGGATCGGAAATATCTGTTCTCAGATTCCACAGAAATAAGGCTAGCAAAGAGATCCACGAAATACAGATGTAACTCTGTGAGATGAATTAACAGAACACTAAGCAGTTTCTCAGAAAGCTTCTTGCCAGATTTCATCTGAGGATATTTCCTTTTTCACCATACCCTCTATGGGCTTCCAAATATCACTTTGCCAATTCCACAAGAACAGTCTTAGCGAAAGAGATCTTGAGGGGAAAGCTGTAACTCTGTGAGATGATTTCACAGAACACAAAGAAGTTTCTCAGAAAGCTTCTTTCTCTTTGTTATCGGAGGATATTTCCTTTGTCCCTGTAGTCTTCAAAGGGATCCGAAATATCTGTTCTCATTTTCCACAGAAATAAGGCTAGCAAAGAGATCCACGAAATACAGATGTAACTCTGTGAGGTGAATTAACAGAACACTAAGCAGTTTCTCAGAAAGCTTCTTTCCAGATTTCATCTGAGGATATTTCCTTTTTCACCATAGCCCTCTATGGGCTTCCAAATATCACTTTGCCAATTCCACAAGAACTGTCTTAGCGAAAGGCTTCTTGAGGGGAAAGCTGAAACTCTGTGAGATGATTTCGCAGAACACAAAGAAGGTTCTCAGAAAGCTTCTTTCTCTTTGTTATCGGAAGATATTTCCTTTGGCCCAATAGTCTTCAAAGGGATCCGAAATATCTGTTCCCAGATTCCACAGAAATAAGGCTAGCAAAGAGATCCAGGAAATACAGATGTAACTCTGTGAGATGAATTAACAGAACACTAAGCAGTTTCTCAGAAAGCTTCTTTCCGGATTTCGTCTGAGGATATTTCCTTTTTCACCATAGCCCTCTATGGGCTTCCAAATATCACTTTATCAATTCCACAAGAACTGTCTTAGGGAAAGGCTTCTTGAGGGGAAAGGTGTAACTCTGCGAGATGATTTCACAGAACACAAAGAAGTTTCTCAGAATGCTTCTTTCTCTTTGTTATTGGAGGATATTTCCTTGGCCCTATGGTCTTCAAAGGGATCCGAAATATCTGTTCTCAGATTCCACAGAAATAAGGCTAGCAAAGTGATCCACGAAATACAGATATAACTCTGTGAGATGAATTAACAGAACACTAAGCAGTTTCTCAGAAAGCTTCTTTCCAGAGTTCATCTCAGGATAATTCCTTTTTCACCATAGTCCTCTATGGGCTTCCAAATATCACTTTGTCAATTCCACAAGAACTTTCTTAGCGAAAGGCTTCTTGAGGGGAAAGCTGTAACTCTGTGAGATGATTTCACAGAACACAAAGAAGTTTCTCAGAGAGCTTCCTTCTCTTTGTTATCGGAGGCTATTTCCTTTGGCCCTATGGTCTTCAAAGGGATCCCAAATATCTGTTCTCAGATTCCACAGAAATAAGGCTAGCAAAGAGATCCAGGAAATACAGATGTAACTCTGTGAGATGAATTAACAGAACACTAAGCAGTTTCTCAGAAAGCTTCTTTCCAGATTTCATCTGAGGATATTTCCTTTTTCACCATAGCCCTCTATGGGCTTCCAAATATCACTTTGCCAATTCCACAAGAACTGTCTTAGCGAAAGCCGTCTTGAGGGGAAAGCTGTAACTCTGTGAGATGATTTCAAAGAACACAAAGAAGGTTCTCAGAAAGCTTCCTTCTCTTTGGTATCGGAGGATATTTCCTTTGGCCCTATAGTCTTAAGAGGGATCCGAAATATCTGTTCTCAGATTCCACAGAAATAAGGCTAGCAAAGAGATCCACGAAATACAGATGTAACTCTGTGAGATGAATTAACAGAACACTAAGCAGTTTCTCAGAAAGCTTCTTTCCAGATTTCATCTGAGGATATTTCCTTTCTCACCATAGCCCTCTAGGGGCTTCCAAATATCACTTTGCCAATTCCACAAGAACTGTCTTGGAGAAAGGCTTCTTGAGGGGAAAGCTGTAACTCTGTGAGATGATTTCACAGAACACAAAGTAGTTTCTCAGAAAGCTTCTTTCTCTTTGTTATCCGAGGATATTTCCTTTGGCCCTATGGTCTTCAAAGGGATCCGAAATATCTGTTCTCTGATTCCACAGAAATAAGGCTAGCAAAGAGATCCACGAAATACAGATGTAACTCTGTGAGATGAATTAACAGAACACTAAGCAGTTTCTGAGAAAACTTCTTTCCAGATTTCATCTGAGGATATTTCCTTTTTCACCATAGCCCTCTATGGGCTTCCAAATATCACTTTGCCAATTCCACAAGAACTGTCTTAGCGAAAGGCTTCTTGAGGGGAAAGCTGTAACTCTGTGAGATGATTTCACAGAACACAAAGAAGTTTCTCAGAAAGCTTCTTTCTCTTTGTTATCGGAGGATATTTCCTTTGGCCCTATGGTCTTCAAAGGGATCCGAAATATCTGTTCTCTGATTCCACAGAAATAAGGCTAGCAAAGAGATCCACGAAATAGAGATATAACTCTGTGAGATGAATTAACAGAACACTAAGCAGTTTCTCAGAAAGCTTCTTTCCAGATTTCATCTGAGGATATTTCCTTCTTCACCATAGCCCTCTATGGGCTTCCAAATATCACTCTGCCAATTCCACAAGAACTGTCTTAGCGAAAGGCTTCTTGAGGGGAAAGCTGTAACTCTGTGAGATGATTTCACAGAACACAAAGAAGTTTCTCAGAAAGCTTCTTTCTCTTTGTTATCGGAGGATATTTCCTTTCGCCCTATGGTCTTCAAACGGATCGGAAATATCTGTTCTCAGATTCCACAGAAATAAGGCTAGCAAAGAGATCCACGAAATACAGATGTAACTCTGTGAGATGAATTAACAGAACACTAAGCAGTTTCTCAGAAAGCTTCTTTCCAGATTTCATCTGAGGATATTTCCTTTTTCACCATACCCTCTATGGGCTTCCAAATATCACTTTGCCAATTCCACAAGAACAGTCTTAGCGAAAGAGATCTTGAGGGGAAAGCTGTAACTCTGTGAGATGATTTCACAGAACACAAAGAAGTTTCTCAGAAAGCTTCTTTCTCTTTGTTATCGGAGGATATTTCCTTTGTCCCTGTAGTCTTCAAAGGGATCCGAAATATCTGTTCTCATTTTCCACAGAAATAAGGCTAGCAAAGAGATCCACGAAATACAGATGTAACTCTGTGAGGTGAATTAACAGAACACTAAGCAGTTTCTCAGAAAGCTTCTTTCCAGATTTCATCTGAGGATATTTCCTTTTTCACCATAGGCCTCTATGGGCTTCCAAATATCACTTTGCCAATTCCACAAGAACTGTCTTAGCGAAAGGCTTCTTGAGGGGAAAGCTGAAACTCTGTGAGATGATTTCGCAGAACACAAAGAAGGTTCTCAGAAAGCTTCTTTCTCTTTGTTATCGGAAGATATTTCCTTTGGCCCAATAGTCTTCAAAGGGATCCGAAATATCTGTTCCCAGATTCCACAGAAATAAGGCTAGCAAAGAGATCCAGGAAATACAGATGTAACTCTGTGAGATGAATTAACAGAAAACTAAGCAGTTTCTCAGAATGCTTCTTTCCAGATTTCATCTGAGGATATTTCCTTTTTCACCATAGACTTGTATGGGCTTCCAAATATCACTTTGCCAATTCCACAAGAACTGTCTTAGCAAAAGGCTTCTTGAGGGGAAAGCTGTAACTCTGTGAGATGATTTCACAGAACACAAAGAAGTTTCTCAGAAAGCTTCTTTCTCTTTGTTATCGGAGGATATTTCCTTTGGCCCTATAGTCTTTAAAAGGATCCGAAATATCTGTTCTCAGATTCCACAGAAATAAGGCTAGCAAAGAGATCCACGAAATACAGATGTAACTCTGTGAGATGAATTAACAGAACACTAAGCAGTTTCTCAGAAAGTTTCTTTCCAGATTTCATCTGAGGATATTTCCTTTTTCACCATAGCCCTCTATGGGCTTCCAAATATCACTTTGCCAATTCCACAAGAACTGTCTTAGCGAAAGGCTTCTTCTAGGGAAAGCTGTAACTCTGTGAGATGATTTCACAGAACACAAAGAAGTTTCTCAGAAAGCTTCTTTCTCTTTGTTATCGGAGGATATTTCCTTTGGCCCTATGGTCTTCAAAGGGATCCGAAATATCTGTTCTCAGATTCCACAGAAATAAGGCTAGCAAGGAGATCCACGAAATACAGATGTAACTCTGTGAGATGAATTAACAGAACACTAAGCAGTTTCTCAGAAAGCTTCTTCCAGATTTCATCTGAGGATATTTCCTTTTTGACCATAGCCCTCTATGGGCTTCCAAATATCACTTTGCCAATTCCACAAGAACTGTCTTAGCGAAAGGCTTCTAATAGGGAAAGCTGTAACTCTGTGAGATGATTTCACAGAACACAAAAAGTTTCTCAGAAAGGTTCTTTCTCTTTGTTATCGGAGGATATTTCCTTTGGCCCTATAGTCTCCAAAGGGATCCGAAATATCTGTTCTCAGATTCCACAGAAATAAGGCTAGCAAAGAGATCCACGAAATACAGATGTAACTCTGTGAGATGAATTAACAGAACACTAAGCAGTTTCTCAGAAAGCTTCTTTCCAGATTTCATCTGAGGATATTTCCTTTTTCACCATAGCCCTCTAGGGGCTTCCAAATATCACTTTGCCAATTCCACAAGAACTGTCTTAGCGAAAGGCTTCTTGAGGGGAAAGCTGTAACTCTGTGAGATGATTTCACAGAACACAAAGTAGTTTCTCAGAAAGCTTCTTTCTCTTTGTTATCCGAGGATATTTCCTTTGGCCCTATGGTCTTCAAAAGGATCCGAAATATCTGTTCTCAGATTCCAGAGAAATAAGGCTAGCAAAGAGATCAACGAAATACAGATGTAACTCTGTGAGATGAATTAACAGAACACTAAGCAGTTTCTCAGAAAGCTTCTTTCCAGATTTCATCTGAGGATATTTCCTTTTTCACCATACCCTCTATGGGCTTCCAAATATCACTTTGCCAATTTCACAAGAACAGTCTTAGCGAAAGACTTCTTGAGGGGAAAGCTGTAACTCTGTGAGATGATTTCACAGAACACGAAGAAGTTTCTCAGAAAGCTTCTTTCTCTTTGTTATCGGAGGATATTTCCTTTGTCCCTGTAGTCTTCAAAGGTATACGAAATATCTGTTCTCAGATTCCACAGAAATAAGGCTAGCAAAGAGATCCACGAAATACAGATGTAACTCTGTGAGGTGAATTAACAGAACACTAAGCAGTTTCTCAGAAAGCTTCTTTCCAGAAATCATCTGAGGATATTTCCTTTTTCACCATAGCCCTCTATGGGCTTCCAAATATCACTTTGCCAATTCCACAAGAACTGTCTTAGCGAAAGCCTTCTTGAGGGGAAAGCTGTAGCTCTGTGAGATGATTTCACAGAACACAAAGAAGTTTCTCAGAAAGCTTCTTTCTCTTTATTATCGGAGGATATTTCTTTTGTCTCTATAGTCTTCAAAGGGATCTGAAATATCTGTTCTCAGATTCCACAGAAATAAGGCTAGCAAAGAGATCCACGAAATACAGATGTAACTCTGTGAGATGAATTAACAGAACACTAAGCAGTTTCTCAGAAAGCTTCTTTCCAGATTTCATCTGAGAATATTTCCTTTTTCACCATAGCCCTCTATGGGCTTCCAAATATCACTTTGCCAATTCCACAAGAACTGTCTTAGCGAAAGGCTTCTAATAGGGAAAGCTGTAACTCTGTTAGATGATTTCACAGAACACAAAAAGATTCTCAGAAAGCTTCTTTCTCTTTGTTATCGGAGGATATTTCCTTTGGCCCTATAGTCTCCAAAGGGATCCGAAATATCTGTTCTCAGATTCCACAGAAATAAGGCTAGCAAAGAGATCCACGAAATACAGATGTAACTCTGTGAGATGAATTAACAGAACACTAAGCAGTTTCTCAGAAAGCTTCTTTCCAGATTTCATCTGAGGATATTTCCTTTTTCACCATAGCCCTCTATGGGCTTCCAAATATCACTTTGCCAATTCCACACGAACTGTCTTAGCGAAAGGCTTTTTGAGGGGTAAGCTGTAACTCTGTGAGATGATTTCACAGAACACAAAGAAGTTTCTCAGAAAGCTTCTTTCTCTTTGTTATCGGAGGATATTTCCTTTGGCCCTATGGTCTTCAAAGGCATCGGAAATATCTGTTCTCAGATTCCACAGAAATAAGGCTAGCAAGGAGATCCACGAAATACAGATGTAACTCTGTGAGATGAATTAACAGAACACTAAGCAGTTTCTCAGAAAGCTTCTTTCCAGATTTCATCTGAGGATATTTCCTTTTTCACCATAGCCCTCTATGGGCTTCCAAATATCACTTTGCCAATTCCACAAGAACTGTCTTAGCGAAAGCCTTCTTGAGGGGAAAGCTATAGCTCTGTGAGATGATTTCACAGAACACAAAGAAGTTTCTCAGAAAGCTTCTTTCTCTTTATTATCGGAGGATATTTCTTTTGTCTCTATAGTCTTCAAAGGGATCTGAAATATCTGTTCTCAGATTCCACAGAAATAAGGCTAGCAAACAGATCCACGAAATACAGATGTAACTCTGTGAGATGAATTAACAGAACACTAAGCAGTTTCTCCGAAAGCTTCTTTCCAGATTTCATCTGAGAATATTTCCTTTTTCACCATAGCCCTCTATGGGCTTCCAAATATCACTTTGCCAATTCCACAAGAACTGTCTTAGCGAAAGGCTTCTAATAGGGAAAGCTGTAACTCTGTTAGATGATTTCACAGAACACAAAAAGATTCTCAGAAAGCTTCTTTCTCTTTGTTATCGGAGGATATTTCCTTTAGCCCTATAGTCTCCAAAGGGATCCGAAATATCTGTTCTCAGATTCCACAGAAATAAGGCTAGCAAAGAGATCCACGAAATACAGATGTAACTCTGTGAGATGAATTAACAGAACACTAAGCAGTTTCTCAGAAAGCTTCTTTCCAGATTTCATCTGAGGATATTTCCTTTTTCACCGTAGCCCTCTATGGGCTTCCAAATATCACTTTGCCAATTCCACACGAACTGTCTTAGCGAAAGGCTTTTTGAGGGGTAAGCTGTAACTCTGTGAGATGATTTCACAGAACACAAAGAAGTTTCTCAGAAAGCTTCTTTCTCTTTGTTATCGGAGGATATTTCCTTTGGCCCTATGGTCTTCAAAGGGATCGGAAATATCTGTTCTCAGATTCCACAGAAATAAGGCTAGCAAAGAGATCCACGAAATACAGATGTAACTCTGTGAGATGAATTAACAGAACACTAAGCAGTTTCTCAGAAAGCTTCTTTCCAGATTTCATCTGAGGATATTTCCTTTTTCACCATAGCCCTCCATGGGCTTCCAAATATCACTTTACGAATTCCACAAGAACTGTCTTAGCGAAAGGCTTCTTGAGGGGAAAGCTGTAACTCTGTGAGATGATTTCACAGAACACAAAGAAGGTTCTCAGAAAGCTTCTTTCTCTTTGTTATCGGAGGATATTTCCTTTGGCCCTATAGTCTCCAAAGGGATCCGAAATATCTGTTCTCAGATTCCACAGAAATAAGGCTAGCAAAGAGATCCACGAAATACAGATGTAACTCTGTGAAATGAATTAACAGAACACTAAGCAGTTTCTCAGAAAGCTTCTTTCCAGATTTCATCTGAGGTATTTCCTTTTTCACCATAGCCCTCTATGGGCTTCCAAATATCACTTTGCCAATTCCACAAGAACTGTCTTAGCGAAAGGCTTCTTGATTGGTAAGCTGTAACTCTGTGAGATGATTTCACAGAACACAAAGAAGTTTCTCAGAAAGCTTCTTTCTCTTTGTTATAGGAGGATATTTCCTTTGGCCCCATAGTCTCCAAAGGGATTCGAAATATCTGTTCTCAGATTCCACAGAAATAAGGCTAGCAAAGAGATCCACGAAATACAGATGTAACTCTGTGAGATGAATTAACAGAACACTAAGCAGTTTCTCAGAAAGCTTCTTTCCAGATTTCATCTGAGGATATTTCCTTTTTCACCATAGTCCTCTATGGGCTTCCAAATATCACTTTGCCAATTCCACAAGAACTTTCTTAGCGAAAGGCTTCTTGAGGGGAAAGCTGTAACTCTGTGAGATGATTTCACAGAACACAAAAAAGTTTCACAGAGAGCTTCCTTCTCTTTGTTATCGGAGGCTATTTCCTTTGGCCCTATGGTCTTCAAAGGGATCCGAAATATCTGTTCTCAGATTCCAGAGAAATAAGGCTAGCAAAGAGATCCACGAAATACAGATGTAACTCTGTGAGATGAATTAACAGAACACTAAGCAGTTTCTCAGAAAGCTTCTTTCCAGATTTCATCTGAGGATATTTCCTTCTTCACCATAGCCCTCTATGGGCTTCCAAATATCACTATGCCAATTCCACAAGAACAGTCTTAGCGAAAGACTTCTTGAGGGGAAAGCTTTAACTCTGTGAGATGATTTCACAGAACACAAAGAAGTTTTTCAGAAAGCTTCTTTCTCTTTGTTATCGGAGGATATTTCCTTTGTCCCTGTAGTCTTCAAAGGGATCCGAAAAATCTGTTCTCAGATTCCACGAAATAAGGCTAGCAAAGAGATCCACGAAATACAGATGTAACTCTGTGAGATGAATTAACAGAACACTAAGCAGTTTCTCAGAAAGCTTCATTCCAGATTTCGTCTGAGGATATTTCCTTTTTCACCATAGCCCTCTATGGGCTTCCAAATATCACTTTGCCAATTCCACAAGAACTGTCTTAGCGAAAGGCTTCTTGAGGGGAAAGCTGTAACTCTGTGAGATGATTTCACAGAACACAAAGAAGTTTCTCAGAAAGCTTCTTTCTCTTTGTTATCGGAGGATATTTCCTTTGGCCCTATAATCTTCAAAGGGATCCGAAATATCTGTTATCAGATTCCACAGAAATAAGGCTAGCAAAGAGATCCTCGAAATACAGATGTAACTCTGTGAGATGAATTAACAGAACACTAAGCAGTTTCTCAGAAAGCTTCTTTCCGGATTTCGTCTGAGGATATTTCCTTTTTCACCATAGCCCTCTATGGGCTTCCAAATATCACTTTATCAATTCCACAAGAACTGTCTTAGCGAAAGGCTTCTTGAGGGGAAAGCTGTAACTCTGTGAGATGATTTCAGAGAACACAAAGAAGTTTCTCAGAAAGCTTCTTTCTCTTTGTTATCGGAGGATATTTCCTTTGGCCCTACAGTCTTCAAAAGGATCCGAAATATCTGTTCTCAGATTCCACAGAAATAAGGCTAGCAAAGAGATCCACGAAATACAGATGTAACTCTGTGAGATGAATTAACAGAACACTAAGCAGTTTCTCAGAAAGTTTCTTTCCAGATTTCATCTGAGGATATTTCCTTTTTCACCATAGCCCTCTATGGGCTTCCAGATATCACTTTGCCAATTCCACAAGAACTGTCTTAGCGAAAGGCTTCTTCTAGGGAAAGCTGTAACTCTGTGAGATGATTTCACAGAACACAAAGAAGTTTCTCAGAAAGCTTCTTTCTCTTTGTTATCGGAGGATATTTCCTTTGGCCCTATGGTCTTCAAAGGGATCCGAAATATCTGTTCTCAGATTCCACAGAAATAAGGCTAGCAAGGAGATCCACGAAATACAGATGTAACTCTGTGAGATGAATTAACAGAACACTAAGCAGTTTCTCAGAAAGCTTCTTCCAGATTTCATCTGAGGATATTTCCTTTTTCACCATAGCCCTCTATGGGCTTCCAAATATCACTTTGCCAATTCCACAAGAACTGTCTTAGCGAAAGGCTTCTAATAGGGAAAGCTGTAACTCTGTGAGATGATTTCACAGAACACAAAAAGTTTCTCAGAAAGCTTCTTTCCCTTTGTTATCGGAGGATATTTCCTTTGGCCCTATAGTCTCCAAAGGGATCCGAAATATCTGTTCTCAGATTCCACAGAAATAAGGCTAGCAAAGAGATCCACGAAATACAGATGTAACTCTGTGAGATGAATTAACAGAACACTAAGCAGTTTCTCAGAAAGCTTCTTTCCAGATTTCATCTGAGGATATTTCCTTTTTCACCATAGCCCTCTATGGGCTTCCAAATATCACTTTGCCAATTCCACAAGAACTGTCTTAGCGAAAGCCTTCTTGAGGGGAAAGCTGTAGCTCTGTGAGATGATTTCACAGAACACAAAGAAGTTTCTCAGAAAGCTTCTTTCTCTTTATTATCGGAGGATATTTCTTTTGTCTCTATAGTCTTCAAAGGGATCTGAAATATCTGTTCTCAGATTCCACAGAAATAAGGCTAGCAAAGAGATCCACGAAATACAGATGTAACTCTGTGAGATGAATTAACAGAACACTAAGCAGTTTCTCCGAAAGCTTCTTTCCAGATTTCATCTGAGAATATTTCCTTTTTCACCATAGCCCTCTATGGGCTTCCAAATATCACTTTGCCAATTCCACAAGAACTGTCTTAGCGAAAGGCTTCTAATAGGGAAAGCTGTAACTCTGTTAGATGATTTCACAGAACACAAAAAGATTCTCAGAAAGCTTCTTTCTCTTTGTTATCGGAGGATATTTCCTTTGGCCCTATAGTCTCCAAAGGGATCCGAAATATCTGTTCTCAGATTCCACAGAAATAAGGCTAGCAAAGAGATCCACGAAATACAGATGTAACTCTGTGAGATGAATTAACAGAACACTAAGCAGTTTCTCAGAAAGCTTCTTTCCAGATTTCATCTGAGGATATTTCCTTTTTCACCATAGCCCTCTATGGGCTTCCAAATATCACTTTGCCAATTCCACACGAACTGTCTTAGCGAAAGGCTTTTTGAGGGGTAAGCTGTAACTCTGTGAGATGATTTCACAGAACACAAAGAAGTTTCTCAGAAAGCTTCTTTCTCTTTGTTATCGGAGGATATTTCCTTTGGCCCTATGGTCTTCAAAGGGATCGGAAATATCTGTTCTCAGATTCCACAGAAATAAGGCTAGCAAAGAGATCCACGAAATACAGATGTAACACTGTGAGGTGAATTAACAGAACACTAAGCAGTTTCTCAGAAAGCTTCTTTCCAGAAATCATCTGAGGATATTTCCTTTTTCACCATAGCCCTCTATGGGCTTCCAAATATCACTTTGCCAATTCCACAAGAACTGTCTTAGCGAAAGCCTTCTTGAGGGGAAAGCTGTAGCTCTGTGAGATGATTTCACAGAACACAAAGAAGATTCTCAGAAAGCTTCTTTCCCTTTGTTATCGGAGGATATTTCCTTTGGCCCTATGGTCTTCAAACGGATCGGAAATATCTGTTCTCAGATTCCACAGAAATAAGGCTAGCAAAGAGATCCACGAAATACAGATGTAACTCTGTGAGATGAATTAACAGAACACTAAGCAGTTTCTCAGAAAGCTTCTTTCCAGATTTCATCTGAGGATATTTGCTTTTTCACCATACCCTCTATGGGCTTCCAAATATCACTTTGCCAATTCCAGAAGAACAGTCTTAGCGAAAGAGATCTTGAGGGGAAAGCTGTAACTGTGTGAGATGATTTCACAGAACACAAAGAAGTTTCTCAGAAAGCTTCTTTCTCTTTGTTATCAGAGGATATTTCCTTTGTCCCTGTAGTCTTCAAAGGGATCCGAAATATCTGTTCTCAGATTCCACAGAAATAAGGCTAGCAAAGAGATCCACGAAATACAGATGTAACTCTGTGAGGTGAATTAACAGAACACTAAGCAGTTTCTCAGAAAGCTTCTTTCCAGATTTCATCTGAGGATATTTCCTTTTTCACCATAGCCCTCTATGTGCTTCCAAATATCACTTTGCCAATTCCACAAGAACTGTCTTAGCGAAAGCCTTCTTGAGGGGAAAGCTGTAACTCTGTGAGATGATTTCACAGAACACAAAGAAGTTTCTCAGAAAGCTTCTTTCTCTTTACTATCGGAGGATATTTCTTTTGTCCCTATAGTCTTCAAAGGGATCTGAAATATCTGTTCTCAGATTCCACACAAATAAGGCTAGGAAAGAGATCCACGAAATACAGATGTAACTCTGTGAGACGAATTAACAGAACACTAAGCAGTTTTTCAGAAAGCTTCTTTCCACATTTCATCTGAGGATATTTCCTTTTTCACCATAGCCCTCTATGGGCTTCCAAATATCACTTTGCCAATTCCACAAGAACTGTCTTAGCGAAAGGCTTCTTGAGGGGAAAGCTGAAACTCTGCGAGATGATTTCGCAGAACACAAAGAAGGTTCTCAGAAAGCTTCTTTCTCTTTGTTATCGGAGGATATTTCCTTTGGCCCAACAGTCTTCAAAGGGATCCGAAATATCTGTTCTCAGATTCCACAGAAATAAGGCTAGCAAAGAGATCCAGGAAATACAGATGTAACACTGTGAGATGAATTAACAGAACACTAAGCAGTTTCTCAGAAAGCTTCTTCCAGATTTCATCTGAGGATATTTCCTTTTTCACCATAGCCCTCTATGGGCTTCCAAATATCACTTTGCCAATTCCACAAGAACTGTCTTAGCGAAAGGCTTCTAATAGGGAAAGCTGTAACTCTGTGAGATGATTTCACAGAACACAAAAAGTTTCTCAGAAAGCTTCTTTCTCTTTGTTATCGGAGGATATTTCCTTTGGCCCTATAGTCTCCAAAGGGATCCGAAATATCTGTTCTCAGATTCCACAGAAATAAGGCTAGCAAAGAGATCCACGAAATACAGATGTAACTCTGTGAGATGAATTAACAGAACACTAAGCAGTTTCTCAGAAAGCTTCTTTCCAGATTTCATCTGAGGATATTTCCTTTCTCACCATAGCCCTCTAGGGGCTTCCAAATATCACTTTGCCAATTCCACAAGAACTGTCTTAGCGAAAGGCTTCTTGAGGGGAAAGCTGTAACTCTGTGAGATGATTTCACAGAACACAAAGTAGTTTCTCAGAAAGCTTCTTTCTCTTTGTTATCCGAGGATATTTCCTTTGGCCCTATGGTCTTCAAAAGGATCCGAAATATCTGTTCTCAGATTCCAGAGAAATAAGGCTAGCAAAGAGATCCACGAAATACAGATGTAACTCTGTGAGATGAATTAACAGAACACTAAGCAGTTTCTCAGAAAGCTTCTTTCCAGATTTCATCTGAGGATATTTCCTTTTTCACCATAGCCCTCTATGGGCTTCCAAATATCACTTTGCCAATTCCACAAGAAGTGCCTTAGCAAAAGGCTTCTTGAGAGGAAAGCTGTAACTCTGCGAGATGATTTCACAGAACACAAAGAAGTTTTTCAGAGAGCTTCTTTCTCTTTGTTATCGGAGGATATTTCCTTTGGCCCTATAGTCTTCAAAGGGATCGGAAATATCTGTTCTCAGATTCCACAGAAATAAGGCTAGCAAAGAGATCAACGAAATACAGATGTAACTCTGTGAGATGAATTAACAGAACACTAAGCAGTTTCTCAGAAAGCTTCTTTCCAGATTTCATCTGAGGATATTTCCTTTTTCACCATACCCTCTATGGGCTTCCAAATATCACTTTGCCAATTTCACAAGAACAGTCTTAGCGAAAGACTTCTTGAGGGGAAAGCTGTAACTCTGTGAGATGATTTCACAGAACACGAAGAAGTTTCTCAGAAAGCTTCTTTCTCTTTGTTATCGGAGGATATTTCCTTTGTCCCTGTAGTCTTCAAAGGTATACGAAATATCTGTTCTCAGATTCCACAGAAATAAGGCTAGCAAAGAGATCCACGAAATACAGATGTAACTCTGTGAGGTGAATTAACAGAACACTAAGCAGTTTCTCAGAAAGCTTCTTTCCAGAAATCATCTGAGGATATTTCCTTTTTCACCATAGCCCTCTATGGGCTTCCAAATATCACTTTGCCAATTCCACAAGAACTGTCTTAGCGAAAGCCTTCTTGAGGGGAAAGCTGTAGCTCTGTGAGATGATTTCACAGAACACAAAGAAGTTTCTCAGAAAGCTTCTTTCTCTTTATTATCGGAGGATATTTCTTTTGTCTCTATAGTCTTCAAAGGGATCTGAAATATCTGTTCTCAGATTCCACAGAAAAAAGGCTAGCAAAGAGATCCACGAAATACAGATGTAACTCTGTGAGATGAATTAACAGAACACTAAGCAGTTTCTCCGAAAGCTTCTTTCCAGATTTCATCTGAGAATATTTCCTTTTTCACCATTGCCCTCTATTGGCTTCCAAATATCACTTTGCCAATTCCACAAGAACTGTCTTAGCGAAAGGCTTCTAATAGGGAAAACTGTAACTCTGTTAGATGATTTCACAGAACACAAAAAGATTCTCAGAAAGCTTCTTTCTCTTTGTTATCGGAACATATTTCCTTTGGCCCTATAGTCTCCAAAGGGATCCGAAATATCTGTTCTCAGATTCCACAGAAATAAGGCTAGCAAAGAGATCCACGAAATACAGATGTAACTCTGTGAGATGAATTAACAGAACACTAAGCAGTTTCTCAGAAAGCTTCTTTCCAGATTTCATCTGAGGATATTTCCTTTTTCACCATAGCCCTCTATGGGCTTCCAAATATCACTTTGCCAATTCCACACGAACTGTCTTAGCGAAAGGCTTTTTGAGGGGTAAGCTGTAACTCTGTGAGATGATTTCACAGAACATAAAGAAGTTTCTCAGAAAGCTTCTTTCTCTTTGTTATCGGAGGATATTTCCTTTGGCCCTATGGTCTTCAAAGGGATCGGAAATATCTGTTCTCAGATTCCACAGAAATAAGGCTAGCAAAGAGATCCACGAAATACAGATGTAACTCTGTGAGATGAATTAACAGAACACTAAGCAGTTTCTCAGAAAGCTTCTTTCCAGATTTCATCTGAGGATATTTCCTTTTTCACCATAGCCCTCTATGGGCTTCCAAATATCACTTTGCCAATTCCACAAGAACTGTCTTAGCGAAAGGCTTCTTGAGGGGAAAGCTGTAACTCTGTGAGATGATTTCACAGAACACAAAGAAGGTTCTCAGAAAGCTTCTTTCTCTTTGTTATCGGAGGATATTTCCTTTGGCCCTATAGTCTCCAAAGGGATCCGAAATATCTGTTCTCAGATTCCACAGAAATAAGGCTAGCAAAGAGATCCACGAAATACAGATGTAACTCTGTGAGATGAATTAACAGAACACTAAGCAGTTTCTCAGAAAGCTTCTTTCCAGATTTCATCTGAGGATATTTCCTTTTTCACCATAGCCCTCTATGGGCTTCCAAATAACACTTTGCCAATTCCACAAGAACTGTCTTAGCGAAAGGCTTCTTGATTGGTAAGCTGTAACTCTGTGAGATGATTTCACAGAACACAAAGAAGTTTCTCAGAAAGCTTCTTTCTCTTTGTTATAGGAGGATATTTCCTTTGGCCCCATAGTCTCCAAAGGGATTCGAAATATCTGTTCTCAGATTCCACAGAAATAAGGCTAGCAAAGAGATCCACGAAATACAGATGTAACTCTGTGAGATGAATTAACAGAACAATAAGCAGTTTCTCAGAAAGCTTCTTTCCAGATTTCATCTGAGGATATTTCCTTTTTCACCATAGTCCTCTATGGGCTTCCAAATATCACTTTGCCAATTCCACAAGAAGTGCCTTAGCAAAAGGCTTCTTGAGAGGAAAGCTGTAACTCTGCGAGATGATTTCACAGAACACAAAGAAGTTTTTCAGAGAGCTTCTTTCTCTTTGTTATCGGAGGATATTTCCTTTGGCCCTATAGTCTTCAAAGGGATCGGAAATATCTGTTCTCAGATTCCACAGAAATAAGGCTAGCAAAGAGATGCACGAAATACAGATGTAACTCTGTGAGATGAATTAACAGAACACTAAGCAGTTTCTCAGAAAGCTTCTTTCCAGATTTCATCTGAGGATATTTCCTTTTTCACCATACCCTTTATGGGCTTCCAAATATCACTTTGCCAATTTCACAAGAACAGTCTTAGCGAAAGACTTCTTGAGGGGAAAGCTGTAACTCTGTGAGATGATTTCACAGAACACGAAGAAGTTTCTCAGAAAGCTTCTTTCTCTTTGTTATCGGAGGATATTTCCTTTGTCCCTGTAGTCTTCAAAGGTATACGAAATATCTGTTCTCAGATTCCACAGAAATAAGGCTAGCAAAGAGATCCACGAAATACAGATGTAACTCTGTGAGGTGAATTAACAGAACACTAAGCAGTTTCTCAGAAAGCTTCTTTCCAGAAATCATCTGAGGATATTTCCTTTTTCACCATAGACCTCTATGGGCTTCCAAATATCACTTTGCCAATTCCACAAGAACTGTCTTAGCGAAAGCCTTCTTGAGGGGAAAGCTGTAGCTCTGTGAGATGATTTCACAGAACACAAAGAAGTTTCTCAGAAAGCTTCTTTCTCTTTATTATCGGAGGATATTTCTTTTGTCTCTATAGTCTTCAAAGGGATCTGAAATATCTGTTCTCAGATTCCACAGAAATAAGGCTAGCAAAGAGATCCACGAAATACAGATGTAACTCTGTGAGATGAATTAACAGAACACTAAGCAGGTTCTCTGAAAGCTTCTTTCCAGATTTCATCTGAGAATATTTCCTTTTTCAGCATAGCCCTCTATGGGCTTCCAAATATCACTTTGCCAATTCCACAAGAACTGTCTTAGCGAAAGGCTTCTAATAGGGAAAGCTGTAACTCTGTTAGATGATTTCACAGAACACAAAAAGATTCTCAGAAAGCTTCTTTCTCTTTGTTATCGGAGGATATTTCCTTTGGCCCTATAGTCTCCAAAGGGATCCGAAATATCTGTTCTCAGATTCCACAGAAATAAGGCTAGCAAAGAGATCCACGAAATACAGATGTAACTCTGTGAGATGAATTGACAGAACACTAAGCAGTTTCTCAGAAAGCTTCTTTCCAGATTTCATCTGAGGATATTTCCTTTTTCACCATAGCCCTCTATGGGCTTCCAAATATCACTTTGCCAATTCCACGCGAACTGTCTTAGCGAAAGGCTTTTTGAGGGGTAAGCTGTAACTCTGTGAGATGATTTCACAGAACACAAAGAAGTTTCTCAGAAAGCTTCTTTCTCTTTGTTATCGGAGGATATTTCCTTTGGCCCTATGGTCTTCAAAGGGATCGGAAATATCTGTTCTCAGATTCCACAGAAATAAGGCTAGCAAAGAGATCCACGAAATACAGATGTAACTCTGTGAGATGAATTAACAGAACACTAAGCAGTTTCTCAGAAAGCTTCTTTCCAGATTTCATCTGAGGATATTTCCTTTTTCACCATAGCCCTCTATGGGCTTCCAAATATCACTTTGCCAATTCCACAAGAACTGTCTTAGCGAAAGGCTTCTTGAGGGGAAAGCTGTAACTCTGTGAGATGATTTCACAGAACACAAAGAAGGTTCTCAGAAAGCTTCTTTCTCTTTGTTATCGGAGGATATTTCCTTTGGCCCTATAGTCTCCAAAGGGATCCGAAATATCTGTTCTCAGATTCCACAGAAATAAGGCTAGCAAAGAGATCCACGAAATACAGATGT
The DNA here is from genome assembly GCF_049350105.2 of Macaca mulatta. Classification (NCBI taxonomy): domain Eukaryota; kingdom Metazoa; phylum Chordata; class Mammalia; order Primates; family Cercopithecidae; genus Macaca; species Macaca mulatta. The sequence continues at coordinate 67,015,751 of NC_133426.1, read as the reverse complement.
AACTCTGTGAGATGAATTAACAGAACACTAAGCAGTTTCTCAGAAAGCTTCTTTCCAGATTTCATCTGAGGTATTTCCTTTTTCACCATAGCCCTCTATGGGCTTCCAAATATCACTTTGCCAATTCCACAAGAACTGTCTTAGCGAAAGGCTTCTTGATTGGTAAGCTGTAACTCTGTGAGATGATTTCACAGAACACAAAGAAGTTTTTCAGAGAGCTTCTTTCTCTTTGTTATCGGAGGATATTTCCTTTGGCCCTATAGTCTTCAAAGGGATCGGAAATACCTGTTCTCAGATTCCACAGAAATAAGGCTAGCAAAGAGATCCACGAAATACAGATGTAACTCTGTGAGATGAATTAACAGAACACTAAGCAGTTTCTCAGAAAGCTTCTTTCCAGATTTCATCTGAGGATATTTCCTTTTTCACCATACCCTCTATGGGCTTCCAAATATCACTTTGCCAATTTCACAAGAACAGTCTTAGCGAAAGCCTTCTTGAGGGGAAAGCTGTAGCTCTGTGAGATGATTTCACAGAACACAAAGAAGTTTCTCAGAAAGCTTCTTTCTCTTTATTATCGGAGGATATTTCTTTTGTCTCTATAGTCTTCAAAGGGATCTGAAATATCTGTTCTCAGATTCCACAGAAATAAGGCTAGCAAAGAGATCCACGAAATACAGATGTAACTCTGTGAGATGAATTAACAGAACACTAAGCAGTTTCTCCGAAAGCTTCTTTCCAGATTTCATCTGAGAATATTTCCTTTTTCACCATAGCCCTCTATGGGCTTCCAAATATCACTTTGCCAATTCCACAAGAACTGTCTTAGCGAAAGGCTTCTAATAGGGAAAGCTGTAACTCTGTTAGATGATTTCACAGAACACAAAAAGATTCTCAGAAAGCTTCTTTCTCTTTGTTATCGGAGGATATTTCCTTTGGCCCTATAGTCTCCAAAGGGATCCGAAATATCTGTTCTCAGATTCCACAGAAATAAGGCTAGCAAAGAGATCCACGAAATACAGATGTAACTCTGTGAGATGAATTAACAGAACACTAAGCAGTTTCTCAGAAAGCTTCTTTCCAGATTTCATCTGAGGATATTTCCTTTTTCACCATAGCCCTCTATGGGCTTCCAAATATCACTTTGCCAATTCCACACGAACTGTCTTAGCGAAAGGCTTTTTGAGGGGTAAGCTGTAACTCTGTGAGATGATTTCACAGAACACAAAGAAGTTTCTCAGAAAGCTTCTTTCTCTTTGTTATCGGAGGATATTTCCTTTGGCCCTATGGTCTTCAAAGGGATCGGAAATATCTGTTCTCAGATTCCACAGAAATAAGGCTAGCAAAGAGATCCACGAAATACAGATGTAACACTGTGAGGTGAATTAACAGAACACTAAGCAGTTTCTCAGAAAGCTTCTTTCCAGAAATCATCTGAGGATATTTCCTTTTTCACCATAGCCCTCTATGGGCTTCCAAATATCACTTTGCCAATTCCACAAGAACTGTCTTAGCGAAAGCCTTCTTGAGGGGAAAGCTGTAGCTCTGTGAGATGATTTCACAGAACACAAAGAAGTTTCTCAGAAAGCTTCTTTCTCTTTATTATCGGAGGATATTTCTTTTGTCTCTATAGTCTTCAAAGGGATCTGAAATATCTGTTCTCAGATTCCACAGAAATAAGGCTAGCAAAGAGATCCACGAAATACAGATGTAACTCTGTGAGATGAATTAACAGAACACTAAGCAGTTTCTCCAAAAGCTTCTTTCCAGATTTCATCTGAGAATATTTCCTTTTTCACCATAGCCCTCTATGGGCTTCCAAATATCACTTTGCCAATTCCACAAGAACTGTCTTAGCGAAAGGCTTCTAATAGGGAAAGCTGTAACTCTGTGAGATGATTTCACAGAACACAAAAAGTTTCTCAGAAAGCTTCTTTCTCTTTGTTATCGGAGGATATTTCCTTTGGCCCTATAGTCTCCAAAGGGATCCGAAATATCTGTTCTCAGATTCCACAGAAATAAGGCTAGCAAAGAGATCCACGAAATACAGATGTAACTCTATGAGATGAATTAACAGAACACTAAGCAGTTTCTCAGAAAGCTTCTTTCCAGATTTCATCTGAGGATATTTCCTTTCTCACCATAGCCCTCTAGGGGCTTCCAAATATCACTTTGCCAATTCCACAAGAACTGTCTTAGCGAAAGGCTTCTTGAGGGGAAAGCTGTAACTCTGTGAGATGATTTCACAGAACACAAAGTAGTTTCTCAGAAAGCTTCTTTCTCTTTGTTATCCGAGGATATTTCCTTTGGCCCTATGGTCTTCAAAAGGATCCGAAATATCTGTTCTCAGATTCCAGAGAAATAAGGCTAGCAAAGAGATCCACGAAATACAGATGTAACTCTGTGAGATGAATTAACAGAACACTAAGCCGTTTCTCAGAAAGCTTCTTTCCAGATTTCATCTGAGGATATTTCCTTTTTCACCATACCCTCTATGGGCTTCCAAATATCACTTTGCCAATTTCACAAGAACAGTCTTAGCGAAAGCCTTCTTGAGGGGAAAGCTGTAGCTCTGTGAGATGATTTCACAGAACACAAAGAAGTTTCTCAGAAAGCTTCTTTCTCTTTATTATCGGAGGATATTTCTTTTGTCTCTATAGTCTTCAAAGGGATCTGAAATATCTGTTCTCAGATTCCACAGAAATAAGGCTAGCAAAGAGATCCACGAAATACAGATGTAACTCTGTGAGATGAATTAACAGAACACTAAGCAGTTTCTCCGAAAGCTTCTTTCCAGATTTCATCTGAGAATATTTCCTTTTTCACCATAGCCCTCTATGGGCTTCCAAATATCAATTTGCCAATTCCACAAGAACTGTCTTAGCGAAAGGCTTCTAATAGGGAAAGCTGTAACTCTGTTAGATGATTTCACAGAACACAAAAAGATTCTCAGAAAGCTTCTTTCTCTTTGTTATCGGAGGATATTTCCTTTGGCCCTATAGTCTCCAAAGGGATCCGAAATATCTGTTCTCAGATTCCACAGAAATAAGGCTAGCAAAGAGATCCACGAAATACAGATGTAACTCTGTGAGATGAATTAACAGAACACTAAGCAGTTTCTCAGAAAGCTTCTTTCCAGATTTCATCTGAGGATATTTCCTTTTTCACCATAGCCCTCTATGGGCTTCCAAATATCACTTTGCCAATTCCACACGAACTGTCTTAGCGAAAGGCTTTTTGAGGGGTAAGCTGTAACTCTGTGAGATGATTTCACAGAACACAAAGAAGTTTCTCAGAAAGCTTCTTTCTCTTTGTTATCGGAGGATATTTCCTTTGGCCCTATGGTCTTCAAAGGGATCGGAAATATCTGTTCTCAGATTCCACAGAAATAAGGCTAGCAAAGAGATCCACGAAATACAGATGTAACTCTGTGAGATGAATTAACAGAACACTAAGCAGTTTCTCAGAAAGCTTCTTTCCAGATTTCATCTGAGGATATTTCCTTTTTCACCATAGCCCTCTATGGGCTTCCAAATATCACTTTGCCAATTCCTCAAGAACTGTCTTAGCGAAAGGCTTCTTGAGGGGAAAGCTGTAACTCTGTGAGATGATTTCACAGAACACAAAGAAGGTTCTCAGAAAGCTTCTTTCTCTTTGTTATCGGAGGATATTTCCTTTGGCCCTATAGTCTCCAAAGGGATCCGAAATATCTGTTCTCAGATTCCACAGAAATAAGGCTAGCAAAGAGATCCACGAAATACAGATGTAACTCTGTGAGATGAATTAACAGAACACTAAGCAGTTTCTCAGAAAGCTTCTTTCCAGATTTCATCTGAGGTATTTCCTTTTTCACCATAGCCCTCTATGGGCTTCCAAATAACACTTTGCCAATTCCACAAGAACTCTCTTAGCGAAAGGCTTCTTGATTGGTAAGCTGTAACTCTGTGAGATGATTTCACAGAACACAAAGAAGTTTCTCAGAAAGCTTCTTTCTCTTTGTTATAGGAGGATATTTCCTTTGGCCCCATAGTCTCCAAAGGGATTCGAAATATCTGTTCTCAGATTCCACAGAAATAAGGCTAGCAAAGAGATCCACGAAATACAGATGTAACTCTGTGAGATGAATTAACAGAACACTAAGCAGTTTCTCAGAAAGCTTCTTTCCAGATTTCATCTGAGGATATTTCCTTTTTCACCATAGTCCTCTATGGGCTTCCAAATATCACTTTGCCAATTCCACAAGAAGTGCCTTAGCAAAAGGCTTCTTGAGAGGAAAGCTGTATCTCTGCGTGATGATTTCACAGAACACAAAGAAGTTTTTCAGAGAGCTTCTTTCTCTTTGTTATCGGAGGATATTTCCTTTGGCCCTATAGTCTTCAAAGGGATCGGAAATATCTGTTCTCAGATTCCACAGAAATAAGGCTAGCAAAGAGATCCACGAAATACAGATGTAACTCTGTGAGATGAATTAACAGAACACTAAGCAGTTTCTCAGAAAGCTTCTTTCCAGATTTCATCTGAGGATATTTCCTTTTTCACCATACCCTCTATGGGCTTCCAAATATCACTTTGCCAATTTCTCAAGAACAGTCTTAGCGAAAGACTTCTTGAGGGGAAAGCTGTAACTCTGTGAGATGATTTCACAGAACACGAAGAAGTTTCTCAGAAAGCTTCTTTCTCTTTGTTATCGGAGGATATTTCCTTTGGCCCTGTAGTCTTCAAAGGTATACGAAATATCTGTTCTCAGATTCCACAGAAATAAGGCTAGCAAAGAGATCCACGAAATACAGATGTAACTCTGTGAGGTGAATTAACAGAACACTAAGCAGTTTCTCAGAAATCTTCTTTCCAGAAATCATCTGAGGATATTTCCTTTTTCACCATAGCCCTCTATGGGCTTCCAAATATCACTTTGCCAATTCCACAAGAACTGTCTTAGCGAAAGCCTTCTTGAGGGGAAAGCTGTAGCTCTGTGAGATGATTTCACAGAACACAAAGAAGTTTCTCAGAAAGCTTCTTTCTCTTTATTATCGGAGGATATTTCTTTTGTCTCTATAGTCTTCAAAGGGATCTGAAATATCTGTTCTCAGATTCCACAGAAATAAGGCTAGCAAAGAGATCCACGAAATACAGATGTAACTCTGTGAGATGAATTAACAGAACACTAAGCAGTTTCTCTGAAAGCTTCTTTCCAGATTTCATCTGAGAATATTTCCTTTTTCAGCATAGCCCTCTATGGGCTTCCAAATATCACTTTGCCAATTCCACAAGAACTGTCTTAGCGAAAGGCTTCTAATAGGGAAAGCTGTAACTCTGTTAGATGATTTCACAGAACACAAAAAGATTCTCAGAAAGCTTCTTTCTCTTTGTTATCGGAGGATATTTCCTTTGGCCCTATAGTCTCCAAAGGGATCCGAAATATCTGTTCTCAGATTCCACAGAAATAAGGCTAGCAAAGAGATCCACGAAATACAGATGTAACTCTGTGAGATGAATTGACAGAACACTAAGCAGTTTCTCAGAAAGCTTCTTTCCAGATTTCATCTGAGGATATTTCCTTTTTCACCATAGCCCTCTATGGGCTTCCAAATATCACTTTGCCAATTCCACACGAACTGTCTTAGCGAAAGGCTTTTTGAGGGGTAAGCTGTAACTCTGTGAGATGATTTCAGAGAACACAAAGAAGTTTCTCAGAAAGCTTCTTTCTCTTTGTTATCGGAGGATATTTCCTTTGGCCCTATGGTCTTCAAAGGGATCGGAAATATCTGTTCTCAGATTCCACAGAAATAAGGCTAGCAAAGAGATCCACGAAATACAGATGTAACTCTGTGAGATGAATTAACAGAACACTAAGCAGTTTCTCAGAAAGCTTCTTTCCAGATTTCATCTGAGGATATTTCCTTTTTCACCATAGCCCTCTATGGGCTTCCAAATATCACTTTGCCAATTCCACAAGAACTGTCTTAGCGAAAGGCTTCTTGAGGGGAAAGCTGTAACTCTGTGAGATGATTTCACAGAACACAAAGAAGGTTCTCAGAAAGCTTCTTTCTGTTTGTTATCGGAGGATATTTCCTTTGGCCCTATATTCTCCAAAGGGATCCGAAATATCTGTTCTCAGATTCCACAGAAATAAGGCTAGCAAAGAGATCCACGAAATACAGATGTAACTCTGTGAGATGAATTAACAGAACACTAAGCAGTTTCTCAGAAAGCTTCTTTCCAGATTTCATCTGAGGTATTTCCTTTTTCACCATAGCCCTCTATGGGCTTCCAAATATCACTTTGCCAATTCCACAAGAACTGTCTTAGCGAAAGGCTTCTTGATTGGTAAGCTGTAACTCTGTGAGATGATTTCACAGAACACAAAGAAGTTTCTCAGAAAGCTTCTTTCTCTTTGTTATAGGAGGATATTTCCTTTGGCCCCATAGTCTCCAAAGGGATTCGAAATATCTGTTCTCAGATTCCAGAGAAATAAGGCTAGCAAAGAGATCCACGAAATACAGATGTAACTCTGTGAGATGAATTAACAGATCACTAAGCAGTTTCTCAGAAAACTTCTTTCCAGATTTCATCTGAGGATATTTCCTTTTCCACCATAGTCCTCTATGGGCTTCCAAATATCACTTTGCCAATTCCACAAGAACTTTCTTAGCGAAAGGCTTCTTGAGGGGAAAGCTGTAACTCTGCGAGATGATTTCACAGAACACAAAGAAGGTTCTCAGAAAGCTTCTTTCTCTTTGGTATCGGAGGATATTTCCTTTGGCCCTATAGTCTTCAAAGGGATCCGAAATATCTGTTCTCAGATTCCACAGCAATAAGGCTAGCAAAGAGATCCACGAAATGCAAATGTAACTCTGTGAGGTGAATTAACAGAACACTAAGCAGTGTCTCAGAAAGCTTCTTTCCAGATTTCATCTGAGGATATTTCCTTTTTCACCATATCCCTCTATGGGCTTCCAAATATCACTTTGCCAATTCCACAAGAAATGTCTTAGCGAAAGGCTTCTTGAGGGGAAAGCTGTAACTCTGTGAGATGATTTCACAGAAGACAAAGAAGTTTCTCAGAAAGCTTCTTTCTCTTTGTTATCGGAGGATATTTCCTTTTTCCATATGGTCCTCAAAGGGATCCGAAATATCTGTTCTCAGATTCCACAGAAAAAAGGCTAGCAAAGAGATCCACGAAATACAGATGTAACTCTGTGAGATGAATTAACAGAACACTAAGCAGTTTCTCAGAAAGCTTCTTTCCAAATTTTATCTTTGGATACTTCCTTTTTCACCGTAGCCCTCTATGGGCTTCCAAATATCACTTTGCCAATTCCACAAGAACTGTCTTAGCGAAAGGCTTCTTGAGGGGAAAGCTGTAACTCTGTGAGATGATTTCACAGAACACAAAGAAGTTTCTCAGAATGCTTCTTTCTCTTTGTTATCGGAGGATATTTCCTTTGGCCCTATAGTCTAAAAAGGGATCCGAAATATCTGTTCTCAGATTCCACAGAAATAAGGGTAGCAAAGAGATCCACGAAATACAGATGTAACTCTGTGAGATGAATTAACAGAACACTAGGCAGTTTCTCAGAAAGCTTCTTTCCAGATTTCATCTGAGGATATTCCCGTTTTCACCATAGCCCTCTACGGGCTTCCAAATATCACTTTGCCAATTCCACAAGAACTGTCTCATCGAAAGGCTTCTTGAGGAGAAAGCTGTAACTCTCCGAGATGATTTCACAGAACACAAAGAAGTTTCTCAGTAAGCTTCTTTCTCTTTGTTATCGGAGGATATTTCCTTTGGCCCTATAGTCTTCAAAGGGATCCGAAATATCAGTTCTCAGATTCCACAGAAATAAGTTAGCAAAGAGATCCACGATATACAGATGTAACTCTGTGAGATGAATTAACAGAACACAAAGCAGTTTCTCAGAAAGCTGCTTTCCAGATTTCATCTGAGGATATTTAATTTTTAACCATAGCCCTCTATGGGCTTCCAAATATCACTTTGCCAATTCCACAAGAACAGTCTTAGCGAAAGGCTTCTTGAGGGGAAAGCTGTAGCTCTGTGAGGTGATTTCACAGAACACAAAGAAGTTTCTCAGAAAGCTTCTTTCTCTTTGTTATCGGAGGATATTTCCTTTGGCCCTATGGTCTTCAAAGGGATCCGAAATATCTGTTCTCAGATTCCACAGAAATAAGGCTAGCAAAGAGATCCACGAAATACAGATGTAACTCTGTGAGATGAATTAACAAAACACAAAGCAGTTTCTCAGAAAGCTGCTTTCCAGATTTCATCTGAGGATATTGAATTTTTAACCATAGCCCTCTATGGGCTTCCAAATATCACTTTGCCAATTCCACAAGAACTGTCTTAGCGAAAGGCTTCTTAAGGGGAAAGCTGTAACTCTGTGAGATGATTTCACAGAACACAAAGAAGTTTCTCAGAAAGCTTCTTTCTCTTTGTTATCAGAGGATATTTCCTTTGGCCCTATGGTCTTCAAAGGGATCCGAAATATCTGTTCTCAGATTGCACAGAAATAAGGCTAGCAAAGGGATCCACGAAATACAGATGTAACTCTGTGAGATGAATTAACAGAACACTAAGCAGTTTCTCAGAAAGCTTCTTTCCAGATTTCATCTGAGGATATTTCCTTTTTCACCGTAGCCCTCTGTGGGCTTCCAAATATCACTTTGCCAATTCCACAAGAACTGTCTTAGCGAACGGCTTCTTGAGGGGAAAGCTGTAACTCTGTGAGATGATTTCACAGAACACAAAGAAGTTTCTAAGAAAGCATCTTTCTCTTTGTTATCGGAGGATATTTCCTTTGGCCCTATGGTCTCCAAAGGGATCGGAAATATCTGTTCTCAGATTCCACAGAAATAAGGCTAGCAAAGAGATCCACGAAATACAGATGTAACTCTGTGAGATGAATTAACAGAACACTAAGCAGTTTCTCAGAAAGCTTCTTTCCAGATTTCATCTGAGGATATTTCCTTTTTCACCATAGTCCTCTATGGGCTTCCAAATATCACTTTGCCAATTCCACAAGAAGTGCCTTAGCAAAAGGCTTCTTGAGAGGAAAGCTGTAACTCTGCGTGATGATTTCACAGAACACAAAGAAGTTTTTCAGAGAGCTTCTTTCTCTTTGTTATCGGAGGATATTTCCTTTGGCCCTATAGTCTTCAAAGGGATCGGAAATATCTGTTCTCAGATTCCACAGAAATAAGGCTAGCAAAGAGATCCACGAAATACAGATGTAACTCTGTGAGATGAATTAACAGAACACTAAGCAGTTTCTCAGAAAGCTTCTTTCCAGATTTCATCTGAGGATATTTCCTTTTTCACCATACCCTCTATGGGCTTCCAAATATCACTTTGCCAATTTCACAAGAACAGTCTTAGCGAAAGACTTCTTGAGGGGAAAGCTGTAACTCTGTGAGATGATTTCACAGAACACGAAGAAGTTTCTCAGAAAGCTTCTTTCTCTTTGTTATCGGAGGATATTTCCTTTGGCCCTATAGTCTCCAAAGATATCCGAAATATCTGTTCTCAGAATCCACAGAAATAAGGCTAGCAAAGAGATCCACGAAATAGAGATGTAACTCTGTGAGATGAGTTAACAGAACACTAAGCAGTTTCTCAGAAAGCTTCTTTCCAGATTTCATCTGAGGATATTTCCTTTTTCACCATAGCCCTCTATGGGCTTCCAAATATCACTTTGCCAATTCCACAAGAACTGTCTTAGCGAAAGGCTTCTTGAGGGGAATTTTGTAACTCTGTGAGATGATTTCACAGAACACAAAGAAGTTTCTCAGTAAGCTTCTTTCTCTTTGTTATCGGAGGATATTTCCTTTGGCCCTATGGTCTTCAAAGGGATCCGAAATATCTGTTCTCTGATTCCACAGAAATAAGGCTAGCAAAGAGATCCACGAAATACAGATGTAACTCTGTGAGATGAATTAACAAAACACAAAGCAGTTTCTCAGAAAGCTGCTTTCCATATTTCATCTGAGGATATTTAATTTTTAACCATAGCCCTCTATGGGCTTCCAAATATCACTTTGCCAATTCCACAAGAACTGTCTTAGCGAAATGCTTCTTAAGGGGAAAGCTGTAATTCTGTGAGATGATTTCACAGAACACAAAGAAGTTTCTAAGAAAGCTTCTTTCTCTTTGTTATCGGAGGATATTTCCTTTGGCCCTATAGTCTTCAAAGAGATCCGAAATATCTGTTCTCAGATTCCACAGAAATAAGGCTAGCAAAGAGATCCGCGAAATAAAGACGTAACTCTGTGAGATGAATTAACAGAACACTAAGCAGTTTCTCAGAAAGCTTCTTTCCAGATTTCATGTGAGGATATTTCTTTTTTCACCATAGCCCTCTATGGGCTTCCAAATATCACTTTGCCAATTCCACAAGAACTGTCTTAGCGAAAGGCTTCTTGAGGGGAAAGCTGTAACTCTGTGAGATGATTTCGCAGAACACAAAGAAGTTTCTCAGAAAGCTTCTTTCTCTTTGTTATTGGAGGATATTTCCTTTGGCCCTATAGTCTCCAAAGGGATCCGAAATATCTGTTCTCAGATTCCACAGAAATAAGGCTAGCAAAGAGATCCACGAAATACAGATGTAACTCTGTGAGATGAATTAACATAACACTAAGCAGTTTCTCAGAAAGCTTCTTTCCAGATTTCATCTGAGGATATTTCCTTTTTCACCATAGCCCTCTAGGTGCTTCCAAATGTCACTTTGCAAATTCCACAAGAACTGTCTTAGCGAAAGGCTTCTTGAGGGGAAAGCTGTAACTCTGTGAGATGATTTCACAGAACACAAAGAAGTTTCTCAGAAAGCTTCTTTCTCTTTGTTATCGAAGGATATTTCCTTTGGCCCTATAGTCTTCAAAGGGATCCGAAATATCTGTTCTCAGAATCCACAGAAATAAAGCTAGCAAAGAGATCCACGAAATAGAGATGTAACTCTGTGAGATGAGTTAACAGAACACTAAGCAGTTTCTCAGAAAGCTTCTTTCCAGATTTCATCTGAGGATATTTCCTTTTTCACCGTAGCCCTCTATGGGCTTCCAAATATCACTTTGCCAATTCCACAAGAACTGTCTTAGCGAACGGCTTCTTGAGGGGAAAGCTGTAACTCTGTGAGATGATTTCACAGAACACAAAGAAGTTTCTAAGAAAGCTTCTTTCTCTTTGTTATCGGAGGATATTTCCTTTGGCCCTATAGTCTTCAAAGAGATCCGAAATATCTGTTCTCAGATTCCACAGAAATAAGGCTAGCAAAGAGATCCGCGAAATAAAGACGTAACTCTGTGAGATGAATTAACAGAACACTAAGCAGTTTCTCAGAAAGCTTCTTTCCAGATTTCATGTGAGGATATTTCTTTTTTCACCATAGCCCTCTATGGGCTTCCAAATATCACTTTGCCAATTCCACAAGAACTGTCTTAGCGAAAGGCTTCTTGAGGGGAAAGCTGTAACTCTGTGAGATGATTTCGCAGAACACAAAGAAGTTTCTCAGAAAGCTTCTTTCTCTTTGTTATCGGAGGATATTTCCTTTGGCCCTATAGTCTCCAAAGGGATCCGAAATATCTGTTCTCAGATTCCACAGAAATAAGGCTAGCAAAAAGATCCACGAAATACAGATGTAACTCTGTGAGATGAATTAACATAACACTAAGCAGTTTCTCAGAAAGCTTCTTTCCAGATTTCATCTGAGGATATTTCCTTTTTCACCATAGCCCTCTAGGTGCTTCCAAATGTCACTTTGCAAATTCCATCAGAACTGTCTTAGCGAAAGGCTTCTTGAGGGGAAAGCTGTAACTCTGTGAGATGATTTCACAGAACACAAAGAAGTTTCTCAGAAAGCTTCTTTCTCTTTGTTATCGAAGGATATTTCCTTTGGCCCTATAGTCTTCAAAGGGATCCGAAATATCTGTTCTCAGATTCCACAGCAATAAGGCTAGCAAAGAGATCCACGACATGCAAATGTAACTCTGTGAGGTGAATTAACAGAACACTAAGCAGTGTCTCAAAAAGCTTCTTTCCAGATTTCATCTGAGGATATTTCCTTTTTCACCATATCCCTCTATGGGCTTCCAAATATCACTTTGCCAATTCCACAAGAACTGTCTTAGCGAAAGGCTTCTTGAGGCGAAAGCTGTAACTCTGTGAGATGATTTCACAGAACACAATGAAGTTTCTCAGAAAGCTTCTTTCTCTTTGTTATCAGAGAATATTTCCTTTGGCCCTATGGTCTTCAAAGGGATCCGAAATATCTGTTCTCAGATTCCACAGAAATAAAACTAGCAAAGAGATCGAGGAAATACAGATGTAACTCTGTGAGATGAATTAACAGAACACTAAGCAGTTTCTCAGAAAGCTTCTTTCCAGATTTCATCTGAGGATATTTCCTTTTTCACCATAGCCCTCTATGGGCTTCCAAATATCACTTTGCCAATTCCACAAGAACTGTCTTAGCGAAAGGCTTCTTGAGGGGAAAGCTGTAACTCTGTGAGATCATTTCACAGAACACAAAGAAGTTTCTTAGAATGCTTCTTTCTATTTGTTATCGGAGGATATTTCCTTTGGCCCTATAGTCTTCAAAGGGATCCGAAATATCTGTTCTCAGATTCCACAGCAATAAGGCTAGCAAAGAGATCCACGAAATGCCAATGTAACTCTGTGAGGTGAATTAACAGAACACTAAGCAGTTTCTCAGAAAGCTTCTTTCCACATTTCATCTGAGGATATTTCCTTTTTCACCATAGCCCTCTATGGGCTTCCAAATATCACTTTGCCAATTCCACAAGAACTGTCTTAGCGAAAGGCTTCTTGAGGGGAAAGCTGAAACTCTGTGAGATGATTTCGCAGAACACAAAGAAGGTTCTCAGAAAGCTTCTTTCTCTTTGTTATCGGAGGATATTTCCTTTGGCCCAATAGTCTTCAAAGGGATCCGAAATATCTGTTCTCAGATTCCACAGAAATAAGGCTAGCAAAGAGATCCACGAAATACAGATGTAACTCTGTGTGATGAATTAACAGAACACTAAGCAGTTTCTCAGAAAGCTTCTTTCCAGATTTCATCTGAGGATATTTCCTTTTTCACCATAGAACTCTATGGGCTTCCAAATATCACTTTGCCAATTCCACAAGAACTGTCTTAGCGAAAGGCTTCTTGAGGGGAAAGCTGTAACTCTGTGAGATGATTTCACAGAACACAAAATGATTCTCAGAAAGCTTCTTTCTCTTTGTTATCGGAGGATATTTCCTTTGGCCCTATAGTCTCCAAAGGGATCCGAAATATCTGTTCTCAGATTCCACAGAAATAAGGCTAGCAAAGAGATCCACGAAATACAGATGTAACTCTGTGAGATGAATTGACAGAACACTAAGCAGTTTCTCAGAAAGCTTCTTTCCAGATTTCATCTGAGGATATTTCCTTTTTCACCATAGCCCTCTATGGGCTTCCAAATATCACTTTGCCAATTCCACACGAACTGTCTTAGCGAAAGGCTTTTTGAGGGGTAAGCTGTAACTCTGTGAGATGATTTCACAGAACACAAAGAAGTTTCTCAGAAAGCTTCTTTCTCTTTGTTATCGGAGGATATTTCCTTTGGCCCTATGGTCTTCAAAGGGATCGGAAATATCTGTTTTCAGATTCCACAGAAATAAGGCTAGCAAAGAGATCCACGAAATACAGATGTAACTCTGTGAGATGAATTAACAGAACACTAAGCAGTTTCTCAGAAAGCTTCTTTCCAGATTTCATCTGAGGATATTTCCTTTTTCACCATAGCCCTCTATGGGCTTCCAAATATCACTTTGCCAATTCCACAAGAACTGTCTTAGCGAAAGGCTTCTTGAGGGGAAAGCTGTAACTCTGTGAGATGATTTCACAGAACACAAAGAAGGTTCTCAGAAAGCTTCTTTCTCTTTGTTATCGGAGGATATTTCCTTTGGCCCTATAGTCTCCAAAGGGATCCGAAATATCTGTTCTCAGATTCCACAGAAATAAGGCTAGCAAAGAGATCCACGAAATACAGATGTAACTCTGTGAGATGAATTAACAGAACACTAAGCAGTTTCTCAGAAAGCTTCTTTCCAGATTTCATCTGAGGTATTTCCTTTTTCACCATAGCCCTCTATGGGCTTCCAAATATCACTTTGCCAATTCCACAAGAACTGTCTTAGCGAAAGGCTTCTTGATTGGTAAGCTGTAACTCTGTGAGATGATTTCACAGAACACAAAGAAGGTTCTCAGAAAGCTTCTTTCTCTTTGGTATCGGAGGATATTTCCTTTGGCCCTATAGTCTTAAGAGGGATCCGAAATATCTGTTCTCAGATTCCACAGAAATAAGGCTAGCAAAGAGATCCACGAAATACAGATGTAACTCTGTGAGATGAATTAACAGAACACTAAGCAGTTTCTCAGAAAGCTTCTTTCCAGATTTCATCTGAGGATATTTCCTTTTCCACCATAGTCCTCTAGGGGCTTCCAAATATCACTTTGCCAATTCCACAAGAACTGTCTTGGAGAAAGGCTTCTTGAGGGGAAAGCTGTAACTCTGTGAGATGATTTCACAGAACACAAAGTAGTTTCTCAGAAAGCTTCTTTCTCTTTGTTATCCGAGGATATTTCCTTTGGCCCTATGGTCTTCAAAGGGATCCGAAATATCTGTTCTCTGATTCCACAGAAATAAGGCTAGCAAAGAGATCCACGAAATAGAGATGTAACTCTGTGAGATGAATTAACAGAACACTAAGCAGTTTCTCATAAAGCTTCTTTCCAGATTTCATCTGAGGATATTTCCTTTTTCACCATTCCCTCTATGGGCTTCCAAATATCACTTTGCCAATTCCACAAGAACAGTCTTAGCGAAAGAGTTCTTGAGGGGAAAGCTGTAACTCTGTGAGATGATTTCACAGAACACAAAGAAGTTTCTCAGAAAGCTTCTTTCTCTTTGTTATCGGAGGATATTTCCTTTGTCCCTGTAGTCTTTAAAGGGATCCGAAATATCTGTTCTCAGATTCCACAGAAATAAGGCTAGCAAAGAGATCCACGAAATACAGATGTAACTCTGTGAGGTGAATTAACAGAACACTAAGCAGTTTCTCAGAAAGCTTCTTTCCACATTTCATCTGAGGATATTTCCTTTTTCACCATAGCCCTCTATGGGCTTCCAAATATCACTTTGCCAATTCCACAAGAACTGTCTTAGCGAAAGGCTTCTTGAGGGGAAAGCTGAAACTCTGTGAGATGATTTCGCAGAACACAAAGAAGGTTCTCAGAAAGCTTCTTTCTCTTTGTTATCGGAGGATATTTCCTTTGGCCCAATAGTCTTCAAAGGGATCCGAAATATCTGTTCTCAGATTCCACAGAAATAAGGCTAGCAAAGAGATCCACGAAATACAGATGTAACTCTGTGTGATGAATTAACAGAACACTAAGCAGTTTCTCAGAAAGCTTCTTTCCAGATTTCATCTGAGGATATTTCCTTTTTCACCATAGACCTCTATGGGCTTCCAAATATCACTTTGCCAATTCCACAAGAACTGTCTTAGCGAAAGGCTTCTTGAGGGGAAAGCTGTAACTCTGTGAGATGATTTCACAGAACACAAAGAAGTTTCTCAGAAAGCTTCTTTCTCTTTGTTATCGGAGGATATTTCCTTTGGCCCTATAGTCTTCAAAAGGATCCGAAATATCTGTTCTCAGATTCCACAGAAATAAGGCTAGCAAAGAGATCCACGAAATACAGATGTAACTCTGTGAGATGAATTAACAGAACACTAAGCAGTTTCTCAGAAAGTTTCTTTCCAGATTTCATCTGAGGATATTTCCTTTTTCACCATAGCCCTCTATGGGCTTCCAAATATCACTTTGCCAATTCCACAAGAACTGTCTTAGCGAAAGGCTTCTAATAGGGAAAGCTGTAACTCTGTGAGATGATTTCACAGAACACAAAAAGTTTCTCAGAAAGCTTCTTTCTCTTTGTTATCGGAGGATATTTCCTTTGGCCCTATAGTCTCCAAAGGGATCCGAAATATCTGTTCTCAGATTCCACAGAAATAAGGCTAGCAAAGAGATCCACGAAATACAGATGTAACTCTGTGAGATGAATTAACAGAACACTAAGCAGTTTCTCAGAAAGCTTCTTTCCAGATTTCATCTGAGGATATTTCCTTTTTCACCATAGCCCTCTATGGGCTTCCAAATATCACTTTGCCAATTCCACAAGAACTGTCTTAGCGAAAGGCTTCTTGAGGGGAAAGCTGTAACTCTTTGAGATGATTTCACAGAACACAAAGTAGTTTCTCAGAAAGCTTCTTTCTCTTTGTTATCCGAGGATATTTCCTTTGGCCCTATGGTCTTCAAAAGGATCCGAAATATCTGTTCTCAGATTCCAGAGAAATAAGGCTAGCAAAGAGATCCACGAAATACAGATGTAACTCTGTGAGATGAATTAACAGAACACTAAGCAGTTTCTCAGAAAGCTTCTTCCAGATTTCATCTGAGGATATTTCCTTTTTCACCATAGCCCTCTATGGGCTTCCAAATATCACTTTGCCAATTCCACAAGAAGTGCCTTAGCAAAAGGCTTCTTGAGAGGAAAGCTGTAACTCTGCGAGATGATTTCACAGAACACAAAGAAGTTTTTCAGAGAGCTTCTTTCTCTTTGTTATCGGAGGATATTTCCTTTGGCCCTATAGTCTTCAAAGGGATCGGAAATATCTGTTCTCAGATTCCACAGAAATAAGGCTAGCAAAGAGATCTACGAAATACAGATGTAACTCTGTGAGATGAATTAACAGAACACTAAGCAGTTTCTCAGAAAGCTTCTTTCCAGATTTCATCTGAGGATATTTCCTTTCTCACCATACCCTCTATGGGCTTCCAAATATCACTTTGCCAATTTCACAAGAACAGTCTTAGCGAAAGACTTCTTGAGGGGAAAGCTGTAACTCTGTGAGATGATTTCACAGAACACGAAGAAGTTTCTCAGAAAGCTTCTTTCTCTTTGTTATCGGAGGATATTTCCTTTGTCCCTGTAGTCTTCAAAGGTATACGAAATATCTGTTCTCAGATTCCACAGAAATAAGGATAGCAAAGAGATCCACGAAATACAGATGTAACTCTGTGAGGTGAATTAACAGAACACTAAGCAGTTTCTCAGAAAGCTTCTTTCCAGAAATCATCTGAGGATATTTCCTTTTTCACCATAGCCCTCTATGGGCTTCCAAATATCACTTTGCCAATTCCACAAGAACTGTCTTAGCGAAAGCCTTCTTGAGGGGAAAGCTGTAGCTCTGTGAGATGATTTCACAGAACACAAAGAAGTTTCTCAGAAAGCTTCTTTCTCTTTATTATCGGAGGATATTTCTTTTGTCTCTATAGTCTTCAAAGGGATCTGAAATATCTGTTCTCAGATTCCACAGAAATAAGGCTAGCAAAGAGATCCACGAAATACAGATGTAACTCTGTGAGATGAATTAACAGAACACTAAGCAGTTTCTCCGAAAGCTTCTTTCCAGATTTCATCTGAGGATATTTCCTTTTTCACCATAGCCCTCTATGGGCTTCCAAATATCACTTTGCCAATTCCACAAGAACTGTCTTAGCGAAAGGCTTCTAATAGGGAAAGCTGTAACTCTGTTAGGTGATTTCACAGAACACAAAAAGATTCTCAGAAAGCTTCTTTCTCTTTGTTATCGGAGGATATTTCCTTTGGCCCTATAGTCTCCAAAGGGATCCGAAATATCTGTCCTCAGATTCCACAGAAATCAGGCTAGCAAAGAGATCCAGGAAATACAGATGTAACTCTGTGAGATGAATTAACAGAACACTAAGCAGTTTCTCCGAAAGCTTCTTTCCGGATTTCGTCTGAGGATATTTCCTTTTTCACCATAGCCCTCTATGGGCTTCCAAATATCACTTTATCAATTCCACAAGAACTGTCTTAGCGAAAGGCTTCTTGAGGGGAAAGCTGTAACTCTGTGAGATGATTTCACAGAACACAAAGAAGTTTCTCAGAATGCTTCTTTCTCTTTGTTATCGGAGGATATTTCCTTTGGCCCTATGGTTTTCAAAGGGATCCGAAATATCTGTTCTCAGATTCCACAGAAATAAGGCTAGCAAAGAGATCCACGAAATACAGATGTAACTCTGTGAGATGAATTAACAGAACACTAAGCAGTTTCTCAGAAAGCTTCTTTCCAGAGTTCATCTCAGGATAATTCCTTTTTCACCATAGTCCTCTAGGGGCTTCCAAATATCACTTTGCCAATTCCACAAGAACTTTCTTAGCGAAAGGCTTCTTGAGGGGAAACCTGTAACTCTGTGAGATGATTTCACAGAACACAAAGAAGTTTCTCAGAGAGCTTCCTTCTCTTTGTTATCGGAGGCTATTTCCTTTGGCCCTATAGTCTTCAAAGGGATCCCAAATATCTGTTCTCAGATTCCACAGAAATAAGGCTAGCAAAGAGATCCAGGAAACACAGATGTAACTCTGTGAGATGAATTAACAGAACACTAAGTAGTTTCTCAGAACGCTTCTTTCCAGATTTCATCTGAGGATATTTCCTTTTTCACCATAGCCCTCTATGGGCTTCCAAATATCACTTTGCCAATTCCACAAGAACTGTCTTAGCGAAAGCCGTCTTGAGGGGAAAGCTGTAACTCTGTGAGATGTTTTCAAAGAACACAAAGAAGTTTCTCAGAAAGCTTCTTTCTCTTTGTTATCGGAGGATATTTCCTTTGGCCCTATGGTCTTCAAAGGGATCCGAAATATCTGTTCTCTGATTCCACAGAAATAAGGCTAGCAAAGAGATCCATGAAATAGAGACGTAACTCTGTGAGATGAATTAACAGAACACTAAGCAGTTTCTCAGAAAGCTTCTTTCCAGATTTCATCTGAGGATATTTCCTTCTTCACCATAGCCCTCTATGGGCTTCCAAATATCACTTTGCCAATTCCACAAGAACTGTCTTAGCGAAAGGCTTCTTGAGGAGAAAGCTGTAACTCTGTGAGATGATTTCACAGAACACAAAGAAGTTTCTCAGAAAGCTTCTTTCTCTTTGTTATCGGAGGATATTTCCTTTGGCCCTATGGTCTTCAAAGGGATCGGAAATATCTGTTCTCAGATTCCACAGAAATAAGGCTAGCAAAGAGATCCACGAAATACAGATGTAACTCTGTGAGATGAATTAACAGAACACTAAGCAGTTTCTCAGAAAGCTTCTTTCCAGATTTCATCTGAGGATATTTCCTTTTTCACCATACCCTCTATGGGCTTCCAAATATCACTTTGCCAATTCCACAAGAACAGTCTTAGCGAAAGAGATCTTGAGGGGAAAGCTGTAACTCTGTGAGATGATTTCACAGAACACAAAGAAGTTTCTCAGAAAACTTCTTTCTCTTTGTTATCGGAGGATATTTCCTTTGTCCCTGTAGTCTTCAAAGGGATCCGAAATATCTGTTCTCAGATTCCACAGAAATAAGGCTAGCAAAGAGATCCACGAAATACAGATGTAACTCTGTGAGGTGAATTAACAGAACACTAAGCAGTTTCTCAGAAAGCTTCTTTCCAGATTTCATCTGAGGATATTTCCTTTTTCACCATAGCCCTCTATGGGCTTCCAAATATCACTTTGCCAATTGCACAAGAACTGTCTTAGCGAAAGCCTTCTTGAGGGGAAAGCTGTAACTCTGTGAGATGATTTCACAGAACACAAAGAAGTTTCTCAGAAAGCTTCTTTCTCTTTATTATCGGAGGATATTTCTTTTGTCCCTATAGTCTTCAAAGGGATCTGAAATATCTGTTCTCAGATTCCACAGAAATAAGGCTAGCAAAGAGATCCACGAAATACAGATGTAACTCTGTGAGATGAATTAACAGAACACTAAGCAGTTTCTCAGAAAGCTTCTTTCCACATTTCATCTGAGGATATTTCCTTTTTCACCATAGCCCTCTATGGGCTTCCAAATATCACTTTGCCAATTCCACAAGAACTGTCTTAGCGAAACGCTTCTTGAGGGGAAAGCTGAAACTCTGTGAGATGATTTCGCAGAACACAAAGAAGGTTCTCAGAAAGCTTCTTTCTCTTTGTTATCGGAGGATATTTCCTTTGGCCCAATAGTCTTCAAAGGGATCCGAAATATCTGTTCTCAGATTCCACAGAAATAAGGCTAGCAAAGAGATCCAGGAAATACAGATGTAACTCTGTGTGATGAATTAACAGAACACTAAGCAGTTTCTCAGAAAGCTTCTTTCCAGATTTCATCTGAGGATATTTCCTTTTTCACCATAGCCCTCTATGGGCTTCCAAATATCACTTTGCCAATTCCACAAGAACTGTCTTAGCGAAAGGCTTCTTCTAG
The DNA here is from genome assembly GCF_049350105.2 of Macaca mulatta. Classification (NCBI taxonomy): domain Eukaryota; kingdom Metazoa; phylum Chordata; class Mammalia; order Primates; family Cercopithecidae; genus Macaca; species Macaca mulatta. The sequence continues at coordinate 66,995,372 of NC_133426.1, read as the reverse complement.
GGAAAGCTGTAACTCTGTGAGATGATTTCACAGAACACAAAGAAGTTTCTCAGAAAGCTTCTTTCTCTTTGTTATCGGAGGATATTTCCTTTGGCCCTATGGTCTTCAAAGGGATCCGAAATATCTGTTCTCAGATTCCACAGAAATAAGGCTAGCAAGGAGATCCACGAAATACAGATGTAACTCTGTGAGATGAATTAACAGAACACTAAGCAGTTTCTCAGAAAGCTTCTTCCAGATTTCATCTGAGGATATTTCCTTTTTCACCGTAGCCCTCTATGGGCTTCCAAATATCACTTTGCCAATTCCACAAGAACTGTCTTAGCGAAAGGCTTCTTGAGGGGAAAGCTGTAACTCTGTGAGATGATTTCACAGAACACAGAGAAGTTTCTCAGAGAGCTTCCTTCTCTTTGTTATCGGAGGCTATTTCCTTTGGCCCTATAGTCTTCAAAGGGATCCCAAATATCTGTTCTCAGATTCCACAGAAATAAGGCTAGCAAAGAGATCCAGGAAACACAGATGTAACTCTGTGAGATGAATTAACAGAACACTAAGCAGTTTCTCAGAACGCTTCTTTCCAGATTTCATCTGAGGATATTTCCTTTTTCACCATAGCCCTCTATTGGCTTCCAAATATCACTTTGCCAATTCCACAAGAACTGTCTTAGCGAAAGCCGTCTTGAGGGGAAAGCTGTAACTCTGTGAGATGTTTTCAAAGAACACAAAGAAGTTTCTCAGAAAGCTTCTTTGTCTTTGTTATCGGAGGATATTTCCCTTGATCCTATGGTCTTCAAAGGGATCCGAAATATCTGTTCTCAGATTCCACAGAAATGAGGCTAGCAACGAGATCCACGAAATACAGATGTAACTCTGTGAGATGAATTAACAGAACACTAAGCAGTTTCTCAGAAAGCTTCTTCCAGATTTCATCTGAGGATATTTCCTTTTTCACCATAGCCCTCTATGGGCTTCCAAATATCACTTTGCCAATTCCACAAGAACTGTCTTAGCGAAAGGCTTCTTGAGGAGAAAGCTGTAACTCTTCGAGGTGATTTCACAGAACACAAAGAAGGTTCTCAGAAAGCTTCTTTCTCTTTGTTATCGGAGGATATTTCCTTTGGCCATATAGTCTTCAAAGGGATCCGAAATATCTGTTCTCAGATTCCACAGAAATAAGGCTAGCAAAGAGATCCACGAAATACAGATGTAACTCTGTGAGATGAATTAACAGAACACAAAGCAGTGTCTCAGAAAGCTTCTTTCCAGATTTCATCTGAGGATATTTCCTTTTTCACCATAGTCCTCTAGGGGCATCCAAATAACACTTTGCCAATTCCACAAGAACTGTCTTAGCGAAAGGCTTCTTGAGGGGAAAGCTGTAACTCTGTGAGATGATTTCACAGAACACAAAGAAGTTTCTCAGAAAGTTTCTTTCTCTTTGTTATCGGAGGATATTTCCTTTGGCCCTATAGTCTCCAAAGGGATCCGAAATATCTGTTCTCAGATTCCACAGAAATAAGGCTAGCAAAGAGATCGACGAAATACAGATGTAACTCTGTGAGACGAATTAACAGAACACTAAGCGGTTTCTCAGAAAGCTTCTTTCCAGAAATCCTCTGAGGATATTTCCTTTTTCACCATAGCCCTCTATGGGCTTCCAAATATCACTTTGCCAATTCCACAAGAACTGTCTTAGCGAAAGGCTTCTTGAGGGGTAAGCTGTAACTCTGTGAGATGATTTCACAGAACACAAAGAAGTTTCTCAGAAAGCTTCTTTCTCTTTGTTATCAGAGGATATTTCTTTTGGCCCTATGGTCTTCAAAGGGATCCGAAATATCTGTTCTCAGATTCCACAGAAATAAGGCTAGCAAAGAGATCCACGAAATACAGATGTAACTCTGTGAGATGAATTAACAGAACAGTAAGCAGTTTCTCAGAAAGCTTCTTTCCAGATTTCATCTGAGGATATTTCCTTTTTCGCCATAGCCCTCTATGGGCTTCCAAATATCACTTTGCCAATTCCACAAGAACTGTCTTAGCGAAAGGCTTCTTGAGGGGAAAGCTGTAACTCTGTGAGATGATTTCACAGAACACAAAGAAGTTTCTCAGAAAGCTTCTTTCTCTTTGTTATCGGAGGATATTTCCTTTGGCCCTATAGTCTCCAAAGGGATCCGAAATATCTGTTCTCAGATTCCACAGAAATAAGGCTAGCAAAGAGATCCACGAAATACAGATGTAACTCTGTGAGATGAATTAACAGAACACTAAGCAGTTTCTCAGAAAGTTTCTTTCCAGATTTCATCTGAGGATATTTCCTTTTTCACCATAGCCCTCTATGGGCTTCCAAATATCACTTTGCCAATTCCACAAGAACTGTCTTAGCGAAAGGCTTCTTCTAGGGAAAGCTGTAACTCTGTGATATGATTTCACAGAACACAAAGAAGTTTCTCAGAAAGCTTCTTTCTCTTTGTTATCGGAGGATATTTCCTTTGGCCCTACGGTCTTCAAAGGGATCCGAAATATCTGTTCTCAGATTCCACAGAAATAAGGCTAGCAAGGAGATAGACGAAATACAGATGTAACTCTGTGAGATGAATTAACAGAACACTAAGCAGTTTCTCAGAAAGCTTCTTCCAGATTTCATCTGAGGATATTTCCTTTTTCACCATAGCCCTCTATGGGCTTCCAAATATCACTTTGCCAATTCCACAAGAACTGTCTTAGCGAAAGGCTTCTTGAGGAGAAAGCTGTAACTCTTCGAGGTGATTTCACAGAACACAAAGAAGGTTCTCAGAAAGCTTCTTTCTCTTTGTTATCGGAGGATATTTCCTTTGGCCATATAGTCTTCAAAGGGATCCGAAATATCTGTTCTCAGATTCCACAGAAATAAGGCTAGCAAAGAGATCCACGAAATACAGATGTAACTCTGTGAGATGAATTAACAGAACACAAAGCAGTGTCTCAGAAAGCTTCTTTCCAGATTTCATCTGAGGATATTTCCTTTTTCACCATAGTCCTCTAGGGGCATCCAAATATCACTTTGCCAATTCCACAAGAACTGTCTTAGCGAAAGGCTTCTTGAGGGGAAAGCTGTAACTCTGTGAGATGATTTCACAGAACACAAAGAAGTTTCTCAGAAAGCTTCTTTCTCTTTGTTATCGGAGGATATTTCCTTTGGCCCTATAGTCTCCAAAGGGATCCGAAATATCTGTTCTCAGATTCCACAGAAATAAGGCTAGCAAAGAGATCGACGAAATACAGATGTAACTCTGTGAGACGAATTAACAGAACACTAAGCAGTTTCTCAGAAAGCTTCTTTCCAGAAATCCTCTGAGGATATTTCCTTTTTCACCATAGCCCTCTATGGGCTTCCAAATATCACTTTGCCAATTCCACAAGAACTGTCTTAGCGAAAGGCTTCTTGAGGGGTAAGCTGTAACTCTGTGAGATGATTTCACAGAACACAAAGAAGTTTCTCAGAAAGCTTCTTTCTCTTTGTTATCAGAGGATATTTCTTTTGGCCCTATGGTCTTCAAAGCGATCCGAAATATCTGTTCTCAGATTCCACAGAAATAAGGCTAGCAAAGAGATCCACGAAATACAGATGTAACTCTGTGAGATGAATTAACAGAACAGTAAGCAGTTTCTCAGAAAGCTTCTTTCCAGATTTCATCTGAGGATATTTCCTTTTTCGCCATAGCCCTCTATGGGCTTCCAAATATCACTTTGCCAATTCCACAAGAACTGTCTTAGCGAAAGGCTTCTTGAGGAGAAAGCTGTAACTCTTCGAGGTGATTTCACAGAACACAAAGAAGGTTCTCAGAAAGCTTCTTTCTCTTTGTTATCGGGGGATATTTCCTTTGGCCATAGAGTCTTCAAAGGGATCCGAAATATCTGTTCTCAGATTCCACAGAAATAAGGCTAGCAAAGAGATCCACGAAATACAGATGTAACTCTGTGAGATGAATTAACAGAACACTAAGCAGTTTCTCAGAAAGCTTCTTCCAGATTTCATCTGAGGATATTTCCTTTTTCACCATGGCCCTCTATGAGCTTCCAAATATCACTTTGCCAATTCCACAAGAACTGTCTTAGCGAAAGGCTTCTTGAGGGGAAAGCTGTAACTCTTCGAGGTGATTTCACAGAACACAAAGAAGGTTCTCAGAAAGTTTATTTCTCTTTGTTATCAGAGGATATTTCCTTTGGCCCTATAGTCTTCAAAGGTATCCGAAATATCTGTTCTCAGATTCCACAGAAATAAGGCTAGCAAAGAGATCCACGAAATACACATGTAACTCTGTCAGATGAATTAACAGAACACAATGAGTGTCTCAGAAAGCTTCTTTCCAGATTTCATCTGAGGATATTTCCTTTTTCTCCATAGCCCTCTATGGGCTTCCAAATATCACTTTGCGAATTCCAAAAGAACTGTCTTAGCGAAAGGCTTCTTGAGGGGAAAGCTGTAACTCTGTGAGATAATTTCACAGAACACAAAGAAGTTTCTCAGAAAGCTTCTTTCTCTTTGTTATCGGAGGATATTTCCTTTGGCCCTATAGTCTTCAAAGGGATCCGAATTATCTGTTTTCAGATTCCACAGAAATAAGGCTAGCAAAGAGATTCACGAAATACAGATGTAACTCTGTGAGATGAATTAACAGATCACTAAGCAGTTTCTCAGAAAGCTTCTTTCCAGATTTCATCTGAGGATATTTCCTTTTTCACCATAGCCCTCTATGGGCTTCCAAATATCACTTTGCCAATTCCACAAGAACTGTCTTAGCGAAAGGCTTCTTGAGGAGAAAGCTGTAACTCTGTGAGATGATATCACAGAACACAAAGAAGTTTCTCAGAGAGCTTCCTTCTCTTTGATATCGGAGGATATTTCCTTTGGCCCTATAGTCTTCAAAGGGATCCGAAATATCTGTTCTCAGATTCCACAGAAATAAGGCTAGCAAAGAGATCCACGAAATACAGATGTAACTCTCTGAGATCAATTAACAGAACACTAAGCAGTTTCTCAGAAAGCTCCTTTCCAGATTTCATCTGAGGATATTTCCTTTTTCACCATAGCCCTCTATGGGCTTCCAAATATCACTTTGCCAATTCCACAAGAAATGTCTTAGTGAAAGGCTTCTTGAGGGGAAAACTGTAACTCTCTGAGGTGATTTCACAGAACACAAAGAAGTTTCTCAGAAAGCTTCTTTCTCTTTGTTATCGGAGGATATTTCCTTTGGCCCAATAGTCTTCAAAGGGATCCGAAATATCTGTTCTCAGATTCCACAGAAATAAGGCTAGCAAAGAGATCCACGAAATACAGATGTAACTATGTGAGATGAATTAACAGAACACTAAGCAGTTTCTCAGAAAGCTTCTTTCCAGATTTCATCTGAGGATATTTCTTTTTTCACCATAGCCCTCTATGGGCTTCCAAATATCACTTTGCCAATTCCACAAGAACTGTCTTAGCGAGAGGCTTCTTCTAGGGAAAGCTGTAACTCTGTGAGATGATTTCACAGAACACAAAAAGTTTCTCAGAAAGCTTCTTTCTCTTTGTTATCGGAGGATATTTCCTTTGGCCCTATAGTCTCCAAAGGGATCCGAAATATCTGTTCTCAGATTCAACAGGAATAAGGCTAGCAAAGAGATCGACGAAATACAGATGTAACTCTGTGAGATGAATTAACAGATCACTAAGCAGTTTCTCAGAAAGCTTCCTTAAAGATTTCATCTGAGGATATTTCCTTTTTCACCATAGCCCTCTATGGGCTTCCAAATATCACTTTGCCAATTCCACAAGAACTGTCTTAGCGAAAGACTTCTTGAGGTGTAAGCTGTAACTCTGTGAGATGATTTCACAGAACACAAAGAAGTTTTTCAGAAAGCTTCTTTCTCTTTGTTATCAGAGGATATTTCCTTTGGCCCTATAGTCTTCAAAGGGATCCGAAATATCTGTTCTCAGATTCCACAGAAATAAGGCTAGCAAAGAGATCCACGAAATACAGATGTAATTCTGTGAGATGAATTAACAGAACAGTAAGCAGTTTCTCAGAAAGCTTCTTTCCAGATTTCATCTGAGGATATTTCCTTTTTCGCCATAGCGCTCTATGGGCTTCCAAATATCACTTTGCCAATTCCACAAGAACTGTCTTAGCGAAAGGCTTCTTTAGGGGAAAGCAGTACCTCTGTGAGATGATTTCACAGAACACAAAGAAGTTTCTCAGAAAGCTTCTTTCTCTTTGTTATCGGAGGATATTTCCTTTGGCCCTATAGTCTCGAAATGGATCCGAAATATCTGTTCTCAGATTCCACAGAAATAAGGCTAGCAAAGAGATCCACGAAATACAGATGTAACTCTGTGAGATGAATTAACAGAACACTAAGCAGTTTCTCAGAAAGCTTCTTTCCAGATTTCATCTGAGGATATTTCCTTTTTCGCCATAGCCCTCTATGGGCTTCCAAATATCACTTTGCCAATTCCAAAAGAACTGTCTTAGCGAAAGGCTTCTTGAGGGGAAAGCTGTAACTCTGTGAGATGATTTCACAGAACACAAAGAAGTTTCTCAGAAAGCTTCTTTCTCTTTGTTATCGGAGGATATTTCCTTTGGCCCTATAGTGTCCAAAGGGATCCGAAATATCTGTTCTCAGATTACACAGAAATAAGCCTAGCAAAGAGATCCACGAAATACAGATGTAACTCTGTTAGATGTATTAACAGAACACTAAGCAGTTTCTCACAAAGCTTCTTCCAGATTTCATCTGAGGATATTTCCTTTTTCACCATAGCGCTCTATGAGCTTCCAAATATCACTTTGCCAATTCCACAAGAACTGTCATAGCGAAAGGCTTCTTGAGGGGAAAGCTGTAACTCTTCGAGGTGATTTCACAGAACACAAAGAAGGTTCTCAGAAAGCTTCTTTCTCTTTGTTATCAGAGGATATTTCCTTTGGCCCTATAGTCTTCAAAGGGATCCGAAATATCTGTTCTCAGATTCCACAGAAATAAGGCTAGCAAAGAGATCCACGAAATACAGATGTAACTCTGTGAGATGAATTAACAGAACACAAAGCAGTGTCTCAGAAAGCTTCTTTCCAGATTTCATCTGAGGATATTTCCTTTTTCTCCATAGCCCTCTATGGGCTTCCAAATATCACTTTGCCAATTCCACAAGAACTGTCTTAGCGAAAGGCTTCTTGAGGGGAAAGCTGTAACTCTGTGAGATGATTTCACAGAACACAAAGAAGTTTCTCAGAAAGCTTCTTTCTCTTTGTTATCGGAGGATATTTCCTTTGGCCCTATAGTGTCCAAAGGGATCCGAAATATCTGTTCTCAGATTCCACAGAAATAAGGCTAGCAAAGAGATCCACGAAATACAGATGTAACTCTGTGAGATGAATTAACAGAACACTAAGCAGTTTCTCAGAAAGCTTCTTCCAGATTTCATCTGAGGATATTTCCTTTTTCACCATAGCCCTCTAAGAGCTTCCAAATATCACTTTGCCAATTCCACAAGAACTGTCTTAGCGAAAGGCTTCTTGAGGGGAAAGCTGTAACTCTTCGAGGTGATTTCACAGAACACAAAGAAGGTTCTCAGAAATCTTCTTTCGCTTTGTTATCAGAGGATATTTCCTTTGGCCCTATAGTCTTCAAAGGGATCCGAAATATCTGTTCTCAGATTCCACAGAAATAAGGCTAGCAAAGAGATCCACGAAATACAGATGTAACTCTGTCAGATGAATTAACAGAACACAAAGCAGTGTCTCAGAAAGCTTCTTTCCAGATTTCATCTGAGGATATTTCCTTTTTTACCATAGCCCTCTATGGGCTTCCAAATATCACTTTGCCAATTCCACAAGAACTGTCTTAGCGAAAGGCTTCTTGAGGGGAAAGCTGTAACTCTGTGAGATGATTTCACAGAACACAAAGAAGTTTCTCAGAAAGCTTCTTTCTCTTTGTTATCGGAGGATATTTCCTTTGGCCCTATAGTGTCCAAAGGGATCCGAAATATCTGTTCTCAGATTCCACAGAAATAAGGCTAGCAAAGAGATCCACGAAATACAGATGTAACTCTGTGAGATGAATTAACAGAACACTAAGCAGTTTCTCAGAAAGCTTCTTCCAGATTTCATCTGAGGATATTTCCTTTTTCACCATGGCCCTCTATGAGCTTCCAAATATCACTTTGCCAATTCCACAAGAACTGTCTTAGCGAAAGGCTTCTTGAGGGGAAAGCTGTAACTCTTCGAGGTGATTTCACAGAACACAAAGAAGGTTCTCAGAAAGTTTATTTCTCTTTGTTATCAGAGGATATTTCCTTTGGCCCTATAGTCTTCAAAGGTATCCGAAATATCTGTTCTCAGATTCCACAGAAATAAGGCTAGCAAAGAGATCCACGAAATACAGATGTAACTCTGTCAGATGAATTAACAGAACACAAAGAGTGTCTCAGAAAGCTTCTTTCCAGATTTCATCTGAGGATATTTCCTTTTTCTCCATAGCCCTCTATGGGCTTCCAAATATCACTTTGCGAATTCCAAAAGAACTGTCTTAGCGAAAGGCTTCTTGAGGGGAAAGCTGTAACTCTGTGAGATGATTTCACAGAACACAAAGAAGTTTCTCAGAAAGCTTCTTTCTCTTTGTTATCGGAGGATATTTCCTTTGGCCCTATAGTCTTCAAAGGGATCCGAATTATCTGTTTTCAGATTCCACAGAAATAAGGCTAGCAAAGAGATTCACGAAATACAGATGTAACTCTGTGAGATGAATTAACAGATCACTAAGCAGTTTCTCAGAAAGCTTCTTTCCAGATTTCATCTGAGGATATTTCCTTTTTCACCATAGCCCTCTATGGGCTTCCAAATATCACTTTGCCAATTCCACAAGAACTGTCTTAGCGAAAGGCTTCTTGAGGAGAAAGCTGTAACTCTGTGAGATGATATCACAGAACACAAAGAAGTTTCTCAGAGAGCTTCCTTCTCTTTGATATCGGAGGATATTTCCTTTGGCCCTATAGTCTTCAAAGGGATCCGAAATATCTGTTCTCAGATTCCACAGAAATAAGGCTAGCAAAGAGATCCACGAAATACAGATGTAACTCTCTGAGATCAATTAACAGAACACTAAGCAGTTTCTCAGAAAGCTCCTTTCCAGATTTCATCTGAGGATATTTCCTTTTTCACCATAGCCCTCTATGGGCTTCCAAAGATCACTTTGCCAATTCCACAAGAAATGTCTTAGTGAAAGGCTTCTTGAGGGGAAAGCTGTAACTCTCTGAGGTGATTTCATAGAACACAAAGAAGTTTCTCAGAAAGCTTCTTTCTCTTTGTTATCGGAGGATATTTCCTTTGGCCCAATAGTCTTCAAAGGGATCCGAAATATCTGTTCTCAGATTCCACAGAAATAAGGCTAGCAAAGAGATCCACGAAATACAGATGTAACTATGTGAGATGAATTAACAGAACACTAAGCAGTTTCTCAGAAAGCTTCTTTCCAGATTTCATCTGAGGATATTTCTTTTTTCACCATAGCCCTCTATGGGCTTCCAAATATCACTTTGCCAATTCCACAAGAACTGTCTTAGCGAGAGGCTTCTTCTAGGGAAAGCTGTAACTCTGTGAGATGATTTCACAGAACACAAAAAGTTTCTCAGAAAGCTTCTTTCTCTTTGTTATCGGAGGATATTTCCTTTGGCCCTATAGTCTCCAAAGGGATCCGAAATATCTGTTCTCAGATTCAACAGGAATAAGGCTAGCAAAGAGATCGACGAAATACAGATGTAACTCTGTGAGATGAATTAACAGATCACTAAGCAGTTTCTCAGAAAGCTTCCTTAAAGATTTCATCTGAGGATATTTCCTTTTTCACCATAGCCCTCTATGGGCTTCCAAATATCACTTTGCCAATTCCACAAGAACTGTCTTAGCGAAAGACTTCTTGAGGTGTAAGCTGTAACTCTGTGAGATGATTTCACAGAACACAAAGAAGTTTTTCAGAAAGCTTCTTTCTCTTTGTTATCAGAGGATATTTCCTTTGGCCCTATAGTCTTCAAAGGGATCCGAAATATCTGTTCTCAGATTCCACAGAAATAAGGCTAGCAAAGAGATCCACGAAATACAGATGTAATTCTGTGAGATGAATTAACAGAACAGTAAGCAGTTTCTCAGAAATCTTCTTTACAGATTTCATCTGAGGATATTTCCTTTTTCGCCATAGCGCTCTATGGGCTTCCAAATATCACTTTGCCAATTCCACAAGAACTGTCTTAGCGAAAGGCTTCTTGAGGGGAAAGCTGTAACTCTGTGAGATGATTTCACAGAACACAAAGAAGTTTCTCAGAAAGCTTCTTTCTCTTTGTTATCGAAGGATATTTCCTTTGGCCCTATAGTGTCCAAAGGGATCCGAAATATCTGTTCTCAGATTCCACAGAAATAAGGCTAGCAAAGAGATCCACGAAATACAGATGTAACTCTGTGAGATGAATTAACAGAACACTAAGCAGTTTCTCAGAAAGCTTCTTCCAGATTTCATCTGAGGATATTTCCTTTTTCACCATAGCCCTCTAAGAGCTTCCAAATATCACTTTGCCAATTCCACAAGAACTGTCTTAGCGAAAGGCTTCTTGAGGGGAAAGCTGTAACTCTTCGAGGTGATTTCACAGAACACAAAGAAGGTTCTCAGAAATCTTCTTTCGCTTTGTTATCAGAGGATATTTCCTTTGGCCCTATAGTCTTCAAAGGGATCCGAAATATCTGTTCTCAGATTCCACAGAAATAAGGCTAGCAAAGAGATCCACGAAATACAGATGTAACTCTGTCAGATGAATTAACAGAACACAAAGCAGTGTCTCAGAAAGCTTCTTTCCAGATTTCATCTGAGGATATTTCCTTTTTTACCATAGCCCTCTATGGGCTTCCAAATATCACTTTGCCAATTCCACAAGAACTGTCTTAGCGAAAGGCTTCTTGAGGGGAAAGCTGTAACTCTGTGAGATGATTTCACAGAACACAAAGAAGTTTCTCAGAAAGCTTCTTTCTCTTTGTTATCGGAGGATATTTCCTTTGGCCCTATAGTCTCCAAAGGGATCCGAAATATCTGTTCTCAGATTCCACAGAAATAAGGCTAGCAAAGAGATCCACGAAATACAGATGTAACTCTGTGAGATGAATTAACAGAACACTAAGCAGTTTCTCAGAAAGCTTCTTTCCAGATTTCATCTGAGGATATTTCCTTTTTCAACATAGCCCTCTATGGGCTTCCAAATATCACTTTGCCAATTCCAAAAGAACTGTCTTAGCGAAAGGAATCTTGAGGGCAAAGCTGTAACTCTGTGAGATGATTTCACAGAACACAAAGAAGTTTCTCAGAGAGCTTCCTTCTCTTTGTTATCGGAAGATATTTCCTTTGGCCCTATTGTCTTCAAAGGCATCCGAAATATCTGTTCTCAGATTCCACAGAAATAAGGCTAGCAAAGAGATCCACGAAATACAGATGTAACTCTGTGAGATGAATTAACAGAACACTAAGCAGTTTCTCAGAAAGCTTCTTTCCAGATTTCATCTGACGATATTTCCTTTTTCAACTTATCCCTCTATGGGCTTCCAAATATCACTTTGCCAATTCCACAAGAACTGTCTTGGTGAAAGGCTTCTTGAGGGGAAAGCTGTAACTCTGTGAGGTGATTTCACAGAACACAAAGAAGTTTCTCAGAAAGCTTCTTTCTCTTTGTTATCGGAGGATATTTCCTTTGGCCCTATAGTCTTCAAAGGGATCCGAAATATCTGTTCTCAGATTCCACAGAAATAAGTCTAGCAAAGAGATCCACGAAATACAGATGTAACTCTGTGAGATGAATTAACAGAACAGTAAGCAGTTTCTCAGAAAGCTTCTTTCCAGATTTCATCTGAGGATATTTCCTTTTTCACCATAGCCCTCTATGGGCTTCCAAATATCACTTTGCCAATTCCACAAGAACTGCCTTAGCGAAAGGCTTCTTGAGGGGAAAGCTGTAACTTTGCGAGATGATTTCACAGAACACAAAGAAGTTTCTCAGAAAGCTTCTTTCTCTTTGTTATCGGAGGATATTTCCTTTGGCCCTATAGTCTCCAAAGGGATCCGAAATATCTGTTCTCAGATTCCACAGAAATAAGGCTAGCAAAGAGATCCACGAAATACAGATGTAACTCTGTGAGATGAATTAACAGAACACTAAGCAGTTTCTCAGAAAGCTTCTTTCCAGATTTCATCTGAGGATATTTCCTTTTTCACCATAGCCCTGTATGGGCTTCCAAATATCACTTTGCCAATTCCACAACAACTGTCTTAGCGAAAGGCTTCTTGAGGGGAAAGCTGTAACTCTGTGAGATGATTTCACAGAACACAAAGTAGTTTCTCAGAAAGCTTCTTTCTCTTTGTTATCGGAGGATATTTCCTTTGGCCCTATAGTCTCCAAAGGGATCCGAAATATCTGTTCTCAGATTCCACAGAAATAAGGCTAGCAAAGAGATCCACGAAATACAGATGTAACTCTGTGAGATGAATTAACAGAACACTAAGCAGTTTCTCAGAAAGCTTCTTTCCAGATTTCATCTGAGGATATTTCCTTTTTCACCATAGCCCTCTATAGGCTTCCAAATATCAGTGTGCCAATTCCACAAGAAGTGCCTTAGCGAAAGGCTTCTTGAGGGGAAAGCTTTAACTCTGTGAGATGATTTCACAGAACACAAAGAAGTTTCTCAGAAAGCTTCTTTCTCTTTGTTATCGGAGGATATTTCCTTTGGCCCTATAGTCTTAAGAGGGATCCGAAATATCTGTTCTCAGATTCCACAGAAATAAGGCTAGCAAAGAGATCCACGAAATACAGATGTAACTCTGTGAGATGAATTAACAGAACACGAAGCAGTTTCTCAGAATGCTCCTTTCCAGATTTCATCTGAGGATATTTCCTTTTTCACCATAGCCCTCTATGGGCTTCCAAAAATCACTTTGCCAATTCCACAAGAAATGTCTTAGTGAAAGGCTTCTTGAGGGGAAAGCTGTAACTCTGTGAGGTGATTTCACAGAACACAAAGAAGTTTCTCAGAAAGCTTCTTTCTCTTTGTTATCGGAGGATATTTCCTTTGGCCCAATAGTCTTCAAAGGTATCCGAAATATCTGTTGTCAGATTCCACAGAAATAAGGCTAGCAAAGAGATCCACGAAATACAGATGTAACTCTGTGAGATGAATTAACAGAACACTAAGCAGTTTCTCAGAAAGCTTCTTTCCATATTTCATCTGAGGATATTTCTTTTTTCACCATAGCCCTCTATGGGCTTCCAAATATCACTTTGCCAATTCCACAAGAACTGTCTTAGCGAAAGGCTTCTTCTAGGGAAAGCTGTAACTCTGTGAGATGATTTCACAGAACACAAAGAAGTTTCTCAGAGAGCTTCCTTCTATTTGTTATCGGAGAATATTTCCTTTGGCCCTATAGTGTCCAAAGGGATCCGAAATATCTGTTCTCAGATTCCACAGAAATAAGGCTAGCAAAGAGATCCACGAAATGCAGATGTAACTCTGTGAGATGAATTAACAGAACACTAAGCAGTTTCTCAGAAAGCTTCTTTCCAGATTTCATCTGAGGATATTTCCTTTTTCACCATAGCCCTCTATGGCCTTCCAAATATCACTTTGCCAATTCCACAAGAAGTGCCTTGGCGAAAGGCTTCTTGAGGGGAAAGCTGTAACTCTGTGAGATGATTTCACAGAACACAAAGAAGTTTCTCAGAAAGCTTCTTTCTCTTTGTTATCGGAGGATATTTCCTTTGGCCCTATAGTCTTCAAAGGGATCCGAATTATCTGTTTTCAGATTCCACAGAAATAAGGCTAGCAAAGAGATTCACGAAATACAGATGTAACTCTGTGAGATGAATTAACAGATCACTAAGCAGTTTCTCAGAAAGCTTCTTTCCAGATTTCATCTGAGGATATTTCCTTTTTCACCATAGCCCTCTATGGGCTTCCAAATATCACTTTGCCAATTCCACAAGAACTGTCTTAGCGAAAGGCTTCTTGAGGAGAAAGCTGTAACTCTGTGAGATGATTTCACAGAACACAAAGAAGTTTCTCAGAGAGCTTCCTTCTCTTTGATATCGGAGGATATTTCCTTTGGCCCTATAGTCTTCAAAGGGATCCGAAATATCTGTTCTCAGATTCCACAGAAATAAGGCTAGCAAAGAGATCCACGAAATACAGATGTAACTCTCTGAGATCAATTAACAGAACACTAAGCAGTTTCTCAGAAAGCTCCTTTCCAGATTTCATCTGAGGATATTTCCTTTTTCACCATAGCCCTCTATGGGCTTCCAAAGATCACTTTGCCAATTCCACAAGAAATGTCTTAGTGAAAGGCTTCTTGAGGGGAAAGCTGTAACTCTCTGAGGTGATTTCATAGAACACAAAGAAGTTTCTCAGAAAGCTTCTTTCTCTTTGTTATCGGAGGATATTTCCTTTGGCCCAATAGTCTTCAAAGGGATCCGAAATATCTGTTCTCAGATTCCACAGAAATAAGGCTAGCAAAGAGATCCACGAAATACAGATGTAACTATGTGAGATGAATTAACAGAACACTAAGCAGTTTCTCAGAAAGCTTCTTTCCAGATTTCATCTGAGGATATTTCTTTTTTCACCATAGCCCTCTATGGGCTTCCAAATATCACTTTGCCAATTCCACAAGAACTGTCTTAGCGAGAGGCTTCTTCTAGGGAAAGCTGTAACTCTGTGAGATGATTTCACAGAACACAAAAAGTTTCTCAGAAAGCTTCTTTCTCTTTGTTATCGGAGGATATTTCCTTTGGCCCTATAGTCTCCAAAGGGATCCGAAATATCTGTTCTCAGATTCAACAGGAATAAGGCTAGCAAAGAGATCGACGAAATACAGATGTAACTCTGTGAGATGAATTAACAGATCACTAAGCAGTTTCTCAGAAAGCTTCCTTAAAGATTTCATCTGAGGATATTTCCTTTTTCACCATAGCCCTCTATGGGCTTCCAAATATCACTTTGCCAATTCCACAAGAACTGTCTTAGCGAAAGACTTCTTGAGGTGTAAGCTGTAACTCTGTGAGATGATTTCACAGAACACAAAGAAGTTTTTCAGAAAGCTTCTTTCTCTTTGTTATCAGAGGATATTTCCTTTGGCCCTATAGTCTTCAAAGGGATCCGAAATATCTGTTCTCAGATTCCACAGAAATAAGGCTAGCAAAGAGATCCACGAAATACAGATGTAATTCTGTGAGATGAATTAACAGAACAGTAAGCAGTTTCTCAGAAAGCTTCTTTCCAGATTTCATCTGAGGATATTTCCTTTTTCTCCATAGCCCTCTATGGGCTTCCAAATATCACTTTGCCAATTCCACAAGAACTGTCTTAGCGAGAGGCTTCTTCTAGGGAAAGCTGTAACTCTGTGAGATGATTTCACAGAACACAAAGAAGTTTCTCAGAAAGCTTCTTTCTCTTTGTTGTCGGAGGATATTTCCTTTGGCCCTATAGTGTCCAAAGGGATCCGAAATATCTGTTCTCAGATTCCACAGAAATAAGGCTAGCAAAGAGATCCACGAAATACAGATGTAACTCTGTGAGATGAATTAACAGAACACTAAGCAGTTTCTCATAAAGCTTCTTCCAGATTTCATCTGAGGATATTTCCTTTTTCACCATAGCCCTCTAAGAGCTTCCAAATATCACTTTGCCAATTCCACAAGAACTGTCTTAGCGAAAGGCTTCTTGAGGGGAAAGCTGTAACTCTTCGAGGTGATTTCACAGAACACAAAGAAGGTTCTCAGAAATCTTCTTTCTCTTTGTTATCAGAGGATATTTCCTTTGGCCCTATAGTCTTCAAAGGGATCCGAAATATCTGTTCTCAGATTCCACAGAAATAAGGCTAGCAAAGAGATCCACGAAATACAGATGTAACTCTGTCAGATGAATTAACAGAACACAAAGCAGTGTCTCAGAAAGCTTCTTTCCAGATTTCATCTGAGGATATTTCCTTTTTTACCATAGCCCTCTATGGGCTTCCAAATATCACTTTGCCAATTCCACAAGAACTGTCTTAGCGAAAGGCTTCTTGAGGGGAAAGCTGTAACTCTGTGAGATGATTTCACAGAACACAAAGAAGTTTCTCAGAAAGGTTCTTTCTCTTTGTTATCGGAGGATATTTCCTTTGGCCCTATAGTCTCCAAAGGGATCCGAAATATCTGTTCTCAGATTCCACAGAAATAAGGCTAGCAAAGAGATCCACGAAATACAGATGTAACTCTGTGAGATGAATTAACAGAACACTAAGCAGTTTCTCAGAAAGCTTCTTTCCAGATTTCATCTGAGGATATTTCCTTTTTCAACATAGCCCTCTATGGGCTTCCAAATATCACTTTGCCAATTCCAAAAGAACTGTCTTAGCGAAAGGAATCTTGAGGGCAAAGCTGTAACTCTGTGATATGATTTCACAGAACACAAAGAAGTTTCTCAGAGAGCTTCCTTCTCTTTGTTATCGGAAGATATTTCCTTTGGCCCTATTGTCTTCAAAGGCATCCGAAATATCTGTTCTCAGATTCCACAGAAATAAGGCTAGCAAAGAGATCCACGAAATACAGATGTAACTCTGTGAGATGAATTAACAGAACACTAAGCAGTTTCTCAGAAAGCTTCTTTCCAGATTTCATCTGAGGATATTTCCTTTTTCAACTTATCCCTCTATGGGCTTCCAAATATCACTTTGCCAATTCCACAAGAACTGTCTTGGTGAAAGGCTTCTTGAGGGGAAAGCTGTAACTCTGTGAGGTGATTTCACAGAACACAAAGAAGTTTCTCAGAAAGCTTCTTTCTCTTTGTTATCGGAGGATATTTCCTTTGGCCCTATAGTCTTCAAAGGGATCCGAAATATCTGTTCTCAGATTCCACAGAAATAAGTCTAGCAAAGAGATCCACGAAATACAGATGTAACTCTGTGAGATGAATTAACAGAACAGTAAGCAGTTTCTCAGAAAGCTTCTTTCCAGATTTCATCTGAGGATATTTCCTTTTTCACCATAGCCCTCTATGGGCTTCCAAATATCACTTTGCCAATTCCACAAGAACTGCCTTAGCGAAAGGCTTCTTGAGGGGAAAGCTGTAACTTTGCGAGATGATTTCACAGAACACAAAGAAGTTTCTCAGAAAGCTTCTTTCTCTTTGTTATCGGAGGATATTTCCTTTGGCCCTATAGTCTCCAAAGGGATCCGAAATATCTGTTCTCAGATTCCACTGAAATAAGGCTAGCAAAGAGATCCACGAAATACAGATGTAACTCTGTGAGATGAATTAACAGAACACTAAGCAGTTTCTCAGAAAGCTTCTTTCCAGATTTCATCTGAGGATATTTCCTTTTTCACCATAGCCCTGTATGGGCTTCCAAATATCACTTTGCCAATTCCACAACAACTGTCTTAGAGAAAGGCTTCTTGAGGGGAAAGCTGTAACTCTGTGAGATGATTTCACAGAACACAAAGAAGTTTCTCAGAAAGCTTCTTTCTCTTTGTTATCGGAGGATATTTCCTTTGGCCCTATAGTCTCCAAAGGGATCCGAAATATCTGTTCTCAGATTCCACAGAAATAAGGCTAGCAAAGAGATCCACGAAATACAGATGTAACTCTGTGAGATGAATTAACAGAACACTAAGCAGTTTCTCAGAAAGCTTCTTTCCAGATTTCATCTGAGGATATTTCCTTTTTCACCATAGCCCTCTATAGGCTTCCAAATATCAGTGTGCCAATTCCACAAGAAGTGCCTTAGCGAAAGGCTTCTTGAGGGGAAAGCTTTAACTCTGTGAGATGATTTCACAGAACACAAAGAAGTTTCTCAGAAAGCTTCTTTCTCTTTGTTATCGGAGGATATTTCCTTTGGCCCTATAGTCTTAAGAGGGATCCGAAATATCTGTTCTCAGATTCCACAGAAATAAGGCTAGCAAAGAGATCCACGAAATACAGATGTAACTCTGTGAGATGAATTAACAGAACACGAAGCAGTTTCTCAGAATGCTCCTTTCCAGATTTCATCTGAGGATATTTCCTTTTTCACCATAGCCCTCTATGGGCTTCCAAAAATCACTTTGCCAATTCCACAAGAAATGTCTTAGTGAAAGGCTTCTTGAGGGGAAAGCTGTAACTCTGTGAGGTGATTTCACAGAACACAAAGAAGTTTCTCAGAAAGCTTCTTTCTCTTTGTTATCGGAGGATATTTCCTTTGGCCCAATAGTCTTCAAAGGTATCCGAAATATCTGTTCTCAGATTCCACAGAAATAAGGCTAGCAAAGAGATCCACGAAATACAGATGTAACTCTGTGAGATGAATTAACAGAACACTAAGCAGTTTCTCAGAAAGCTTCTTTCCATATTTCATCTGAGGATATTTCTTTTTTCACCATAGCCCTCTATGGGCTTCCAAATATCACTTTGCCAATTCCACAAGAACTGTCTTAGCGAAAGGCTTCTTCTAGGGAAAGCTGTAACTCTGTGAGATGATTTCACAGAACACAAAGAAGTTTCTCAGAAAGCTTCTTTCTCTTTGTTATCGGAGGATATTTCCTTTGGCCCTATAGTCTCCAAAGGGATCCGAAATATCTGTTCTCAGATTCCACAGGAATAAGGCTAGCAAAGAGATCCTCGAAATACAGATGTAACTCTGTGAGATGAATTAACAGATCACTAAGCAGTTTCTCAGAAAGCTTCCTTCCAGATTTCATCTGAGGATATTTCCTTTTTCACCATTGCCCTCTACGGGCTTCCAAATATCACTTTGCTAATTCCACAAGAACTGTCTTAGCGAAAGGCTTCTTGAGGGGTAGGCTGTAACTCTGTGAGATGATTTCACAGAACACAAAGAAGTTTCTCAGAAAGCTTCTTTCTCTTTGTTATCGGAGGATATTTCCTTTGGCCCTATGGTCTTCAAAGGGATCCGAAATATCTGTTCTCAGATTCCACAGAAATAAGGCTAGCAAAGAGATCCACGAAATACAGATGTAACTCTGTGAGATGAATTAACAGAACACTAAGCAGTTTCTCAGAAAGCTTCTTTCCAGATTTCATCTGAGGATATTTCCTTTTTCACCATAGCCCTCTATGGGCTTCCAAATATCACTTTGCCAATTCCACAAGAACTGTCTTAGCGAAAGGCTTCTTGAGGGGTAAGCTGTAACTCTGTGAGATGATTTCACAGAACACAAAGAAGTTTCTCAGAAAGCTTCTTTCTCTTTGTTATCGGAGGATATTTCCTTTGGCCCTATAGTCTCCAAAGGGATCCGAAATATCTGTTCTCAGATTCCACAGAAATAAGGCTAGCAAAGAGATGCACTAAATACAGATGTAACTCTGTGAGACGAATTAACAGAACACTAAGCAGTTTCTCAGAAAGCTTCTTTCCAGATTTCATCTGAGGATATTTACTTTTTCACCATAGCCCTCTATGGGCTTCCAAATATCACTTTGCCAATTCCACAAGAACAGTCTTAGCGAAAGACTTCTTGAGGGGAAAGCTGTAACTCTGTGAGATGATTTCACAGAACACAAAGAAGTTTCTCAGAAAGCTTCTTTCTCTTTGTTATCGGAGGATATTTCCTTTGTCCCTGTAGTCTTCAAAGGGATCCGAAATATCTGTTATCAGATTCCACAGAAATAAGGCTAGCAAAGAGATCCTCGAAATACAGATATAACTCTGTCAGATGAATTAACAGAACACTAAGCAGTTTCTCAGAGAGCTTCTTTCCGGATTTCGTCTGAGGATATTTCCTTTTTCACCATAGCCCTCTAGGGCTTCCAAATACCACTTTATCAATTCCACAAGAACTGTCTTAGCGAAAGGCTTCTTGAGGGGAAAGCTGTAACTCTGCGAGATGATTTCACAGAACACAAAGAAGTTTCTCAGAATGCTTCTTTCTCTTTGTTACCGGAGGATATTTCCTTCGGCCCTATGGTCTTAAAAGGGATCCGAAATATCTGTTCTCAGGTTCCACAGAAATAAGGCTAGCAAAGAGATCCACGAAATACAGATGTAACTCTGTGAGATGAATTAACAGAACACTAAGCAGTTTCTCAGAAAGCTTCTTTCCAGAGTTCATCTCAGGATAATTCCTTTTTCACCATACCCTATATGGGCTTCCAAATATCACTTTGCCAATTCCACAAGAACTGCCTTAGCGAAAGGCTTCTTGAGGGGAAAGCTGTAACATTGCGAGATGATTTCACAGAACACAAAGAAGTTTCTCAGAAAGCTTCTTTCTCTTTGTTATCGGAGGATATTTCCTTTGGCCCTATAGTCTCCAAAGGGATCCGAAATATCTGTTCTCAGATTCCACAGAAATAAGGCTAGCAAAGAGATCCACGAAATACAGATGTAACTCTGTGAGATGAATTAACAGAACACTAAGCAGTTTCTCAGAAAGCTTCTTTCCAGATTTCATCTGAGGATATTTCCTTTTTCACCATAGCCCTCTATGGGCTTCCAAATATCACTTTGCCAATTCCACAACAACTGTCTTAGCGAAAGGCTTCTTGAGGGGAAAGCTGTAACTCTGTGAGATGATTTCACAGAACACAAAGAAGTTTCTCAGAAAGCTTCTTTCTCTTTGTTATCGGAGGATATTTCCTTTGGCCCTATAGTCTCCAAAGGGATCCGAAATATCTGTTCTCAGATTCCACAGAAATAAGGCTAGCAAAGAGATCCACGAAATACAGATGTAACTCTGTGAGATGAATTAACAGAACACTAAGCAGTTTCTCAGAAAGCTTCTTTCCAGATTTCATCTGAGGATATTTCCTTTTTCACCATAGCCCTCTATAGGCTTCCAAATATCAGTGTGCCAATTCCACAAGAAGTGCCTTAGCGAAAGGCTTCTTGAGGGGAAAGCTTTAACTCTGTGAGATGATTTCACAGAACACAAAGAAGTTTCTCAGAAAGCTTCTTTCTCTTTGTTATCGGAGGATATTTCCTTTGGCTCTATAGTCTTAAGAGGGATCCGAAATATCTGTTCTCAGATTCCACAGAAATAAGGCTAGCAAAGAGATCCACGAAATACAGATGTAACTCTGTGAGATGAATTAACAGAACACTAAGCAGTTTCTCAGAATGCTCCTTTCCAGATTTCATCTGAGGATATTTCCTTTTTCACCATAGCCCTCTATGGGCTTCCAAAAATCACTTTGCCAATTCCACAAGAAATGTCTTAGTGAAAGGCTTCTTGAGGGGAAAGCTGTAACTCTGTGAGGTGATTTCACAGAACACAAAGAAGTTTCTCAGAAAGCTTCTTTCTCTTTGTTATCGGAGGATATTTCCTTTGGCCCAATAGTCTTCAAAGGTATCCGAAATATCTGTTCTCAGATTCCACAGAAATAAGGCTAGCAAAGAGATCCACGAAATACAGATGTAACTCTGTGAGATGAATTAACAGAACACTAAGCAGTTTCTCAGAAAGCTTCTTTCCATATTTCATCTGAGGATATTTCTTTTTTCACCATAGCCCTCTATGGGCTTCCAAATATCACTTTGCCAATTCCACAAGAACTGTCTTAGCGAAAGGCTTCTTCTAGGGAAAGCTGTAACTCTGTGAGATGATTTCACAGAACACAAAGAAGTTTCTCAGAAAGCTTCTTTCTCTTTGTTATTGGAGGATATTTCCTTTGGCCCTATAGTCTCCAAACGGATCCGAAATATCTGTTCTCAGATTCCACAGGAATAAGGCTAGCAAAGAGATGCTCGAAATACAGATGTAACTCTGTGAGATGAATTAACAGATCACTAAGCAGTTTCTCAGAAAGCTTCCTTCCAGATTTCATCTGAGGATATTTCCTTTTTCACCATTGCCCTCTATGTGCTTCCAAATATCACTTTGCTAATTCCACAAGAACTGTCTTAGCGAAAGGCTTCTTGAGGGGTAGGCTGTAACTCTGTGAGATGATTTCACAGAACACAAAGAAGTTTCTCAGAAAGCGTCTTTCTCTTTGTTATCGGAGGATATTTCCTTTGGCCCTGTAGTCTTCAAAGGGATCCGAAATATCTGTTCTCAGATTCCACAGAAATAAGGCTAGCAAAGAGATCCGCGAAATACAGATGTAACTCTGTGAGATGAATTAACAGAACACTAAGCAGTTTCTCAGAAAGCTTCTTTCCAGATTTCGTCTGCGGATATTTCCTTTTTCACCATAGTCCCCTATGAGCTTCCAAATATCACTTTGCCAATTCCACAAGAACTGTCTTAGCGAAAGGCTTCTTGAGGGGAAAGCTGTAACTCTGTGAGATGATTTCACAGAACACAAAGAAGTTTCTCAGAAAGCTTCTTTCTCTTTGTATCGGAGGATATTTCCTTTGGCCCTATAGTCTTCAAAGGGATCCGAAATATCTGTTCTCAGATTCCACAGAAATAAGGCTAGCAAAGAGATACACGAAATACAGATGTAACTCTGTGAGACGAATTAAGAGAACACTAAGCAGTTTCTCAGAAAGCTTCTTTCCAGATTTCATCTGATTATATTTCCTTTTTCACCATAGCCCTCTATGGGCTTCCAAATATCACTTTGCCAATTCCACAAGAACAGTCTTAGCGAAAGACTTCTTGAGGGGAAAGCTGTAACTCTGTGAGATGATTTCACAGAACACAAAGAAGTTTCGCAGAAAGCTTCTTTCTCTTTGTTATCGGAGGATATTTCCTTTGTCCCTGAAGTCTTCAAAGGGATCCGAAATATCTGTTATCAGATTCCACAGAAATAAGGCTAGCAAAGAGATCCTCGAAATACAGATATAACTCTGTCAGATGAATTAACAGAACACTAAGCAGTTTCTCAGAGAGCTTCTTTCCGGATTTCGTCTGAGGATATTTCCTTTTTCACCATAGCCCTCTATGGGCTTCCAAATACCACTTTATCAATTCCACAAGAACTGTCTTAGCGAAAGGCTTCTTGAGGGGAAAGCTGTAACTCTGCGAGATGATTTCACAGAACACAAAGAAGTTTCTCAGAATGCTTCTTTCTCTTTGTTATCGGAGGATATTTCCTTCGGCCCTATGGTCTTAAAAGGGATCCGAAATATCTGTTCTCAGGTTCCACAGAAATAAGGCTAGCAAAGAGATCCACGAAATACAGATGTAACTCTGTGAGATGAATTAACAGAACACTAAGCAGTTTCTCAGAAAGCTTCTTTCCAGAGTTCATCTCAGGATAATTCCTTTTTCACCATACCCTATATGGGCTTCCAAATATCACTTTGTCAATTTCACAAGAACAGTCTTAGCGAAAGACTTCTTGAGGGGAAAGCTGTAACTCTGTGAGATGATTTCACAGAACACAAAGAAGTTTCTCAGAAAGCTTCTTTCTCTTTGTTATCGGAGGATATTTCCTTTGTCCCTGTAGTCTTCAAAGGGATCCGAAATATCTGTTCTCAGATTCCACAGAAATAAGGCTAGCAAAGAGATCCACGAAATAGAGATGTAACTCTGTGAGGTGAATTAACAGAACACTAAGCAGTTTCTCAGAAAGCTTCTTTCCAGAAATCATCTGAGGATATTTCCTTTTTCACCATAGCCCTCTATGGGCTTCCAAATATCACTTTGCCAATTCCACAAGAACTGTCTTAGCGAAAGGCTTCTTGAGGGGAAAGCTGTAACTCTGTGAGATGATTTAACAGAACACAAAGAAGTTTCTCAGAAAGCTTCTTTCTCTTTGTTTTCGGAGGATATTTCCTTTGGCCCTATAGTCTTCAAAGGGATCCGAAATATCTGTTCTCAAATTCCACAGAAATAAGGTTAGCAAAGAGATCCTCGAAATACAGATGTAAATCTTTGAGATGAATTAATAGAACACTAAGAAGTTTCTCAGAAAGCTTCTTTCCAGATTTCATCTGAGGATATTTCCTTTGTCACCATAGCCCTCTATGGGCTTCCAAATATCACTTTGCCAATTCCACAAGAACTGTCTTAGCGAAAGGCTTCTTGAGGGGAAAGCTGTAACTCTGCGAGATGATTTCACAGAACACAAAGAAGTTTCTCAGAAAGCTTCTTTCTCTTTGTTATCCGAGGATACTTCCTTTGGCACTATAGTCTTCAAAGGGATCCGAAATATCTGTTCTCAGATTCCACAGAAATAAGGCTAGCAAAGAGATCCACGAAATACAGATGTAACTCTGTGTGATGAATTAACAGAACACTAAGCAGTTTCTCAGAAAGCTTCTTTCCAGATTTCATCTGAGGATATTTCCTTTTTCACAATAGACGTCTATGGGCTTCCAAATATCACGTTGCCAATTCCAAAAGAACTGTCTTAGCGAAAGTCTTCTTGAGGGGAAAGCTGTAACTCTGTGAGGTGATTTCACAGAACACAAAGAAGTTTCTCAGAAAGCTTCTTTCTCTTTGTTATCGGAGGATATTTCCTTTGGCCCTATAGTCTTAAGAGGGATCCGAAATATCTGTTCTCAGATTCCACAGAAATAAGGCTAGCAAAGAGATCCACGAAATACAGATGTAACTCTGTGAGATGAATTAACAGAACACTAAGCAGTTTCTCAGAAAGTTTCTTTCCAGATTTCATCTGAGGATATTTCCTTTTTCACCATAGCCCTCTATGGGCTTCCAAATATCACTTTGCCAATTCCACAAGAACTGTCTTAGCGAAAGGCTTCTTCTAGGGAAAGCTGTAACTCTGTGAGATGATTTCACAGAACACAAAGAAGTTTCTCAGAAAGCTTCTTTCTCTTTGTATCGGAGGATATTTCCTTTGGCCCTATGGTCTTCAAAGGGATCCGAAATATCTGTTCTCAGATTCCACAGAAATAAGGCTAGCAAAGAGATCCACGAAATACAGATGTAACTCTGTGAGATGAATTAACAGAACACTAAGCAGTTTCTCAGAAAGCTTCTTCCAGATTTCATCTGAGGATATTTCCTTTTTCACCATAGCCCTCTATGGGCTTCCAAATATCACTTTGCCAATTCCACAAGAACTGTCTTAGCGAAAGGCTTCTTGAGGGGAAAGCTGTAACTCATCGAGGTGATTTAACAGAACACAAAGAAGGTTCTCAGAAAGCTTCTTTCTCTTTGTTATCAGAGGATATTTCCTTTGGCCCTATAGTCTTCAAAGGGATCCGAAATATCTGTTCTCAGATTCCACAGAAATAAGGCTAGCAAAGAGATCCACGAAATACAGATGTAACTCTGTCTGATGAATTAACAGAACACAAAGCAGTGTCTCAGAAAGCTTCTTTCCAGATTTCATCTGAGGATATTTCCTTTTTCACCATAGCCCTCTATGGGCTTCCAAATATCACTTTGCCAATTCCACAAGAACTGTCTTAGCGAAAGGCTTCTTGAGGGGAAAGCTTTAACTCTGTGAGATGATTTCACAGAACACAAAGAAGTTTCTCAGAAAGCTTCTTTCTCTTTGTTATCGGAGGATATTTCCTTTGTCCCTGTAGTCTTCAAAGGGATCCGAAAAATCTGTTCTCAGATTCCACAGAAATAAGGCTAGCAAAGAGATCCACGAAATACAGATGTAACTCTGTGAGATGAATTAACAGAACACTAAGCAGTTTCTCAGAAAGCTTCTTTCCAGATTTCATCTGAGGATATTTCCTTTGTCACCATAGCCCTCTATGGGCTTCCAAATATCACTTTGCCAATTCCACAAGAACTGTCTTAGCGAAAGGCTTCTTGAGGGGAAAGCTGTAACTCTGCGAGATGATTTCACAGAACACAAAGAAGTTTCTCAGAAAGCTTCTTTCTCTTTGTTATCCGAGGATATTTCCTTTGGCCCTATAGTCTTCAAAGGGATCCGAAATATCTGTTCTCAGATTCCACAGAAATAAGGCTAGCAAAGAGATCCACGAAATACAGATGTAACTCTGTGTGATGAATTAACAGAACACTAAGCAGTTTCTCAGAAAGCTTCTTTCCAGATTTCATCTGAGGATATTTCCTTTTTCACAATAGACGTCTATGGGCTTCCAAATATCACGTTGCCAATTCCACAAGAACTGTCTTAACGAAAGGCTTCTTGAGGGGAAAGCTGTAACTCTGTGAGATGATTTCACAGAACACAAAGAAGTTTCTCAGAAAGCTTCTTTCTCTTTGTTATCGGAGGATATTTCCTTTGGCCCTATAGTCTTAAGAGGGATCCGAAATATCTGTTCTCAGATTCCACAGAAATAAGGCTAGCAAAGAGATCCACGAAATACAGATGTAACTCTGTGAGATGAATTAACAGAACACTAAGCAGTTTCTCAGAAAGTTTCTTTCCAGATTTCATCTGAGGATATTTCCTTTTTCACCATAGCCCTCTATGGGCTTCCAAATATCACTTTGCCAATTCCACAAGAACTGTCTTAGCGAAACGCTTCTTCTAGGGAAAGCTGTAATTCTGTGAGATGATTTCACAGAACACAAAGAAGTTTCTCAGAAAGCTTCTTTCTCTTTGTATCGGAGGATATTTCCTTTGGCCCTATGGTCTTCAAAGGGATCCGAAATATCTGTTCTCAGATTCCACAGAAATAAGGCTAGCAAAGAGATCCACGAAATACAGATGTAACTCTGTGAGATGAATTAACAGAACACTAAGCAGTTTCTCAGAAAGCTTCTTCCAGATTTCATCTGAGGATATTTCCTTTTTCACCATAGCCCTCTATGGGCTTCCAAATATCACTTTGCCAATTCCACAAGAACTGTCTTAGCGAAAGGCTTCTTGAGGGGAAAGCTGTAACTCATCGAGGTGATTTAACAGAACACAAAGAAGGTTCTCAGAAAGCTTCTTTCTCTTTGTTATCAGAGGATATTTCCTTTGGCCCTATAGTCTTCAAAGGGATCCGAAATATCTGTTCTCAGATTCCACAGAAATGAGGCTAGCAAAGAGATCCACGAAATACAGATGTAACTCTGTCTGATGAATTAACAGAACACAAAGCAGTGTCTCAGAAAGCTTCTTTCCAGATTTCATCTGAGGATATTTCCTTTTTCACCATAGCCCTCTATGGGCTTCCAAATATCACTTTGCCAATTCCACAAGAACTGTCTTAGCGAAAGGCTTCTTGAGGGGAAAGCTGTAACTCTGTGAGATGATTTCACAGAACACAAAGAAGTTTCTCAGAAAGCTTCTTTCTCTTTGTTATCGGAGGATATTTCCTTTGTCCCTGTAGTCTTGAAAGGGATCCGAAAAATCTGTTCTCAGATTCCACAGAAATAAGGCTAGCAAAGAGATCCACGAAATACAGATGTAACTCTGTGAGATGAATTAACAGAACACTAAGCAGTTTCTCAGAAAGCTTCTTTCCAGATTTCGTCAGAGGATATTTCCTTTTTCACCATAGCCCTCTATGGACTTCCAAATATCACTTTCCCAATTCCACAAGAACTGTCTTAGCGAAAGGCTTCTTGAGGTGAAAGCTGTAACTCTGTGAGATGATTTAACAGAACACAAAGAAGTTTCTCAGAAAGCTTCTTTCTCTTTGTTATCGGAGGATATTTCCCTTGGCCCTATAGTCTCCAAAGGGATCTGAAATATCTGTTCTCAGATTCCTCAGAAATAAGGCTAGTAAAGAGATCCAGGAAATACAGATGTAACTCTGTGAGATGAATTAACAGAACACTAAGCAGTTTCTCAGAAAGCTTCTTTCCAGATTTCATCTGAGGATATTTCCTTTTTCACCACAGCCCTCTATGGGCTTCCAAATATCACTTTGCCAATTCCACAAGAACTGTCTTAGCGAAAGGCTTTAGAGGGCAAAGCTGTAACTCTGTGAGATGATTTCACAGAACACAAAGACGTTTCTCAGAAAGCCTCTTTCTCTTTGTTATCGGAGGATATTTCCTTTGGCCCTAAGGTGTTCAAAGGGATCCGAAATATCTGCTCTCAGATTCCACAGAAATAAGGCTAGCAAAGAGTTCCACGAAATACAGATGTAACTCTGTGAGATGAATTAACAGAACACTAAGCAGTTTCTCAGAAAGCTTCTTTCCAGATTTCATCTGAGGATATTTCCTTTTTCACCTTAGCCCTCTATGGGCTTCCAAATATCACTTTGCCAATTCCACAAGAACTTCTTAACGAAAGGCTTCTTGAGGGGAAAGCTGTAACTCTGTGAGATGATTTAACAGAACAGAAAGAAGTTTCTCAGAAAGCTTCTTTCTCTTTGTTTTCGGAGGATATTTCCTTTGGCCCTATAGTCTTCAAAGGGATCCGAAATATCTGTTCTCAAATTCCACAGAAATAAGGTTAGCAAAGAGATCCTCGAAATACAGATGTAACTCTTTGAGATGAATTAATGGAACACTAAGCAGTTTCTCAGAAAGCTTCTTTCCAGATTACATCTGAGGATATTTCCTTTGTCACCATAGCCCTCTATGGGCTTCCAAATATCACTTTGCCAATTCCACAAGAACTGTCTTAGCGAAAGGCTTCTTGAGGGGAAAGCTGTAACTCTGCGAGATGTTTTCACAGAACACAAAGAAGTTTCTCAGAAAGCTTCTTTCTCTTTGTTATCCGAGGATATTTCCTTTGGCCCTATAGTCTTCAAAGGGATCCGAAATATCTGTTCTCAGATTCCACAGAAATAAGGCTAGCAAAGAGATCCACGAAATACAGATGTAACTCTGTGTGATGAATTAACAGAACACTAAGCAGTTTCTCAGAAAGCTTTTTTCCAGATTTCATCTGAGGATATTTCCTTTTTCACCATAGCCCTCTATGGGCTTCCAAATATCACGTTGCCAATTCCACAAGAACTGTCTTAGCGAAAGACTTCTTGAGGGGAAAGCTGTAACTCTGTGAGATGATTTCACAGAACACAAAGAAGTTTCTCAGAAAGCTTCTTTCTCTTTGTTATCGGAGGATATTTCCTTTGGCCCTATAGTCTTAAGAGGGATCCGAAATATCTGTTCTCAGATTCCACAGAAATAAGGCTAGCAAAGAGATCCACGAAATACAGATGTAACTCTGTGAGATGAATTAACAGAACACTAAGCAGTTTCTCAGAAAGTTTCTTTCCAGATTTCATCTGAGGATATTTCCTTTTTCACCATAGCCCTCTATGGGCTTCCAAATATCACTTTGCCAATTCCACAAGAACTGTCTTAGCGAAAGGCTTCTTCTAGGGAAAGCTGTAACTCTGTGAGATGATTTCACAGAACACAAAGAAGTTTCTCAGAAAGCTTCTTTCTCTTTGTATCGGAGGATATTTCCTTTGGCCCTATGGTCTTCAAAGGGATCCGAAATATCTGTTCTCAGATTCCACAGAAATAAGGCTAGCAAAGAGATCCACGAAATACAGATGTAACTCTGTGAGATGAATTAACAGAACACTAAGCAGTTTCTCAGAAAGCTTCTTCCAGATTTCATCTGAGGATATTTCCTTTTTCACCATAGCCCTCTATGGGCTTCCAAATATCACTTTGCCAATTCCACAAGAACTGTCTTAGCGAAAGGCTTCTTGAGGGGAAAGCTGTAACTCATCGAGGTGATTTAACAGAACACAAAGAAGGTTCTCAGAAAGCTTCTTTCTCTTTGTTATCGGAGGATATTTCCTTTGGCCCTATAGTCTTCAAAGGGATCTGAAATATCTGTTCTCAGATTCCTCAGAAATAAGGCTAGTAAAGAGATCCAGGAAATAAAGATGTAACTCTGTGAGATGAATTAACAGAACACTAAGCAGTTTCTCAGAAAGCTTCTTTCCAGATTTCATCTGAGGATATTTCCTTTTTCACCACAGCCCTCTATGGGCTTCCAAATATCACTTTGCCAATTCCACAAGAACTGTCTTAGCGAAAGGCTTTAGAGGGCAAAGCTGTAACTCTGTGAGATGATTTCACAGAACACAAAGAAGTTTCTCAGAAAGCCTCTTTCTCTTTGTTATCGGAGGATATTTCCTTTGGCCCTATGGTGTTCAAAGGGATCCGAAATATCTGTTCTCAGATTCCACAGAAATAAGGCTAGCAAAGAGATCCACGAAATACAGATGTAACTCTGTGAGATGAATTAACAGAACACTAAGCAGTTTCTCAGAAAGCTTCTTTCCAGATTTCATCTGAGGATATTTCCTTTTTCACCTTAGCCCTCTATGGACTTCCAAATATCACTTTGCCAATTCCACAAGAACTTCTTAACGAAAGGCTTCTTGAGGGGAAAGCTGTAACTCTGTGAGATGATTTAACAGAACAGAAAGAAGTTTCTCAGAAAGCTTCTTTCTCTTTGTTTTCGGAGGATATTTCCTTTGGCCCTATAGTCTTCAAAGGGATCCGAAATATCTGTTCTCAAATTCCACAGAAATAAGGTTAGCAAAGAGATCCTCGAAATACAGATGTAACTCTTTGAGATGAATTAATGGAACACTAAGCAGTTTCTCAGAAAGCTTCTTTCCAGATTACATCTGAGGATATTTCCTTTGTCACCATAGCCCTCTATGGGCTTCCAAATATCACTTTGCCAATTCCACAAGAACTGTCTTAGCGAAAGGCTTCTTGAGGGGAAAGCTGTAACTCTGCGAGATGTTTTCACAGAACACAAAGAAGTTTCTCAGAAAGCTTCTTTCTCTTTGTTATCCGAGGATATTTCCTTTGGCCCTATAGTCTTCAAAGGGATCCGAAATATCTGTTCTCAGATTCCACAGAAATAAGGCTAGCAAAGAGATCCACGAAATACAGATGTAACTCTGTGTGATGAATTAACCGAACACTAAGCAGTTTCTCAGAAAGCTTTTTTCCAGATTTCATCTGAGGATATTTCCTTTTTCACAATAGACGTCTATTGGCTTCCAAATATCACGTTGCCAATTCCACAAGAACTGTCTTAGCGAAAGGCTTCTTGAGGGGAAAGCTGTAACTCTGTGAGATGCTTTCACAGAACACAAAGAAGTTTCTCAGAAAGCTTCTTTCTCTTTGTTATCGGAGGATATTTCCTTTGGCCCTATAGTCTTAAGAGGGATCCGAAATATCTGTTCTCAGATTCCACAGAAATAAGGCTAGCAAAGAGATCCACGAAATACAGATGTAACTCTGTGAGATGAATTAACAGAACACTAAGCAGTTTCTCAGAAAGTTTCTTTCCAGATTTCATCTGAGGATATTTCCTTTTTCACCATAGCCCTCTATGGGCTTCCAAATATCACTTTGCCAATTCCACAAGAACTGTCTTAGCGAAAGGCTTCTTCTAGGGAAAGCTGTAACTCTGTGAGATGATTTCACAGAACACAAAGAAGTTTCTCAGAAAGCTTCTTTCTCTTTGTATCGGAGGATATTTCCTTTGGCCCTATGGTCTTCAAAGGGATCCGAAATATCTGTTCTCAGATTCCACAGAAATAAGGCTAGCAAAGAGATCCACGAAATACAGATGTAACTCTGTGAGATGAATTAACAGAACACTAAGCAGTTTCTCAGAAAGCTTCTTCCAGATTTCATCTGAGGATATTTCCTTTTTCACCATAGCCCTCTATGGGCTTCCAAATATCACTTTGCCAATTCCACAAGAACTGTCTTAGCGAAAGGCTTCTTGAGGGAAAAGCTGTAACTCATCGAGGTGATTTAACAGAACACAAAGAAGGTTCTCAGAAAGCTTCTTTCTCTTTGTTATCAGAGGATATTTCCTTTGGCCCTATAGTCTTCAAAGGGATCCGAAATATCTGTTCTCAGATTCCACAGAAATAAGGCTAGCAAAGAGATCCACGAAATACAGATGTAACTCTGTCTGATGAATTAACAGAACACAAAGCAGTGTCTCAGAAAGCTTCTTTCCAGATTTCATCTGAGGATATTTCCTTTTTCACCATAGCCCTCTATGGGCTTCCAAATATCACTTTGCCAATTCCACAAGAACTGTCTTAGCGAAAGGCTTCTTGAGGGGAAAGCTGTAACTCTGTGAGATGATTTCACAGAACACAAAGAAGTTTCTCAGAAAGCTTCTTTCTCTTTGTTATCGGAGGATATTTCCTTTGTCCCTGTAGTCTTCAAAGGGATCCGAAAAATCAGTTCTCAGATTCCACAGAAATAAGGCTAGCAAAGAGATCCACGAAATACAGATGTAACTCTGTGAGATGAATTAACAGAACACTAAGCAGTTTCTCAGAAAGCTTCTTTCCAGATTTCGTCTGAGGATATTTCCTTTTTCACCATAGCCCTCTATGGACTTCCAAATATCACTTTCCCAATTCCACAAGAACTGTCTTAGCGAAAGGCTTCTTGAGGTGAAAGCTGTAACTCTGTGAGATGATTTCACAGAACACAAAGAAGTTTCTCAGAAAGCTTCTTTCTCTTTGTTATCGGAGGATATTTCCTTTGGCCCTATAGTCTCCAAAGGGATCTGAAATATCTGTTCTCAGATTCCTCAGAAATAAGGCTAGTAAAGAGATCCAGGAAATACAGATGTAACTCTGTGAGATGAATTAACAGAACACTAAGCAGTTTCTCAGAAAGCTTCTTTCCAGATTTCATCTGAGGATATTTCCTTTTTCACCGCAGCCCTCTATGGGCTTCCAAATATCACTTTGCCAATTCCACAAGAACTGTCTTAGCGAAAGGCTTTAGAGGGCAAAGCTGTAACTCTGTGAGATGATTTCACAGAACACAAAGAAGTTTCTCAGAAAGCCTCTTTCTCTTTGTTATCGGAGGATATTTCCTTTGGCCCTATGGTCTTCAAAGGGATCCGAAATATCTGTTCTCAGATTCCACAGAAATAAGGCTAGCAAAGAGATCCACGAAATACAGCTGTAACTCTGTGAGATGAATTAGCAGAACACTAAGCAGTTTCTCAGAAAGCTTCTTTCCAGATTTCATCTGAGGATATTTCCTTTTTCACCTTAGCCCTCTATGGGCTTCCAAATATCACTTTGCGAATTCCACAAGAACTTCTTAACGAAAGGCTTCTTGAGGGGAAAGCTGTAACTCTGTGAGATGATTTAACAGAACACAAAGAAGTTTCTCAGAAAGCTTCTTTCTCTTTGTTATCGGAGGATATTTCCTTTGGCCCTATAGTCTTAAGAGGGATCCGAAATATCTGTTCTCAGATTCCACAGAAAAAAGGCTAGCAAAGAGATCCACGAAATACAGATGTAACTCTGTGAGATGAATTAACAGAACACTAAGCAGTTTCTCAGAAAGTTTCTTTCCAGATTTCATCTGAGGATATTTCCTTTTTCACCATAGCCCTCTATGGGCTTCCAAATATCACTTTGCCAATTCCACAAGAACTGTCTTAGCGAAAGGCTTCTTCTAGGGAAAGCTGTAACTCTGTGAGATGATTTCACAGAACACAAAGAAGTTTCTCAGAAAGCTTCTTTCTCTTTGTATCGGAGGATAATTCCTTTGGCCCTATGGTCTTCAAAGGGATCCGAAATATCTGTTGTCAGATTCCACAGAAATAAGGCTAGCAAAGAGATCCACGAAATACAGATGTAACTCTGTGAGATGAATTAACAGAACACTAAGCAGTTTCTCAGAAAGCTTCTTCCAGATTTCATCTGAGGATATTTCCTTTTTCACCATAGCCCTCTATGGGCTTCCAAATATCACTTTGCCAATTCCACAAGAATTGTGTTAGCGAAAGGCTTCTTGAGGGGAAAGCTGTAACTCATCGAGGTGATTTAACAGAACACAAAGAAGGTTCTCAGAAAGCTTCTTTCTCTTTGTTATCAGAGGATATTTCCTTTGGCCCTATAGTCTTCAAAGGGATCCGAAATATCTGTTCTCAGATTCCACAGAAATAAGGCTAGCAAAGAGATCCACGAAATACAGATGTAACTCTGTCTGATGAATTAACAGAACACAAAGCAGTGTCTCAGAAAGCTTCTTTCCAGATTTCATCTGAGGATATTTCCTTTTTCACCATAGCCCTCTATGGGCTTCCAAATATCACTTTGCCAATTCCACAAGAACTGTCTTAGCGAAAGGCTTCTTGAGGGGAAAGCTGTAACTCTGTGAGATGATTTCACAGAACACAAAGAAGTTTCTCAGAAAGCTTCTTTCTCTTTGTTATCGGAGGATATTTCCTTTGTCCCTGTAGTCTTCAAAGGGATCCGAAAAATCAGTTCTCAGATTCCACAGAAATAAGGCTAGCAAAGAGATCCACGAAATACAGATGTAACTCTGTGAGATGAATTAACAGAACACTAAGCAGTTTCTCAGAAAGCTTCTTTCCAGATTTCGTCTGAGGATATTTCCTTTTTCACCATAGCCCTCTATGGACTTCCAAATATCACTTTCCCAATTCCACAAGAACTGTCTTAGCGAAAGGCTTCTTGAGGTGAAAGCTGTAACTCTGTGAGATGATTTCACAGAACACAAAGAAGTTTCTCAGAAAGCTTCTTTCTCTTTGTTATCGGAGGATATTTCCTTTGGCCCTATAGTCTCCAAAGGGATCTGAAATATCTGTTCTCAGATTCCTCAGAAATAAGGCTAGTAAAGAGATCCAGGAAATACAGATGTAACTCTGTGAGATGAATTAACAGAACACTAAGCAGTTTCTCAGAAAGCTTCTTTCCAGATTTCATCTGAGGATATTTCCTTTTTCACCGCAGCCCTCTATGGGCTTCCAAATATCACTTTGCCAATTCCACAAGAACTGTCTTAGCGAAAGGCTTTAGAGGGCAAAGCTGTAACTCTGTGAGATGATTTCACAGAACACAAAGAAGTTTCTCAGAAAGCCTCTTTCTCTTTGTTATCGGAGGATATTTCCTTTGGCCCTATGGTCTTCAAAGGGATCCGAAATATCTGTTCTCAGATTCCACAGAAATAAGGCTAGCAAAGAGATCCACGAAATACAGATGTAACTCTGTGAGATGAATTAGCAGAACACTAAGCAGTTTCTCAGAAAGCTTCTTTCCAGATTTCATCTGAGGATATTTCCTTTTTCACCTTAGCCCTCTATGGGCTTCCAAATATCACTTTGCGAATTCCACAAGAACTTCTTAACGAAAGGCTTCTTGAGGGGAAAGCTGTAACTCTGTGAGATGATTTAACAGAACACAAAGAAGTTTCTCAGAAAGCTTCTTTCTCTTTGTTATCGGAGGATATTTCCTTTGGCCCTATAGTCTTAAGAGGGATCCGAAATATCTGTTCTCAGATTCCACAGAAAAAAGGCTAGCAAAGAGATCCACGAAATACAGATGTAACTCTGTGAGATGAATTAACAGAACACTAAGCAGTTTCTCAGAAAGTTTCTTTCCAGATTTCATCTGAGGATATTTCCTTTTTCACCATAGCCCTCTATGGGCTTCCAAATATCACTTTGCCAATTCCACAAGAACTGTCTTAGCGAAAGGCTTCTTCTAGGGAAAGCTGTAACTCTGTGAGATGATTTCACAGAACACAAAGAAGTTTCTCAGAAAGCTTCTTTCTCTTTGTATCGGAGGATAATTCCTTTGGCCCTATGGTCTTCAAAGGGATCCGAAATATCTGTTGTCAGATTCCACAGAAATAAGGCTAGCAAAGAGATCCACGAAATACAGATGTAACTCTGTGAGATGAATTAACAGAACACTAAGCAGTTTCTCAGAAAGCTTCTTCCAGATTTCATCTGAGGATATTTCCTTTTTCACCATAGCCCTCTATGGGCTTCCAAATATCACTTTGCCAATTCCACAAGAACTGTCTTAGCGAAAGGCTTCTTGAGGTGAAAGCTGTAACTCTGTGAGATGATTTCACAGAACACAAAGAAGTTTCTCAGAAAGCTTCTTTCTCTTTGTTATCGGAGGATATTTCCTTTGTCCCTGTAGTCTTCAAAGGGATCCGAAAAATCTGTTCTCAGATTCCACAGAAATAAGGCTAGCAAAGAGATCCACGAAATACAGATGTAACTCTGTGAGATGAATTAACAGAACACTAAGCAGTTTCTCAGAAAGCTTCTTTCCAGATTTCGTCTGAGGATATTTCCTTTTTCACCATAGCCCTCTATGGACTTCCAAATATCACTTTCCCAATTCCACAAGAACTGTCTTAGCGAAAGGCTTCTTGAGGTGAAAGCTGTAACTCTGTGAGATGATTTCACAGAACACAAAGAAGTTTCTCAGAAAGCTTCTTTCTCTTTGTTATCGGAGGATATTTCCTTTGGCCCTATAGTCTCCAAAGGGATCTGAAATATCTGTTCTCAGATTCCTCAGAAATAAGGCTAGTAAAGAGATCCAGGAAACACAGATGTAACTCTGTGAGATGAATTAACAGAACACTAAGCAGTTTCTCAGAAAGCTTCTTTCCAGATTTCATCTGAGGATATTTCCTTTTTCACCACAGCCCTCTATGGGCTTCCAAATATCACTTTGCCAATTCCACAAGAACTGTCTTAGCGAAAGGCTTTAGAGGGCAAAGCTGTAACTCTGTGAGATGATTTCACAGAACACAAAGAAGTTTCTCAGAAAGCTTCTTTCTCTTTGTTATCGGAGGATATTTCCTTTGGCCCTATGGTCTTCAAAGGGATCCGAAATATCTGTTCTCAGATTCCACAGAAATAAGGCTAGCAAAGAGATCCACGAAATACAGATGTAACTCTGTGAGATGAATTAACAGAACACTAAGCAGTTTCTCAGAAAGCTTCTTTCCAGATTTCATCTGAGGATATTTCCTTTTTCACCTTAGCCCTCTATGGGCTTCAATTATCACTTTGCCAATTTCACAAGAACTTCTTAACGAAAGGCTTCTTGAGGGGAAAGCTGTAACTCTGTGAGATGATTTAACAGAACAGAAAGAAGTTTCTCAGAAAGCTTCTTTCTCTTTGTTTTCGGAGGATATTTCCTTTGGCCCTATATTCTTCAAAGGGATCCGAAATATCTGTTCTCAAATTCCACAGAAATAAGGTTAGCAAAGAGATCCTCGAAATGCAGATGTAACTTTTTGAGGTGAATTAACAGAACACTAAGCAGTTTCTCAGAAAGCTTCTTTCCAGATTTCATCTGAGGATATTTCCTTTTTCACCATAGCCCTCTATGGGCTTCCAAATATCACTTTGCCAATTCCACAAGAACTGTCTTAGCGAAAGGCTTCTTGAGGGGAAAGCTGTAACTCTGTGAGATGATTTCACAGAACACAAAGAAGTTTCTCAGAAAGCTTCTTTCTCTTTGTTATCCGAGGATATTTCCTTTGGCCCTATGGTCTTCAAAGGGATCCGAAATATCTGTTCTCAGATTCCACAGAAATAAGGCTAGGAAAGAGATCCACGAAATACATATGTAACTCTGTGAGATGAATTAACAGAACACTAAGCAGTTTCTCATAAAGCTTCTTTCCAGATTTCATCTGAGGATATTTCCTTTTTCACCATAGCCCTCTATGGGCTTCCAAATATCACTTTGCCAATCCCACAAGAACTGTCTTAGCGAAAGGCTTCTTGAGGGGAAAGCTATAACTCTGTGAGATGATTTCACAGAACACAAAGAAGTTTCTCAGAAAGCTTCTTTCTCTTTGGTATCGGAGGATATTTCCTTTGGCCCTATGGTCTTCAAAGGGATCCGAAATATCTGTTCTCAGATTCCACAGAAATAAGGCTAGCAAAGAGATCGACGAAATACAGATGTAACTCTGTGAGATGAATTAACAGAACACTAAGCAGTTTCTCAGAAAGCTTCTTTCCATATTTCATCTGAGGATATTTCCTTTTTCACCATAGCCCTCTATGGGCTTCCAAATATCACTTTGCCAATTCCACAAGAACCGTCTTAGCGAAATGCTTTTTGAGGGGTAAGCTGTAACTCTGTGAGATAGTTTCACAGAACACAAAGAAGTTTCTCAGAAAGCTTCTTTCTCTTTGTCATCGGAGGATATTTCCTTTGGCCCTATGGTCTTCAAAGGGATCCGAAATATCTGTTCTCAGATTCCACAGAAATAAGGCTAGCAAAGAGCTCCGCGAAATACAGATGTAACTCGGTGAGATGAATTAACGGAACACTAAGCAGTTTCTCATAAAGCTTCTTTCCAGATTTCATCTGAGGATATTTCCTTTTCACCATAGCCCTCTATGGGCTTCCAAATATCACTTTGCCAATTCCACAAGAACTGTCTTAGCGAAAGGCTTCTTCTAGGGAAAGCTGTAACTCTGTGAGATGATTTCACAGAAAACAAAGAAGTTTCTCAGAAAGCTTCTTTCTCTTTGTTATCGGAGGATATTTCCTTTGGCCCTATAGTGTCCAAAGGGATCCGAAATATCTGTTCTCAGATTCCACAGAAATAAGGCTAGCAAGGAGATCCACGACATACAGATGTAACTCTGTGAGATGAATTAACAGAACACTAAGCAGTTTCTCAGAAAGCTTCTTTCCAGATTTCGTCTGCGGATATTTCCTTTTTCACCATAGTCCTCTATGAGCTTCCAAATATCACTTTGCCAATTCCACAAGAACTGTCTTAGCGAAAGTCTTCTTGAGGGGAAAGCTGTAACTCTGTGAGATGATTTCACAGAACACAAAGAAGTTTCTCAGAAAGCTTCTTTCTCTTTGTATCGGAGGATATTTCCTTTGGCCCTATAGTCTTCAAAGGGATCCGAAATATCTGTTCTCAGATTCCACAGAAATAAGGCTAGCAAAGAGATCCACGAAATACAGATGTAACTCTGTGAGACGAATTAAGAGAACACTAAGCAGTTTCTCAGAAAGCTTCTTTCCAGATTTCATCTGAGGATATTTCCTTTTTCACCATAGCCCTCTATGGGCTTCCAAATATCACTTTGCCAATTCCACAAGAACAGTCTTAGCGCAAGACTTCTTGAGGGGAAAGCTGTAACTCTGTGAGATGATTTAACAGAACACAAAGAAGTTTCGCAGAAAGCTTCTTTCTCTTTGTTATCGGAGGATATTTCCTTTGTCCCTGTAGTCTTCAAAGGGATCCGAAAAATCTGTTCTCAGTTTCCACAGAAATAAGGCTAGCAAAGAGATCCACGAAATACAGATGTAACTGTGTGAGATGAATTAACAGAACACTAAGCAGTTTCTCAGAAAGCTTCTTTCCACATTTCGTCTGAGGATATTTCCTTTTTCACCATTGCCCTCTATGGGCTTCCAAATATCACTTTGCCAATATCACAAGAACAGTCTTAGCGAAAGACTTCTTGAGGGGAAAGCTGTAACTCTGTGAGATGATTTCACACAACACAAAGAAGTTTCTCAGAAAGCTTCTTTCTCTTTGTTATCGGAGGATATTTCCTTTGTCCCTGTAGTCTTCAAGGGGATCCGAAATATCTGTTCTCAGATTCCACAGAAATAAGGCTAGCAAAGAGATCCACGAAATACTGATGTAACTCTGTGAGGTGAATTAACAGAACACTAAGCAGTTTCTCAGAAAGCTTCTTTCCAGAAATCATCCGGGGATATTTCCTTTGTCACCATAGCCCTATATGGGCTTCCAAATATCACTTTGCCAATTCCACAAGAACTGTCTTAGCGAAAGCCTTCTTGACGGGAAAGCTGAAACTCTGTGAGGTGATTTCACAGAACACAAAGAAGTTTCTCAGAAAGCTTCTTTCTCTTTGTATCGGAGGATATTTCCTTTGGCCCTATGGTCTTCAAAGGTATCCGAAATATCTGTTCTCAGATTCCACAGAAATAAGGCTAGCAAAGAGATCCACGAAATACAGATGTAACTCTGTGCGATGAATTAACAGAACACTAAGCAGTTTCTCAGAAAGCTTCTTCCAGATTTCATCTGAGGATATTTCCTTTTTCACCATAGCCCTCTATGGGCTTCCAAATATCACTTTGCCAATTCCACAAGAACTGTCTTAGCGAAAGGCTTCTTGAGGGGAAAGCTGTAACTCTTCGAGGTGATTTAACAGAACACAAAGAAGTTTCTCAGAAAGCTTCTTTCTCTTTGTTATTGGAGGATATTTCCTTTGGCCCTATAGTCTCCAACGGG
Organism: Macaca mulatta; assembly: GCF_049350105.2. NCBI lineage: Eukaryota > Metazoa > Chordata > Mammalia > Primates > Cercopithecidae > Macaca > Macaca mulatta. Next base: position 66,955,516 of record NC_133426.1, on the reverse strand, counting down.
ATATGAAATATCTGTTCTCAGATTCCAGAGAAATAAGGCTAGTAAAGAGATCCAGGAAATACAGATGTAACCCTGTGAGATGAATTAACAGAACACTAAGCAGTTTCTCAGAAAGCTTCTTTCCAGATTTCATCTGAGGATATTTCCTTTTTCACCAAAGCCCTCTATGGGCTTCCAAATATCACTTTGCCTATTCCACAAGAACTGTCTTAGCGAAAGGCTTCTTGAGGGGAAAGCTGTAACTCAGTGAGATGATTTCACAGAACACAAAGAAGGTTCTCAGAAGGCTTCTTTCTCTTTGTTATCGGAGGATATTTCCTTTGTCCCTGTAGTCTTCAAAGGGATCCGAAATATCTGTTCTCAGATTCCACAGAAATAAGGCTAGCAAAGAGATCCACGAAATACAGATGTAACTCTGTGAGGTGAATTAACAGAACACTAAGCAGTTTCTCAGAAAGCTTCTTTCCAGAAATCATCTGAGGATATTTCCTTTTTCACCATAGCCCTCTACGAGCTTCCAAATATCACTTTGCCAATTCCACAAGAACTGTCTTAGCGAAAGCCTTCTTGAGGGGAAAGCTGTAACTCTGTGAGATGATTTCACAGAACACAAAGAAGTTTCTCAGAAAGCTTCTTTCTCTTTATTATCGGAGGATATTTCTTTTGTCCCTATAGTCTTCAAAGGGATCTGAAATATCTGTTCTCAGATTCCTCAGAAATAAGGCTAGCAAAGAGATGCACGAAATACAGATGTAACTCTGTGAGATGAATTAACAGAACACTAAGCAGTTTCTCAGAAAGCTTCTTTCCACATTTCATCTGAGGATATTTCCTTTTTCACCATAGCCCTCTATGGGCTTCCAAATATCACTTTGCCAATTCCACAAGAACTGTCTTAGCGAAAGGCTTCTTGAGGGGAAAGCTGTAACTCTGTGAGATGATTTCACAGAACACAAAGAAGGTTCTCAGAAAGCTTCTTTCTCTTTGTTATCGGAGGATATTTCCTTTGGCCCAATAGTCTTCAAAGGGATCCGAAATATCTGTTCTCAGATTCCACAGAAATAAGGCTAGCAAAGAGATCCACGAAATACAGATGTAACTCTGTGAGATGAATTAACAGAACACTAAGCAGTTTCTCAGAAAGCTTCTTTCCAGATTTCATCTGAGGATATTTCCTTTTTCACCATAGCCCTCTATGGGCTTCCAAATATCACTTTGCCAATTCCACAAGAACTTCTTAACGAAAGGCTTCTTGAGGGGAAAGCTGTAACTCTGTGAGATGATTTAACAGAACAGAAAGAAGTTTCTCAGAAAGCTTCTTTCTCTTTGTTGTCGGAGGATATTTCCTTTGGCCCTGTAGTCTTCAAAGGGATCCCAAATATCTGTTCTCAAATTCCACAGAAATAAGGTTAGCAAAGAGATCCTCGAAATACAGATGTAACTCTGTGAGATGAATTAACAGAACACTAAGCAGTTTCTCAGAAAGCTTCTTTCCAGATTTCATCTGAGGATATTTCCTTTTTCACCATAGCCCTCTATGGGCTTCCAAATATCACTTTGCCAATTCCACAAGAACAGTCTTAGCGAAAGACTTCTTGAGGGGAAAGCTGTAACTCTGTGAGATGATTTCACAGAACACAAAGAAGTTTCTCAGAAAGCTTCTTTCTCTTTGTTATCGGAGGATATTTCCTTTGTCCCTGTAGTCTTCAAAGGGATCCGAAAAATCTGTTCTCAGATTCCACAGAAATAAGGCTAGCAAAGAGATCCACGAAATACAGATGTAACTCTGTGAGATGAATTAACAGAACACTAAGCAGTTTCTCAGAAAGCTTCTTTCCAGATTTCGTCTGAGGATATTTCCTTTTCCACCATAGCCCTCTATGGGCTTCCAAATATCACTTTCCCAATTCCACAAGAACTGTCTTAGCGAAAGGCTTCTTGAGGTGAAAGCTGTAACTCTGTGAGATGATTTCACAGAACACAAAGAAGTTTCTCAGAAAGCTTCTTTCTCTTTGTTATCGGAGGATATTTCCTTTGGCCCTATAGTCTCCAAGGGGATCTGAAATATCTGTTCTCAGATTCCACAGAAATAAGGCTAGCAAAGAGATCCACGAAATACAGATGTAACTCTGTCTGATGAATTAAAAGAACACAAAGCAGTGTCTCAGAAAGCTTCTTTCCAGATTTCATCTGAGGATATTTCCTTTTTCACCATAGCCCTCTATGGGCTTCCAAATATCACTTTGCCAATTCCACAAGAACTGTCTTAGCGAAAGGCTTCTTGAGGGGAAAGCTGTAACTCTGTGAGATGATTTCACAGAACACAAAGAAGTTTCTCAGAAAGCTTCTTTCTCTTTGTTATCGGAGGATATTTCCTTTGTCCCTGTAGTCTTCAAAGGGATCCGAAAAATCTGTTCTCAGATTCCACAGAAATAAGGCTAGCAAAGAGATCCACGAAATACAGATGTAACTCTGTGAGATGAATTAACAGAACACTAAGCAGTTTCTCAGAAAGCTTCTTTCCAGATTTCGTCTGAGGATATTTCCTTTTTCACCATAGCCCTCTATGGACTTCCAAATATCACTTTCCCAATTCCACAAGAACTGTCTTAGCGAAAGGCTTCTTGAGGTGAAAGCTGTAACTCTGTGAGATGATTTCACAGAACACAAAGAAGTTTCTCAGAAAGCTTCTTTCTCTTTGTTATCGGAGGATATTTCCTTTGGCCCTATAGTCTCCAAAGGGATCTGAAATATCTGTTCTCAGATTCCTCAGAAATAAGGCTAGTAAAGAGATCCAGGAAATACAGATGTAACTCTGTGAGATGAATTAACAGAACACTAAGCAGTTTCTCAGAAAGCTTCTTTCCAGATTTCATCTGAGGATATTTCCTTTTTCACCACAGCCCTCTATGGGCTTCCAAATATCACTTTGCCAATTGCACAAGAACTGTCTTAGCGAAAGGCTTTAGAGGGCAAAGCTGTAACTCTGTGAGATGATTTCACAGAACACAAAGAAGTTTCTCAGAATGCTTCTTTCTCTTTGTTATCGGAGGATATTTCCTTTGTCCCTGTAGTCTTCAAAGGGATCCGAAATATCTGTTCTCAGATTCCACAGAAATAAGGCTAGCAAGGAGATCCACGACATACAGATGTAACTCTGTGAGATGAATTAACAGAACACTAAGCAGTTTCTCAGAAAGCTTCTTTCCAGATTTCGTCTGCGGATATTTCCTTTTTCACCATAGTCCTCTATGAGCTTCCAAATATCACTTTGCCAATTCCACAAGAACTGTCTTAGCGAAAGGCTTCTTGCGGGGAAAGCTGTAACTCTGTGAGATGATTTCACAGAACACAAAGAAGTTTCTCAGAAAGCTTCTTTCTCTTTGTATCGGAGGATATTTCCTTTGGCCCTATAGTCTTCAAAGGGATCCGAAATATCTGTTCTCAGATTCCACAGAAATAAGGCTAGCAAAGAGATCCACGAAATACAGATGTAACTCTGTGAGACGAATTAAGAGAACACTAAGCAGTTTCTCAGAAAGCTTCTTTCCAGATTTCATCTGAGGATATTTCCTTTTTCACCATAGCCCTCTATGGGCTTCCAAATATCACTTTGCCAATTCCACAAGAACAGTCTTAGCGAAAGACTTCTTGAGGGGAAAGCTGTAACTCTGTGAGATGATTTAACAGAACACAAAGAAGTTTCGCAGAAAGCTTCTTTCTCTTTGTTATCGGAGGATATTTCCTTTGTCCCTGTAGTCTTCAAAGGGATCCGAAAAATCTGTTCTCAGTTTCCACAGAAATAAGGCTAGCAAAGAGATCCACGAAATACAGATGTAACTCTGTGAGATGAATTAACAGAACACTAAGCAGTTTCTCAGAAAGCTTCTTTCCACATTTCGTCTGAGGATATTTCCTTTTTCACCATAGCCCTCTATGGGCTTCCAAATATCACTTTGCCAATTTCACAAGAACAGTCTTAGCGAAAGACTTCTTGAGGGGAAAGCTGTAACTCTGTGAGATGATTTCACACAACACAAAGAAGTTTCTCAGAAAGCTTTTTTCTCTTTGGTATCGGAGGATATTTCCTTTGTCCCTGTAGTCTTCAAGGGGATCCGAAATATCTGTTCTCAGATTCCACAGAAATAAGGCTAGCAAAGAGATCCACGAAATACTGATGTAACTCTGTGAGGTGAATTAACAGAACACTAAGCAGTTTCTCAGAAAGCTTCTTTCCAGAAATCATCTGAGGATATTTCCTTTGTCACCATAGCCCTCTATGGGCTTCCAAATATCACTTTGCCAATTCCACAAGAACTGTCTTAGCGAAAGCCTTCTTGAGGGGAAAGCTGAAACTCTGTGAGGTGATTTCACAGAACACAAAGAAGTTTCTCAGAAAGCTTCTTTCTCTTTGTATCGGAGGATATTTCCTTTGGCCCTATGGTCTTCAAGGGGATCCGAAATATCTGTTCTCAGATTCCACAGAAATAAGGCTAGCAAAGAGATCCACGAAATACAGATGTAACTCTGTGCGATGAATTAAGAGAACACTAAGCAGTTTCTCAGAAAGCTTCTTTCCAGATTTCATCTGAGGATATTTCCTTTTTCACCATAGCCCTCTATGGGCTTCCAAATATCACTTTGCCAATTCCACAAGAACTGTCTTAGCGAAAGGCTTCTTGAGGGGAAAGCTGTAACTCTTCGAGGTGATTTAACAGAACACAAAGAAGTTTCTCAGAAAGCTTCTTTCTCTTTATTATCGGAGGATATTTCTTTTGTCCCTATAGTCTTCAAAGGGATCTGAAATATCTGTTCTCAGACTCCTCAGAAATAAGGCTAGCAAAGAGATCCACGAAATACAGATGTAACTCTGTGAGATGAATTAACAGAACACTAAGCAGTTTCTCAGAAAGCTTCTTTCCACATTTCATCTGAGGATATTTCCTTTTTCACCATAGCCCTCTATGGGCTTCCAAATATCACTTTGCCAATTCCACAAGAACTGTCTTAGCGAAAGGCTTCTTGAGGGGAAAGCTGTAACTCTGTGAGATGATTTCACAGAACACAAAGAAGTTTCTCAGAAAGCTTCTTTCTCTTTGTTATCGGAGGATATTTCCTTTGGCCCTATGGTCTTCAAAGGGATCCGAAATATCTGTTCTCAGATTCCACAGAAATAAGGCTAGCAAAGAGATCCACGAAATACAGATGTAACTCTGTGAGATGAATTAACAGAACACTAAGCAGTTTCTCAGAAAGCTTCTTTCCAGATTTCATCTGAGGATATTTCCTTTTTCACCATAGCCCTCTATGGGCTTCCAAATATCACTTTGCCAATTCCACAAGAACTTCTTAACGAAAGGCTTCTTGAGGGGAAAGCTGTAACTCTGTGAGATGATTTCACAGAACAGAAAGAAGTTTCTCAGAAAGCTTCTTTCTCTTTGTTGTCGGAGGATATTTCCTTTGGCCCTATAGTCTTCAAAGGGATCCCAAATATCTGTTCTCAAATTCCACAGAAATAAGGTTAGCAAAGAGATCCTCGAAATACAGATGTAACTCTGTGAGATGAATTAACAGAACACTAAGCAGTTTCTCAGAAAGCTTCTTTCCAGATTTCATCTGAGGATATTTCCTTTTTCACCATAGCCCTCTATGGGCTTCCAAATATCACTTTGCCAATTCCACAAGAACAGTCTTAGCGAAAGACTTCTTGAGGGGAAAGCTGTAACTCTGTGAGATGATTTCACAGAACACAAAGAAGTTTCTCAGAAAGCTTCTTTCTCTTTGTTATCGGAGGATATTTCCTTTGTCCCTGTAGTCTTCAAAGGGATCCGAAAAATCTGTTCTCAGATTCCACAGAAATAAGGCTAGCAAAGAGATCCACGAAATACAGATGTAACTCTGTGAGATGAATTAACAGAACACTAAGCAGTTTCTCAGAAAGCTTCTTTCCAGATTTCGTCTGAGGATATTTCCTTTTTCACCATAGCCCTCTATGGGCTTCCAAATATCACTTTCCCAATTCCACAAGAACTGTCTTAGCGAAAGGCTTCTTGAGGTGAAAGCTGTAACTCTGTGAGATGATTTCACAGAACACAAAGAAGTTTCTCAGAAAGGTTCTTTCTCTTTGTTATCGGAGGATATTTCCTTTGGCCCTATAGTCTCCAAGGAGATCTGAAATATCTGTTCTCAGATTCCACAGAAATAAGGCTAGCAAAGAGATCCACGAAATACAGATGTAACTCTGTGAGATGAATTAACAGAACACTAAGCAGTTTCTCAGAAAGCTTCTTTCCAGATTTCATCTGAGGATATTTCCTTTTTCACCAAAGCACTCTATGGGCTTCCAAATATCACTTTGCCTATTCCACAAGAACTGTCTTAGCGAAAGGCTTCTTGATGGGAAAGCTGTAACTCAGTGAGATGATTTCACAGAACACAAAGTAGGTTCTCAGAAGGCTTCTTTCTCTTTGTTATCGGAGGATATTTCCTTTGTCCCTGTAGTCTTCAAAGGGATCCGAAATATCTGTTCTCAGATTCCACAGAAAAAAGGCTAGCAAAGAGATCCACGAAATACAGATGTAACTCTGTGAGGTGAATTAACAGAACACTAAGCAGTTTCTCAGAAAGCTTCTTTCCAGAAATCATCTGAGGATATTTCCTTTTTCAACATAGCCCTCTACGAGCTTCCAAATATCAGTTTGCCAATTCCACAAGAACTGTCTTAGCGAAAGCCTTCTTGAGGGGAAAGCTGTAACTCTGTGAGATGATTTCACAGAACACAAAGAAGTTTCTCAGAAAGCTTCTTTCTCTTTATTATCGGAGGATATTTCCTTTGGCCCTATGGTCTTCAAAGGGATCCGAAATATCTGTTCTCAGATTCCACAGAAATAATGCTAGCAAAGAGTTCCACGAAATACAGATGTAACTCTGTGAGATGAATTAACAGAACACTAAGCAGTTTCTCAGAAAGCTTCTTTCCAGATTTCATCTGAGGATATTTCCTTTTTCACCATAGCCCTCTATGGGCTTCCAAATATCACTTTGCCAATTCCACAAGAACTTCTTAACGAAAGGCTTCTTGAGGGGAAAGCTGTAACTCTGTGAGATGATTTAACAGAACAGCAAGAAGTTTCTCAGAAAGCTTTTTTCTCTTTGGTATCGGAGGATATTTCCTTTGTCCCTGTAGTCTTCAAGGGGATCCGAAATATCTGTTCTCAGATTCCACAGAAATAAGGCTAGCAAAGAGATCCACGAAATACTGATGTAACTCTGTGAGGTGAATTAACAGAACACTAAGCAGTTTCTCAGAAAGCTTCTTTCCAGAAATCATCTGAGGATATTTCCTTTGTCACCATAGCCCTCTATGGGCTTCCAAATATCACTTTGCCAATTCCACAAGAACTGTCTTAGCGAAAGCCTTCTTGAGGGGAAAGCTGAAACTCTGTGAGGTGATTTCACAGAACACAAAGAAGTTTCTCAGAAAGCTTCTTTCTCTTTGTATCGGAGGATATTTCCTTTGGCCCTATGGTCTTCAAAGGGATCCGAAATATCTGTTCTCAGATTCCACAGAAATAAGGCTAGCAAAGAGATCCACGAAATACAGATGTAACTCTGTGCGATGAATTAACAGAACACTAAGCAGTTTCTCAGAAAGCTTCTTTCCAGATTTCATCTGAGGATATTTCCTTTTTCACCATAGCCCTCTATGGGCTTCCAAATATCACTTTGCCAATTCCACAAGAACTGTCTTAGCGAAAGGTTTCTTGAGGGGAAAGCTGTAACTCTTCGAGGTGAATTAACAGAACACAAAGAAGTTTCTCAGAAAGCTTCTTTCTCTTTATTATCGGAGGATATTTCTTTTGTCCCTATAGTCTTCAAAGGGATCTGAAATATCTGTTCTCAGATTCCTCAGAAATAAGGCTAGCAAAGAGATCCACGAAATACAGATGTAACTCTGTGAGATGAATTAACAGAACACTAAGCAGTTTCTCAGAAAGCTTCTTTCCACATTTCATCTGAGGATATTTCCTTTTTCACCATAGCCCTCTATGGGCTTCCAAATATCACTTTGCCAATTCCACAAGAACTGTCTTAGCGAAAGGCTTCTTGAGGGGAAAGCTGTAACTCTGTGAGATGATTTCACAGAACACAAAGAAGGTTCTCAGAAAGCTTCTTTCTCTTTGTTATCGGAGGATATTTCCTTTGGCCCAATAGTCTTCAAAGGGATCCGAAATATCTGTTCTCAGATTCCACAGAAATAAGGCTAGCAAAGAGATCCACGAAATACAGATGTAACTCTGTGAGATGAATTAACAGAACACTAAGCAGTTTCTCAGAAAGCTTCTTTCCAGATTTCATCTGAGGATATTTCTTTTTTCACCATAGCCCTCTATGGGCTTCCAAATATCAGTTTGCCAATTCCACAAGAACTGTCTTAGCGAAAGGCTTTAGAGGGCAAAGCTGTAACTCTGTGAGATGATTTCACAGAACACAAAGAAGTTTCTCAGAAAGCTTCTTTCTCTTTGTTATCGGAGGATATTTCCTTTGGCCCTATGGTCTTCAAAGGGATCCGAAATATCTGTTCTCAGATTCCACAGAAATAAGGCTAGCAAAGAGATCCACGAAATACAGATGTAACTCTGTGAGATGAATTAACAGAACACTAAGCAGTTTCTCAGAAAGCTTCTTTCCAGATTTCATCTGAGGATATTTCCTTTTTCACCATAGCCCTCTATGGGCTTCCAAATATCACTTTGCCAATTCCACAAGAACTTCTTAACGAAAGGCTTCTTGAGGGAAAAGCTGTAACTCTGTGAGATGATTTCACAGAACAGAAAGAAGTTTCTCAGAAAGCTTCTTTCTCTTTGTTGTCGGAGGATATTTCCTTTGGCCCTATAGTCTTCAAAGGGATCCCAAATATCTGTTCTCAAATTCCACAGAAATAAGGTTAGCAAAGAGATCCTCGAAATACAGATGTAACTCTGTGAGATGAATTAACAGAACACTAAGCAGTTTCTCAGAAAGCTTCTTTCCAGATTTCATCTGAGGATATTTCCTTTTTCACCATAGCCCTCTATGGGCTTCCAAATATCACTTTGCCAATTCCACAAGAACAGTCTTAGCGAAAGACTTCTTGAGGGGAAAGCTGTAACTCTGTGAGATGATTTCACAGAACACAAAGAAGTTTCTCAGAAAGCTTCTTTCTCTTTGTTATCGGAGGATATTTCCTTTGTCCCTGTAGTCTTCAAAGGGATCCGAAAAATCTGTTCTCAGATTCCACAGAAATAAGGCTAGCAAAGAGATCCACGAAATACAGATGTAACTCTGTGAGATGAATTAACAGAACACTAAGCAGTTTCTCAGAAAGCTTCTTTCCAGATTTCGTCTGAGGATATTTCCTTTTTCACCATAGCCCTCTATGGGCTTCCAAATATCACTTTCCCAATTCCACAAGAACTGTCTTAGCGAAAGGCTTCTTGAGGTGAAAGCTGTAACTCTGTGAGATGATTTCACAGAACACAAAGAAGTTTCTCAGAAAGGTTCTTTCTCTTTGTTATCGGAGGATATTTCCTTTGGCCCTATAGTCTCCAAGGAGATCTGAAATATCTGTTCTCAGATTCCACAGAAATAAGGCTAGCAAAGAGATCCACGAAATACAGATGTAACTCTGTGAGATGAATTAACAGAACACTAAGCAGTTTCTCAGAAAGCTTCTTTCCAGATTTCATCTGAGGATATTTCCTTTTTCACCAAAGCCCTCTAAGGGCTTCCAAATATCACTTTGCCTATTCCACAAGAACTGTCTTAGCGAAAGGCTTCTTGATGGGAAAGCTGTAACTCAGTGAGATGATTTCACAGAACACAAAGTAGGTTCTCAGAAGGCTTCTTTCTCTTTGTTATCGGAGGATATTTCCTTTGTCCCTGTAGTCTTCAAAGGGATCCGAAATATCTGTTCTCAGATTCCACAGAAATAAGGCTAGCAAAGAGATCCACGAAATACAGATGTAACTCTGTGAGGTGAATTAACAGAACACTAAGCAGTTTCTCAGAAAGCTTCTTTCCAGAAATCATCTGAGGATATTTCCTTTTTCAACATAGCCCTCTACGAGCTTCCAAATATCAGTTTGCCAATTCCACAAGAACTGTCTTAGCGAAAGCCTTCTTGAGGGGAAAGCGGTAACTCTGTGAGATGATTTCACAGAACACAAAGAAGTTTCTCAGAAAGCTTCTTTCTCTTTATTATCGGAGGATATTTCCTTTGGCCCTATGGTCTTCAAAGGGATCCGAAATATCTGTTCTCAGATTCCACAGAAATAAGGCTAGCAAAGAGTTCCACGAAATACAGATGTAACTCTGTGAGATGAATTAACAGAACACTAAGCAGTTTCTCAGAAAGCTTCTTTCCAGATTTCATCTGAGGATATTTCCTTTTTCACCATAGCCCTCTATGGGCTTCCAAATATCACTTTGCCAATTCCACAAGAACTTCTTAACGAAAGGCTTCTTGAGGGGAAAGCTGTAACTCTGTGAGATGATTTCACAGAACACAAAGAAGTTTCTCAGAATGCTTCTTTCTCTTTGTTATCGGAGGATATTTCCTTTGTCCCTGTAGTCTTCAAAGGGATCCGAAATATCTGTTCTCAGATTCCACAGAAATAAGGCTAGCAAGGAGATCCACGACATACAGATGTAACTCTGTGAGATGAATTAACAGAACACTAAGCAGTTTCTCAGAAAGCTTCTTTCCAGATTTCGTCTGCGGATATTTCCTTTTTCACCATAGTCCTCTATGAGCTTCCAAATATCACTTTGCCAATTCCACAAGAACTGTCTTAGCGAAAGGCTTCTTGAGGGGAAAGCTGTAACTCTGTGAGATGATTTCACAGAACACAAAGAAGTTTCTCAGAAAGCTTCTTTCTCTTTGTATCGGAGGATATTTCCTTTGGCCCTATAGTCTTCAAAGGGATCCGAAATATCTGTTCTCAGATTCCACAGAAATAAGGCTAGCAAAGAGATCCACGAAATACAGATGTAACTCTGTGAGACGAATTAAGAGAACACTAAGCAGTTTCTCAGAAAGCTTCTTTCCAGATTTCATCTGAGGATATTTCCTTTTTCACCATAGCCCTCTATGGGCTTCCAAATATCACTTTGCCAATTCCACAAGAACAGTCTTAGCGAAAGACTTCTTGAGGGGAAAGCTGTAACTCTGTGAGATGATTTAACAGAACACAAAGAAGTTTCGCAGAAAGCTTCTTTCTCTTTGTTATCGGAGGATATTTCCTTTGGCCCTGTAGTCTTCAAAGGGATCCGAAAAATCTGTTCTCAGTTTCCACAGAAATAAGGCTAGCAAAGAGATCCACGAAATACAGATGTAACTCTGTGAGATGAATTAACAGAACACTAAGCAGTTTCTCAGAAAGCTTCTTTCCACATTTCGTCTGAGGATATTTCCTTTTTCACCATAGCCCTCTATGGGCTTCCAAATATCACTTTGCCAATTTCACAAGAACAGTCTTAGCGAAAGACTTCTTGAGGCGAAAGCTGTAACTCTGTGAGATGATTTCACACAACACAAAGAAGTTTCTCAGAAAGCTTTTTTCTCTTTGGTATCGGAGGATATTTCCTTTGTCCCTGTAGTCTTCAAGGGGATCCGAAATATCTGTTCTCAGATTCCACAGAAATAAGGCTAGCAAAGAGTTCCACGAAATACTGATGTAACTCTGTGAGGTGAATTAACAGAACACTAAGCAGTTTCTCAGAAAGCTTCTTTCCAGAAATCATCTGAGGATATTTCCTTTGTCACCATAGCCCTCTATGGGCTTCCAAATATCACTTTGCCAATTCCACAAGAACTGTCTTAGCGAAAGCCTTCTTGAGGGGAAAGCTGAAACTCTGTGAGGTGATTTCACAGAACACAAAGAAGTTTCTCAGAAAGCTTCTTTCTCTTTGTATCGGAGGATATTTCCTTTGGCCCTATGGTCTTCAAAGGGATCCGAAATATCTGTTCTCAGATTCCACAGAAATAAGGCTAGCAAAGAGATCCACGAAATACAGATGTAACTCTGTGCGATGAATTAACAGAACACTAAGAAGTTTCTCAGAAAGCTTCTTTCCAGATTTCATCTGAGGATATTTCCTTTTTCACCATAGCCCTCTATGGGCTTCCAAATATCACTTTGCCAATTCCACAAGAACTGTCTTAGCGAAAGGCTTCTTGAGGGGAAAGCTGTAACTCTTCGAGGTGATTTAACAGAACACAAAGAAGTTTCTCAGAAAGCTTCTTTCTCTTTATTATCGGAGGATATTTCTTTTGTCCCTATAGTCTTCAAAGGGATCTGAAATATCTGTTCTCAGATTCCTCAGAAATAAGGCTAGCAAAGAGATCCACGAAATACAGATGTAACTCTGTGAGATGAATTAACAGAACACTAAGCAGTTTCTCAGAAAGCTTCTTTCCAGATTTCATCTGAGGATATTTCCTTTTTCACCATAGCCCTCTATGGGCTTCCAAATATCAGTTTGCCAATTCCACAAGAACTGTCTTAGCGAAAGGGTTTAGAGGGCAAAGCTGTAACTCTGTGAGATGATTTCACAGAACACAAAGAAGTTTCTCAGAAAGCTTCTTTCTCTTTGTTATCGGAGGATATTTCCTTTGGCCCTATGGTCTTCAAAGGGATCCGAAATATCTGTTCTCAGATTCCACAGAAATAAGGCTAGCAAAGAGATCCACGAAATACAGATGTAACTCTGTGAGATGAATTAACAGAACACTAAGCAGTTTCTCAGAAAGCTTCTTTCCAGATTTCATCTGAGGATATTTCCTTTTTCAACATAGCCCTCTATGGGCTTCCAAATATCACTTTGCCAATTCCACAAGAACTTCTTAACGAAAGGCTTCTTGAGGGGAAAGCTGTAACTCTGTGAGATGATTTAACAGAACAGAAAGAAGTTTCTCAGAAAGCTTCTTTCTCTTTGTTGTCGGAGGATATTTCCTTTGGCCCTATAGTCTTCAAAGGGATCCCAAATATCTGTTCTCAAATTCCACAGAAATAAGGTTAGCAAAGAGATCCTCGAATTACAGATGTAACTCTGTGAGATGAATTAACAGAACACTAAGCAGTTTCTCAGAAAGCTTCTTTCCAGATTTCATCTGAGGATATTTCCTTTTTCACCATAGCCCTCTATGGGCTTCCAAATATCACTTTGCCAATTCCACAAGAACAGTCTTAGCGAAAGACTTCTTGAGGGGAAAGCTGTAACTCTGTGAGATGATTTCACAGAACACAAAGAAGTTTCTCAGAAAGCTTCTTTCTCTTTGTTATCGGAGGATATTTCCTTTGTCCCTGTAGTCTTCAAAGGGATCCGAAAAATCTGTTCTCAGATTCCACAGAAATAAGGCTAGCAAAGAGATCCACGAAATACAGATGTAACTCTGTGAGATGAATTAACAGAACACTAAGCAGTTTCTCAGAAAGCTTCTTTCCAGATTTCGTCTGAGGATATTTCCTTTTTCATTATAGCCCTCTATGTTCTTCCAAATATCACTTTCCCAATTCCACAAGAACTGTATTAGCGAAAGGCTTCTTGAGGTGAAAGCTGTAACTCTGTGAGATGATTTCACAGAACACAAAGAAGTTTCTCAGAAAGCTTCTTTCTCTTTGTTATCGGAGGATATTTCCTTTGGCCCTATAGTCTCCAAGGGGATCTGAAATATCTGTTCTCATATTCCACAGAAATAAGGCTAGCAAAGAGATCCACGAAATACAGATGTAACTCTGTGAGATGAATTAACAGAACACTAAGCAGTTTCTCAGAAAGCTTCTTTCCAGATTTCATCTGAGGATATTTCCTTTTTCAACATAGCCCTCTATGGGCTTCCAAATATCACTTTGCCAATTCCACAAGAACTTCTTAACGAAAGGCTTCTTGAGGGGAAAGCTGTAACTCTGTGAGATGATTTAACAGAACAGAAAGAAGTTTCTCAGAAAGCTTCTTTCTCTTTGTTGTCGGAGGATATTTCCTTTGGCCCTATAGTCTTCAAAGGGATCCCAAATATCTGTTCTCAAATTCCACAGAAATAAGGTTAGCAAAGAGATCCTCGAATTACAGATGTAACTCTGTGAGATGAATTAACAGAACACTAAGCAGTTTCTCAGAAAGCTTCTTTCCAGATTTCATCTGAGGATATTTCCTTTTTCACCATAGCCCTCTATGGGCTTCCAAATATCACTTTGCCAATTCCACAAGAACAGTCTTAGCGAAAGACTTCTTGAGGGGAAAGCTGTAACTCTGTGAGATGATTTCACAGAACACAAAGAAGTTTCTCAGAAAGCTTCTTTCTCTTTGTTATCGGAGGATATTTCCTTTGTCCCTGTAGTCTTCAAAGGGATCCGAAAAATCTGTTCTCAGATTCCACAGAAATAAGGCTAGCAAAGAGATCCACGAAATACAGATGTAACTCTGTGAGATGAATTAACAGAACACTAAGCAGTTTCTCAGAAAGCTTCTTTCCAGATTTCGTCTGAGGATATTTCCTTTTTCATTATAGCCCTCTATGTTCTTCCAAATATCACTTTCCCAATTCCACAAGAACTGTATTAGCGAAAGGCTTCTTGAGGTGAAAGCTGTAACTCTGTGAGATGATTTCACAGAACACAAAGAAGTTTCTCAGAAAGCTTCTTTCTCTTTGTTATCGGAGGATATTTCCTTTGGCCCTATAGTCTCCAAGGGGATCTGAAATATCTGTTCTCATATTCCACAGAAATAAGGCTAGTAAAGATCCAGGAAATACAGATGTAACTCTGTGAGATGAATTAACAGAACACTAAGCAGTTTCTCAGAAAGCTTCTTTCCAGATTTCATCTGAGGATATTTCCTTTTTCACCAAAGCCCTCTATGGGCTTCCTAATATCACTTTGCCTATTCCACAAGAACTGTCTTAGCGAAAGGCTTCTTGACGGGAAAGCTGTAACTCAGTGAGATGATTTCACAGAACACAAAGAAGTTTCTCAGAAAGCTTCTTTCTCTTTGTTATCGGAGGATCTTTCCTTTGGCCCTATAGTCTTAAGAGGGATCCGAAATATCTGTTCTCAGATTCCACAGAAATAAGGCTAGCAAAGAGATCCACGAAATACAGATGTAACTCTGTGAGATGAATTAACAGAACACTAAGCAGTTTCTCAGAAAGCTTCTTTCCAGATTTCATCTGAGGATATTTCCTTTTTCACCATAGCCCTCTAGGGGCTTCCAATTATCACTTTGCCAATTCCACAAGAACTGTCTTAGCGAAAGGCTTCTTGAGGGGAAAGCTGTAACTCTGTGAGATGATTTCACAGAACACAAAGTAGTTTCTCAGAAAGCTTCTTTCTCTTTGTTATCCGAGGATATTTCCTTTGGCCCTATGGTCTTCAAAGGGATCCGAAATATCTGTTCTCAGATTCCACAGAAATAAGGCTAGCAAAGAGTTCCACGAAATACAGATGTAACTCTGTGAGATGAATTAACAGAACACTAAGCAGTTTCTCAGAAAGCTTCTTTCCAGATTTCATCTGAGGATATTTCCTTTTTCACCATAGCCCTCTATGGGCTTCCAAATATCACTTTGCCAATTCCACAAGAAGTGCCTTAGCGAAAGGCTTCTTGAGAGGAAAGCTGTAACTCTGCGAGATGATTTCACAGAACACAAAGAAGTTTCTCAGAGAGCTTCTTTCTCTTTGTTATCGGAGGATACTTCCTTTGGCCCTATGGTCTTCAAAGGGATCCGAAATATCTGTTCTCAGATTCCACAGAAATAAGGCTAGCAAAGAGATCCACGAAATACAGATGTAACTCTGTGAGATGAATTAACAGACACTAAGCAGTTTCTCAGAAAGCTTCTTTCCAGATTTCATCTGAGGATATTTCCTTTTTCAACATAGCCCTCTATGGGCTTCCAAATATCACTTTGCCAATTCCACAAGAACTGTCTTAGCGAAAGGCTTCTTGAGGGGAAAGATGTAACTCTGTGAGGTGATTTCACAGAACACAAAGAAGTTTCTCAGAAAGCTTCTTTCTCTTTGTTATCGGAGGATATTTCTTTTGGCCCTATAGTCTTCAAAGGGATCCGAAATATCTGTTGTCAGATTCCACAGAAATAAGGCTAGCAAAGAGATCCACGAAATACAGATGTAACTCTGTGAGATGAATTAACAGAACACTAAGCAGTTTCTCAGAAAGCTTCTTTCCAGATTTCATCTGAGGACATTTCTTTTTTCACCATAGCCCTCTATGGGCTTCCAAATATCACTTTGCCAATTCCACAAGAACTGTCTTAGCGAAAGGCTTCTTGTAGGGAAAGCTGTAACTCTGTGAGATGATTTCACAGAACACAAAAAGTTTCTCAGAAAGCTTCTGTCTCTTTGTTATCGAAGGATATTTCCTTTGGCCCTATAGTCTCCAAAGGGATCCTAAATATCTGTTCTCAGATTCCACAGAAATAAGGCTAGCAAAGAGATCCACGAAATACAGATGTAACTCTGTGAGATGAATTAACAAATCACTAAGCAGTTTCTCAGAAAGCTTCCTTGCAGATTTCATCTGAGGATATTTCCTTTTTCACCATAGCCCTCTAAGGGCTTCCAAATATCACTTTGCCCATTCCACAAGAACTGTCTTAGCGAAAGGCTTCTTGAGGGGTAAGCTGTAACTCTGTGAGATGATTTCACAGAACACAAAGAAGTTTCTCAGAAAGCTTCTCTCTCTTTGTTATCGGAGGATATTTCCTTTGGCCCTATGGTCTTCAAAGGGATCCGAAATATCTGTTCTCAGATTCTACAGAAATAAAGCTAGCGAAGAGATCCACGAAATACAGATGTAACTCTGTGAGATGAATTAACAGAACACTAAGCAGTTTCTCAGAAAGCTTCTTTCCAGATTTCATCTGAGGATATTTCCTTTTTCACCGTAGCCCTCTATGGGCTTCCAAATATCACTTTGCCAATTCCACAAGAACTGTCTTAGCGAAAGGCTTCTTGAGGGGTAAGCTGTAACTCTGTGAGATGATTTCACAGAACACAAAGAAGTTTCTCAGAAAGCTTCTTTCTCTTTGTTATCGGAGGATATTTCCTTTGGCCCTATGGTCTTCAAAGGGATCCGAAATATCTGTTCTCAGATTCCACAGAAATAAGGCTAGCAAAGAGATCCACGAAATACAGATGTAACTCTGTGAGATGAATTAACAGAACACTAAGCAGTTTCTCAGAAAGCTTCTTTCCAGATTTCATCTGAGGATATTTCCTTTTTCACCATAGCCCTCTATGGGCTTCCAAATATCACTTTGCCAATTCCACAAGAACTTCTTAACGAAAGGCTTCTTGAGGGGAAAGCTGTAACTCTGTGAGATGATTTCACAGAACAGAAAGAAGTTTCTCAGAAAGCTTCTTTCTCTTTGTTGTCGGAGGATATTTCCTTTGGCCCTATAGTCTTCAAAGGGATCCCAAATATCTGTTCTCAAATTCCACAGAAATAAGGTTAGCAAAGAGATCCTCGAAATACAGATGTAACTCTGTGAGATGAATTAACAGAACACTAAGCAGTTTCTCAGAAAGCTTCTTTCCAGATTTCATCTGAGGATATTTCCTTTTTCACCATAGCCCTCTATGGGCTTCCAAATATCACTTTGCCAATTCCACAAGAACAGTCTTAGCGAAAGACTTCTTGAGGGGAAAGCTGTAACTCTGTGAGATGATTTCACAGAACACAAAGAAGTTTCTCAGAAAGCTTCTTTCTCTTTGTTATCGGAGGATATTTCCTTTGTCCCTGTAGTCTTCAAAGGGATCCGAAAAATCTGTTCTCAGATTCCACAGAAATAAGGCTAGCAAAGAGATCCACGAAATACAGATGTAACTCTGTGAGATGAATTAACAGAACACTAAGCAGTTTCTCAGAAAGCTTCTTTCCAGATTTCATCTGAGGATATTTCCTTTTTCACCAAAGCCCTCTATGGGCTTCCAAATATCACTTTGCCTATTCCACAAGAACTGTCTTAGCGAAAGGCTTCTTGATGGGAAAGCTGTAACTCAGTGAGATGATTTCACAGAACACAAAGTAGGTTCTCAGAAGGCTTCTTTCTCTTTGTTATCGGAGGATATTTCCTTTGTCCCTTTAGTCTTCAAAGGGATCCGAAATATCTGTTCTCAGATTCCACAGAAATAAGGCTAGCAAAGAGATCCACGAAATACAGATGTAACTCTGTGAGGTGAATTAACAGAACACTAAGCAGTTTCTCAGAAAGCTTCTTTCCAGAAATCATCTGAGGATATTTCCTTTTTCAACATAGCCCTCTACGAGCTTCCAAATATCAGTTTGCCAATTCCACAAGAACTGTCTTAGCAAAAGCCTTCTTGAGGGGAAAGCGGTAACTCTGTGAGATGATTTCACAGAACACAAAGAAGTTTCTCAGAAAGCTTCTTTCTCTTTATTATCGGAGGATATTTCCTTTGGCCCTATGGTCTTCAAAGGGATCCGAAATATCTGTTCTCAGATTCCACAGAAATAAGGCTAGCAAAGAGTTCCACGAAATACAGATGTAACTCTGTGAGATGAATTAACAGAACACTAAGCAGTTTCTCAGAAAGCTTCTTTCCAGATTTCATCTGAGGATATTTCCTTTTTCACCATAGCCCTCTATGGGCTTCCAAATATCACTTTGCCAATTCCACAAGAACTTCTTAACGAAAGGCTTCTTGAGGGGAAAGCTGTAACTC
Source organism: Macaca mulatta (assembly GCF_049350105.2). Taxonomy (NCBI): domain Eukaryota; kingdom Metazoa; phylum Chordata; class Mammalia; order Primates; family Cercopithecidae; genus Macaca; species Macaca mulatta. Next base: position 66,936,770 of record NC_133426.1, on the reverse strand, counting down.
TGTGAGATGATTTAACAGAACAGCAAGAAGTTTCTCAGAAAGCTTCTTTCTCTTTGTTGTCGGAGGATATTTCCTTTGGCCCTATAGTCTTCAAAGGGATCCGAAAAATCTGTTCTCAGATTCCACAGAAATAAGGCTAGCAAAGAGATCCACGAAATACAGATGTAACTCTGTGAGATGAATTAACAGAACACTAAGCAGTTTCTCAGAAAGCTTCTTTCCAGATTTCGTCTGAGGATATTTCCTTTTTCACCATAGCCCTCTATGGGCTTCCAAATATCACTTTCCCAATTCCACAAGAACTGTCTTAGCGAAAGGCTTCTTGAGGTGAAAGCTGTAACTCTGTGAGATGATTTCACAGAACACAAAGAAGTTTCTCAGAAAGCTTCTTTCTCTTTGTTATCGGAGGATATTTCCTTTGGCCCTATAGTCTCCAAAGGGATCTGAAATATCTGTTCTCAGATTCCTCAGAAATAAGGCTAGTAAAGAGATCCAGGAAATACAGATGTAACTCTGTGAGATGAATTAAGAGAACACTAAGCAGTTTCTCAGAAAGCTTCTTTCCAGATTTCATCTGAGGATATTTCCTTTTTCACCACAGCCCTCTATGGGCTTCCAAATATCACTTTGCCAATTCCACAAGAACTGTCTTAGCGAAAGGCTTTAGAGGGCAAAGCTGTAACTCTGTGAGATGATTTCACAGAACACAAAGAAGTTTCTCAGAATGCTTCTTTCTCTTTGTTATCGGAGGATATTTCCTTTGTCCCTGTAGTCTTCAAAGGGATCCGAAATATCTGTTCTCAGATTCCACAGAAATAAGGCTAGCAAGGAGATCCACGACATACAGATGTAACTCTGTGAGATGAATTAACAGAACACTAAGCAGTTTCTCAGAAAGCTTCTTTCCAGATTTCGTCTGCGGATATTTCGTTTTTCACCATAGTCCTCTATGAGCTTCCAAATATCACTTTGCCAATTCCACAAGAACTGTCTTAGCGAAAGGCTTCTTGAGGGGAAAGCTGTAACTCTGTGAGATGATTTCACAGAACACAAAGAAGTTTCTCAGAAAGCTTCTTTCTCTTTGTATCGGAGGATATTTCCTTTGGCCCTATAGTCTTCAAAGGGATCCGAAATATCTGTTCTCAGATTCCACAGAAATAAGGCTAGCAAAGAGATCCACGAAATACAGATGTAACTCTGTGAGATGAATTAACAGAACACTAAGCAGTTTCTCAGAAAGCTTCTTTCCAGATTTCGTCTGAGGATATTTCCTTTTTCACCATAGCCCTCTATGGGCTTCCAAATATCACTTTCCCAATTCCACAAGAACTGTCTTAGCGAAAGGCTTCTTGAGGTGAAAGCTGTAACTCTGTGAGATGATTTCACAGAACACAAAGAAGTTTCTCAGAAAGCTTCTTTCTCTTTGTTATCGGAGGATATTTCCTTTGGCCCTATAGTCTCCAAAGGGATCTGAAATATCTGTTCTCAGATTCCTCAGAAATAAGGCTAGTAAAGAGATCCAGGAAATACAGATGTAACTCTGTGAGATGAATTAACAGAACACTAAGCAGTTTCTCAGAAAGCTTCTTTCCAGATTTCATCTGAGGATATTTCCTTTTTCACCACAGCCCTCTATGGGCTTCCAAATATCACTTTGCCAATTCCACAAGAACTGTCTTAGCGAAAGGCTTTAGAGGGCAAAGCTGTAACTCTGTGAGATGATTTCACAGAACACAAAGAAGTTTCTCAGAATGCTTCTTTCTCTTTGTTATCGGAGGATATTTCCTTTGTCCCTGTAGTCTTCAAAGGGATCCGAAATATCTGTTCTCAGATTCCACAGAAATAAGGCTAGCAAGGAGATCCACGACATACAGATGTAACTCTGTGAGATGAATTAACAGAACACTAAGCAGTTTCTCAGAAAGCTTCTTTCCAGATTTCGTCTGCGGATATTTCGTTTTTCACCATAGTCCTCTATGAGCTTCCAAATATCACTTTGCCAATTCCACAAGAACTGTCTTAGCGAAAGGCTTCTTGAGGGGAAAGCTGTAACTCTGTGAGATGATTTCACAGAACACAAAGAAGTTTCTCAGAAAGCTTCTTTCTCTTTGTATCGGAGGATATTTCCTTTGGCCCTATAGTCTTCAAAGGGATCCGAAATATCTGTTCTCAGATTCCACAGAAATAAGGCTAGCAAAGAGATCCACGAAATACAGATGTAACTCTGTGAGATGAATTAACAGAACACTAAGCAGTTTCTCAGAAAGCTTCTTTCCAGATTTCGTCTGAGGATATTTCCTTTTTCACCATAGCCCTCTATGGGCTTCCAAATATCACTTTCCCAATTCCACAAGAACTGTCTTAGCGAAAGGCTTCTTGAGGTGAAAGCTGTAACTCTGTGAGATGATTTCACAGAACACAAAGAAGTTTCTCAGAAAGCTTCTTTCTCTTTGTTATCGGAGGATATTTCCTTTGGCCCTATAGTCTCCAAAGGGATCTGAAATATCTGTTCTCAGATTCCTCAGAAATAAGGCTAGTAAAGAGATCCAGGAAATACAGATGTAACTCTGTGAGATGAATTAACAGAACACTAAGCAGTTTCTCAGAAAGCTTCTTTCCAGATTTCATCTGAGGATATTTCCTTTTTCACCACAGCCCTCTATGGGCTTCCAAATATCACTTTGCCAATTCCACAAGAACTGGCTTAGCGAAAGGCTTTAGAGGGCAAAGCTGTAACTCTGTGAGATGATTTCACAGAACACAAAGAAGTTTCTCAGAATGCTTCTTTCTCTTTATTATCGGAGGATATTTCCTTTGTCCCTGTAGTCTTCAAAGGGATCCGAAATATCTGTTCTCAGATTCCACAGAAATAAGGCTAGCAAGGAGATCCACGACATACAGATGTAACTCTGTGAGATGAATTAACAGAACACTAAGCAGTTTCTCAGAAAGCTTCTTTCCAGATTTCGTCTGCGGATATTTCGTTTTTCACCATAGTCCTCTATGAGCTTCCAAATATCACTTTGCCAATTCCACAAGAACTGTCTTAGCAAAAGGCTTCTTGAGGGGAAAGCTGTAACTCTGTGAGATGATTTCACAGAACACAAAGAAGTTTCTCAGAAAGCTTCTTTCTCTTTGTATCGGAGGATATTTCCTTTGGCCCTATAGTCTTCAAAGGGATCCGAAATATCTGTTCTCAGATTCCACAGAAATAAGGCTAGCAAAGAGATCCACGAAATACAGATGTAACTCTGTGAGACGAATTAAGAGAACACTAAGCAGTTTCTCAGAAAGCTTCTTTCCAGATTTCATCTGAGGATATTTCCTTTTTCACCATAGCCCTCTATGGGCTTCCAAATATCACTTTGCCAATTCCACAAGAACAGTCTTAGCGAAAGACTTCTTGAGGGGAAAGCTGTAACTCTGTGAGATGATTTAACAGAACACAAAGAAGTTTCGCAGAAAGCTTCTTTCTCTTTGTTATCGGAGGATATTTCCTTTGGCCCTGTAGTCTTCAAAGGGATCCGAAAAATCTGTTCTCAGTTTCCACAGAAATAAGGCTAGCAAAGAGATCCACGAAATACAGATGTAACTCTGTGAGATGAATTAACAGAACACTAAGCAGTTTCTCAGAAAGCTTCTTTCCACATTTCGTCTGAGGATATTTCCTTTTTCACCATAGCCCTCTATGGGCTTCCAAATATCACTTTGCCAATTTCACAAGAACAGTCTTAGCGAAAGACTTCTTGAGGGGAAAGCTGTAACTCTGTGAGATGATTTCACACAACACAAAGAAGTTTCTCAGAAAGCTTTTTTCTCTTTGGTATCGGAGGATATTTCCTTTGTCCCTGTAGTCTTCAAGGGGATCCGAAATATCTGTTCTCAGATTCCACAGAAATAAGGCTAGCAAAGAGCTCCACGAAATACTGATGTAACTCGGTGAGGTGAATTAACAGAACACTAAGCAGTTTCTCAGAAAGCTTCTTTCCAGAAATCATCTGAGGATATTTCCTTTGTCACCATAGCCCTCTATGGGCTTCCAAATATCACTTTGCCAATTCCACAAGAACTGTCTTAGCGAAAGCCTTCTTGAGGGGAAAGCTGAAACTCTGTGAGGTGATTTCACAGAACACAAAGAAGTTTCTCAGAAAGCTTCTTTCTCTTTGTATCGGAGGATATTTCCTTTGGCCCTATGGTCTTCAAAGGGATCCGAAATATCTGTTCTCAGATTCCACAGAAATAAGGCTAGCAAAGAGATCCACGAAATACAGATGTAACTCTGTGCGATGAATTAACAGAACACTAAGAAGTTTCTCAGAAAGCTTCTTTCCAGATTTCATCTGAGGATATTTCCTTTTTCACCATAGCCCTCTATGGGCTTCCAAATATCACTTTGCCAATTCCACAAGAACTGTCTTAGCGAAAGGCTTCTTGAGGGGAAAGCTGTAACTCTTCGAGGTGATTTAACAGAACACAAAGAAGTTTCTCAGAAAGCTTCTTTCTCTTTATTATCGGAGGATATTTCTTTTGTCCCTATAGTCTTCAAAGGGATCTGAAATATCTGTTCTCAGATTCCTCAGAAATAAGGCTAGCAAAGAGATCCACGAAATACAGATGTAACTCTGTGAGATGAATTAACAGAACACTAAGCAGTTTCTCAGAAAGCTTCTTTCCAGATTTCATCTGAGGATATTTCTTTTTTCACCATAGCCCTCTATGGGCTTCCAAATATCAGTTTGCCAATTCCACAAGAACTGTCTTAGCGAAAGGCTTCTTGTAGGGAAAGCTGTAACTCTGTGAGATGATTTCACAGAACAGAAAGAAGTTTCTCAGAAAGCTTCTGTCTCTTTGTTATCGAAGGATATTTCCTTTGGCCCTATAGTCTCCAAAGGGATCCTAAATATCTGTTCTCAGATTCCACAGAAATAAGGCTAGCAAAGAGATCCACGAAATACAGATGTAACTCTGTGAGATGAATTAACAGATCACTAAGCAGTTTCTCAGAAAGCTTCCTTGCAGATTTCATCTGAGGATATTTCCTTTTTCACCATAGCCCTCTAAGGGCTTCCAAATATCACTTTGCCCATTCCACAAGAACTGTCTTAGCGAAAGGCTTCTTGAGGGGTAAGCTGTAACTCTGTGAGATGATTTCACAGAACACAAAGAAGTTTCTCAGAAAGCTTCTCTCTCTTTGTTATCGGAGGATATTTCCTTTGGCCCTATGGTCTTCAAAGGGATCCGAAATATCTGTTCTCAGATTCTACAGAAATAAAGCTAGCGAAGAGATCCACGAAATACAGATGTAACTCTGTGAGATGAATTAACAGAACACTAAGCAGTTTCTCAGAAAGCTTCTTTCCAGATTTCATCTGAGGATATTTCCTTTTTCACCGTAGCCCTCTATGGGCTTCCAAATATCATTTTGCCAATTCCACAAGAACTGCCTTAGCGAAAGGCTTTTTGAGGGGTATGCTGTAACTCAGTGAGATGATTGCACAGAACACAAAGAAGTTTCTCAAAAAGATTCTTTCCCTTTGTTATGGGAGGATATTTCTTTGGCCCTATGGTCTTCAAAGGGATCCGAAATATCTCTTCTCAGATTCCACAAAAATAAGGCTAGCAAAGAGATCCACGAAATACAGATGTAACTCTGTGAGTTGAATTAACAGAACAGTAAGCAGTTTCTCAGAAAGCTTCTTTCCAGATTTCATCTGAGGATATTTCCTTTTTCACCATAGCCCTCTATGGGCTTCCAAATATCACTTTGCCAATTCCACAAGAACTGTCTTAGCGAAAGGCTTTCTGAGGGGAAAGCTGTAACTCTGTGAGATGATTTCACAGAACACAAAGAAGTTTCTCAGAAAGCTTCTTTCTCTTTGTTATCGGAGGATATTTCCTTTGGCCCTATAGTCTCCAAAGGGATCCGAAATATCTGTTCTCAGATTCCACAGAAATAAGGCTAGAAAAGAGATCCACGAAATACAGATGTAACTCTGTGAGATGAATTAACAGAACACTAAGCAGTTTCTCAGAAAGCTTCTTTCCAGATTTCATCTGAGGATATTTCCTTTTTCACCGTAGCCCTCTATGGGCTTCCAAATATCATTTTGCCAATTCCACAAGAACTGTCTTAGCGAAAGGCTTTTTGAGGGGTAAGCTGTAACTCAGTGAGATGATTTCACAGAACACAAAGAAGTTTCTCAGAAAGATTCTGTCTCTTTGTTATGGGAGGATATTTCCTTTGGCCCTATGGTCTTCAAAGGGATCCGAAATATCTCTTCTCAGAATCCACAGAAATAAGGCTAGCAAAAAGATCCAGGAAATACAGATGTAACTCTGTGAGATGAATTAACAGAACACTAAGCAGTTTCTCAGAAAGCTTCTTTCCAGATTTCATCTGAGGAAATTTCCTTCTTCACCATAGCCCTCTATGGGCCTCCAAATATCACTTTGCCAGTTCCACAAGAACTGTCTTCGCGAAAGGCTTCTTGAGGGGAAAGCTGTAACTCTGTGAGATGATTTCACAGAACACTAAGAAGTTTCTCAGAAAGCTTCTTTCTCTTTGTTATCGGAGGATATTTCCTTTGGCCCTATAGTCTTAAGAGGGATCCGAAATATCTGTTCTCAGATTCCACAGAAATAAGGCTAGCAAAGAGATCCACGAAATACAGATGTAACTCTGTGAGATGAATTAACAGAACACTAAGCAGTTTCTCAGAAAGCTTCTTTCCAGATTTCGTCTGAGGATATTTCGTTTTTCACCATAGCCCTCTATGGACTTCCAAATATCACTTTCCCAATTCCACAAGAACTGTCTTAGCGAAAGGCTTCTTGAGGTGAAAGCTGTAACTCTGTGAGATGATTTCACAGAACACAAAGAAGTTTCTCAGAAAGCTTCTTTCTCTTTGTTATCGGAGGATATTTCCTTTGGCCCTATAGTCTCCAAGGGGATCTGAAATATCTGTTCTCATATTCCACAGAAATAAGGCTAGTAAAGATCCAGGAAATACAGATGTAACTCTGTGAGATGAATTAACAGAACACTAAGCAGTTTCTCAGAAAGCTTCTTTCCAGATTTCATCTGAGGATATTTCCTTTTTCACCACAGCCCTCTATGGGCTTCCAAATATCACTTTGCCAATTCCACAAGAACTGTCTTAGCGAAAGGCTTTAGAGGGCAAAGCTGTAACTCTGTGAGATGATTTCACAGAACACAAAGAAGTTTCTCAGAAAGCTTCTTTCTCTTTGTTATCGGAGGATATTTCCTTTGGCCCTATGGTCTTCAAAGGGATCCGAAATATCTGTTCTCAGATTCCACAGAAATAAGGCTAGCAAAGAGATCCACGAAATACAGATGTAACTCTGTGAGATGAATTAACAGAACACTAAGCAGTTTCTCAGAAAGCTTCTTTCCAGATTTCATCTGAGGATATTTCCTTTTTCACCTTAGCCCTCTATGGGCTTCCAATTATCACTTTGCCAATTCCACAAGAACTTCTTAACGAAAGGCTTCTTGAGGGGAAAGCTGTAACTCTGTGAGATGATTTAACAGAAAAGAAAGAAGTTTCTCAGAAAGCTTCTTTCTCTTTGTTTTCGGAGGATATTTCCTTTGGCCCTATAGTCTTCAAAGGGATCCGAAATATCTGTTCTCAAATTCCACAGAAATAAGGTTAGCAAAGAGATCCTCGAAATACAGATGTAACTTTTTGAGGTGAATTAACAGAACACTAAGCAGTTTCTCAGAAAGCTTCTTTCCAGATTTCATCTGAGGATATTTCCTTTTTCACCATAGCCCTCTATGGGCTTCCAAATATCACTTTGCCAATTCCACAAGAACTGTCTTAGCGAAAGGCTTCTTGAGGGGAAAGCTGTAACTCAGCGAGATGATTTCACAGAACACAAAGAAGTTTCTCAGAAAGCTTCTTTCTCTTTGTTATCCGAGGATATTTCCTTTGGCCCTATAGTCTTCAAAGGGATCCGAAATATCTGTTCTCAGATTCCACAGAAATAAGGCTAGCAAAGAGATCCACGAAATACAGATGTAACTCTGTGTGATGAATTAACAGAACACTAAGCAGTTTCTCAGAAAGCTTCTTTCCAGATTTCATCTGAGGATATTTGCTTTTTCACCATAGCCCTCTATCGGCTTCCAAATATCACTTTGCCAATTCCACAAGAACTGTCTTAGCGAAAGGCTTCTTCTAGGGAAAGCTGTAACTCTGTGAGATGATTTCACAGAACACAAAGAAGTTTCTCAGAAAGCTTCTCTCTCTTTGTTATCGGAGGATATTTCCTTTGGCCCTATAGTGTCCAAAGGGATCCGAAATATCTGTTCTCAGATTCCACAGAAAAAAGGCTAGCAAAGAGATCCACGAAATACAGATGTAACTCTGTGAGATGAATTAACAGAACAGTAAGCAGTTTCTCAGAAAGCTTCTTTCCAGATTTCATCTGAGGATATTTCCTTTTTCACCATAGCCCTCTATGGGCTTCCAAATATCACTTTGCCAATTCCACAAGAACTGTCTTAGCGAAAGGCTTCTTGAGGGGTAAGCTGTAACTCTGTGAGATGATTTCACAGAACACAAAGAAGTTTCTCAGAAAGCTTCTTTCTCTTTGTTATCGGAGGATATTTCCTTTGGCCCTATAGTCTCCAAAGGGATCCGAAATATCTGTTCTCAGATTCCACAGAAATAAGTCTAGCAAAGAGATCCAGGAAATACAGATGTAACTCTATGAGATGAATTAACAGAACACTAAGCAGTTTCTCAGAAAGCTTCTTTCCAGATTTCATCTGAGGATATTTCCTTTTTCACCATAGCCCTCTATGGGCTTCCAAATATCACTTTGCCAATTCCACAAGAACAGTCTTAGCGAAAGACTTCTTGAGGGGAAAGCTGTAACTCTGTGAGATGATTTCACAGAACACAAAGAAGTTTCTCAGAATGGTTCTTTCTCTTTGTTATCGGAGGATATTTCCTTTTTCCCTGTAGTCTTCAAAGGGATCCGAAATATCTGTTCTCAGATTCCACAGAAATAAGGCTAGCAAGGAGATCCACGACATACAGATGTAACTCTGTGAGATGAATTAACAGAACACTAAGCAGTTTCTCAGAAAGCTTCTTTCCAGATTTCGTCTGCGGATATTTCCTTTTTCACCATAGTCCTCTATGAGCTTCCAAATATCACTTTGCCAATTCCACAAGAACTGTCTTAGCGAAAGGCTTCTTGAGGGGAAAGCTGTAACTCTGTGAGATGATTTCACAGAACACAAAGAAGTTTCTCGGAAAGCTTCTTTCTGTTTGTATCCGAGGATATTTCCTTTGGCCCTATAGTCTTCAAAGGGATCCGAAATATCTGTTCTCAGATTCCACAGAAATAAGGCTAGCAAAGAGATCCACGAAATACAGATGTAACTCTGTGAGACGAATTAAGAGAACACTAAGCAGTTTCTCAGAAAGCTTCTTTCCAGATTTCATCTGAGGATATTTCCTTTTTCACCATAGCCCTCTATGGGCTTCCAAATATCACTTTGCCAATTCCACAAGAACAGTCTTAGCGAAAGACTTCTTGAGGGGAAAGCTGTAACTCTGTGAGATGATTTCACAGAACACAAAGAAGTTTCGCAGAAAGCTTCTTTCTCTTTGTTATCGGAGGATATTTCCTTTGTCCCTGTAGTCTTCAAAGGGATCCGAAAAATCTGTTCTCAGATTCCACAGAAATAAGGCTAGCAAAGAGATCCACGAAATACAGATGTAACTCTGTGAGATGAATTAACAGAACACTAAGCAGTTTCTCAGAAAGCTTCTTTCCGGATTTCGTCAGAGGATATTTCCTTTTTCACCATAGCCCTCTATGGGCTTCCAAATATCACTTTATCAATTCCACAAGAACTGTCTTAGCGAAAGGCTTCTTGAGGGGAAAGCTGTAACTCCGCGAGATGATTTCACAGAACACAAAGAAGTTTCTCAGAATGCTTCTTTCTCTTTGTTATCGGAGGATATTTCCTTTGGCCCTATGGTCTTCTAAGGGATCCGAAATATCTGTTCTCAGATTCCACAGAAATAAGGCTAGCAAAGAGATCCACGAAATACAGATGTAACTCTGTGAGATGAATTAACAGAACACTAAGCAGTTTCTCAGAAAGCTTCTTTCCAGAGTTCATCTCAGGATAATTCCTTTTTCACCATACCCTCTATGGGCTTCCAAATATCACCTTGCCAATTTCACAAGAACAGTCTTAGCGAAAGACTTCTTGAGGGGAAAGCTGTAACTCTGTGAGATGATTTCACACAACACAAAGAAGTTTCTCAGAAAGCTTCTTTCTCTTTGTTATCGGAGGATATTTCCTTTGTCCCTGTAGACTTCAAGGGGATCCGAAATATCTGTTCTCAGATTCCACAGAAATAAGGCTAGCAAAGAGATCCACGAAATACTGATGTAACTCTGTGAGGTGAATTAACAGAACACTAAGCAGTTTCTCAGAAAGCTTCTTTCCAGAAATCATCTGAGGATATTTCCTTTTTCACCATAGCCCTCTATGGGCTTCCAAATATCACTTTGCCAATTCCACAAGAACTGTCTTAGCGAAAGCCTTCTTGAGGAGAAAGCTGTAACTCTGTGAGGTGATTTCACAGAACACAAAGAAGTTTCTCAGAAAGCTTCTTTCTCTTTGTATCGGAGGATATTTCCTTTGGCCCTATAGTCTTCAAAGGGATCCGAAATATCTGTTCTCAGATTCCACAGAAATAAGGCTACCAAAGAGATCCACGAAATACAGATGTAACTCTGTGCGATGAATTAACAGAACACTAAGCAGTTTCTCAGAAAGCTTCTTCCAGATTTCATCTGAGGATATTTCCTTTTTCACCATAGCCCTCTATGGGCTTCCAAATATCACTTTGCCAATTCCACAAGAACTGTCTTAGCGAAAGGCTTCTTGAGGGGAAAGCTGTAACTCTTCGAGGTGATTTAACAGAACACAAAGAAGTTTCTCAGAAAGCTTCTTTCTCTTTGTTATCGGAGGATATTTCCTTTGGCCCTATAGTCTCCAAGGGGATCTGAAATATCTGTTCTCAGATTCCACAGAAATAAGGCTAGTAAAGAGATCCAGGAAATACAGATGTAACTCTGTGAGATGAATTAACAGAACACTAAGCAGTTTCTCAGAAAGCTTCTTTCCAGATTTCATCTGAGGATATTTCCGTTTTCACCAAAGCCCTCTATGGGCTTCCAAATATCACTTTGCCTATTCCACAAGAAATGTCTTAGCGAAAGGCTTCTTGAGGGGAAAGCTGTAACTCAGTGAGGTGATTTCACAGAACACAAAGAAGGTTCTCAGAAAGCTTCTTTCTCTTTGTTATCGGAGGATATTTCCTTTGTCCCTGTAGTCTTCAAAGGGATCCGAAATATCTGTTCTCAGATTCCACAGAAATAAGGCTAGCAAAGAGATCCACGAAATACAGATGTAACTCTGTGAGGTGAATTAACAGAACACTAAGCAGTTTCTCAGAAAGCTTCTTTCCAGAAATCATCTGAGGATATTTCCTTTTTCACCATAGCCCTCTATGAGCTTCCAAATATCACTTTGCCCATTCCACAAGAACTGTCTTAGCGAAAGGCTTCTTGAGGGGTAAGCTGTAACTCTGTGAGATGATTTCACAGAACACAAAGAAGTTTCTCAGAAAGCTTCTCTCTCTTTGTTATCGGAGGATATTTCCTTTGGCCCTATGGTCTTCAAAGGGATCCGAAATATCTGTTCTCAGATTCTACAGAAATAAAGCTAGCGAAGAGATCCACGAAATACAGATGTAACTCTGTGAGATGAATTAACAGAACACTAAGCAGTTTCTCAGAAAGCTTCTTTCCAGATTTCATCTGATGATATTTCCTTTTTCACCGTAGCCCTCTATGGGCTTCCAAATATCATTTTGCCAATTCCACAAGAACTGCCTTAGCGAAAGGCTTTTTGAGGGGTAAGCTGTAACTCAGTGAGATGATTGCACAGAACACAAAGAAGTTTCTCAAAAAGATTCTTTCCCTTTGTTATGGGAGGATATTTCTTTGGCCCTATGGTCTTCAAAGGGATCCGAAATATCTCTTCTCAGATTCCACAAAAATAAGGCTAGCAAAGAGATCCACGAAATACAGATGTAACTCTGTGAGTTGAATTAACAGAACAGTAAGCAGTTTCTCAGAAAGCTTCTTTCCAGATTTCATCTGAGGATATTTCCTTTTTCACCATAGCCCTCTATGGGCTTCCAAATATCACTTTGCCAATTCCACAAGAACTGTCTTAGCGAAAGGCTTTCTGAGGGGAAAGCTGTAACTCTGTGAGATGATTTCACAGAACACAAAGAAGTTTCTCAGAAAGCTTCTTTCTCTTTGTTATCGGAGGATATTTCCTTTGGCCCTATAGTCTCCAAAGGGATCCGAAATATCTGTTCTCAGATTCCACAGAAATAAGGCTAGAAAAGAGATCCACGAAATACAGATGTAACTCTGTGAGATGAATTAACAGAACACTAAGCAGTTTCTCAGAAAGCTTCTTTCCAGATTTCATCTGAGGATATTTCCTTTTTCACCGTAGCCCTCTATGGGCTTCCAAATATCATTTTGCCAATTCCACAAGAACTGTCTTAGCGAAAGGCTTTTTGAGGGGTAAGCTGTAACTCAGTGAGATGATTTCACAGAACACAAAGAAGTTTCTCAGAAAGATTCTGTCTCTTTGTTATGGGAGGATATTTCCTTTGGCCCTATGGTCTTCAAAGGGATCCGAAATATCTCTTCTCAGATTCCACAGAAATAAGGCTAGCAAAAAGATCCAGGAAATACAGATGTAACTCTGTGAGATGAATTAACAGAACACTAAGCAGTTTCTCAGAAAGCTTCTTTCCAGATTTCATCTGAGGAAATTTCCTTCTTCACCATAGCCCTCTATGGGCCTCCAAATATCACTTTGCCAGTTCCACAAGAACTGTCTTCGCGAAAGGCTTCTTGAGGGGAAAGCTGTAACTCTGTGAGATGATTTCACAGAACACTAAGAAGTTTCTCAGAAAGCTTCTTTCTCTTTGTTATCGGAGGATATTTCCTTTGGCCCTATAGTCTTAAGAGGGATCCGAAATATCTGTTCTCAGATTCCACAGAAATAAGGCTAGCAAAGAGATCCACGAAATACAGATGTAACTCTGTGAGATGAATTAACAGAACACTAAGCAGTTTCTCAGAAAGCTTCTTTCCAGATTTCGTCTGAGGATATTTCCTTTTTCACCATAGCCCTCTATGGACTTCCAAATATCACTTTCCCAATTCCACAAGAACTGTCTTAGCGAAAGGCTTCTTGAGGTGAAAGCTGTAACTCTGTGAGATGATTTCACAGAACACAAAGAAGTTTCTCAGAAAGCTTCTTTCTCTTTGTTATCGGAGGATATTTCCTTTGGCCCTATAGTCTCCAAAGGGATCTGAAATATCTGTTCTCAGATTCCTCAGAAATAAGGCTAGTAAAGAGATCCAGGAAATACAGATGTAACTCTGTGAGATGAATTAACAGAAGACTAAGCAGTTTCTCAGAAAGCTTCTTTCCAGATTTCATCTGAGGATATTTCCTTTTTCACCACAGCCCTCTATGGGCTTCCAAATATCACTTTGCCAATTCCACAAGAACTGTCTTAGCGAAAGGCTTTAGAGGGCAAAGCTGTAACTCTGTGAGATGATTTCACAGAACACAAAGAACTTTCTCAGAAAGCTTCTTTCTCTTTGTTATCGGAGGATATTTCCTTTGGCCCTATGGTCTTCAAAGGGATCCGAAATATCTGTTCTCAGATTCCACAGAAATAAGGCTAGCAAAGAGATCCACGAAATACAGATGTAACTCTGTGAGATGAATTAACAGAACACTAAGCAGTTTCTCAGAAAGCTTCTTTCCAGATTTCATCTGAGGATATTTCCTTTTTCACCTTAGCCCTCTATGGGCTTCCAATTATCACTTTGCCAATTCCACAAGAACTTCTTAACGAAAGGCTTCTTGAGGGGAAAGCTGTAACTCTGTGAGATGATTTAACAGAAAAGAAAGAAGTTTCTCAGAAAGCTTCTTTCTCTTTGTTTTCGGAGGATATTTCCTTTGGCCCTATAGTCTTCAAAGGGATCCGAAATATCTGTTCTCAAATTCCACAGAAATAAGGTTAGCAAAGAGATCCTCGAAATACAGATGTAACTTTTTGAGGTGAATTAACAGAACACTAAGCAGTTTCTCAGAAAGCTTCTTTCCAGATTTCATCTGAGGATATTTCCTTTTTCACCATAGCCCTCTATGGGCTTCCAAATATCACTTTGCCAATTCCACAAGAACTGTCTTAGCGAAAGGCTTCTTGAGGGGAAAGCTGTAACTCAGCGAGATGATTTCACAGAACACAAAGAAGTTTCTCAGAAAGCTTCTTTCTCTTTGTTATCCGAGGATATTTCCTTTGGCCCTATAGTCTTCAAAGGGATCCGAAATATCTGTTCTCAGATTCCACAGAAATAAGGCTAGCAAAGAGATCCACGAAATACAGATGTAACTCTGTGTGATGAATTAACAGAACACTAAGCAGTTTCTCAGAAAGCTTCTTTCCAGATTTCATCTGAGGATATTTGCTTTTTCACCATAGCCCTCTATCGGCTTCCAAATATCACTTTGCCAATTCCACAAGAAATGTCTTAGCGAAAGGCTTCTTCTAGGGAAAGCCGTAACTCTGTGAGATGATTTCACAGAACACAAAGAAGTTTCTCAGAAAGCTTCTCTCTCTTTGTTATCGGAGGATATTTCCTTTGGCCCTATAGTGTCCAAAGGGATCCGAAATATCTGTTCTCAGATTCCACAGAAAAAAGGCTAGCAAAGAGATCCACGAAATACAGATGTAACTCTGTGAGATGAATTAACAGAACAGTAAGCAGTTTCTCAGAAAGCTTCTTTCCAGATTTCATCTGAGGATATTTCCTTTTTCACCATAGCCCTCTATGGGCTTCCAAATATCACTTTGCCAATTCCACAAGAACTGTCTTAGCGAAAGGCTTCTTGAGGGGTAAGCTGTAACTCTGTGAGATGATTTCACAGAACACAAAGAAGTTTCTCAGAAAGCTTCTTTCTCTTTGTTATCGGAGGATATTTCCTTTGGCCCTATAGTCTCCAAAGGGATCCGAAATATCTGTTCTCAGATTCCACAGAAATAAGTCTAGCAAAGAGATCCAGGAAATACAGATGTAACTCTATGAGATGAATTAACAGAACACTAAGCAGTTTCTCAGAAAGCTTCTTTCCAGATTTCATCTGAGGATATTTCCTTTTTCACCATAGCCCTCTATGGGCTTCCAAATATCACTTTGCCAATTCCACAAGAACAGTCTTAGCGAAAGACTTCTTGAGGGGAAAGCTGTAACTCTGTGAGATGATTTCACAGAACACAAAGAAGTTTCTCAGAATGGTTCTTTCTCTTTGTTATCGGAGGATATTTCCTTTTTCCCTGTAGTCTTCAAAGGGATCCGAAATATCTGTTCTCAGATTCCACAGAAATAAGGCTAGCAAGGAGATCCACGACATGCAGATGTAACTCTGTGAGATGAATTAACAGAACACTAAGCAGTTCTCAGAAAGCTTCTTTCCAGATTTCGTCTGCGGATATTTCCTTTTTCACCATAGTCCTCTATGAGCTTCCAAATATCACTTTGCCAATTCCACAAGAACTGTCTTAGCGAAAGGCTTCTTGAGGGGAAAGCTGTAACTCTGTGAGATGATTTCACAGAACACAAAGAAGTTTCTCGGAAAGCTTCTTTCTGTTTGTATCCGAGGATATTTCCTTTGGCCCTATAGTCTTCAAAGGGATCCGAAATATCTGTTCTCAGATTCCACAGAAATAAGTCTAGCAAAGAGATCCACGAAATACAGATGTAACTCTGTGAGACGAATTAAGAGAACACTAAGCAGTTTCTCAGAAAGCTTCTTTCCAGATTTCATCTGAGGATATTTCCTTTTTCACCATAGCCCTCTATGGGCTTCCAAATATCACTTTGCCAATTCCACAAGAACAGTCTTAGCGAAAGACTTCTTGAGGGGAAAGCTGTAACTCTGTGAGATGATTTCACAGAACACAAAGAAGTTTCGCAGAAAGCTTCTTTCTCTTTGTTATCGGAGGATATTTCCTTTGTCCCTGTAGTCTTCAAAGGGATCCGAAAAATCTGTTCTCAGATTCCACAGAAATAAGGCTAGCAAAGAGATCCACGAAATACAGATGTAACTCTGTGAGATGAATTAACAGAACACTAAGCAGTTTCTCAGAAAGCTTCTTTCCGGATTTCGTCAGAGGATATTTCCTTTTTCACCATAGCCCTCTATGGGCTTCCAAATATCACTTTATCAATTCCACAAGAACTGTCTTAGCGAAAGGCTTCTTGAGGGGAAAGCTGTAACTCCGCGAGATGATTTCACAGAACACAAAGAAGTTTCTCAGAATGCTTCTTTCTCTTTGTTATCGGAGGATATTTCCTTTGGCCCTATGGTCTTCTAAGGGATCCGAAATATCTGTTCTCAGATTCCACAGAAATAAGGCTAGCAAAGAGATCCACGAAATACAGATGTAACTCTGTGAGATGAATTAACAGAACACTAAGCAGTTTCTCAGAAAGCTTCTTTCCAGAGTTCATCTCAGGATAATTCCTTTTTCACCATACCCTCTATGGGCTTCCAAATATCACCTTGCCAATTTCACAAGAACAGTCTTAGCGAAAGACTTCTTGAGGGGAAAGCTGTAACTCTGTGAGATGATTTCACACAACACAAAGAAGTTTCTCAGAAAGCTTCTTTCTCTTTGTTATCGGAGGATATTTCCTTTGTCCCTGTAGACTTCAAGGGGATCCGAAATATCTGTTCTCAGATTCCACAGAAATAAGGCTAGCAAAGAGATCCACGAAATACTGATGTAACTCTGTGAGGTGAATTAACAGAACACTAAGCAGTTTCTCAGAAAGCTTCTTTCCAGAAATCATCTGAGGATATTTCCTTTTTCACCATAGCCCTCTATGGGCTTCCAAATATCACTTTGCCAATTCCACAAGAACTGTCTTAGCGAAAGCCTTCTTGAGGAGAAAGCTGTAACTCTGTGAGGTGATTTCACAGAACACAAAGAAGTTTCTCAGAAAGCTTCTTTCTCTTTGTATCGGAGGATATTTCCTTTGGCCCTATAGTCTTCAAAGGGATCCGAAATATCTGTTCTCAGATTCCACAGAAATAAGGCTACCAAAGAGATCCACGAAATACAGATGTAACTCTGTGCGATGAATTAACAGAACACTAAGCAGTTTCTCAGAAAGCTTCTTCCAGATTTCATCTGAGGATATTTCCTTTTTCACCATAGCCCTCTATGGGCTTCCAAATATCACTTTGCCAATTCCACAAGAACTGTCTTAGCGAAAGGCTTCTTGAGGGGAAAGCTGTAACTCTTCGAGGTGATTTAACAGAACACAAAGAAGTTTCTCAGAAAGCTTCTTTCTCTTTGTTATCGGAGGATATTTCCTTTGGCCCTATAGTCTCCAAGGGGATCTGAAATATCTGTTCTCAGATTCCACAGAAATAAGGCTAGTAAAGAGATCCAGGAAATACAGATGTAACTCTGTGAGATGAATTAACAGAACACTAAGCAGTTTCTCAGAAAGCTTCTTTCCAGATTTCATCTGAGGATATTTCCGTTTTCACCAAAGCCCTCTATGGGCTTCCAAATATCACTTTGCCTATTCCACAAGAACTGTCTTAGCGAAAGGCTTCTTGAGGGGAAAGCTGTAACTCAGTGAGGTGATTTCACAGAACACAAAGAAGGTTCTCAGAAAGCTTCTTTCTCTTTGTTATCGGAGGATATTTCCTTTGTCCCTGTAGTCTTCAAAGGGATCCGAAATATCTGTTCTCAGATTCCACAGAAATAAGGCTAGCAAAGAGATCCACGAAATACAGATGTAACTCTGTGAGGTGAATTAACAGAACACTAAGCAGTTTCTCAGAAAGCTTCTTTCCAGAAATCATCTGAGGATATTTCCTTTTTCACCATAGCCCTCTATGAGCTTCCAAATATCACTTTGCCAATTCCACAAGAACTGTCTTAGCGAAAGCCTTCTTCAGGGGAAAGCTGTAACTCTGTGAGATGATTTCACAGAACACAAAGAAGTTTCTCAGAAAGCTTCTTTCTCTTTATTATCGGAGGATATTTCTTTTGTCTCTATAGTCTTCAAAGGGATCTGAAATATCTGTTCTCAGATTCCTCAGAAATAAGGCTAGCAAAGAGATCCACGAAATACAGATGTAACTCTGTGAGATGAATTAACAGAACACTAAGCAGTTTCTCAGAAAGCTTCTTTCCACATTTCATCTGAGGATATTTCCTTTTTCACCATAGCCCTCTATGGGCTTCCAAATATCACTTTGCCAATTCCACAAGAACTGTCTTAGCGAAAGGCTTCTTGAGGGGAAATATGTAACTCTGTGAGATGATTTCACAGAACACAAAGAAGGTTCTCAGAAAGCTTCTTTCTCTTTGTTATCGGAGGATATTTCCTTTGGCCCAATAGTCTTCAAAGGGATCCGAAATATCTGTTCTCAGATTCCAAAGAAATAAGGCTAGCAAAGAGATCCACGAAATACAGATGTAACTCTGTGAGATGAATTAACAGAACACTAAGCAGTTTCTCAGAAAGCTTCTTTCCAGATTTCATCTGAGGATATTTCTTTTTTCACCATAGCCCTCTATGGGCTTCCAAATATCAGTTTGCCAATTCCACAAGAACTGTCTTAGCGAAAGGCTTTAGAGGGCAAAGCTGTAACTCTGTGAGATGATTTCACAGAACACAAAGAAGTTTCTCAGAAAGCTTCTTTCTCTTTGTTATCGGAGGATATTTCCTTTGGCCCTATGGTCTTCAAAGGGATCCGAAATATCTGTTCTCAGATTCCACAGAAATAAGGCTAGCAAAGAGATCCACGAAATACAGATGTAACTCTGTGAGATGAATTAACAGAACACTAAGCAGTTTGTCAGAAAGCTTCTTTCCAGATTTCATCTGAGGATATTTCCTTTTTCACCATAGCCCTCTATGGGCTTCCAAATATCACTTTGCCAATTCCACAAGAACTTCTTAACGAAAGGCTTCTTGAGGGGAAAGCTGTAACTCTGTGAGATGATTTAACAGAACAGAAAGAAGTTTCTCAGAAAG
Organism: Macaca mulatta; assembly: GCF_049350105.2. Classification (NCBI taxonomy): domain Eukaryota; kingdom Metazoa; phylum Chordata; class Mammalia; order Primates; family Cercopithecidae; genus Macaca; species Macaca mulatta. The sequence continues at coordinate 66,917,546 of NC_133426.1, read as the reverse complement.
CTTCTTTCTCTTTGTTGTCGGAGGATATTTCCTTTGGCCCTATAGTCTTCAAAGGGATGCAAATATCTGTTCTCAAATTCCACAGAAATAAGGTTAGCAAAGAGATCCTCGAAATACAGGTGTAACTCTGTGAGATGAATTAACAGAACACTAAGCAGTTTCTCAGAAAGCTTCTTTCCAGATTTCATCTGAGGATATTTCCTTTTTCACCATAGCCCTCTATGGGCTTCCAAATATCACTTTGCCAATTCCACAAGAACAGTCTTAGCGAAAGACTTCTTGAGGGGAAAGCTGTAACTCTGTGAGATGATTTCACAGAACACAAAGAAGTTTCTCAGAAAGCTTCTTTCTCTTTGTTATCGGAGGGTATTTCCTTGGTCCCTGTAGTCTTCAAAGGGATCCGAAAAATCTGTTCTCAGATTCCACAGAAATAAGGCTAGCAAAGAGATCCACGAAATACAGATGTAACTCTGTGAGATGAATTAACAGAACACTAAGCAGTTTCTCAGAAAGCTTCTTTCCAGATTTCGTCTGAGGATATTTCCTTTTTCACCATAGCCCTCTATGGGCTTCCAAATATCACTTTCCCAATTCCACAAGAACTGTCTTAGCGAAAGGCTTCTTGAGGTGAAAGCTGTAACTCTGTGAGATGATTTCACAGAACACAAAGAAGTTTCTCAGAAAGCTTCTTTCTCTTTGTTATCGGAGGATATTTCCTTTGGCCCTATAGTCTCCAAGGGGATCTGAAATATCTGTTCTCAGATTCCACAGAAATAAGGCTAGTAAAGATCCAGGAAATACAGATGTAACTCTGTGAGATGAATTAACAGAACACTAAGCAGTTTCTCAGAAAGCTTCTTTCCAGATTTCATCTGAGGATATTTCCTTTTTCACCAAAGCCCTCTATGGGCTTCCAAATATCACTTTGCCTATTCCACAAGAACTGTCTTAGCGAAAGGCTTCTTGAGGGGAAAGCTGTAACTCAGTGAGATGATTTCACAGAACACAAAGAAGTTTCTCAGAAAGCTTCTTTCTCTTTGTTATCGGAGGATCTTTCCTTTGGCCCTATAGTCTTAAGAGGGATCCGAAATATCTGTTCTCAGATTCCACAGAAATAAGGCTAGCAAAGAGATCCACGAAATACAGATGTAACTCTGTGAGATGAATTAACAGAACACTAAGCAGTTTCTCAGAAAGCTTCTTTCCAGATTTCATCTGAGGATATTTCCTTTTTCACCATAGCCCTCTAGGGGCTTCCAATTATCACTTTGCCAATTCCACAAGAACTGTCTTAGCGAAAGGCTTCTTGAGGGGAAAGCTGTAACTCTGCGAGATGATTTCACAGAACACAAAGTAGTTTCTCAGAAAGCTTCTTTCTCTTTGTTATCCGAGGATATTTCCTTTGGCCCTATGGTCTTCAAAGGGATCCGAAATATCTGTACTCAGATTCCACAGAAATAAGGCTAGCAAAGAGTTCCACGAAATACAGATGTAACTCTGTGAGATGAATTAACAGAACACTAAGCAGTTTCTCAGAAAGCTTCTTTCCAGATTTCATCTGAGGATATTTCCTTTTTCACCATAGCCCTCTATGGGCTCCCAAATATCACTTTGCCAATTCCACAAGAACTATCTTAGCGAAAGCCTTCTTCTAAGGAAAGCTGTAACTCTCTGAGATGATTTCACAGAACACAAAGAAGTTTCTCAGAAAGCTTCTCTCTCTTTGTTATCGGAGGATATTTACTTTGGCCCTATGGTCTTCAAAGAGATCGGAAATATCTGTTCTCAGATTCCACAGAAATAAGGCTAACAAAGAGATCCACGAAATACAGATGTAACTCTGTGAGATGAATTAACAGAACACTAAGCAGTTTCTCAGAAAGCTTCTTTCCAGATTTCATCTGAGGATATTTCCTTTTTCACCATAGCCCTCTATGGGCTTCCAAATATCACTTTGCCAATTCCACAAGAACTGTCTTAGCGAAAGGCTTCTTGAGGGTAAAGCTGTAACTCTTCGAGGTGATTTCACAGAATACAAAGAAGGTTCTCAGAAAGCTTCTTTCTCTTTGTTATCAGAGGATATTTCCTATGGCCCTATAGTCTTCAAAGGGATCCGAAATATCTCTTCTCAGATTCCACAGAAATAAGGCTAGCAAAGAGATCCACGAAATACAGATGTAACTCTGTGAGATGAATTAACAGAACAGTAAGCAGTTTCTCAGGAAGCTTCTTTCCAGATTTCATCTGAGAATATTTCCTTTTTCACCATAGCCCTCTATGGGCTTCCAAATATCACTTTGCCAATTCCACAAGAACTGTCTTAGCGAAAGGCTTCTTGAGGGGAAAGCTGTAACTCTGTGAGATGATTTCACAGAACACAAAGAAGTTTCTCAGAAAGCTTCTTTCTCTTTTTGTTATCGGAGGATATTTCTTTTGGCCCTATAGTCTTCAAAGGGATCCGAAATATCTGTTGTCAGATTCCACAGAAATTAGGCTAGCAAAGAGATCCACGAAATACAGATGTAACTCTGTGAGATGAATTAACAGAACACTAAGCAGTTTCTCAGAAAGCTTCTTTCCAGATTTCATCTGAGGACATTTCTTTTTTCACCATAGCCCTCTATGGGCTTCCAAATATCACTTTGCCAATTCCACAAGAACTGTCTTAGCGAAAGGCTTCTTCTAGGGAAAGCTGTAACTCTGTGAGATGATTTCACAGAACACAAAAAGTTTCTCAGAAAGCTTCTGTCTCTTTGTTATCGAAGGATATTTCCTTTGGCCCTATAGTCTCCAAAGGGATCCGAAATATCTGTTCTCAGATTCCACAGAAATAAGGCTAGCAAAGAGATCCACGAAATACAGATGTAACTCTGTGAGATGAATTAACAAATCACTAAGCAGTTTCTCAGAAAGCTTCCTTGCAGATTTCATCTGAGGATATTTCCTTTTTCACCATAGCCCTCTATGGGCTTCCAAATATCACTTTGCCCATTCCACAAGAACTGTCTTAGCGAAAGGCTTCTTGAGGGGTAAGCTGTAACTCTGTGAGATGATTTCACAGAACACAAAGAAGTTTCTCAGAAAGCTTCTTTCTCTTTGTTATCGGAGGATATTTCCTTTGGCCCTATGGTCTTCAAAGGGATCCGAAATATCTGTTCTCAGATTCCACAGAAATAAGGCTAGCAAAGAGATCCACGAAATACAGATGTAACTCTGTTAGATGAATTGACAGAACAGTAAGCAGTTTCTCAGGAAGCTTCTTTCCAGATTTCATCTGAGAATATTTCCTTTTTCACCATAGCCCTCTATGGGCTTCCAAATATCACTTTGCCAATTCCACAAGAACTGTCTTAGCGAAAGGCTTCTTGAGGGGAAAGCTGTAACTCTGTGAGATGATTTCACAGAACACAAAGAAGTTTCTCAGAAAGCTTCTTTCTCTTTTTGTTATCGGAGGATATTTCCTTTGGCCCTATAGTGTCCAAAGGGATCCGAAATATCTGTTCTCAGATTCCACAGAAATAAGGCTAGCAAAGAGATCCACGAAATACAGATGTAACTCTGTGAGATGAATTAACAGAACACTAAGCAGTTTCTCAGAAAGCTTCTTTCCAGATTTCATCTGAGGATATTTCCTTTTTCACCATAGCCCTCTATGGGCTTCCAAATATCACTTTGCCAATTCCACAAGAACTGTCTTAGCGAAAGGCTTCTTGAGGGGTAAGCTGTAATTCTGTGAGATGATTTCACAGAACACAAAGAAGTTTTTCAGAAAGCTTCTTTCTCTTTGTTATTGGAGGATATTTCCTTTGGCCCTATAGTCTCCAAAGGGATCCGAAATATATGTTCTCAGATTCCACAGAAATAAGGCTAGCAAAGAGATCCACGAAATACAGATGTAACTCTGTGAGATGAATTAACAGAACACTAAGCAGTTTCTCAGAAAGCTTCTTTCCAGATTTCATCTGAGGATATTTCCTTTTTCAACATAGCCCTGTATGGGCTTCCAAATATCATTTTTCCAATTCCACAAGAACTGTCTTAGCGAAAGGCTTTTTGAGGGGTAAGCTGTAACTCAGTGAGATGATTTCACAGAACACAAAGAAGTTTCTCTAAAAGATTCTTTCTCTTTGTTATGGGAGTATATTTCCTTTGGCCCTATGGTCTTCGAAGGGATCCGAAATATCTCTTCTCAGATTCCACAGAAATAAGGCTAGCAAAGAGATCCACGAAATACAGATGTAACTCTGTGAGATGAATTAACAGAACACTAAGCAGTTTCTCAGAAAGCTTCTTTCCAGATTTCATCTGAGGATATTTCCTTTTTCACCATAGCCCTCTATGGGCTTCCAAATATCACTTTGCCAATTCCACAAGAACTGTCTTAGCGAAAGGCTTCTTGAGGGGAAAGCTGTAACTCTGTGAGATGATTTCACAGAACACAAAGAAGTTTCTCAGAAAGCTTCTTTGTCTTTGTTATCGGAGGATATTTCCTTTGGCCCTAAAGTCTCCAAAGGGATCCGAAATATCTGTTCTCATATTCCACAGAAATAAGGCTAGCAAAGAGATCCACGAAATACAGATGTAACTCTGTGAGATGAATTAACAGAACACTAAGCAGTTTCTCAGAAAGCTTCTTTCCAGATTTCATCTGAGGATATTTCCTTTTTCACCATAGCCCTCTATGGGCTTCCAAATATCACGTTGCCAATTCCACAAGAACTGTCTTAGCGAAAGGCTTCTTGAGGGGAAAGCTGTAACTCTGTGAGATGATTTCACAGAACACAAAGATGTTTCTCAGAAAGCTTCTTTCTCTTTGTTATCGGAGGATATTTCCTTTGGCCCTATAATCTTCAAAGGGATCCGAAATATCTGTTCTCAGATTCCACAGAAATCAGGCTAGCAAAGAGATCCAGGAAATACAGATGTAACTCTGTGAGATGTATTAACAGAACACTAAGCAGTTTCTCAGAAAGCTTCTTTCCAGATTTCATCTGAGGATATTTCCTTTTTCACCATAGCCCTCTATGGGCTTCCAAATATCACTTTCCCAATTCCACAAGAACTGTCTTAGCGAAAGGCTTGTTGAGGGGAAAGCTGTAACTCTGTGAGATGATTTCACAGAACAAAAAGAAGTTTCTCAGAGAGCTTCCTTCTCTTTGATATCGGAGGATATTTCCTTTGGCCCTATGGTCTTCAAAGGCATCCGAAATATCTGTTCTCAGATTCCACAGAAATAAGGCTAGCAAAGAGATCCACGAAATACAGATGTAACTCTGTTAGATGAATTAACAGAACACTAAGCAGTTTCTCAGAAAGCTTCCGGCCAGATTTCATCTGAGGATATTTCCTTTTTCACCATAGCCCTCTATGGGCTTCCAAATATCACTTTGCCAATTCCACAAGAACTGCCTTAGCGAAAGGGTTCTTCTAAGGAAAGCTGTAACTCTGTGAGATGATTTCACAGAACACAAAGAAGTTTCTCAGAAAGCTTCTTTCTCTTTGTTATCGGAGGATATTTACTTTGGCCCTATGGTCTTCAAAGGGATCGGAAATATCTGTTCTCAGATTCCACAGAAATAAGGCTAGCAAAGAGATCCACGAAATACAGATGTAACTCTGTGAGATGAATTAACAGAAGAGTAAGCAGTTTCTCAGAAAGCTTCTTTCCAGATTTCATCTGAGGATAATTCCTTTTTCACCATAGCCCTCTATGGGCTTCCAAATAAGACTTTGCCAATTCCACAAGAACTGTCTTAGCGAAAGGCTTCTTGAGGGGAAAGCTGTAACTCTGTGAGATGATTTCACAGAACACAAAGAAGTTTCTCAGAAAGCTTCTTTCTCTTTGTTAGCGGAGGATATTTCCTTTGGCCCTATGGTCTTCAAAGGGATCCGAAATATCTGTTCTCAGATTCCACAGAAATAAGGCTAGCAAAGAGATCCACGAAATACAGATGTAACTCTGTGAGATGAATTAACAGAACACTAAGCAGTTTCTCAGAAAGCTTCTTCCAGATTTCATCTGAGGATATTTCCTTTTTCACCATAGCCCTCTATGAGCTTCCAAATATCACTTTGCCAATTCCACAAGAACTGTCTTAGCGAAAGGCTTCTGGAGGGGAAAGCTGTAACTCTGTGAGATGATTTCACAGAACACAAAGAAGTTTCTCAGAAAGCTTCTTTCTCTTTGTTATCGGAGGATATTTCCTTTGGCCCTATATTCTTCAAAGGGATCCGAAATATCTGTTCTCAGATTACACAGAAATAAGGCTAGCAAAGAGATACACCAAATACAGATGTAACTCTGTGAGATGAATTAACAGAACACTAAGCAGTTTCTCAGAAAGCTTCTTTCCATATTTCATCTGAGGATATTTCTTTTTTCACCATAGCCCTCTATGGGCTTCCAAATATCACTTTGCCAATTCCACAAGAAGTGACTTAGCGAAAGGCTTCTTCTAGGGAAAGCTGTAACTCTGTGAGATGATTTCACAGAACACAAAGAAGTTTCTCAGAAAGCTTCTTTCTCTTTGTTATCGGAGGATATTTCCTTTGGCCCTATAGTCTTCAAAGGGATCCGAAATATCTGTTCTCAGATTACACAGAAATAAGGCTAGCAAAGAGATACACGAAATACAGATGTAACTCTGTGAGATGAATTAACAGAACACTAAGCAGTTTCTCAGAAAGCTTCTTTCCATATTTCATCTGAGGATATTTCTTTTTTCACCATAGCCCTCTATGGGCTTCCAAATATCACTTTGCCAATTCCACAAGAACTGTCTTAGCGAAAGGCTTCTTCTAGGGAAAGCTGTAACTCAGTGAGATGATTTCACAGAACATAAAAAGTTTCTCAGAAAGCTTCTTTCTCTTTGTTATCGGAGGATATTTCCTTTGGCCCTATGGTCTTCAAAGGGATCCGAAATATCTGTTCTCAGATTCCACAGAAATAAGGCTAGCAAAGAGATCCACGAAATACAGATGTAACTCTGTGAGATGAATTAACAGAACAGTAAGCAGTTTCTCAGAAAGCTTCTATCCAGATTTCATCTGAGGATATTTCCTTTTTCACCATAGCCCTCTATGGGCTTCCAAATATCACTTTGCCAATTCCACAAGAACTGTCTTAGCGAAAGGCTTCTTGAGGGGAAAGCTGTAACTCTGTGAGATTATTTCACAGAACACAAAGAAGTTTCTCAGAAAGCTTCTTTCTCTTTGTTATCAGAGGATATTTCCTTTGGCCTTATGGTGTCCAAAGGGATCCGAAATATCTGTTCTCAGATTCCACAGAAATAAGGCTAGCAAAGAGATCCACGAAATACAGATGTAACTCTGTGAGATGAATTAACAGAACACTAAGCAGTTTCTCAGAAAGCTTCCTTCCAGATTTCATCTGAGGATATTTCCTTTTTCACCATAGCCCTCTATGGGCTTCCAAATATCACTTTGCCAATTCCACAAGAACTGTCTTAGCGAAAGGCTTCTTGAGGGGTAAGCTGTAACTCTGTGAGATGATTTCACAAAACACAAAGAAGTTTCTCAAAAAGCTTCTTTCTCTTTGTTATCGGAGGATATTTCCTTTGGCCCTATAGTCTCCAAAGGGATCCGAAATATCTGTTCTCAGATTCCACAGAAATAAGGCTAGCAAAGAGATCCACGAAATACAGATGTAACTCTGTGAGATGAATTAACAGAACACTAAGCAGTTTCTCAGAAAGCTTCTTTCCAGATTTCATCTGAGGATATTTCCTTTTTCAACATAGCCCTCTATGGGCTTCCAAATATCACTTTGCCAATTCCACAAGAACTGTCTTAGCGAAAGGCTTCTTGAGGGGTAAGCTGTAACTCTGTGAGATGATTTCACAGAACACAAAGAAGTTTCTCAGAAAGCTTCTTTCTCTTTGTTATCGGAGGATATTTCCTTTGGCCCTATAGTCTTCAAAGGGATCCGAAATATCTGTTCTCAGATTCCACAGAAATAAGGCTAGCAAAGAGATTCACGAAATACAGATGTAACTCTGTGAGATGAATTAACAGAACAGTAAGCAGTTTCTCAGAAAGCTTCTTTCCAGATTTCATCTGAGGATATTTACTTTTTCACCATAGCCCTCTATGGTCTTCCAAATATCACTTTGCCAATTCCACAAGAATTGTGTTAGCGAAAGGCTTCTTGAGGGGAAAGCTGTAACTCTGTGAGATGATTTCACAGAACACAAAGAAGTTTCTCAGAAAGCTTCTTTTTCTTTGTTATCGGAGGATATTTCCTTTGGCCCTATGGTCTTCAAAGGGATCGCTAATATCTGTTCTCAGATTCCACAGAAATAAGGCTAGCAAAGAGATCCACGAAATACAGATGTAACTCTGTGAGATGAATTAACAGAACACTAAGCAGTTTCTCAGAAAGCTTCTTTCCAGATTTCATCTGAGGATATTTCCTTTTTCACCATAGCCCTCTATGGGTTTCCAAATATAACTTTGCCAATTCCACAAGAACTGTCTTAGCGAAAGGCTTTTTGAGGGGTAAACTGTAACTCTGTGAGATGATTTCACAGAACACAAAGAAGTTTCTCAGAAAGCTTCTTTCTCTTTGTTATCGGAGGATATTTCCTTTGGCCCTATGGTCTTCAAAGGGATCAGAAATATCTGTTCTCAGATTCCACAGAAATAAGGCTAGCAAAGAGATCCACGAAATACAGATGTAACTCTGTGAGATGAATTAACAGAACACTAAGCAGTTTCTCAGAAAGCTTCTTTCCAGATTTCATCTGAGGATATTTCCTTTTTCACCATAGCCCTCTATGGGCTTCCAAATATCACTTTGCCAATTCCACAAGAACTGTCTTAGCGAAAGGCTTCTTGAGGGGTAAGCTGTAACTCTGTGAGATGATTTCACAGAACACAAAGAAGTTTCTCAGAAAGCTTCTTTCTCTTTGTTATCGGAGGATATTTCCTTTGGCCCTAAAGTCTTCAAAGGGATCCGAAATATCTGTTCTCAGATTCCACAGAAATAAGGCTAGCAAAGAGATCCACGAAATACAGATGTAACTCTGTGAGATGAATTAACAGAACACTAAGCAGTTTCTCAGAAAGCTTCTTTCCAGATTTCATCTGAGGATATTTCCTTTTTCACCATAGCCCTCTATGGGCTTCCATATATCACTTTGCCAATTCCACAAGAAATGTCTTAGTGAAAGGCTTCTTGAGGGGAAAGCTGTAACTCTGTGAGGTGATTTCACAGAACACAAAGAAGTTTCTCAGAAAGCTTCTTTCTCTTTGTTATCGGAGGATATTTCCTTTGGCCCAGTAGTCTTCAAAGGGATCCGAAATATCTGTTCTCAGATTCCACAGGAATAAGGCTAGCAAAGAGATCCACGAAATACAGATGTAACTCTGTGAGATGAATTAACAGAACACTACGCAGTTTCTCAGAAAGCTTCTTTCCATATTTCATCTGAGGATATTTCTTTTTTCACCATAGCCCTCTATGGGCTTCCAAATATCACTTTGCCAATTCCAAAAGAACTGTCTCAGCGAAAGGCTTCTTCTAGGGAAAGCTGTAACTCTGTGAGATGATTTCACAGAACACAAAGAAGTTTCTCAGAAAGCTTCTTTCTCTTTGTTATCGGAGGATATTTCCTTTGACCCTATAGTCTCCAAAGGGATCCGAAATATCTGTTCTCAGATTCCACAGGAATAAGGCTAGCAAAGAGATCCACGAAATACAGATGTAACTCTGTGAGATGAATTAACAGATCACTAAGCAGTTTCTCAGAAAGCTTCTTTCCAGATTTCATCTGAGGATATTTCCTTTTCCACCATAGCCCTCTATGGGCTTCCAAATATCACTTTGCCAATTCCACAAGAACTGTCTTAGCGAAAGGCTTCTTGAGGGGTAAGCTGTAACTCTGTGAGATGATTTCACAGAACACAAAGAAGTTTCTCAGAAAGCTTCTTTCTCTTTGTTATCGGAGGATATTTCCTTTGGCCCTATAGTCTCCAAATGGATCCTAAATATCTGTTCTCAGATTCCACAGAAATAAGGCTAGCAAAGAGATCCACGAAATACAGATGTAACTCTGTGAGATGAATTAACAGAACACTTAGCAGTTTCTCAGAAAGCTTCTTTCCAGATTTCATCTGAGGATATTTCCTTTTTCACCATAGCCCTCTATGGGTTTCCAAATATCACTTTGTCAATTCCACAAGAACTGTCTTAGCGAAAGGCTTTTTGAGGGGTAAGCTGTAACTCTGTGAGATGATTTCACAGAACACAAAGAAGTTTCTCAGAAAGCTTCTTTCTCTTTGTTATCGGAGGATATTTCCTTTGGCCCTATGGTCTTCAAAGGGATCCGAAATATCTCATCTCAGATTCCAAAGAAATAAGGCTAGCAAAGAGATCTAGGAAATACAGATGTAACTCTGTGAGATGAATTAACAGAACACTAAGCAGTTTCTCAGAAAGCTTCTTTCCAGATTTCATCTGAGGATATTTCCTTTTTCAAGGTAGCCCTCTATGGGCTTCCAAATATCACTTTGCCAATTCCACAAGAACTGTCTTAGGGAAAGGCTTCTTGAGGGGAAAGCTGTAACTCTGGGAGATGATTTCACAGAACACAAAGAAGTTTCTCAGAAAGCTTCTTTCTCTTTGTTATCGGAGGTTATTTCCTTTGGCCCTATAGTCTCCAAAGGGATCTGAAATATCTGCTCTCAGATTCCACAGAAATAAGGTTAGCAAAGAGATCCACGAAATACAGATGTAACTCTGTGAGATGAATTAACAGAACACTAAGCAGTTTCTCAGAAAGCTTCTTTCCAGATTTCATCTGAGGATATTTCCTTTTTCACCATAGCCCTCTATGGGCCTCCAAATATCACTTTGTCAATTCCACAAGAACTGTCTTAGCGAAAGTCTTCTTGAGGGGTAAGCTGTAACTCTGTGAGAAGATTTCACAGAACACAAAGAAGTTTCTCAGAAAGCTTCTTTCTCTTTGTTATCGGAGGATATTTCCTTTGGCCCTATAGTCTCCAAAGGGATCCGAAATATCTGTTCTCAGATTCCACAGAAATAAGGCTAGCAAAGAGATCCACGAAATACAGATGTAACTCTGTGAGATGAATTAACAGAACACTAAGCAGTTTCTCAGAAAGCTTCTTTCCAGATTTCATCTGAGGATATTTCCTTTTTCACCACAGCCCTCAATGGGCTTCCAAATATCACTTTGCCAATTCCACAAGAACCGTCTTAGCGAAATGCTTTTTGAGGGGTAAGCTGTAACTCTGTGAGATAATTTCACAGAACACAAAGAAGTTTCTCAGAAAGCTTCCTTCTCTTTGTTATCGGAGGATATTTCCTTTGGCCCTATGGTCTTCAAAGGGATCCGAAATATCTGTTCTCAGATTCCACAGAAATAAGGCTAGCAAAGAGATCCACGAAATACAGATGTAACTCTGTGAGATGAATTAACAGAACACTAAGCAGTTTCTCAGAAAGCTTCTTTCCAGATTTCATCTGAGGATATTTCCTTTTTCACCATAGCCCTCTATGGGCTTCCAAATATCACTTTCCCAATTCCACAAGAACTGTCTTAGCGAAAGGCTTCCTGAGGGGAAAGCTGTAACTCTGTGAGATGATTTCACAGAACACAAAGAAGTTTCTCAGAGAGCTTCTTTCTCTTTTTTATCGGAGGACATTTCCTTTGGCCCTATAGTCTCCAAAGGGATCCGAAATATCTGTTCTCAGATTCCACAGAAATAAGGCTAGCAAAGAGATCCACGAAATACAGATGTAACTCTGTGAGATGAATTAACAGAACACTAAGCAGTTTCTCAGAAAGCTTCTTTCCAGATTTCATCTGAGGATATTTCCTTTTTCACCATAGCCCTCTATGGGCTTCCAAATATCACTTTGCCAATTCCACAAGAACTGTCTGTGTGAAAGGCTTCTTGAGGGGAAAGCTGTAACTCTGTGAGATGATTTCACAGAACACAAAGAAGTTTCTCAGAAAGCTTCTTTCTCTTTGTTATCGGAGGACATTTCCTTTGGCCCTATAGTCTCCAAAGGGATCCGAAATATCTGTTCTCAGATTCCACAGAAATCAGGCTAGCAAAGAGATCCAGGAAATACAGATGTAACTCTGTGAGATGAATTAACAGAACACTAAGCAGTTTCTCAGAAAGCTTCTTTCCAGATTTCATCTGAGGATATTTCCTTTTTCACCATAGCCCTCTATGGGCTTCCAAATATCACTTTGCCAATTCCACAAGAACTGTCTTAGCGAAAGGCTTCTTGAGGAGAAAGCTGTAACTATGTGAGATGATTTCACAGAACACAAAGAAGTTTCTCAGAGAGCTTCTTTCTCTTTGTTATCGGAGGACATTTCCTTTGGCCCTATAGTCTCCAAAGGGATCCGAAATATCTGTTCTCAGATTTCACAGAAATAAGGCTAGCAAAGAGATCCACGAAATACAGATGTAACTCTGTGAGATGAATTAACAGAACACTAAGCAGTTTCTCAGAAAGCTTCTTTCCAGATTTCATCTGAGTATATTTCCTTTTTCACCATAGCCCTCTATGGGCTTCCAAATATCACTTTGCCAATTCCACAAGAACTGTCTTATCGAAAGGCTTCTTGAGGGGTAAGCTGTAACTCTGTGTGATGATTTCACAGAACACAAAGAAGTTTCTCAGAAAGTTTCTTTCTCTTTGTTATCAGAGGATATTTCCTTTGGCCCTATGGTCTTCAAAGGGATCCGAAATATCTGTTCTCAGATTCCATAGAAATAAGGCTAGCAAAGAGAACCACGAAATACAGATGTAACTCTGTGAGACGAATTAACAGAACACTAAGCAGTTTGTCAGAAAGCTTCTTTCCAGATTTCATCTGAGGATATTTCCTTTTTCACCATAGCCCTCTATGGGCTTCCAAATATCACTTTCCCAATTCCACAAGAACTGTCTTATCGAAAGGCTTTTTGAGGGTTAAGCTGTAACTCTGTGAGATGATTTCGCAGAACACAAAGAAGTTTCTCAGAAAGCTTCTTTCTCTTTGTTATTGGAGGATATTTCCTTTGGCCCTATGGTCTTCAAAGGGATCTGAAATATCTGTTGTCAGATTCCACACAAATAAGGCTAGCAAAGACATCCACGAAATACAGATGTAACTCTGTGAGATGAATTAACAGAACACTAAGCAGTTTCTCAGAAAGCTTCTTTCCAGATTTCATCTGAGGATATTTCCTTTTTCACCATAGCCCTCTATGGGCTTCCAAATATCACTTTGCCAATTCCACAAGAATTGTGTTAGTGAAAGGCTTCTTGAGGGGAAAGCTGTAACTCTGTGAGATGATTTCACAGAACACAAAGAAGTTTCTCAGAAAGCTTCTTTCTCTTTGTTATCGGAGGATATTTCCTTTGGCCCTATCGTCTTCAAAGGGATCCGAAATATCTGTTCTCAGATTCCACAGAAATAAGGCTAGCAAAGAGATCCGCGAAATACAGATGTAACTCTGTGAGATGAATTAACAGAACACTAAGCAGTTTGTCAGAAAGCTTCTTTCCAGATTTCATCTGAGGATATTTCCTTTTTCACCATAGCCCTCTATGGGCTTCCAAATATCACTTTGCCAATTCCACAAGAACTGTCTTAGCGAAAGGCTTCTTGAGGGGAAAGCTGTAACTCTGTGAGATGATTTCATAGAACACAAAGAAGTTTCTCAGAAAGCTTCTTTCTCTTTGTTATCGGAGGATATTTCCTTTGCCCCAATAGTCTTCAAAAGGATCCGAAATATCTGTTCTCAGATTCCACAGAAATAAGGCTAGCAAAGAGATCTGCGAAATACAGATGTAACTCTGTGAGATGAATTAACGGAACACTAAGCAGTTTCTCAGAAAGCTTCTTTCCAGATTTCATCTGAGGATATTTCCTTTGTCACCATAGCCCTCTATGGGCTTCCAAATATCACTTTGCCAATTCCACAAGAATTGTGTTAGTGAAAGGCTTCTTGAGGGGAAAGCTGTAACTCTGTGAGATGATTTCACAGAACACAAAGAAGTTTCTCAGAAAGCTTCTTTCTCTTTGTTATCGGAGGATATTTCCTTTGGCCCTATGGTCTTCAAAGGGATCCGAAATATCTGTTCTCAGATTCCACAGAAATAAGGCTAGCAAAGAGATCCACGAAATACAGATGTAACTCTGTGAGATGAATTAACAGAACACTAAGCAGTTTCTCAGAAAGCTTCTTTCCAGATTTCATCTGAGGATATTTCCTTTTTCACCATAGCCCTCTATGGGCTTCCAAATATCACTTTGCCAATTCCACAAGAACCGTCTTAGCGAAATGCTTTTTGAGGGGTAAGCTGTAACTCTGTGAGATAATTTCACAGAACACAAAGAAGATTCTCAGAAAGCTTCTTTCTCTTTGTCATCGGAGGATATTTCCTTTGGCCCTATGGTCTTCAAATGGATCCGAAATATCTGTTCTCAGATTCCACAGAAATAAGGCTATCAAAGAGATCCACGAAATACAGATATAACTCTGTGAGATGAATTAACAGAACACTAAGCAGTTTCTCAGAAAGCTTCTTTCCAGATTTCATCTGAGGATATTTCCTTTTTCACCATAGCCCTCTAGGGGCTTCCAAATATCACTTTGCCAATTCCACAAGAACTGTCTTAGCGAAAGGCTTCTTGAGGGCAAAGCTGAAACTCTGTGAGATGATTTCACAGAACACAAAGAATTTTCTCAGAAAGCTTCTTTCTCTTTGTTATTGGAGGACATTTCCTTTGGCCCTATAGTCTCCAAAGGTATCCGAAATATCTGTTCTCAGATTCCACAGAAATAAGGCTAGCAAAGAGATCCAGGAAATACAGATGTAATTCTGTGAGATGAATTAACAGAACACTAAGCAGTTTCTCAGAAAGCTTCTTTCCAGATTTCATCTGAGGATATTTCCTTTTTCACCATAGCCCTCTATGAGCTTCCAAATATCACTTTGCCAATTCCACAAGAAGTGCCTTAGCGAAAGGCTTCTTGAGGGGAATGCTGTAACTCTGCGAGATGATTTCACAGAACACAAAGAAGTTTCTCAGAAAGCTTCTTTCTCTTTGTTATCGGAGGATATTTCCTTTGGCCCTACGGTCTTCAAAGGGATCCGAAATATCTCTTCTCAGATTCCAAAGAAATAAGGCTAGCAAAGAGATCCAGGAAATACAGATGTAACTCTGTGAGATGAATTAACAGAACACTAAGCAGTTTCTCAGAAAGCTTCTTTCCAGATTTCATCTGAGGATATTTCCTTTTTCAAGGTAGCCCTCTAAGGGCTTCCAAATATCACTTTGCCAATTCCACAAGAACTGTCTTAGTGAAAGGCTTCTTGAGAGCAAAGCTGAAACTCTGTGAGATGATTTCACAGAACACAAAGAAGTTTCTCAGAAAGCTTCTTTCTCTTTGTTATTGGAGGACATTTCCTTTGGCCCTATAGTCTCCAAAGGGATCCGAAATATCTCTTCTCAGATTCCAAAGAAATAAGGCTAGCAAAGAGATCCAGGAAATACAGATGTAACTCTGTGAGATGAATTAACAGAACACTAAGCAGTTTCTCAGAAAGCTTCTTTCCAGATTTCATCTGAGGATATTTCCTTTTTCAAGGTAGCCCTCTATGGGCTTCCAAATATCACTTTGCCAATTCCACAAGAACTGTCTTAGGGAAAGGCTTCTTGAGGGGAAAGCTGTAACTCTGGGAGATGATTTCACAGAACACAAAGAAGTTTCTAAGAAAGCTTCTTTCTCTTTGTTATCGGAGGTTATTTCCTTTGGCCCTACAGTCTCCAAGGGATCTGAAATATCTGCTCTCAGATTCCACAGAAATAAGGCTACCAAAGAGATCCACGAAATACAGATGTAACTCTGTGAGATGAATTAACAGAACACTAAGCAGTTTCTCAGAAAGCTTCTTTCCAGATTTCATCTGAGGATATTTCCTTTTTCACCATAGCCCTCTATGGGCTTCCAAATATCACTTTGCCAATTACACAAGAACTGTCTTAGCGAAAGGCTTCCTGAGGGGAAAGCTGTAACTCTGTGAGATGATTTCACAGAACACAAAGAAGTTTCTCAGAGAGCTTCTTTCTCTTTTTTATCGGAGGACATTTCCTTTGGCCCTATAGTCTCCAAAGGGATCCGAAATATCTGTTCTCAGATTCCACAGAAATAAGGCTAGCAAAGAGATCCACGAAATACAGATGTAACTCTGTGAGATGAATTAACAGAACACTAAGCAGTTTCTCAGAAAGCTTCTTTCCAGATTTCATCTGAGGATATTTCCTTTTTCACCATAGCCCTCTATGGGCTTTCAAATATCACTTTGCCAATTCCACAAGAACTGTCTTAGTGAAAGGCTTCTTGAGGGGAAAGCTGTAACTCTGTGAGATGATTTCACAGAACACAAAGAAGTTTCTCAGAAAGCTTCTTTCTCTTTGTTATCGGAGGACATTTCCTTTGGCCCTATAGTCTCCAAAGGGATCCGAAATATCTGTTCTCAGATTCCACAGAAATCAGGCTAGCAAAGAGATCCACGAAATACAGATGTAACTCTGTGAGATGAATTAACAGAACACTAAGCAGTTTCTCAGAAAGCTTCTTTCCAGATTTCATCTGAGGATATTTCCTTTTTCACCATAGCCCTCTATGGGCTTCCAAATATCACTTTGCCAATTCCACAAGAAGTGCCTTAGCGAAAGGCTTCTTGAGGGGAATGCTGTAACTCTGCGAGATGATTTCACAGAACACAAAGAAGTTTCTCAGAAAGCTTCTTTCTCTTTGTTATCGGAGGATATTTCCTTTGGCCCTATGGTCTTCAAAGGGATCCGAAATATCTGTTCTCAGATTCCACAGAAATAAGGCTAGCAAAGAGATCCACGAAATACAGATGTAACTCTGTGAGATGAATTAACAGAACACTAAGCAGTTTCTCAGAAAGCTTCTTTCCAGATTTCATCTGAGGATATTTCCTTTTTCACCATAGCCCTCTATGGGCTTCCAAATATCACTTTGCCAATTCCACAAGAAGTGCCTTAGCGAAAGGCTTCTTGAGGGGAATGCTGTAACTCTGCGAGATGATTTCACAGAACACAAAGAAGTTTCTCAGAAAGCTTCTTTCTCTTTGTTATCGGAGGATATTTCCTTTGGCGCTATGGTCTTCAAAGGGATCCGAAATATCTGTTCTCAGATTCCACAGAAATAAGGCTAGCAAAGAGATCTGCGAAATACAGATGTAACTCTGTGAGATGAATTAACGGAACACTAAGCAGTTTCTCAGAAAGCTTCTTTCCAGATTTCATCTGAGGATATTTCCTTTTTCACCATAGCCCTCTATGGGCTTCCAAATATCACTTTGCCAATTCCACAAGAATTGTGTTAGTGAAAGGCTTCTTGAGGGGAAAGCTGTAACTCTGTGAGATGCTTTCACAGAACACAAAGAAGTTTCTCAGAAAGCTTCTTTCTCTTTGTTATCGGAGGATATTTCCTTTGGCCCTATGGTCTTCAAAGGGATCCGAAATATCTGTTCTCAGATTCCACAGAAATAAGGCTAGCAAAGAGATCCACGAAATACAGATGTAACTCTGTGAGATGAATTAACATAACACTAAGCAGTTTCTCAGAAAGCTTCTTTCCAGATTTCATCTGAGGATATTTCCTTTTTCACCATAGCCCTCTATGGGCTTCCAAATATCACTTTGCCAATTCCACAAGAACCGTCTTAGCGAAATGCTTTTTGAGGGGTAAGCTGGAACTCTGTGAGATAATTTCGCAGAACACAAAGAAGATTCTCAGAAAGCTTCTTTCTCTTTGTCATCGGAGGATATTTCCTTTGGCCCTATGGTCTTCAAAGGGATCCGAAATATCTGTTCTCAGATTCCACAGAAATAAGGCTATCAAAGAGATCCACGAAATACAGATATAACTCTGTGAGATGAATTAACAGAACACTACGCAGTTTCTCAGAAAGCTTCTTTCCAGATTTCATCTGAGGATATTTCCTTTTTCACCATAGCCCTCTATGGGCTTCCAAATATCACTTTGCCAATTCCACAAGAACTGTCTTAGCGAAAGGCTTCTTGAGGAGAAAGCTGTAACTATGTCAGATGATTTCACAGAACACAAAGAAGTTTCTCAGAGAGCTTCTTTCTCTTTGTTATCGGAGGACATTTCCTTTGGCCCTATAGTCTCCAAAGGGATCCGAAATATCTGTTCTCAGATTCCACAGAAATAAGGCTAGCAAAGAGATCCACGAAATACAGATGTAACTCTGTGAGATGAATTAACAGAACACTAAGCAGTTTCTCAGAAAGCTTCTTTCCAGATTTCATCTGAGGATATTTCCTTTTTCACCATAGCCCTCTATGGGCTTCCAAATATCACTTTGCCAATTCCACAAGAACTGTCTTATCGAAAGGCTTCTTGAGGGGTAAGCTGTAACTCTGTGTGATGATTTCACAGAACACAAAGAAGTTTCTCAGAAAGCTTCTTTCTCTTTGTTATCAGAGGATATTTCCTTTGGCCCTATGGTCTTCAAAGGGATCCGAAATATCTGTTCTCAGATTCCATAGAACTAAGGCTAGCAAAGAGATCCACGAAATACAGATGTAACTCTGTGAGACGAATTAACAGAACACTAAGCAGTTTGTCAGAAAGCTTCTTTCCAGATTTCATCTGAGGATATTTCCTTTTTCACCATAGCCCTCTATGGGCTTCCAAATATCACTTTCCCAATTCCACAAGAACTGTCTTATCGAAAGGCTTTTTGAGGGGTAAGCTGTAACTCTGTGAGATGATTTCGCAGAACACAAAGAAGTTTCTCAGAAAGCTTCTTTCTCTTTGTTATCGGAGGATATTTCCTTTGGCCCTATGGTCTTCAAAGGGATCTGAAATATCTGTTGTCAGATTCCACACAAATAAGGCTAGCAAAGACATCCACGAAATACAGATGTAACTCTGTGAGATGAATTAACAGAACACTAAGCAGTTTCTCAGAAAGCTTCTTTCCAGATTTCATCTGAGGATATTTCCTTTTTCACCATAGCCCTCTATGGGCTTCCAAATATCACTTTGCCAATTCCACAAGAACTGTCTTAGCGAAAGGCTTCTTGAGGGGAAAGCTGTAACTCTGTGAGATGATTTCATAGAACACAAAGAAGTTTCTCAGAAAGCTTCTTTCTCTTTGTTATCGGAGGATATTTCCTTTGGCCCAATAGTCTTCAAAAGGATCCGAAATATCTGTTCTCAGATTCCACAGAAATAAGGATAGCAAAGAGATCTGCGAAATACAGATGTAACTCTGTGAGATGAATTAACAGAACACTAAGCAGTTTCTCAGAAAGCTTCTTTCCAGATTTCATCTGAGGATATTTCCTTTGTCACCATAGCCCTCTATGGGCTTCCAAATATCACTTTGCCAATTCCACAAGAATTGTGTTAGTGAAAGGCTTCTTGAGGGGAAAGCTGTAACTCTGTGAGATGATTTCACAGAACACAAAGAAGTTTCTCAGAAAGCTTCTTTCTCTTTGTTATCGGAGGATATTTCCTTTGGCCCTATGGTCTTCAAAGGGATCCGAAATATCTGTTCTCAGATTCCACAGAAATAAGGCTAGCAAAGGGATCCACGAAATACAGATGTAACTCTGTGAGATGAATTAACAGAACACTAAGCAGTTTCTCAGAAAGCTTCTTTCCAGATTTCATCTGAGGATATTTCCTTTTTCACCATAGCCCTCTATGGGCTTCCAAATATCACTTTGCCAATTCCACAAGAACCGTCTTAGCGAAATGCTTTTTGAGGGGTAATCTGTAACTCTGTGAGATAATTTCACAGAACACAAAGAAGATTCTCAGAAAGCTTCTTTCTCTTTGTCATCGGAGGATATTTCCTTTGGCGCTATGGTCTTCAAAGGGATCCGAAATATCTGTTCTCAGATTCCACAGAAATAAGGCTATCAAAGAGATCCACGAAATACAGATATAACTCTGTGAGATGAATTAACAGAACACTAAGCAGTTTCTCAGAAAGCTTCTTTCCAGATTTCATCTGAGGATATTTCCTTTTTCACCATAGCCCTCAATGGGCTTCCAAATATCACTTTGCCAATTCCACAAGAACTGTCTTAGCGAAAGGCTTCTTGAGGAGAAAGCTGTAACTATGTGAGATGATTTCACAGAACATAAAGAAGTTTCTCAGAGAGCTTCTTTCTCTTTGTTATCGGAGGACATTTCCTTTGGCCCTATAGTCTCCAAAGGGATCCGAAATATCTGTTCTCAGATTCCACAGAAATAAGGCTAGCAAAGAGATCCACGAAATACAGATGTAACTCTGTGAGATGAATTAACAGAACACTAAGCAGTTTCTCAGAAAGCTTCTTTCCAGATTTCATCTGAGGATATTTCCTTTTTCACCATAGCCCTCTATGGCTTCCAAATATCACTTTGCCAATTCCACAAGAACTGTCTTAGTGAAAGGCTTCTTGAGGGCAAAGCTGAAACTCTGTGAGATGATTTCACAGAACACAAAGAAGTTTCTCAGAAAGCTTCTTTCTCTTTGTTATTGGAGGACATTTCCTTTGGCCCTATAGTCTCCAAAGGGATCCGAAATATCTGTTCTCAGATTCCACAGAAATAAGGCTAGCAAAGAGATCCAGGAAATACAGAAGTAACTCTGTGAGATGAATTAACAGAACACTAAGCAGTTTCTCAGAAAGCTTCTTTCCAGATTTCATCTGAGGATATTTCCTTTTTCACCATAGCCCTCTATGAGCTTCTAAATATCACTTTGCCAATTCCACAAGAAGTGCCTTAGCGAAAGGCTTCTTGAGGGGAATGCTGTAACTCTGCGAGATGATTTCACAGAACACAAAGAAGTTTCTCAGAAAGCTTCTTTCTCTTTGTTATCGGAGGATATTTCCTTTGGCCCTATGGTCTTCAAAGGGATCCGAAATATCTGTTCTCAGATTCCACAGAAATAAGGCTAGCAAAGAGATCCGCGAAATACAGATGTAACTCTGTGAGATGAATTAACAGAACACTAAGCAGTTTCTCAGAAAGCTTCTTTCCAGATTTCATCTGAGGATATTTCCTTTTTCACCATAGCCCTCTATGGCCTTCCAAATATCACTTTGCCAATTCCACAAGAACTGTCTTAGCGAAAGCCTTCTTCTAGGGAAAGCTGTAACTCTGTGAGATGATTTCACAGAACACCAAGAAGTTTCTCTGAAAGATTCTTTCTCTTTGTTATCGGAGGATATTTCCTTTGGCCCTATAGTCTCCAAAGGGATCCGAAATATCTGTTGTCAGATTCCACAGAAATAAGGCTAGCAAAGAGATCCACGAAATACAGATGTAACTCTGTGAGATGAATTAACAGAACACTAAGCAGTTTCTCAGAAAGCTTCTTTCCAGATTTCATCTGAGGATATTTCCTTTTTCACCATAGCCCTCTATGGGCTTCCAAATATCACTTTCCCAATTCCACAAGAACTGTCTTATCGAAAGGCTTTTTGAGGGGTAAGCTGTAACTCTGTGAGATGATTTCGCAGAACACAAAGAAGTTTCTCAGAAAGCTTCTTTCTCTTTCTTATCGGAGGATATTGCCTTTGGCCCTATGGTCTTCAAAGGGATCCGAAATATCTGTTCTCAGATTCCACACAAATAAGGCTAGCAAAGAGATCCACGAAATACAGATGTAACTCTGTGAGATGAATTAACAGAACACTAAGCAGTTTCTCAGAAAGCTTCTTTCCAGATTTCATCTGAGGATATTTCCTTTTTCACCATAGCCCTCTATGGGCTTCCAAATATCACTTTGCCAATTCCACAAGAATTGTGTTAGTGAAAGGCTTCTTGAGGGGAAAGCTGTAACTCTGTGAGATGATTTCACAGAACACAAAGAAGTTTCTCAGAAAGCTTCTTTCTCTTTGTTATCGGAGGATATTTCCTTTGGCCCAATGGTCTTCAAAGGGATCCGAAATATCTGTTCTCAGATTCCACAGAAATAAGGCTAGCAAAGAGATCGACGAAATACAGATGTAACTCTGTGAGATGAATTAACAGAACACTAAGCAGTTTCTCAGAAAGCTTCTTTCCAGATTTCATCTGAGGATATTTCCTTTTTCACCATAGCCCTCTATGGGCTTCCAAATATCACTTTGCCAATTCCACAGGAACCGTCCTAGCGAAATGCTTTTTGAGAGGTAAGCTGTAACTCTGTGAGATGATTTCGCAGAACACAAAGAAGTTTCTCAGAAAGCTTCTTTCTCTTTGTTATCGGAGGATATTTCCTTTGGCCCTATGGTCTTCAAAGGGATCTGAAATATCTGTTCTCAGATTCCACACAAATAAGGCTAGCAAAGACATCCACGAAATACAGATGTAACTCTGTGAGATGAATTAACAGAACACTAAGCAGTTTCTCAGAAAGCTTTTTTCCAGATTTCATCTGAGGATATTTCCTTTTTCACCATAGCCCTCTATGGGCTTCCAAATATCACTTTGCCAATTCCACAAGAATTGTGTTAGTGAAAGGCTTCTTGAGGGGAAAGCTGTAACTCTGTGAGATGATTTCACAGAACACAAAGAAGTTTCTGAGAAATCTTCTTTCTCTTTGTTATCGGAGGATATTTCCTTTGGCCCTATCGTCTTCAAAGGGATCCGAAATATCTGTTCTCAGATTCCACAGAAATAAGGCTAGCAAAGAGATCCGCGAAATACAGATGTAACTCTGTGAGATGAATTAACAGAACACTAAGCAGTTTCTCAGAAAGCTTCTTTCCAGATTTCATCTGAGGATATTTCCTTTTTCACCATAGCCCTCTATGGGCTTCCAAATATCACTTTGCCAATTCCACAAGAACTGTCTTAGCGAAAGGCTTTTTGAGGGGTAAGCTGTAACTCTGTGTGATGATTTCACAGAACACAAAGAAGTTTCTCAGAAAGCTTCTTTCTCTTTGTTATCAGAGGATATTTCCTTTGGCCCTATGGTCTTCAAAGGGATCCGAAATATCTGTTCTCAGATTCCATAGAAATAAGGCTAGCAAAGAGATCCACGAAATACAGATGTAACTCTGTGAGACGAATTAACAGAACACTAAGCAGTTTGTCAGAAAGCTTCTTTCCAGATTTCATCTGAGGATATTTCCTTTTTCACCATAGCCCTCTATGGGCTTCCAAATATCACTTTGCCAATTCCACAAGAACTGTCTTAGCGAAAGGCTTCTTGAGGGGAAAGCTGTAACTCTGTGAGATGATTTCATAGAACACAAAGAAGTTTCTCAGAAAGCTTCCTTCTCTTTGTTATCGGAGGATATTTCCTTTGGCCCAATTGTCTTCAAAAGGATCCGAAATATCTGTTCTCAGATTCCACAGAAATAAGGCTAGCAAAGAGATCCACGAAATACAGATGTAACTCTGTGAGATGAATTAACAGAACACTAAGCAGTTTCTCAGATAGCTTCTTTCCAGATTTCATCTGAGGATATTTCTTTTTTCACCATAGCCCTCTATGGCCTTCCAAATATCACTTTGCCGATTCCACAAGAACTGTCTTAGCGAAAGCCTTCTTCTAGGGAAAGCTGTAACTCTGTGAGATGATTTCACAGAACACCAAGAAGTTTCTCTGAAAGATTCTTTCTCTTTGTTATCGGAGGATATTTCCTTTGGCCCTATAGTCTCCAAAGGGATCCGAAATATCTGTTCTCAGATTCCACAGAAATAAGGCTAGCAAAGAGATCGACGAAATACAGACGTAACTCTGTGAGATGAATTAACAGAACACTAAGCAGTTTCTCAGAAAGCTTCTTTCCAGATTTCATCTGAGGATATTTCCTTTTTCACCATAGCCCTCTATGGGCTTCCAAATATCACTTTGCCAATTCCACAGGAACCGTCCTAGCGAAATGCTTTTTGAGGGGTAAGCTGTAACTCTGTGAGATAATTTCACAGAACACAAAGAAGTTTCTCAGAAAGCTTCTTTCTCTTTGTTATCGGAGGATATTTCCTTTGGCCCTAGGGTCTTCAAAGGGATCCGAAATATCTGTTCTCAGATTCCACAGAAATAAGGCTAGCAAAGAGATCCACGAAATAGAGTTATAACTCTGTGAGATGATTTAACAGAACACTAAGCAGTTTCTCAGAAAGCTTCTTTCCAGATTTCATCTGAGGATATTTCCTTTTTCACCATAGCCCTCTATGGGCTTCCAAATATCACTTTGCCAATTCCACAAGAACTGTCTTAGCGAAAGGCTTCTTGAGGGGAAAGCTGTAACTCTGTGAGATGATTTCACAGAACACAAAGAAGTTTCTCAGAGAGCTTCTTTCTCTTTGTTATCGGAGGACATTTCCTTTGGCCCTATAGTCTCCAAAGGGATCCGAAATATCTGTTCTCAGATTCCACAGAAATCAGGCTAGCAAAGAGATCCACGAAATACAGATGTAACTCTGTGAGATGAATTAACAGAACACTAAGCAGTTTCTCAGAAAGCTTCTTTCCAGATTTCATCTGAGGATATTTCCTTTTTCACCATAGCCCTCTATGGGCTTCCAAATATCACTTTGCCAATTCCACAAGAAGTGCCTTAGCGAAAGGCTTCTTGAGGGGAATGCTGTAACTCTGCGAGATGATTTCACAGAACACAAAGAAATTTCTCAGAAAGCTTCTTTCTCTTTGTTATCGGAGGATATTTTCTTTGGCCCTATGGTCTTCAAAGGGATCCGAAATATCTGTTCTCAGATTCCACAGAAATAAGGCTAGCAAAGAGCTCCGCGAAATACAGATGTAACTCGGTGAGATGAATTAACGGAACACTAAGCAGTTTCTCAGAAAGCTTCTTTCCAGATTTCATCAGAGGATATTTCCTTTTTCACCATAGCCCTCTATGGGCTTCCAAATATCACTTTGCCAATTCCACAAGAATTGTGTTAGTGAAAGGCTTCTTGAGGGGAAAGCTGTAACTCTGTGAGATGATTTCACAGAACACAAAGAAGTTTCTCAGAAAGCTTCTTTCTCTTTGTTATTGGAGGATATTTCCTTTGGCCCTATGGTCTTCAAAGGGATCCGAAATATCTGTTCTCAGATTCCACAGAAATAAGGCTAGCAAAGAGATCCACGAAATACAGATGTAACTCTGTGAGATGAATTAACAGAACACTAAGCAGTTTCTCAGAAAGCTTCTTTCCAGATTTCATCTGAGGATATTTCCTTTTTCACCATAGCCCTCTATGGGCTTCCAAATATCACTTTGTCAATTCCACAAGAACTGTCTTAGCGAAAGGCTTTTTGAGGGGTAAGCTGTAACTCTGTGAGATGATTTCATAGAACACAAAGAAGTTTCTCAGAAAGCTTCTTTCTCTTTGTTATCAGAGGATATTTCCTTTGGCCCTAGGGTCTTCAAAGGGATCCGAAATATCTGTTCTCAGATTCCACAGAAATAAGGCTAGCAAAGAGATCGACGAAATACAGATGTAACTCTGTGAGACGAATTAACAGAACACTAAGCAGTTTGTCAGAAAGCTTCTTTCCAGATTTCATCTGAGGATATTTCCTTTTTCACCATAGCCCTCTATGGGCTTCCAAATATCACTTTGCCAATTCCACAAGAACTGTCTTAGCGAAAGGCTTCTTGAGGTGAAAGCTGTAACTCTGTGAGATGATTTCACAGAACACAAAGAAGTTTCTCAGAAAGCTTCTTTCTCTTTGTTATCGGAGGATATTTCCTTTGGCCCTATAGTCTCCAAAAGGATCCGAAATATCTGTTGTCAGATTCCACAGAAATAAGGCTAGCAAAGAGATCCACGAAATACAGATGTAACTCTGTGAGATGAATTAACAGAACACTAAGCAGTTTCTCAGAAAGCTTCTTTCCAGATTTCATCTGAGGATATTTCCTTTTTCACCATAGCCCTCTATGGGCTTCCAAATATCACTTTGCCAATTCCACAAGAACTGTCTTAGCGAAAGCCTTCTTGAGGGGAAAGCTGTAACTCTGTGAGATGATTTCACAGAACACAAAGAAGTTTCTCAGAGAGCTTCTTTCTCTTTGTTATCGGAGGATATTTCCTTTCGCCCTACGGTCTTCTAAGGGATCCGAAATATCTGTTCTCAGATTCCACAGAAATAAGGCTAGCAGAGAGATCCACGAAATACAGATGTAACTCTGTGAGATGAATTAACAGAACACTAAGCAGTTTCTCAGAAAGCTTCTTTCCAGATTTCATCTGAGGATATTTCCTTTTTCACCATAGCCCTCTATGGGCTTCCAAATATCACTTTGCCAATTCCACAAGAACTGTCTTAGCGAAAGGCTTCTTCTAGGGAAAGCTGGAACTCTGTGAGATGATTTCACAGAACACAAAGAAGTTTCTCAGAAAGCTTCTTTCTCTTTGTCATCGGAGGATATTTCCTTTGGCCCTATGGTCTTCAAAGGGATCCGAAATATCTGTTCTCAGATTCCACAGAAATAAGGCTAGCAAAGAGCTCCGCGAAATACAGATGTAACTCGGTGAGATGAATTAACGGAACACTAAGCAGTTTCTCAGAAAGCTTCTTTCCAGATTTCATCAGAGGATATTTCCTTTTTCACCATAGCCCTCTAAGGGCTTCCAAATACCACTTTGCCAATTCCACAAGAATTGTGTTAGTGAAAGGCTTCTTGAGGGGAAAGCTGTAACTCTGTGAGATGATTTCACAGAACACAAAGAAGTTTCTCAGAAAGCTTCTTTCTCTTTGTTATCGGAGGATATTTCCTTTGGCCCTATGGTCTTCAAAGGGATCCGAAATATCTGTTCTCAGATTCCACAGAAATAAGGCTAGCAAAGAGATCCACGAAATACAGATGTAACTCTGTGAGATGAATTAACAGAACACTAAGCAGTTTCTCAGAAAGCTTCTTTCCAGATTTCATCTGAGGATATTTCCTTTTTCACCATAGCCCTCTAGGGCTTCCAAATATCACTTTGCCAATTCCACAAGAACTGTCTTAGCGAAAGGCTTTTTGAGGGGTAAGCTGTAACTCTGTGTGATGATTTCACAGAACACAAAGAAGTTTCTCAGAAAGCTTCTTTCTCTTTGTTATCAGAGGATATTTCCTTTGGCCCTATGGTCTTCAATGGGATCCGAAATATCTGTTCTCAGATTCCACAGAAATAAGGCTAGCAAAGAGATCCACGAAATACAGATGTAATTCTGTGAGACGAATTAACAGAACACTAAGCAGTTTGTCAGAAAGCTTCTTTCCAGATTTCATCTGAGGATATTTCCTTTTTCACCATAGCCCTCTATGGGCTTCCAAATATCACTTTGCCAATTCCACAAGAACTGTCTTAGCGAAAGGCTTCTTGAGGGGAAAGCTGTAACTCTGTGAGATGATTTCACAGAACACAAAGAAGTTTCTCAGAAAGCTTCTTTCTCTTTGTTATCGGAGGATATTTCCTTTGGCCCTATAGTCTCCAAAAGGATCCGAAATATCTGTTGTCAGATTCCACAGAAATAAGGCTAGCAAAGAGATCCACGAAATACAGATGTAACTCTGTGAGATGAATTAACAGAACACTAAGCAGTTTCTCAGAAAGCTTCTTTCCAGATTTCATCTGAGGATATTTCCTTTTTCACCATAGCCCTCTATGGGCTTCCAAATATCACTTTGCCAATTCCACAAGAACTGTCTTAGCGAAAGCCTTCTTGAGGGGAAAGCTGTAACTCTGTGAGATGATTTCACAGAACACAAAGAAGTTTCTCAGAAAGCTTCTTTCTCTTTGTTATCGGAGGATATTTCCTTTCGCCCTACGGTCTTCTAAGGGATCCGAAATATCTGTTCTCAGATTCCACAGAAATAAGGCTAGCAGAGAGATCCACGAAATACAGATGTAACTCTGTGAGATGAATTAACAGAACACTAAGCAGTTTCTCAGAAAGCTTCTTTCCAGATTTCATCTGAGGATATTTCTTTTTTCACCATAGCCCTCTATGGGCTTCCAAATATCACTTTGCCAATTCCACAAGAACTGTCTTAGCGAAAGGCTTCTTCTAGGGAAAGCTGGAACTCTGTGAGATGATTTCACAGAACACAAAGAAGTTTCTCAGAAAGCTTCTTTCTCTTTGTTATCGGAGGATATTTCCTTTGGCCCTATGGTCTCCAAAGGGATCCGAAATATCTGTTCTCAGATTCCACAGAAATAAGGCTAGCAAAGAGATCCACGAAATACAGATGTAACCCTGTGAGATGAATTAACAGAACACTAAGCAGTTTCTCAGAAAGCTTCTTTCCAGATTTCATCTGAGGATATTTCCTTTTTCACCATAGCCCTCTATGGGCTTCCAAATATTACTTTGCCAATTCCACAAGAACTGTCTTAGTGAAAGGCTTCTTGAGGGGAAAGCTGGAACTCTGTGAGATAATTTCACAGAACACAAAGAAGTTTCTCAGAAAGCTTCTTTCTCTTTGTTATCGGAGGATATTTCCTTTGGCCCTATGGTCTTCAAAGGGATCCGAAATATCTGTTCTCAGATTCCACAGAAATAAGGCTAGGAAAGAGATCCACGAAATACATATGTAACTCTGTGAGATGAATTAACAGAACACTAAGCAGTTTCTCATAAAGCTTCTTTCCAGATTTCATCTGAGGATATTTCCTTTTTCACCATAGCCCTATATGGGCTTCCAAATATCACTTTGCCAATCCCACAAGAACTGTCTTAGCGAAAGGCTTCTTGAGGGGAAAGCTATAACTCTGTGAGATGATTTCACAGAACACAAAGAAGTTTCTCAGAAAGCTTCTTTCTCTTTGGTATCGGAGGATATTTCCTTTGGCCCTATGGTCTTCAAAGGGATCCGAAATATCTGTTCTCAGATTCCACAGAAATAAGGCTAGCAAAGAGATCGACGAAATACAGATGTAACTCTGTGAGATGAATTAACAGAACACTAAGCAGTTTCTCAGAAAGCTTCTTTCCATATTTCATCTGAGGATATTTCCTTTTTCACCATAGCCCTCTATGGGCTTCCAAATATCACTTTGCCAATTCCACAAGAACCGTCTTAGCGAAATGCTTTTTGAGGGGTAAGCTGTAACTCTGTGAGATAGTTTCACAGAACACAAAGAAGTTTCTCAGAAAGCTTCTTTCTCTTTGTCATCGGAGGATATTTCCTTTGGCCCTATGGTCTTCAAAGGGATCCGAAATATCTGTTCTCAGATTCCACAGAAATAAGGCTAGCAAAGAGCTCCGCGAAATACAGATGTAACTCGGTGAGATGAATTAACGGAACACTAAGCAGTTTCTCAGAAAGCTTCTTTCCAGATTTCATCAGAGGATATTTCCTTTTTCACCATAGCCCTCTATGGGCTTCCAAATACCACTTTGCCAATTCCACAAGAATTGTGTTAGTGAAAGGCTTCTTGAGGGGAAAGCTGTAACTCTGTGAGATGATTTCACAGAACACAAAGAAGTTTCTCAGAAAGCTTCTTTCTCTTTGTTATCGGAGGATATTTCCTTTGGCCCTATGGTCTTCAAAGGGATCCGAAATATCTGTTCTCAGATTCCACAGAAATAAGGCTAGCAAAGAGATCCACGAAATACAGATGTAACTCTGTGAGATGAATTAACAGAACACTAAGCAGTTTCTCAGAAAGCTTCTTTCCAGATTTCATCTGAGGATATTTCCTTTTTCACCATAGCCCTCTAGGGCTTCCAAATATCACTTTGCCAATTCCACAAGAACTGTCTTAGCGAAAGGCTTTTTGAGGGGTAAGCTGTAACTCTGTGTGATGATTTCACAGAACACAAAGAAGTTTCTCAGAAAGCTTCTTTCTCTTTGTTATCAGAGGATATTTCCTTTGGCCCTATGGTCTTCAAAGGGATCCGAAATATCTGTTCTCAGATTCCACAGAAATAAGGCTAGGAAAGAGATCCACGAAATACATATGTAACTCTGTGAGATGAATTAACAGAACACTAAGCAGTTTCTCATAAAGCTTCTTTCCAGATTTCATCTGAGGATATTTCCTTTTTCACCATAGCCCTCTATGGGCTTCCAAATATCACTTTGCCAATCCCACAAGAACTGTCTTAGCGAAAGGCTTCTTGAGGGGAAAGCTATAACTCTGTGAGATGATTTCACAGAACACAAAGAAGTTTCTCAGAAAGCTTCTTTCTCTTTGGTATCGGAGGATATTTCCTTTGGCCCTATGGTCTTCAAAGGGATCCGAAATATCTGTTCTCAGATTCCACAGAAATAAGGCTAGCAAAGAGATCGACGAAATACAGATGTAACTCTGTGAGATGAATTAACAGAACACTAAGCAGTTTCTCAGAAAGCTTCTTTCCATATTTCATCTGAGGATATTTCCTTTTTCACCATAGCCCTCTATGGGCTTCCAAATATCACTTTGCCAATTCCACAAGAACCGTCTTAGCGAAATGCTTTTTGAGGGGTAAGCTGTAACTCTGTGAGATAGTTTCACAGAACACAAAGAAGTTTCTCAGAAAGCTTCTTTCTCTTTGTCATCGGAGGATATTTCCTTTGGCCCTATGGTCTTCAAAGGGATCCGAAATATCTGTTCTCAGATTCCACAGAAATAAGGCTAGCAAAGAGCTCCGCGAAATACAGATGTAACTCGGTGAGATGAATTAACGGAACACTAAGCAGTTTCTCAGAAAGCTTCTTTCCAGATTTCATCTGAGGATATTTCCTTTTTCACCATAGCCCTCTAGGGCTTCCAAATATCACTTTGCCAATTCCACAAGAACTGTCTTAGCGAAAGGCTTTTTGAGGGGTAAGCTGTAACTCTGTGTGATGATTTCACAGAACACAAAGAAGTTTCTCAGAAAGCTTCTTTCTCTTTGTTATCAGAGGATATTTCCTTTGGCCCTATGGTCTTCAAAGGGATCCGAAATATCTGTTCTCAGATTCCACAGAAATAAGGCTAGGAAAGAGATCCACGAAATACATATGTAACTCTGTGAGATGAATTAACAGAACACTAAGCAGTTTCTCATAAAGCTTCTTTCCAGATTTCATCTGAGGATATTTCCTTTTTCACCATAGCCCTCTATGGGCTTCCAAATATCACTTTGCCAATCCCACAAGAACTGTCTTAGCGAAAGGCTTCTTGAGGGGAAAGCTATAACTCTGTGAGATGATTTCACAGAACACAAAGAAGTTTCTCAGAAAGCTTCTTTCTCTTTGGTATCGGAGGATATTTCCTTTGGCCCTATGGTCTTCAAAGGGATCCGAAATATCTGTTCTCAGATTCCACAGAAATAAGGCTAGCAAAGAGATCGACGAAATACAGATGTAACTCTGTGAGATGAATTAACAGAACACTAAGCAGTTTCTCAGAAAGCTTCTTTCCATATTTCATCTGAGGATATTTCCTTTTTCACCATAGCCCTCTATGGGCTTCCAAATATCACTTTGCCAATTCCACAAGAACCGTCTTAGCGAAATGCTTTTTGAGGGGTAAGCTGTAACTCTGTGAGATAGTTTCACAGAACACAAAGAAGTTTCTCAGAAAGCTTCTTTCTCTTTGTCATCGGAGGATATTTCCTTTGGCCCTATGGTCTTCAAAGGGATCCGAAATATCTGTTCTCAGATTCCACAGAAATAAGGCTAGCAAAGAGCTCCGCGAAATACAGATGTAACTCGGTGAGATGAATTAACGGAACACTAAGCAGTTTCTCAGAAAGCTTCTTTCCAGATTTCATCAGAGGATATTTCCTTTTTCACCATAGCCCTCTATGGGCTTCCAAATACCACTTTGCCAATTCCACAAGAATTGTGTTAGTGAAAGGCTTCTTGAGGGGAAAGCTGTAACTCTGTGAGATGATTTCACAGAACACAAAGAAGTTTCTCAGAAAGCTTCTTTCTCTTTGTTATCGGAGGATATTTCCTTTGGCCCTATGGTCTTCAAAGGGATCCGAAATATCTGTTCTCAGATTCCACAGAAATAAGGCTAGCAAAGAGATCCACGAAATACAGATGTAACTCTGTGAGATGAATTAACAGAACACTAAGCAGTTTCTCAGAAAGCTTCTTTCCAGATTTCATCTGAGGATATTTCCTTTTTCACCATAGCCCTCTAGGGCTTCCAAATATCACTTTGCCAATTCCACAAGAACTGTCTTAGCGAAAGGCTTTTTGAGGGGTAAGCTGTAACTCTGTGTGATGATTTCACAGAACACAAAGAAGTTTCTCAGAAAGCTTCTTTCTCTTTGTTATCAGAGGATATTTCCTTTGGCCCTATGGTCTTCAAAGGGATCCGAAATATCTGTTCTCAGATTCCACAGAAATAAGGCTAGCAAAGAGATCCACGAAATACAGATGTAATTCTGTGAGACGAATTAACAGAACACTAAGCAGTTTGTCAGAAAGCTTCTTTCCAGATTTCATCTGAGGATATTTCCTTTTTCACCATAGCCCTCTATGGGCTTCCAAATATCACTTTGCCAATTCCACAAGAACTGTCTTAGCGAAAGGCTTCTTGAGGGGAAAGCTGTAACTCTGTGAGATGATTTCACAGAACACAAAGAAGTTTCTCAGAAAGCTTCTTTCTCTTTGTTATCGGAGGATATTTCCTTTGGCCCTATAGTCTCCAAAAGGATCCGAAATATCTGTTGTCAGATTCCACAGAAATAAGGCTAGCAAAGAGATCCACGAAATACAGATGTAACTCTGTGAGATGAATTAACAGAACACTAAGCAGTTTCTCAGAAAGCTTCTTTCCAGATTTCATCTGAGGATATTTCCTTTTTCACCATAGCCCTCTATGGGCTTCCAAATATCACTTTGCCAATTCCACAAGAACTGTCTTAGCGAAAGCCTTCTTGAGGGGAAAGCTGTAACTCTGTGAGATGATTTCACAGAACACAAAGAAGTTTCTCAGAAAGCTTCTTTCTCTTTGTTATCGGAGGATATTTCCTTTCGCCCTACGGTCTTCTAAGGGATCCGAAATATCTGTTCTCAGATTCCACAGAAATAAGGCTAGCAGAGAGATCCACGAAATACAGATGTAACTCTGTGAGATGAATTAACAGAACACTAAGCAGTTTCTCAGAAAGCTTCTTTCCAGATTTCATCTGAGGATATTTCTTTTTTCACCATAGCCCTCTATGGGCTTCCAAATATCACTTTGCCAATTCCACAAGAACTGTCTTAGCGAAAGGCTTCTTCTAGGGAAAGCTGGAACTCTGTGAGATGATTTCACAGAACACAAAGAAGTTTCTCAGAAAGCTTCTTTCTCTTTGTTATCGGAGGATATTTCCTTTGGCCCTATGGTCTCCAAAGGGATCCGAAATATCTGTTCTCAGATTCCACAGAAATAAGGCTAGCAAAGAGATCCACGAAATACAGATGTAACCCTGTGAGATGAATTAACAGAACACTAAGCAGTTTCTCAGAAAGCTTCTTTCCAGATTTCATCTGAGGATATTTCCTTTTTCACCATAGCCCTCTATGGGCTTCCAAATATTACTTTGCCAATTCCACAAGAACTGTCTTAGTGAAAGGCTTCTTGAGGGGAAAGCTGGAACTCTGTGAGATAATTTCACAGAACACAAAGAAGTTTCTCAGAAAGCTTCTTTCTCTTTGTTATCGGAGGATATTTCCTTTGGCCCTATGGTCTTCAAAGGGATCCGAAATATCTGTTCTCAGATTCCACAGAAATAAGGCTAGCAAAGAGATCCACGAAATACAGATGTAACTCTGTGAGATGAATTAACAGAACACTAAGCAGTTTCTCATAAAGCTTCTTTCCAGATTTCATCTGAGGATATTTCCTTTTTCACCATAGCCCTCTATGGGCTTCCAAATATCACTTTGCCAATCCCACAAGAACTGTCTTAGCGAAAGGCTTCTTGAGGGGAAAGCTATAACTCTGTGAGATGATTTCACAGAACACAAAGAAGTTTCTCAGAAAGCTTCTTTCTCTTTGGTATCGGAGGATATTTCCTTTGGCCCTATGGTCTTCAAAGGGATCCGAAATATCTGTTCTCAGATTCCACAGAAATAAGGCTAGCAAAGAGATCGACGAAATACAGATGTAACTCTGTGAGATGAATTAACAGAACACTAAGCAGTTTCTCAGAAAGCTTCTTTCCATATTTCATCTGAGGATATTTCCTTTTTCACCATGGCCCTCTATGGGCTTCCAAATATCACTTTGCCAATTCCACAAGAACCGTCTTAGCGAAATGCTTTTTGAGGGGTAAGCTGTAACTCTGTGAGATAGTTTCACAGAACACAAAGAAGTTTCTCAGAAAGCTTCTTTCTCTTTGTCATCGGAGGATATTTCCTTTGGCCCTATGGTCTTCAAAGGGATCCGAAATATCTGTTCTCAGATTCCACAGAAATAAGGCTAGCAAAGAGATCCGCGAAATACAGATGTAACTATGTGAGATGAATTAACGGAACACTAAGCAGTTTCTCAGAAAGCTTCTTTCCATATTTCATCTGAGGATATTTCCTTTTTCACCATAGCCCTCTATGGGCTTCCAAATACCACTTTGCCAATTCCACAAGAATTGTGTTAGTGAAAGGCTTCTTGAGGGGAAAGCTGTAACTCTGTGAGATGATTTCACAGAACACAAAGAAGTTTCTCAGAAAGCTTCTTTCTCTTTGTTATCGGAGGATATTTCCTTTGGCCCTATGGTCTTCAAAGGGATCCGAAATATCTGTTCTCAGATTCCACAGAAATAAGGCTAGCAAAGAGATCCACGAAATACAGATGTAACTCTGTGAGATGAATTAAGAGAACACTTAGCAGTTTCTCAGAAAGCTTCTTTCCAGATTTCATCTGAGGATATTTCCTTTTTCACCATAGCCCTCTATGGGCTTCCAAATATCACTTTGCCAATTCCACAAGAACTGTCTTAGCGAAAGGCTTTTTGAGGGGTAAGCTGTAACTCTGTGTGATGATTTCACAGAACACAAAGAAGTTTCTCAGAAAGCTTCTTTCTCTTTGTTATCAGAGGATATTTTCTTTGGCCCTATGGTCTTCAAAGGGATCCGAAATATCTGTTCTCAGATTCCATAGAAATAAGGCTAGCAAAGAGATCCACGAAATACAGATGTAATTCTGTGAGACGAATTAACAGAACACTAAGCAGTTTGTCAGAAAGCTTCTTTCCAGATTTCATCTGAGGATATTTCCTTTTTCACCATAGCCCTCTATGGGCTTCCAAATATCACTTTGCCAATTCCACAAGAACTGTCTTAGCGAAAGGCTTCTTGAGGGGAAAGCTGTAACTCTGTGAGATGATTTCACAGAACACAAGAAGTTTCTCAGAAAGCTTCTTTCTCTTTGTTATCGGAGGATATTTCCTTTGGCCCTATAGTCTTCAAAGGGATCCGAAATATCTGTTCTCAGATTCCACAGAAATAAGGCTAGCAAAGAGATCCACGAAATACAGATGTAACTCTGTGAGATGAATTAACAGAACACTAAGCAGTTTCTCAGAAAGCTTCTTTCCAGATTTCATCTGAGGATATTTCCTTTTTCACCATAGCCCTCTATGGGCTTCCAAATATCACTTTGCCAATTCCACAAGAAGTGCCTTAGAGAAAGGCTTCTTGAGGGGAATGCTGTAACTCTGCGAGATGATTTCACAGAACACAAAGAAGTTTCTCAGAAAGCTTCTTTCTCTTTGTTATCGGAGGATATTTCCTTTGGCCCTATGGTCTTCAAAGGGATCCGAAATATCTGTTCTCAGATTCCACAGAAATAAGGCTAGCAAAGAGCTCCACGAAATACAGATGTAACTCTGTGAGATGAATTAACGGATCACTAAGCAGTTTCTCAGAAAGCTTCTTTCCAGATTTCATCAGAGGATATTTCCTTTTTCACCATCGCCCTCTATGGGCTTCCAAATATCACTTTGCCAATTCCACAAGAATTGTGTTAGTGAAAGGCTTCTTTAGGGGAAAGCTGTAACTCTGTGTGATGATATCACAGAACACAAAGAAGTTTCTCAGAAAGCTTCTTTCTCTTTGTTATCGGAGGATATTTCCTTTGGCCCTATGGTCTTCAAAGGGATCCGAAATATCTGTTCTCAGATTCCACAGAAATAAGGCTAGCAAAGAGATCCACGAAATACACATGTATCTCTGTGAGATGAATTAACAGAACTCTAAGCAGTTTCTCAGAAAGCTTCTTTCCAGATTTCATCTGAGGATATTTCCTTTTTCACCATAGCCCTCCATGGGCTTCCAAATATCACTTTGCCAATTCCACAAGAACTGTCTTAGCGAAAGGCTTCTTGAGGGGAAAGCTGTAACTCTGTGAGATGATTTCACAGAACACAAAGAAGTTTGTCAGAAAGCTTCTTTCTCTTTGTTATCGGAGGATATTTCCTTTGGCCCTAAAGTCTCCAAAAGGATCCGAAATATCTGTTGTCAGATTCCACAGAAATAAGGCTAGCAAAGAGATCCACGAAATACACATGTAACTCTGTGAGATGAATTAACAGAACACTAAGCAGTTTCTCAGAAAGCTTCTTTCCAGATTTCATCTGAGGATATTTCCTTTTTCACCATAGCCCTCTATGGGCTTCCAAATATCACTTTGCCAATTCCACAAGAAGTGCCTTAGCGAAAGGCTTCTTGAGGGGAATGCTGTAACTCTGCGAGATGATTTCACAGAACACAAAGAAGTTTCTCAGAAAGCTTCTTTCTCTTTGTTATCGGAGGATATTTCCTTTGGCCCTATGGTCTTCAAAGGGATCCGAAATATCTGTTCTCAGATTCCACAGAAATAAGGCTAGAAAAGAGATCCGCGAAATACAGATGTAACTCTGTGAGATGAATTAACGGAACACTAAGCAGTTTCTCAGAAAGCTTCTTTCCAGATTTCATCTGAGGATATTTCCTTTTTCACCATAGCCCTCTATGGGCTACCAAATATCACTTTGCCAATTCCACAAGAATTGTGTTAGTGAAAGGCTTCTTGAGGGGAAAGCTGTAACTCTGTGAGATGATTTCACAGAACACAAAGAAGTTTCTCAGAAAGCTTCTTTCTCTTTGTTATCGGAGGATATTTCCTTTGGCCCTATGGTCTTCAAAGGGATCCGAAATATCTGTTCTCAGATTCCACATAAATAAGGCTAGCAAAGAGATCCACGAAATACAGATGTAACTCTGTGAGATGAATTAACAGAACACTAAGCAGTTTCTCAGAAAGCTTCTTTCCAGATTTCATCGGAGGATATTTCCTTTTTCACCATAGCCCTCTATGGGCTTCCAAATATCACTTTGCCAATTCCACAAGAACTGTCTTAGCGAAAGGCTTCTTGAGGGGAAAGCTGTAACTCTGTGAGATGATTTCACAGAACACAAAGAAGTTTCTCAGAAAGCTTCTTTCTCTTTGTTATCGGAGGATATTTCCTTTGGCCCTATAGTCTCCAAAGGGATCCGAAATATCTGTAGTCAGATTCCACAGAAATAAGGCTAGCAAAGAGATCCACGAAATACAGATGTAACTCTGTGAGATGAATTAACAGAACACTAAGCAGTTTCTCAGAAAGCTTCTTTCCAGATTTCATCTGAGGATATTTCCTTTTTCACCAAGGCCCTCTATGGGCTTCCAAATATCACTTTGCCAATTCCACAAGAACTGTCTTATCGAAAGGCTTTTTGAGGGGAAAGCTGGAACTCTGTGAGATGATTTCGCAGAACACAAAGAAGTTTCTCAGAAAGCTTCTTTCTCTTTGTTATCGGAGGATATTTCCTTTGGCCCTATGGTCTTCAAAGGGATGTGAAATATCTGTTCTCAGATTCCACACAAATAAGACTAGCAAAGACATCCACGAAATACAGATGTAACTCTGTGAGATGAATTAACAGAACACGAAGCAGTTTCTCAGAAAGCTTATTTCCAGATTTCATCTGAGGATATTTCCTTTTTCACCATAGCCCTCTATGTGCTTCCAAATATCACTTTGCCAATTCCACAAGAACTGTCTTAGCGAAAGGCTTCTTGAGGGGAAAGCTGTAACTCTGTGAGATTAATTCACAGAACACAAAGAAGTTTCTCAGAAAGCTTCTTTCTCTTTGTTATCGGAGGATATTTCCTTTGTCCCTATAGTCTCCAAAGGGATCCGAAATATCTGCTCTCAGATTCCACAGAAATAAGGCTAGCAAAGAGATCCACGAAATACAGATGTAACTCTGTGAGATGAATTAACAGAACACTAAGCAGTTTCTCAGAAGGCTTCTTTCCAGATTTCATCTGAGTATATTTCCTTTTTCACCATAGCCCTCTATGGGCTTCCAAATATCACTTTGCCAATTCCACAAGAACTGTCTTAGCGAAAGGCTTTTTGAGGGGAAAGCTGGAACTCTGTGAGATGATTTCGCAGAACACAAAGAAGTTTCTCAGAAAGCTTCTTTCTCTTTGTTATCGGAGGATATTTCCTTTGGCCCTATGGTCTTCAAAGGGATGTGAAATATCTGTTCTCCGATTCCACACAAATAAGGCTAGCAAAGACATCCACGAAATACAGATGTAACTCTGTGAGATGAATTAACAGAACACGAAGCAGTTTCTCAGAAAGCTTATTTCCAGATTTCATCTGAGGATATTTCCTTTTTCACCATAGCCCTCTATGGGCTTCCAAATATCACTTTGCGTATTCCACAATAACTGTCTTAGCGAAAGGCTTCTTGAGGGGAAAGCTGTAACTCTGTGAGATGATTTCACAGAACACAAAGAAGTTTCTCAGAAAGCTTCTTTCTCTTTATTATCGGAGGATATTTCCTTTGGCCCTACGGTCTTCAAAGGGATCCAAAATATCTGTTGTCAGATTCCACAGAAATAAGGCTAGCAAAGAGATCCACGAAATACAGATGTAACTCTGTGAGATGAATTAACAGAACACTAAGCAGTTTCTCAGAAAGCTTCTTTCCAGATTTCATCTGAGGATATTTCCTTTTTCACCATAGCCCTCTATGGGCTTCCAAATATCACTTTGCCAATTCCAC
The DNA here is from genome assembly GCF_049350105.2 of Macaca mulatta. Taxonomy (NCBI): domain Eukaryota; kingdom Metazoa; phylum Chordata; class Mammalia; order Primates; family Cercopithecidae; genus Macaca; species Macaca mulatta. The sequence goes on along the minus strand of NC_133426.1, from coordinate 66,878,541 downwards.
CAGAACTGTCTTAGCGAAAGGCTTCTTGAGGGGAAAGCTGGAACTCTGTGAGATGATTTCACAGAACACAAAGAAGTTTCTCAGAAAGCTTCTTTCTCTTTGTTATCGGAGGATATTTCCTTTGGCCCTATAGTCTTCAAAGGGATCCGAAATATCTGTTCTCAGATTCCACAGAAATAAGGCTAGCAAAGAGATCCACGAAATACAGATGTAACTCTGTGAGATGAATTAACAGAACACTAAGCAGTTTCTCAGAAAGCTTCTTTCCAGATTTCATCTGAGGATATTTCCTTTTTCACCACAGCCCTCTATGGGCTTCCAAATATCACTTTGCCAATTCCACAAGAACTGTCTTAGCGAAAGGCTTCTTGAGGGGAAAGTTGTAACTCTGTGACATGATTTCACAGAACACAAAGAAGTTTCTCAGAAAACTTCTTTCTCTTTGTTATCGGGGGATATTTCCTTTGGCCCTACGGTCTTCAAAGGGATCCGAAATATCTGTTGTCAGATTCCACAGAAATAAGGCTAGCAAAGAGATCCACGAAATACAGATGTAACTCTGTGAGATGAATTAACAGAACACTAAGCAGTTTCTCAGAAAGCTTCTTTCCAGATTTCATCTGAGGATATTTCCTTTTTCACCATAGCCCTCTATGGGCTTCCAAATATCACTTTGCCAATTCCACAAGAACTGTCTTAGCGAAAGGCTTCTTGAGGAGAAAGCTGTAACTCTGTGAGATGATTTCACAGAACACAAAGAAGTTTCTCAGAAAGTTTCTTTCTCTTTGTTATCGGAGGATATTTCCTTTGGCCCTACAGTCTCCAAGGGGATCCGAAATATCTGTTCTCAGATTCCAAAGAAATAAGGTTAGCAAAGAAATCCACGAAATACAGATGTAACTCTGTAAGATGAATTAACAGAACACTAAGCAGCTTCTCAGAATGCTTTTTCCAGGTTTCATCTGTGGATATTTCCTTTTTCACCATAGCCCTCTATGGTCTTCCAAATATCACTTTGCCAATTCCACAAGAACTGTCTTAGCGAAAGGCTTCTTGAGGGGAATGCTGTAGCTCTGTGAGATGATTTCACAGAACACAAAGAAGTTTCTCAGAAATCTTCTTTCTCTTTGTTATCGGAGGATATTTCCTTTGACCCTACAGTCTTCAAAGGGATCCGAAATATCTGTAGTCAGATTCCACAGAAATAAGGCTAGCAAAGAGATCCACGAAATACAGATGTAACTCTGTGAGATGAATTAACAGAACACTAAGCAGTTTCTCAGAAAGCTTCTTTCCAGATTTCATCTGAGGATATTTCCTTTTTCACCACAGCCCTCTATGGGCTTCCAAATATCACTTTGCCAATTCCACAAGAAGTGCCTTAGAGAAAGGCTTCTTGAGGGGAATGCTGTAACTCTGCGAGATGATTTCACAGAACACAAAGAAGTTTCTCAGAAAGCTTCTTTCTCTTTGTTATCGGAGGATATTTCCTTTGGCCCTATGGTCTTCAAAGGGATCCGAAATATCTGTTCTCAGATTCCACAGAAATAAGGCTAGCAAAGAGCTCCACGAAATACAGATGTAACTCTGTGAGATGAATTAACAGAACACTAAGCAGTTTCTCAGAAAGCTTCTTTCCAGATTTCATCGGAGGATATTTCCTTTTTCACCATAGCCCTCTATGGGCTTCCAAATATCACTTTGCCAATTCCACAAGAACTGTCTTATCGAAAGGCTTTTTGAAGGGTAAGCTGTAACTCTGTGAGATGATTTCACAGAACACAAAGAAGTTTCTCAGAAAGCTTCTTTCTCTTTGTTATCAGAGGATATTTCCTTTGGCCCTATGGTCTTCAAAGGGATCCGAAATATCTGTTCTCAGATTCCATAGAAATAAGGCTAGCAAAGAGATCCACGAAATACAGATGTAACTCTGTGAGACGAATTAACAGAACACTAAGCAGTTTGTCAGAAAGCTTCTTTCTAGATTTCATCTGAGGATATTTCCTTTTTCACCATAGCCCTCTATGGGCATCCAAATATCACTTTGCCAATTCCACAAGAACTGTCTTAGCGAAAAGCTTGTTGAGGGGAAAGCTGTAACTCTGTGAGATGATTTCACAGAACACAAAGAAGTTTCTCAGAAAGCTTCTTTCTCTTTGTTATCGGAGGATATTTCCTTTGGCCCTATAGTCTCCAAAAGGATCCGAAATATCTTTTGTCAGATTCCACAGAAATAAGGCTAGCAAAGAGATCCACGAAATACAGATGTAACTCTGTGAGATGAATTAACAGAACACTAAGCAGTTTCTCAGAAAGCTTCTTTCCAGATTTCATCTGAGGATATTTCCTTTTTCACCATAGCCCTCTATGGGCTTCCAAATATCACTTTGCCAATTCCACAAGAACTGTCTTAGCGAAAGGCTTCTTGAGGGGTAAGCTGTAACTCTGTGAGATGATTTCGCAGAACACAAAGAAGTTTCTCAGAAAGCTTCTTTCTCTTTGTTATCGGAGGATATTTCCTTTGGCCCTATGGTCTTCAAAGGGATCTGAAATATCTGTTATCAGATTCCACACAAGTAAGGCTAGCAAAGACATCCACGAAATACAGATTTAACTCTGTGAGATGAATTAACCGAACACTAAGCAGTTTCTCAGAAAGCTTCTTTCCAGATTTCATCTGAGGATATTTCCTTTTTCACCGTAGCCCTCTATGGGCTTCCAAATATCACTTTGCCAATTCCACAAGAACTGTCTTAGCGAAAGGCTTCTTGAGGGGAAAGCTGGAACTCTGTGAGATGATTTCACAGAACACAAAGAAGTTTCTCAGAAAGCTTCTTTCTCTTTGTTATCGGAGGATATTTCCTTTGGCCCTATGGTCTTCAAAGGGATCTGAAATATCTGTTATCAGATTCCACACAAATAAGGCTAGCAAAGACATCCACGAAATACAGATGTAACTCTGTGAGATGAATTAACAGAACACTAAGCAGTTTCTCAGAAAGCTTCTTTCCAGATTTCATCTGAGGATATTTCCTTTTTCACCATAGCCCTCTATGGGCTTCCAAATATCACTTTGCCAATTCCACAATAACTGTCTTAGCGAAAGGCTTCTTGAGGGGAAAGCTGTAACTCTGTGAGATGATTTCACAGAACACAAAGAAGTTTCTCAGAAAGCTTCTTTCTCTTTGTTATCGGAGGATATTTCCTTTGGCCCTATAGTCTCCAAAGGGATCCGAAATATCTGTTCTCAGATTCCACAGAAATAAGGCTAGCAAAGAGATCCACGAAATACAGATGTAACTCTGTGAGATGAATTAACAGAACACTAAGCAGTTTCTCAGAAAGCTTCTTTCCAGATTTCATCTGAGGATATTTCCTTTTTCACCATGGCCCTCTATGGGCTTCCAAATATCACTTTGCCAATTCCACAAGAACTGTCTTATCGAAAGGCTTTTTGAGGGGAAAGCTGGAACTCTGTGAGATGATTTCGCAGAACACAAAGAAGTTTCTCAGAAAGCTTCTTTCTCTTTGTTATCGGAGGATATTTCCTTTGGCCCTATGGTCTTCAAAGGGATGTGAAATATCTGTTCTCAGATTCCACACAAATAAGACTAGCAAAGACATCCACGAAATACAGATGTAACTCTGTGAGATGAATTAACAGAACACGAAGCAGTTTCTCAGAAAGCTTATTTCCAGATTTCATCTGAGGATATTTCCTTTTTCACCATAGCCCTCTATGTGCTTCCAAATATCACTTTGCCAATTCCACAAGAACTGTCTTAGCGAAAGGCTTCTTGAGGGGAAAGCTGTAACTCTGTGAGATTAATTCACAGAACACAAAGAAGTTTCTCAGAAAGCTTCTTTCTCTTTGTTATCGGAGGATATTTCCTTTGTCCCTATAGTCTCCAAAGGGATCCGAAATATCTGCTCTCAGATTCCACAGAAATAAGGCTAGCAAAGAGATCCACGAAATACAGATGTAACTCTGTGAGATGAATTAACAGAACACTAAGCAGTTTCTCAGAAGGCTTCTTTCCAGATTTCATCTGAGTATATTTCCTTTTTCACCATAGCCCTCTATGGGCTTCCAAATATCACTTTGCCAATTCCACAAGAACTGTCTTAGCGAAAGGCTTTTTGAGGGGAAAGCTGGAACTCTGTGAGATGATTTCGCAGAACACAAAGAAGTTTCTCAGAAAGCTTCTTTCTCTTTGTTATCGGAGGATATTTCCGTTGGCCCTATGGTCTTCAAAGGGATGTGAAATATCTGTTCTCCGATTCCACACAAATAAGGCTAGCAAAGACATCCACGAAATACAGATGTAACTCTGTGAGATGAATTAACAGAACACGAAGCAGTTTCTCAGAAAGCTTATTTCCAGATTTCATCTGAGGATATTTCCTTTTTCACCATAGCCCTCTATGGGCTTCCAAATATCACTTTGCGTATTCCACAATAACTGTCTTAGCGAAAGGCTTCTTGAGGGGAAAGCTGTAACTCTGTGAGATGATTTCACAGAACACAAAGAAGTTTCTCAGAAAGCTTCTTTCTCTTTATTATCGGAGGATATTTCCTTTGGCCCTACGGTCTTCAAAGGGATCCAAAATATCTGTTGTCAGATTCCACAGAAATAAGGCTAGCAAAGAGATCCACGAAATACAGATGTAACTCTGTGAGATGAATTAACAGAACACTAAGCAGTTTCTCAGAAAGCTTCTTTCCAGATTTCATCTGAGGATATTTCCTTTTTCACCATAGCCCTCTAGGGGCTTCCAAATATCACTTTGCCAATTCCACCAGAACTGTCTTAGCGAAAGGCTTCTTGAGGGGAAAGCTGGAACTCTGTGAGATGATTTCACAGAACACAAAGAAGTTTCTCAGAAAGCTTCTTTCTCTTTGTTATCGGAGGATATTTCCTTTGGCCCTATAGTCTTCAAAGGGATCCGAAATATCTGTTCTCAGATTCCACAGAAATAAGGCTAGCAAAGAGATCCACGAAATACAGATGTAACTCTGTGAGATGAATTAACAGAACACTAAGCAGTTTCTCAGAAAGCTTCTTTCCAGATTTCATCTGAGGATATTTCCTTTTTCACCACAGCCCTCTATGGGCTTCCAAATATCACCTTGCCAATTCCACAAGAACTGTCTTAGCGAAAGGCTTCTTGAGGGGAAAGTTGTAACTCTGTGACATGATTTCACAGAACACAAAGAAGTTTCTCAGAAAACTTCTTTCTCTTTGTTATCGGGGGATATTTCCTTTGGCCCTACGGTCTTCAAAGGGATCCGAAATATCTGTTGTCAGATTCCACAGAAATAAGGCTAGCAAAGTGATCCACGAAATACAGATGTAACTCTGTGAGATGAATTAACAGAACACTAAGCAGTTTCTCAGAAAGCTTCTTTCCAGATTTCATCTGAGGATATTTCCTTTTTCACCATAGCCCTCTATGGGCTTCCAAATATCACTTTGCCAATTCCACAAGAACTGTCTTAGCGAAAGGCTTCTTGAGGAGAAAGCTGTAACTCTGTGAGATGATTTCACAGAACACAAAGAAGTTTCTCAGAAAGTTTCTTTCTCTTTGTTATCGGAGGATATTTCCTTTGGCCCTACAGTCTCCAAGGGGATCCGAAATATCTGTTCTCAGATTCCAAAGAAATAAGGTTAGCAAAGAAATCCACGAAATACAGATGTAACTCTGTAAGATGAATTAACAGAACACTAAGCAGCTTCTCAGAATGCTTTTTCCAGATTTCATCTGAGGATATTTCCTTTTTCACCATAGCCCTCTATGGTCTTCCAAATATCACTTTGCCAATTCCACAAGAACTGTCTTAGCGAAAGGCTTCTTGAGGGGAATGCTGTAGCTCTGTGAGATGATTTCACAGAACACAAAGAAGTTTCTCAGAAATCTTCTTTCTCTTTGTTATCGGAGGATATTTCCTTTGACCCTACAGTCTTCAAAGGGATCCGAAATATCTGTAGTCAGATTCCACAGAAATAAGGCTAGCAAAGAGATCCACGAAATACAGATGTAACTCTGTGAGATGAATTAACAGAACACTAAGCAGTTTCTCAGAAAGCTTCTTTCCAGATTTCATCTGAGGATATTTCCTTTTTCACCACAGCCCTCTATGGGCTTCCAAATATCACTTTGCCAATTCCACAAGAACTGTCTTAGCGAAAGGCTTCTTGAGGGGAAAGCTGTAACTCTGTGAGATGATTTCACAGAACACAAAGAAGTTTCTCAGAAAGCTTCTTTCTCTTTGTTATCGGAGGATATTTCCTTTGGCCCTATAGTCTCCAAAGGGATCCGAAATATCTGTTCTCAGATTCCACAGAAATAAGGCTAGCAAAGAGATCCACGAAATACAGATGTAACTCAGTGAGATGAATTAACAGAACACTAAGCAGTTTCTCAGAAAGCTTCTTTCCAGATTTCATCTGAGGATATTTCCTTTTTCACCATAGCCCTCTATGGGCTTCCAAATATCACTTTGCCAATTCCACAAGAACTGTCTTATCGAAAGGCTTCTTGAGGGGAAAGCTGGAACTCTGTGAGATGATTTCGCAGAACACAAAGAAGTTTCTCAGAAAGCTTCTTTCTCTTTGTTATCGGAGGATATTTCCTTTGGCCCTATGGTCTTCAAAGGGATGTGAAATATCTGTTCTCAGATTCCACACAAATAAGGCTAGCAAAGACATCCACGAAATACAGATGTAACTCTGTGAGATGAATTAACAGAACACGAAGCAGTTTCTCAGAAAGCTTATTTCCAGATTTCATCTGAGGATATTTCCTTTTTCACCATAGCCCTCTAGGGGCTTCCAAATATCACTTTGCGTATTCCACAAGAACTGTCTTATCGAAAGGCTTCTTGAGAGGAAAGCTGTAACTCTGTGAGATGATTTCACAGAACACAAAGAAGTTTCTCAGAAAGCTTCTTTCTCTTTGTTATCGGAGGATATTTCCTTTGGCCCTATAGTCTTCAAAGGGATCCGAAATATCTGTAGTCAGATTCCACAGAAATAAGGCTAGCAAAGAGATCCACGAAATACAGATGTAACTCTGTGAGATGAATTAACAGAACACTAAGCAGTTTCTCAGAAAGCTTCTTTCCAGATTTCATCTGAGGATATTTCCTTTTTCACCACAGCCCTCTATGGGCTTCCAAATATCACTTTGCCAATTCCACAAGAACTGTCTTAGCGAAAGGCTTCTTGAGGGGAAAGCTGTAACTCTGTGAGATGATTTCACAGAACAGAAAGAAGTTTCTCAGAAAGCTTCTTTCTCTTTGTTATCGGAGGATATTTACTTTGGCCCTATGGTCTTCAAAGGGATCCGAAATATCTGTTCTCAGATTCCACAGAAATAAGGCTAGCAAAGAGATCCACGAAATACACATGTAACTCTGTGAGATGAATTAACAGAACACTAAGCAGTTTCTCAGAATGCTTCTTTCCAGATTTCATCTGAGGATATTTCCTTTTTCACCATAGCCCTCTATGGGCTTCCAAATATCACTTTGCCAATTCCACAAGAACTGTCTTAGCGAAAGGCTTCTTGAGGGGAATGCTGTAGCTCTGTGAGATGATTTAACAGAACACAAAGAAGTTTCTCAGAAAGCTTCTTTCTCTTTGTTATCGGAGGATATTTCCTTTGGCCCTATGGTCTTCAAAGGGATCCGAAATATCTGTTCTCAGATTCCATAGAAATAAGGCTAGCAAAGAGATCCACGAAATACAGATGTAACTCTGTGAGGTGAATTAACAGAACACTAAGCAGTTTGTCAGAAAGCTTCTTTCCAGATTTCATCTGAGGATATTTCCTTTTTCACCATAGCCCTCTATGGGCTTCCAAATATCTCTTTGCCAATTCCACAAGAACTGTCTTAGCGAAAGGCTTCTTGAGGGGTAAGCTGTAACTCTGTGAGATGATTTCGCAGAACACAAAGAAGTTTCTCAGAAAGCTTCTTTCTCTTTGTTATCGGAGGATATTTCCATTGGCCTTATGGTCTTCAAGGAGATCTGAAATATCTGTTATCAGATTCCACACAAATAAGGCTAGCAAAGACATCCACGAAATACAGATGTAACTCTGTGAGATGAATTAACAGAACACTAAGCAGTTTCTCAGAAAGCTTCTTTCCAGATTTCATCTGAGGATATTTCCTTTTTCACCATAGCCCTCTATGGGCTTCCAAATATCACTTTGCCAATTCCACAAGAACTGTCTTAGCGAAAGGCTTCTTGAGGGGAAAGCTGTAACTCTGTGAGATGATTTCACAGAACACAAAGAAGTTTCTCAGAAAGCTTCTTTCTCTTTGTTATCGGAGGATATTTCCTTTGGCCCTATAGTCTCCAAAGGGATCCGAAATATCTGTTCTCAGATTCCACAGAAATAAGGCTAGCAAAAAGATCCACGAAATACAGATGTAACTCTGTGAGATGAATTAACAGAACACTAAGCAGTTTCTCAGAAAGCTTCTTTCCAGATTTCATCTGAGGATATTTCCTTTTTCACCATAGCCCTCTATGGGCTTCCAAATATCACTTTGCCAATTCCACAAGAACTGTCTTATCGAAAGGCTTCTTGAGGGGAAAGCTGGAACTCTGTGAGATGATTTCGCAGAACACAAAGAAGTTTCTCAGAAAGCTTCTTTCTCTTTGTTATCGGAGGATATTTCCTTTGGCCCTATGGTCTTCAAAGGGATGTGAAATATCTGTTCTCAGATTCCACACAAATAAGGCTAGCAAAGACATCCACGAAATACAGATGTAACTCTGTGAGATGAATTAACAGAACACGAAGCAGTTTCTCAGAAAGCTTATTTCCAGATTTCATCTGAGGATATTTCCTTTTTCACCATAGCCCTCTAGGGGCTTCCAAATATCACTTTGCGTATTCCACAAGAACTGTCTTATCGAAAGGCTTCTTGAGAGGAAAGCTGTAACTCTGTGAGATGATTTCACAGAACACAAAGAAGTTTCTCAGAAAGCTTCTTTCTCTTTGTTATCGGAGGATATTTCCTTTGGCCCTATAGTCTTCAAAGGGATCCGAAATATCTGTTGTCAGATTCCACAGAAATAAGGCTAGCAAAGAGATCCACGAAATACAGATGTAACTCTGTGAGATGAATTAACAGAACACTAAGCAGTTTCTCAGAAAGCTTCTTTCCAGATTTCATCTGAGGATATTTCCTTTTTCACCATAGCCCTCTATGGGCTTCCAAATATCACTTTGCCAATTCCACCAGAACTGTCTTAGCGAAAGGCTTCTTGAGGGGAAAGCTGGAACTCTGTGAGATGATTTCACAGAACACAAAGAAGTTTCTCAGAAAGCTTCTTTCTCTTTGTTATCGGAGGATATTTCCTTTGGCCCTATAGTCTCCAAAAGGATCCGAAATATCTGTTCTCAGATTCCACAGAAATAAGGCTAGCAAAGAGATCCACGAAATACAGATGTAACTCTGTGAGATGAATTAACAGAACATTAAGCAGTTTCTCAGAAAGCTTCTTTCCAGATTTCATCTGAGGATATTTCCTTTTTCACCATAGCCCTATATGGGCTTCCAAATATCACTTTGCCAATTCCACAAGAACTGTCTTAGCGAAAGGCTTCTTGAGGGGAAAGCTGTAACTCTGTGAGATGATTTCACAGAACACAAAGAAGTTTCTCAGAAAGCTTCTTTCTCTTTGTTATCGGTGGATATTTCCTTTGGCCCTACGGTCTTCAAAGATATCCGAAATATCTGTTCTCAGATTCCACAGAAATAAGGCTAGCAAAGAGATCCACGAAATACAGATGTAACTCTGTGAGATGAATTAACAGAACACTAAGCAGTTTCTCAGAAAGCTTCTTTCCAGATTTCATCTGAGGATATTTCCTTTTTCACCATAGCCCTCTATGGGCTTCCAAATACCACTTTGTCATTTCCTCCAGAACTGTCTTAGCGAAAGGCTTCTTGAGGGGAAAGCTGGAACTCTGCGAGATGATTTCACAGAACACAAAGAAGTTTCTCAGAAAGCTTCTTTCTCTTTGTTATCGGAGGATATTTCCTTTGGCCCTATGGTCTTCAAAGGGATCCGAAATATCTGTTCTCAGATTCCACAGAAATAAGGCTAGCAAAGAGATCCACGAAATACAGATGTAACTCTGTGAGATGAATTAACAGAAGAGTAAGCAGTTTCTCAGAAAGCTTCTTTCCAGATTTCATCTGAGGATATTTCCTTTTTCACCACTGCCCTCTATGGGCTTCCAAATATCACTTTGCCAATTCCACAAGAACTGTCTTAGCGAAAGGCTTCTTGAGGGGAAAGCTGTAACTCTGTGACATGATTTCACAGAACACAAAGAAGTTTCTCAGAAAGCTTCTTTCTCTTTGTTATCGGAGGATATTTACTTTGGCCCTATGGTCTTCAAAGGGATCCGAAATATCTGTTCTCAGATTCCACAGAAATAAGGCTAGCAAAGAGATCCACGAAATACAGATGTAACTCTGTGAGATGAATTAACAGAACACTAAGCAGTTTCTCAGAAAGCTTCTTTCCAGATTTCATCTGAGGATATTTCCTTTTTCACCATAGCCCTATATGAGCTTCCAAATATCACTTTGCCAATTCCACAAGAACTGTCTTAGCGAAAGGCTTCTTGAGGGGAAAGCTGTAACTCTGTGAGATGATTTCACAGAACACAAAGAAGTTTCTCAGAAAGTTTCTTTCTCTTTGTTATCGGAGGATATTTCCTTTGGCCCTACAGTCTCCAAGGGGATCCGAAATATCTGTTCTCAGATTCCAAAGAGATAAGGCTAGCAAAGAAATCCACGAAATACAGATGTAACTCTGTAAGATGAATTAACAGAACACTAAGCAGCTTCTCAGAATGCTTATTTCCAGATTTCATCTGAGGATATTTCCTTTTTCACCATAGCCCTCTATGGTCTTCCAAATATCACTTTGCCAATTCCACAAGAACTGTCTTAGCGAAAGGCTTCTTGAGGGGAATGCTGTAGCTCTGTGAGATGATTTCACAGAACACAAAGAAGTTTCTCAAAAATCTTCTTTCTCTTTGTTATCGGAGGATATTTCCTTTGGCCCTACGGTCTTCAAAGGGATCCGAAATATCTGTTGTCAGATTCCACAGAAATAAGGCTAGCAAAGAGATCCACGAAATACAGATGTAACTTTGTGAGATGAATTAACAGAACACTAAGCAGTTTCTCAGAAAGCTTCTTTCCAGATTTCGTCTGAGGATATTTCCTTTTTCACCATAGCCCTCTATGGGCTTCCAAATATCACTTTGCCAATTCCACAAGAACTGTCTTAGCGAAAGGCTTCTTGAGGGGAAAGCTGTAACTCTATGAGATGATTTCAAAGAACACAAAGAAGTTTCTCAGAAAGCTTCTTTCTCTTTGTTATCGGAGGATATTTCCTTTGGCCCTATAGTCTTCAAACGGATCCGAAATATCTGTTCTCAGATTCCACAGAAGTAAGGCTAGCAAAGAGATCCACGAAATACAGATGTAACTCTGTGAGATGAATTAACAGAACGCTAAGCAGTTTCTCAGAAAGCTTCTTTCCAGATTTCATCTGAGGATATTTCCTTTTTCACCACAGCCCTCTATGGGCTTCCAAATATCACTTTGCCAATTCCACAAGAACTGTCTTAGCGAAAGGCTTCTTGAGGGGAAAGCTGTAACTCTGTGAGATGATTTCACACAACACAAAGAAGTTTCTCAGAAAGCTTCTTTCCCTTTGTTATCGGAGGATATTTACTTTGGCCCTATGGTCTTCAAAGGGATCCGAAATATCTGTTGTCAGATTCCACAGAAATAAGGCTAGCAAAGAGATCCACGAAATACAGATGTAACTCTGTGAGATGAATTAACAGAACACTAAGCAGTTTCTCAGAAAGCTTCTTTCCAGATTTCATCTGAGGATATTTCCTTTTTCACCATAGCCCTATATGAGCTTCCAAATATTACTTTGCCAATTCCACAAGAACTGTGTTAGCGAAAGGCTTCTTGAGGGGAAAGCTGTAACTCTGTGAGATAATTTCACAGAACACAAAGAAGTTTCTCAGAAAGTTTCTTTCTCTTTGTTATCGGAGGATATTTCCTTTGGCCCTACAGTCTCCAAGGGGATCCGAAATATCTGTTCTCAGATTCCAAAGAAATAAGGCTGGCAACGAAATCCACGAAATACAGATCTAACTCTGTAAGATGAATTAACAGAACACTAAGCAGCTTCTCAGAATGCTTCTTTCCAGATTTCATCTGAGGATATTTCCTTTTTCACCATAGCCCTCTATGGGCTTCCAAATATCACTTTGCCAATTCCACAAGAACTGTCTTAGCGAAAGGCTTCTTGAGGGGAAAGCTGTAGCTCTGTGAGATGATTTCACAGAACACAAAGAAGTTTCTCAGAAATCTTCGTTGTCTTTGTTATCGGAGGATATTTCCTTTGGCCCTACGGTCTTCAAAGGGATCCGAAATATCTGTTGTCAGATTCCACAGAAATAAGGCTAGCAAAGAGATCCATGAAATACAGATGTAACTTTGTGAGATGAATTAACAGAACACTAAGCAGTTTCTCAGAAAGCTTCTTTCCAGATTTCGTCTGAGGATAATTCCTTTTTCACCATAGCCCTCTATGGGCTTCCAAATATCACTTTGCCAATTCCACAAGAACTGTCTTAGTGAAAGGCTTCTTGAGGGGAAAGCTGTAACTCTATGAGATGATTTCAAAGAACACAAAGAAGTTTCTCATAAAGCTTCTTTCTCTTTGTTATCGGAGGATATTTCCTTTGGCCCTATAGTCTTCAAAGGGATCCGAAATATCTGTTCTCAGATTCCACAGAAATAAGGCTAGCAAAGAGATCCACGAAACACAGATGTAACTCTGTGAGATGAATTAACAGAACACTAAGCAGTTTCTCAGAAAGCTTCTTTCCAGATTTCATCTAAGGATATTTCCTTTTTCACCACAGCCCTCTATGTGCTTCCAAATATCACTTTCCAATTCCACAAGAACTGTCTTAGCGAAAGGCTTCTTGAGGGGAAAGCTGTAACTCTGTGAGATGATTTCACAGAACACAAAGAAGTTTCTCACAAAACTTCTTTCTCTTTGTTATCGGAGGATATTTACTTTGGACCTATGGTCTTCAAAGGGATCCGAAATATCTGTTCTCAGATTCCACAGAAATAAGGCTAGCAAAGAGATCCACGAAATACAGATGTAACTCTGTGAGATGAATTAACAGAACACTAAGCAGTTTCTCAGAAAGCTTCTTTCCAGATTTCATCTGAGGATATTTCCTTTTTCACCATAGCCCTATATGAGCTTCCAAATATCACTTTGCCAATTCCACAAGAACTGTCTTAGCGAAAGGCTTCTTGAGGGGAAAGCTGTAACTCTGTGAGATGATTTCACAGAACACAAAGAAGTTTCTCAGAAAGTTTCTTTCTCTTTGTTATCGGAGGATATTTCCTTTGGCCCTACAGTCTCCAAGGGGATCCGAAATATCTGTTCTCAGATTCCAAAGAAATAAGGCTAGCAAAGAAATCCACGAAATACAGATGTAACTCTGTAAGATGAATTAACAGAACACTAAGCAGCTTCTCAGAATGCTTCTTTCCAGATTTCATCTGAGGATATTTCCATTTTCACCATAGCCCTCTATGGGCTTCCAAATATCACTTTGCCAATTCCACAAGAACTGTCTTAGCGAAAGGCTCCTTGAGGGGAATGCTGTAGCTCTGTGAGATGATTTAACAGAACACAAAGAAGTTTCTCAGAAATCTTCTTTCTCTTTGTTATCGGAGGATATTTCCTTTGGCCCTACGGTCTTCAAAGGGATCCGAAATATCTGTTGTCAGATTCCACAGAAATAAGGCTAGCAAAGAGATCCATGAAATACAGATGTAACTTTGTGAGATGAATTAACAGAACACTAAGCAGTTTGTCAGAAAGCTTCTTTCCAGATTTCATCTGAGGATATTTCCTTTTTCACCATAGCCCTCTATGGGCTTCCAAATATCACTTTGCCAATTCCACAAGAACTGTCTTAGCGAAAGGCTTCTTGAGGGGAAAGTTGTAACTCTGTGAGATGATTTCACAGAACACAAAGAAGTTTCTCAGAAAGCTTCTTTCTCTTTGTTATCGGAGGATATTTCCTTTGGCCCTATAGTCTCCAAAGGGATCCGAAATATCTGTTCTCAGATTCCACAGAAATAAGGCTAGCAAAGATATCCACGACATACAGATGTAACTCTGTGAGATGAATTAACAGAACACTAAGCAGTTTCTCAGAAAGCTTCTTTCCAGATTTCATCTGAGGATATTTCCTTTTTCACCATAGCCCTCTATGGGCTTCCAAATATCACTTTGCCAATTCCACAAGAACTGTCTTAGCGAAAGGCTTCTTGAGGGGAAAGCTGTAACTCTGTGAGATGATTTCACAGAACACAAAGAAGTTTCTCAGAAAGTTTCTTTCTCTTTGTTATCGGAGGATATTTCCTTTGGCCCTACAGTCTCCAAGGGGATCCGAAATATCTGTTCTTAGATTCCAAAGAAATAAGGCTAGCAAAGAAATCCAGGAAATACAGATGTAACTCTGTAAGATGAATTAACAGAACACTAAGCAGCTTCTCAGAATGCTTCTTTCCAGATTTCATCTGAGGATATTTCCTTTTTCACCATAGCCCTCTATGGGCTTCCAAATATCACTTTGCCAATTCCACAAGAACTGTCTTAGCGAAAGGATTCTTGAGGGGAATGCTGTAGCTCTGTGAGATGATTTCACAGAACACAAAGAAGTTTCTCAGAAATCTTCTTTCTCTTTGTTATCGGAGGATATTTCCTTTGGCCCTACGGTCTTCAAAGGGATCCGAAATATCTGTTCTCAGATTCCACAGAAATAAGGCTAGCAAAGAGATCCGCGAAATACAGATGTAACTCTGTGAGATAAATTAAGGGAACACTAAGCAGTTTCTCAGAAAGCTTCTTTCCAGATTTCATCTGAGGATATTTCCTTTTTCACCATAGCCCTCTATGGGCTTCCAAATATCACTTTGCCAATTCCACAAGAATTGTGTTAGTGAAAGGCTTCTTGAAGGGAAAGCTGTAACTCTGTGAGATGATTTCACAGAACACAAAGAAGTTTCTCAGAAAGCTTCTTTCTCTTTGTTATCGGAGGATATTTCCTTTGGCCCTATGGTCTTCAAAGGGATCCGAAATATCTGTTCTCAGATTCCACATAAATAAGGCTAGCAAAGAGATCCACGAAATACAGATGTAACTCTGTGAGATGAATTAACAGAACACTAAGCAGTTTCTAAGAAAGCTTCTTTCCAGATTTCATCTGAGGATATTTCCTTTTTCACCATAGCCCTCTATGGGCTTCCAAATATCACTTTGCCAATTCCACAAGAACTGTCTTAGCGAAAGGCTTTTTGAGGGGTAAGCTGTAACTCTGTGAGATGATTTCACAGAACACAAAGAAGTTTCTCAGAAAGCTTCTTTCTCTTTGTTATCAGAGGATATTTCCTTTGGCCCTATGGTCTTCAAAGGGATCCGAAATATCTGTTCTCAGATTCCATAGAAATAAGGCTATCAAAGAGATCCACGAAATACAGATGTAACTCTGTGAGACGAATTAACAGAACACTAAGCAGTTTGTCAGAAAGCTTCTTTCCAGATTTCATCTGAGGATATTTCCTTTTTCACCATAGCCCTCTATGGGCTTCCAAATATCACTTTGCCAATTCCACAAGAACTGTCTTATCGAAAGGCTTCTTGAGGGCAAAGCTGTAACTCTGTGAGATGATTTCACAGAACACAAAGAAGTTTCTCAGAAACCTTCTTTCTCTTTTTTATCGGAGGATATTTCCTTTGGCCCTATAGTCTCCAAAAGGATCCGAAATATCTGTTGTCAGATTCCACAGAAATAAGGCTAGCAAAGAGATCCACGAAATACAGACGTAACTCTGTGAGATGAATTAACAGAACACTAAGCAGTTTCTCAGAAAGCTTCTTTCCAGATTTCATCTGAGGATATTTCCTTTTTCACCATAGCCCTCTATGGGCTTCCAAATATCACTTTGCCAATTCCACAAGAACTGTCTTAGCGAAAGGCTTCTTGAGGGGTAAGCTGTAACTCTGTGAGATGATTTCGCAGAACACAAAGAAGTTTCTCAGAAAGCTTCTTTCTCTTTGTTATCGGAGGATATTTCCTTTGGCCCTATGGTCTTCAAAGGGATCTGAAATATCTGTTATCAGATTCCACACAAATAAGGCTTGCAAAGACATCCACGAAATACAGATGTAACTCTGTGAGATGAATTAACAGAACACTAAGCAGTTTCTCAGAAAGCTTCTTTCCAGATTTCATCTGAGGATATTTCCTTTTTCACCATAGCCCTCTATTGGCTTCCAAATATCACTTTGCCAATTCCACAAGAACTGTCTTAGCGAAAGGCTTCTTGAGGGGAAAGCTGTAACTCTGTGAGATGATTTCACAGAACACAAAGAAGTTTCTCACAAAGCTTCTTTCTCTCTGTTATCGGAGGATATTTCCTTTGGCCCTATAGTCTCCAAAGGGATCCGAAATATCTGTTCTCAGATTCCACAGAAATAAGGCTAGCAAAGAGATCCACGAAATACAGATGTAACTCTGTGAGATGAATTAACAGAACACTAAGCAGTTTCTCAGAAAGCTTCTTTCCAGATTTCATCTGAGGATATTTCCTTTTTCACCATAGCCCTCTATGGGCTTCCAAATATCACTTTGCCAATTCCACAAGAACTGTCTTATCGAAAGGCTTTTTGAGGGGAAAGCTGGACCTCTGTGAGATGATTTCGCAGAACACAAAGAAGTTTCTCAGAAAGCTTCTTTCTCGTTGTTGTCGGAGGATATTTCCTTTGGCCCTATGGTCTTCAAAGGGATGTGAAATATCTGTTCTCAGATTCCACACAAATAAGGCTAGCAAAGACATCCATGAAATACAGATGTAACTCTGTGAGATGAATTAACAGAACACGAAGCAGTTTCTCAGAAAGCTTCTTTCCAGATTTCATCTGAGGATATTTCCTTTTTCACCATAGCCCTCTATGGGCTTCCAAATATCACTTTGCGTATTCCACAAGAACTGTCTTACCGAAAGGCTTCTTGAGGGGAAAGCTGGAACTCTGTGAGATGATTTCACAGAACACAAAGAAGTTTCTCAGAAAGCTTCTTTCTCTTTGTTATCGGAGGATATTTCCTTTGGCCCTATAGTCTCCAAAAGGATCCGAAATATCTGTTCTCAGATTCCACAGAAATAAGGCTAGCAAAGAGATCCACGAAATACAGATGTAACTCTGTGAGATGAATTAACAGAACATTAAGCAGTTTCTCAGAAAGCTTATTTCCAGATTTCATCTGAGGATATTTCCTTTTTCACCATAGCCCTCTATGGGCTTTCAAATATCACTTTGCCAATTCCCTAAGAACTGTCTTAGCGAAAGGCTTCTTGAGGGGAAAGCTGTAACTCTGTGAGATGATTTCAAAGAACACAAAGAAGTTTCTCAGAAAGCTTCTTTCTCTTTGTTATCGGAGGATATTTCCTTTGGCCCTACGGTCTTCAAAGGGATCCGAAATATCTGTTGTCAGATTCCACAGAAATAAGGCTAGCAAAGAGATCCACGAAATACAGATGTAACACTGTGAGATGAATTAACAGAACACTAAGCAGTTTCTCAGAAACCTTCTTTCCAGATTTCATCTGATTATATTTAATTTTTCACCATAGCCCTCTATGGGCTTCCAAATACCACTTTGTCATTTCCACCAGAACTGTCCTAGCGAAAGGCTTCTTGAGGGGAAAGCTGGAACTCTGTGAGATGATTTCACAGAACACAAAGAAGTTTCTCAGAAAGCTTCTTTCTCTTTGTTATCGGAGGATATTTCCTTTGGCCCTATAGTCTTCAAAGGGATCCGAAATATCTGTTCTCAGATTCCACAGAAATAAGGCTAGCAAAGAGATCCACGAAATACAGATGTAACTCTGTGAGATGAATTAACAGAACACTAAGCAGTTTCTCAGAAAGCTTCTTTCCAGATTTTATCTGAGGATATTTCCTTTTTCACCACAGCCCTCTATGGGCTTCCAAATATCACTTTGCCAATTCCACAAGAACTGTCTTAGCGAAAGGCTTCTTGAGGGGAAAGCTGTAACTCTGTGACATGATTTCACAGAACACAAAGAAGTTTCTCAGAAATCTTCTTTCTCTTTGTTATCGGAGGATATTTCCTTTGGCCCTACGGTCTTCAAAGGGATCCGAAATATCTGTTCTCAGATTCCACAGAAATAAGGCTAGAAAAGAGATCCACGAAATACAGATGTAACTCTGTGAGATGAATTAACAGAACACCAAGCAGTTTCTCAGAAAGCTTCTTTCCAGATTTCATCTGAGGATATTTCCTTTTTCACCATAGCCCTCTAGGGGCTTCCAAATATCACTTTGCCAATTCCACAAGAACTGTCTTAGCGAAAGGCTTCTTGAGGAGAAAGCTGTAACTCTGTGAGATGATTTCACAGAACACAAAGAAGTTTCTCAGAATGCTGCTTTCTCTTTGTTATCGGAGGATATTTCCTTTGGCCCTACGGTCTTCAAAGGGATCCGAAATATCTGTTGTCAGATTCCACAGAAATAAGGCTAGCAAAGAGATCCACGAAATACAGATGTAACTTTGTGAGATGAATTAACAGAACACTAAGCAGTTTGTCAGAAAGCTTCTTTCCAGATTTCATCTGAGGATATTTCCTTTTTCACCATAGCCCTCTATGGGCTTCCAAATATCACTTTGCCAATTCCACAAGAACTGTCTTAGCGAAAGGCTTCTTGAGGGGAAAGCTGTAGCTCTATGAGATGATTTCAAAGAAGACAAAGAAGTTTCTCAGAAAGCTTCTTTCTCTTTGTTATCGGAGGATATTTCCTTTGGCCCTATAGTCTTCAAAGGGATCCGAAATATCTGTTCTCAGATTCCACAGAAATAAGGCTAGCAAAGAGATCCACGAAATACAGATGTAACTCTGTGAGAGGAATTAACAGAACACTAAGCAGTTTCTCAGAAAGCTTCTTTCCAGATTTCATCTGAGGATATTTCCTTTTTCACCACAGCCCTCTATGGGCTTCCAAATATCACTTTGCCAATTCCACAAGAACTGTCTTAGCGAAAGGCTTCTTGAGGGGAAAGCTGTAACTCTGTGAGATGATTTCACAGAACACAAAGAAGTTTCTCAGAAAGTTTCTTTCTCTTTGTTATCGGAGGATATTTCTTTTGGCCCTACAGTCTCCAAGGGGATCCGAAATATCTGTTCTCAGATTCCAAAGAAATAAGGCTAGCAAAGAAATCCACGAAATACAGATGTAAGTCTGTAAGATGAATTAACAAAACACTAAGCATCTTCTCAGAATGCTTCTTTCCAGATTTCATCTGAGGATATTTCCTTTTTAACCATAGCCCTCTATGGGCTTCCAAATATCACTTTGCCAATTCCACAAGAACTGTCTTAGCGAAAGGCTTCTTGAGGGGAATGCTGTAGCTCTGTGAGATGATTTCACAGAACACAAAGAAGTTTCTCAGAAATCTTCTTTCTCTTTGTTATCGGAGGATATTTCCTTTGGCCCTACGGTCTTCAAAGGGATCCGAAATATCTGTTGTCAGATTCCACAGAAATAAGGCTAGCAAAGAGATCCACGAAATACAGAAGTAACTCTGTGAGATGAATTAACAGAACACTAAGCAGTTTCTCAGAAAGCTTCTTTCCAGATTTCATCTGAGGATATTTCCTTTTTCACCATAGCCCTCTATGGGCTTCCAAATATCACTTTGCCAATTCCACCAGAACTGTCTTAGCGAAAGGCTTCTTGAGGGGAAAGCTGGAACTCTGTGAGATGATTTCACAGAACACAAAGAAGTTTCTCAGAAAGCTTCTTTCTCTTTGTTATCGGAGGATATTTCCTTTGGCCCTATAGTCTCCAAAAGGATCCGAAATATCTGTTCTCAGATTCCACAGAAATAAGGCTAGCAAAGAGATCCACGAAATACAGATGTAACTCTGTGAGATGAATTAACAGAACACTAAGCAGTTTCTCAGAAAGCTTCTTTCCAGATTTCATCTGAGGATATTTCCTTTTTCACCATAGCCCTCTATGGGCTTCCAAATATCACTTTGCCAATTCCACAAGAACTGTCTTAGCGAAAGGCTTCTTGAGGGGTAAGCTGTAACTCTGTGAGATCATTTCGCAGAACACAAAGAAGTTTCTCAGAAAGCTTCTTTCTCTTTGTTATCGGAGGATATTTCCTTTGGCCCTATGGTCTTCAAAGGGATCTGAAATATCTGTTATCAGATTCCACACAAATAAGGCTTGCAAAGACATCCACGAAATACAGATGTAACTCTGTGAGATGAATTAACAGAACACTAAGCAGTTTCTCAGAAAGCTTCTTTCCAGATTTCATCTGAGGATATTTCCTTTTTCACCATAGCCCTCTATGGGCTTCCAAATATCACTTTGCCAATTCCACAAGAACTGTCTTAGCGAAAGGCTTCTTGAGGGGAAAGCTGTAACTCTGTGAGATGATTTCACAGAACACAAAGAAGTTTCTCAGAAAGCTTCTTTCTCTCTGTTATCGGAAGATATTTCCTTTGGCCCTATAGTCTCCAAAGGGATCCGAAATATCTGTTCTCAGATTCCACAGAAATAAGGCTAGCAAAGAGATCCACGAAATACAGATGTAACTCTGTGAGATGAATTAACAGAACACTAAGCAGTTTCTCAGAAAGCTTCTTTCCAGATTTCATCTGAGGATATTTCCTTTTTCACCATAGCCCTCTATGGGCTTCCAAATATCACTTTGCCAATTCCACAAGAACTGTCTTATCGAAAGGCTTTTTGAGGGGAAAGCTGGAACTCTGTGAGATGATTTCGCAGAACACAAAGAAGTTTCTCAGAAAGCTTCTTTCTCGTTGTTATCGGAGGATATTTCCTTTGGCCCTATGGTCTTCAAAGGGATGTGAAATATCTGTTCTCAGATTCCACACAAATAAGGCTAGCAAAGACATCCACGAAATACAGATGTAACTCTGTGAGATGAATTAACAAAACACGAAGCAGTTTCTCAGAAAGCTTCTTTCCAGATTTCATCTGAGGATATTTCCTTTTTCACCATAGCCCTCTATGGGCTTCCAATTATCACTTTGCGTATTCCACAAGAACTGTCTTAGTGAAAGGCTTCTTGAGGGGAAAGCTGTAACTCTGTGAGATGATTTCACAGAACACAAAGAAGTTTCTCAGAAAGCTTCTTTCTCTTTGTTTTCGGAGGATATTTCCTTTGGCCCTACGGTCTTCAAAGGGATCCGAAATATCTGTTGTCAGATTCCACAGAAATAAGGCTAGCAAAGAGATCCACGAAATACAGAAGTAACTCTGTGAGATGAATTAACAGAACACTAAGCAGTTTCTCAGAAAGCTTCTTTCCAGATTTCATCTGAGGATATTTCCTTTTTCACCATAGCCCTCTATGGGCTTCCAAATATCACTTTGCCAATTCCACCAGAACTGTCTTAGCGAAAGGCTTCTTGAGGGGAAAGCTGGAACTCTGTGAGATGATTTCACAGAACACAAAGAAGTTTCTCAGAAAGCTTCTTTCTCTTTGTTATCGGAGGATATTTCCTTTGGCCCTATAGTCTCCAAAAGGATCCGAAATATCTGTTCTCAGATTCCACAGAAATAAGGCTAGCAAAGAGATCCACGAAATACAGATGTAACTCTGTGAGATGAATTAACAGAACATTAAGCAGTTTCTCAAAAAGCTTCTTTCCAGATTTCATCTGAGGATATTTCCTTTTTCACCATAGCCCTCTATGGGCTTCCAAATATCACTTTGCCAATTCCACAAGAACTGTCTTAGCGAAAGGCTTCTTGAGGGGAAAGCTGTAACTCTGTGAGATGATTTCACAGAACACAAAGAAGTTTCTCAGAAAGCTTCTTTCTCTTTGTTATCGGAGGATATTTCCTTTGGCCCTATAGTCTTCAAAGGGATCCGAAATATCTGTTCTCAGATTCCACAGAAATAAGGCTAGCAAAGAGATCCACGAAATACAGATGTAACTCTGTGAGATGAATTAACAGAACACTAAGCAGTTTCTCAGAAAGCTTCTTTCCAGATTTCATCTGAGGATATTTCCTTTTTCACCACAGCCCTCTATGGGCTTCCAAATATCACTTTGCCAATTCCACAAGAACTGTCTTAGCGATAGGCTTCTTGAGGGGAAAGCTGTAACTCTGTGACATGATTTCACAGAACACAAAGAAGTTTCTCAGAAAGCTTCTTTCTCTTTGTTATCGGAGGATATTTCCTTTGGCCCTTCGGTCTTCAAAGGGATCCGAAATATCTGTTGTCAGATTCCACAGAAATAAGGCTAGCAAAGAGATCCACGAAATACAGATGTAACTCTGTGAGATGAATTAACAGAACACCAAGCAGTTTCTCAGAAAGCTTCTTTCCAGATTTCATCTGAGGATATTTCCTTTTTCACCATAGCCCTCTATGGGCTTCCAAATATCACTTTGCCAATTCCACAAGAACTGTCTTAGCGAAAGGCTTCTTGAGGAAAAAGCTGTAACTCTGTGAGATGATTTCACAGAACACAAAGAAGTTTCTCAGAAAGCTGCTTTCTCTTTGTTATCGGATGATATTTCCTTTGGCCCTATTGTCTTCAAAGGGATCTGAAATATCTGTTCTCAGATTCCACAGAAATAAGGCTAGCAAAGAGATCCACGAAATACAGATCTAACTCTGTGAGATGAATTAACAAAACACTAAGCAGTTTCTCAGAAAGCTTCTTTCCAGATTTCATCTGAGGATATTTCCTTTTTCACCACAGCCCTCTATGGGCTTCCAAATATCACTTTGCCAATTCCACAAGAACTGTCTTAGCGAAAGGCTTCTTGAGGGGAAAGCTGTAACTCTGTGAGATGATTTCACAGAACACAAAGAAGTTTCTCAGAAATCTTCTTTCTCTTTTTTATCGGAGGATATTTCCTTTGGCCCTACGGTCTTCAAAGGGATCCGAAATATCTGTTGTCAGATTCCACAGAAATAAGGCTAGCAAAGAGATCCACGAAATACAGATGAAACATTGTGAGATGAATTAACAGAACACTAAGCAGTTTCTCAGAAAGCTTCTTTCCAGATTTCGTCTGAGGATATTTCCTTTTTCAACATAGCCCTCTATGGGCTTCCAAATATCCCTTTGCCAATTCCAGAAGAACTGTCTTAGCGAAAGGCTTCTTGAGGGGAAAGCTGTAAATCTATGAGATGATTTCAAAGAACACGAAGAAGTTTCTCAGAAAGCTTCTTTCTCTTTGTTATCGGAGGATATTTCCTTTGGCCCTATAGTCTTCAAAGGGATCCGAAATATCTGTTCTCAGATTCCACAGAAATAAGGCTAGCAAAGAGATCCACGAAATACAGATGTAACTCTGTGAGAGGAATTAACAGAACACTAAGCAGTTTCTCAGAAAGCTTCTTTCCAGATTTCATCTGAGGATATTTCCTTTTTCACCACAGCCCTCTATGGGCTTCCAAATATCACTTTGCCAATTCCACAAGAACTGTCTTAGCGAAAGGCTTCTTGAGGGGAAAGCTGTAACTCTGTGAGATGATTTCACAGAACACAAAGAAGTTTCTCAGAAAGCTTCATTCTCTTTGTTATCGGAGGATATTTACTTTGGCCCTATGGTCTTCAAAGGGATCCGAAATATCTGTTCTCAGATTCCACAGAAATAAGGCTAGCAAAGAGATCCACGAAATACAGATGTAACTCTGTGAGATGAATTAACAGAACACTAAGCAGTTTCTCAGAAAGCTTCTTTCCAGATTTCATCTGAGGATATTTCCTTTTTCACCATAGCCCTATATGAGCTTCCAAATATCACTTTGCCAATTCCACAAGAACTGTCTTAGCGAAAGGCTTCTTGAGGGGAAAGCTGTAACTCTGTGAGATGATTTCACAGAACACAAAGAAGTTTCTCAGAAAGTTTCTTTCTCTTTGTTATCGGAGGATATTTCCTTTGGCCCTACAGTCTCCAAGGGGATCCGAAATATCTGTTCTCAGATTCCAAAGAAATAAGGCTAGCAGTGAAATCCACGAAATACAGATGTAACTCTGTAAGATGAATTAACAGAACACTAAGCAGCTTCTCAGAATGCTTCTTTCCAGATTTCATCTGAGGATATTTCCTTTTTCACCATAGCCCTCTAGGGTCTTCCAAATATCACTTTGCCAATTCCACAAGAACTGTCTTAGCGAAAGGCTTCTTGAGGGAAATGCTGTAGCTCTGTGAGATGATTTCACAGAACACAAAGAAGTTTCTCAGAAATCTTCTTTCTCTTTGTTATCGGAGGATATTTCCTTTGGCCCTACGGTCTTCAAAGGGATCCGAAATATCTGTTGTCAGATTCCACAGAAATAAGGCTAGCAAAGAGATCCACGAAATACAGATGAAACTCTGTGAGATGAATTAACAGAACACTAAGCAGTTTCTCAGAAAGCTTCTTTCCAGATTTCATCTGAGGATATTTCCTTTTTCACCATAGCCCTATATGAGCTTCCAAATATCACTTTGCCAATTCCACAAGAACTGTCTTAGCGAAAGGCTTCCTGAGGGGAAAGCTGTAACTCTGTGAGATGATTTCACAGAACACAAAGAAGTTTCTCAGAAAGTTTCTTTCTCTTTGTTATCGGAGGATATTTCCTATGGCCCTACAGTCTCCAAGGGGATCCGAAATATCTGTTCTCAGATTCCAAAGAAATAAGGCTAGCAAAGAAATCCAGGAAATACAGATGTAACTCTGTAAGATGAATTAACAGAACACTAAGCAGCTTCTCAGAATGCTTCTTTCCAGATTTCATCTGAGGATATTTCCTTTTTCACCATAGCCCTCTATGGGCTTCCAAATATCACTTTGCCAATTCCACAAGAACTGTCTTAGCGAAAGGCTTCTTGAGGGGAATGCTGTAGCTCTGTGAGATGATTTAACAGAACACAAAGAAGTTTCTCAGAAATCTTCTTTCTCTTTGTTATCGGAGGATATTTCCTTTGGCCCTACGGTCTTCAAAGGGATCCGAAATATCTGTTGTCAGATTCCACAGAAATAAGGCTAGCAAAGAGATCCATGAAATACAGATGTAACTTTGTGAGATGAATTAACAGAACACTAAGCAGTTTCTCAGAAAGCTTCTTTCCAGATTTCATCTGAGGATATTTCCTTTTTCACCATAGCCCTCTATGGGCTTCCAAATATCACTTTGCCAATTCCACAAGAACTGTCTTAGCGAAAGGCTTCTTGAGGGGAAAGTTGTAACTCTGTGAGATGATTTCACAGAACACAAAGAAGTTTCTCAGAAAGCTTCTTTCTCTTTGTTATCGGAGGATATTTCCTTTGGCCCTATAGTCTCCAAAGGGATCCGAAATATCTGTTCTCAGATTCCACAGAAATAAGGCTAGCAAAGATATCCACGACATACAGATGTAACTCTGTGAGATGAATTAACAGAACACTAAGCAGTTTCTCAGAAAGCTTCTTTCCAGATTTCATCTGAGGATATTTCCTTTTTCACCATAGCCCTCTATGGTCTTCCAAATATCACTTTGCCAATTCCACAAGAACTGTCTTAGCGAAAGGCTTCTTGAGGGGAAAGCTGTAACTCTGTGAGATGATTTCACAGAACACAAAGAAGTTTCTCAGAAAGTTTCTTTCTCTTTGTTATCGGAGGATATTTCCTTTGGCCCTACAGTCTCCAAGGGGATCCGAAATATCTGTTCTCAGATTCCAAAGAAATAAGGCTAGCAAAAAAATCCAGGAAATACAGATGTAACTCTGTAAGATGAATTAACAGAACACTAAGCAGCTTCTCAGAATGCTTCTTTCCAGATTTCATCTGAGGATATTTCCTTTTTCACCATAGCGCTCTATGGGCTTCCAAATATCACTTTGCCAATTCCACAAGAACTGTCTTAGCGAAAGGCTTCTTGAGGGGAATGCTGTAGCTCTGTGAGATGATTTCACAGAACACAAAGAAGTTTCTCAGAAAGCTTCTTTCTCTTTGTTTTCGGAGGATATTTCCTTTGGCCCTACGGTCTTCAAAGGGATCCGAAATATCTGTTGTCAGATTCCACAGAAATAAGGCTAGCAAAGAGATCCACGAAATACAGATGTAACTCTGTGAGATGAATTAACAGAACACTAAGCAGTTTCTCAGAAAGCTTCTTTCCAGATTTCATCTGAGGATATTTCCTTTTTCACCATAGCCCTCTATGGGCTTCCAAATATCACTTTGCCAATTCCACAAGAACTGTCTTAGCGAAAGGCTTCTTGAGGGGAAAGCTGGAACTCTGTGAGATGATTTCACAGAACACAAAGAAGTTTCTCAGAAAGCTTCTTTCTCTTTGTTATCGGAGGATATTTCCTTTGGCCCTATAGTCTCCAAAAGGATCCGAAATATCTGTTCTCAGATTCCACAGAAATAAGGCTAGCAAAGAGATCCACGAAATACAGATGTAACTCTGTGAGATGAATTAACAGAACATTAAGCAGTTTCTCAGAAAGCTTCTTCCCAGATTTCATCTGAGGATATTTCCTTTCTCACCATAGCCCTCAATGGGCTTCCAAATACCACTTTGTCATTTCCACCAAAACTGTCTTAGCGAAAGGCTTCTTCAGGGGAAAGCTGGAACTCTGTGAGATGATTTCACAGAACACAAAGAAGTTTCTCAGAAAGCTTCTTTCTCTTTGTTATCGGAGGATATTTCCTTTGGCCCTATAGTCTTCAAAGGGATACGAAATATCTGTTGTCAGATTCCACAGAAATAAGGCTAGCAAAGAGATCCACGAAATACAGATGTAACTCTGTGAGATGAATTAACAGAACACCAAGCAGTTTCTCAGAAAGCTTCTTTCCAGATTTCATCTGAGGATATTTCCTTTTTCACCATAGCCCTCTATGGGCTTCCAAATATCACTTTGCCAATTCCACAAGAACTGTCTTAGCGAAAGGCTTCTTGAGGAAAAAGCTGTAACTCTGTGAGATGATTTCACAGAACACAAAGAAGTTTCTCAGAAAGCCGCTTTCTCTTTGTTATCGGAGGATATTTCCTTTGGCCCTATTGTCTTCAAAGGGATCTGAAATATCTGTTCTCAGATTCCACAGAAATAAGGCTAGCAAAGAGATCCACGAAATACAGATGTAACTCTGTGAGATGAATTAACAGAACACTAAGCAGTTTCTCAGAAAGCTTCTTTCCAGATTTCATCTGAGGATATTTCCTTTTTCACCACAGCCCTATATGGGCTTCCAAATATCACTTTGCCAATTCCACAAGAACTGTCTTAGCGAAAGGCTTCTTGAGGGGAAAGCTGTAACTCTGTGAGATGATTTCACAGAACACAAAGAAGTTTCTCAGAAATCTTCTTTCTCTTTGTTATCTTAGGATATTTCCTTTGGCCCTACGGTCTTCAAAGGGATCCGAAATATCTGTTGTCAGATTCCACAGAAATAAGGCTAGCAAAGAGATCCACGAAATACAGATGTAACATTGTGAGATGAATTAACAGAACACTAAGCAGTTTCTCAGAAAGCTTCTTTCCAGATTTCGTCTGAGGATATTTCCTTTTTCACCATAGCCCTCTATGGGCTTCCAAATATCACTTTGCCAATTCCACAAGAACTGTCTTAGCGAAAGGCTTCTTGAGGGGAAAGCTGTAACTCTATGAGATGATTTCAAAGAACACGAAGAAGTTTCTCAGAAAGCTTTTTTCTCTTTGTTATCGGAGGATATTTCCTTTGGCCCTATAGTCTTCAAAGGGATCCGAAATATCTGTTCTCAGATTCCACAGAAATAAGGCTAGCAAAGAGATCCACGAAATACAGATGTAACTCTGTGAGAGGAATTAAGAGAACACTAAGCAGTTTCTCAGAAAGCTTCTTTCCAGATTTCATCTGAGGATATTTCCTTTTTCACCACAGCCCTCTATGGGCTTCCAAATATCACTTTGCCAATTCCACAAGAACTGTCTTAGCGAAAGGCTTCTTGAGGGGAAAGCTGTAACTCTGTGAGATGATTTCACAGAACACAAAGAAGTTTCTCAGAAAGCTTCATTCTCTTTGTTATCGGAGGATATTTACTTTGGCCCTATGGTCTTCAAAGGGATCCGAAATATCTGTTCTCAGATTCCACAGAAATAAGGCTAGCAAAGAGATCCACGAAATACAGATGTAACTCTGTGAGATGAATTAACAGAACACTAAGCAGTTTCTCAGAAAGCTTCTTTCCAGATTTCATCTGAGGATATTTCCTTTTTCACCACAGCCCTCTATGGGCTTCCAAATATCACTTTGCCAATTCCACAAGAACTGTCTTAGCGAAAGGCTTCTTGAGGGGAAAGCTGTAACTCTGTGACATGATTTCACAGAACACAAAGAAGTTTCTCAGAAAGCTTCTTTCTCTTTGTTATCGGAGGATATTTCCTTTGGCCCTTCGGTCTTCAAAGGGATCCGAAATATCTGTTGTCAGATTCCACAGAAATAAGGCTAGCAAAGAGATCCACGAAATACAGATGTAACTCTGTGAGATGAATTAACAGAACACCAAGCAGTTTCTCAGAAAGCTTCTTTCCAGATTTCATCTGAGGATATTTCCTTTTTCACCATAGCCCTCTATGGGCTTCCAAATATCACTTTGCCAATTCCACAAGAACTGTCTTAGCGAAAGGCTTCTTGAGGAAAAAGCTGTAACTCTGTGAGATGATTTCACAGAACACAAAGAAGTTTCTCAGAAAGCTGCTTTCTCTTTGTTATCGGAGGATATTTCCTTTGGCCCTATTGTCTTCAAAGGGATCTGAAATATCTGTTCTCAGATTCCACAGAAATAAGGCTAGCAAAGAGATCCACGAAATACAGATCTAACTCTGTGAGATGAATTAACAAAACACTAAGCAGTTTCTCAGAAAGCTTCTTTCCAGATTTCATCTGAGGATATTTCCTTTTTCACCACAGCCCTATATGGGCTTCCAAATATCACTTTGCCAATTCCACAAGAACTGTCTTAGCGAAAGGCTTCTTGAGGGGAAAGCTGTAACTCTGTGAGATGATTTCACAGAACACAAAGAAGTTTCTCAGAAAGCTTCTTTCTCTTTGTTATCGGAGGATATTTCCTTTGGCCCTACGGTCTTCAAAGGGATCCGAAATATCTGTTGTCAGATTCCACAGAAATAAGGCTAGCAAAGAGATCCACGAAATACAGATGAAACTTTGTGAGATGAATTAACAGAACACTAAGCAGTTTCTCAGAAAGCTTCTTTCCAGATTTCGTCTGAGGATATTTCCTTTTTCAACATAGCCCTCTATGGGCTTCCAAATATCCCTTTGCCAATTCCAGAAGAACTGTCTTAGCGAAAGGCTTCTTGAGGGGAAAGCTGTAACTCTATGAGATGATTTCAAAGAACACGAAGAAGTTTCTCAGAAAGCTTCTTTCTCTTTGTTATCGGAGGATATTTCCTTTGGCCCTATAGTCTTCAAAGGGATCCGAAATATCTGTTCTCAGATTCCACAGAAATAAGGCTAGCAAAGAGATCCACGAAATACAGATGTAACTCTGTGAGAGGAATTAACAGAACACTAAGCAGTTTCTCAGAAAGCTTCTTTCCAGATTTCATCTGAGGATATTTCCTTTTTCACCACAGCCCTCTATGGGCTTCCAAATATCACTTTGCCAATTCCACAAGAACTGTCTTAGCGAAAGGCTTCTTGAGGGGAAAGCTGTAACTCTGTGAGATGATTTCACAGAACACAAAGAAGTTTCTCAGAAAGCTTCATTCTCTTTGTTATCGGAGGATATTTACTTTGGCCCTATGGTCTTCAAAGGGATCCGAAATATCTGTTCTCAGATTCCACAGAAATAAGGCTAGCAAAGAGATCCACGAAATACAGATGTAACTCTGTGAGATGAATTAACAGAACACTAAGCAGTTTCTCAGAAAGCTTCTTTCCAGATTTCATCTGAGGATATTTCCTTTTTCACCATAGCCCTATATGAGCTTCCAAATATCACTTTGCCAATTCCACAAGAACTGTCTTAGCGAAAGGCTTCTTGAGGGGAAAGCTGTAACTCTGTGAGATGATTTCACAGAACACAAAGAAGTTTCTCAGAACGTTTCTTTCTCTTTGTTATCGGAGGATATTTCCTTTGGCCCTACAGTCTCCAAGGGGATCCGAAATATCTATTCTCAGATTCCAAAGAAATAAGGCTAGCAATGAAATCCACGAAATACAGATGTAACTCTGTAAGATGAATTAACAGAACACTAAGCAGCTTCTCAGAATGCTTCTTTCCAGATTTCATCTGAGGATATTTCCTTTTTCACCATAGCCCTCTAGGGTCTTCCAAATATCACTTTGCCAATTCCACAAGAACTGTCTTAGCGAAAGGCTTCTTGAGGGAAATGCTGTAGCTCTGTGAGATGATTTCACAGAACACAAAGAAGTTTCTCAGAAATCTTCTTTCTCTTTGTTATCGGAGGATATTTCCTTTGGCCCTACGGTCTTCAAAGGGATCCGAAATATCTGTTGTCAGATTCCACAGAAATAAGGCTAGCAAAGAGATCCACGAAATACAGATGAAACTCTGTGAGATGAATTAACAGAACACTAAGCAGTTTCTCAGAAAGCTTCTTTCCAGATTTCATCTGAGGATATTTCCTTTTTCACCATAGCCCTATATGAGCTTCCAAATATCACTTTGCCAATTCCACAAGAACTGTCTTAGCGAAAGGCTTCTTGAGGGGAAAGCTGTAACTCTGTGAGATGATTTCACAGAACACAAAGAAGTTTCTCAGAAAGCTTCTTTCTCTTTGTTATCGGAGGATATTTCCTTTGGCCCTACAGTCTCCAAGGGGATCCGAAATATCTGTTCTCAGATTCCAAAGAAATAAGGCTAGCAAAGAAATCCAGGAAATACAGATGTAACTCTGTAAGATGAATTAACAGAACACTAAGCAGCTTCTCAGAATGCTTCTTTCCAGATTTCATCTGAGGATATTTCCTTATTCACCATAGCCCTCTATGGGCTTCCAAATATCACTTTGCCAATTCCACAAGAACTGTCTTAGCGAAAGGCTTCTTGAGGGGAATGCTGTAGCTCTGTGAGATGATTTAACAGAACACAAAGAAGTTTCTCAGAAATCTTCTTTCTCTTTGTTATCGGAGGATATTTCCTTTGGCCCTACGGTCTTCAAAGGGATCCGAAATATCTGTTGTCAGATTCCACAGAAATAAGGCTAGCAAAGAGATCCATGAAATACAGATGTAACTTTGTGAGATGAATTAACAGAACACTAAGCAGTTTCTCAGAAAGCTTCTTTCCAGATTTCATCTGAGGATATTTCCTTTTTCACCATAGCCCTCTATGGGCTTCCAAATATCACTTTGCCAATTCCACAAGAACTGTCTTAGCGAAAGGCTTCTTGAGGGGAAAGCTGTAACTCTGTGAGATGATTTCACAGAACACAAAGAAGTTTCTCAGAAAGCTTCTTTCTCTTTGTTATCGGAGGATATTTCCTTTGGCCCTATGGTCTCCAAAGGGATCCGAAATATCTGTTCTCAGATTCCACAGAAATAAGGCTAGCAAAGATATCCACGACATACAGATGTAACTCTGTGAGATGAATTAACAGAACACTAAGCAGTTTCTCAGAAAGCTTCTTTCCAGATTTCATCTGAGGATATTTCCTTTTTCACCATAGCCCTCTATGGTCTTCCAAATATCACTTTGCCAATTCCACAAGAACTGTCTTAGCGAAAGGCTTCTTGAGGGGAAAGCTGTAACTCTGTGAGATGATTTCACAGAACACAAAGAAGTTTCTCAGAAAGTTTCTTTCTCTTTGTTATCGGAGGATATTTCCTTTGGCCCTACAGTCTCCAAGGGGATCCGAAATATCTGTTCTCAGATTCCAAAGAAATAAGGCTAGCAAAAAAATCCAGGAAATACAGATGTAACTCTGTAAGATGAATTAACAGAACACTAAGCAGCTTCTCAGAATGCTTCTTTCCAGATTTCATCTGAGGATATTTCCTTTTTCACCATAGCGCTCTATGGGCTTCCAAATATCACTTTGCCAATTCCACAAGAACTGTCTTAGCGAAAGGCTTCTTGAGGGGAATGCTGTAGCTCTGTGAGATGATTTCACAGAACACAAAGAAGTTTCTCAGAAAGCTTCTTTCTCTTTGTTTTCGGAGGATATTTCCTTTGGCCCTACGGTCTTCAAAGGGATCCGAAATATCTGTTGTCAGATTCCACAGAAATAAGGCTAGCAAAGAGATCCACGAAATACAGATGTAACTCTGTGAGATGAATTAACAGAACACTAAGCAGTTTCTCAGAAAGCTTCTTTCCAGATTTCATCTGAGGATATTTCCTTTTTCACCATAGCCCTCTATGGGCTTCCAAATATCACTTTGCCAATTCCACAAGAACTGTCTTAGCGAAAGGCTTCTTGTGGGGAAAGCTGGAACTCTGTGAGATGATTTCACAGAACACAAAGAAGTTTCTCAGAAAGCTTCTTTCTCTTTGTTATCGGAGGATATTTCCTTTGGCCCTATAGTCTCCAAAAGGATCCGAAATATCTGTTCTCAGATTCCACAGAAATAAGGCTAGCAAAGAGATCCACGAAATACAGATGTAACTCTGTGAGATGAATTAACAGAACATTAAGCAGTTTCTCAGAAAGCTTCTTCCCAGATTTCATCTGAGGATATTTCCTTTTTCACCATAGCCCTCAATGGGCTTCCAAATACCACTTTGTCATTTCCACCAAAACTGTCTTAGCGAAAGGCTTCTTCAGGGGAAAGCTGGAACTCTGTGAGATGATTTCACAGAACACAAAGAAGTTTCTCAGAAAGCTTCTTTCTCTTTGTTATCGGAGGATATTTCCTTTGGCCCTATAGTCTTCAAAGGGATACGAAATATCTGTTGTCAGATTCCACAGAAATAAGGCTAGCAAAGAGATCCACGAAATACAGATGTAACTCTGTGAGATGAATTAACAGAACACCAAGCAGTTTCTCAGAAAGCTTCTTTCCAGATTTCATCTGAGGATATTTCCTTTTTCACCATAGCCCTCTATGGGCTTCCAAATATCACTTTGCCAATTCCACAAGAACTGTCTTAGCGAAAGGCTTCTTGAGGAAAAAGCTGTAACTCTGTGAGATGATTTCACAGAACACAAAGAAGTTTCTCAGAAAGCCGCTTTCTCTTTGTTATCGGAGGATATTTCCTTTGGCCCTATTGTCTTCAAAGGGATCTGAAATATCTGTTCTCAGATTCCACAGAAATAAGGCTAGCAAAGAGATCCACGAAATACAGATGTAACTCTGTGAGATGAATTAACAGAACACTAAGCAGTTTCTCAGAAAGCTTCTTTCCAGATTTCATCTGAGGATATTTCCTTTTTCACCACAGCCCTATATGGGCTTCCAAATATCACTTTGCCAATTCCACAAGAACTGTCTTAGCGAAAGGCTTCTTGAGGGGAAAGCTGTAACTCTGTGAGATGATTTCACAGAACACAAAGAAGTTTCTCAGAAATCTTCTTTCTCTTTGTTATCGGAGGATATTTCCTTTGGCCCTACGGTCTTCAAAGGGATCCGAAATATCTGTTGTCAGATTCCACAGAAATAAGGCTAGCAAAGAGATCCACGAAATACAGATGTAACATTGTGAGATGAATTAACAGAACACTAAGCAGTTTCTCAGAAAGCTTCTTTCCAGATTTCGTCTGAGGATATTTCCTTTTTCACCATAGCCCTCTATGGGCTTCCAAATATCACTTTGCCAATTCCACAAGAACTGTCTTAGCGAAAGGCTTCTTGAGGGGAAAGCTGTAACTCTATGAGATGATTTCAAAGAACACGAAGAAGTTTCTCAGAAAGCTTTTTTCTCTTTGTTATCGGAGGATATTTCCTTTGGCCCTATAGTCTTCAAAGGGATCCGAAATATCTGTTCTCAGATTCCACAGAAATAAGGCTAGCAAAGAGATCCACGAAATACAGATGTAACTCTGTGAGAGGAATTAACAGAACACTAAGCAGTTTCTCAGAAAGCTTCTTTCCAGATTTCATCTGAGGATATTTCCTTTTTCACCACAGCCCTCTATGGGCTTCCAAATATCACTTTGCCAATTCCACAAGAACTGTCTTAGCGAAAGGCTTCTTGAGGGGAAAGCTGTAACTCTGTGAGATGATTTCACAGAACACAAAGAAGTTTCTCAGAAAGTTTCTTTCTCTTTGTTATCGGAGGATATTTCCTTTGGCCCTACAGTCTCCAAGGGGATCCGAAATATCTGTTCTCAGATTCCAAAGAAATAAGGCTAGCAAAGAAATCCACGAAATACAGATGTAACTCTGTAAGATGAATTAACAGAACACTAAGCAGCTTCTCAGAATGCTTCTTTCCAGATTTCATCTGAGGATATTTCCTTTTTCACCATAGCCCTCTATGGTCTTCCAAATATCACTTTGCCAATTCCACAAGAACTGTCTTAGCGAAAGGCTTCTTGAGGGGAATGCTGTAGCTCTGTGAGATGATTTCACAGAACACAAAGAAGTTTCTCAGAAATCTTCTTTCTCTTTGTTATCGGAGGATATTTCCTTTGGCCCTACGGTCTTCAAAGGGATCCGAAATATCTGTTGTCAGATTCCACAGAAATAAGGCTGGCAAAGAGATCCACGAAATACAGATGAAACTCTGTGAGATGAATTAACAGAACACTAAGCAGTTTCTCAGAAAGCTTCTTTCCAGATTTCATCTGAGGATATTTCCTTTTTCACCATAGCCCTATATGAGCTTCCAAATATCACTTTGCCAATTCCACAAGAACTGTCTTAGCGAAAGGCTTCTTGAGGGGAAAGCTGTAACTCTGTGAGATGATTTCACAGAACACAAAGAAGTTTCTCAGAAAGTTTCTTTCTCTTTGTTATCGGAGGATATTTCCTTTGGCCCTATAGTCTCCAAAAGGATCCGAAATATCTGTTCTCAGATTCCACAGAAATAAGGCTAGCAAAGAGATCCACGAAATACAGATGTAACTCTGTGAGATGAATTAACAGAACATTAAGCAGTTTCTCAGAAAGCTTCTTTCCAGATTTCATCTGAGGATATTTCCTTTTTCACCATAGCCCTCTATGGGCTTCCAAATATCACTTTGCCAATTCCACAAGAACTGTCTTAGCGAAAGGCTTCTTGAGGGGAAAGCTGTAACTCTGTGAGATGATTTCACAGAACACAAAGAAGTTTCTCAGAAAGCTTCTTTCTCTTTGTTATCGGTGGATATTTCCTTTGGCCCTACGGTCTTCAAAGATATCCGAAATATCTGTTCTCAGATTCCACAGAAATAAGGCTAGCAAAGAGATCCACGAAATACAGATGTAACTCTGTGAGATGAATTAACAGAACACTAAGCAGTTTCTCAGAAAGCTTCTTTCCAGATTTCATCTGAGGATATTTCCTTTTTCACCATAGCCCTCTATGGGCTTCCAAATACCACTTTGTCATTTCCTCCAGAACTGTCTTAGCGAAAGGCTTCTTGAGGGGAAAGCTGGAACTCTGCGAGATGATTTCACAGAACACAAAGAAGTTTCTCAGAAAGCTTCTTTCTCTTTGTTATCGGAGGATATTTCCTTTGGCCCTATAGTCTCCAAAAGGATCCGAAATATCTGTTCTCAGATTAAACAGAAATAAGGCTAGCAAAGAGATCCACGAAATACAGATGTAACTCTGTGAGATGAATTAACAGAACATTAAGCAGTTTCTCAGAAAGCTTCTTTCCAGATTTCATCTGAGGATATTTCCTTTTTCACCATAGCCCTCTATGGGCTTCCAAATATCACTTTGCCAATTCCACAAGAACTGTCTTAGCGAAAGGCTTCTTGAGGGGAAAGCTGTAACTCTGTGAGATGATTTCACAGAACACAAAGAAGTTTCTCAGAAAGCTTCTTTCTCTTTGTTATCGGTGGATATTTCCTTTGGCCCTACGGTCTTCAAAGATATCCGAAATATCTGTTCTCAGATTCCACAGAAATAAGGCTAGCAAAGAGATCCACGAAATACAGATGTAACTCTGCGAGATGAATTAAAAGAACACTAAGCAGTTTCTCAGAAAGCTTCTTTCCAGATTTCATCTGAGGATATTTCCTTTTTCACCATAGCCCTCTATGGGATTCCAAATACCACTTTGTCATTTCCTCCAGAACTGTCTTAGCGAAAGGCTTCTTGAGGGGAAAGCTGGAACTCTGCGAGATGATTTCACAGAACACAAAGAAGTTTCTCAGAAAGCTTCTTTCTCTTTGTTATCGGAGGATATTTCCTTTGGCCCTATAGTCTTCAAAGGGATCCGAAATATCTGTTCTCAGATTCCACAGAAATAAGGCTAGCAAAGAGATCCACGAAATACAGATGTAACTCTGTGAGATGAATTAACAGAAGAGTAAGCAGTTTCTCAGAAAGCTTCTTTCCAGATTTCATCTGAGGATATTTCCTTTTTCACCACTGCCCTCTATGGGCTTCCAAATATCACTTTGCCAATTCCACAAGAACTGTCTTAGCGAAAGGCTTCTTGAGGGGAAAGCTGTAACTCTGTGACATGATTTCACAGAACACAAAGAAGTTTCTCAGAAAGCTTCTTTCTCTTTGTTATCGGAGGATATTTACTTTGGCCCTATGGTCTTCAAAGGGATCCGAAATATCTGTTCTCAGATTCCACAGAAATAAGGCTAGCAAAGAGGTCCACGAAATACAGATGTAACTCTGTGAGATGAATTAACAGAACACTAAGCAGTTTCTCAGAAAGCTTCTTTCCAGATTTCATCTGAGGATATTTCCTTTTTCACCATAGCCCTATATGAGCTTCCAAATATCACTTTGCCAATTCCACAAGAACTGTCTTAGCGAAAGGCTTCTTGAGGGGAAAGCTGTAACTCTGTGAGATGATTTCACAGAACACAAAGAAGTTTCTCAGAAAGTTTCTTTCTCTTTGTTATCGGAGGATATTTCCTTTGGCCCTACAGTCTCCAAGGGGATCCGAAATATCTGTTCTCAGATTCCAAAGAGATAAGGCTAGCAAAGAAATCCACGAAATACAGATGTAACTCTGTAAGATGAATTAACAGAACACTAAGCAGCTTCTCAGAATGCTTATTTCCAGATTTCATCTGAGGATATTTCCTTTTTCACCATAGCCCTCTATGGTCTTCCAAATATCACTTTGCCAATTCCACAAGAACTGTCTTAGCGAAAGGCTTCTTGAGGGGAATGCTGTAGCTCTGTGAGATGATTTCACAGAACACAAAGAAGTTTCTCAAAAATCTTCTTTCTCTTTGTTATCGGAGGATATTTCCTTTGGCCCTACGGTCTTCAAAGGGATCCGAAATATCTGTTGTCAGATTCCACAGAAATAAGGCTAGCAAAGAGATCCACGAAATACAGATGTAACTTTGTGAGATGAATTAACAGAACACTAAGCAGTTTCTCAGAAAGCTTCTTTCCAGATTTCGTCTGAGGATATTTCCTTTTTCACCATAGCCCTCTATGGGCTTCCAAATATCACTTTGCCAATTCCACAAGAACTGTCTTAGCGAAAGGCTTCTTGAGGGGAAAGCTGTAACTCTATGAGATGATTTCAAAGAACACAAAGAAGTTTCTCAGAAAGCTTCTTTCTCTTTGTTATCGGAGGATATTTCCTTTGGCCCTATAGTCTTCAAACGGATCCGAAATATCTGTTCTCAGATTCCACAGAAGTAAGGCTAGCAAAGAGATCCACGAAATACAGATGTAACTCTGTGAGATGAATTAACAGAACGCTAAGCAGTTTCTCAGAAAGCTTCTTTCCAGATTTCATCTGAGGATATTTCCTTTTTCACCACAGCCCTCTATGGGCTTCCAAATATCACTTTGCCAATTCCACAAGAACTGTCTTAGCGAAAGGCTTCTTGAGGGGAAAGCTGTAACTCTGTGAGATGATTTCACACAACACAAAGAAGTTTCTCAGAAAGCTTCTTTCCCTTTGTTATCGGAGGATATTTACTTTGGCCCTATGGTCTTCAAAGGGATCCGAAATATCTGTTGTCAGATTCCACAGAAATAAGGCTAGCAAAGAGATCCACGAAATACAGATGTAACTCTGTGAGATGAATTAACAGAACACTAAGCAGTTTCTCAGAAAGCTTCTTTCCAGATTTCATCTGAGGATATTTCCTTTTTCACCATAGCCCTATATGAACTTCCAAATATTACTTTGCCAATTCCACAAGAACTGTGTTAGCGAAAGGCTTCTTGAGGGGAAAGCTGTAACTCTGTGAGATGATTTCACAGAACACAAAGAAGTTTCTCAGAAAGTTTCTTTCTCTTTGTTATCGGAGGATATTTCCTTTGGCCCTACAGTCTCCAAGGGGATCCGAAATATCTGTTCTCAGATTCCAAAGAAATAAGGCTGGCAACGAAATCCACGAAATACAGATCTAACTCTGTAAGATGAATTAACAGAACACTAAGCAGCTTCTCAGAATGCTTCTTTCCAGATTTCATCTGAGGATATTTCCTTTTTCACCATAGCCCTCTATGGGCTTCCAAATATCACTTTGCCAATTCCACAAGAACTGTCTTAGCGAAAGGCTTCTTGAGGGGAAAGCTGTAGCTCTGTGAGATGATTTCACAGAACACAAAGAAGTTTCTCAGAAATCTTCGTTGTCTTTGTTATCGGAGGATATTTCCTTTGGCCCTACGGTCTTCAAAGGGATCCGAAATATCTGTTGTCAGATTCCACAGAAATAAGGCTAGCAAAGAGATCCATGAAATACAGATGTAACTTTGTGAGATGAATTAACAGAACACTAAGCAGTTTCTCAGAAAGCTTCTTTCCAGATTTCGTCTGAGGATAATTCCTTTTTCACCATAGCCCTCTATGGGCTTCCAAATATCACTTTGCCAATTCCACAAGAACTGTCTTAGCGAAAGGCTTCTTGAGGGGAAAGCTGTAACTCTATGAGATGATTTCAAAGAACACAAAGAAGTTTCTCATAAAGCTTCTTTCTCTTTGTTATCGGAGGATATTTCCTTTGGCCCTATAGTCTTCAAAGGGATCCGAAATATCTGTTCTCAGATTCCACAGAAATAAGGCTAGCAAAGAGATCCACGAAATACAGATGTAACTCTGTGAGATGAATTAACAGAACACTAAGCAGTTTCTCAGAAAGCTTCTTTCCAGATTTCATCTAAGGATATTTCCTTTTTCACCACAGCCCTCTATGTGCTTCCAAATATCACTTTCCAATTCCACAAGAACTGTCTTAGCGAAAGGCTTCTTGAGGGGAAAGCTGTAACTCTGTGAGATGATTTCACAGAACACAAAGAAGTTTCTCACAAAACTTCTTTCTCTTTGTTATCGGAGGATATTTACTTTTGACCTATGGTCTTCAAAGGGATCCGAAATATCTGTTCTCAGATTCCACAGAAATAAGGCTAGCAAAGAGATCCACGAAATACAGATGTAACTCTGTGAGATGAATTAACAGAACACTAAGCAGTTTCTCAGAAAGCTTCTTTCCAGATTTCATCTGAGGATATTTCCTTTTTCACCATAGCCCTATATGAGCTTCCAAATATCACTTTGCCAATTCCACAAGAACTGTCTTAGCGAAAGGCTTCTTGAGGGGAAAGCTGTAACTCTGTGAGATGATTTCACAGAACACAAAGAAGTTTCTCAGAAAGTTTCTTTCTCTTTGTTATCGGAGGATATTTCCTTTGGCCCTACAGTCTCCAAGGGGATCCGAAATATCTGTTCTCAGATTCCAAAGAAATAAGGCTAGCAAAGAAATCCACGAAATACAGATGTAACTCTGTAAGATGAATTAACAGAACACTAAGCAGCTTCTCAGAATGCTTCTTTCCAGATTTCATCTGAGGATATTTCCATTTTCACCATAGCCCTCTATGGGCTTCCAAATATCACTTTGCCAATTCCACAAGAACTGTCTTAGCGAAAGGCTCCTTGAGGGGAATGCTGTAGCTCTGTGAGATGATTTAACAGAACACAAAGAAGTTTCTCAGAAATCTTCTTTCTCTTTGTTATCGGAGGATATTTCCTTTGGCCCTACGGTCTTCAAAGGGATCCGAAATATCTGTTGTCAGATTCCACAGAAATAAGGCTAGCAAAGAGATCCATGAAATACAGATGTAACTTTGTGAGATGAATTAACAGAACACTAAGCAGTTTGTCAGAAAGCTTCTTTCCAGATTTCATCTGAGGATATTTCCTTTTTCACCATAGCCCTCTATGGGCTTCCAAATATCACTTTGCCAATTCCACAAGAACTGTCTTAGCGAAAGGCTTCTTGAGGGGAAAGTTGTAACTCTGTGAGATGATTTCACAGAACACAAAGAAGTTTCTCAGAAAGCTTCTTTCTCTTTGTTATCGGAGGATATTTCCTTTGGCCCTATAGTCTCCAAAGGGATCCGAAATATCTGTTCTCAGATTCCACAGAAATAAGGCTAGCAAAGATATCCACGACATACAGATGTAACTCTGTGAGATGAATTAACAGAACACTAAGCAGTTTCTCAGAAAGCTTCTTTCCAGATTTCATCTGAGGATATTTCCTTTTTCACCATAGCCCTCTATGGGCTTCCAAATATCACTTTGCCAATTCCACAAGAACTGTCTTAGCGAAAGGCTTCTTGAGGGGAAAGCTGTAACTCTGTGAGATGATTTCACAGAACACAAAGAAGTTTCTCAGAAAGTTTCTTTCTCTTTGTTATCGGAGGATATTTCCTTTGGCCCTACAGTCTCCAAGGGGATCCGAAATATCTGTTCTTAGATTCCAAAGAAATAAGGCTAGCAAAGAAATCCAGGAAATACAGATGTAACTCTGTAAGATGAATTAACAGAACACTAAGCAGCTTCTCAGAATGCTTCTTTCCAGATTTCATCTGAGGATATTTCCTTTTTCACCATAGCCCTCTATGGGCTTCCAAATATCACTTTGCCAATTCCACAAGAACTTTCTTAGCGAAAGGATTCTTGAGGGGAATGCTGTAGCTCTGTGAGATGATTTCACAGAACACAAAGAAGTTTCTCAGAAATCTTCTTTCTCTTTGTTATCGGAGGATATTTCCTTTGGCCCTACGGTCTTCAAAGGGATCCGAAATATCTGTTCGCAGATTCCACAGAAATAAGGCTACCAAAGAGATCCGCGAAATACAGATGTAACTCTGTGAGATAAATTAAGGGAACACTAAGCAGTTTCTCAGAAAGCTTCTTTCCAGATTTCATCTGAGGATATTTCCTTTTTCACCATAGCCCTCTATGGGCTTCCAAATATCACTTTGCCAATTCCACAAGAATTGTGTTAGTGAAAGGCTTCTTGAAGGGAAAGCTGTAACTCTGTGAGATGATTTCACAGAACACAAAGAAGTTTCTCAGAAAGCTTCTTTCTCTTTGTTATCGGAGGATATTTCCTTTGGCCCTATGGTCTTCAAAGGGATCCGAAATATCTGTTCTCAGATTCCACATAAATAAGGCTAGCAAAGAGATCCACGAAATACAGATGTAACTCTGTGAGATGAATTAACAGAACACTAAGCAGTTTCTAAGAAAGCTTCTTTCCAGATTTCATCTGAGGATATTTCCTTTTTCACCATAGCCCTCTATGGGCTTCCAAATATCACTTTGCCAATTCCACAAGAACTGTCTTAGCGAAAGGCTTTTTGAGGGGTAAGCTGTAACTCTGTGAGATGATTTCACAGAACACAAAGAAGTTTCTCAGAAAGCTTCTTTCTCTTTGTTATCAGAGGATATTTCCTTTGGCCCTATGGTCTTCAAAGGGATCCGAAATATCTGTTCTCAGATTCCATAGAAATAAGGCTATCAAAGAGATCCACGAAATACAGATGTAACTCTGTGAGACGAATTAACAGAACACTAAGCAGTTTGTCAGAAAGCTTCTTTCCAGATTTCATCTGAGGATATTTCCTTTTTCACCATAGCCCTCTATGGGCTTCCAAATATCACTTTGCCAATTCCACAAGAACTGTCTTATCGAAAGGCTTCTTGAGGGCAAAGCTGTAACTCTGTGAGATGATTTCACAGAACACAAAGAAGTTTCTCAGAAAGCTTCTTTCTCTTTGTTATCGGAGGATATTTCCTTTGGCCCTATAGTCTCCAAAAGGATCCGAAATATCTGTTGTCAGATTCCACAGAAATAAGGCTAGCAAAGAGATCCACGAAATACAGACGTAACTCTGTGAGATGAATTAACAGAACACTAAGCAGTTTCTCAGAAAGCTTCTTTCCAGATTTCATCTGAGGATATTTCCTTTTTCACCATAGCCCTCTATGGGCTTCCAAATATCACTTTGCCAATTCCACAAGAACTGTCTTAGCGAAAGGCTTCTTGAGGGGTAAGCTGTAACTCTGTGAGATGATTTCGCAGAACACAAAGAAGTTTCTCAGAAAGCTTCTTTCTCTTTGTTATCGGAGGATATTTCCTTTGGCCCTATGGTCTTCAAAGGGATCTGAAATATCTGTTATCAGATTCCACACAAATAAGGCTTGCAAAGACATCCACGAAATACAGATGTAACTCTGTGAGATGAATTAACAGAACACTAAGCAGTTTCTCAGAAAGCTTCTTTCCAGATTTCATCTGAGGATATTTCCTTTTTCACCATAGCCCTCTATGGGCTTCCAAATATCACTTTGCCAATTCCACAAGAACTGTCTTAGCGAAAGGCTTCTTGAGGGGAAAGCTGTAACTCTGTGAGATGATTTCACAGAACACAAAGAAGTTTCTCACAAAGCTTCTTTCTCTCTGTTATCGGAGGATATTTCCTTTGGCCCTATAGTCTCCAAAGGGATCCGAAATATCTGTTCTCAGATTCCACAGAAATAAGGCTAGCAAAGAGATCCACGAAATACAGATGTAACTCTGTGAGATGAATTAACAGAACACTAAGCAGTTTCTCAGAAAGCTTCTTTCCAGATTTCATCTGAGGATATTTCCTTTTTCACCATAGCCCTCTATGGGCTTCCAAATATCACTTTGCCAATTCCACAAGAACTGTCTTATCGAAAGGCTTTTTGAGGGGAAAGCTGGACCTCTGTGAGATGATTTCGCAGAACACAAAGAAGTTTCTCAGAAAGCTTCTTTCTCGTTGTTGTCGGAGGATATTTCCTTTGGCCCTATGGTCTTCAAAGGGATGTGAAATATCTGTTCTCAGATTCCACACAAATAAGGCTAGCAAAGACATCCATGAAATACAGATGTAACTCTGTGAGATGAATTAACAGAACACGAAGCAGTTTCTCAGAAAGCTTCTTTCCAGATTTCATCTGAGGATATTTCCTTTTTCACCATAGCCCTCTATGGGCTTCCAAATATCACTTTGCGTATTCCACAAGAACTGTCTTACCGAAAGGCTTCTTGAGGGGAAAGCTGGAACTCTGTGAGATGATTTCACAGAACACAAAGAAGTTTCTCAGAAAGCTTCTTTCTCTTTGTT
The DNA here is from genome assembly GCF_049350105.2 of Macaca mulatta. Taxonomy (NCBI): domain Eukaryota; kingdom Metazoa; phylum Chordata; class Mammalia; order Primates; family Cercopithecidae; genus Macaca; species Macaca mulatta. Next base: position 66,834,880 of record NC_133426.1, on the reverse strand, counting down.
ATCGGAGGATATTTACTTTGGCCCTACAGTCTCCAAGGGGATCCGAAATATCTGTTCTCAGATTCCAAAGAGATAAGGCTAGCAAAGAAATCCACGAAATACAGATGTAACTCTGTAAGATGAATTAACAGAACACTAAGCAGCTTCTCAGAATGCTTATTTCCAGATTTCATCTGAGGATATTTCCTTTTTCACCATAGCCCTCTATGGTCTTCCAAATATCACTTTGCCAATTCCACAAGAACTGTCTTAGCGAAAGGCTTCTTGAGGGGAATGCTGTAGCTCTGTGAGATGATTTCACAGAACACAAAGAAGTTTCTCAAAAATCTTCTTTCTCTTTGTTATCGGAGGATATTTCCTTTGGCCCTACGGTCTTCAAAGGGATCCGAAATATCTGTTGTCAGATTCCACAGAAATAAGGCTAGCAAAGAGATCCACGAAATACAGATGTAACTTTGTGAGATGAATTAACAGAACACTAAGCAGTTTCTCAGAAAGCTTCTTTCCAGATTTCGTCTGAGGATATTTCCTTTTTCACCATAGCCCTCTATGGGCTTCCAAATATCACTTTGCCAATTCCACAAGAACTGTCTTAGCGAAAGGCTTCTTGAGGGGAAAGCTGTAACTCTATGAGATGATTTCAAAGAACACAAAGAAGTTTCTCGGTCTTCAAACGGATCCGAAATATCTGTTCTCAGATTCCACAGAAGTAAGGCTAGCAAAGAGATCCACGAAATACAGATGTAACTCTGTGAGATGAATTAACAGAACGCTAAGCAGTTTCTCAGAAAGCTTCTTTCCAGATTTCATCTGAGGATATTTCCTTTTTCACCACAGCCCTCTATGGGCTTCCAAATATCACTTTGCCAATTCCACAAGAACTGTCTTAGCGAAAGGCTTCTTGAGGGGAAAGCTGTAACTCTGTGAGATGATTTCACACAACACAAAGAAGTTTCTCAGAAAGCTTCTTTCCCTTTGTTATCGGAGGATATTTACTTTGGCCCTATGGTCTTCAAAGGGATCCGAAATATCTGTTGTCAGATTCCACAGAAATAAGGCTAGCAAAGAGATCCACGAAATACAGATGTAACTCTGTGAGATGAATTAACAGAACACTAAGCAGTTTCTCAGAAAGCTTCTTTCCAGATTTCATCTGAGGATATTTCCTTTTTCACCATAGCCCTATATGAGCTTCCAAATATTACTTTGCCAATTCCACAAGAACTGTGTTAGCGAAAGGCTTCTTGAGGGGAAAGCTGTAACTCTGTGAGATGATTTCACAGAACACAAAGAAGTTTCTCAGAAAGTTTCTTTCTCTTTGTTATCGGAGGATATTTCCTTTGGCCCTACAGTCTCCAAGGGGATCCGAAATATCTGTTCTCAGATTCCAAAGAAATAAGGCTGGCAACGAAATCCACGAAATACAGACCTAACTCTGTAAGATGAATTAACAGAACACTAAGCAGCTTCTCAGAATGCTTCTTTCCAGATTTCATCTGAGGATATTTCCTTTTTCACCATAGCCCTCTAAGGGCTTCCAAATATCACTTTGCCAATTCCACAAGAACTGTCTTAGCGAAAGGCTTCTTGAGGGGAAAGCTGTAGCTCTGTGAGATGATTTCACAGAACACAAAGAAGTTTCTCAGAAATCTTCGTTGTCTTTGTTATCGGAGGATATTTCCTTTGGCCCTACGGTCTTCAAAGGGATCCGAAATATCTGTTGTCAGATTCCACAGAAATAAGGCTAGCAAAGAGATCCATGAAATACAGATGTAACTTTGTGAGATGAATTAACAGAACACTAAGCAGTTTCTCAGAAAGCTTCTTTCCAGATTTCGTCTGAGGATAATTCCTTTTTCACCATAGCCCTCTATGGGCTTCCAAATATCACTTTGCCAATTCCACAAGAACTGTCTTAGCGAAAGGCTTCTTGAGGGGAAAGCTGTAACTCTATGAGATGATTTCAAAGAACACAAAGAAGTTTCTCATAAAGCTTCTTTCTCTTTGTTATCGGAGGATATTTCCTTTGGCCCTATAGTCTTCAAAGGGATCCGAAATATCTGTTCTCAGATTCCACAGAAATAAGGCTAGCAAAGAGATCCACGAAATACAGATGTAACTCTGTGAGATGAATTAACAGAACACTAAGCAGTTTCTCAGAAAGCTTCTTTCCAGATTTCATCTAAGGATATTTCCTTTTTCACCACAGCCCTCTATGTGCTTCCAAATATCACTTTCCAATTCCACAAGAACTGTCTTAGCGAAAGGCTTCTTGAGGGGAAAGCTGTAACTCTGTGAGATGATTTCACAGAACACAAAGAAGTTTCTCACAAAACTTCTTTCTCTTTGTTATCGGAGGATATTTACTTTTGACCTATGGTCTTCAAAGGGATCCGAAATATCTGTTCTCAGATTCCACAGAAATAAGGCTAGCAAAGAGATCCACGAAATACAGATGTAACTCTGTGAGATGAATTAACAGAACACTAAGCAGTTTCTCAGAAAGCTTCTTTCCAGATTTCATCTGAGGATATTTCCTTTTTCACCATAGCCCTATATGAGCTTCCAAATATCACTTTGCCAATTCCACAAGAACTGTCTTAGCGAAAGGCTTCTTGAGGGGAAAGCTGTAACTCTGTGAGATGATTTCACAGAACACAAAGAAGTTTCTCAGAAAGTTTCTTTCTCTTTGTTATCGGAGGATATTTCCTTTGGCCCTACAGTCTCCAAGGGGATCCGAAATATCTGTTCTCAGATTCCAAAGAAATAAGGCTAGCAAAGAAATCCACGAAATACAGATGTAACTCTGTAAGATGAATTAACAGAACACTAAGCAGCTTCTCAGAATGCTTCTTTCCAGATTTCATCTGAGGATATTTCCATTTTCACCATAGCCCTCTATGGGCTTCCAAATATCACTTTGCCAATTCCACAAGAACTGTCTTAGCGAAAGGCTCCTTGAGGGGAATGCTGTAGCTCTGTGAGATGATTTAACAGAACACAAAGAAGTTTCTCAGAAATCTTCTTTCTCTTTGTTATCGGAGGATATTTCCTTTGGCCCTACGGTCTTCAAAGGGATCCGAAATATCTGTTGTCAGATTCCACAGAAATAAGGCTAGCAAAGAGATCCATGAAATACAGATGTAACTTTGTGAGATGAATTAACAGAACACTAAGCAGTTTGTCAGAAAGCTTCTTTCCAGATTTCATCTGAGGATATTTCCTTTTTCACCATAGCCCTCTATGGGCTTCCAAATATCACTTTGCCAATTCCACAAGAACTGTCTTAGCGAAAGGCTTCTTGAGGGGAAAGTTGTAACTCTGTGAGATGATTTCACAGAACACAAAGAAGTTTCTCAGAAAGCTTCTTTCTCTTTGTTATCGGAGGATATTTCCTTTGGCCCTATAGTCTCCAAAGGGATCCGAAATATCTGTTCTCAGATTCCACAGAAATAAGGCTAGCAAAGATATCCACGACATACAGATGTAACTCTGTGAGATGAATTAACAGAACACTAAGCAGTTTCTCAGAAAGCTTCTTTCCAGATTTCATCTGAGGATATTTCCTTTTTCACCATAGCCCTCTATGGGCTTCCAAATATCACTTTGCCAATTCCACAAGAACTGTCTTAGCGAAAGGCTTCTTGAGGGGAAAGCTGTAACTCTGTGAGATGATTTCACAGAACACAAAGAAGTTTCTCAGAAAGTTTCTTTCTCTTTGTTATCGGAGGATATTTCCTTTGGCCCTACAGTCTCCAAGGGGATCCGAAATATCTGTTCTTAGATTCCAAAGAAATAAGGCTAGCAAAGAAATCCAGGAAATACAGATGTAACTCTGTAAGATGAATTAACAGAACACTAAGCAGCTTCTCAGAATGCTTCTTTCCAGATTTCATCTGAGGATATTTCCTTTTTCACCATAGCCCTCTATGGGCTTCCAAATATCACTTTGCCAATTCCACAAGAACTGTCTTAGCGAAAGGATTCTTGAGGGGAATGCTGTAGCTCTGTGAGATGATTTCACAGAACACAAAGAAGTTTCTCAGAAATCTTCTTTCTCTTTGTTATCGGAGGATATTTCCTTTGGCCCTACGGTCTTCAAAGGGATCCGAAATATCTGTTCGCAGATTCCACAGAAATAAGGCTAGCAAAGAGATCCGCGAAATACAGATGTAACTCTGTGAGATAAATTAAGGGAACACTAAGCAGTTTCTCAGAAAGCTTCTTTCCAGATTTCATCTGAGGATATTTCCTTTTTCACCATAGCCCTCTATGGGCTTCCAAATATCACTTTGCCAATTCCACAAGAATTGTGTTAGTGAAAGGCTTCTTGAAGGGAAAGCTGTAACTCTGTGAGATGATTTCACAGAACACAAAGAAGTTTCTCAGAAAGCTTCTTTCTCTTTGTTATCGGAGGATATTTCCTTTGGCCCTATGGTCTTCAAAGGGATCCGAAATATCTGTTCTCAGATTCCACATAAATAAGGCTAGCAAAGAGATCCACGAAATACAGATGTAACTCTGTGAGATGAATTAACAGAACACTAAGCAGTTTCTAAGAAAGCTTCTTTCCAGATTTCATCTGAGGATATTTCCTTTTTCACCATAGCCCTCTATGGGCTTCCAAATATCACTTTGCCAATTCCACAAGAACTGTCTTAGCGAAAGGCTTTTTGAGGGGTAAGCTGTAACTCTGTGAGATGATTTCACAGAACACAAAGAAGTTTCTCAGAAAGCTTCTTTCTCTTTGTTATCAGAGGATATTTCCTTTGGCCCTATGGTCTTCAAAGGGATCCGAAATATCTGTTCTCAGATTCCATAGAAATAAGGCTATCAAAGAGATCCACGAAATACAGATGTAACTCTGTGAGACGAATTAACAGAACACTAAGCAGTTTGTCAGAAAGCTTCGTTCCAGATTTCATCTGAGGATATTTCCTTTTTCACCATAGCCCTCTATGGGCTTCCAAATATCACTTTGCCAATTCCACAAGAACTGTCTTATCGAAAGGCTTCTTGAGGGCAAAGCTGTAACTCTGTGAGATGATTTCACAGAACACAAAGAAGTTTCTCAGAAAGCTTCTTTCTCTTTGTTATCGGAGGATATTTCCTTTGGCCCTATAGTCTCCAAAAGGATCCGAAATATCTGTTGTCAGATTCCACAGAAATAAGGCTAGCAAAGAGATCCACGAAATACAGACGTAACTCTGTGAGATGAATTAACAGAACACTAAGCAGTTTCTCAGAAAGCTTCTTTCCAGATTTCATCTGAGGATATTTCCTTTTTCACCATAGCCCTCTATGGGCTTCCAAATATCACTTTGCCAATTCCACAAGAACTGTCTTAGCGAAAGGCTTCTTGAGGGGTAAGCTGTAACTCTGTGAGATGATTTCGCAGAACACAAAGAAGTTTCTCAGAAAGCTTCTTTCTCTTTGTTATCGGAGGATATTTCCTTTGGCCCTATGGTCTTCAAAGGGATCTGAAATATCTGTTATCAGATTCCACACAAATAAGGCTTGCAAAGACATCCACGAAATACAGATGTAACTCTGTGAGATGAATTAACAGAACACTAAGCAGTTTCTCAGAAAGCTTCTTTCCAGATTTCATCTGAGGATATTTCCTTTTTCACCATAGCCCTCTATGGGCTTCCAAATATCACTTTGCCAATTCCACAAGAACTGTCTTAGCGAAAGGCTTCTTGAGGGGAAAGCTGTAACTCTGTGAGATGATTTCACAGAACACAAAGAAGTTTCTCACAAAGCTTCTTTCTCTCTGTTATCGGAGGATATTTCCTTTGGCCCTATAGTCTCCAAAGGGATCCGAAATATCTGTTCTCAGATTCCACAGAAATAAGGCTAGCAAAGAGATCCACGAAATACAGATGTAACTCTGTGAGATGAATTAACAGAACACTAAGCAGTTTCTCAGAAAGCTTCTTTCCAGATTTCATCTGAGGATATTTCCTTTTTCACCATAGCCCTCTATGGGCTTCCAAATATCACTTTGCCAATTCCACAAGAACTGTCTTATCGAAAGGCTTTTTGAGGGGAAAGCTGGACCTCTGTGAGATGATTTCGCAGAACACAAAGAAGTTTCTCAGAAAGCTTCTTTCTCGTTGTTGTCGGAGGATATTTCCTTTGGCCCTATGGTCTTCAAAGGGATGTGAAATATCTGTTCTCAGATTCCACACAAATAAGGCTAGCAAAGACATCCATGAAATACAGATGTAACTCTGTGAGATGAATTAACAGAACACGAAGCAGTTTCTCAGAAAGCTTCTTTCCAGATTTCATCTGAGGATATTTCCTTTTTCACCATAGCCCTCTATGGGCTTCCAAATATCACTTTGCGTATTCCACAAGAACTGTCTTACCGAAAGGCTTCTTGAGGGGAAAGCTGGAACTCTGTGAGATGATTTCACAGAACACAAAGAAGTTTCTCAGAAAGCTTCTTTCTCTTTGTTATCGGAGGATATTTCCTTTGGCCCTATAGTCTCCAAAAGGATCCGAAATATCTGTTCTCAGATTCCACAGAAATAAGGCTAGCAAAGAGATCCACGAAATACAGATGTAACTCTGTGAGATGAATTAACAGAACATTAAGCAGTTTCTCAGAAAGCTTATTTCCAGATTTCATCTGAGGATATTTCCTTTTTCACCATAGCCCTCTATGGGCTTTCAAATATCACTTTGCCAATTCCCTAAGAACTGTCTTAGCGAAAGGCTTCTTGAGGGGAAAGCTGTAACTCTGTGAGATGATTTCAAAGAACACAAAGAAGTTTCTCAGAAAGCTTCTTTCTCTTTGTTATCGGAGGATATTTCCTTTGGCCCTACGGTCTTCAAAGGGATCCGAAATATCTGTTGTCAGATTCCACAGAAATAAGGCTAGCAAAGAGATCCACGAAATACAGATGTAACTCTGTGAGATGAATTAACAGAACACTAAGCAGTTTCTCAGAAACCTTCTTTCCAGATTTCATCTGATTATATTTCCTTTTTCACCATAGCCCTCTATGGGCTTCCAAATACCACTTTGTCATTTCCACCAGAACTGTCTTAGCGAAAGGCTTCTTGAAGGGAAACCTGGAACTCTGTGAGATGATTTCACAGAACACAAAGAAGTTTCTCAGAAAGCTTCTTTCTCTTTGTTATCGGAGGATATTTCCTTTGGCCCTATAGTCTTCAAAGGGATCCGAAATATCTGTTCTCAGATTCCACAGAAATAAGGCTAGCAAAGAGATCCACGAAATACAGATGTAACTCTGTGAGATGAATTAACAGAACACTAAGCAGTTTCTCAGAAAGCTTCTTTCCAGATTTTATCTGAGGATATTTCCTTTTTCACCACAGCCCTCTATGGGCTTCCAAATATCACTTTGCCAATTCCACAAGAACTGTCTTAGCGAAAGGCTTCTTGAGGGGAAAGCTGTAACTCTGTGACATGATTTCACAGAACACAAAGAAGTTTCTCAGAAATCTTCTTTCTCTTTGTTATCGGAGGATATTTCCTTTGGCCCTACGGTCTTCAAAGGGATCCGAAATATCTGTTCTCAGATTCCACAGAAATAAGGCTAGAAAAGAGATCCACGAAATACAGATGTAACTCTGTGAGATGAATTAACAGAACACCAAGCAGTTTCTCAGAAAGCTTCTTTCCAGATTTCATCTGAGGATATTTCCTTTTTCACCATAGCCCTCTAGGGGCTTCCAAATATCACTTTGCCAATTCCACAAGAACTGTCTTAGCGAAAGGCTTCTTGAGGAGAAAGCTGTAACTCTGTGAGATGATTTCACAGAACACAAAGAAGTTTCTCAGAATGCTGCTTTCTCTTTGTTATCGGAGGATATTTCCTTTGGCCCTACGGTCTTCAAAGGGATCCGAAATATCTGTTGTCAGATTCCACAGAAATAAGGCTAGCAAAGAGATCCACGAAATACAGATGTAACTTTGTGAGATGAATTAACAGAACACTAAGCAGTTTGTCAGAAAGCTTCTTTCCAGATTTCATCTGAGGATATTTCCTTTTTCACCATAGCCCTCTATGGGCTTCCAAATATCACTTTGCCAATTCCACAAGAACTGTCTTAGCGAAAGGCTTCTTGAGGGGAAAGCTGTAGCTCTATGAGATGATTTCAAAGAAGACAAAGAAGTTTCTCAGAAAGCTTCTTTCTCTTTGTTATCGGAGGATATTTCCTTTGGCCCTATAGTCTTCAAAGGGATCCGAAATATCTGTTCTCAGATTCCACAGAAATAAGGCTAGCAAAGAGATCCACGAAATACAGATGTAACTCTGTGAGATGAATTAACAGAACACTAAGCAGTTTCTCAGAAAGCTTCTTTCCAGATTTCATCTGAGGATATTTCCTTTTTCACCACAGCCCTCTATGGGCTTCCAAATATCACTTTGCCAATTCCACAAGAACTGTCTTAGCGAAAGGCTTCTTGAGGGGAAAGCTGTAACTCTGTGAGATGATTTCACAGAACACAAAGAAGTTTCTCAGAAAGTTTCTTTCTCTTTGTTATCGGAGGATATTTCTTTTGGCCCTACAGTCTCCAAGGGGATCCGAAATATCTGTTCTCAGATTCCAAAGAAATAAGGCTAGCAAAGAAATCCACGAAATACAGATGTAACTCTGTAAGATGAATTAACAAAACACTAAGCATCTTCTCAGAATGCTTCTTTCCAGATTTCATCTGAGGATATTTCCTTTTTAACCATAGCCCTCTATGGGCTTCCAAATATCACTTTGCCAATTCCACAAGAACTGTCTTAGCGAAAGGCTTCTTGAGGGGAATGCTGTAGCTCTGTGAGATGATTTCACAGAACACAAAGAAGTTTCTCAGAAATCTTCTTTCTCTTTGTTATCGGAGGATATTTCCTTTGGCCCTACGGTCTTCAAAGGGATCCGAAATATCTGTTGTCAGATTCCACAGAAATAAGGCTAGCAAAGAGATCCATGAAATACAGATGTAACTTTGTGAGATGAATTAACAGAACACTTAGCAGTTTCTCAGAAAGCTTCTTTCCAGATTTCATCTGAGGATATTTCCTTTTTCACCATAGCCCTCTATGGGCTTCCAAATATCACTTTGCCAATTCCACAAGAACTGTCTTAGCGAAAGGCTTCTTGAGGGGAAAGCTGGAACTCTGTGAGATGATTTCACAGAACACAAAGAAGTTTCTCAGAAAGCTTCTTTCTCTTTGTTATCGGAGGATATTTCTTTTGGCCCTATAGTCTCCAAAAGGATCCGAAATATCTGTTCTCAGATTCCACAGAAATAAGGCTAGCAAAGAGATCCACGAAATACAGACGTAACTCTGTGAGATGAATTAACAGAACATTAAGCAGTTTCTCAGAAAGCTTCTTTCCAGATTTCATCTGAGGATATTTCCTTTTTCACCATAGCCCTCTAAGGGCTTCCAAATATCACTTTGCCAATTCCACAAGAACTGTCTTAGCGAAAGGCTTCTTGAGGGGAAAGCTGTAACTCTGTGAGATGATTTCAAAGAACACAAAGAAGTTTCTCAGAAAGCTTCTTTCTCTTTGTTATCGGAGGATATTTCCTTTGGACCTACGGTCTTCAAAGGGATCCGAAATATCTGTTGTCAGATTCCACAGAAATAAGGCTAGCAAAGAGATCCACGAAATACAGATGTAACTCTGTGAGATGAATTAACAGAACACTAAGCAGTTTCTCAGAAACCTTCTTTCCAGATTTCATCTGAGGATATTTCCTTTTTCACCATAGCCCTCTATGGGCTTCAAAATACCACTTTGTCATTTCCACCAGAACTGTCTTAGCGAAAGGCTTCTTGAGGGGAAAGCTGTAACTCTGTGAGATGACTTCACAGAACACAAAGAAGTTTCTCAGAAAGCTTCTTTCTCTTTGTTATCGGAGGATATTTACTTTGGCCCTATAGTCTTCAAAGGGATCCGAAATATCTGTTCTCAGATTCCACAGAAATAAGGCTAGCAAAGAGATCCACAAAATACAGATGTAACACTGTGAGATGAATTAACAGAACACTAAGCAGTTTCTCAGAAAGCTTCTTTCCAGATTTCATCTGAGGATATTTCCTTTTTCACCACAGCCCTCTATGGGCTTCCAAATATCACTTTGCCAATTCCACAAGAACTGTCTTAGCGAAAGGCTTCTTGAGGGGAAAGCTGTAACTCTGTGAGATGATTTCACAGAACACAAAGAAGTTTCTCAGAAAGCTTCTTTCTCTCTGTTATCGGAGGATATTTCCTTTGGCCCTATAGTCTTCAAAGGGATCCGAAATATCTGTTGTCAGATTCCACAGAAATAAGGCTAGCAAAGAGATCCACGAAATACAGATGTAACTCTGTGAGATGAATTAACAGAACACTAAGCAGTTTCTCAGAAAGCTTCTTTCCAGATTTCATCTGAGGATATTTCCTTTTTCACCATAGCCCTCTATGGGCTTCCAAATATCACTTTGCCAATTCCACAAGAACTGTCTTAGCGAAAGGCTTCTTGAGGGGTAAGCTGTAACTCTGTGAGATCATTTCGCAGAACACAAAGAAGTTTCTCAGAAAGCTTCTTTCTCTTTGTTATCGGAGGATATTTCCTTTGGCCCTATGGTCTTCAAAGGGATCTGAAATATCTGTTATCATATTCCACACAAATAAGGCTTGCAAAGACATCCACGAAATACAGATGTAACTCTGTGAGATGAATTAACAGAACACTAAGCAGTTTCTCAGAAAGCTTCTTTCCAGATTTCATCTGAGGATATTTCCTTTTTCACCATAGCCCTCTATGGGCTTCCAAATATCACTTTGCCAATTCCACAAGAACTGTCTTAGCGAAAGGCTTCTTGAGGGGAAAGCTGTAACTCTGTGAGATGATTTCACAGAACACAAAGAAGTTTCTCAGAAAGCTTCTTTCTCTCTGTTATCGGAGGATATTTCCTTTGGCCCTATAGTCTCCAAAGGGATCCGAAATATCTGTTCTCAGATTCCACAGAAATAAGGCTAGCAAAGAGATCCACGAAATACAGATGTAACTCTGTGAGATGAATTAACAGAACACTAAGCAGTTTCTCAGAAAGCTTCTTTCCAGATTTCATCTGAGGATATTTCCTTTTTCACCATAGCCCTCTATGGGCTTCCAAATATCACTTTGCCAATTCCACAAGAACTGTCTTATCGAAAGGCTTTTTGAGGGGAAAGCTGGAACTCTGTGAGATGATTTCGCAGAACACAAAGAAGTTTCTCAGAAAGCTTCTTTCTCGTTGTTATCGGAGGATATTTCCTTTGGCCCTATGGTCTTCAAAGGGATGTGAAATATCTGTTCTCAGATTCCACACAAATAAGGCTAGCAAAGACATCCACGAAATACAGATGTAACTCTGTGAGATGAATTAACAAAACACGAAGCAGTTTCTCAGAAAGCTTCTTTCCAGATTTCATCTGAGGATATTTCCTTTTTCACCATAGCCCTCTATGGGCTTCCAATTATCACTTTGCGTATTCCACAAGAACTGTCTTAGTGAAAGGCTTCTTGAGGGGAAAGCTGTAACTCTGTGAGATGATTTCACAGAACACAAAGAAGTTTCTCAGAAAGCTTCTTTCTCTTTGTTTTCGGAGGATATTTCCTTTGGCCCTACGGTCTTCAAAGGGATCCGAAATATCTGTTGTCAGATTCCACAGAAATAAGGCTAGCAAAGAGATCCACGAAATACAGATGTAACTCTGTGAGATGAATTAACAGAACACTAAGCAGTTTCTCAGAAAGCTTCTTTCCAGATTTCATCTGAGGATATTTCCTTTTTCACCATAGCCCTCTATGGGCTTCCAAATATCACTTTGCCAATTCCACCAGAACTGTCTTAGCGAAAGGCTTCTTGAGGGGAAAGCTGGAACTCTGTGAGATGATTTCACAGAACACAAAGAAGTTTCTCAGAAAGCTTCTTTCTCTTTGTTATCGGAGGATATTTCCTTTGGCCCTATAGTCTCCAAAAGAATCCGAAATATCTGTTCTCAGATTCCACAGAAATAAGGCTAGCAAAGAGATCCACGAAATACAGATGTAACTCTGTGAGATGAATTAACAGAACATTAAGCAGTTTCTCAAAAAGCTTCTTTCCAGATTTCATCTGAGGATATTTCCTTTTTCACCATAGCCCTCTATGGGCTTCCAAATATCACTTTGCCAATTCCACAAGAACTGTCTTAGCGAAAGGCTTCTTGAGGGGAAAGCTGTAACTCTGTGAGATGATTTCACAGAACACAAAGAAGTTTCTCAGAAAGCTTCTTTCTCTTTGTTATCGGAGGATATTTCCTTTGGCCCTTTAGTCTTCAAAGGGATCCGAAATATCTGTTCTCAGATTCCACAGAAATAAGGCTAGCAAAGAGATCCACGAAATACAGATGTAACTCTGTGAGATGAATTAACAGAACACTAAGCAGTTTCTCAGAAAGCTTCTTTCCAGATTTCATCTGAGGATATTTCCTTTTTCACCACAGCCCTCTATGGGCTTCAAAATATCACTTTGCCAATTCCACAAGAACTGTCTTAGCGAAAGGCTTCTTGAAGGGAAAGCTGTAACTCTGTGACATGATTTCACAGAACACAAAGAAGTTTCTCAGAAAGCTTCTTTCTCTTTGTTATCGGAGGATATTTCCTTTGGCCCTTCGGTCTTCAAAGGGATCCGAAATATCTGTTGTCAGATTCCACAGAAATAAGGCTAGCAAAGAGATCCACGAAATACAGATGTAACTCTGTGAGATGAATTAACAGAACACCAAGCAGTTTCTCAGAAAGCTTCTTTCCAGATTTCATCTGAGGATATTTCCTTTTTCACCATAGCCCTCTATGGGCTTCCAAATATCACTTTGCCAATTCCACAAGAACTGTCTTAGCGAAAGGCTTCTTGAGGAAAAAGCTGTAACTCTGTGAGATGATTTCACAGAACACAAAGAAGTTTCTCAGAAAGCTGCTTTCTCTTTGTTATCGGAGGATATTTCCTTTGGCCCTATTGTCTTCAAAGGGATCCGAAATATCTGTTCTCAGATTCCACAGAAATAAGGCTAGCAAAGAGATCCACGAAATACAGATGTAACTCTGTGAGATGAATTAACAGAACACTAAGCAGTTTCTCAGAAAGCTTCTTTCCAGATTTCATCTGAGGATATTTCCTTTTTCACCATAGCCCTCTATGGGCTTCCAAATATCACTTTGCCAATTCCACAAGAACTGTCTTATCGAAAGGCTTTTTGAGGGGAAAGCTGGACCTCTGTGAGATGATTTCGCAGAACACAAAGAAGTTTCTCAGAAAGCTTCTTTCTCGTTGTTGTCGGAGGATATTTCCTTTGGCCCTATGGTCTTCAAAGGGATGTGAAATATCTGTTCTCAGATTCCACACAAATAAGGCTAGCAAAGACATCCATGAAATACAGATGTAACTCTGTGAGATGAATTAACAGAACACGAAGCAGTTTCTCAGAAAGCTTCTTTCCAGATTTCATCTGAGGATATTTCCTTTTTCACCATAGCCCTCTATGGGCTTCCAAATATCACTTTGCGTATTCCACAAGAACTGTCTTACCGAAAGGCTTCTTGAGGGGAAAGCTGGAACTCTGTGAGATGATTTCACAGAACACAAAGAAGTTTCTCAGAAAGCTTCTTTCTCTTTGTTATCGGAGGATATTTCCTTTGGCCCTATAGTCTCCAAAAGGATCCGAAATATCTGTTCTCAGATTCCACAGAAATAAGGCTAGCAAAGAGATCCACGAAATACAGATGTAACTCTGTGAGATGAATTAACAGAACATTAAGCAGTTTCTCAGAAAGCTTCTTTCCAGATTTCATCTGAGGATATTTCCTTTTTCACCATAGCCCTCTATGGGCTTTCAAATATCACTTTGCCAATTCCCTAAGAACTGTCTTAGCGAAAGGCTTCTTGAGGGGAAAGCTGTAACTCTGTGAGATGATTTCAAAGAACACAAAGAAGTTTCTCAGAAAGCTTCTTTCTCTTTGTTATCGGAGGATATTTCCTTTGGCCCTACGGTCTTCAAAGGGATCCGAAATATCTGTTGTCAGATTCCACAGAAATAAGGCTAGCAAAGAGATCCACGAAATACAGATGTAACTCTGTGAGATGAATTAACAGAACACTAAGCAGTTTCTCAGAAACCTTCTTTCCAGATTTCATCTGATTATATTTCCTTTTTCACCATAGCCCTCTATGGGCTTCCAAATACCACTTTGTCATTTCCACCAGAACTGTCTTAGCGAAAGGCTTCTTGAAGGGAAAGCTGGAACTCTGTGAGATGATTTCACAGAACACAAAGAAGTTTCTCAGAAAGCTTCTTTCTCTTTGTTATCGGAGGATATTTCCTTTGGCCCTATAGTCTTCAAAGGGATCCGAAATATCTGTTCTCAGATTCCACAGAAATAAGGCTAGCAAAGAGATCCACGAAATACAGATGTAACTCTGTGAGATGAATTAACAGAACACTAAGCAGTTTCTCAGAAAGCTTCTTTCCAGATTTTATCTGAGGATATTTCCTTTTTCACCACAGCCCTCTATGGGCTTCCAAATATCACTTTGCCAATTCCACAAGAACTGTCTTAGCGAAAGGCTTCTTGAGGGGAAAGCTGTAACTCTGTGACATGATTTCACAGAACACAAAGAAGTTTCTCAGAAATCTTCTTTCTCTTTGTTATCGGAGGATATTTCCTTTGGCCCTACGGTCTTCAAAGGGATCCGAAATATCTGTTCTCAGATTCCACAGAAATAAGGCTAGAAAAGAGATCCACGAAATACAGATGTAACTCTGTGAGATGAATTAACAGAACACCAAGCAGTTTCTCAGAAAGCTTCTTTCCAGATTTCATCTGAGGATATTTCCTTTTTCACCATAGCCCTCTAGGGGCTTCCAAATATCACTTTGCCAATTCCACAAGAACTGTCTTAGCGAAAGGCTTCTTGAGGAGAAAGCTGTAACTCTGTGAGATGATTTCACAGAACACAAAGAAGTTTCTCAGAATGCTGCTTTCTCTTTGTTATCGGAGGATATTTCCTTTGGCCCTACGGTCTTCAAAGGGATCCGAAATATCTGTTGTCAGATTCCACAGAAATAAGGCTAGCAAAGAGATCCACGAAATACAGATGTAACTTTGTGAGATGAATTAACAGAACACTAAGCAGTTTGTCAGAAAGCTTCTTTCCAGATTTCATCTGAGGATATTTCCTTTTTCACCATAGCCCTCTATGGGCTTCCAAATATCACTTTGCCAATTCCACAAGAACTGTCTTAGCGAAAGGCTTCTTGAGGGGAAAGCTGTAGCTCTATGAGATGATTTCAAAGAAGACAAAGAAGTTTCTCAGAAAGCTTCTTTCTCTTTGTTATCGGAGGATATTTCCTTTGGCCCTATAGTCTTCAAAGGGATCCGAAATATCTGTTCTCAGATTCCACAGAAATAAGGCTAGCAAAGAGATCCACGAAATACAGATGTAACTCTGTGAGATGAATTAACAGAACACTAAGCAGTTTCTCAGAAAGCTTCTTTCCAGATTTCATCTGAGGATATTTCCTTTTTCACCACAGCCCTCTATGGGCTTCCAAATATCACTTTGCCAATTCCACAAGAACTGTCTTAGCGAAAGGCTTCTTGAGGGGAAAGCTGTAACTCTGTGAGATGATTTCACAGAACACAAAGAAGTTTCTCAGAAAGTTTCTTTCTCTTTGTTATCGGAGGATATTTCTTTTGGCCCTACAGTCTCCAAGGGGATGCGAAATATCTGTTCTCAGATTCCAAAGAAATAAGGCTAGCAAAGAAATCCACGAAATACAGATGTAACTCTGTAAGATGAATTAACAAAACACTAAGCATCTTCTCAGAATGCTTCTTTCCAGATTTCATCTGAGGATATTTCCTTTTTAACCATAGCCCTCTATGGGCTTCCAAATATCACTTTGCCAATTCCACAAGAACTGTCTTAGCGAAAGGCTTCTTGAGGGGAATGCTGTAGCTCTGTGAGATGATTTCACAGAACACAAAGAAGTTTCTCAGAAATCTTCTTTCTCTTTGTTATCGGAGGATATTTCCTTTGGCCCTACGGTCTTCAAAGGGATCCGAAATATCTGTTGTCAGATTCCACAGAAATAAGGCTAGCAAAGAGATCCATGAAATACAGATGTAACTTTGTGAGATGAATTAACAGAACACTTAGCAGTTTCTCAGAAAGCTTCTTTCCAGATTTCATCTGAGGATATTTCCTTTTTCACCATAGCCCTCTATGGGCTTCCAAATATCACTTTGCCAATTCCACAAGAACTGTCTTAGCGAAAGGCTTCTTGAGGGGAAAGCTGGAACTCTGTGAGATGATTTCACAGAACACAAAGAAGTTTCTCAGAAAGCTTCTTTCTCTTTGTTATCGGAGGATATTTCTTTTGGCCCTATAGTCTCCAAAAGGATCCGAAATATCTGTTCTCAGATTCCACAGAAATAAGGCTAGCAAAGAGATCCACGAAATACAGACGTAACTCTGTGAGATGAATTAACAGAACATTAAGCAGTTTCTCAGAAAGCTTCTTTCCAGATTTCATCTGAGGATATTTCCTTTTTCACCATAGCCCTCTATGGGCTTCCAAATATCACTTTGCCAATTCCACAAGAACTGTCTTAGCGAAAGGCTTCTTGAGGGGAAAGCTGTAACTCTGTGAGATGATTTCACAGAACACAAAGAAGTTTCTCAGAAAGCTTCTTTCTCTTTGTTATCGGAGGATATTTCCTTTGGACCTACGGTCTTCAAAGGGATCCGAAATATCTGTTGTCAGATTCCACAGAAATAAGGCTAGCAAAGAGATCCACGAAATACAGATGTAACTCTGTGAGATGAATTAACAGAACACTAAGCAGTTTCTCAGAAAGCTTCTTTCCAGATTTCATCTGAGGATATTTCCTTTTTCACCATAGCCCTCTATGGGCTTCCAAATATCACTTTGCCAATTCCACCAGAACTGTCTTAGCGAAAGGCTTCTTGAGGGGAAAGCTGGAACTCTGTGAGATGATTTCACAGAACACAAAGAAGTTTCTCAGAAAGCTTCTTTCTCTTTGTTATCGGAGGATATTTCCTTTGGCCCTATAGTCTCCAAAAGAATCCGAAATATCTGTTCTCAGATTCCACAGAAATAAGGCTAGCAAAGAGATCCACGAAATACAGATGTAACTCTGTGAGATGAATTAACAGAACATTAAGCAGTTTCTCAAAAAGCTTCTTTCCAGATTTCATCTGAGGATATTTCCTTTTTCACCATAGCCCTCTATGGGCTTCCAAATATCACTTTGCCAATTCCACAAGAACTGTCTTAGCGAAAGGCTTCTTGAGGGGAAAGCTGTAACTCTGTGAGATGATTTCACAGAACACAAAGAAGTTTCTCAGAAAGCTTCTTTCTCTTTGTTATCGGAGGATATTTCCTTTGGCCCTTTAGTCTTCAAAGGGATCCGAAATATCTGTTCTCAGATTCCACAGAAATAAGGCTAGCAAAGAGATCCACGAAATACAGATGTAACTCTGTGAGATGAATTAACAGAACACTAAGCAGTTTCTCAGAAAGCTTCTTTCCAGATTTCATCTGAGGATATTTCCTTTTTCACCACAGCCCTCTATGGGCTTCCAAATATCACTTTGCCAATTCCACAAGAACTGTCTTAGCGAAAGGCTTCTTGAGGGGAAAGCTGTAACTCTGTGACATGATTTCACAGAACACAAAGAAGTTTCTCAGAAAGCTTCTTTCTCTTTGTTATCGGAGGATATTTCCTTTGGCCCTTCGGTCTTCAAAGGGATCCGAAATATCTGTTGTCAGATTCCACAGAAATAAGGCTAGCAAAGAGAACCACGAAATACAGATGTAACTCTGTGAGATGAATTAACAGAACACCAAGCAGTTTCTCAGAAAGCTTCTTTCCAGATTTCATCTGAGGATATTTCCTTTTTCACCATAGCCCTCTATGGGCTTCCAAATATCACTTTGCCAATTCCACAAGAACTGTCTTAGCGAAAGGCTTCTTGAGGAAAAAGCTGTAACTCTGTGAGATGATTTCACAGAACACAAAGAAGTTTCTCAGAAAGCTGCTTTCTCTTTGTTATCGGAGGATATTTCCTTTGGCCCTATTGTCTTCCAAGGGATCTGAAATATCTGTTCTCAGATTCCACAGAAATAAGGCTAGCAAAGAGATCCACGAAATACAGATCTAACTCTGTGAGATGAATTAACAAAACACTAAGCAGTTTCTCAGAAAGCTTCTTTCCAGATTTCATCTGAGGATATTTCCTTTTTCACCACAGCCCTCTATGGGCTTCCAAATATCACTTTGCCAATTCCACAAGAACTGTCTTAGCGAAAGGCTTCTTGAGGGGAAAGCTGTAACTCTGTGAGATGATTTCACAGAACACAAAGAAGTTTCTCAGAAATCTTCTTTCTCTTTGTTATCGGAGGATATTTCCTTTGGCCCTACGGTCTTCAAAGGGATCCGAAATATCTGTTGTCAGATTCCACAGAAATAAGGCTAGCAAAGAGATCCACGAAATACAGATGAAACTTTGTGAGATGAATTAACAGAACACTAAGCAGTTTCTCAGAAAGCTTCTTTCCAGATTTCGTCTGAGGATATTTCCTTTTTCAACATAGCCCTCTATGGGCTTCCAAATATCCCTTTGCCAATTCCAGAAGAACTGTCTTAGCGAAAGGCTTCTTGAGGGGAAAGCTGTAACTCTATGAGATGATTTCAAAGAACACGAAGAAGTTTCTCAGAAAGCTTCTTTCTCTTTGTTATCGGAGGATATTTCCTTTGGCCCTATAGTCTTCAAAGGGATCCGAAATATCTGTTCTCAGATTCCACAGAAATAAGGCTAGCAAAGAGATCCACGAAATACAGATGTAACTCTGTGAGAGGAATTAACAGAACACTAAGCAGTTTCTCAGAAAGCTTCTTTCCAGATTTCATCTGAGGATATTTCCTTTTTCACCATAGCCCTCTATGGGCTTCCAAATATCACTTTGCCAATTCCACAAGAACTGTCTTAGCGAAAGGCTTCTTGAGGGGAAAGCTGTAGCTCTGTGAGATGATTTAACAGAACACAAAGAAGTTTCTCAGAAATCTTCTTTCTCTTTGTTATCGGAGGATATTTCCTTTGGCCCTACGGTCTTCAAAGGGATCCGAAATATCTGTTGTCAGATTCCACAGAAATAAGGCTAGCAAAGAGATCCATGAAATACAGATGTAACTTTGTGAGATGAATTAACAGAACACTAAGCAGTTTCTCAGAAAGCTTCTTTCCAGATTTCATCTGAGGATATTTCCTTTTTCACCATAGCCCTCTATGGGCTTCCAAATATCACTTTGCCAATTCCACAAGAACTGTCTTAGCGAAAGGCTTCTTGAGGGGAAAGTTGTAACTCTGTGTGATGATTTCACAGAACACAAAGAAGTTTCTCAGAAAGCTTCTTTCTCTTTGTTATCGGAGGATATTTCCTTTGGCCCTATAGTCTCCAAAGGGATCCGAAATATCTGTTCTCAGATTCCACAGAAATAAGGCTAGCAAAGATATCCACGACATACAGATGTAACTCTGTGAGATGAATTAACAGAACACTAAGCAGTTTCTCAGAAAGCTTCTTTCCAGATTTCATCTGAGGATATTTCCTTTTTCACCATAGCCCTCTATGGTCTTCCAAATATCACTTTGCCAATTCCACAAGAACTGTCTTAGCGAAAGGCTTCTTGAGGGGAAAGCTGTAACTCTGTGAGATGATTTCACAGAACACAAAGAAGTTTCTCAGAAAGTTTCTTTCTCTTTGTTATCGGAGGATATTTCCTTTGGCCCTACAGTCTCCAAGGGGATCCGAAATATCTGTTCTCAGATTCCAAAGAAATAAGGCTAGCAAAAAAATCCAGGAAATACAGATGTAACTCTGTAAGATGAATTAACAGAACACTAAGCAGCTTCTCAGAATGCTTCTTTCCAGATTTCATCTGAGGATATTTCCTTTTTCACCATAGCGCTCTATGGGCTTCCAAATATCACTTTGCCAATTCCACAAGAACTGTCTTAGCGAAAGGCTTCTTGAGGGGAATGCTGTAGCTCTGTGAGATGATTTCACAGAACACAAAGAAGTTTCTCAGAAAGCTTCTTTCTCTTTGTTTTCGGAGGATATTTCCTTTGGCCCTACGGTCTTCAAAGGGATCCGAAATATCTGTTGTCAGATTCCACAGAAATAAGGCTAGCAAAGAGATCCACGAAATACAGATGTAACTCTGTGAGATGAATTAACAGAACACTAAGCAGTTTCTCAGAAAGCTTCTTTCCAGATTTCATCTGAGGATATTTCCTTTTTCACCATAGCCCTCTATGGGCTTCCAAATATCACTTTGCCAATTCCACAAGAACTGTCTTAGCGAAAGGCTTCTTGAGGGGAAAGCTGGAACTCTGTGAGATGATTTCACAGAACACAAAGAAGTTTCTCAGAAAGCTTCTTTCTCTTTGTTATCGGAGGATATTTCCTTTGGCCCTATAGTCTCCAAAAGGATCCGAAATATCTGTTCTCAGATTCCACAGAAATAAGGCTAGCAAAGAGATCCACGAAATACAGATGTAACTCTGTGAGATGAATTAACAGAACATTAAGCAGTTTCTCAGAAAGCTTCTTCCCAGATTTCATCTGAGGATATTTCCTTTTTCACCATAGCCCTCAATGGGCTTCCAAATACCACTTTGTCATTTCCACCAAAACTGTCTTAGCGAAAGGCTTCTTCAGGGGAAAGCTGGAACTCTGTGAGATGATTTCACAGAACACAAAGAAGTTTCTCAGAAAGCTTCTTTCTCTTTGTTATCGGAGGATATTTCCTTTGGCCCTATAGTCTTCAAAGGGATCCGAAATATCTGTTGTCAGATTCCACAGAAATAAGGCTAGCAAAGAGATCCACGAAATACAGATGTAACATTGTGAGATGAATTAACAGAACACTAAGCAGTTTCTCAGAAAGCTTCTTTCCAGATTTCGTCTGAGGATATTTCCTTTTTCACCATAGCCCTCTATGGGCTTCCAAATATCACTTTGCCAATTCCACAAGAACTGTCTTAGCGAAAGGCTTCTTGAGGGGAAAGCTGTAACTCTATGAGATGATTTCAAAGAACACGAAGAAGTTTCTCAGAAAGCTTTTTTCTCTTTGTTATCGGAGGATATTTCCTTTGGCCCTATAGTCTTCAAAGGGATCCGAAATATCTGTTCTCAGATTCCACAGAAATAAGGCTAGCAAAGAGATCCACGAAATACAGATGTAACTCTGTGAGAGGAATTAACAGAACACTAAGCAGTTTCTCAGAAAGCTTCTTTCCAGATTTCATCTGAGGATATTTCCTTTTTCACCACAGCCCTCTATGGGCTTCCAAATATCACTTTGCCAATTCCACAAGAACTGTCTTAGCGAAAGGCTTCTTGAGGGGAAAGCTGTAACTCTGTGAGATGATTTCACAGAACACAAAGAAGTTTCTCAGAAAGCTTCATTCTCTTTGTTATCGGAGGATATTTACTTTGGCCCTATGGTCTTCAAAGGGATCCGAAATATCTGTTCTCAGATTCCACAGAAATAAGGCTAGCAAAGAGATCCACGAAATACAGATGTAACTCTGTGAGATGAATTAACAGAACACTAAGCAGTTTCTCAGAAAGCTTCTTTCCAGATTTCATCTGAGGATATTTCCTTTTTCACCACAGCCCTCTATGGGCTTCCAAATATCACTTTGCCAATTCCACAAGAACTGTCTTAGCGAAAGGCTTCTTGAGGGGAAAGCTGTAACTCTGTGACATGATTTCACAGAACACAAAGAAGTTTCTCAGAAAGCTTCTTTCTCTTTGTTATCGGAGGATATTTCCTTTGGCCCTTCGGTCTTCAAAGGGATCCGAAATATCTGTTGTCAGATTCCACAGAAATAAGGCTAGCAAAGAGATCCACGAAATACAGATGTAACTCTGTGAGATGAATTAACAGAACACCAAGCAGTTTCTCAGAAAGCTTCTTTCCAGATTTCATCTGAGGATATTTCCTTTTTCACCATAGCCCTCTATGGGCTTCCAAATATCACTTTGCCAATTCCACAAGAACTGTCTTAGCGAAAGGCTTCTTGAGGAAAAAGCTGTAACTCTGTGAGATGATTTCACAGAACACAAAGAAGTTTCTCAGAAAGCTGCTTTCTCTTTGTTATCGGAGGATATTTCCTTTGGCCCTATTGTCTTCAAAGGGATCTGAAATATCTGTTCTCAGATTCCACAGAAATAAGGCTAGCAAAGAGATCCACGAAATACAGATCTAACTCTGTGAGATGAATTAACAAAACACTAAGCAGTTTCTCAGAAAGCTTCTTTCCAGATTTCATCTGAGGATATTTCCTTTTTCACCACAGCCCTATATGGGCTTCCAAATATCACTTTGCCAATTCCACAAGAACTGTCTTAGCGAAAGGCTCCTTGAGGGGAAAGCTGGAACTCTGTGAGATGATTTCACAGAACACAAAGAAGTTTCTCAGAAAGCTTCTTTCTCTTTGTTATCGGAGGATATTTCCTTTGGCCCTATAGTCTCCAAAAGGATCCGAAATATCTGTTCTCAGATTCCACAGAAATAAGGCTAGCAAAGAGATCCACGAAATACAGATGTAACTCTGTGAGATGAATTAACAGAACATTAAGCAGTTTCTCAGAAAGCTTCTTCCCAGATTTCATCTGAGGATATTTCCTTTTTCACCATAGCCCTCAATGGGCTTCCAAATACCACTTTGTCATTTCCACCAAAACTGTCTTAGCGAAAGGCTTCTTCAGGGGAAAGCTGGAACTCTGTGAGATGATTTCACAGAACACAAAGAAGTTTCTCAGAAAGCTTCTTTCTCTTTGTTATCGGAGGATATTTCCTTTGGCCCTATAGTCTTCAAAGGGATCCGAAATATCTGTTGTCAGATTCCACAGAAATAAGGCTAGCAAAGAGATCCACGAAATACAGATGTAACATTGTGAGATGAATTAACAGAACACTAAGCAGTTTCTCAGAAAGCTTCTTTCCAGATTTCGTCTGAGGATATTTCCTTTTTCACCATAGCCCTCTATGGGCTTCCAAATATCACTTTGCCAATTCCACAAGAACTGTCTTAGCGAAAGGCTTCTTGAGGGGAAAGCTGTAACTCTATGAGATGATTTCAAAGAACACGAAGAAGTTTCTCAGAAAGCTTTTTTCTCTTTGTTATCGGAGGATATTTCCTTTGGCCCTATAGTCTTCAAAGGGATCCGAAATATCTGTTCTCAGATTCCACAGAAATAAGGCTAGCAAAGAGATCCACGAAATACAGATGTAACTCTGTGAGAGGAATTAACAGAACACTAAGCAGTTTCTCAGAAAGCTTCTTTCCAGATTTCATCTGAGGATATTTCCTTTTTCACCACAGCCCTCTATGGGCTTCCAAATATCACTTTGCCAATTCCACAAGAACTGTCTTAGCGAAAGGCTTCTTGAGGGGAAAGCTGTAACTCTGTGAGATGATTTCACAGAACACAAAGAAGTTTCTCAGAAAGCTTCATTCTCTTTGTTATCGGAGGATATTTACTTTGGCCCTATGGTCTTCAAAGGGATCCGAAATATCTGTTCTCAGATTCCACAGAAATAAGGCTAGCAAAGAGATCCACGAAATACAGATGTAACTCTGTGAGATGAATTAACAGAACACTAAGCAGTTTCTCAGAAAGCTTCTTTCCAGATTTCATCTGAGGATATTTCCTTTTTCACCACAGCCCTCTATGGGCTTCCAAATATCACTTTGCCAATTCCACAAGAACTGTCTTAGCGAAAGGCTTCTTGAGGGGAAAGCTGTAACTCTGTGACATGATTTCACAGAACACAAAGAAGTTTCTCAGAAAGCTTCTTTCTCTTTGTTATCGGAGGATATTTCCTTTGGCCCTTCGGTCTTCAAAGGGATCCGAAATATCTGTTGTCAGATTCCACAGAAATAAGGCTAGCAAAGAGATCCACGAAATACAGATGTAACTCTGTGAGATGAATTAACAGAACACCAAGCAGTTTCTCAGAAAGCTTCTTTCCAGATTTCATCTGAGGATATTTCCTTTTTCACCATAGCCCTCTATGGGCTTCCAAATATCACTTTGCCAATTCCACAAGAACTGTCTTAGCGAAAGGCTTCTTGAGGAAAAAGCTGTAACTCTGTGAGATGATTTCACAGAACACAAAGAAGTTTCTCAGAAAGCTGCTTTCTCTTTGTTATCGGAGGATATTTCCTTTGGCCCTATTGTCTTCAAAGGGATCTGAAATATCTGTTCTCAGATTCCACAGAAATAAGGCTAGCAAAGAGATCCACGAAATACAGATCTAACTCTGTGAGATGAATTAACAAAACACTAAGCAGTTTCTCAGAAAGCTTCTTTCCAGATTTCATCTGAGGATATTTCCTTTTTCACCACAGCCCTATATGGGCTTCCAAATATCACTTTGCCAATTCCACAAGAACTGTCTTAGCGAAAGGCTTCTTGAGGGGAAAGCTGTAACTCTGTGAGATGATTTCACAGAACACAAAGAAGTTTCTCAGAAATCTTCTTTCTCTTTGTTATCGGAGGATATTTCCTTTGGCCCTACGGTCTTCAAAGGGATCCGAAATATCTGTTGTCAGATTCCACAGAAATAAGGCTAGCAAAGAGATCCACGAAATACAGATGAAACTTTGTGAGATGAATTAACAGAACACTAAGCAGTTTCTCAGAAAGCTTCTTTCCAGATTTCGTCTGAGGATATTTCCTTTTTCAACATAGCCCTCTATGGGCTTCCAAATATCCCTTTGCCAATTCCAGAAGAACTGTCTTAGCGAAAGGCTTCTTGAGGGGAAAGCTGTAACTCTATGAGATGATTTCAAAGAACACGAAGAAGTTTCTCAGAAAGCTTCTTTCTCTTTGTTATCGGAGGATATTTCCTTTGGCCCTATAGTCTTCAAAGGGATCCGAAATATCTGTTCTCAGATTCCACAGAAATAAGGCTAGCAAAGAGATCCACGAAATACAGATGTAACTCTGTGAGAGGAATTAACAGAACACTAAGCAGTTTCTCAGAAAGCTTCTTTCCAGATTTCATCTGAGGATATTTCCTTTTTCACCACAGCCCTCTATGGGCTTCCAAATATCACTTTGCCAATTCCACAAGAACTGTCTTAGCGAAAGGCTTCTTGAGGGGAAAGCTGTAACTCTGTGAGATGATTTCACAGAACACAAAGAAGTTTCTCAGAAAGCTTCATTCTCTTTGTTATCGGAGGATATTTACTTTGGCCCTATGGTCTTCAAAGGGATCCGAAATATCTGTTCTCAGATTCCACAGAAATAAGGCTAGCAAAGAGATCCACGAAATACAGATGTAACTCTGTGAGATGAATTAACAGAACACTAAGCAGTTTCTCAGAAAGCTTCTTTCCAGATTTCATCTGAGGATATTTCCTTTTTCACCATAGCCCTATATGAGCTTCCAAATATCACTTTGCCAATTCCACAAGAACTGTCTTAGCGAAAGGCTTCTTGAGGGGAAAGCTGTAACTCTGTGAGATGATTTCACAGAACACAAAGAAGTTTCTCAGAAAGTTTCTTTCTCTTTGTTATCGGAGGATATTTCCTTTGGCCCTACAGTCTCCAAGGGGATCCGAAATATCTGTTCTCAGATTCCAAAGAAATAAGGCTAGCAATGAAATCCACGAAATACAGATGTAACTCTGTAAGATGAATTAACAGAACACTAAGCAGCTTCTCAGAATGCTTCTTTCCAGATTTCATCTGAGGATATTTCCTTTTTCACCATAGCCCTCTAGGGTCTTCCAAATATCACTTTGCCAATTCCACAAGAACTGTCTTAGCGAAAGGCTTCTTGAGGGAAATGCTGTAGCTCTGTGAGATGATTTCACAGAACACAAAGAAGTTTCTCAGAAATCTTCTTTCTCTTTGTTATCGGAGGATATTTCCTTTGGCCCTACGGTCTTCAAAGGGATCCGAAATATCTGTTGTCAGATTCCACAGAAATAAGGCTAGCAAAGAGATCCACGAAATACAGATGAAACTCTGTGAGATGAATTAACAGAACACTAAGCAGTTTCTCAGAAAGCTTCTTTCCAGATTTCATCTGAGGATATTTCCTTTTTCACCATAGCCCTATATGAGCTTCCAAATATCACTTTGCCAATTCCACAAGAACTGTCTTAGCGAAAGGCTTCTTGAGGGGAAAGCTGTAACTCTGTGAGATGATTTCACAGAACACAAAGAAGTTTCTCAGAAAGTTTCTTTCTCTTTGTTATCGGAGGATATTTCCTTTGGCCCTACAGTCTCCAAGGGGATCCGAAATATCTGTTCTCAGATTCCAAAGAAATAAGGCTAGCAAAGAAATCCAGGAAATACAGATGTAACTCTGTAAGATGAATTAACAGAACACTAAGCAGCTTCTCAGAATGCTTCATTCCAGATTTCATCTGAGGATATTTCCTTTTTCACCATAGCCCTCTATGGGCTTCCAAATATCACTTTGCCAATTCCACAAGAACTGTCTTAGCGAAAGGCTTCTTGAGGGGAATGCTGTAGCTCTGTGAGATGATTTAACAGAACACAAAGAAGTTTCTCAGAAATCTTCTTTCTCTTTGTTATCGGAGGATATTTCCTTTGGCCCTACGGTCTTCAAAGGGATCCGAAATATCTGTTGTCAGATTCCACAGAAATAAGGCTAGCAAAGACATCCATGAAATACAGATGTAACTTTGTGAGATGAATTAACAGAACACTAAGCAGTTTCTCAGAAAGCTTCTTTCCAGATTTCATCTGAGGATATTTCCTTTTTCACCATAGCCCTCTATGGGCTTCCAAATATCACTTTGCCAATTCCACAAGAACTGTCTTAGCGAAAGGCTTCTTGAGGGGAAAGTTGTAACTCTGTGAGATGATTTCACAGAACACAAAGAAGTTTCTCAGAAAGCTTCTTTCTCTTTGTTATCGGAGGATATTTCCTTTGGCCCTATAGTCTCCAAAGGGATCCGAAATATCTGTTCTCAGATTCCACAGAAATAAGGCTAGCAAAGATATCCACGACATACAGATGTAACTCTGTGAGATGAATTAACAGAACACTAAGCAGTTTCTCAGAAAGCTTCTTTCCAGATTTCATCTGAGGATATTTCCTTTTTCACCATAGCCCTCTATGGTCTTCCAAATATCACTTTGCCAATTCCACAAGAACTGTCTTAGCGAAAGGCTTCTTGAGGGGAAAGCTGTAACTCTGTGAGATGATTTCACAGAACACAAAGAAGTTTCTCAGAAAGTTTCTTTCTCTTTGTTATCGGAGGATATTTCCTTTGGCCCTACAGTCTCCAAGGGGATCCGAAATATCTGTTCTCAGATTCCAAAGAAATAAGGCTAGCAAAAAAATCCAGGAAATACAGATGTAACTCTGTAAGATGAATTAACAGAACACTAAGCAGCTTCTCAGAATGCTTCTTTCCAGATTTCATCTGAGGATATTTCCTTTTTCACCATAGCGCTCTATGGGCTTCCAAATATCACTTTGCCAATTCCACAAGAACTGTCTTAGCGAAAGGCTTCTTGAGGGGAATGCTGTAGCTCTGTGAGATGATTTCACAGAACACAAAGAAGTTTCTCAGAAAGCTTCTTTCTCTTTGTTTTCGGAGGATATTTCCTTTGGCCCTACGGTCTTCAAAGGGATCCGAAATATCTGTTGTCAGATTCCACAGAAATAAGGCTAGCAAAGAGATCCACGAAATACAGATGTAACTCTGTGAGATGAATTAACAGAACACTAAGCAGTTTCTCAGAAAGCTTCTTTCCAGATTTCATCTGAGGATATTTCCTTTTTCACCATAGCCCTCTATGGGCTTCCAAATATCACTTTGCCAATTCCACAAGAACTGTCTTAGCGAAAGGCTTCTTGTGGGGAAAGCTGGAACTCTGTGAGATGATTTCACAGAACACAAAGAAGTTTCTCAGAAAGCTTCTTTCTCTTTGTTATCGGAGGATATTTCCTTTGGCCCTATAGTCTCCAAAAGGATCCGAAATATCTGTTCTCAGATTCCACAGAAATAAGGCTAGCAAAGAGATCCACGAAATACAGATGTAACTCTGTGAGATGAATTAACAGAACATTAAGCAGTTTCTCAGAAAGCTTCTTCCCAGATTTCATCTGAGGATATTTCCTTTTTCACCATAGCCCTCAATGGGCTTCCAAATACCACTTTGTCATTTCCACCAAAACTGTCTTAGCGAAAGGCTTCTTCAGGGGAAAGCTGGAACTCTGTGAGATGATTTCACAGAACACAAAGAAGTTTCTCAGAAAGCTTCTTTCTCTTTGTTATCGGAGGATATTTCCTTTGGCCCTATAGTCTTCAAAGGGATACGAAATATCTGTTGTCAGATTCCACAGAAATAAGGCTAGCAAAGAGATCCACGAAATACAGATGTAACTCTGTGAGATGAATTAACAGAACACCAAGCAGTTTCTCAGAAAGCTTCTTTCCAGATTTCATCTGAGGATATTTCCTTTTTCACCATAGCCCTCTATGGGCTTCCAAATATCACTTTGCCAATTCCACAAGAACTGTCTTAGCGAAAGGCTTCTTGAGGAAAAAGCTGTAACTCTGTGAGATGATTTCACAGAACACAAAGAAGTTTCTCAGAAAGCCGCTTTCTCTTTGTTATCGGAGGATATTTCCTTTGGCCCTATTGTCTTCAAAGGGATCTGAAATATCTGTTCTCAGATTCCACAGAAATAAGGCTAGCAAAGAGATCCACGAAATACAGATGTAACTCTGTGAGATGAATTAACAGAACACTAAGCAGTTTCTCAGAAAGCTTCTTTCCAGATTTCATCTGAGGATATTTCCTTTTTCACCACAGCCCTATATGGGCTTCCAAATATCACTTTGCCAATTCCACAAGAACTGTCTTAGCGAAAGGCTTCTTGAGGGGAAAGCTGTAACTCTGTGAGATGATTTCACAGAACACAAAGAAGTTTCTCAGAAATCTTCTTTCTCTTTGTTATCGGAGGATATTTCCTTTGGCCCTACGGTCTTCAAAGGGATCCGAAATATCTGTTGTCAGATTCCACAGAAATAAGGCTAGCAAAGAGATCGACGAAATACAGATGTAACATTGTGAGATGAATTAACAGAACACTAAGCAGTTTCTCAGAAAGCTTCTTTCCAGATTTCGTCTGAGGATATTTCCTTTTTCACCATAGCCCTCTATGGGCTTCCAAATATCACTTTGCCAATTCCACAAGAACTGTCTTAGCGAAAGGCTTCTTGAGGGGAAAGCTGTAACTCTATGAGATGATTTCAAAGAACACGAAGAAGTTTCTCAGAAAGCTTTTTTCTCTTTGTTATCGGAGGATATTTCCTTTGGCCCTATAGTCTTCAAAGGGATCCGAAATATCTGTTCTCAGATTCCACAGAAATAAGGCTAGCAAAGAGATCCACGAAATACAGATGTAACTCTGTGAGAGGAATTAACAGAACACTAAGCAGTTTCTCAGAAAGCTTCTTTCCAGATTTCATCTGAGGATATTTCCTTTTTCACCACAGCCTTCTATGGGCTTCCAAATATCACTTTGCCAATTCCACAAGAACTGTCTTAGCGAAAGGCTTCTTGAGGGGAAAGCTGTAACTCTGTGAGATGATTTCACAGAACACAAAGAAGTTTCTCAGAAAGCTTCATTCTCTTTGTTATCGGAGGATATTTACTTTGGCCCTATGGTCTTCAAAGGGATCCGAAATATCTGTTCTCAGATTCCACAGAAATAAGGCTAGCAAAGAGATCCACGAAATACAGATGTAACTCTGTGAGATGAATTAACAGAACACTAAGCAGTTTCTCAGAAAGCTTCTTTCCAGATTTCATCTGAGGATATTTCCTTTTTCACCATAGCCCTATATGAGCTTCCAAATATCACTTTGCCAATTCCACAAGAACTGTCTTAGCGAAAGGCTTCTTGAGGGGAAAGCTGTAACTCTGTGAGATGATTTCACAGAACACAAAGAAGTTTCTCAGAAAGTTTCTTTCTCTTTGTTATCGGAGGATATTTCCTTTGGCCCTACAGTCTCCAAGGGGATCCGAAATATCTGTTCTCAGATTCCAAAGAAATAAGGCTAGCAAAGAAATCCACGAAATACAGATGTAACTCTGTAAGATGAATTAACAGAACACTAAGCAGCTTCTCAGAATGCTTCTTTCCAGATTTCATCTGAGGATATTTCCTTTTTCACCATAGCCCTCTATGGTCTTCCAAATATCACTTTGCCAATTCCACAAGAACTGTCTTAGCGAAAGGCTTCTTGAGGGGAATGCTGTAGCTCTGTGAGATGATTTCACAGAACACAAAGAAGTTTCTCAGAAAGCTTCTTTCTCTTTGTTATCGGAGGATATTTCCTTTGGCCCTATAGTCTCCAAAGGGATCCGAAATATCTGTTCTCAGATTCCACAGAAATAAGGCTAGCAAAGATATCCACGACATACAGATGTAACTCTGTGAGATGAATTAACAGAACACTAAGCAGTTTCTCAGAAAGCTTCTTTCCAGATTTCATCTGAGGATATTTCCTTTTTCACCATAGCCCTCTATGGTCTTCCAAATATCACTTTGCCAATTCCACAAGAACTGTCTTAGCGAAAGGCTTCTTGAGGGGAAAGCTGTAACTCTGTGAGATGATTTCACAGAACACAAAGAAGTTTCTCAGAAAGTTTCTTTCTCTTTGTTATCGGAGGATATTTCCTTTGGCCCTACAGTCTCCAAGGGGATCCGAAATATCTGTTCTCAGATTCCAAAGAAATAAGGCTAGCAAAAAAATCCAGGAAATACAGATGTAACTCTGTAAGATGAATTAACAGAACACTAAGCAGCTTCTCAGAATGCTTCTTTCCAGATTTCATCTGAGGATATTTCCTTTTTCACCATAGCGCTCTATGGGCTTCCAAATATCACTTTGCCAATTCCACAAGAACTGTCTTAGCGAAAGGCTTCTTGAGGGGAATGCTGTAACTCTGTGAGATGATTTCACAGAACACAAAGAAGTTTCTCAGAAAGCTTCTTTCTCTTTGTTTTCGGAGGATATTTCCTTTGGCCCTACGGTCTTCAAAGGGATCCGAAATATCTGTTGTCAGATTCCACAGAAATAAGGCTAGCAAAGAGATCCACGAAATACAGATGTAACTCTGTGAGATGAATTAACAGAACACTAAGCAGTTTCTCAGAAAGCTTCTTTCCAGATTTCATCTGAGGATATTTCCTTTTTCACCATAGCCCTCTATGGGCTTCCAAATATCACTTTGCCAATTCCACAAGAACTGTCTTAGCGAAAGGCTTCTTGTGGGGAAAGCTGGAACTCTGTGAGATGATTTCACAGAACACAAAGAAGTTTCTCAGAAAGCTTCTTTCTCTTTGTTATCGGAGGATATTTCCTTTGGCCCTATAGTCTCCAAAAGGATCCGAAATATCTGTTCTCAGATTCCACAGAAATAAGGCTAGCAAAGAGATCCACGAAATACAGATGTAACTCTGTGAGATGAATTAACAGAACATTAAGCAGTTTCTCAGAAAGCTTCTTCCCAGATTTCATCTGAGGATATTTCCTTTTTCACCATAGCCCTCAATGGGCTTCCAAATACCACTTTGTCATTTCCACCAAAACTGTCTTAGCGAAAGGCTTCTTCAGGGGAAAGCTGGAACTCTGTGAGATGATTTCACAGAACACAAAGAAGTTTCTCAGAAAGCTTCTTTCTCTTTGTTATCGGAGGATATTTCCTTTGGCCCTATAGTCTTCAAAGGGATACGAAATATCTGTTGTCAGATTCCACAGAAATAAGGCTAGCAAAGAGATCCACGAAATACAGATGTAACTCTGTGAGATGAATTAACAGAACACCAAGCAGTTTCTCAGAAAGCTTCTTTCCAGATTTCATCTGAGGATATTTCCTTTTTCACCATAGCCCTCTATGGGCTTCCAAATATCACTTTGCCAATTCCACAAGAACTGTCTTAGCGAAAGGCTTCTTGAGGAAAAAGCTGTAACTCTGTGAGATGATTTCACAGAACACAAAGAAGTTTCTCAGAAAGCCGCTTTCTCTTTGTTATCGGAGGATATTTCCTTTGGCCCTATTGTCTTCAAAGGGATCTGAAATATCTGTTCTCAGATTCCACAGAAATAAGGCTAGCAAAGAGATCCACGAAATACAGATGTAACTCTGTGAGATGAATTAACAGAACACTAAGCAGTTTCTCAGAAAGCTTCTTTCCAGATTTCATCTGAGGATATTTCCTTTTTCACCACAGCCCTATATGGGCTTCCAAATATCACTTTGCCAATTCCACAAGAACTGTCTTAGCGAAAGGCTTCTTGAGGGGAAAGCTGTAACTCTGTGAGATGATTTCACAGAACACAAAGAAGTTTCTCAGAAATCTTCTTTCTCTTTGTTATCGGAGGATATTTCCTTTGGCCCTACGGTCTTCAAAGGGATCCGAAATATCTGTTGTCAGATTCCACAGAAATAAGGCTAGCAAAGAGATCGACGAAATACAGATGTAACATTGTGAGATGAATTAACAGAACACTAAGCAGTTTCTCAGAAAGCTTCTTTCCAGATTTCGTCTGAGGATATTTCCTTTTTCACCATAGCCCTCTATGGGCTTCCAAATATCACTTTGCCAATTCCACAAGAACTGTCTTAGCGAAAGGCTTCTTGAGGGGAAAGCTGTAACTCTATGAGATGATTTCAAAGAACACGAAGAAGTTTCTCAGAAAGCTTTTTTCTCTTTGTTATCGGAGGATATTTCCTTTGGCCCTATAGTCTTCAAAGGGATCCGAAATATCTGTTCTCAGATTCCACAGAAATAAGGCTAGCAAAGAGATCCACGAAATACAGATGTAACTCTGTGAGAGGAATTAACAGAACACTAAGCAGTTTCTCAGAAAGCTTCTTTCCAGATTTCATCTGAGGATATTTCCTTTTTCACCACAGCCTTCTATGGGCTTCCAAATATCACTTTGCCAATTCCACAAGAACTGTCTTAGCGAAAGGCTTCTTGAGGGGAAAGCTGTAACTCTGTGAGATGATTTCACAGAACACAAAGAAGTTTCTCAGAAAGCTTCATTCTCTTTGTTATCGGAGGATATTTACTTTGGCCCTATGGTCTTCAAAGGGATCCGAAATATCTGTTCTCAGATTCCACAGAAATAAGGCTAGCAAAGAGATCCACGAAATACAGATGTAACTCTGTGAGATGAATTAACAGAACACTAAGCAGTTTCTCAGAAAGCTTCTTTCCAGATTTCATCTGAGGATATTTCCTTTTTCACCATAGCCCTATATGAGCTTCCAAATATCACTTTGCCAATTCCACAAGAACTGTCTTAGCGAAAGGCTTCTTGAGGGGAAAGCTGTAACTCTGTGAGATGATTTCACAGAACACAAAGAAGTTTCTCAGAAAGTTTCTTTCTCTTTGTTATCGGAGGATATTTCCTTTGGCCCTACAGTCTCCAAGGGGATCCGAAATATCTGTTCTCAGATTCCAAAGAAATAAGGCTAGCAAAGAAATCCACGAAATACAGATGTAACTCTGTAAGATGAATTAACAGAACACTAAGCAGCTTCTCAGAATGCTTCTTTCCAGATTTCATCTGAGGATATTTCCTTTTTCACCATAGCCCTCTATGGTCTTCCAAATATCACTTTGCCAATTCCACAAGAACTGTCTTAGCGAAAGGCTTCTTGAGGGGAATGCTGTAGCTCTGTGAGATGATTTCACAGAACACAAAGAAGTTTCTCAGAAATCTTCTTTCTCTTTGTTATCGGAGGATATTTCCTTTGGCCCTACGGTCTTCAAAGGGATCCGAAATATCTGTTGTCAGATTCCACAGAAATAAGGCTGGCAAAGAGATCCACGAAATACAGATGAAACTCTGTGAGATGAATTAACAGAACACTAAGCAGTTTCTCAGAAAGCTTCTTTCCAGATTTCATCTGAGGATATTTCCTTTTTCACCATAGCCCTATATGAGCTTCCAAATATCACTTTGCCAATTCCACAAGAACTGTCTTAGCGAAAGGCTTCTTGAGGGGAAAGCTGTAACTCTGTGAGATGATTTCACAGAACACAAAGAAGTTTCTCAGAAAGTTTCTTTCTCTTTGTTATCGGAGGATATTTCCTTTGGCCCTACAGTCTCCAAGGGGATCCGAAATATCTGTTCTCAGATTCCAAAGAAATAAGGCTAGCAAAAAAATCCAGGAAATACAGATGTAACTCTGTAAGATGAATTAACAGAACACTAAGCAGCTTCTCAGAATGCTTCTTTCCAGATTTCATCTGAGGATATTTCCTTTTTCACCATAGCGCTCTATGGGCTTCCAAATATCACTTTGCCAATTCCACAAGAACTGTCTTAGCGAAAGGCTTCTTGAGGGGAATGCTGTAGCTCTGTGAGATGATTTCACAGAACACAAAGAAGTTTCTCAGAAAGCTTCTTTCTCTTTGTTTTCGGAGGATATTTCCTTTGGCCCTACGGTCTTCAAAGGGATCCGAAATATCTGTTGTCAGATTCCACAGAAATAAGGCTAGCAAAGAGATCCACGAAATACAGATGTAACTCTGTGAGATGAATTAACAGAACACTAAGCAGTTTCTCAGAAAGCTTCTTTCCAGATTTCATCTGAGGATATTTCCTTTTTCACCATAGCCCTCTATGGGCTTCCAAATATCACTTTGCCAATTCCACAAGAACTGTCTTAGCGAAAGGCTTCTTGTGGGGAAAGCTGGAACTCTGTGAGATGATTTCACAGAACACAAAGAAGTTTCTCAGAAAGCTTCTTTCTCTTTGTTATCGGAGGATATTTCCTTTGGCCCTATAGTCTCCAAAAGGATCCGAAATATCTGTTCTCAGATTCCACAGAAATAAGGCTAGCAAAGAGATCCACGAAATACAGATGTAACTCTGTGAGATGAATTAACAGAACATTAAGCAGTTTCTCAGAAAGCTTCTTCCCAGATTTCATCTGAGGATATTTCCTTTTTCACCATAGCCCTCAATGGGCTTCCAAATACCACTTTGTCATTTCCACCAAAACTGTCTTAGCGAAAGGCTTCTTCAGGGGAAAGCTGGAACTCTGTGAGATGATTTCACAGAACACAAAGAAGTTTCTCAGAAAGCTTCTTTCTCTTTGTTATCGGAGGATATTTCCTTTGGCCCTATAGTCTTCAAAGGGATACGAAATATCTGTTGTCAGATTCCACAGAAATAAGGCTAGCAAAGAGATCCACGAAATACAGATGTAACTCTGTGAGATGAATTAACAGAACACCAAGCAGTTTCTCAGAAAGCTTCTTTCCAGATTTCATCTGAGGATATTTCCTTTTTCACCATAGCCCTCTATGGGCTTCCAAATATCACTTTGCCAATTCCACAAGAACTGTCTTAGCGAAAGGCTTCTTGAGGAAAAAGCTGTAACTCTGTGAGATGATTTCACAGAACACAAAGAAGTTTCTCAGAAAGCCGCTTTCTCTTTGTTATCGGAGGATATTTCCTTTGGCCCTATTGTCTTCAAAGGGATCTGAAATATCTGTTCTCAGATTCCACAGAAATAAGGCTAGCAAAGAGATCCACGAAATACAGATGTAACTCTGTGAGATGAATTAACAGAACACTAAGCAGTTTCTCAGAAAGCTTCTTTCCAGATTTCATCTGAGGATATTTCCTTTTTCACCACAGCCCTATATGGGCTTCCAAATATCACTTTGCCAATTCCACAAGAACTGTCTTAGCGAAAGGCTTCTTGAGGGGAAAGCTGTAACTCTGTGAGATGATTTCACAGAACACAAAGAAGTTTCTCAGAAATCTTCTTTCTCTTTGTTATCGGAGGATATTTCCTTTGGCCCTACGGTCTTCAAAGGGATCCGAAATATCTGTTGTCAGATTCCACAGAAATAAGGCTAGCAAAGAGATCGACGAAATACAGATGTAACATTGTGAGATGAATTAACAGAACACTAAGCAGTTTCTCAGAAAGCTTCTTTCCAGATTTCGTCTGAGGATATTTCCTTTTTCACCATAGCCCTCTATGGGCTTCCAAATATCACTTTGCCAATTCCACAAGAACTGTCTTAGCGAAAGGCTTCTTGAGGGGAAAGCTGTAACTCTATGAGATGATTTCAAAGAACACGAAGAAGTTTCTCAGAAAGCTTTTTTCTCTTTGTTATCGGAGGATATTTCCTTTGGCCCTATAGTCTTCAAAGGGATCCGAAATATCTGTTCTCAGATTCCACAGAAATAAGGCTAGCAAAGAGATCCACGAAATACAGATGTAACTCTGTGAGAGGAATTAACAGAACACTAAGCAGTTTCTCAGAAAGCTTCTTTCCAGATTTCATCTGAGGATATTTCCTTTTTCACCACAGCCTTCTATGGGCTTCCAAATATCACTTTGCCAATTCCACAAGAACTGTCTTAGCGAAAGGCTTCTTGAGGGGAAAGCTGTAACTCTGTGAGATGATTTCACAGAACACAAAGAAGTTTCTCAGAAAGCTTCATTCTCTTTGTTATCGGAGGATATTTACTTTGGCCCTATGGTCTTCAAAGGGATCCGAAATATCTGTTCTCAGATTCCACAGAAATAAGGCTAGCAAAGAGATCCACGAAATACAGATGTAACTCTGTGAGATGAATTAACAGAACACTAAGCAGTTTCTCAGAAAGCTTCTTTCCAGATTTCATCTGAGGATATTTCCTTTTTCACCATAGCCCTATATGAGCTTCCAAATATCACTTTGCCAATTCCACAAGAACTGTCTTAGCGAAAGGCTTCTTGAGGGGAAAGCTGTAACTCTGTGAGATGATTTCACAGAACACAAAGAAGTTTCTCAGAAAGTTTCTTTCTCTTTGTTATCGGAGGATATTTCCTTTGGCCCTACAGTCTCCAAGGGGATCCGAAATATCTGTTCTCAGATTCCAAAGAAATAAGGCTAGCAAAGAAATCCACGAAATACAGATGTAACTCTGTAAGATGAATTAACAGAACACTAAGCAGCTTCTCAGAATGCTTCTTTCCAGATTTCATCTGAGGATATTTCCTTTTTCACCATAGCCCTCTATGGTCTTCCAAATATCACTTTGCCAATTCCACAAGAACTGTCTTAGCGAAAGGCTTCTTGAGGGGAATGCTGTAGCTCTGTGAGATGATTTCACAGAACACAAAGAAGTTTCTCAGAAATCTTCTTTCTCTTTGTTATCGGAGGATATTTCCTTTGGCCCTACGGTCTTCAAAGGGATCCGAAATATCTGTTGTCAGATTCCACAGAAATAAGGCTGGCAAAGAGATCCACGAAATACAGATGAAACTCTGTGAGATGAATTAACAGAACACTAAGCAGTTTCTCAGAAAGCTTCTTTCCAGATTTCATCTGAGGATATTTCCTTTTTCACCATAGCCCTATATGAGCTTCCAAATATCACTTTGCCAATTCCACAAGAACTGTCTTAGCGAAAGGCTTCTTGAGGGGAAAGCTGTAACTCTGTGAGATGATTTCACAGAACACAAAGAAGTTTCTCAGAAAGTTTCTTTCTCTTTGTTATCGGAGGATATTTCCTTTGGCCCTACAGTCTCCAAGGGGATCCGAAATATCTGTTCTCAGATTCCAAAGAAATAAGGCTAGCAAAAAAATCCAGGAAATACAGATGTAACTCTGTAAGATGAATTAACAGAACACTAAGCAGCTTCTCAGAATGCTTCTTTCCAGATTTCATCTGAGGATATTTCCTTTTTCACCATAGCGCTCTATGGGCTTCCAAATATCACTTTGCCAATTCCACAAGAACTGTCTTAGCGAAAGGCTTCTTGAGGGGAATGCTGTAGCTCTGTGAGATGATTTCACAGAACACAAAGAAGTTTCTCAGAAAGCTTCTTTCTCTTTGTTTTCGGAGGATATTTCCTTTGGCCCTACGGTCTTCAAAGGGATCCGAAATATCTGTTGTCAGATTCCACAGAAATAAGGCTAGCAAAGAGATCCACGAAATACAGATGTAACTCTGTGAGATGAATTAACAGAACACTAAGCAGTTTCTCAGAAAGCTTCTTTCCAGATTTCATCTGAGGATATTTCCTTTTTCACCATAGCCCTCTATGGGCTTCCAAATATCACTTTGCCAATTCCACAAGAACTGTCTTAGCGAAAGGCTTCTTGTGGGGAAAGCTGGAACTCTGTGAGATGATTTCACAGAACACAAAGAAGTTTCTCAGAAAGCTTCTTTCTCTTTGTTATCGGAGGATATTTCCTTTGGCCCTATAGTCTCCAAAAGGATCCGAAATATCTGTTCTCAGATTCCACAGAAATAAGGCTAGCAAAGAGATCCACGAAATACAGATGTAACTCTGTGAGATGAATTAACAGAACATTAAGCAGTTTCTCAGAAAGCTTCTTCCCAGATTTCATCTGAGGATATTTCCTTTTTCACCATAGCCCTCAATGGGCTTCCAAATACCACTTTGTCATTTCCACCAAAACTGTCTTAGCGAAAGGCTTCTTCAGGGGAAAGCTGGAACTCTGTGAGATGATTTCACAGAACACAAAGAAGTTTCTCAGAAAGCTTCTTTCTCTTTGTTATCGGAGGATATTTCCTTTGGCCCTATAGTCTTCAAAGGGATACGAAATATCTGTTGTCAGATTCCACAGAAATAAGGCTAGCAAAGAGATCCACGAAATACAGATGTAACTCTGTGAGATGAATTAACAGAACACCAAGCAGTTTCTCAGAAAGCTTCTTTCCAGATTTCATCTGAGGATATTTCCTTTTTCACCATAGCCCTCTATGGGCTTCCAAATATCACTTTGCCAATTCCACAAGAACTGTCTTAGCGAAAGGCTTCTTGAGGAAAAAGCTGTAACTCTGTGAGATGATTTCACAGAACACAAAGAAGTTTCTCAGAAAGCCGCTTTCTCTTTGTTATCGGAGGATATTTCCTTTGGCCCTATTGTCTTCAAAGGGATCTGAAATATCTGTTCTCAGATTCCACAGAAATAAGGCTAGCAAAGAGATCCACGAAATACAGATGTAACTCTGTGAGATGAATTAACAGAACACTAAGCAGTTTCTCAGAAAGCTTCTTTCCAGATTTCATCTGAGGATATTTCCTTTTTCACCACAGCCCTATATGGGCTTCCAAATATCACTTTGCCAATTCCACAAGAACTGTCTTAGCGAAAGGCTTCTTGAGGGGAAAGCTGTAACTCTGTGAGATGATTTCACAGAACACAAAGAAGTTTCTCAGAAATCTTCTTTCTCTTTGTTATCGGAGGATATTTCCTTTGGCCCTACGGTCTTCAAAGGGATCCGAAATATCTGTTGTCAGATTCCACAGAAATAAGGCTAGCAAAGAGATCGACGAAATACAGATGTAACATTGTGAGATGAATTAACAGAACACTAAGCAGTTTCTCAGAAAGCTTCTTTCCAGATTTCGTCTGAGGATATTTCCTTTTTCACCATAGCCCTCTATGGGCTTCCAAATATCACTTTGCCAATTCCACAAGAACTGTCTTAGCGAAAGGCTTCTTGAGGGGAAAGCTGTAACTCTATGAGATGATTTCAAAGAACACGAAGAAGTTTCTCAGAAAGCTTTTTTCTCTTTGTTATCGGAGGATATTTCCTTTGGCCCTATAGTCTTCAAAGGGATCCGAAATATCTGTTCTCAGATTCCACAGAAATAAGGCTAGCAAAGAGATCCACGAAATACAGATGTAACTCTGTGAGAGGAATTAACAGAACACTAAGCAGTTTCTCAGAAAGCTTCTTTCCAGATTTCATCTGAGGATATTTCCTTTTTCACCACAGCCTTCTATGGGCTTCCAAATATCACTTTGCCAATTCCACAAGAACTGTCTTAGCGAAAGGCTTCTTGAGGGGAAAGCTGTAACTCTGTGAGATGATTTCACAGAACACAAAGAAGTTTCTCAGAAAGCTTCATTCTCTTTGTTATCGGAGGATATTTACTTTGGCCCTATGGTCTTCAAAGGGATCCGAAATATCTGTTCTCAGATTCCACAGAAATAAGGCTAGCAAAGAGATCCACGAAATACAGATGTAACTCTGTGAGATGAATTAACAGAACACTAAGCAGTTTCTCAGAAAGCTTCTTTCCAGATTTCATCTGAGGATATTTCCTTTTTCACCATAGCCCTATATGAGCTTCCAAATATCACTTTGCCAATTCCACAAGAACTGTCTTAGCGAAAGGCTTCTTGAGGGGAAAGCTGTAACTCTGTGAGATGATTTCACAGAACACAAAGAAGTTTCTCAGAAAGTTTCTTTCTCTTTGTTATCGGAGGATATTTCCTTTGGCCCTACAGTCTCCAAGGGGATCCGAAATATCTGTTCTCAGATTCCAAAGAAATAAGGCTAGCAAAGAAATCCACGAAATACAGATGTAACTCTGTAAGATGAATTAACAGAACACTAAGCAGCTTCTCAGAATGCTTCTTTCCAGATTTCATCTGAGGATATTTCCTTTTTCACCATAGCCCTCTATGGTCTTCCAAATATCACTTTGCCAATTCCACAAGAACTGTCTTAGCGAAAGGCTTCTTGAGGGGAATGCTGTAGCTCTGTGAGATGATTTCACAGAACACAAAGAAGTTTCTCAGAAATCTTCTTTCTCTTTGTTATCGGAGGATATTTCCTTTGGCCCTACGGTCTTCAAAGGGATCCGAAATATCTGTTGTCAGATTCCACAGAAATAAGGCTGGCAAAGAGATCCACGAAATACAGATGAAACTCTGTGAGATGAATTAACAGAACACTAAGCAGTTTCTCAGAAAGCTTCTTTCCAGATTTCATCTGAGGATATTTCCTTTTTCACCATAGCCCTATATGAGCTTCCAAATATCACTTTGCCAATTCCACAAGAACTGTCTTAGCGAAAGGCTTCTTGAGGGGAAAGCTGTAACTCTGTGAGATGATTTCACAGAACACAAAGAAGTTTCTCAGAAAGTTTCTTTCTCTTTGTTATCGGAGGATATTTCCTTTGGCCCTACAGTCTCCAAGGGGATCCGAAATATCTGTTCTCAGATTCCAAAGAAATAAGGCTAGCAAAGAAATCCAGGAAATACAGATGTAACTCTGTTAGATGAATTAACAGAACACTAAGCAGCTTCTCAGAATGCTTGTTTCCAGATTTCATCTGAGGATATTTCCTTTTTCACCATAGCCCTCTGTGGGCTTCCAAATATCACTTTGCCAATTCCACAAGAACTGTCTTAGCGAAAGGCTTCTTGAGGGGAAAGCTGTAGCTCTGTGAGATGATTTAACAGAACACAAAGAAGTTTCTCAGAAATCTTCTTTCTCTTTGTTATCGGAGGATATTTCCTTTGGCCCTACGGTCTTCAAAGGGATCCGAAATATCTGTTGTCAGATTCCACAGAAATAAGGCGAGCAAAGAGATCCACGAAATACAGATGTAACTCTGTGAGATGAATTAACAGAACACCAAGCAGTTTCTCAGAAAGCTTCTTTCCAGATTTCTTCTGAGGATATTTCCTTTTTCAACATAGCCCTCTATGGGTTTCCAAATATCACTTTGCCAATTCCACAAGAACTGTCTTAGCGAAAGGCTTCTTGAGGGGAAAGCTGTA
Source organism: Macaca mulatta (assembly GCF_049350105.2). NCBI lineage: Eukaryota > Metazoa > Chordata > Mammalia > Primates > Cercopithecidae > Macaca > Macaca mulatta. The sequence goes on along the minus strand of NC_133426.1, from coordinate 66,793,146 downwards.
ACTCTATGAGATGATTTCAAAGAACACGAAGAAGTTTCTCAGAAAGCTTCTTTCTCTTTGTTATCGGAGGATATTTCCTTTGGCCCTATAGTCTCCAAAGGGATCCGAAATATCTGTTCTCAGATTCCACAGAAATAAGGCTAGCAAAGATATCCACGACATACAGATGTAACTCTGTGAGATGAATTAACAGAACACTAAGCAGTTTCTCAGAAAGCTTCTTTCCAGATTTCATCTGAGGATATTTCCTTTTTCACCATAGCCCTCTATGGTCTTCCAAATATCACTTTGCCAATTCCACAAGAACTGTCTTAGCGAAAGGCTTCTTGAGGGGAATGCTGTAGCTCTGTGAGATGATTTCACAGAACACAAAGAAGTTTCTCAGAAATCTTCTTTCTCTTTGTTATCGGAGGATATTTCCTTTGGCCCTACGGTCTTCAAAGGGATCCGAAATATCTGTTGTCAGATTCCACAGAAATAAGGCTAGCAAAGAGATCCACGAAATACAGATGTAACTTTGTGAGATGAATTAACAGAACACTAAGCAGTTTCTCAGAAAGCTTCTTTCCAGATTTCATCTGAGGATATTTCCTTTTTCACCATAGCCCTCTATGGGTTTCCAAATATCACTTTGCCAATTCCACAAGAACTGTCTTAGCGAAAGGCTTCTTGAGGGGAAAGCTGTAACTCTGTGAGATGATTTCACAGAACACAAAGAAGTTTCTCAGAGAGCTTCTTTCTCTTTGTTATCGGAGTCCATTTCCTTTGGCCCTATAGTCTCCAAAGGGATCCGAAATATCTGTTCTCAGATTCCACAGAAATAAGGCTAGCAAAGAGATCCACGAAATACAGATGTAACTCTGTGAGATGAATTAACAGAACACTAAGCAGTTTCTCAGAAAGCTTCTTTCCAGATTTCATCTGAGGATATTTCCTTTTTCACCATAGCCCTCTATGGGCTTCCAAATATCACTTTGCCCATTCCACAAGAACTGTCTTAGTGAAAGGCTTCTTGAGGGGAAAGCTGTAACTCTGTGAGATATTTTCACAGAACACAAAGAAGTTTCTCAGAAAGCTTCTTTCTCTTTGTTATCGGAGGACATTTCCTTTGGCCCTATAGTCTCCAAAGGGATCCGAAATATCTGTTCTCAGATTCCACAGAAATCAGGCTAGCAAAGAGATCCAGGAAATACAGATGTAACTCTCTGAGATCAATTAACAGAACACTAAGCAGTTTCTCAGAAAGCTTCTTTCCAGATTTCATCTGAGGATATTTCCTTTTTCACCATAGCCCTCTATGGGCTTCCAAATATCACTTTGCGTATTCCACAAGAACTGTCTTAGCGAAAGGCTTCTTGAGGGGAAAGCTGTAACTCTGTGAGATGATTTCACAGAACACAAAGAAGTTTCTCAGAAAGCTTCTTTCTCTTTGTTTTCGGAGGATATTTCCTTTGGCCCTACGGTCTTCAAAGGGATCCGAAATATCTGTTGTCAGATTCCACAGAAATAAGGCTAGCAAAGAGATCCACGAAATACAGATGTAACTCTGTGAGATGAATTAACAGAACACTAAGCAGTTTCTCAGAAAGCTTCTTTCCAGATTTCATCTGAGGATATTTCCTTTTTCACCATAGCCCTCTATGGGCTTCAAAATATCACTTTGCCAATTCCACAACAACTGTCTTATCGAAAGGCTTTTTGAGGGGAAAGCTGGAACTCTGTGAGATGATTTCGCAGAACACAAAGAAGTTTCTCAGAAAGCTTCTTTCTCGTTGTTATCGGAGGATATTTCCTTTGGCCCTATGGTCTTCAAAGGGATGTGAAATATCTGTTCTCAGATTCCACACAAATAAGGCTAGCAAAGACATCCACGAAATACAGATGTAACTCTGTGAGATGAATTAACAGAACACGAAGCAGTTTCTCAGAAAGCTTATTTCCAGATTTCATCTGAGGATATTTCCTTTTTCACCATAGCCCTCTATGGGCTTCCAAATATCACTTTGCGTATTCCACAAGAACTTTCTTAGTGAAAGGCTTCTTGAGGGGAAAGCTGTAACTCTGTGAGATGATTTCACAGAACACAAAGAAGTTTCTCAGAAAGCTTCTTTCTCTTTGTTTTCGGAGGATATTTCCTTTGGCCCTATTGTCTTCAAAGGGATCCGAAATATCTGTTGTCAGATTCCACAGAAATAAGGCTAGCAAAGAGATCCACGAAATACAGATGTAACTCTGTGAGATGAATTAACAGAACACTAAGCAGTTTCTCAGAAAGCTTCTTTCCAGATTTCATCTGAGGATATTTCCTTTTTCACCATAGCCCTCTATGGGCTTCCAAATATCACTTTGCCAAATCCACAAGAACTGTCTTAGCGAAAGGCTTCTTGAGGGGAAAGCTGTAACTCTGTGAGATGATTTCACAGAACACAAAGAAGTTTCTCAGAAAGCTTCTTTCTCTTTGTTATCGGAGGATATTTCCTTTGGCCCTACGGTCTTCAAAGGGATCCGAAATATCTGTTGTCAGATTCCACAGAAATAAGGCTAGCAAAGAGATCCACGAAATACAGATGTAACTCTGTGAGATGAATTAACAGAACACGAAGCAGTTTCTCAGAAACCTTCTTTCCAGATTTCATCTGAGGATATTTCCTTTTTCACCATAGCCCTCTATGGGCTTCCAAATACCACTTTGTCATTTCCACCAGAACTGTCTTAGCGAAAGGCTTCTTGAGGGGAAAGCTGGAACTCTGTGAGATGATTTCACAGAACACAAAGAAGTTTCTCAGAAAGCTTCTTTCTCTTTGTTATCGGAGGATATTTCCTTTGGCCCTATAGTCTTCAAAGGGATCCGAAATATCTGTTCTCAGATTCCACAGAAATAAGGCTAGCAAAGAGATCCACGAAATACAGATGTAATTCTGTGAGATGAATTAACAGAACACTAAGCAGTTTCTCAGAAAGCTTCTTTCCAGATTTCATCTGAGGATATTTCCTTTTTCACCACAGCCCTCTATGGGCTTCCAAATATCACTTTGCCAATTCCACAAGAACTGTCTTAGCGAAAGGCTTCTTGAGGGGAAAGCTGTAACTCTGTGACATGATTTCACAGAACACAAAGAAGTTTCTCAGAAAGCTTCTTTCTCTTTGTTATCGGAGGATATTTCCTTTGGCCCTACGGTCTTCAAAGGGATCCGAAATATCTGTTGTCAGATTCCACAGAAATAAGGCTAGCAAAGAGATCCACGAAATACAGATGTAACTTTGTGAGATGAATTAACAGAACACCAAGCAGATTCTCAGAAAGCTTCTTTCCAGATTTCATCTGAGGATATTTCCTTTTTCACCATAGCCCTCTATGGGCTTCCAAATATCACTTTGCCAATTCCACAAGAACTGTCTTAGCGAAAGGCTTCTTGAGGAAAAAGCTGTAACTCTGTGAGATGATTTCACAGAACACAAAGAAGTTTCTCAGAAAGCTGCTTTCTCTTTGTTATCGGAGGATATTTCCTTTGGCCCTATTGTCTTCAAAGGGATCTGAAATATCTGTTCTCAGATTCCACAGAAATAAGGCTAGAAAAGAGATCCACGAAATACAGATGTAACTCTGTGAGATGAATTAACAGAACACTAAGCAGTTTCTCAGAAAGCTTCTTTCCAGATTTCATCTGAGGATATTTCCTTTTTCACCACAGCCCTCTCTGGGCTTCCAAATATCACTTTGCCAATTCCACAAGAACTGTCTTAGCGAAAGGCTTCTTGAGGGGAAAGCTGTAACTCTGTAAGATGATTTCACAGAACACAAAGAAGTTTCTCAGAAATCTTCTTTCTCTTTGTTATCGGAGGATATTTCCTTTGGCCCTACGGTCTTCAAAGGGATCCGAAATATCTGTTGTCAGATTCCACAGAAATAAGGCTAGCAAAGAGATCCACGAAATACAGATGTAACTTTGTGAGATGAATTAACAGAACACTAAGCAGTTTCTCAGAAAGCTTCTTTCCAGATTTCGTCTGAGGATATTTCCTTTTTCACCATAGCCCTCTATGGGCTTCCAAATATCACTTTGCCAATTCCACAAGAACTGTCTTAGCGAAAGGCTTCTTGAGGGGAAAGCTGTAACTCTATGAGATGATTTCAAAGAACACGAAGAAGTTTCTCAGAAAGATTCTTTCTCTTTGTTATCGGAGGATATTTCCTTTGGCCCTATAGTCTTCAAAGGGATCCGAAATATCTGTTCTCAGATTCCACAGAAATAAGGCTAGCAAAGAGATCCACGAAATACAGATGTAACTCTGTGAGAGGAATTAACAGAACACTAAGCAGTTTCTCAGAAAGCTTCTTTCCAGATTTCATCTGAGGATATTTCCTTTTTCACCACAGCCCTCTATGGGCTTCCAAATATCACTTTGCCAATTCCACAAGAACTGTCTTAGCGAAAGGCTTCTTGAGGGGAAAGCTGTAACTCTGTGAGATGATTTCACAGAACACAAAGAAGTTTCTCAGAAAGCTTCATTCTCTTTGTTATCGGAGGATATTTACTTTGGCCCTATGGTCTTCAAAGGGATCCGAAATATCTGTTCTCAGATTCCACAGAAATAAGGCTAGCAAAGAGATCCACGAAATACAGATGTAACTCTGTGAGATGAATTAACAGAACACTAAGCAGTTTCTCAGAAAGCTTCTTTCCAGATTTCATCTGAGGATATTTCCTTTTTCACCATAGCCCTATATGAGCTTCCAAATATCACTTTGCCAATTCCACAAGAACTGTCTTAGCGAAAGGCTTCTTGAGGGGAAAGCTGTAACTCTGTGAGATGATTTCACAGAACACAAAGAAGTTTCTCAGAAAGTTTCTTTCTCTTTGTTATCGGAGGATATTTCCTTTGGCCCTACAGTCTCCAAGGGGATCCGAAATATCTGTTCTCAGATTCCAAAGAAATAAGGCTAGCAAAGAAATCCAGGAAATACAGATGTAACTCTGTAAGATGAATTAACAGAACACTAAGCAGCTTCTCAGAATGCTTCTTTCCAGATTTCATCTGAGGATATTTCCTTTCTCACCATAGCGCTCTATGGGCTTCCAAATATCACTTTGCCAATTCCACAAGAACTGTCTTAGCGAAAGGCTTCTTGAGGGGAATGCTGTAGCTCTGTGAGATGATTTCACAGAACACAAAGAAGTTTCTCAGAAATCTTCTTTCTCTTTGTTATCGGAGGATATTTCCTTTGGCCCTACGGTCTTCAAAGGGATCCGAAATATCTGTTGTCAGATTCCTCAGAAATAAGGCTAGCAAAGAGATCCACGAAATACAGATGTAACTTTGTGAGATGAATTAACAGAACACTAAGCAGTTTCTCAGAAAGCTTCTTTCCAGATTTCATCTGAGGATATTTCCTTTTTCACCATAGCCCTCTATGGGCTTCCAAATATCACTTTGCCAATTCCACAAGAACTGTCTTAGCGAAAGGCTTCTTGAGGGGAAAGCTGTAACTCTGTGAGATGATTTCACAGAACACAAAGAAGTTTCTCAGAGAGCTTCTTTCTCTTTGTTATCGGAGTCCATTTCCTTTGGCCCTATAGTCTCCAAAGGGATCCGAAATATCTGTTCTCAGATTCCACAGAAATAAGGCTAGCAAAGAGATCCACGAAATACAGATGTAACTCTGTGAGATGAATTAACAGAACACTAAGCAGTTTCTCAGAAACCTTCTTTCCAGATTTCATCTGAGGATATTTCCTTTTTCACCATAGCCCTCTATGGGCTTCCAAATATCACTTTGCCCATTCCACAAGAACTGTCTTAGTGAAAGGCTTCTTGAGGGGAAAGCTGTAACTCTGTGAGATATTTTCACAGAACACAAAGAAGTTTCTCAGAAAGCTTCTTTCTCTTTGTTATCGGAGGACATTTCCTTTGGCCCTATAGTCTCCAAAGGGATCCGAAATATCTGTTCTCAGATTCCACAGAAATCAGGCTAGCAAAGAGATCCAGGAAAAACAGATGTAACTCTCTGAGATCAATTAACAGAACACTAAGCAGTTTCTCAGAAAGCTTCTTTCCACATTTCATCTGAGGATATTTCCTTTTTCACCATAGCCCTCTAAGGGCTTCCAAATATCACTTTGCGTATTCCACAAGAACTGTCTTAGCGAAAGGCTTCTTGAGGGGAAAGCTGTAACTCTGTGAGATGATTTCACAGAACACAAAGAAGTTTCTCAGAAAGCTTCTTTCTCTTTGTTTTCGGAGGATATTTCCTTTGGCCCTACGGTCTTCAAAGGGATCCGAAATATCTGTTGTCAGATTCCACAGAAATAAGGCTAGCAAAGAGATCCACGAAATACAGATGTAACTCTGTGAGATGAATTAACAGAACACTAAGCAGTTTCTCAGAAAGCTTCTTTCCAGATTTCATCTGAGGATATTTCCTTTTTCACCATAGCCCTCTATGGGCTTCAAAATATCACTTTGCCAATTCCACAACAACTGTCTTATCGAAAGGCTTTTTGAGGGGAAAGCTGGAACTCTGTGAGATGATTTCGCAGAACACAAAGAAGTTTCTCAGAAAGCTTCTTTCTCTTTGTTATCGGAGGATATTTCCTTTGGCCCTATGGTCTTCAAAGGGATGTGAAATATCTGTTCTCAGATTCCACACAAATAAGGCTAGCAAAGACATCCACGAAATACAGATGTAACTCTGTGAGATGAATTAACAGAACACGAAGCAGTTTCTCAGAAAGCTTATTTCCAGATTTCATCTGAGGATATTTCCTTTTTCACCATAGCCCTCTATGGGCTTCCAAATATCACTTTGCGTATTCCACAAGAACTGTCTTAGCGAAAGGCTTCTTGAGGGGAAAGCTGTAACTCTGTGAGATGATTTCACAGAACACAAAGAAGTTTCTCAGAAAGCTTCTTTCTCTTTGTTTTCGGAGGATATTTCCTTTGGCCCTACGGTCTTCAAAGGGATCCGAAATATCTGTTGTCAGATTCCACAGAAATAAGGCTAGCAAAGAGATCCACGAAATACAGATGTAACTCTGTGAGATGAATTAACAGAACACTAAGCAGTTTCTCAGAAAGCTTCTTTCCAGATTTCATCTGAGGATATTTCCTTTTTCACCATAGCCCTCTATGGGCTTCCAAATATCACTTTGCCAATTCCACAAGAACTGTCTTAGCGAAAGGCTTCTTGAGGGGAAAGCTGTAACTCTGTGAGATGATTTCACAGAACACAAAGAAGTTTCTCAGAAAGCTTCTTTCTCTTTGTTATCGGAGGATATTTCCTTTGGCCCTACGGTCTTCAAAGGGATCCGAAATATCTGTTGTCAGATTCCACAGAAATAAGGCTAGCAAAGAGATCCACGAAATACAGATGTAACTCTGTGAGATGAATTAACAGAACACGAAGCAGTTTCTCAGAAACCTTCTTTCCAGATTTCATCTGAGGATATTTCCTTTTTCACCATAGCCCTCTATGGGCTTCCAAATACCACTTTGTCATTTCCACCAGAACTGTCTTAGCGAAAGGCTTCTTCAGGGGAAAGCTGGAACTCTGTGAGATGATTTCACAGAACACAAAGAAGTTTCTCAGAAAGCTTCTTTCTCTTTGTTATCGGAGGATATTTCCTTTGGCCCTATAGTCTTCAAAGGGATCCGAAATATCTGTTCTCAGATTCCACAGAAATAAGGCTAGCAAAGAGATCCACGAAATACAGATGTAACTCTGTGAGATGAATTAACAGAACACTAAGCAGTTTCTCAGAAAGCTTCTTTCCAGATTTCATCTGAGGATATTTCCTTTTTCACCACAGCCCTCTATGGGCTTCCAAATATCACTTTGCCAATTCCACAAGAACTGTCTTAGCGAAAGGCTTCTTGAGGGGAAAGCTGTAACTCTGTGACATGATTTCACAGAACACAAAGAAGTTTCTCAGAAAGCTTCTTTCTCTTTGTTATCGGAGGATATTTCCTTTGGCCCTACGGTCTTCAAAGGGATCCGAAATATCTGTTGTCAGATTCCACAGAAATAAGGCTAGCAAAGAGATCCACGAAATACAGATGTAACTCTGTGAGATGAATTAACAGAACACCAAGCAGATTCTCAGAAAGCTTCTTTCCAGATTTCATCTGAGGATATTTCCTTTTTCACCATAGCCCTCTATGGGCTTCCAAATATCACTTTGCCAATTCCACAAGAACTGTCTTAGCGAAAGGCTTCTTGAGGAAAAAGCTGTAACTCTGTGAGATGATTTCACAGAACACAAAGAAGTTTCTCAGAAAGCTGCTTTCTCTTTGTTATCGGAGGATATTTCCTTTGGCCCTATAGTCTTCAAAGGGATCCGAAATATCTGTTCTCAGATTCCACAGAAATAAGGCTAGCAAAGAGATCCACGAAATACAGATGTAACTCTGTGAGAGGAATTAACAGAACACTAAGCAGTTTCTCAGAAAGCTTCTTTCCAGATTTCATCTGAGGATATTTCCTTTTTCACCACAGCCCTCTATGGGCTTCCAAATATCACTTTGCCAATTCCACAAGAACTGTCTTAGCGAAAGGCTTCTTGAGGGGAAAGCTGTAACTCTGTGAGATGATTTCACAGAACACAAAGAAGTTTCTCAGAAAGCTTCATTCTCTTTGTTATCGGAGGATATTTACTTTGGCCCTATGGTCTTCAAAGGGATCCGAAATATCTGTTCTCAGATTCCACAGAAATAAGGCTAGCAAAGAGATCCACGAAATACAGATGTAACTCTGTGAGATGAATTAACAGAACACTAAGCAGTTTCTCAGAAAGCTTCTTTCCAGATTTCATCTGAGGATATTTCCTTTTTCACCATAGCCCCATATGAGCTTCCAAATATCACTTTGCCAATTCCACAAGAACTGTCTTAGCGAAAGGCTTCTTGAGGGGAAAGCTGTAACTCTGTGAGATGATTTCACAGAACACAAAGAAGTTTCTCAGAAAGTTTCTTTCTCTTTGTTATCGGAGGATATTTCCTTTGGCCCTACAGTCTCCAAGGGGATCCGAAATATCTGTTCTCAGATTCCAAAGAAATAAGGCTAGCAAAGAAATCCACGAAATACAGATGTAACTCTGTAAGATGAATTAACAGAACACTAAGCAGCTTCTCAGAATGCTTCTTTCCAGATTTCATCTGAGGATATTTCCTTTTTCACCATAGCCCTCTATGGTCTTCCAAATATCACTTTGCCAATTCCACAAGAACTGTCTTAGCGAAAGGCTTCTTGAGGGGAATGCTGTAGCTCTGTGAGATGATTTCACAGAACACAAAGAAGTTTCTCAGAAATCTTCTTTCTCTTTGTTATCGGAGGATATTTCCTTTGGCCCTACGGTCTTCAAAGGGATCCGAAATATCTGTTGTCAGATTCCACAGAAATAAGGCTGGCAAAGAGATCCACGAAATACAGATGAAACTCTGTGAGATGAATTAACAGAACACTAAGCAGTTTCTCAGAAAGCTTCTTTCCAGATTTCATCTGAGGATATTTCCTTTTTCACCATAGCCCTATATGAGCTTCCAAATATCACTTTGCCAATTCCACAAGAACTGTCTTAGCGAAAGGCTTCTTGAGGGGAAAGCTGTAACTCTGTGAGATGATTTCACAGAACACAAAGAAGTTTCTCAGCAAGTTTCTTTCCTTTGTTATCGGAGGATATTTCCTTTGGCCCTACAGTCTCCAAGGGGATCCGAAATATCTGTTCTCAGATTCCAAAGAAATAAGGTTAGCAAAGAAATCCAGGAAATACAGATGTAACTCTGTAAGATGAATTAACAGAACACTAAGCAGCTTCTCAGAACGCTTCTTTCCAGATTTCATCTGAGGATATTTCCTTTTTCACCATAGCCCTCTATGGGCTTCCAAATATCACTTTGCCAATTCCACAAGAACTGTCTTAGCGAAAGGCTTCTTGAGGGGAATGCTGTAGCTCTGTGAGATGATTTAACAGAACACAAAGAAGTTTCTCAGAAATCTTCTTTCTCTTTGTTATCGGAGGATATTTCCTTTGGCCCTACGGTCTTCAAAGGGATCCGAAATATCTGTTGTCAGATTCCACAGAAATAAGGCTAGCAAAGAGATCCACGAAATACAGATGTAACTCTGTGAGATGAATTAACAGAACACCAAGCAGTTTCCCAGAAAGTTTCTTTCCAGATTTCATCTGAGGATATTTCCTTTTTCACCATAGCCCTCTATGGGCTTCCAAATATCACTTTGCCAATTCCACAAGAACTGTCTTAGCGAAAGGCTTCTTGAGGAAAAAGCTGTAACTCTGTGAGATGATTTCACAGAACACAAAGAAGTTTCTCAGAAAGCTTCTTTCTCTTTGTTATCGGAGGATATTTCCTTTGGCCCTATAGTCTCCAAAAGGATCCGAAATATCTGTTGTCAGATTCCACAGAAATAAGGCTAGCAAAGAGATCCACGAAATACAGATGTAACTCTGTGAGATGAATTAACAGAACACTAAGCAGTTTCTCAGAAAGCTTCTTTCCAGATTTCATCTGTGGATATTTCCTTTTTCACCATAGCCCTCTATGGGCTTCCAAATATCACTTTGCCAATTCCACAAGAACTGTCTTAGCGAAAGGCTTTTGAAGGGTAAGCTGTAACTCTGTGAGATCATTTCGCAGAACACAAAGAAGTTTCTCAGAAAGCTTCTTTCTCTTTGTTATCGGAGGATATTTCCTTTGGCCCTATGGTCTTCAAAGGGATCTGAAATATCTGTTATCAGATTCCACACAAATAAGGCTTGCAAAGACATCCACGAAATACAGATGTAACTCTGTGAGATGAATTAACAGAACACTAAGCAGTTTCTCAGAAAGCTTCTTTCCAGATTTCATCTGAGGATATTTCCTTTTTCACCATAGCCCTCTATGGGCTTCCAAATATCACTTTGCCAATTCCACAAGAACTGTCTTAGCGAAAGGCTTCTTGAAGGGAAAGCTGTAACTCTGTGAGATGATTTCACAGAACACAAAGAAGTTTCTCAGAAAGCTTCTTTCTCTCTGTTTCGGAGGATATTTCCTTTGGCCCTATAGTCTCCAAAGGGATCCGAAATATCTGTTCTCAGATTCCACAGAAATAAGGCTAGCAAAGAGATCCACGAAATACAGATGTAACTCTGTGAGATGAATTAACAGAACACTAAGCAGTTTCTCAGAAAGCTTCTTTCCAGATTTCATCTGAGGATATTTCCTTTTTCACCATAGCCCTCTATGGGCTTCCAAATATCACTTTGCCAATTCCACAAGAACTGTCTTATCGAAAGGCTTTTTGAGGGGAAAGCTGGAACTCTGTGAGATGATTTCGCAGAACACAAAGAAGTTTCTCAGAAAGCTTCTTTCTCGTTGTTATCGGAGGATATTTCCTTTGGCCCTATGGTCTTCAAAGGGATGTGAAATATCTGTTCTCAGATTCCACACAAATAAGGCTAGCAAAGACATCCACGAAATACAGATGTAACTCTGTGAGATGAATTAACAAAACACGAAGCAGTTTCTCAGAAAGCTTATTTCCAGATTTCATCTGCGGATATTTCCTTTTTCACCATAGCCCTCTATGGGCTTCCAAATATCACTTTGCCAATTCCACAAGAACTGTCTTAGCGAAAGGCTTCTTGAGGGGAAAGCTGTAACTCTGTGAGATGATTTCACAGAACACAAAGAAGTTTCTCAGAAAGCTTCTTTCTCTTTGTTTTCGGAGGATATTTCCTTTGGCCCTACGGTCTTTAAAGGGATCCGAAATATCTGTTGTCAGATTCCACAGAAATAAGGCTAGCAAAGAGATCCACGAAATACAGATGTAACTCTGTGAGATGAATTAACAGAACACTAAGCAGTTTCTCAGAAAGCTTCTTTCCAGATTTCATCTGAGGATATTTCCTTTTTCACCATAGCCCTCTATGGGCTTCCAAATATCACTTTGCCAATTCCACCAGAACTGTCTTAGCGAAAGGCTTCTTGAGGGGAAAGCTGGAACTCTGTGAGATGATTTCACAGAACACAAAGAAGTTTCTCAGAAAGCTTCTTTCTCTTTGTTATCGGAGGATATTTCCTTTGGCCCTATAGTCTCCAAAAGGATCCGAAATATCTGTTCTCAGATTCCACAGAAATAAGGCTAGCAAAGAGATCCACGAAATACAGATGTAACCCTGTGAGATGAATTAACAGAACATTAAGCAGTTTCTCAGAAAGCTTCTTTCCAGATTTCATCTGAGGATATTTCCTTTTTCACCATAGCCCTCTATGGGCTTCCAAATATCACTTTGCCAATTCCACAAGAACTGTCTTAGCGAAAGGCTTCTTGAGGGGAAAGCTGTAACTCTGTGAGATGATTTCACAGAACACAAAGAAGTTTCTCAGAAAGCTTCTTTCTCTTTGTTATCGGAGGATATTTCCTTTGGCCCTACGGTCTTCAAAGGGATCCGAAATATCTGTTGTCAGATTCCACAGAAATAAGGCTAGCAAAGAGATCCACGAAATACAGATGTAACTCTGTGAGATGAATTAACAGAACACTAAGCAGTTTCTCAGAAACCTTCTTTCCAGATTTCATCTGAGGATATTTCCTTTTTGACCATAGCCCTCTATGGGCTTCCAAATACCACTTTGTCATTTCCACCAGAACTGTCTTAGCGAAAGGCTTCTTCAGGGGAAAGCTGGAACTCTGTGAGATGATTTCACAGAACACAAAGAAGTTTCTCAGAAAGCTTCTTTCTCTTTGTTATTGGAGGATATTTCCTTTGGCCCTATAGTCTTCAAAGGGATCCGAAATATCTGTTCTCAGATTCCACAGAAATAAGGCTAGCAAAGAGATCCACGAAATACAGATGTAACTCTGTGAGATGAATTAACAGAACACTAAGCAGTTTCTCAGAAAGCTTCTTTCCAGATTTCATCTGAGGATATTTCCTTTTTCACCACAGCCCTCTATGGGCTTCCAAATATCACTTTGCCAATTCCACAAGAACTGACTTAGCGAAAGGCTTCTTGAGGGGAAAGCTGTAACTCTGGGACATGATTTCACAGAACACAAAGAAGTTTCTCAGAAAGCTTCTTTCTCTTTGTTATCGGAGGATATTTCCTTTGGCCCTACGGTCTTCAAAGGGATCCGAAATATCTGTTGTCAGATTCCACAGAAATAAGGCTAGCAAAGAGATCCACGAAATACAGATGTAACTCTGTGAGATGAATTAACAGAACACCAAGCAGTTTCTCAGAAAGCTTCTTTCCAGATTTCATCTGAGGATATTTCCTTTTTCACCATAGCCCTCTATGGGCTTCCAAATATCACTTTGCCAATTCCACAAGAACTGTCTTAGCGAAAGGCTTCTTGAGGAAAAAGCTGTAACTCTGTGAGATGATTTCACAGAACACAAAGAAGTTTCTCAGAAAGCTGCTTTCTCTTTGTTATCGGAGGATATTTCCTTTGGCCCTATTGTCTTCAAAGGGATCTGAAATATCTGTTCTCAGATTCCACAGAAATAAGGCTAGCAAAGAGATCCACGAAATACAGATGTAACTCTGTGAGATGAATTAACAGAACACTAAGCAGTTTCTCAGAAAGCTTCTTTCCAGATTTCATCTGAGGATATTTCCTTTTTCACCACAGCCCTTTATGGGCTTCCAAATATCACTTTGCCAATTCCACAAGAACTGTCTTAGCAAAAGGCTTCTTGAGGGGAAAGCTGTAACTCTGTGAGATGATTTCACAGAACACAAAGAAGTTTCTCAGAAATCTTCTTTCTCTTTGTTATCGGAGGATATTTCCTTTGGCCCTACGGTCTTCAAAGGGATCCGAAATATCTGTTGTCAGATTCCACAGAAATAAGGCTAGCAAAGAGATCCACGAAATACAGATGAAACTTTGTGAGATGAATTAACAGAACACTAAGCAGTTTCTCAGAAAGCTTCTTTCCAGATTTCGTCTGAGGATATTTCCTTTTTCACCATAGCCCTCTATGGGCTTCCAAATATCACTTTGCCAATTCGAAAAGAACTGTCTTAGCGAAAGGCTTCTTGAGGGGAAAGCTGTAACTCTATGAGATGATTTCAAAGAACACGAAGAAGTTTCTCAGAAAGCTTCTTTCTCTTTGTTATCGGAGGATATTTCCTTTGGCCCTATAGTCTTCAAAGGGATCCGAAATATCTGTTCTCAGATTCCACAGAAATAAGGCTAGCAAAGAGATCCACGAAATACAGATGTAGCCCTGTGAGAGGAATTAACAGAACACTAAGCAGTTTCTCAGAAAGCTTCTTTCCAGTTTTCATCTGAGGATATTTCCTTTTTCACCACAGCCCTCTATGGGCTTCCAAATATCACTTTGCCAATTCCACAAGAACTGTCTTAGCGAAAGGCTTCTTGAGGGGAAAGCTGTAACTCTGTGAGATGATTTCACAGAACACAAAGAAGTTTCTCAGAAATCTTCTTTCTCTTTGTTATCGGAGGATATTTCCTTTGGCACTACGGTCTTCAAAGGGATCCGAAATATCTGTTGTCAGATTCCACAGAAATAAGGCTAGCAAAGAGATCCACGAAATACAGATGAAACTCTGTGAGATGAATTAACAGAACACTAAGCAGTTTCTCAGAAAGCTTCTTTCCAGATTTCATCTGAGGATATTTCCTTTTTCACCATAGCCCTATATGAGCTTCCAAATATCACTTTGCCAATTCCACAAGAACTGTCTTAGCGAAAGGCTTCTTGAGGGGAAAGCTGTAACTCTGTGAGATGATTTCACAGAACACAAAGAAGTTTCTCAGAAAGTTTCTTTCTCTTTGTTATCGGAGGATATTTCCTTTGGCCCTACAGTCTCCAAGGGGATCCGAAATATCTGTTCTCAGATTCCAAAGAAATAAGGCTAGCAAAGAAATCCAGGAAATACAGATGTAACTCTGTAAGATGAATTAACAGAACACTAAGCAGCTTCTCAGAATGCTTCTTTCCAGATTTCATCTGAGGATATTTCCTTTTTCACCATAGCCCTCTATGGGCTTCCAAATATCACTTTGCCAATTCCACAAGAACTGTCTTAGCGAAAGGCTTCTTGAGGGGAATGCTGTAGCTCTGTGAGATGATTTAACAGAACACAAAGAAGTTTCTCAGAAATCTTCTTTCTCTTTGTTATCGGAGGATATTTCCTTTGGCCCTACGGTCTTCAAAGGGATCCGAAATATCTGTTGTCAGATTCCACAGAAATAAGGCTAGCAAAGAGATCCATGAAATACAGATGTAACTTTGTGAGATGAATTAACAGAACACTAAGAAGTTTCTCAGAAAGCTTCTTTCCAGATTTCATCTGAGGATATTTCCTTTTTCACCATAGCCCTCTATGGGCTTCCAAATATCACTTTGCCAATTCCACAAGAACTGTCTTAGCGAAAGGCTTCTTGAGGGGAAAGTTGTAACTCTGTGAGATGATTTCACAGAACACAAAGAAGTTTCTCAGAAAGCTTCTTTCTCTTTGTTATCGGAGGATATTTCCTTTGGCCCTATTGTCTCCAAAGGGATCCGAAATATCTGTTCTCAGATTCCACAGAAATAAGGCTAGCAAAGATATCCAAGACATACAGATGTAACTCTGTGAGATGAATTAACAGAACACTAAGCAGTTTCTCAGAAAGCTTCTTTCCAGATTTCATCTGAGGATATTTCCTTTTTCACCATAGCCCTCTATGGTCTTCCAAATATCACTTTGCCAATTCCACAAGAACTGTCTTAGCGAAAGGCTTCTTGAGGGGAATGCTGTAGCTCTGTGAGATGATTTCACAGAACACAAAGAAGTTTCTCAGAAAACTTCTTTCTCTTTGTTATCGGAGGATATTTCCTTTGGCCCTACGGTCTTCAAAGGGATCCGAAATATCTGTTGTCAGATTCCACAGAAATAAGGCTAGCAAAGAGATCCACGAAATACAGATGTAACTTTGTGAGATGAATTAACAGAACACTAAGCAGTTTCTCAGAAAGCTTCTTTCCAGATTTCATCTGAGGATATTTCTTTTTTCACCATAGCCCTCTATGGGCTTCCAAATATCACTTTGCCAATTCCACAAGAACTGTCTTAGCGAAAGGCTTCTTGAGGGGAAAGCTGTAACTCTGTGAGATGATTTCACAGAACACAAAGAAGTTTCTCAGAGAGCTTCTTTCTCTTTGTTATCGGAGTCCATTTCCTTTGGCCCTATAGTCTCCAAAGGGATCCGAAATATCTGTTCTCAGATTCCACAGAAATAAGGCTAGCAAAGAGATCCACGAAATACAGATGTAACTCTGTGAGATGAATTAACAGAACACTAAGCAGTTTCTCAGAAAGCTTCTTTCCAGATTTCATCTGAGGATATTTCCTTTTTCACCATAGCCCTCTATGGGCTTCCAAATATCACTTTGCCCATTCCACAAGAACTGTCTTAGTGAAAGGCTTCTTGAGGGGAAAGCTGTAACTCTGTGAGATATTTTCACAGAACACAAAGAATTTTCTCAGAAAGCTTCTTTCTCTTTGTTATCGGAGGACATTTCCTTTGGCCCTATAGTCTCCAAAGGGATCCGAAATATCTGTTCTCAGATTCCACAGAAATCAGGCTAGCAAAGAGATCCACGAAATACAGATGTAACTCTCTGAGATCAATTAACAGAACACTAAGCAGTTTCTCAGAAAGCTTCTTTCCAGATTTCATCTGAGGATATTTCCTTTTTCACCATAGCCCTCTATGGGCTTCCAAATATCACTTTGCGTATTCCACAAGAACTGTCTTAGCGAAAGGCTTCTTGAGGGGAAAGCTGTAACTCTGTGAGATGATTTCACAGAACACAAAGAAGTTTCTCAGAAAGCTTCTTTCTCTTTGTTTTCGGAGGATATTTCCTTTGGCCCTACGGTCTTCAAAGGGATCCGAAATATCTGTTGTCAGATTCCACAGAAATAAGGCTAGCAAAGAGATCCACGAAATACAGATGTAACTCTGTGAGATGAATTAACAGAACACTAAGCAGTTTCTCAGAAAGCTTCTTTCCAGATTTCATCTGAGGATATTTCCTTTTTCACCATAGCCCTCTATGGGCTTCCAAATATCACTTTGCCTATTCCACAAGAACTGTCTTATCGAAAGGCTTTTTGAGGGGAAAGCTGGAACTCTGTGAGATGATTTCGCAGAAGACAAAGAAGTTTCTCAGAAAGCTTCTTTCTGGTTGTTATCGGAGGATATTTCCTTTGGCCCTATGGTCTTCAAAGGGATGTGAAATATCTGTTCTCAGATTCCACACAAATAAGGCTAGCAAAGACATCCACGAAATACAGATGTAACTCTGTGAGATGAATTAACAGAACACGAAGCAGTTTCTCAGAAAGCTTATTTCCAGATTTCATCTGAGGATATTTCCTTTTTCACCATAGCCCTCTATGGGCTTCCAAATATCACTTTGCGTATTCCACAAGAACTGTCTTAGCGAAAGGCTTCTTGAGGGGAAAGCTGTAACTCTGTGAGATGATTTCACAGAACACAAAGAAGTTTCTCAGAAAGCTTCTTTCTCTTTGTTTTCGGAGGATATTTCCTTTGGCCCTACGGTCTTCAAAGGGATCCGAAATATCGGTTGTCAGATTCCACAGAAATAAGGCTAGCAAAGAGATCCACGAAATACAGATGTAACTCTGTGAGATGAATTAACAGAACACTAAGCAGTTTCTCAGAAAGCTTCTTTCCAGATTTCATCTGAGGATATTTCCTTTTTCACCATAGCCCTCTATGGGCTTCCAAATATCACTTTGCCAATTCCACCAGAACTGTCTTAGCGAAAGGCTTCTTGAGGGGAAAGCTGGAACTCTGTGAGATGATTTCACAGAACACAAAGAAGTTTCTCAGAAAGCTTCTTTCTCTTTGTTATCGGAGGATATTTCCTTTGGCCCTATAGTCTCCAAAAGGATCCGAAATATCTGTTCTCAGATTCCACAGAAATAAGGCTAGCAAAGAGATCCACGAAATACAGATGTAACTCTGTGAGATGAATTAACAGAACATTAAGCAGTTTCTCAGAAAGCTTCTTTCCAGATTTCATCTGAGGATATTTCCTTTTTCACCATAGCCCTCTATGGGCTTCCAAATATCACTTTGCCAATTCCACAAGAACTGTCTTAGCGAAAGGCTTCTTGAGGGTAAAGCTGTAACTCTGTGAGATGATTTCACAGAACACAAAGAAGTTTCTCAGAAAGCTTCTTTCTCTTTGTTATCGGAGGATATTTCCTTTGGCCCTACGGTCTTCAAAGGGATCCGAAATATCTGTTGTCAGATTCCACAGAAATAAGGCTAGCAAAGAGATCCACGAAATACAGATGTAACTCTGTGAGATGAATTAACAGAACACTAAGCAGTTTCTCAGAAACCTTCTTTCCAGATTTCATCTGAGGATATTTCCTTTTTCACCATAGCCCTCTATGGGCTTCCAAATATCACTTTGTCATTTCCACCAGAACTGTCTTAGCGAAAGGCTTCTTCAGGGGAAAGCTGGAACTCTGTGAGATGATTTCACAGAACACAAAGAAGTTTCTCAGAAAGCTTCTTTCTCTTTGTTATCGGAGGATATTTCCTTTGGCCCTATAGTCTTCAAAGGGATCCGAAATATCTGTTCTCAGATTCCACAGAAATAAGGCTAGCAAAGAGATCCACGAAATACAGATGTAACTCTGTGAGATGAATTAACAGAACACTAAGCAGTTTCTCAGAGAGCTTCTTTCCAGATTTCATCTGAGGATATTTCCTTTTTCACCACAGCCCTCTATGGGCTTCCAAATATCACTTTGCCAATTCCACAAGAACTGTCTTAGCGAAAGTCTTCTTGAGGAAAAAGCTGTAACTCTGTGAGATGATTTCACAGAACACAAAGAAGTTTCTCAGAAAGCTGCTTTCTCTTTGTTATCGGAGGATATTTCCTTTGGCCCTATTGTCTTCAAAGGGATCTGAAATATCTGTTCTCAGATTCCACAGAAATAAGGCTAGCAAAGAGATCCACGAAATACAGATGTAACTCTGTGAGATGAATTAACAGAACACTAAGCAGTTTCTCAGAAAGCTTCTTTCCAGATTTCATCTGAGGATATTTCCTTTTTCACCACAGCCCTCTATGGGCTTCCAAATATCACTTTGCCAATTCCACAAGAACTGTCTTAGCGAAAGGCTTCTTGAGGGGAAAGCTGTAACTCTGTGAGATGATTTCACAGAACACAAAGAAGTTTCTCAGAAATCTTCTTTCTCTTTGTTATCGGAGGATATTTCCTTTGGCCCTACGGTCTTCAAAGGGATCCGAAATATCTGTTGTCAGATTCCACAGAAATAAGGCTAGCAAAGAGATCCACGAAATACAGACGAAACTTTGTGAGATGAATTAACGGAAAACTAAGCAGTTTCTCAGAAAGCTTCTTTCCAGATTTCGTCTGAGGATATTTCCTTTTTCACCATAGCCCTCTATGGGCTTCCAAATATCACTTTGCCAATTCCACAAGAACTGTCTTAGCGAAAGGCTTCTTGAGGGGAGAGCTGTAACTCTATGAGATGATTTCAAAGAACACGAAGAAGTTTCTCAGAAAGCTTCTTTCTCTTTGTTATCGGAGGATATTTCCTTTGGCCCTATAGTCTTCAAAGGGATCCGAAATATCTGTTCTCAGATTCCACAGAAATAAGGCTAGCAAAGAGATCCACGAAATACAGATGTAACTCTGTGAGAGGAATTAACAGAACACTAAGCAGTTTCTCAGAAAGCTTCTTTCCAGATTTCATCTGAGGATATTTCCTTTTTCACCACAGCCCTCTATGGGCTTCCAAATATCACTTTGCCAATTCCACAAGAACTGTCTTAGCGAAAGGCTTCTTGAGGGGAAAGCTGTAACTCTGTGAGATGATTTCACAGAACACAAAGAAGTTTCTCAGAAAGCTTCATTCTCTTTGTTATCGGAGGATATTTACTTTGGCCCTATGGTCTTCAAAGGGATCCGAAATATCTGTTCTCAGATTCCACAGAAATAAGGCTAGCAAAGAGATCCACGAAATACAGATGTAACTCTGTGAGATGAATTAACAGAACACTAAGCAGTTTCTCAGAAAGCTTCTTTCCAGATTTCATCTGAGGATATTTCCTTTTTCACCATAGCCCTATATGAGCTTCCAAATATCACTTTGCCAATTCCACAAGAACTGTCTTAGCGAAAGGCTTCTTGAGGGGAAAGCTGTAACTCTGTGAGATGATTTCACAGAACACAAAGAAGTTTCTCAGAAAGTTTCTTTCTCTTTGTTATCGGAGGATATTTCCTTTGGCCCTACAGTCTCCAAGGGGATCCGAAATATCTGTTCTCAGATTCCAAAGAAATAAGGCTAGCAAAGAAATCCACGAAATACAGATGTAACTCTGTAAGATGAATTAACAGAACACTAAGCAGCTTCTCAGAATGCTTCTTTCCAGATTTCATCTGAGGATATTTCCTTTTTCACCATAGCCCTCTATGGTCTTCCAAATATCACTTTGCCAATTCCACAAGAACTGTCTTAGCGAAAGGCTTCTTGAGGGGAATGCTGTAGCTCTGTGAGATGATTTCACAGAACACAAAGAAGTTTCTCAGAAATCTTCTTTCTCTTTCTTATCGGAGGATATTTCCTTTGGCCCTACGGTCTTCAAAGGGATCCGAAATATCTGTTGTCAGATTCCACAGAAATAAGGCTAGCAAAGAGTTCCACGAAATACAGATGAAACTCTGTGAGATGAATTAACAGAACACTAAGCAGTTTCTCAGAAAGCTTCTTTCCAGATTTCATCTGAGGATATTTCCTTTTTCACCATAGCCATATATGAGCTTCCAAATATCACTTTGCCAATTCCACAAGAACTGTCTTAGCGAAAGGCTTCTTGAGGGGAAAGCTGTAACTCTGTGAGATGATTTCACAGAACACAAAGAAGTTTCTCAGAAAGTTTCTTTCTCTTTGTTATCGGAGGATATTTCCTTTGGCCCTACAGTCTCCAAGGGGATCCGAAATATCTGTTCTCAGATTCCAAAGAAATAAGGCTAGCAAAGAAATCCAGGAAATACAGATGTAACTCTGTAAGATGAATTAACAGAACACTAAGCAGCTTCTCAGAATGCTTCTTTCCAGATTTCATCTGAGGATATTTCCTTTTTCACCATAGCCCTCTATGGGCTTCCAAATATCACTTTGCCAATTCCACAAGAACTGTCTTAGCGAAAGGCTTCTTGAGGGGAATGCTGTAGCTCTGTGAGATGATTTAACAGAACACAAAGAAGTTTCTCAGAAATCTTTCTCTTTGTTATCGGAGGATATTTCCTTTGGCCCTACGGTCTTCAAAGGGATCCGAAATATCTGTTGTCAGATTCCACAGAAATAAGGCTAGCAAAGAGATCCACGAAATACAGATATAACTCTGTGAGATGAATTAACAGAACACCAAGCAGTTTCTCAGAAAGCTTCTTTCCAGATTTCATCTGAGGATATTTCCTTTTTCACCATAGCCCTCTATGGGCTTCCAAATATCACTTTGACAATTCCACAAGAACTGTCTTAGCGAAAGGCTTCTTGAGGAGAAAGCTGTAACTCTGTGAGATGATTTCACAGAACACAAAGAAGTTTCTCAGAAAGCTTCTTTCTCTTTGTTATCGGAGGATATTTCCTTTGGCCCTATAGTCTCCAAAAGGATCCGAAATATCTGTTGTCAGATTCCACAGAAATAAGGCTAGCAAAGAGATCCGCGAAATACAGATGTAACTCTGTGAGATGAATTAACAGACCACTAAGCAGTTTCTCAGAAAGCTTCTTTCCAGATTTTATCTGAGGATATTTCCTTTTTCACCATAGCCCTCTATGGGCTTCCAAATATCACTTTGCCAATTCCACAAGAACTGTCTTAGCGAAAGGCTTCTTGAGGGGTAAGCTGTAACTCTGTGAGATCATTTCGCAGAACACAAAGAAGTTTCTCAGAAAGCTTCTTTCTCTTTGTTATCGGAGGATATTTCCTTTGGCCCTATGGTCTTCAAAGGGATCTGAAATATCTGTTATCAGATTCCACACAAATAAGGCTTGCAAAGACATCCACGAAATACAGATGTAACTCTGTGAGATGAATTAACAGAACACTAAGCAGTTTCTCAGAAAGCTTCTTTCCAGATTTCATCTGAGTATATTTCCTTTTTCACCATAGCCCTCTATGGGCTTCCAAATATCACTTTGCCAATTCCACAAGAACTGTCTTAGCGAAAGGCTTCTTGAGGGGAAAGCTGTAACTCTGTGAGATGATTTCACAGAACACAAAGAAGTTTCTCAGAAAGCTTCTTTCTCTCTGTTATCGGAGGATATTTCCTTTCGCCCTAGTCTCCAAAGGGATCCGAAATATCTGTTCTCAGATTCCACAGAAATAAGGCTAGCAAAGAGATCCACGAAATACAGATGTAACTCTGTGAGATGAATTAACAGAACACTAAGCAGTTTCTCAGAAAGCTTCTTTCCAGATTTCATCTGAGGATATTTCCTTTTTCACCATAGCCCTCTATGGGCTTCCAAATATCACTTTGCCAATTCCACAAGAACTGTCTTATCGAAAGGCTTTTTGAGGGGAAAGCTGGAACTCTGTGAGATGATTTCGCAGAACACAAAGAAGTTTCTCAGAAAGCTTCTTTCTCGTTGTTATCGGAGGATATTTCCTTTGGCCCTATGGTCTTCAACGGGATGTGAAATATCTGTTCTCAGATTCCACACAAATAAGGCTAGCAAAGACATCCACGAAATACAGATGTAACTCTGTGAGATGAATTAACAAAACACGAAGCAGTTTCTCAGAAAGCTTATTTCCAGATTTCATCTGCGGATATTTCCTTTTTCACCATAGCCCTCTATGGGCTTCCAAATATCACTTTGCCAATTCCACAAGAACTGTCTTAGCGAAAGGCTTCTTGAGGGGAAAGCTGTAACTCTGTGAGATGATTTCACAGAACACAAAGAAGTTTCTCAGAAAGCTTCTTTCTCTTTGTTTTCGGAGGATATTTCCTTTGGCCCTACGGTCTTCAAAGGGATCCGAAATATCTGTTGTCAGATTCCACAGAAATAAGGCTAGCAAAGAGATCCAGGAAATACAGATGTAACTCTGTGAGATGAATTAACAGAACACTAAGCAGTTTCTCAGAAAGCTTCTTTCCAGATTTCATCTGAGGATATTTCCTTTTTCACCATAGCCCTCTATGGGCTTCCAAATATCACTTTGCCAATTCCACCAGAACTGTCTTAGCGAAAGGCTTCTTGAGGGGAAAGCTGGAACTCTGTGAGATGATTTCACAGAACACAAAGACGTTTCTCAGAAAGCTTCTTTCTCTTTGTTATCGGAGGATATTTCCTTTGGCCCTATAGTCTCCAAAAGGATCCGAAATATCTGTTCTCAGATTCCACAGAAATAAGGCTAGCAAAGAGATCCACGAAATACAGATGTAACTCTGTGAGATGAATTAACAGAACATTAAGCAGTTTCTCAGAAAGCTTCTTTCCAGATTTCATCTGAGGATATTTCCTTTTTCACCATAGCCCTCTATGGGCTTCCAAATATCACTTTGCCAATTCCACAAGAACTGTCTTAGCGAAAGGCTTCTTGAGGGGAAAGCTGTAACTCTGTGAGATGATTTCACAGAACACAAAGAAGTTTCTCAGAAAGCTTCTTTCTCTTTGTTATCGGAGGATATTTCCTTTGGCCCTACGGTCTTCAAAGGGATCCGAAATATCTGTTGTCAGATTCCACAGAAATAAGGCTAGCAAAGAGATCCGCGAAATACAGATGTAACTCTGTGAGATGAATTAACAGAACACTAAGCAGTTTCTCAGAAAGCTTCTTTCCAGATTTCATCTGAGGATATTTCCTTTTTCACCATAGCCCTCTATGGGCTTCCAAATATCACTTTGCCAATTCCACAAGAACTGTCTTAGCGAAAGGCTTCTTGAGGGGAAAGCTGTAACTCTGTGAGATGATTTCACAGAACACAAAGAAGTTTCTCAGAAATCTTCTTTCTCTTTGTTATCGGAGGATATTTCCTTTGGCCCTACGGTCTTCAAAGGGATCCGAAATATCTGTTGTCAGATTCCACAGAAATAAGGCTAGCAAAGAGATCCACGAAATACAGATGAAACTTTGTGAGATGAATTAACAGAACACTAAGCAGTTTCTCAGAAAGCTTCTTTCCAGATTTCATCTGAGGATATTTCCTTTTTCAGCATAGCCCTCTATGGGCTTCCAAATATCACTTTGCCAATTCCACAAGAAATGTCTTAGCGAAAGGCTTCTTGAGGGGAAAGCTGTAACTCTATGAGATGATTTCAAAGAACACGAAGAAGTTTCTCAGAAAGCTTCTTTCTCTTTGTTATCGGAGGATATTTCCTTTGGCCCTATAGTCTTCAAAGGGATCCGAAATATCTGTTCTCAGATTCCACAGAAATAAGGCTAGCAAAGAGATCCACGAAATACAGATGTAACTCTGTGAGATGAATTAACAGAACACTAAGCAGTTTCTCAGAAACCTTCTTTCCAGATTTCATCTGAGGATATTTCCTTTTTCACCACAGCCCTCTATGGGCTTCCAAATATCACTTTGCCAATTCCACAAGAACTGTCTTAGCGAAAGGCTTCTTGAGGGGAAAGCTGTAACTCTGTGAGATGATTTCACAGAACACAAAGAAGTTTCTCAGAAAGCTTCATTCTCTTTGTTATCGGAGGATATTTACTTTGGCCCTATGGTCTTCAAAGGGATCCGAAATATCTGTTCTCAGATTCCACAGAAATAAGGCTAGCAAAGAGATCCACGAAATACAGATGTAACTCTGTGAGATGAATTAACAGAACACTAAGCAGTTTCTCAGAAAGCTTCTTTCCAGATTTCATCTGAGGATATTTCCTTTTTCACCATAGCCCTATATGAGCTTCCAAATATCACTTTGCCAATTCCACAAGAACTGTCTTAGCGAAAGGCTTCTTGAGGGGAAAGCTGTAACTCTGTGAGATGATTTCACAGAACACAAAGAAGGTTCTCAGAAAGTTTCTTTCTCTTTGTTATCGGAGGATATTTCCTTTGGCCCTACAGTCTCCAAGGGGATCCGAAATATCTGTTCTCAGATTCCAAAGAAATAAGGCTAGCAAAGAAATCCACGAAATACAGATGTAACTCTGTAAGACGAATTAACAGAACACTAAGCAGCTTCTCAGAATGCTTCTTTCCAGATTTCATCTGAGGATATTTCCTTTTTCACCATAGCCCTCTATGGTCTTCCAAATATCACTTTGCCAATTCCACAAGAACTGTCTTAGCGAAAGGCTTCTTGAGGGGAATGCTGTAGCTCTGTGAGATGATTTCACAGAACACAAAGAAGTTTCTCAGAAATCTTCTTTCTCTTTGTTATCGGAGGATATTTCCTTTGGCCCTACGGTCTTCAAACGGATCCGAAATATCTGTTGTCAGATTCCACAGAAATAAGGGTAGCACAGAGATCCACGAAATACAGATGAAACTCTGTGAGATGAATTAACAGAACACTAAGCAGTTTCTCAGAAAGCTTCTTTCCAGATTTCATCTGAGGTATTTCCTTTTTCACCATAGCCCTATAAGAGCTTCCAAATATCACTTTGCCAATTCCACAAGAACTGTCTTAGCGAAAGGCTTCTTGAGGGGAAAGCTGTAACTCTGTGAGATGATTTCACAGAACACAAAGAAGTTTCTCAGAAAGTTTCTTTCTCTTTGTTTTCGGAGGATATTTCCTTTGGCCCTACAGTCTCCAAGGGGATCCGAAATATCTGTTCTCAGATTCCAAAGAAATAAGGCTAGCAAAGAAATCCAGGAAATACAGATGTAACTCTGTAAGATGAATTAACAGAACACTAAGCAGCTTCTCAGAATGCTTCTTTCCAGATTTCATCTGAGGATATTTCCTTTTTCACCATAGCCCTCTGTGGGCTTCCAAATATCACTTTGCCAATTCCACAAGAACTGTCTTAGCGAAAGGCTTCTTGAGGGGAATGCTGTAGCTCTGTGAGATGATTTAACAGAACACAAAGAAGTTTCTCAGAAATCTTCTTTCTCTTTGTTATCGGAGGATATTTCCTTTGGCCCTACGGTCTTCAAAGGGATCCGAAATATCTGTTGTCAGATTCCACAGAAATAAGGCTAGCAAAGAGATCCATGAAATACAGATGTAACTTTGTGAGATGAATTAACAGAACACTAAGCAGTTTCTCAGAAAGCTTCTTTCCAGATTTCATCTGAGGATATTTCCTTTTTCACCATAGCCTTCTATGGGCTTCCAAATATCACTTTGCCAATTCCACAAGAACTGTCTTAGCGAAAGGCTTCTTGAGGGGAAAGTTGTAACTCTGTGAGATGATTTCACAGAACACAAAGAAGTTTCTCAGAAAGCTTCTTTCTCTTTGTTATCGGAGGATATTTCCTTTGGCCCTATAGTCTCCAAAGGGATCCGAAATATCTGTTCTCAGATTCCACAGAAATAAGGCTAGCAAAGATATCCACGACATACAGATGTAACTCTGTGAGATGAATTAACAGAACACTAAGCAGTTTCTCAGAAAGCTTCTTTCCAGATTTCATCTGAGGATATTTCCTTTTTCACCATAGCCCTCTATGGTCTTCCAAATATCACTTTGCCAATTCCACAAGAACTGTCTTAGCGAAAGGCTTCTTGAGGGGAAAGCTGTAACTCTGTGAGATGATTTCACAGAACACAAAGAAGTTTCTCAGAAAGTTTCTTTCTCTTTGTTATCGGAGGATATTTCCTTTGGCCCTACAGTCTCCAAGGGGATCCGAAATATCTGTTCTCAGATTCCAAAGAAATAAGGCTAGCAAAGAAATCCAGGAAATACAGATGTAACTCTGTAAGATGAATTAACAGAACACTAAGCAGCTTCTCAGAATGCTTCTTTCCAGATTTCATCTGAGGATATTTCCTTTCTCACCATAGCGCTCTATGGGCTTCCAAATATCACTTTGCCAATTCCACAAGAACTGTCTTAGCGAAAGGCTTCTTGAGGGGATTGCTGTAGCTCTGTGAGATGATTTCACAGAACACAAAGAAGTTTCTCAGAAATCTTCTTTCTCTTTGTTATCGGAGGATATTTCCTTTGGCCCTACGGTCTTCAAAGGGATCCGAAATATCTGTTGTCAGATTCCACAGAAATAAGGCTAGCAAAGAGATCCACGAAATACAGATGTAACTTTGTGAGATGAATTAACAGAACACTAAGCAGTTTCTCAGAATGCTTCTTTCCAGATTTCATCTGAGGATATTTCCTTTTTCACCATAGCCCTCTATGGGCTTCCAAATATCACTTTGCCAATTCCACAAGAACTGTCTTAGCGAAAGGCTTCTTGAGGGGAAAGCTGTAACTCTGTGAGATGATTTCACAGAACACAAAGAAGTTTCTCAGAGAGCTTCTTTCTCTTTGTTATCGGAGTCCATTTCCTTTGGCCCTATAGTCTCCAAAGGGATCCGAAATATCTGTTCTCAGATTCCACAGAAATAAGGCTAGCAAAGAGATCCACGAAATACAGATGTAACTCTGTGAGATGAATTAACAGAACACTAAGCAGTTTCTCAGAAAGCTTCTTTCCAGATTTCATCTGAGGATATTTCCTTTTTCACCATAGCCCTCTATGGGCTTCCAAATATCACTTTGCCCATTCCACAAGAACTGTCTTAGTGAAAGGCTTCTTGAGGGGAAAGCTGTAACTCTGTGAGATATTTTCACAGAACACAAAGAAGTTTCTCAGAAAGCTTCTTTCTCTTTGTTATCGGAGGACATTTCCTTTGGCCCTATAGTCTCCAAAGGGATCCGAAATATCTGTTCTCAGATTCCACAGAAATCAGGCTAGCAAAGAGATCCAGGAAATACAGATGTAACTCTCTGAGATCAATTAACAGAACACTAAGCAGTTTCTCAGAAAGCTTCTTTCCAGATTTCATCTGAGGATATTTCCTTTTCACCATAGCCCTCTATGGGCTTCCAAATATCACTTTGCGTATTCCACAAGAACTGTCTTAGCGAAAGGCTTCTTGAGGGGAAAGCTGTAACTCTGTGAGATGATTTCACAGAACACAAAGAAGTTTCTCAGAAAGCTTCTTTCTCTTTGTTTTCGGAGGATATTTCCTTTGGCCCTACGGTCTTCAAAGGGATCCGAAATATCTGTTGTCAGATTCCACAGAAATAAGGCTAGCAAAGAGATCCACGAAATACAGATGTAACTCTGTGAGATGAATTAACAGAACACTAAGCAGTTTCTCAGAAAGCTTCTTTCCAGATTTCATCTGAGGATATTTCCTTTTTCACCATAGCCCTCTATGGGCTTCCAAATATCACTTTGCCAATTCCACAAGAACTGTCTTATCGAAAGGCTTTTTGAGGGGAAAGCTGGAACTCTGTGAGATCATTTCGCAGAACACAAAGAAGTTTCTCAGAAAGCTTCTTTCTCATTGTTATCGGAGGATATTTACTTTGGCCCTATGGTCTTCAAAGGGATGTGAAATATCTGTTCTCAGATTCCACACAAATAAGGCTAGCAAAGACATCCACGAAATACAGATGTAACTCTGTGAGATGTATTAACAGAACACGAAGCAGTTTCTCAGAAAGCTTATTTCCAGATTTCATCTGAGGATATTTCCTTTTTCACCATAGCCCTCTAAGGGCTTCCAAATATCACTTTGCGTATTCCACAAGAACTGTCTTAGCGAAAGGCTTCTTGAGGGGAAAGCTGTAACTCTGTGAGATGATTTCACAGAACACAAAGAAGTTTCTCAGAAAGCTTCTTTCTCTTTGATTTCGGAGGATATTTCCTTTGGCCCTACGGTCTTCAAAGGGATCCGAAATATCTGTTGTCAGATTCCACAGAAATAAGGCTAGCAAAGAGATCCACGAAATACAGATGTAACTCTGTGAGATGAATTAACAGAACACTAAGCAGTTTCTCAGAAAGCTTCTTTCCAGATTTCATCTGAGGATATTTCCTTTTTCACCATAGCCCTCTATGGGCTTCCAAATATCACTTTGCCAATTCCACCAGAACTGTCTTAGCGAAAGGCTTCTTGAGGGGAAAGCTGGAACTCTGTGAGATGATTTCACAGAACACAAAGAAGTTTCTCAGAAAGCTTCTTTCTCTTTGTTATCGGTGGATATTTCCTTTGGCCCTATAGTCTCCAAAAGGATCCGAAATATCTGTTCTCAGATTCCACAGAAATAAGGCTAGCAAAGAGATCCACGAAATACAGATGTAACTCTGTGAGATGAATTAACAGAACATTAAGCAGTTTCTCAGAGAGCTTCTTTCCAGATTTCATCTGAGGATATTTCCTTTTTCACCATAGCCCTCTATGGGCTTCCAAATATCACTTTGCCAATTCCACAAGAACTGTCTTAGCGAAAGGCGTCTTGAGGGGAAAGCTGTAACTCTGTGAGATGATTTCACAGAACACAAAGAAGTTTCTCAGAAAGCTTCTTTCTCTTTGTTATCGGAGGATATTTCCTTTGGCCCTACGGTCTTCAAAGGGATCCGAAATATCTGTTGTCAGATTCCACAGAAATAAGGCTAGCAAAGAGATCCACGAAATACAGATGTAACTCTGTGAGATGAATTAACAGAACACTAAGCAGTTTCTCAGAAAGCTTCTTTCCAGATTTCATCTGAGGATATTTCCTTTTTCACCATAGCCCTCTATGGGCTTCCAAATATCACTTTGCCAATTCCACAAGAACTGTCTTATCGAAAGGCTTTTTGAGGGGAAAGCTGGAACTCTGTGAGATCATTTCGCAGAACACAAAGAAGTTTCTCAGAAAGCTTCTTTCTCGTTGTTATCGGAGGATATTTACTTTGGCCCTATGGTCTTCAAAGGGATGTGAAATATCTGTTCTCAGATTCCACACAAATAAGGCTAGCAAAGACATCCACGAAATACAGATGTAACTCTGTGAGATGAATTAACAGAACACGAAGCAGTTTCTCAGAAAGCTTATTTCCAGATTTCATCTGAGGATATTTCCTTTTTCACCATAGCCCTCTATGGGCTTCCAAATATCACTTTGCGTATTCCACAAGAACTGTCTTAGCGAAAGGCTTCTTGAGGGGAAAGCTGTAACTCTGTGAGATGATTTCACAGAACACAAAGAAGTTTCTCAGAAAGCTTCTTTCTCTTTGTTTTCGGAGGATATTTCCTTTGGCCCTACGGTCTTCAAAGGGATCCGAAATATCTGTTGTCAGATTCCACAGAAATAAGGCTAGCAAAGAGATAAACGAAATACAGATGTAACTCTGTGAGATGAATTAACAGAACACTAAGCAGTTTCTCAGAAAGCTTCTTTCCAGATTTCATCTGAGGATATTTCCTTTTTCACCATAGCCCTCTATGGGCTTCCAAATATCACTTTGCCAATTCCACCAGAACTGTCTTAGCGAAAGGCTTCTTGAGGGGAAAGCTGTAACTCTGTGAGATGATTTCACAGAACACAAAGAAGTTTCTCAGAAAGCTTCTTTCTCTTTGTTATCGGAGGATATTTCCTTTGGCCCTATAGTCTCCAAAAGGATCCGAAATATCTGTTCTCAGATTCCACAGAAATAAGGCTAGCAAAGAGATCCACGAAATACAGATGTAACTCTGTGAGATGAATTAACAGAACATTAAGCAGTTTCTCAGAAAGCTTCTTTCCAGATTTCATCTGAGGATATTTCCTTTTTCACCATAGCCCTCTATGGGCTTCCAAATATCACTTTGCCAATTCCACAAGAACTGTCTTAGCGAAAGGCTTCTTGAGGGGAAAGCTGTAACTCTGTGAGATGATTTCACAGAACACAAAGAAGTTTCTCAGAAAGCTTCTTTCTCTTTGTTATCGGAGGATATTTCCTTTGGCCCTACGGTCTTCAAAGGGATCCGAAATATCTGTTGTCAGATTCCACAGAAATAAGGCTAGCAAAGAGATCCACGAAATACAGATGTAACTCTGTGAGATGAATTAACAGAACACTAAGCAGTTTCTCAGAAACCTTCTTTCCAGATTTCATCTGAGGATATTTCCTTTTTCACCATAGCCCTCTATGGGCTTCCAAATACCACTTTGTCATTTACACCAGAACTGTCTTAGCGAAAGGCTTCTTGAGGGGAAAGCTGTAACTCTGTGAGATGATTTCACAGAACACAAAGAAGTTTCTCAGAAAGCTTCTTTCTCTTTGTTATCGGAGGATATTTCCTTTGGCCCTACGGTCTTCAAAGGGATCCGAAATATCTGTTGTCAGATTCCACAGAAATAAGGCTAGCAAAGAGATCCACGAAATACAGATGTAACTCTGTGAGATGAATTAACAGAACACTAAGCAGTTTCTCAGAAAGCTTCTTTCCAGATTTCATCTGAGGATATTTCCTTTTTCACCATAGCCCTCTATGGGCTTCCAAATACCACTTTGTCATTTCCACCAGAACTGTCTTAGCGAAAGGCTTCTTGAGGGGAAAGCTGGAACTCTGTGAGATGATTTCACAGAACACAAAGAAGTTTCTCAGAAAGCTTCTTTCTCTTTGTTATCGGAGGATATTTCCTTTGGCCCTACGGTCTTCAAAGGGATCCGAAATATCTGTTGTCAGATTCCACAGAAATAAGGCTAGCAAAGAGATCCACGAAATACAGTTGTAACTCTGTGAGATGAATTTACAGAACACCAAGCAGTTTCTCAGAAAGCTTCTTTCCAGATGTCATCTGAGGATATTTCCTTTTTCACCATAGCCCTCTATGGGCTTCCAAATATCACTTTGCCAATTCCACAAGAACTGTCTTAGCGAAAGGCTTCTTGAGGAAAAAGCTGTAACTCTGTGAGATGATTTCACAGAACACAAAGAAGTTTCTCAGAAAGCTGCTTTCTCTTTGTTATCGGAGGATATTTCCTTTGGCCCTATTGTCTTCAAAGGGATCTGAAATATCTGCTCTCAGATTCCACAGAAATAAGGCTAGCAAAGAGATCCACGAAATACTGATGTAACTCTGTGAGATGAATTAACAGAACACTAAGCAGTTTCTCAGAAAGCTTCTTTCCAGATTTCATCTGAGGATATTTCCTTTTTCACCACAGCCCTATATGGGCTTCCAAATATCACTTTGCCAATTCCACAAGAACTGTCTTAGCGAAAGGCTTCTTGAGGGGAAAGCTGTAACTCTGTGAGATGATTTCACAGAACACAAAGAAGTTTCTCAGAAATCTTCTTTCTCTTTGTTATCGGAGGATATTTCCTTTGGCCCTACGGTCTTCAAAGGGATCCGAAATATCTGTTGTCAGATTCCACAGAAATAAGGCTAGCAAAGAGATCCACGAAATACAGATGTAACTTTGTGAGATGAATTAACAGAACACTAAGCAGTTTCTCAGAAATCTTCTTTCCAGATTTCGTCTGAGGATATTTCCTTTTTCACCATAGTCCTCTATGGGCTTCCAAATATCACTTTGCCAATTCCACAAGAACTGTCTTAGCGAAAGGCTTCTTGAGGGGAAAGCTGTAACTCTATGAGATGATTTCAAAGAACACGAAGAAGTTTCTCAGAAAGCTTCTTTCTCTTTGTTATCGGAGGATATTTCCTTTGGCCCTATAGTCTTCAAAGGGATCCGAAATATCTGTTCTCAGATTCCACAGAAATAAGGCTAGCAAAGAGATCCACGAAATACAGATGTAACTCTGTGAGAGGAATTAACAGAACACTAAGCAGTTTCTCAGAAAGCTTCTTTCCAGATTTCATCTGAGGATATTTCCTTTTTCACCACAGCCCTCTATGGGCTTCCAAATATCACTTTGCCAATTCCACAAGAACTGTCTTAGCGAAAGGCTTCTTGAGGGGAAAGCTGTAACTCTGAGAGATGATTTCACAGAACACAAAGAAGTTTCTCAGAAACCTTCATTCTCTTTGTTATCGGAGGATATTTACTTTGGCCCTATGGTCTCCAAAGGGATCCGAAATATCTGTTGTCAGATTCCACAGAAATAAGGCTAGCAAAGAGATCCACGAAATACAGATGTAACTCTGTGAGATGAATTAACAGAACACTAAGCAGTTTCTCAGAAAGCTTCTTTCCAGATTTCATCTGAGGATATTTCCTTTTTCACCATAGCCCTCTATGGGCTTCCAAATATCACTTTGCCAATTCCACCAGAACTGTCTTAGCGAAAGGCTTCTTGAGGGGAAAGCTGGAACTCTGTGAGATGATTTCACAGAACACAAAGAAGTTTCTCAGAAAGCTTCTTTCTCTTTGTTATCGGAGGATATTTCCTTTGGCCCTATAGTCTCCAAAAGGATCCGAAATATCTGTTCTCAGATTCCACAGAAATAAGGCTAGCAAAGAGATCCACGAAATACAGATGTAACTCTGTGAGATGAATTAACAGAACATTAAGCAGTTTCTCAGAAAGCTTCTTTCCAGATTTCATCTGAGGATATTTCCTTTTTCACCATAGCCCTCTATGGGCTTCCAAATATCACTTTGCCAATTCCACAAGAACTGTCTTAGCGAAAGGCTTCTTGAGGGGAAAGCTGTAACTCTGTGAGATGATTTCACAGAACACAAAGAAGTTTCTCAGAAAGCTTCTTTCTCTTTGTTATCGGAGGATATTTCCTTTGGCCCTACGGTCTTCAAAGGGATCCGAAATATCTGTTGTCAGATTCCACAGAAATAAGGCTAGCAAAGAGATCCACGAAATACAGATGTAACTCTGTGAGATGAATTAACAGAACAGTAAGCAGTTTCTCAGAAACCTTCTTTCCAGATTTCATCTCAGGATATTTCCTTTTTCACCATAGCCCTCTATGGGCTTCCAAATACCACTTTGTCATTTCCACCAGAACTGTCTTAGCGAAAGGCTTTTTCAGGGGAAAGCTGGAACTCTGTGAGATGATTTCACAGAACACAAAGAAGTTTCTCAGAAAGCTTCTTTCTCTTTGTTATCGGAGGATATTTCCTTTGGCACTATAGTCTTCAAAGGGATCCGAAATATCTGTTCTCAGATTCCACAGAAAAAAGGCTAGCAAAGAGATCCACGAAATACAGATGTAACTCTGTGAGATGAATTAACAGAACACTAAGCAGTTTCTCAGAAAGCTTCTTTCCAGATTTCATCTTAGGATATTTCCTTTTTCAACACAGCCCTCTATGGGCTTCCAAATATCACTTTGCCAATACCACAAGAACTGTCTTAGCGAAAGGCTTCTTGAGGGGAAAGCTGTAACTCTGTGACATGATTTCACAGAACACAAAGAAGTTTCTCAGAAAGCTTCTTTCTCTTTGTTATCGGAGGATATTTCCTTTGGCCCTACGGTCTTCAAAGGGATCTGAAATATCTGTTGTCAGATTCCACAGAAATAAGGCTAGCAAAGAGATCCACGAAATACAGATGTAACTCTGTGAGATGAATTAACAGAACACCAAGCAGTTTCTCAGAAAGCTTCTTTCCAGATTTCATCTGAGGATATTTCCTTTTTCACCATAGCCCTCTATGGGCTTCCAAATATCACTTTGCCAATTCCACAAGAACTGTCTTAGCGAAAGGCTTCTTGAGGAAAAAGCTGTAACTCTGTGAGATGATTTCACAGAACACAAAGAAGTTTCTCAGAAAGTTGCTTTCTCTTTGTTATCGGAGGATATTTCCTTTGGCCCTATTGTATTCAAAGGGATCTGAAATATCTGTTCTCAGATTCCACAGAAATAAGGCTAGCAAAGAGATCCACGAAATACAGATGTAACTCTGTGAGATGAATTAACAGAACACTAAGCATTTTCTCAGAAAGCTTCTTTCCAGATTTCATCTGAGGATATTTCCTTTTTCACCACAGCCCTATATGGGCTTCCAAATATCACTTTGCCAATTCCACAAGAACTGTCTTAGCGAAAGGCTTCTTGAGGGGAAAGCTGTAACTCTGTGAGATGATTTCACAGAACACAAAGAAGTTTCTCAGAAATCTTCTTTCTCTTTGTTATCGGAGGATATTTCCTTTGGCCCTACGGTCTTCAAAGGGATCCGAAATATCTGTTGTCAGATTCCACAGAAATAAGGCTAGCAAAGAGATCCACGAAATACAGATGTAACTTTGTGAGATGAATTAACAGAACACTAAGCAGTTTCTCAGAAATCTTCTTTCCAGATTTCGTCTGAGGATATTTCCTTTTTCACCATAGTCCTCTATGGGCTTCCAAATATCACTTTGCCAATTCCACAAGAACTGTCTTAGCGAAAGGCTTCTTGAGGGGAAAGCTGTAACTCTATGAGATGATTTCAAAGAACACGAAGAAGTTTCTCAGAAAGCTTCTTTCTCTTTGTTATCGGAGGATATTTCCTTTGGCCCTATAGTCTTCAAAGGGATCCGAAATATCTGTTCTCAGATTCCACAGAAATAAGGCTAGCAAAGAGATCCACGAAATACAGATGTAACTCTGTGAGAGGAATTAACAGAACACTAAGCAGTTTCTCAGAAAGCTTCTTTCCAGATTTCATCTGAGGATATTTCCTTTTTCACCACAGCCCTCTATGGGCTTCCAAATATCACTTTGCCAATTCCACAAGAACTGTCTTAGCGAAAGGCTTCTTGAGGGGAAAGCTGTAACTCTGAGAGATGATTTCACAGAACACAAAGAAGTTTCTCAGAAACCTTCATTCTCTTTGTTATCGGAGGATATTTACTTTGGCCCTATGGTCTCCAAAGGGATCCGAAATATCTGTTGTCAGATTCCACAGAAATAAGGCTAGCAAAGAGATCCACGAAATACAGATGTAACTCTGTGAGATGAATTAACAGAACACTAAGCAGTTTCTCAGAAAGCTTCTTTCCAGATTTCATCTGAGGATATTTCCTTTTTCACCATAGCCCTCTATGGGCTTCCAAATATCACTTTGCCAATTCCACCAGAACTGTCTTAGCGAAAGGCTTCTTGAGGGGAAAGCTGGAACTCTGTGAGATGATTTCACAGAACACAAAGAAGTTTCTCAGAAAGCTTCTTTCTCTTTGTTATCGGAGGATATTTCCTTTGGCCCTATAGTCTCCAAAAGGATCCGAAATATCTGTTCTCAGATTCCACAGAAATAAGGCTAGCAAAGAGATCCACGAAATACAGATGTAACTCTGTGAGATGAATTAACAGAACATTAAGCAGTTTCTCAGAAAGCTTCTTTCCAGATTTCATCTGAGGATATTTCCTTTTTCACCATAGCCCTCTATGGGCTTCCAAATATCACTTTGCCAATTCCACAAGAACTGTCTTAGCGAAAGGCTTCTTGAGGGGAAAGCTGTAACTCTGTGAGATGATTTCACAGAACACAAAGAAGTTTCTCAGAAAGCTTCTTTCTCTTTGTTATCGGAGGATATTTCCTTTGGCCCTACGGTCTTCAAAGGGATCCGAAATATCTGTTGTCAGATTCCACAGAAATAAGGCTAGCAAAGAGATCCACGAAATACAGATGTAACTCTGTGAGATGAATTAACAGAACAGTAAGCAGTTTCTCAGAAACCTTCTTTCCAGATTTCATCTCAGGATATTTCCTTTTTCACCATAGCCCTCTATGGGCTTCCAAATACCACTTTGTCATTTCCACCAGAACTGTCTTAGCGAAAGGCTTTTTCAGGGGAAAGCTGGAACTCTGTGAGATGATTTCACAGAACACAAAGAAGTTTCTCAGAAAGCTTCTTTCTCTTTGTTATCGGAGGATATTTCCTTTGGCACTATAGTCTTCAAAGGGATCCGAAATATCTGTTCTCAGATTCCACAGAAAAAAGGCTAGCAAAGAGATCCACGAAATACAGATGTAACTCTGTGAGATGAATTAACAGAACACTAAGCAGTTTCTCAGAAAGCTTCTTTCCAGATTTCATCTTAGGATATTTCCTTTTTCAACACAGCCCTCTATGGGCTTCCAAATATCACTTTGCCAATACCACAAGAACTGTCTTAGCGAAAGGCTTCTTGAGGGGAAAGCTGTAACTCTGTGACATGATTTCACAGAACACAAAGAAGTTTCTCAGAAAGCTTCTTTCTCTTTGTTATCGGAGGATATTTCCTTTGGCCCTACGGTCTTCAAAGGGATCTGAAATATCTGTTGTCAGATTCCACAGAAATAAGGCTAGCAAAGAGATCCACGAAATACAGATGTAACTCTGTGAGATGAATTAACAGAACACCAAGCAGTTTCTCAGAAAGCTTCTTTCCAGATTTCATCTGAGGATATTTCCTTTTTCACCATAGCCCTCTATGGGCTTCCAAATATCACTTTGCCAATTCCACAAGAACTGTCTTAGCGAAAGGCTTCTTGAGGAAAAAGCTGTAACTCTGTGAGATGATTTCACAGAACACAAAGAAGTTTCTCAGAAAGTTGCTTTCTCTTTGTTATCGGAGGATATTTCCTTTGGCCCTATTGTATTCAAAGGGATCTGAAATATCTGTTCTCAGATTCCACAGAAATAAGGCTAGCAAAGAGATCCACGAAATACAGATGTAACTCTGTGAGATGAATTAACAGAACACTAAGCATTTTCTCAGAAAGCTTCTTTCCAGATTTCATCTGAGGATATTTCCTTTTTCACCACAGCCCTATATGGGCTTCCAAATATCACTTTGCCAATTCCACAAGAACTGTCTTAGCGAAAGGCTTCTTGAGGGGAAAGCTGTAACTCTGTGAGATGATTTCACAGAACACAAAGAAGTTTCTCAGAAAGCTTCTTTCTCTTTGTTATCGGAGGATATTTCCTTTGGCCCTACGGTCTTCAAAGGGATCCGAAATATCTGTTGTCAGATTCCACAGAAATAAGGCTAGCAAAGAGATCCACGAAATACAGATGTAACTTTGTGAGATGAATTAACAGAACACTAAGCAGTTTCTCAGAAAGCTTCTTTCCAGATTTCGTCTGAGGATATTTCCTTTTTCACCATAGCCCTCTATGGGCTTCCAAATATCACTTTGCCAATTCCACAAGAACTGTCTTAGCGAAAGGCTTCTTGAGGGGAAAGCTGTAACTCTATGAGATGATTTCAAAGAACACGAAGAAGTTTCTCAGAAAGCTTCTTTCTCTTTGTTATCGGAGGATATTTCCTTTGGCCCTATAGTCTTCAAAGGGATCCGAAATATCTGTTCTCAGATTCCACAGAAATAAGGCTAGCAAAGAGATCCACGAAATACAGATGTAACTCTGTGAGAGGAATTAACAGAACACTAAGCAGTTTCTCAGAAAGCTTCTTTCCAGATTTCATCTGAGGATATTTCCTTTTTCACCACAGCCCTCTATGGGCTTCCAAATATCACTTTGCCAATTCCACAAGAACTGTCTTAGCGAAAGGCTTCTTGAGGGGAAAGCTGTAACTCTGTGAGATGATTTCACAGAACACAAAGAAGTTTCTCAGAAAGTTTCTTTCTCTTTGTTATCGGAGGATATTTCCTTTGGCCCTACAGTCTCCAAGGGGATCCGAAATATCTGTTCTCAGATTCCAAAGAAATAAGGCTAGCAAAGAAATCCAGGAAATACAGATGTAACTCTGTAAGATGAATTAACAGAACACTAAGCAGCTTCTCAGAATGCTTCTTTCCAGATTTCATCTGAGGATATTTCCTTTTTCACCATAGCCCTCTATGGGCTTCCAAATATCACTTTGCCAATTCCACAAGAACTGTCTTAGCGAAAGGCTTCTTGAGGGGAATGCTGTAGCTCCGTGAGATGATTTCACAGAACACAAAGAAGTTTCTCAGAAATCTTCTTTCTCTTTGTTTTCGGAGGATATTTCCTTTGGCCCTACGGTCTTCAAAGGGATCCGAAATATCTGTTGTCAGATTCCACAGAAATAAGGCTAGCAAAGAGATCCATGAAATACAGATGTAACTTTGTGAGATGAATTAACAGAACACTAAGCAGTTTCTCAGAAAGCTTCTTTCCAGATTTTATCTGAGGATATTTCCTTTTTCACCATAGCCCTCTATGGGCTTCCAAATATCACTTTGCCAATTCCACAAGAACTGTCTTAGCGAAAGGCTTCTTGAAGGGAAAGTTGTAACTCTGTGAGATGATTTCACAGAACACAAAGAAGTTTCTCAGAAAGTTTCCTTCTCTTTGTTATCGGAGGATATTTCCTTTGGCCCTACAGTCTCCAAGGGGATCCGAAATATCTGTTCTCAGATTCCAAAGAAATTAGGCTAGCAAAGAAATCCAGGAAATACAGATGTAACTCTGTAAGATGAATTAACAGAACACTAAGCAGCTTCTCAGAATGCTTCTTTCCAGATTTCATCTGAGGATATTTCCTTTTTCACCATAGCCCTCTATGGGCTTCCAAATATCACTTTGCCAATTCCACAAGAACTGTCTTAGCGAAAGGCTTCTTGAGGGGAATGCTGTAGCTCTGTGAGATGATTTCACAGAACACAAAGAAGTTTCTCAGAAATCTTCTTTCTCTTTGTTATCGGAGGATATTTCCTTTGGCCCTACGGTCTTCAAAGGGATCCGAAATGTCTGTTGTCAGATTCCACAGAAATAAGGCTAGCAAAGAGATCCACGAAATACAGATGTAACTTTGTGAGATGAATTAACAGAACACTAAGCATTTTCTCAGAAAGCTTCTTTCCAGATTTCATCTGAGGATATTTCCTTTTTCACCATAGCCCTCTATGGGCTTCCAAATATCACTTTGCCAATTCCACAAGAACTGTCTTAGCGAAAGGCTTCTTGAGGGGAAAGCTGTAACTCTGTGAGATGATTTCACAGAACACAAAGAAGTTTCTCAGAGAGCTTCTTTCTCTTTGTTATCGGAGTCCATTTCCTTTGGCCCTATAGTCTCCAAAGGGATCCGAAATATCTGTTCTCAGATTCCACAGAAATAAGGATAGCAAAGAGATCCACGAAATACAGATGTAACTCTGTGAGATGAATTAACAGAACATTAAGCAGTTTCTCAGAAAGCTTCTTTCCAGATTTCATCGGAGGATATTTCCTTTTTCACCATAGCCCTCTATGGGCTTCCAAATATCACTTTGCCAATTCCACAAGAACTGTCTTAGCGAAAGGCTTCTTGAGGGGAAAGCTGTAACTCTGTGAGATGATTTCACAGAACACAAAGAAGTTTCTCAGAAAGCTTCTTTCTCTTTGTTATCGGAGGATATTTCCTTTGGCCACGGTCTTCAAAGGGATCCGAAATATCTGTTGTCAGATTCCACAGAAATAAGGCTAGCAAAGAGATCCACGAAATACAGATGTAACTCTGTGAGATGAATTAACAGAACACTAAGCAGTTTCTCAGAAAGCTTCTTTCCAGATTTCATCTGAGGATATTTCCTTTTTCACCATAGCCCTCTATGGGCTTCCAAATACCACTTTGTCATTTCCACCAGAACTGTCTTAGCGAAAGGCTTTTTGAGGGGAAAGCTGTAACTCTGTGAGATGATTTGACAGAACACAAAGAAGTTTCTCAGAAAGCTTCTTTCTCTTTGTTATCGGAGGATATTTCCTTTGGCCCTATAGTCTTCAAAGGGATCCGAAATATCTGTTCTCAGATTCCACAGAAATAAGGCTAGCAAAGAGATCCACGAAATACAGATGTAACTCTGTGAGATGAATTAACAGAACACTAAGC
This sequence comes from Macaca mulatta, assembly GCF_049350105.2. Classification (NCBI taxonomy): domain Eukaryota; kingdom Metazoa; phylum Chordata; class Mammalia; order Primates; family Cercopithecidae; genus Macaca; species Macaca mulatta. The sequence goes on along the minus strand of NC_133426.1, from coordinate 66,752,481 downwards.
AGTTTCTCAGAAAGCTTCTTTCCAGATTTCATCTGAGGATATTTCCTTTTTCACCATAGCCCTCTATGGGCTTCCAAATATCACTTTGCCAATTCCACAAGAACTGTCTTAGCGAAAGGCTTCTTGAGGGGAAAGCTGTAACTCTCTGACATGATTTCACAGAACACAAAGAAGTTTCTCAGAAAGCTTCTTTCTCTTTGTTATCGGAGGATATTTCCTTTGGCCCTACGGTCTTCAAAGGGATCCGAAATATCTGTTGTCAGATTCCACAGAAATAAGGCTAGCAAAGAGATCCACGAAATACAGATGTAACTCTGTGAGATGAATTAACAGAACACCAAGCAGTTTCTCAGAAAGCTTCTTTCCAGATTTCATCTGAGGATATTTCCTTTTTCACCATAGCCCTCTATGGGCTTCCAAATATCACTTTGCCAATTCCACAAGAACTGTCTTAGCGAAAGGCTTCTTGAGGAGAAAGCTGTAACTCTGTGAGTTGATTTCACAGAACACAAAGAAGTTTCTCAGAAAGCTGCTTTCTCTTTGTTATCGGAGGATATTTCCTTTGGCCCTATTGTCTTCAAAGGGATCTGAAATATCTGTTCTCAGATTCCACAGAAATAAGGCTAGCAAAGAGATCCACGAAATACAGATGTAACTCTGTGAGACGAATTAACAGAACACTAAGCAGTTTCTCAGAAAGCTTCTTTCCAGATTTCATCTGAGGATATTTCCTTTTTCACCACAGCCCTCTATGAGCTTCCAAATATCACTTTGCCAATTCCACAAGAACTGTCTTAGCGAAAGGCTTCTTGAGGGGAAAGTTGTAACTCTGTGACATGATTTCAAAGAACACAAAGAAGTTTCTCAGAAAGCTTCTTTCTCTTTGTTATCGGAGGATATTTACTTTGGCCCTATGGTCTTCAAAGGGATCCGAAATATCTGTTGTCAGATTCCACAGAAATAAGGCTAGCAAAGAGATCCACGAAATGCAGATGTAACTCTGTGAGATGAATTAACAGAACACTAAGCAGTTTCTCAGAAAGCTTCTTTCCAGATTTCATCTGAGGATATTTCCTTTTTCACCATAGCCCTATATGAGCTTCCAAATATCACTTTGCCAATTCCACAAGAACTGTCTTAGCGAAAGGCTTCTTGAGGGGAAAGCTGTAACTCTGTGAGATGATTTCACAGAACACAAAGAAGTTTCTCAGAAAGTTTCTTTCTCTTTGTTATCGGAGGATATTTCCTTTGGCCCTACAGTCTCCAAGGGGATCCGAAATATCTGTTCTCAAATTCCAAAGAAATAAGGCTAGCAAAGGAATCCACGAAATACAGATGTAACTCTGTAAGATGAATTAACAGAACACTAAGCAGCTTCTCAGAATGCTTCTTTCCAGATTTCATCTGAGGATATTTCCTTTTTCACCATAGCCCTCTATGGTCTTCCAAATATCACTTTGCCAATTCCACAAGAACTGTCTTAGCGAAAGGCTTCTTGAGGGGAATGCTGTACCTCTGTGAGATGATTTCACAGAACACAAAGAAGTTTCTCAGAAATCTTCTTTCTCTTTGTTATCGGAGGATATTTCCTTTGGCCCTACGGTCTTCAAAGGGATCCGAAATATCTGTTGTCAGATTCCACAGAAATAAGGCTAGCAAAGAGATCCACGAAATACAGATGTAACTCTGTGAGATGAATTAACAGAACACTAAGCAGTTTCTCAGAAAGCTTCTTTCCAGATTTCGTCTGAGGATATTTCCTTTTTCACCATAGCCCTCTATGGGCTTCCAAATATCACTTTGCCAATTCCACAAGAACTGTCTTAGCGAAAGGCTTCTTGAGGGGTAAGCTGTAACTCTGTGAGATGATTTCGCAGAACACAAAGTTTCTCAGAAAGCTTCTTTCTCTTTGTTATCGGAGGATATTTCCTTTGGCCCTATGGTCTTCAAAGGGATCTGAAATATCTGTTATCAGATTCCACACAAATAAGGCTTGCAAAGACATCCACGAAATACAGATGTAACTCTGTGAGATGAATTAACAGAACACTAAGCAGTTTCTCTGAAAGCTTCTTTCCAGATTTCATCTGAGGATATTTCCTTTTTCACCATAGCCCTCTATGGGCTTCCAAATATCACTTTGCCAATTCCACAAGAACTGTCTTATCGAAAGGCTTTTTGAGGGGAAAGCTGGAACTCTGTGAGATGATTTCGCAGAACACAAAGAAGTTTCTCAGAAAGCTTATTTCTCTTTGTTATCGGAGGATATTTCCTTTGGCCCTATGGTCTTCAAAGAGATGTGAAATATCTGTTCTCAGATTCCACACAAATAAGGCTAGCAAAGACATCCACGAAATACAGATGTAACTCTGTGAGATGAATTAACAGAACACGAAGCAGTTTCTCAGAAAGCTTATTTCCAGATTTCATCTGAGGATATTTCCTTTTTCACCATAGCCCTCTATGGGCTTCCAAATATCACTTTGCCAATTCCACAAGAACTGTCTTAGCGAAAGGCTTCTTGAGGGGAAAGCTGTAACTCTGTGAGATGATTTCACAGAACACAAAGACGTTTCTCAGAAAGCTTCTTTCTCTTTTTTATCGGAGGATATTTCCTTTGGCCCTACGGGCTTCAAAGGGATCCGAAATATCTGTTGTCAGATTCCACAGAAATAAGGCTAGCAAAGAGATCCACGAAATACAGATGAAACTCTGTGAGATGAATTAACAGAACACTAAGCAGTTTCTCAGAAAGCTTCTTTCCAGATTTCATCTGAGGATATTTCCTTTTTCACCATAGCCCTCTATGGGCTTCCAAATATCACTTTGCCAATTCCACCAGAACTGTCTTAGCGAAAGGCTTCTTGAGGGGAAAGCTGGAACTCCGTGAGATGATTTCACAGAACACAAAGAAGTTTCTCAGAAAGCTTCTTTCTCTTTGTTATCGGAGGATATTTCCTTTGGCCCTATAGTCTCCAAAAGGATCCGAAATATCTGTTCTCAGATTGCACAGAAATAAGGCTAGCAAAGAGATCCACGAAATACAGATGTAACTCTGTGAGATGAATTAACAGAACATTAAGCAGTTTCTCAGAAAGCTTCTTTCCAGATTTCATCGGAGGATATTTCCTTTTTCACCATAGCCCTCTATGGGCTTCCAAATATCACTTTGCCAATTCCACAAGAACTGTCTTAGCGAAAGGCTTCTTGAGGGGAAAGCTGTAACTCTATGAGATGATTTCAAAGAACACAAAGAAGTTTCTCAGAAAGCTTCTTTCTCTTTGTTATCGGAGGATATTTCCTTTGGCCCTATAGTCTTCAAAGGGATCCGAAATATCTGTTCTCAGATTCCACAGAAATAAGGCTAGCAAAGAGATCCACGAAATACAGATGTAACTCTGTGAGATGAATTAACAGAACACTAAGCAGTTTCTCAGAAAGCTTCTTTCCAGATTTCATCTGAGGATATTTCCTTTTTCACAACAGCCCTCTATGGGCTTCCAAATATCACTTTGCCAATTCCACAAGAACTGTCTTAGCGAAAGGCTTCTTGAGGGGAAAGCTGTAACTCTGTGAGATGATTTCACAGAACACAAAGAAGTTTCTCAGAAAGCTTCATTCTCTTTGTTATCGGAGGATATTTACTTTGGCCCCATGGTCTTCAAAGGGATCCGAAATATCTGTTCTCAGATTCCACAGAAATAAGGCTAGCAAAGAAATCCACGAAATACAGATGTAACTCTGTGAGATGAATTAACAGAACACTAAGCAGTTTCTCAGAAAGCTTCTTTCCAGATTTCATCTGAGGATATTTCCTTTTTCACCATAGCCCTATATGAGCTTCCAAATATCACTTTGCCAATTCCACAAGAACTGTCTTAGCGAAAGGCTTCTTGAGGGGAAAGCTGTAACTCTGTGAGATGATTTCACAGAACACAAAGAAGTTTCTCAGAGAGTTTCTTTCTCTTTGTTATCGGAGGATATTTCCTTTGGCCCTACAGTCTCCAAGGGGATCCGAAATATCTGTTCTCAGATTCCAAAGAAATAAGGCTAGCAAAGAAATCCATGAAATACAGATGTAACTCTGAAAGATGAATTAACAGAACACTAAGCAGCTTCTCAGAATGCTTCTTTCCAGATTTCATCTTAGGATATTTCCTTTTTCATCATAGCCCTCTATGGTCTTCCAAATATCACTTTGCCAATTCCACAAGAACTGTCTTAGCGAAAGGCTTCTTGAGGGGAATGCTGTAGCTCTGTGAGATGATTTCACAGAACACAAAGAAGTTTCTCAGAAATCTTCGTTCTCTTTGTTATCGGAGGATATTTCCTTTGGCCCTACGGTCTTCAAAGGGATCCGAAATATCTGTTGTCAGATTCCACAGAAATAAGGCTAGCAAAGAGATCCACGACATACAGATGTAACTCTGTGAGATGAATTAACAGAACACTAAGCAGTTTCTCAGAAAGCTTCTTTCCAGATTTCATCTGAGGATATTTCCTTTTTCACCATAGCCCTCTAGGGGCTTCCAAATATCACTTTGCCAATTCCACAAGAACTGTCTTAGCAAAAGGCTTCTTGAGGAGAAAGCTGTAACTATGTGAGATGATTTCACAGAACACAAAGAAGTTTCTCAGAGAGCTTCTTTCTCTTTGTTATCGGAGGACATTTCCTTTGGCCCTATAGTCTCCAAAGGGATCCGAAATATCTGTTCTCAGATTCCACAGAAATAAGGCTAGCAAAGAGATCCACGAAATACAGATGTAACTCTGTGAGATGTATTAACAGAACACTAAGCAGTTTCTCAGAAAGCTTCTTTCCAGATTTCATCTGAGGATATTTCCTTTTTCACCATAGCCCTATATGAGCTTCCAAATATCACTTTGCCAATTCCACAAGAACTGTCTTAGCGAAAGGCTTCTTGAGGGGAAAGCTGTAACTCTGTGAGATGATTTCACAGAACACAAAGAAGTTTCTCAGAAAGTTTCTTTCTCTTTGTTATCGGAGGACATTTCCTTTGGCCCTATAGTCTCCAAGGGGATCCGAAATATCTGTTCTCAGATTCCAAAGAAATAAGGCTAGCAAAGAAATCCAGGAAATACAGATGTAACTCTGTAAGATGAATTAACAGAACACTAAGCAGTTTCTCAGAAAGCTTCTTTCCAGATTTCATCTGAGGATATTTCCTTTTTCACCATAGCCCTCTATGGGCTTCCAAATATCACTTTGCCAATTACACAAGAACTGTCTCAGCAAAAGGCTTCTTGAGGAGAAAGCTGTAACTATGTGAGATGATTTCACAGAACACAAAGAAGTTTCTCAGAGAGCTTCTTTCTCTTTGTTATCGGAGGACATTTCCTTTGGCCCTATAGTCTCCAAAAGGATCCGAAATATCTGTTCTCAGATTCCACAGAAATAAGGCTAGCAAAGAGATCCACGAAATACAGATGTAACTCTGTGAGATGAATTAACAGAACACTAAGCAGTTTCTCAGAAAGCTTCTTTCCAGATTTCATCTGAGGATATTTCCTTTTCCACCATAGCCCTATATGAGCTTCCAAATATCACTTTGCCAATTCCACAAGAACTGTCTTAGCGAAAGGCTTCTTGAGGGGAAAGCTGTAACTCTGTGAGATGATTTCACAGAACACAAAGAAGTTTCTCAGAGAGCTTCTTTCTCTTTGTTATCGGAGGACATTTCCTTTGGCCCTATAGTCTCCAAAGGGATCCGAAATATCTGTTCTCAGATTCCACAGAAATAAGGCTAGCAAAGAGATCCACGAAATACAGATGTAACTCTGTGAGATGAATTAACAGAACACTAAGCAGTTTCTCAGAAAGCTTCTTTCCAGATTTCATCTGAGGATATTTCCTTTTTCACCATAGCCCTATATGAGCTTCCATATATCACTTTGCCAATTCCACAAGAACTGTCTTAGCGAAAGGCTTCTTGAGGGGAAAGCTGTAACTCTGTGAGATGATTTGACAGAACACAAAGAAGTTTCTCAGAAAGTTTCTTTCTCTTTGTTATCGGAGGATATTTCCTTTGGCCCTACAGTCTCCAAGGGGATCCGAAATATCTGTTCTCAGATTCCAAAGAAATAAGGCTAGCAAAGAAATCCAGGAAATACAGATGTAACTCTGTAAGATGAATTAACAGAACACTAAGCAGCTTCTCAGAATGCTTCTTTCCATATTTCATCTGAGGATATTTCCTTTTTCACCATAGCCCTCTATGGGATTCCAAATATCACTTTGCCAATTCCACAAGAACTGTCTTAGCGAAAGGCTTCTTGAAGGCAATGCTGTAGCTCTGTGAGACGATGTAACGGAACACAAAGAAGTTTCTCAGAAATCTTCTTTCTCTTTGTTATCGGAGGATATTTCCTTTGGCCCTACGGTCTACAAAGGGATCCGAAATATCTGTTGTCAGATTCCACAGAAATAAGGCTAGCAAAGAGATCCATGAAATACAGATGTCACTTTGTGAGATGAATTAACAGAACACTAAGCAGTTTCTCAGAAAGCTTCTTTCCAGATTTCATCTGAGGATATTTCCTTTTTCACCATAGCCCTCTATGGGCTTCCAAATATCACTTTGCCAATTCCACAAGAACTGTCTTAGCGAAAGGCTTCTTGAGGGGAATGCTGTAGCTCTGTGAGATGATTTCACAGAACACAAAGAAGTTTCTCAGAAATCTTCTTTCTCTTTGTTATCGGAGGATATTTCCTTTGGCTCTACGGTCTTCAAAGGGATCCGAAATATCTGTTGTCAGATTCCACAGAAATAAGGCTAGCAAATAGATCCACGAAATACAGATGTAACTTTGTGAGATGAATTAACAGAACACTAAGCAGTTTCTCAGAAAGCTTCTTTCCAGATTTCATCTGAGGATATTTCCTTTTTCACCATAGCCCTCTATGGGCTTCCAAATATCACTTTGCCAATTCCAAAAGAACTGTCTTAGCGAAAGGCTTCTTGAGGGGAAAGTTGTAACTCTGTGAGATGATTTCACAGAACACAAAGAAGTTTCTCAGAAAGCTTCTTTCTCTTTGTTATCGGAGGATATTTACTTTGGCCCTATAGTCTCCAAAGGGATCCGAAATATCTGTTCTCAGATTCCACAGAAATAAGGCTAGCAAAGATATCCACGACATACAGATGTAACTCTGTGAGATGAATTAACAGAACACTAAGCAGTTTCTCAGAAAGCTTCTTTCCAGATTTCATCTGAGGATATTTCCTTTTTCACCATAGCCCTCTATGGGCTTCCAAATATCACTTTGCCAATTCCACAAGAACTGTCTTAGCAAAAGGCTTCTTGAGGAGAAAGCTGTAACTATGTGAGATGATTTCACAGAACACAAAGAAGTTTCTCAGAGAGCTTCTTTCTCTTTGTTATCGGAGGACATTTCCTTTGGCCCTATAGTCTCCAAAGGGATCCGAAATATCTGTTCTCAGATTCCACAGAAATAAGGCTAGCAAAGAGATCCACGAAATACAGATGTAACTCTGTGAGATGAATTAACAGAACACTAAGCAGTTTCTCAGAAAGCTTCTTTCCAGATTTCATCTGAGGATATTTCCTTTTTCACCATAGCCCTATATGAGCTTCCAAATATCACTTTGCCAATTCCACAAGAACTGTCTTAGCGAAAGGCTTCTTGAGGGAAAAGCTGTAACTCTGTGAGATGATTTCACAGAACACAAAGAAGTTTCTCAGAAAGTTTCTTTCTCTTTGTTATCGGAGGATATTTCCTTTGGCCCTAGGGTCTTCAAAGGGATCCGAAATATCTGTTCTCAGATTCCACAGAAATAAGGCTAGCAAAGAGATCCACGAAATACAGATATAACTTGTGAGATGAATTAACAGAACACTAAGCAGTTTCTCAGAAAGCTTCTTTCCAGATTTCATCTGAGGATATTTCCTTTTTCACCATAGCCCTCTATGGGCTTCCAAATATCACTTTGCCAATTCCACAAGAACTGTCTTAGCGAAAGGCTTCTTGAGGGGAAAGCTGTAACTCTGTGAGATGATTTCACAGAACACAAAGAACTTTCTCAGAGAGCTTCTTTCTCTTTGTTATCGGAGGACATTTCCTTTGGCCCTATAGTCTCCAAAGGGATCCGAAATATCTGTTCTCAGATTCCACAGAAATCAGGCTAGCAAAGAGATCCACGAAATACAGATGTAACTCTGTGAGATGAATTAACAGAACACTAAGCAGTTTCTCAGAAAGCTGCTTTCCAGATTTCATCTGAGGATATTTCCTTTTTCACCATAGCCCTCTATGGGCTTCCAAATATCACTTTGCCAATTCCACAAGAAGTGCCTTAGCGAAAGGCTTCTTGAGGGGAATGCTGTAACTCTGCGAGATGATTTCACAGAACACAAAGAAGTTTCTCAGAAAGCTTCTTTCTCTTTGTTATCGGAGGATATTTCCTTTGGCCCTATGGTCTTCAAAGGGATCCGAAATATCTGTTCTCAGATTCCACAGAAATAAGGCTAGCAAAGAGCTCCGCGAAATACAGATGTAACTCTGTGAGATGAATTAACGGAACACTAAGCAGTTTCTCAGAAAGCTTCTTTCCAGATTTCATCAGAGGATATTTCCTTTTTCACCATAGCCCTCTATGGGCTTCCAAATATCACTTTGCCAATTCCACAAGAACTGTCTTAGCGAAAGGCTTCTTGAGGGGAAAGCTGTAACTCTGTGAGATGATTTCACAGAACAAGAAAAAGTTTCTCAGAAAGCTTCTTTCTCTTTGTTATCGGAGGATATTTCCTTTGGCCCAACAGTCTTCAAATGGATCCGAAATATCTGTTGTCAGATTCCACAGAAATAAGGCTAGCAAAGAGATCCACGAAATACAGATGTAACTCTGTGAGATGAATTAACAGAACACTAAGCAGTTTCTCAGAAAGCTTCTTTCCAGATTTCATCTGAGGATATTTCTTTTTTCACCATAGCCCTCTATGGGCTTCCAAATATCACTTTGCCAATTCCACAAGAACTGTCTTAGCGAAAGCCTTCTTCTAGGGAAAGCTGTAACTCTGTGAGATGATTTCACAGAACACCAAGAAGTTTCTCTGAAAGATTCTTTCTCTTTTTTATCGGAGGATATTTCCTTTGGCCCTATAGTCTCCAAAGGGATCCGAAATATCTGTTCTCAGATTCCACAGAAATAAGGCTAGCAAAGAGATCCTCGAAATACAGATGTAACTCTGTGAGATGAATTAACAGACCACTAAGCAGTTTCTCAGAAAGCTTCCTTCCAGATTTCATCTGAGGATATTTCCTTTTTCACCATAGCCCTCTATGGGCTTCCAAATATCACTTTGCCAATTCCACAAGAATTGTGTTAGTGAAAGGCTTCTTGAGGGGAAAGCTGTAACTCTGTGAGATAATTTCACAGAACACAAAGAAGTTTCTCAGAAAGCTTCTTTCTCTTTGTTATCGGAGGATATTTCCTTTGGCCCTAGGGTCTTCAAAGGGATCCGAAATATCTGTTCTCAGATTCCACAGAAATAAGGCTAGCAAAGAGATCCACGAAATACAGATATAACTCTGTGAGATGAATTAACAGAGCACTAAGCAGTTTCTCAGAAAGCTTCTTTCCAGATTTCATCTGAGGATATTTCCTTTTTCACCATCGCCCTCTATGGGCTTCCAAATATCACTTTCCCAATTCCACAAGAACTGTCTTAGCGAAAGGCTTCTTGAGGGGAAAGCTGTAACTCTGTGAGATAATTTCACAGAACACAAAGAAGTTTCTCAGAAAGCTTCTTTCTCTTTGTTATCGGAGGATATTTCCTTTGGCCCTAGGGTCTTCAAAGGGATCCGAAATATCTGTTCTCAGATTCCACAGAAATAAGGCTAGCAAAGAGATCCACGAAATACAGATATAACTCTGTGAGATGAATTAACAGAGCACTAAGCAGTTTCTCAGAAAGCTTCTTTCCAGATTTCATCTGAGGATATTTCCTTTTTCACCATCGCCCTCTATGGGCTTCCAAATATCACTTTCCCAATTCCACAAGAACTGTCTTAGCGAAAGGCTTCTTGAGGGGAAAGCTGTAACTCTGTGAGATGATTTCACAGAACACAAAAAACTTTCTCAGAGAGCTTCTTTCTCTTTGTTATCGGAGGACATTTCCTTTGGCCCTATAGTCTCCAAAGGGATCCGAAATATCTGTTCTCAGATTCCACAGAAATCAGGCTAGCAAAGAGATCCACGAAATACAGGTGTAACTCTGTGAGATGAATTAACAGAACACTAAGCAGTTTCTCAGAAATCTTCTTTCCAGATTTCATCTGAGGATATTTCCTTTTTCACCATAGCCCTCTATGGGCTTCCAAATATCACTTTGCCAATTCCACAAGAAGTGCCTTAGCGAAAGGCTTCTTGAGGGGAATGCTGTAACTCTGCGAGATGATTTCACAGAACACAAAGAAGTTTCTCAGAAAGCTTCTTTCTCTTTGTTATCGGAGGATATTTCCTTTGGCCCTATGGTCTTCAAAGGGATCCGAAATATCTGTTCTCAGATTCCACAGAAATAAGGCTAGCAAAGAGCTCCGCGAAATACAGATGTAACTCTGTGAGATGAATTAACGGAACACTAAGCAGTTTCTCAGAAAGCTTCTTTCCAGATTTCATCAGAGGATATTTCCTTTTTCACCATAGCCCTCTATGGGCTTCCAAATATCACTTTGCCAATTCCACAAGAATTGTGTTAGTGAAAGGCTTCTTGAGGGGAAAGCTGTAACTCTGTGAGATGATTTCACAGAACACAAAGAAGTTTCTCAGAAAGCTTCTTTCTCTTTGTTATTGGAGGATATTTCCTTTGGCCCTATGGTCTTCAAAGGGATCCGAAATATCTGTTCTCAGATTCCACAGAAATAAGGCTAGCAAAGAGATCCACGAAATACACATGTAACTCTGTGAGATGAATTAACAGAACACTAAGCAGTTTCTCAGAAAGCTTCTTTCCAGATTTCATCTGAGGATATTTCCTTTTTCACCATAGCCCTCTATGGGCTTCCAAATATCACTTTGCCAATTCCACAAGAACTGTCTTAGAGAAAGGCTTTTTGAGGGGTAAGCTGTAACTCTGTGAGATGATTTCACAGAACACAAAGAAGTTTCTCAGAAAGCTTCTTTCTCTTTGTTATCAGAGGATATTTGCTTTGGCCCTATGGTCTTCAAAGGGATCCGAAATATCTGTTCTCAGATTCCATAGAAATAAGGCTAGCAAAGAGATCGACGAAATACAGATGTAACTCTGTGAGACGAATTAACAGAACACTAAGCAGTTTGTCAGTAAGCTTCTTTCCAGATTTCATCTGAGGATATTTCCTTTTTCACCATAGCCCTCTATGGGCTTCCAAATATCACTTTGCCAATTCCACAAGAACTGTCTTAGCGAAAGGCTTCTTGAGGGGTAAGCTGTAACTCTGTGAGATGATTTCGCAGAACACAAAGAAGTTTCTCAGAAAGCTTCTTTCTCTTTGTTATCGGAGGATATTTCCTTTGGCCCTTTAGTCTTCAAAGGGATCCGAAATATCTGTTATCAGATTCCACACAAATAAGGCTAGCAAAGAGATCCACGAAATACATATGTAACTCTGTGAGATGAATTAACAGAACACTAAGCAGTTTCTCAGAAAGCTTCTTTCCAGATTTCATCTGAGGATATTTCCTTTTTCACCATAGCCCTCTATGGGCTTCCAAATATCACTTTGCCAATTCCACAAGAACTGTCTTAGCGAAAGCCTTCTTGAGGGGAAAGCTGTAACTCTGTGAGATGATTTCACAGAACACAAAGAAGTTTCTCAGAAAGCTTCTTTCTCTTTGTTAACGGAGGATATTTCCTTTCGCCCTACGGTCTTCTAAGGGATCCGAAATATCTGTTGTCAGATTCCACAGAAATAAGGCTACCAGAGAGATCCACGAAATACAGATGTAACTCTGTGAGATGAATTAACAGAACACTAAGCAGTTTCTCAGAAAGCTTCTTTCCAGATTTCATCTGAGGATATTTCTTTTTTCACCATAGCCCTCTATGGGCTTCCAAATATCACTTTGCCAATTCCACAAGAACTGTCTTAGCGAAAGGGTCCTTCTAGGGAAAGCTGGAACTCTGTGATATGATTTCACAGAACACAAAGAAGTTTCTCAGAAAGCTTCTTTCTCTTTGTTATCGGAGGATATTTCCTTTGGCCCTATGGTCTCCAAAGGGATCCGAAATATCTGTTCTCAGATTCCACAGAAATAAGGCTAGCAAAGAGATCCACGAAATACAGATGTAACCCTGTGAGATGAATTAACAGAACACTAAGCAGTTTCTCAGAAAGCTTCTTTCCAGATTTCATCTGAGGATATTTCCTTTTTCACCATAGCCCTCTATGGGCTTCCAAATATCACTTTGCCAATTCCACAAGAACTGTCTTAATGAAAGGCTTCTTGAGGGGAAAGCTGGAACTCTGTGAGATGATTTCACAGAGCACAAAGAAGTTTCTCAGAAAGCTTCTTTCTCTTTGTTATCGGAGGATATTTCCTTTGGCCCTATAGTCTTCAAAGGGATCCGAAATATCTGTTCTCAGATTCCACAGAAATAAGGCTAGCAAAGAGATACACGAAATACAGATGTAACTCTGTGAGATGAATTAACAGAACACTAAGCAGTTTCTCATAAAGCTTCTTTCCAGATTTCGTCTGAGGATATTTCCTTTTTCACCATAGCCCTCTATGGGCTTCCAAATATCACTTTGCCAATTCCACAAGAACTGTCTTAGCGAAAGGCTTTTTGAGGGGTAAGCTGTAACTCTGTGAGATAATTTCACAGAACACAAAGAAGTTTCTCAGAAAGCTTCTTTCTCTTTGTTATCGGAGGATATTTCCTTTGGCCCTATGGTCTTCAAAGGGATCCGAAATATCTGTTCTCAGATTCCACAGAAATAAGGCTAGCAAAGAGATCCACGAAATACAGATGTAACTCTGTGAGATGAATTAACAGAACACTAAGCAGTTTCTCAGAAAGCTTCTTTCCATATTTCATCTGAGGATATTTCCTTTTTCACCATAGCCCTCTATGGGCTTCCAAATATCACTTTGCCAATTCCACAAGAACCGTCTTAGCGAAATGCTTTTTGAGGGGTAAGCTGTAACTCTGTGAGTTAATTTCACAGAACACAAAGAAGTTTCTCAGAAAGCTTCTTTCTCTTTGTCATCGGAGGATATTTCCTTTGGCCCTATGGTCTTCAAAGGGACCCGAAATATCTGTTCTCAGATTCCACAGAAATAAGGCTAGCAAAGAGATCCACGAAATACAGATATAACTCTGTGAGATGAATTAACAGAACACTAAGCAGTTTCTCAGAAAGCTTCTTTCCAGATTTCATCTGAGGATATTTCCTTTTTCACCATAGCCCTCTATGGGCTTCCAAATATCACTTTGCCAATTCCACAAGAACTGTCTTAGCGAAAGGCTTCTTGAGGAGAAAGCTGTAACTCTGTGAGATGATTTCACAGAACACAAAGAAGTTTCTCAGAGAGCTTCTTTCTCTTTGTTATCGGAGGACATTTCCTTTGGCCCTATAGTCTCCAAAGGGATCCGAAATATCTGTTCTCAGATTCCACAGAAATAAGGCTAGCAAAGAGATCCGCGAAATACAGATGTAACTCTGTGAGATGAATTAACAGAACACTAAGCAGTTTCTCAGAAAGCTTCTTTCCAGATTTCATCTGAGGATATTTCCTTTTTCACCATAGCCCTCTATGGGCTTCCAAATATCACTTTGCCAATTCCACAAGAACTCTCTTAGTGAAAGGCTTCTTGAGGGCAAAGCTGTAACTCTGTGAGATGATTTCACAGAACACAAAGAAGTTTCTCAGAAAGCTTCTTTCTCTTTGTTATCGGAGGACATTTCCTTTGGCCCTATAGTCTCCAAAGGGATCCGAAATATCTGTTCTCAGATTCCACAGAAATAAGGCTAGCAAAGAGATCCAGGAAATACAGATGTAACTCTGTGAGATGAATTAACAGAACACTAAGCAGTTTCTCAGAAATCTTCTTTCCAGATTTCATCTGAGGATATTTCCTTTTTCACCATAGCCCTCTATGGGCTTCCCAATATCACTTTGCCAATTCCACAAGAAGTGCCTTAGCGAAAGGCTTCTTGAGGGGAATGCTGTAACTCTGCGAGATGATTTCACAGAACACAAAGAAGTTTCTCAGAAAGCTTCTTTCTCTTTGTTATCGGAGGATATTTCCTTTGGCCCTATGGTCTTCAAAGGGATCCGAAATATCTGTTCTCAGATTCCACAGAAATAAGGCTAGCAAAGAGCTCCGCGAAATACAGATGTAACTCTGTGAGATGAATTAACGGAACACTAAGCAGTTTCTCAGAAAGCTTCTTTCCAGATTTCATCAGAGGATATTTCCTTTTTCACCATAGCCCTCTATGGGCTTCCAAATATCACTTTGCCAATTCCACAAGAATTGTGTTAGTGAAAGGCTTCTTGAGGGGAAAGCTGTAACTCTGTGAGATGATTTCACAGAACACAAAGAAGTTTCTCAGAAAGCTTCTTTCTCTTTGTTATTGGAGGATATTTCCTTTGGCCCTATGGTCTTCAAAGGGATCCGAAATATCTGTTCTCAGATTCCACAGAAATAAGGCTAGCAAAGAGATCCACGAAATACACATGTAACTCTGTGAGATGAATTAACAGAACACTAAGCAGTTTCTCAGAAAGCTTCTTTCCAGATTTCATCTGAGGATATTTCCTTTTTCACCATAGCCCTCTATGGGCTTCCAAATATCACTTTGCCAATTCCACAAGAACTGTCTTAGCGAAAGGCTTTTTGAGGGGTAAGCTGTAACTCTGTGAGATGATTTCACAGAACACAAAGAAGTTTCTCAGAAAGCTTCTTTCTCTTTGTTATCAGAGGATATTTGCTTTGGCCCTATGGTCTTCAAAGGGATCCGAAATATCTGTTCTCAGATTCCATAGAAATAAGGCTAGCAAAGAGATCGACGAAATACAGATGTAACTCTGTGAGACGAATTAACAGAACACTAAGCAGTTTGTCAGAAAGCTTCTTTCCAGATTTCATCTGAGGATATTTCCTTTATCAACCATAGCCCTCTATGGGCTTCCAAATATCACTTTGCCAATTCCACAAGAACTGTCTTAGCGAAAGGCTTCTTGAGGGGAAAGCTGTAACTCTGTGAGATGATTTCACAGAACACAAAGAAGTTTCTCAGAAAGCTTCTTTCTCTTTGTTATCGGAGGATATTTACTTTGGCCCTATAGTCTCCAAAAGGATCCGAAATATCTGTTGTCAGATTCCACAGAAATAAGGCTAGCAAAGAGATCCACGAAATACAGATGTAACTCTGTGAGATGAATTAACAGAACACTAAGCAGTTTCTCAGAAAGCTTCTTTCCAGATTTCATCTGAGGATATTTCCTTTTTCACCATAGCCCTCTATGGGCTTCCAAATATCACTTGCCAATTCCACAAGAACTGTCTTAGCGAAAGGCTTCTTGAGGGGAAAGCTGTAACTCTGTGAGATGATTTCGCAGAACACAAAGAAGTTTCTCAGAAAGCTTCTTTCTCTTTGTTATCGGAGGATATTTCCTTTGGCCCTATGGTCTTCAAAGGGATCCGAAATATCTGTTATCAGATTCCACACAAATAAGGCTAGCAAAGAGATCCACGAAATACAGATGTAACTCTGTGAGATGAATTAACAGAACACTAAGCAGTTTCTCAGAAAGCTTCTTTCCAGATTTCATCTGAGGATATTTCCTTTTTCACCATAGCCCTCTATGGGCTTCCAAATATCACTTTGCCAATTCCACAAGAACTGTCTTAGCGAAAGCCTTCTTGAGGGGAAACCTGTAACTCTGTGAGATGATTTCACAGAACACAAAGAAGTTTCTCAGAGAGCTTCTTTCTCTTTGTTAACGGAGGATATTTCCTTTCGCCCTACGGTCTTCTAAGGGATCCGAAATATCTGTTGTCAGATTCCACAGAAATAAGGCTACCAGAGAGATCCACGAAATACAGATGTAACTCTGTGAGATGAATTAACAGAACACTAAGAAGTTTCTCAGAAAGCTTCTTTCCAGATTTCATCTGAGGATATTTCTTTTTTCACAATAGCCCTCTATGGGCTTCCAAATATCACTTTGCCAATTCCACAAGAACTGTCTTAGCGAAAGGCTTCTTCTAGGGAAAGCTGGAACTCTGTGATATGATTTCACAGAACACAAAGAAGTTTCTCAGAAAGCTTCTTTCTCTTTGTTATCGGAGGATATTTCCTTTGGCCCTATGGTCTCCAAAGGGATCCGAAATATCTGTTCTCAGATTCCACAGAAATAAGGCTAGCAAAGAGATCCACGAAATACAGATGTAACCCTGTGAGATGAATTAACAGAACACTAAGCAGTTTCTCAGAAAGCTTCTTTCCAGATTTCATCTGAGGATATTTCCTTTTTCACCATAGCCCTCTATGGGCTTCCAAATATCACTTTGCCAATTCCACAAGAACCGTCTTAGCGAAATGCTTTTTGAGGGGTAAGCTGTATCTCTGTGAGATAATTTCACAGAACACAAAGAAGTTTCTCAGAAAGCTTCTTTCTCTTTGTCATCGGAGGATATTTCCTTTGGCCCTATGGTCTTCAAAGGGACCCGAAATATCTGTTCTCAGATTCCACAGAAATAAGGCTAGCAAAGAGATCCACGAAATACAGATATAACTCTGTGAGATGAATTAACAGAACACTAAGCAGTTTCTCAGAAAGCTTCTTTCCAGATTTCATCTGAGGATATTTCCTTTTTCACCATAGCCCTCTATGGGCTTCCAAATATCACTTTGCCAATTCCACAAGAACTGTCTTAGCGAAAGGCTTCTTGAGGAGAAAGCTGTAACTCTGTGAGATGATTTCACAGAACACAAAGAAGTTTCTCAGAGAGCTTCTTTCTCTTTGTTATCGGAGGACATTTCCTTTGGCCCTATAGTCTCCAAAGGGATCCGAAATATCTGTTCTCAGATTCCACAGAAATAAGGCTAGCAAAGAGATCCGCGAAATACAGATGTAACTCTGTGAGATGAATTAACAGAACACTAAGCAGTTTCTCAGAAAGCTTCTTTCCAGATTTCATCTGAGGATATTTCCTTTTTCACCATAGCCCTCTATGGGCTTCCAAATATCACTTTGCCAATTCCACAAGAACTCTCTTAGTGAAAGGCTTCTTGAGGGCAAAGCTGTAACTCTGTGAGATGATTTCACAGAACACAAAAAACTTTCTCAGAGAGCTTCTTTCTCTTTGTTATCGGAGGACATTTCCTTTGGCCCTATAGTCTCCAAGGGATCCGAAATATCTGTTCTCAGATTCCACAGAAATCAGGCTAGCAAAGAGATCCACGAAATACAGGTGTAACTCTGTGAGATTAATTAACAGAACACTAAGCAGTTTCTCAGAAATCTTCTTTCCAGATTTCATCTGAGGATATTTCCTTTTTCACCATAGCCCTCTATGGGCTTCCAAATATCACTTTGCCAATTCCACAAGAAGTGCCTTAGCGAAAGGCTTCTTGAGGGGAATGCTGTAACTCTGCGAGATGATTTCACAGAACACAAAGAAGTTTCTCAGAAAGCTTCTTTCTCTTTGTTATCGGAGGATATTTCCTTTGGCCCTATGGTCTTCAAAGGGATCCGAAATATCTGTTCTCAGATTCCACAGAAATAAGGCTAGCAAAGAGCTCCGCGAAATACAGATGTAACTCTGTGAGATGAATTAACGGAACACTAAGCATTTTCTCAGAAAGCTTCTTTCCAGATTTCATCAGAGGATATTTCCTTTTTCACCATAGCCCTCTATGGGCTTCCAAATATCACTTTGCCAATTCCACAAGAATTGTGTTAGTGAAAGGCTTCTTGAGGGGAAAGCTGTAACTCTGTGAGATGATTTCACAGAACACAAAGAAGTTTCTCAGAAAGCTTCTTTCTCTTTGTTATTGGAGGATATTTCCTTTGGCCCTATGGTCTTCAAAGGGATCCGAAATATCTGTTCTCAGATTCCACAGAAATAAGGCTAGCAAAGAGATCCACGAAATACACATGTAACTCTGTGAGATGAATTAACAGAACACTAAGCAGTTTCTCAGAAAGCTTCTTTCCAGATTTCATCTGAGGATATTTCCTTTTTCACCATAGCCCTCTATGGGCTTCCAAATATCACTTTGCCAATTCCACAAGAACTGTCTTAGCGAAAGGCTTTTTGAGGGGTAAGCTGTAACTCTGTGAGATGATTTCACAGAACACAAAGAAGTTTCTCAGAAAGCTTCTTTCTCTTTGTTATCAGAGGATATTTGCTTTGGCCCTATGGTCTTCAAAGGGATCCGAAATATCTGTTCTCAGATTCCATAGAAATAAGGCTAGCAAAGAGATCGACGAAATACAGATGTAACTCTGTGAGACGAATTAACAGAACACTAAGCAGTTTGTCAGAAAGCTTCTTTCCAGATTTCATCTGAGGATATTTCCTTTATCAACCATAGCCCTCTATGGGCTTCCAAATATCACTTTGCCAATTCCACAAGAACTGTCTTAGCGAAAGGCTTCTTGAGGGGAAAGCTGTAACTCTGTGAGATGATTTCACAGAACACAAAGAAGTTTCTCAGAAAGCTTCTTTCTCTTTGTTATCGGAGGATATTTACATTGGCCCTATAGTCTCCAAAAGGATCCGAAATATCTGTTGTCAGATTCCACAGAAATAAGGCTAGCAAAGAGATCCACGAAATACAGATGTAACTCTGTGAGATGAATTAACAGAACACTAAGCAGTTTCTCAGAAAGCTTCTTTCCAGATTTCATCTGAGGATATTTCCTTTTTCACCATAGCCCTCTATGGGCTTCCAAATATCACTTGCCAATTCCACAAGAACTGTCTTAGCGAAAGGCTTCTTGAGGGGTAAGCTGTAACTCTGTGAGATGATTTCGCAGAACACAAAGAAGTTTCTCAGAAAGCTTCTTTCTCGTTGTTGTCGGAGGATATTTCCTTTGGCCCTATGGTCTTCAAAGGGATGTGAAATATCTGTTCTCAGATTCCACACAAATAAGGCTAGCAAAGACATCCATGAAATACAGATATAACTCTGTGAGATGAATTAACAGAACACTAAGCAGTTTCTCAGAAAGCTTCTTTCCAGATTTCATCTGAGGATATTTCCTTTTTCACCATAGCCCTCTATGGGCTTCCAAATATCACTTTGCCAATTCCACAAGAACTGTCTTAGCGAAAGGCTTCTTGAGGAGAAAGCTGTAACTCTGTGAGATGATTTCACAGAACACAAAGAAGTTTCTCAGAGAGCTTCTTTCTCTTTGTTATCGGAGGACATTTCCTTTGGCCCTATAGTCTCCAAAGGGATCCGAAATATCTGTTCTCAGATTCCACAGAAATAAGGCTAGCAAAGAGATCCGCGAAATACAGATGTAACTCTGTGAGATGAATTAACAGAACACTAAGCAGTTTCTCAGAAAGCTTCTTTCCAGATTTCATCTGAGGATATTTCCTTTTTCACCATAGCCCTCTATGGGCTTCCAAATATCACTTTGCCAATTCCACAAGAACTCTCTTAGTGAAAGGCTTCTTGAGGGCAAAGCTGTAACTCTGTGAGATGATTTCACAGAACACAAAGAAGTTTCTCAGAAAGCTTCTTTCTCTTTGTTATCGGAGGACATTTCCTTTGGCCCTATAGTCTCCAAAGGGATCCGAAATATCTGTTCTCAGATTCCACAGAAATAAGGCTAGCAAAGAGATCCAGGAAATACAGATGTAACTCTGTGAGATGAATTAACAGAACACTAAACAGTTTCTCAGAAAGCTTCTTTCCAGATTTCATCTGAGGATATTTCCTTTTTCACCATAGCCCTCTATGGGCTTCCAAATATCACGTTTCCAATTCCACAAGAACTGTCTTAGCGAAAGGCTTCTTGAGGGGAAAGCTGTAACTCTGTGAGATGATTTCACAGAACACAAAGAAGTTTCTCAGAAAGCTTCTTTCTCTTTGTTATCGGAGGATATTTCCTTTGGCCCTATAGTCTCCAAAAGGATCCGAAATATCTGTTGTCAGATTCCACAGAAATAAGGCTAGCAAAGAGATGCACGAAATACAGATGTAACTCTGTGAGATGAATTAACAGAACACTAAGCAGTTTCTCAGAAAGCTTCTTTCCAGATTTCATCTGAAGATATTTCCTTTTTCACCATAGCCCTCTATGGGCTTCCAAATATCACTTTGCCAATTCCACAAGAACTGTCTTAGCGAAAGGCTTCTTGAGGGGTAAGCTGTAACTCTGTGAGATGATTTCGCAGAACACAAAGAAGTTTCTCAGAAATCTTCTTTCTCTTTGTTATCGGAGGATATTTCCTTTGGCCCTATGGTCTTCAAAGGGATCCGAAATATCTGTTATCAGATTCCACAGAAATAAGGCTAGCAAAGAGATCCACGAAATACAGATGTAACTCTGTGAGATGAATTAACAGAACACTAAGCAGTTTCTCAGAAAGCTTCTTTCCAGATTTCATCTGAGGATATTTCCTTTTTCACCATAGCCCTCTATGGGCTTCCAAATATCACTTTGCCAATTCCACAAGAACTGTCTTAGCGAAAGCCTTCTTGAGGGGAAAGCTGTAACTCTGTGAGATGATTTCACAGAACACAAAGAAGTTTCTCAGAAAGCTTCTTTCTCTTTGTTATCGGAGGATATTTCCTTTGGCCCTATAGTCTCCAAAAGGATCCGAAATATCTGTTGTCAGATTCCACACAAATAAGGCTAGCAAAGAGATCCACGAAATACAGATGTAACTCTGTGAGGTGAATTAACAGAACACTAAGCAGTTTCTCAGAAAGCTTCTTTCCAGATTTCATCTGAGGATATTTCCTTTTTCACCATAGCCCTCTTTGGGCTTCCAAATATCACTTTGCCAATTCCACAAGAACTGTCTTAGCGAAAGGCTTCTTGAGGGGTAAGCTGTAACTCTGTGAGATGATTTCGCAGAACACAAAGAAGTTTCTCAGAAAGCTTCTTTCTCTTTGTTATCGGAGGATATTTCCTTTGGCCCTATGGTCTTCAAAGGGATCCGAAATATCTGTTATCAGATTCCACACAAATAAGGCTAGCAAAGAGATCCACTAAATACAGATGTAACTCTGTGAGATGAATTAACAGAACACTAAGCAGTTTCTCAGAAAGCTTCTTTCCAGATTTCATCTGAGGATATTTCCTTTTTCACCATAGCCCTCTATGGGCTTCCAAATATCACTTTGCCAATTCCACAAGAACTGTCTTAGCGAAAGCCTTCTTGAGGGGAAAGCTGTAACTCTGTGAGATGATTTCACAGAACACAAAGAAGTTTCTCAGAAAGCTTCTTTCTCTTTGTTATCGGAGGATATTTCCTTTCGCCCTACGGTCTTCTAAGGGATCCGAAATATCTGTTGTCAGATTCCACAGAAATAAGGCTACCAGAGAGATCCACGAAATACAGATGTAACACTGTGAGATGAATTAACAGAACACTAAGCAGTTTCTCAGAAAGCTTCTTTCCAGATTTCATCTGAGGATTTTTCTTTTTTCACCATAGCCCTCTATGGGCTTCCAAATATCACTGTGCCAATTCCACAAGAACTGTCTTAGCGAAAGCCTTCTTGAGGGGAAAGCTGTAACTCTGTGAGATGATTTCACAGAACACAAAGAAGTTTCTCAGAAACCTTCTTTCTCTTTGTTATCGGAGGACATTTCCTTTGGCCCTATAGTCTCCAAAGGGATCCGAAATATCTGTTCTCAGATTCCACAGAAATAAGGCTAGCAAAGAGATCCAGGAAATACAGATGTAACTCTGTGAGATGAATTAACAGAACACTAAGCAGTTTCTCAGAAAGCTTCTTTCCAGATTTCATCTGAGGATATTTCCTTTTTCACCATAGCCCTCTATGGGCTTCCAAATATCACTTTTCCAATTCCACAAGAACTGTCTTAGCGAAAGGCTTCTTGAGGGGAAAGCTGTAACTCTGTGAGATGATTTCACAGAACACAAAGAAGTTTCTCAGAAAGCTTCTTTCTCTTTGTTATCGGAGGATATTTCCTTTGGCCCTATAGTCTCCAAAAGGATCCGAAATATCTGTTGTAAGATTCCACAGAAATAAGGCTAGCAAAGAGATCCACGAAATACAGATGTAACTCTGTGAGATGAATTAACAGAACACTAAGCAGTTTCTCAGAAAGCTTCTTTCCAGATTTCATCTGAGGATATTTCCTTTTTCACCATAGCCCTCTATGGGCTTCCAAATATCACTTTGCCAATTCCACAAGAACTGTCTTAGCGAAAGGCTTCTTGAGGGGTAAGCTGTAACTCTGTGAGATGATTTCGCAGAACACAAAGAAGTTTCTCAGAAATCTTCTTTCTCTTTGTTATCGGAGGATATTTCCTTTGGCCCTATGGTCTTCAAAGGGATCCGAAATATCTGTTATCAGATTCCACACAAATAAGGCTAGCAAAGAGATCCACGAAATACAGATGTAACTCTGTGAGATGAATTAACAGAACACTAAGCAGTTTCTCAGAAAGCTTCTTTCCAGATTTCATCTGAGGATATTTCCTTTTTCACCATAGCCCTCTATGGGCTTCCAAATATCACTTTGCCAATTCCACAAGAACTGTCTTATCGAAAGGCTTCTTGAGGGGAAAGCTGTAACTCTGTGAGATGATTTCACAGAACACAAAGAAGTTTCTCAGAAAGCTTCTTTCTCTTTGTTATCGGAGGATATTTCCTTTGGCCCTATAGTCTCCAAAAGGATCCGAAATATCTGTTGTCAGATTCCACACAAATAAGGCTAGCAAAGAGATCCACGAAATACAGATGTAACTCTGTGAGGTGAATTAACAGAACACTAAGCAGTTTCTCAGAAAGCTTCTTTCCAGATTTCATCTGAGGATATTTCCATTTTCACCATAGCCCTCTTTGGGCTTCCAAATATCACTTTGCCAATTCCACAAGAACTGTCTTAGCGAAAGGCTTCTTGAGGGGTAAGCTGTAACTCTGTGAGATGATTTCGCAGAACACAGAGAAGTTTCTCAGAAAGCTTCTTTCTCTTTGTTATCGGAGGATATTTCCTTTGGCCCTATGGTCTTCAAAGGGATACGAAATATCTGTTATCAGATTCCACACAAATAAGGCTAGCAAAGAGATCCACTAAATACAGATGTAACTCTGTGAGATGAGTTCACAGAACACTAAGCAGTTTCTCAGAAAGCTTCTTTCCAGATTTCATCTGAGGATATTTCCTTTTTCACCATAGCCCTCTATGGGCTTCCAAATATCACTTTGCCAATTCCACAAGAACTGTCTTAGCGAAAGCCTTCTTGAGGGGAAAGCTGTAACTCTGTGAGATGATTTCACAGAACACAAAGAAGTTTCTCAGAAAGCTTCTTTCTCTTTGTTATCGGAGGATATTTCCTTTCGCCCTACGGTCTTCTAAGGGATCCGAAATATCTGTTGTCAGATTCCACAGAAATAAGGCTACCAGAGAGATCCACGAAATACAGATGTAACTCTGTGAGATGAATTAACAGAACACTAAGCAGTTTCTCAGAAAGCTTCTTTCCAGATTTCATCTGAGGATTTTTCTTTTTTCACCGTAGCCCTCTATGGGCTTCCAAATATCACTTTGCCAATTCCACAAGAACTGTCTTAGCGAAAGCCTTCTTGAGGGGAAAGCTGTAACTCTGTGAGATGATTTCACAGAACACAAAGAAGTTTCTCAGAAAGCTTCTTTCTCTTTGTTATCGGAGGATATTTCCTTTCGCCCTACGGTCTTCTAAGGGATCCGAAATATCTGTTGTCACATTCCACAGAAATAAGGCTACCAGAGAGATCCACGAAGTACAGATGTAACTCTGTGAGATGAATTAACAGAACACTAAGCAGTTTCTCAGAAAGCTTCTTTCCAGATTTCATCTGAGGATATTTCCTTTTTCACCATAGCCCTCTATGGGCTTCCAAATATCACTTTGCCAATTCCACAAGAACTGTCTTAGCGAAAGCCTTCTTGAGGGGAAAGCTGTAACTCTGTGAGATGATTTCACAGAACACAAAGAAGTTTCTCAGAAAGCTTCTTTCTCTTTGTTATCGGAGGATATTTCCTTTCGCCCTACGGTCTTCTAAGGGATCCGAAATATCTGTTGTCACATTCCACAGAAATAAGGCTACCAGAGAGATCCACGAAATACAGATGTAACTCTGCGAGATGAATTAACAGAACACTAAGCGGTTTCTCAGAAAGCTGCTTTCCAGATTTCGTCTTTGGATTTTTCCTTTTTCACCATAGCCCTCTATGGGCTTCCAAATATCACTTTGCCAATTCCACAAGAACTGTCTTAGCGAAAGGCTGCTTGAGGGGAAAGCTGTAACTCTGTGAGATGATTTCACAGAACACAAAGAAGTTTCTCAGAACGCTTCTTTCTCTTTGTTATCCGAGGATATTTCCTTTGGCCCAATAGTCTTCAAAGAGATCCGAAATATCTGTTCTCAGATTCCACAGAAATAAGGCTAGCAAAGAGATCCACGAAATACAGATGTAACACTGTGAGAGGAATTAACATAACACTAAGCAGTTTCTCAGAAAGCTTCTTTCCAGATTTCATCTGAGGATATTTCTTTTTTCACCATAGCCCTCTATGGGCTTCCAAATATCACTTTGCCAATTCCACAAGAACTGTCTTAGCGAAAGGCTTCTTGAGGGGAAAGCTGGAACTCTGTGAGATGATTTCACAGAACACAAAGAAGTTTCTCAGAAAGCTTCTTTCTCTTTGTTATCGGAGGATATTTCCTTTGGCCCTATAGTCTCCAAAGGGATCCGAAATATCTGTTCTCAGATTCCACAGAAATAAGGCTAGCAAAGAGATCCACGAAATACAGATGTAACTCTGTGAGATGAATTAACAGAACACTAAGCAGTTTCTCAGAAAGCTGCTTTCCAGATTTCATGTGAGGATATTTCCTTTTTCACCATAGCCCTCTATGGGCTTCCAAATATCACTTTGCCAATTCCACAAGAACTGTCTTAGCAAAAGGCTTCTTGAGGCGAAAGCTGTAACTCTGTGAGATGATTTCACAGAACACAAAGAAGTTTCTCAGAAAGCTTCTTTCTCTTTGTTATCGGAGAATATTTCCTTTGGCCCTATGGTCTTCAAAGGGATCCGAAATATCTGTTCTCAGATTCCACAGAAACAAGGCTAGCAAAGAGATCGACGAAATACAGATGTAACTCTGTGAGATGAATTAACAGAACACTAAGCAGTTTCTCAGAAAGCTTCTTTCCAGATTTCATCTGAGGATATTTCCTTTTTCACCATAGCCCTCTATGGGCTTCCAAATATCACTTTGCCAATTCCACAAGAACTGTCTTAGCGAAAGGCTTCTTGAGGGGGAAGCTGTAACTCTGTGAGATGATTTCACAGAACACAAAGAAGTTTCTCAGAATGCTTCTTTCTCTTTGTTATCGGAGGATATTTCCTTTGGCCCTATAGTCTTCAAAGGGATCCGAAATATCTGTTCTCAGATTCCACAGAAATAAGGGTAGCAAAGAGATCCACGAAATAGAGATGTAACTCTGTAAGGTGAGTTAACAGAACACTAAGCAGTTTCTCAGAAAGCTTTCTTCCAGATTTCATCTGAGGATATTTCCTTTTTCACCGTAGCCCTCTATGGGCTTCCAAATATCACTTTGCCAATTCCACAAGAACTGTCTTAGCGAAAGGCTTCTTGAAGGGAATTTTGTAACTCTGTGAGATGATTTCACAGAACACAAAGAAGTTTCTCAGTAAGCTTCTTTCTCTTTGTTATCGGAGGATATTTCCTTTGGCCCTATGGTCTTCAAAGGGATCCGAAATATCTGTTCTCAGATTCCACAGAAATAAGGCCAGCAAAGAGATCCACGAAATACAGATGTAACTCTGTGAGATGAATTAACAAAACACAAAGCAGTTTCTCAGAAAGCTGCTTTCCAGATTTCATCTGAGGATATTTAATTTTTAACCATAGCCCTCTATGGGCTTCCAAATATCACTTTGCCAATTCCACAAGAACTGTCTAAGCGAAAGGCTTCTTAAGGGGAAAGCTGTAACTCTGTGAGATGATTTCACAGAACACAAAGAAGTTTCTCAGAAACCTTCTTTCTCTTTGTTATCGGAGGATATTTCCTTTGGCCCTATGGTCTTCAAAGGGATCCGAAATATCTGTTCTCAGATTCCACAGAAATAAGGCTAGCAAAGGGATCCACGAAATACAGATGTAACTCTGTGAGATGAATTAACAGAACACTAAGCAGTTTCTCAGAAAGCTTCTTTCCAGATTTCATCTGAGGATATTTCCTTTTTCACCGTAGCCCTCTAAGGGCTTCCAAATATCACTTTGCCAATTCCACAAGAACTGTCTTAGCGAACGGCTTCTTGAGGGGAAAGCTGTAACTCTGTGAGATGATTTCACAGAACACAAAGAAGTTTCTAAGAAAGCTTCTTTCTCTTTGTTATCGGAGGATATTTCCTTTGGCCCTATGGTCTCCAAAGTGATCCGAAAAATCTGTTCTCAGATTCCACAGAAATAAGGCTAGCAAAGAGATCCACGAAATACAGATGTAACTCTGTGAGATGAATTAACAGAACACTAAGCAGTTTCTCAGAAAGCTTCTTTCCAGATTTCATCTGAGGATATTTCCTTTTTCACCATAGCCCTCTATGAGCTTCCAAATATCACTTTGCAAATTCCACAAGAACTGTCTTAGCGAAAGGCTTCTTCAGGGGAAAGCTGTAACTCTGTGAGATGATTTCACAGAACACAAAGAAGTTTCTCAGAAAGCTTCTTTCTCTTTGTTATCGAAGGATATTTCCTTTGGCCCTATAGTCTTCAAAGGGATCCGAAATATCTGTTCTCAGATTCCACAGCAATAAGGCTAGCAAAGAGATCCACGAAATGCAAATGTAACTCTGTGAGGTGTATTAACAGAACACTAAGCAGTGTCTCAGAAAGCTTCTTTCCAGATTTCATCTGAGGATATTTCCTTTTTCACCATATCCCTCTATGGGCTTCCAAATATCACTTTGCCAATTCCACAAGAAATGTCTTAGCGAAAGGCTTCTTGAGGGGAAAGCTGTAACTCTGTGAGATGATTTCACAGAACACAAAGAAGTTTCTCAGAAAGCTTCTTTCTCTTTGTTATCGGAGGATATTTCCTTTTTCCATATGGTCTTCAAAGGGATCCGAAATATCTGTTCTCAGATTCCACAGAAATAAGGCTAGCAAAGAGATCGACGAAATACAGATGTAACTCTGTGAGATGAATTAACAGAACGCTAAGCAGTTTCTCAGAAAGCTTCTTTCCAGATTTCATCTGAGGATATTTCCTTTTTCACCATAGCCCTCTATGGGCTTCCAAATATCACTTTGCCAATTCCACAAGAACTGTCTTAGCGAAAGGCTTCTGGAGGGGAAAGCTGTAACTCTGTGAGATGATTTCACAGAACACAAAGAAGTTTCTCAGAATGCTTCTTTCTCTTTGTTATCGGAGGATATTTCCTTTGGCCCTATAGTCTTCAAAGGGATCCGAAATATCTGTTCTGAGATTCCACAGAAATAAGGCTAGCAAAGAGATCCACGAAATAGAGATGTAACTGTGTGAGATGAGTTAACAGAACACTAAGCAGTTTCTCAGAAAGCTTCTTTCCAGATTTCATCTGAGGATATTTCCTTTTTCACCATAGCCCTCTATGGGCTTCCAAATATCACTTTGCCAATTCCACAAGAACTGTCTTAGCGAAAGGCTTCTTGAGGGGAATTTTGTAACTCTGAGAGATGATTTCACAGAACACAAATAAGTTTCTCAGTAAGCTTCTTTCTCTTTGTTATCGGAGGATATTTCCTTTGGCCCTATGGTCTTCAAAGGGATCCGAAATATCTGTTCTCAGATTCCACAGAAATAAGGCTAGCAAAGAGATCCACGAAATACAGATGTAACTCTGTGAGATGAATTAACAAAACACAAAGCAGTTTCTCAGAAAGCTGCTTTCCAGATTTCATCTGAGGATATTTAATTTTTAACCATAGCCCTCTATGGGCTTCCAAATATCACTTTGCCAATTCCACAAGAACTGTCTTAGCGAAATGCTTCTTAAGGGGAAAGCTGTAGCTCTGTGAGATGATTTCACAGAACACAAAGAAGTTTCTCAGAAAGCTTCTTTCTCTTTGTTATCGGAGGATATTTCCTTTGGCCCTATGGTCTTCAAAGGGATCCGAAATATCTGTTCTCAGATTCCACAGAAATAAGGCTAGCAAAGGGATCCACGAAATACAGATGTAACTCTGTGAGATGAATTAACAGAACACTAAGCATTTTCTCAGAAAGCTTCTTTCCAGATTTCATCTGAGGATATTTCCTTTTTCACCGTAGCCCTCTATGGGCTTCCAAATATCACTTTGCCAATTCCACAAGAACTGTCTTAGCGAACGGCTTCTTGAGGGGAAAGCTGTAACTCTGTGAGATGATTTCACAGAACACAAAGAAGTTTCTAAGAAAGCTTCTTTCTCTTTGTTATCGGAGGATATTTCCTTTGGCCCTATAGTCTTCAAAGAGATCCGAAATATCTGTTCTCAGATTCCACAGAAATAAGGCTAGCAAAGAGATCCGCGAAATAAAGACGTAACTCTGTGAGATGAATTAACAGAACACTAAGCAGTTTCTCAGAAAGCTTCTTTCCAGATTTCATGTGAGGATATTTCTTTTTTCACCATAGCCCTCTATGGGCTTCCAAATATCACTTTGCCAATTCCACAAGAACTGTCTTAGCGAAAGGCTTCTTGAGGGGAAAGCTGTAACTCTGTGAGATGATTTCGCAGAACACAAAGAAGTTTCTCAGAAAGCTTCTTTCTCTTTGTTATCGGAGGATATTTCCTTTGTCCCTATAGTCTCCAAAGGGATCCGAAATATCTGTTCTCAGATTCCACAGAAATAAGTCTAGCAAAGAGATCCACGAAATACAGATGTAACTCTGTGAGATGAATTAACAGAACACTAAGCAGTTTCTCAGAAAGCTTCTTTCCAGATTTCATCTGAGGATATTTCCTTTTTCACCATAGCCCTCTAGGTACTTCCAAATATCACTTTGCAAATTCCACAAGAACTGTCTTAGCGAAAGGCTTCTTGAGGGGAAAGCTGTAACTCTGTGAGATGATTTCACAGAACACAAAGAAGTTTCTCAGAAAGCTTCTTTCTCTTTGTTATCGAAGGATATTTCCTTTGGCCCTATAGTCTTCAAAGGGATCCGAAATATCTGTTCTCAGATTCCACAGCAATAAGGCTAGCAAAGAGATCCACGAAATGCAAATGTAACTCTGTGAGGTGAATTAACAGAACACTAAGCAGTGTCTCAGAAAGCTTCTTTCCAGATTTCATCTGAGGATATTTCCTTTTTCACCATATCCCTCTATGGGCTTCCAAATATCACTTTGCCAATTCCACAAGAACTGTCTTAGCGAAAGGCTTCTTGAGGGGAAAGCTGTAACTCTGTGAGATGATTTCACAGAACACAAAGAAGTTTCTCAGAAAGCTTCTTTCTCTTTGTTATCGGAGGATATTTCCTTTGGCCCTATAGTCTCCAAAGGGATCCGAAATATCTGTTCTCAGATTCCACAGAAAAAAGGCTAGCAAAGAGATCCACGAAATACAGATGTAACTCTGTGAGATGAATTAACAGAACACTAAGCAGTTTCTCAGAAAGCTTCTTTCCAAATTTTATCTTTGGATACTTCCTTTTTCACCGTAGCCCTCTATGGGCTTCCATATATCACTTTGCCAATTCCACAAGAACTGTCTTAGCGAAAGGCTTCTTGAGGGGAAAGCTGTAACTCTGTGAGATGATTTCACAGAACACAAAGAAGTTTCTCAGAATGCTTCTTTCTCTTTTTTATCGGAGGATATTTCCTTTGGCCCTATAGTCTTCAAAGGGATCCGAAATATCTGTTCTCAGATTCCACAGAAATAAGGGTAGCAAAGAGATCCACGAAATAGAGATGTAACTCTGTGAGATGATTTAACAGAACACTAAGCAGTTTCTCAGAAAGCTTCTTTCCAGATTTCATCTGAGGATATTTCCTTTTTCACCACAGCCCTCTATGGGCTTCCAAATATCACTTTGCCAATTCCACAAGAACTGTCTTAGCGAAAGGCTTCTTGAGGGGAAAGCTGTAACTCTCCGAGATGATTTCACAGAACACAAAGAAGTTTCTCAGAATGCTTCTTTCTCTTTGTTATCGGAGGATATTTCCTTTGGCCCTATGGTCTTCAAAGGGATCCGAAATATCTGTTCTCAGATTCCACAGAAATAAATTAGCAAAGAGATCCCCGATATACAGATGTAACTCTGTGAGATGAATTAACAGAACACAAAGCAGTTTCTCAGAAAGCTGCTTTCTAGATTTCATCTGAGGATATTTAATTTTTAACCATAGCCCTCTATGGGCTTCCAAATATCACTTTGCCAATTCCACAAGAACAGTCTTAGCGAAAGGCTTCTTGAGGGGAAAGCTGTAGCTCTGTGAGATGATTTCACAGAACAAAAAGAAGTTTCTCAGAAAGCTTCTTTCTCTTTGTTATCGGAGGATATTTCCTTTGGCCCTATGGTCTTCAAAAGGATCCGAAATATCTGTTCTCAGATTCCACAGAAATAAGGCTAGCAAAGAGATCCACGAAATACAGATGTAACTCTGTGAGATGAGTTAACAAAACACAAAGCACTTTCTCAGAAAGCTGCTTTCCAGATTTCATCTGAGGATATTGAATTTTTAACCATAGCCCTCTATGGGCTTCCAAATATCACTTTGCCAATTCCACAAGAACTGTCTTAGCGAAAGGCTTCTTAAGGGGAAAGCTGTAACTCTGTGAGATGATTTCACAGAACACAAAGAAGTTTCTAAGAAAGCTTCTTTCTCTTTGTTATCGGAGAATATTTCCTTTGGCCCTATGGTCTCCAAAGGGATCCGAAAAATCTGTTCTCAGATTCCACAGAAATAAGGCTAGCAAAGAGATCCACGAAATACAGATGTAACTCTGTGAGATGAATTAACAGAACACTAAGCAGTTTCTCAGAAAGCTTCTTTCCAGATTTCATCTGAGGATATTTCCTTTTTCACCATAGACCTCTATGGGCTTCCAAATATCACTTTGCCAATTCCACAAGAACTGTCTTAGCGAAAGGCTTCTTGAGGGGGAAGCTGTAACTCTGTGAGATGATTTCACAGAACACAAAGAAGTTTCTCAGAATGCTTCTTTCTCTTTGTTATCGGAGGATATTTCCTTTGGCCCTATAGTCTTCAAAGGGATCCGAAATATCTGTTCTCAGATTCCACAGAAATAAGGGTAGCAAAGAGATCCACGAAATAGAGATGTAACTCTGTAAGGTGAGTTAACAGAACACTAAACAGTTTCTCAGAAAGCTTTCTTCCAGATTTCATCTGAGGATATTTCCTTTTTCAGCATAGCCCTCTATGGGCTTCCAAATATCACTTT
Source organism: Macaca mulatta (assembly GCF_049350105.2). NCBI lineage: Eukaryota > Metazoa > Chordata > Mammalia > Primates > Cercopithecidae > Macaca > Macaca mulatta. The sequence continues at coordinate 66,720,844 of NC_133426.1, read as the reverse complement.
GCCAATTCCACAAGAACTGTCTTAGCGAAAGGCTTCTTGAAGGGAATTTTGTAACTCTGTGAGATGATTTCACAGAACACAAAGAAGTTTCTCAGTAAGGTTCTTTCTCTTTGTTATCGGAGGATATTTCCTTTGGCCCTATGGTCTTCAAAGGGATCCGAAATATCTGTTCTCAGATTCCACAGAAATAAGGCTAGCAAAGAGATCCACGAAATACAGATGTAACTCTGTGAGATGAATTAACAAAACACAAAGCAGTTTCTCAGAAAGCCGCTTTCCAGATTTCATCTGAGGATATTGAATTTTTAACCATAGCCCTCTATGGGCTTCCAAATATCACTTTGCCAATTCCACAAGAACTGTCTTAGCGAAAGGCTTCTTAAGGGGAAAGCTGTAACTCTGTGAGATGATTTCACAGAACACAAAGAAGTTTCTCAGAAAGCTTCTTTCTCTTTGTTATCGGAGGATATTTCCTTTGGCCCTATGGTCTTCAAAGGGATCCGAAATATCTTTTCTCAGATTCCACAGAAATAAGGCTAGCAAAGGGATCCACGAAATACAGTTGTAACTCTGTGAGATGAATTGACAGAACACTAAGCAGTTTCTCAGAAAGCTTCTTTCCAGATTTCATCTGAGGATATTTCCTTTTTCACCGTAGCCCTCTATGGGCTTCCAAATATCACTTTGCCAATTCCACAAGAACTGTCTTAGCGAACGGCTTCTTGAGGGGAAAGCTGTAACTCTGTGAGATGATTTCACAGAACACAAAGAAGTTTCTAAGAAAGCTTCTTTCTCTTTGTTATCGGAGGATATTTCCTTTGGCCCTATGGTCTCCAAAGTGATCCGAAAAATCTGTTCTCAGATTCCACAGAAATAAGGCTAGCAAAGAGATCCACGAAATACAGATGTAACTCTGTGAGATGAATTAACAGAACACTAAGCAGTTTCTCAGAAAGCTTCTTTCCAGATTTCATCTGAGGATATTTCCTTTTTCACCATATCCCTCTATGGGCTTCCAAATATCACTTTGTCAATTCCACAAGAAATGTCTAAGCGAAAGGCTTCTTGAGGGGAAAGCTGTAACTCTGTGAGATGATTTCACAGAACACAAAGAAGTTTCTCAGAAAGCTTCTTTCTCTTTGTTATCGGAGGATATTTCCTTTTTCCATATGGTCTTCAAAGGGATCCGAAATATCTGTTCTCAGATTCCACAGAAATAAGGCTAGCAAAGAGATCGACGAAATACAGATGTAACTCTGTGAGATGAATTAACAGAACGCTAAGCAGTTTCTCAGAAAGCTTCTTTCCAGATTTCATCTGAGGATATTTCCTTTTTCACCATAGCCCTCTATGGGCTTCCAAATATCACTTTGCCAATTCCACAAGAACTGTCTTAGCGAAAGGCTTCTTCTAGGGAAAGCTGTAACTCTGTGAGATGATTTCACAGAACACAAAGAAGTTTCTCAGAATGCTTCTTTCTCTTTGTTATCGGAGGATATTTCCTTTGGCCCTATAGTCTTCAAAGAGATCCGAAATATCTGTTCTCAGATTCCACAGAAATAAGGCTAGCAAAGAGATCCGCGAAATAAAGACGTAACTCTGTGAGATGAATTAACAGAACACTAAGCAGTTTCTCAGAAAGCTTCTTTCCAGATTTCATGTGAGGATATTTCTTTTTTCACCATAGCCCTCTATGGGCTTCCAAATATCACTTTGCCAATTCCACAAGAACTGTCTTAGCGAAAGGCTTCTTGAGGGGAAAGCTGTAACTCTGTGAGATGATTTCGCAGAACACAAAGAAGTTTCTCAGAAAGCTTCTTTCTCTTTGTTATCGGAGGATATTTCCTTTGGCCCTATAGTCTCCAAAGGGATCCGAAATATCTGTTCTCAGATTCCACAGAAATAAGTCTAGCAAAGAGATCCACGAAATACAGATGTAACTCTGTGAGATGAATTAACAGAACACTAAGCAGTTTCTCAGAAAGCTTCTTTCCAGATTTCATCTGAGGATATTTCCTTTTTCACCATAGCCCTCTAGGTACTTCCAAATATCACTTTGCCAATTCCACAAGAACTGTCTTAGCGAAAGGCTTCTTGAGGGGAAAGCTGTAACTCTGTGAGATGATTTCACAGAACACAAAGAAGTTTCTCAGAAAGCTTCTTTCTCTTTGTTATCGAAGGATATTTCCTTTGGCCCTATAGTCTTCAAAGGGATCCGAAATATCTGTTCTCAGATTCCACAGCAATAAGGCTAGCAAAGAGATCCACGAAATGCAAATGTAACTCTGTGAGGTGAATTAACAGAACACTAAGCAGTGTCTCAGAAAGCTTCTTTCCAGATTTCATCTGAGGATATTTCCTTTTTCACCATATCCCTCTATGGGCTTCCAAATATCACTTTGCCAATTCCACAAGAACTGTCTTAGCGAAAGGCTTCTTGAGGGGAAAGCTGTAACTCTGTGAGATGATTTCACAGAACACAAAGAAGTTTCTCAGAAAGCTTCTTTCTCTTTGTTATCGGAGGATATTTCCTTTGGCCCTATAGTCTCCAAAGGGATCCGAAATATCTGTTCTCAGATTCCACAGAAAAAAGGCTAGCAAAGAGATCCACGAAATACAGATGTAACTCTGTGAGATGAATTAACAGAACACTAAGCAGTTTCTCAGAAAGCTTCTTTCCAAATTTTATCTTTGGATACTTCCTTTTTCACCGTAGCCCTCTATGGGCTTCCATATATCACTTTGCCAATTCCACAAGAACTGTCTTAGCGAAAGGCTTCTTGAGGGGAAAGCTGTAACTCTGTGAGATGATTTCACAGAACACAAAGAAGTTTCTCAGAATGCTTCTTTCTCTTTGTTATCGGAGGATATTTCCTTTGGCCCTATAGTCTTCAAAGGGATCCGAAATATCTGTTCTCAGATTCCACAGAAATAAGGGTAGCAAAGAGATCCACGAAATAGAGATGAAACTCTGTGAGATGATTTAACAGAACACTAAGCAGTTTCTCAGAAAGCTTCTTTCCAGATTTCATCTGAGGATATTTCCTTTTTCACCACAGCCCTCTATGGGCTTCCAAATATCACTTTGCCAATTCCACAAGAACTGTCTTAGCGAAAGGCTTCTTGAGGGGAAAGCTGTAACTCTCCGAGATGATTTCACAGAACACAAAGAAGTTTCTCAGAATGCTTCTTTCTCTTTGTTATCGGAGGATATTTCCTTTGGCCCTATGGTCTTCAAAGGGATCCGAAATATCTGTTCTCAGATTCCACAGAAATAAATTAGCAAAGAGATCCCCGATATACAGATGTAACTCTGTGAGATGAATTAACAGAACACAAAGCAGTTTCTCAGAAAGCTGCTTTCTAGATTTCATCTGAGGATATTTAATTTTTAACCATAGCCCTCTATGGGCTTCCAAATATCACTTTGCCAATTCCACAAGAACAGTCTTAGCGAAAGGCTTCTTGAGGGGAAAGCTGTAGCTCTGTGAGATGATTTCACAGAACAAAAAGAAGTTTCTCAGAAAGCTTCTTTCTCTTTGTTATCGGAGGATATTTCCTTTGGCCCTATGGTCTTCAAAAGGATCCGAAATATCTGTTCTCAGATTCCACAGAAATAAGGCTAGCAAAGAGATCCACGAAATACAGATGTAACTCTGTGAGATGAGTTAACAAAACACAAAGCACTTTCTCAGAAAGCTGCTTTCCAGATTTCATCTGAGGATATTGAATTTTTAACCATAGCCCTCTATGGGCTTCCAAATATCACTTTGCCAATTCCACAAGAACTGTCTTAGCGAAAGGCTTCTTAAGGGGAAAGCTGTAACTCTGTGAGATGATTTCACAGAACACAAAGAAGTTTCTCAGAAAGCTTCTTTCTCTTTGTTATCAGAGGATATTTCCTTTGGCTCTATGGTCTTCAAAGGGATCCGAAATATCTGTTCTCAGATTCCACAGAAATAAGGCTAGCAAAGGGATCCACGAAATACAGATGTAACTCTGTGGGATGAATTAACAGAACACTAAGCAGTTTCTCAGAAAGCTTCTTTCCAGATTTCATCTGAGGATATTTCCTTTTTCACCGTAGCCCTCTATGGGCTTCCAAATATCACTTTGCCAATTCCACAAGAACTGTCTTAGCGAACGGCTTCTTGAGGGGAAAGCTGTAACTCTGTGAGATGATTTCACAGAACACAAAGAAGTTTCTAAGAAAGCTTCTTTCTCTTTGTTATCGGAGAATATTTCCTTTGGCCCTATGGTCTCCAAAGGGATCCGAAAAATCTGTTCTCAGATTCCACAGAAATAAGGCTAGCAAAGAGATCCACGAAATACAGATGTAACTCTGTGAGATGAATTAACAGAACACTAAGCAGTTTCTCAGAAAGCTTCTTTCCAGATTTCATCTGAGGATATTTCCTTTTTCACCATAGACCTCTATGGGCTTCCAAATATCACTTTGCCAATTCCACAAGAACTGTCTTAGCGAAAGGCTTCTTGAGGGGGAAGCTGTAACTCTGTGAGATGATTTCACAGAACACAAAGAAGTTTCTCAGAATGCTTCTTTCTCTTTGTTATCGGAGGATATTTCCTTTGGCCCTATAGTCTTCAAAGGGATCCGAAATATCTGTTCTCAGATTCCACAGAAATAAGGGTAGCAAAGAGATCCACGAAATAGAGATGTAACTCTGTAAGGTGAGTTAACAGAACACTAAGCAGTTTCTCAGAAAGCTTTCTTCCAGATTTCATCTGAGGATATTTCCTTTTTCAGCATAGCCCTCTATGGGCTTCCAAATATCACTTTGCCAATTCCACAAGAACTGTCTTAGCGAAAGGCTTCTTGAAGGGAATTTTGTAACTCTGTGAGATGATTTCACAGAACACAAAGAAGTTTCTCAGTAAGCTTCTTTCTCTTTGTTATCGGAGGATATTTCCTTTGGCCCTATGGTCTTCAAAGGGATCCGAAATATCTGTTCTCAGATTCCACAGAAATAAGGCTAGCAAAGAGATCCACGAAATACAGATGTAACTCTGTGAGATGAATTAACAAAACACAAAGCAGTTTCTCAGAAAGCCGCTTTCCAGATTTCATCTGAGGATATTGAATTTTTAACCATAGCCCTCTATGGGCTTCCAAATATCACTTTGCCAATTCCACAAGAACTGTCTTAGCGAAAGGCTTCTTAAGGGGAAAGCTGTAACTCTGTGAGATGATTTCACAGAACACAAAGAAGTTTCTCAGAAAGCTTCTTTCTCTTTGTTATCGGAGGATATTTCCTTTGGCCCTATGGTCTTCAAAGGGATCCGAAATATCTTTTCTCAGATTCCACAGAAATAAGGCTAGCAAAGGGATCCACGAAATACAGTTGTAACTCTGTGAGATGAATTGACAGAACACTAAGCAGTTTCTCAGAAAGCTTCTTTCCAGATTTCATCTGAGGATATTTCCTTTTTCACCGTAGCCCTCTATGGGCTTCCAAATATCACTTTGCCAATTCCACAAGAACTGTCTTAGCGAACGGCTTCTTGAGGGGAAAGCTGTAACTCTGTGAGATGATTTCACAGAACACAAAGAAGTTTCTAAGAAAGCTTCTTTCTCTTTGTTATCGGAGGATATTTCCTTTGGCCCTATGGTCTCCAAAGTGATCCGAAAAATCTGTTCTCAGATTCCACAGAAATAAGGCTAGCAAAGAGATCCACGAAATACAGATGTAACTCTGTGAGATGAATTAACAGAACACTAAGCAGTTTCTCAGAAAGCTTCTTTTCAGATTTCATCTGAGGATATTTCCTTTTTCACCATATCCCTCTATGGGCTTCCAAATATCACTTTGCCAATTCCACAAGAAATGTCTAAGCGAAAGGCTTCTTGAGGGGAAAGCTGTAACTCTGTGAGATGATTTCACAGAACACAAAGAAGTTTCTCAGAAAGCTTCTTTCTCTTTGTTATCGGAGGATATTTCCTTTTTCCATATGGTCTTCAAAGGGATCCGAAATATCTGTTCTCAGATTCCACAGAAATAAGGCTAGCAAAGAGATCGACGAAATACAGATGTAACTCTGTGAGATGAATTAACAGAACGCTAAGCAGTTTCTCAGAAAGCTTCTTTCCAGATTTCATCTGAGGATATTTCCTTTTTCACCATAGCCCTCTATGGGCTTCCAAATATCACTTTGCCAATTCCACAAGAAATGTCTAAGCGAAAGGCTTCTTGAGGGGAAAGCTGTAACTCTGTGAGATGATTTCACAGAACACAAAGAAGTTTCTCAGAAAGCTTCTTTCTCTTTGTTATCGGAGGATATTTCCTTTTTCCATATGGTCTTCAAAGGGATCCGAAATATCTGTTCTCAGATTCCACAGAAATAAGGCTAGCAAAGAGATCGACGAAATACAGATGTAACTCTGTGAGATGAATTAACAGAACGCTAAGCAGTTTCTCAGAAAGCTTCTTTCCAGATTTCATCTGAGGATATTTCCTTTTTCACCATAGCCCTCTATGGGCTTCCAAATATCACTTTGCCAATTCCACAAGAACTGTCTTAGCGAAAGGCTTCTTCTAGGGAAAGCTGTAACTCTGTGAGATGATTTCACAGAACACAAAGAAGTTTCTCAGAATGCGTCTTTCTCTTTGTTATCGGAGGATATTTCCTTTGGCCCTATAGTCTTCAAAGGGATCCGAAATATCTGTTCTCAGATTCCACAGAAATAAGGGTAGCAAAGAGATCCACGAAATAGAGATGTAACTCTGTGAGATGAGTTAACAGAACACTAAGGAGTTTCTCAGAAAGCTTCTTTCCAGATTTCATCTGAGGATATTTCCTTTTTCACAATAGCCCTCTATGGGCTTCCAAATATCACTTTGCCAATTCCACAAGAACTGTCTTAGCGAAAGGCTTCTTGAGGGGAATTTTGTAACTCTGAGAGATGATTTCACAGAACACAAATAAGTTTCTCAGTAAGCTTCTTTCTCTTTGTTATCGGAGGATATTTCCTTTGGCCCTATGGTCTTCAAAGGGATCCGAAATATCTGTTCTCAGATTCCACAGAAATAAGGCTAGCAAAGAGATCCACGAAATACAGATGTAACTCTGTGAGATGAATTAACAAAACACAAAGCAGTTTCTCAGAAAGCTGCTTTCCAGATTTCATCTGAGGATATTTAATTTTTAACCATAGCCCTCTATGGGCTTCCAAATATCACTTTGCCAATTCCACAAGAACTGTCTTAGCGAAATGCTTCTTAAGGGGAAAGCTGTAGCTCTGTGAGATGATTTCACAGAACACAAAGAAGTTTCTCAGAAAGCTTCTTTCTCTTTGTTATCGGAGGATATTTCCTTTGGCCCTATGGTCTTCAAAGGGATCCGAAATATCTGTTCTCAGATTCCACAGAAATAAGGCTAGCAAAGGGATCCACGAAATACAGATGTAACTCTGTGAGATGAATTAACAGAACACTAAGCATTTTCTCAGAAAGCTTCTTTCCAGATTTCATCTGAGGATATTTCCTTTTTCACCGTAGCCCTCTATGGGCTTCCAAATATCACTTTGCCAATTCCACAAGAACTGTCTTAGCGAACGGCTTCTTGAGGGGAAAGCTGTAACTCTGTGAGATGATTTCACAGAACACAAAGAAGTTTCTAAGAAAGCTTCTTTCTCTTTGTTATCGGAGGATATTTCCTTTGGCCCTATAGTCTTCAAAGAGATCCGAAATATCTGTTCTCAGATTCCACAGAAATAAGGCTAGCAAAGAGATCCGCGAAATAAAGACGTAACTCTGTGAGATGAATTAACAGAACACTAAGCAGTTTCTCAGAAAGCTTCTTTCCAGATTTCATGTGAGGATATTTCTTTTTTCACCATAGCCCTCTATGGGCTTCCAAATATCACTTTGCCAATTCCACAAGAACTGTCTTAGCGAAAGGCTTCTTGAGGGGAAAGCTGTAACTCTGTGAGATGATTTCGCAGAACACAAAGAAGTTTCTCAGAAAGCTTCTTTCTCTTTGTTATCGGAGGATATTTCGTTTGGCCCTATAGTCTCCAAAGGGATCCGAAATATCTGTTCTCAGATTCCACAGAAATAAGTCTAGCAAAGAGATCCACGAAATACAGATGTAACTCTGTGAGATGAATTAACAGAACACTAAGCAGTTTCTCAGAAAGCTTCTTTCCAGATTTCATCTGAGGATATTTCCTTTTTCACCATAGCCCTCTAGGTACTTCCAAATATCACTTTGCAAATTCCACAAGAACTGTCTTAGCGAAAGGCTTCTTGAGGGGAAAGCTGTAACTCTGTGAGATGATTTCACAGAACACAAAGAAGTTTCTCAGAAAGCTTCTTTCTCTTTGTTATCGAAGGATATTTCCTTTGGCCCTATAGTCTTCAAAGGGATCCGAAATATCTGTTCTCAGATTCCACAGCAATAAGGCTAGCAAAGAGATCCACGAAATGCAAATGTAACTCTGTGAGGTGAATTAACAGAACACTAAGCAGTGTCTCAGAAAGCTTCTTTCCAGATTTCATCTGAGGATATTTCCTTTTTCACCATATCCCTCTATGGGCTTCCAAATATCACTTTGCCAATTCCACAAGAACTGTCTTAGCGAAAGGCTTCTTGAGGGGAAAGCTGTAACTCTGTGAGATGATTTCACAGAACACAAAGAAGTTTCTCAGAAAGCTTCTTTCTCTTTGTTATCGGAGGATATTTCCTTTGGCCCTATAGTCTCCAAAGGGATCCGAAATATCTGTTCTCAGATTCCACAGAAAAAAGGCTAGCAAAGAGATCCACGAAATACAGATGTAACTCTGTGAGATGAATTAACAGAACACTAAGCAGTTTCTCAGAAAGCTTCTTTCCAAATTTTATCTTTGGATACTTCCTTTTTCACCGTAGCCCTCTATGGGCTTCCATATATCACTTTGCCAATTCCACAAGAACTGTCTTAGCGAAAGGCTTCTTGAGGGGAAAGCTGTAACTCTGTGAGATGATTTCACAGAACACAAAGAAGTTTCTCAGAATGCTTCTTTCTCTTTGTTATCGGAGGATATTTCCTTTGGCCCTATAGTCTTCAAAGGGGTCCGAAATATCTGTTCTCAGATTCCACAGAAATAAGGGTAGCAAAGAGATCCACGAAATAGAGATGTAATTCTGTGAGATGATTTAACAGAACACTAAGCAGTTTCTCAGAAAGCTTCTTTCCAGATTTCATCTGAGGATATTTCCTTTTTCACCACAGCCCTCTATGGGCTTCCAAATATCACTTTGCCAATTCCACAAGAACTGTCTTAGCGAAAGGCTTCTTGAGGGGAAAGCTGTAACTCTCCGAGATGATTTCACAGAACACAAAGAAGTTTCTCAGAATGCTTCTTTCTCTTTGTTATCGGAGGATATTTCCTTTGGCCCTATGGTCTTCAAAGGGATCCGAAATATCTGTTCTCAGATTCCACAGAAATAAATTAGCAAAGAGATCCCCGATATACAGATGTAACTCTGTGAGATGAATTAACAGAACACAAAGCAGTTTCTCAGAAAGCTGCTTTCTAGATTTCATCTGAGGATATTTAATTTTTAACCATAGCCCTCTATGGGCTTCCAAATATCACTTTGCCAATTCCACAAGAACAGTCTTAGCGAAAGGCTTCTTGAGGGGAAAGCTGTAGCTCTGTGAGATGATTTCACAGAACAAAAAGAAGTTTCTCAGAAAGCTTCTTTCTCTTTGTTATCGGAGGATATTTCCTTTGGCCCTATGGTCTTCAAAAGGATCCGAAATATCTGTTCTCAGATTCCACAGAAATAAGGCTAGCAAAGAGATCCACGAAATACAGATGTAACTCTGTGAGATGAGTTAACAAAACACAAAGCAGTTTCTCAGAAAGCTGCTTTCCAGATTTCATCTGAGGATATTGAATTTTTAACCATAGCCCTCTATGGGCTTCCAAATATCACTTTGCCAATTCCACAAGAACTGTCTTAGCGAAAGGCTTCTTAAGGGGAAAGCTGTAACTCTGTGAGATGATTTCACAGAACACAAAGAAGTTTCTCAGAAAGCTTCTTTCTCTTTGTTATCAGAGGATATTTCCTTTGGCTCTATGGTCTTCAAAGGGATCCGAAATATCTGTTCTCAGATTCCACAGAAATAAGGCTAGCAAAGGGATCCACGAAATACAGATGTAACTCTGTGGGATGAATTAACAGAACACTAAGCAGTTTCTCAGAAAGCTTCTTTCCAGATTTCATCTGAGGATATTTCCTTTTTCACCGTAGCCCTCTATGGGCTTCCAAATATCACTTTGCCAATTCCACAAGAACTGTCTTAGCGAACGGCTTCTTGAGGGGAAAGCTGTAACTCTGTGAGATGATTTCACAGAACACAAAGAAGTTTCTAAGAAAGCTTCTTTCTCTTTGTTATCGGAGAATATTTCCTTTGGCCCTATGGTCTCCAAAGGGATCCGAAAAATCTGTTCTCAGATTCCACAGAAATAAGGCTAGCAAAGAGATCCACGAAATACAGATGTAACTCTGTGAGATGAATTAACAGAACACTAAGCAGTTTCTCAGAAAGCTTCTTTCCAGATTTCATCTGAGGATATTTCCTTTTTCACCATAGACCTCTATGGGCTTCCAAATATCACTTTGCCAATTCCACAAGAACTGTCTTAGCGAAAGGCTTCTTGAGGGGGAAGCTGTAACTCTGTGAGATGATTTCACAGAACACAAAGAAGTTTCTCAGAATGCTTCTTTCTCTTTGTTATCGGAGGATATTTCCTTTGGCCCTATAGTCTTCAAAGGGATCCGAAATATCTGTTCTCAGATTCCACAGAAATAAGGGTAGCAAAGAGATCCACGAAATAGAGATGTAACTCTGTAAGGTGAGTTAACAGAACACTAAGCAGTTTCTCAGAAAGCTTTCTTCCAGATTTCATCTGAGGATATTTCCTTTTTCAGCATAGCCCTCTATGGGCTTCCAAATATCACTTTGCCAATTCCACAAGAACTGTCTTAGCGAAAGGCTTCTTGAAGGGAATTTTGTAACTCTGTGAGATGATTTCACAGAACACAAAGAAGTTTCTCAGTAAGGTTCTTTCTCTTTGTTATCGGAGGATATTTCCTTTGGCCCTATGGTCTTCAAAGGGATCCGAAATATCTGTTCTCAGATTCCACAGAAATAAGGCTAGCAAAGAGATCCACGAAATACAGATGTAACTCTGTGAGATGAATTAACAAAACACAAAGCAGTTTCTCAGAAAGCCGCTTTCCAGATTTCATCTGAGGATATTGAATTTTTAACCATAGCCCTCTATGGGCTTCCAAATATCACTTTGCCAATTCCACAAGAACTGTCTTAGCGAAAGGCTTCTTAAGGGGAAAGCTGTAACTCTGTGAGATGATTTCACAGAACACAAAGAAGTTTCTCAGAAAGCTTCTTTCTCTTTGTTATCGGAGGATATTTCCTTTGGCCCTATGGTCTTCAAAGGGATCCGAAATATCTTTTCTCAGATTCCACAGAAATAAGGCTAGCAAAGGGATCCACGAAATACAGTTGTAACTCTGTGAGATGAATTGACAGAACACTAAGCAGTTTCTCAGAAAGCTTCTTTCCAGATTTCATCTGAGGATATTTCCTTTTTCACCGTAGCCCTCTATGGGCTTCCAAATATCACTTTGCCAATTCCACAAGAACTGTCTTAGCGAACGGCTTCTTGAGGGGAAAGCTGTAACTCTGTGAGATGATTTCACAGAACACAAAGAAGTTTCTAAGAAAGCTTCTTTCTCTTTGTTATCGGAGGATATTTCCTTTGGCCCTATGGTCTCCAAAGTGATCCGAAAAATCTGTTCTCAGATTCCACAGAAATAAGGCTAGCAAAGAGATCCACGAAATACAGATGTAACTCTGTGAGATGAATTAACAGAACACTAAGCAGTGTCTCAGAAAGCTTCTTTCCAGATTTCATCTGAGGATATTTCCTTTTTCACCGTAGCCCTCTATGGGCTTCCAAATATCACTTTGCCAATTCCACAAGAACTGTCTTAGCGAACGGCTTCTTGAGGGGAAAGCTGTAACTCTGTGAGATGATTTCACAGAACACAAAGAAGTTTCTAAGAAAGCTTCTTTCTCTTTGTTATCGGAGGATATTTCCTTTGGCCCTATGGTCTCCAAAGTGATCCGAAAAATCTGTTCTCAGATTCCACAGAAATAAGGCTAGCAAAGAGATCCACGAAATACAGATGTAACTCTGTGAGATGAATTAACAGAACACTAAGCAGTTTCTCAGAAAGCTTCTTTCCAGATTTCATCTGAGGATATTTCCTTTTTCACCATATCCCTCTATGGGCTTCCAAATATCACTTTGCCAATTCCACAAGAAATGTCTAAGCGAAAGGCTTCTTGAGGGGAAAGCTGTAACTCTGTGAGATGATTTCACAGAACACAAAGAAGTTTCTCAGAAAGCTTCTTTCTCTTTGTTATCGGAGGATATTTCCTTTTTCCATATGGTCTTCAAAGGGATCCGAAATATCTGTTCTCAGATTCCACAGAAATAAGGCTAGCAAAGAGATCGACGAAATACAGATGTAACTCTGTGAGATGAATTAACAGAACGCTAAGCAGTTTCTCAGAAAGCTTCTTTCCAGATTTCATCTGAGGATATTTCCTTTTTCACCATAGCCCTCTATGGGCTTCCAAATATCACTTTGCCAATTCCACAAGAACTGTCTTAGCGAAAGGCTTCTTCTAGGGAAAGCTGTAACTCTGTGAGATGATTTCACAGAACACAAAGAAGTTTCTCAGAATGCTTCTTTCTCTTTGTTATCGGAGGATATTTCCTTTGGCCCTATAGTCTTCAAAGGGATCCGAAATATCTGTTCTCAGATTCCACAGAAATAAGGGTAGCAAAGAGATCCACGAAATAGAGATGTAACTCTGTGAGATGAGTTAACAGAACACTAAGCAGTTTCTCAGAAAGCTTCTTTCCAGATTTCATCTGAGGATATTTCCTTTTTCACAATAGCCCTCTATGGGCTTCCAAATATCACTTTGCCAATTCCACAAGAACTGTCTTAGCGAAAGGCTTCTTGAGGGGAATTTTGTAACTCTGTGAGATGATTTCACAGAACACAAAGAAGTTTCTCAGTAAGCTTCTTTCTCTTTGTTATCGGAGGATATTTCCTTTGGCCCTATGGTCTTCAAAGGGATCCGAAATATCTGTTCTCAGATTCCACAGAAATAAGGCTAGCAAAGGGATCCACGAAATACAGATGTAACTCTGTGAGATGAATTAACAGAACACTAAGCATTTTCTCAGAAAGCTTCTTTCCAGATTTCATCTGAGGATATTTCCTTTTTCACCGTAGCCCTCTATGGGCTTCCAAATATCACTTTGGCAATTCCACAAGAACTGTCTTAGCGAACGGCTTCTTGAGGGGAAAGCTGTAACTCTGTGAGACGATTTCACAGAACACAAAGAAGTTTCTAAGAAAGCTTCTTTCTCTTTGTTATCGGAGGATATTTCCTTTGGCCCTATAGTCTTCAAAGAGATCCGAAATATCTGTTCTCAGATTCCACAGAAATAAGGCTAGCAAAGAGATCCGCGAAATAAAGACGTAACTCTGTGAGATGAATTAACAGAACACTAAGCAGTTTCTCAGAAAGCTTCTTTCCAGATTTCATGTGAGGATATTTCTTTTTTCACCATAGCCCTCTATGGGCTTCCAAATATCACTTTGCCAATTCCACAAGAACTGTCTAAGCGAAAGGCTTCTTGAGGGGAAAGCTGTAACTCTGTGAGATGATTTCGCAGAACACAAAGAAGTTTCTCAGAAAGCTTCTTTCTCTTTGTTATCGGAGGATATTTCCTTTGGCCCTATAGTCTCCAAAGGGATCCGAAATACCTGTTCTCAGATTCCACAGAAATAAGGCTAGCAAAGAGATCCACGAAATACAGATGTAACTCTGTGAGATGAATTAACAGAACACTAAGCAGTTTCTCAGAAAGCTTCTTTCCAGATTTCATCTGAGGATATTTCCTTTTTCACCATAGCCCTCTAGGTACTTCCAAATATCACTTTGCAAATTCCACAAGAACTGTCTTAGCGAAAGGCTTCTTGAGGGGAAAGCTGTAACTCTGTGAGATGATTTCACAGAACACAAAGAAGTTTCTCAGAAAGCTTCTTTCTCTTTGTTATCGAAGGATATTTCCTTTGGCCCTATAGTCTTCAAAGGGATCCGAAATATCTGTTCTCAGATTCCACAGCAATAAGGCTAGTAAAGAGATCCACGAAATGCAAATGTAACTCTGTGAGGTGAATTAACAGAACACTAAGCAGTGTCTCAGAAAGCTTCTTTCCAGATTTCATCTGAGGATATTTCCTTTTTCACCATATCCCTCTATGGGCTTCCAAATATCACTTTGCCAATTCCACAAGAACTGTCTTAGCGAAAGGCTTCTTGAGGGGAAAGCTGTAACTCTGTGAGATGATTTCACATAACACAAAGAAGTTTCTCAGAAAGCTTCTTTCTCTTTGTTATCGGAGGATATTTCCTTTGGCCCTATAGTCTCCAAAGGGATCCGAAATATCTGTTCTCAGATTCCACAGAAAAAAGGCTAGCAAAGAGATCCACGAAATACAGATGTAACTCTGTGAGAAGAATTAACAGAACACTAAGCAGTTTCTCAGAAAGCTTCTTTCCAAATTTTATCTTTGGATACTTCCTTTTTCACCGTAGCCCTCTATGGGCTTCCAAATATCACTTTGCCAATTCCACAAGAACTGTCTTAGCGAAAGGCTTCTTGAGGGGAAAGCTGTAACTCTGTGAGATTATTTCACAGAACACAAAGAAGTTTCTCAGAATGCTTCTTTCTCTTTGTTATCGGAGGATATTTCCTTTTGCCCTATAGTCTTCAAAGGGATCCGAAATATCTGTTCTCAGATTCCACAGAAATAAGGGTATCAAAGAGATCCACGAAATACAGATGTAACTCTGTGAGATGAATTAACAGAACACTAAGCAGTTTCTCAGAAAGCTTCTTTCCAGATTTCATCTGAGGATATTTCCTTTTTCACCATAGCCCTCTATGGGCTTCCAAATATCACTTTGCCAATTCCACAAGAACTGTCTTAGCGAAAGGCTCCTTGAGGGGAAAGCTGTAACTCTCCGAGATGATTTCACAGAACACAAAGAAGTTTCTCAGTAAGCTTCTTTCTCTTTGTTATCGGAGGATATTTCCTTTGGCCCTATGGTCTTCAAAGGGATCCGAAATATCTGTTCTCAGATTCCGCAGAAATAAATTAGCAAAGAGATCCACGATATACAGATGTAACTCTGTGAGATGAATTAACAGAACACAAAGCAGTTTCTCAGAAAGCTGCTTTCCAGATTTCATCTGAGGATATTTAATTTTTAACCGTAGCCCTCTATGGGCTTCCAAATATCACTTTGCCAATTCCACAAGAACAGTCTTAGCGAAAGGCTTCTTGAGGGGAAAGCTGTAGCTCTGTGAGATGATTTCACAGAACACAAAGAAGTTTCTCAGAAAGCTTCTTTCTCTTTGTTATCGGAGGATATTTCCTTTGGCCCTATGGTCTTCAAAGGGATCCGAAATATCTGTTATCAGATTCCACAGAAATAAGGCTAGCAAAGAGATCCACGAAATACAGATGTAACTCTGTGAGATGAATTAACAAAACACAAAGCAGTTTCTCAGAAAGCTGCTTTCCAGATTTCATCTGAGGATATTGAATTTTTAACCATAGCCCTCTATGGGCTTCCAAATATCACTTTGCCAATTCCACAAGAACTGTCTTAGCGAAAGGCTTCTTAAGGGGAAAGCTGTAACTCTGTGAGATGATTTCACAGAACACAAAGAAGTTTCTCAGAAAGCTTCTTTCTCTTTGTTATCAGAGGATATTTCCTTTGGCTCTATGGTCTTCAAAGGGATCCGAAATATCTGTTCTCATATTCCACAGAAATAAGGCTAGCAAAGGGATCCACGAAATACAGATGTAACTCTGTGAGATGAATTAACAGAACACTAAGCAGTTTCTCATAAAGCTTCTTTCCAGATTTCATCTGAGGATATTTCCTTTTTCACCGTAGCCCTCTATGGGCTTCCAAATATCACTTTGCCAATTCCACAAGAACTGTCTTAGCGAACGGCTTCTTGAGGGGAAAGCTGTAACTCTGTGAGATGATTTCACAGAACACAAAGAAGTTTCTAAGAAAGCTTCTTTTTCTTTGTTATCGGAGGATATTTCCTTTGGCCCTATGGTCTCCAAAGGGATCCGAAATATCTGTTCTCAGATTCCAGAGAAATAAGGCTAGCAAAGAGATCCACGAAATACAGATGTAACTCTGTGAGATGAGTTAACAGAACACTAAGCAGTTTCTCAGAAAGCTTATTTCCAGATTTCATCTGAGGATATTTCCTTTTTCACCATAGCCCTCTATGGGCTTCCAAATATCACTTTGACAATTCCACAAGAACTGTCTTAGCGAAAGGCTTCTTGAGGGGAATTTTGTAACTCTGTGAGATGATTTCACAGAACACAAAGAAGTTTCTCAGTAAGCTTCTTTCTCTTTGTTATCGGAGGATATTTCCTTTGGCCCTATGGTCTTCAAAGGGATCCGAAATATCTGTTCTCAGATTCCACAGAAATAAGGCTAGCAAAGAGATCCACGAAATACAGATGTAACTCTGTGAGACGAATTAACAAAGCACAAAGCAGTTTCGCAGAAAGCTGCTTTCCAGATTTCATCTGAGGATATTTAATTTTTAACCATAGCCCTCTAAGGGCTTCCAAATATCACTGTGCCAATTCCACAAGAACTGTCTTAGCGAAATGCTTCTTAAGGGGAAAGCTGTAGCTCTGTGAGATGATTTCACAGAACACAAAGAAGTTTCTCAGAAAGCTTCTTTCTCTTTGTTATCGGAGGATATTTCCTTTGGCCCTATGGTCTTCAAAGGGATCCGAAATATCTGTTCTCAGATTCCACAGAAATAAGGCTAGCAAAGGGATCCACGAAATACAGATCTAACTCTGTGAGATGAATTAACAGAACACTAAGCATTTTCTCAGAAAGCTTCTTTCCAGATTTCATCTGAGGATATTTCCTTTTTCACCGTAGCCCTCTATGGGCTTCCAAATATCACTTTGCCAATTCCACAAGAACTGTCTTAGCGAACGGCTTCTTGAGGGGAAAGCTGTAACTCTGTGAGATGATTTCACAGAACACAAAGAAGTTTCTAAGAAAGCTTCTTTCTCTTTGTTATCGGAGGATATTTCCTTTGGCCCTATAGTCTTCAAAGAGATCCGAAATATCTGTTCTCAGATTCCACAGAAATAAGGCTAGCAAAGAGATCCGCGAAATAAAGACGTAACTCTGTGAGATGAATTAACAGAACACTAAGCAGTTTCTCAGAAAGCTTTTTTCCAGATTTCATGTGAGGATATTTCTTTTTTCACCATAGCCCTCTATGGGCTTCCAAATATCACTTTGCCAATTCCACAAGAACTGTCTTAGCGAAAGGCTTCTTGAGGGGAAAGCTGTAACTCTGTGAGATGATTTCGCAGAACACAAAGTAGTTTCTCAGAAAGCTTCTTTCTCTTTGTTATCGGAGGATATTTCCTTTGGCCCTATAGTCTCCAAAGGGATCCGAAATATCTGTTCTCAGATTCCACAGAAATAAGGCTAGCAAAGAGATCCACGAAATACAGATGTAAGTCTGTGAGATGAGTTAACAGAACACTAAGCAGTTTCTCAGAAAGCTTCTTTCCAGATTTCATCTGAGGATATTTCCTTTTTCACCATAGCCCTCTAGGTGCTTCCAAATATCACTTTGCAAATTCCACCAGAACTGCCTTAGCGAAAGGCTTCTTTAGGGGAAAGCTGTAACTCTGTGAGATGATTTCACAGAACACAAAGAAGTTTCTCAGAAAGCTTCTTTCTCTTTGTTATCGAAGGATATTTCCTTTGGCCCTATAGTCTTCAAAGGGATCCGAAATATCTGTTCTCAGATTCCACAGCAATAAGGCTAGCAAAGAGATCCACGAAATGCAAATGTAACTCTGTGAGGTGAATTAACAGAACACTAAGCAGTGTCTCAAAAAGCTTCTTTCCAGATTTCATCAGAGGATATTTCCTTTTTCACCATATCCCTCTATGGGCTTCCAAATATCACTTTGCCAATTCCACAAGAACTGTCTTAGCGAAAGGCTTCTTGAGGGGAAAGCTGTAACTCTGTGAGATGATTTCACAGAACACAAAGAAGTTTCTCAGAAAGCTTCTTTCTCTTTGTTATCGGAGGATATTTCCTTTGGCCCTATAGTCTCCAAAGGGATCCGAAATATCTGTTCTCAGATTCCACAGAAATAAGGCTAGCAAAGAGATCCACGAAATACAGATGTAACTCTGTGAGATGAATTAACAGAACACTAAGCAGTTTCTCAGAAAGCTGCTTTCCAGATTTCATCTGAGGATATTTCCTTTTTCACCATAGCCCTCTATGGGCTTCCAAATATCACTTTGCCAA
The DNA here is from genome assembly GCF_049350105.2 of Macaca mulatta. Classification (NCBI taxonomy): domain Eukaryota; kingdom Metazoa; phylum Chordata; class Mammalia; order Primates; family Cercopithecidae; genus Macaca; species Macaca mulatta. The sequence continues at coordinate 66,702,320 of NC_133426.1, read as the reverse complement.
TTCCACAAGAACTGTCTTAGCAAAAGGCTTCTTGAGGCGAAAGCTGTAACTCTGTGAGATGATTTCACAGAACACAAAGAAGTTTCTCAGAAAGCTTCTTTCTCTTTGTTATCGGAGAATATTTCCTTTGGCCCTATGGTCTTCAAAGATATCCGAAATATCTGTTCTCAGATTCCACAGAAATAAAACTAGCAAAGAGATCGACGAAATACAGATGTAACTCTGTGAGATGAATTAACAGAACACTAAGCAGTTTCTCAGAAAGCTTCTTTCCAGATTTCCTCTGAGGATATTTCCTTTTTCACCATAGCCCTCTATGGGCTTCCAAATATCAATTTGCCAATTCCACAAGAACTGTCTTAGCGAAAGGCTTCTTGAGGGGAAAGCTGTAACTCTGTGAGATCATTTCACAGAACACAAAGAAGTTTCTCAGAATGCTTCTTTCTCTTTGTTATCGGAGGATATTTCCTTTGGCCCTATAGTCTTCAAAGGGATCCGAAATATCTGTTCTCAGATTCCACAGAAATAAGAGTAGCAAAGAGATCCACGAAATAGAGATGTAACTCTGTGAGATGAATTAACAAAACACAAAGCAGTTTCTCAGAAAGCTGCTTTCCAGATTTCATCTGAGGATATTGAATTTTTAACCATAGCCCTCTATGGGCTTCCAAATATCACTTTGCCAATTCCACAAGAACTGTCTTAGAGAAAGGCTTCTTAAGGGGAAAGCTGTAACTCTGTGAGATGATTTCACAGAACACAAAGAAGTTTCTAAGAAAGCTTCTTTCTCTTTGTTATCGGAGGATATTTCCTTTGGCCCTATGGTCTTCAAAGGGATCCGAAATATCTGTTCTCAGATTCCACAGAAATAAGGCTAGCAAAGGGATCCACGAAATACAGATGTAACTCTGTGAGATGAATTAACAGAACACTAAGCAGTTTCTCAGAAAGCTTCTTTCCAGATTTCATCTGAGGATATTTCCTTTTTCACCATAGCCCTCTATGGGCTTCCAAATATCACTTTGCCAATTCCACAAGAACTGTCTTAGCGAACGGCTTCTTGAGGGGAAAGCTGTGACTCTGTGAGATGATTTCACAGAACACAAAGAAGTTTCTAAGAAAGCTTCTTTCTCTTTGTTATCGGAGGATATTTCCTTTGGCCCTATAGTCTTCAAAGAGATCCGAAATATCTGTTCTGAGATTCCACAGAAATAAGGCTAGCAAAGAGATCCACGAAATAAAGACGTAACTCTGTGAGATGAATTAACAGAATACTAAGCAGTTTCTCAGAAAGATTCTTTCCAGATTTCATGTGAGGATATTTCTTTTTTCACCATAGCCCTCTATGGGCTTCCAAATATCACTTTGCCAATTCCACAAGAACTGTCTTAGCGAAAGGCTTCTTGAGGGGAAACCTGTAACTCTGTGAGATGATTTCGCAGAACACAAAGAAGTTTCTCAGAAAGCTTCTTTCTCTTTGTTATCGGAGCATATTTCCTTTGGCCCTATACTCTCCAAAGGGATCCGAAATATCTGTTCTCAGATTCCAAAGAAATAAGGCTAGCAAAGAGATCCACGAAATACAGATGTAACTCTGTGAGATGAATTAACAGAACACTAAGCAGTTTCTCAGAAAGCTTCTTTCCAGATTTCATCTGAGGATATTTCCTTTTTCACCATAGCCCTCTATGTGCTTCCAAATATCACTTTGCAAATTCCACAAGAACTGTCTTAGCGAAAGGCTTCTTGAGGGGAAAGCTGTAACTCTGTGAGATGATTTCACAGAACACAAAGAAGTTTCTCAGAAAGCTTCTTTCTCTTTGTTATCGAAGGATATTTCCTTTGGCCCTATAGTCTTCAAAGGGATCCGAAATATCTGTTCTCAGATTCCACAGCAATAAGGCTAGCAAAGAGATCCACGAAATGCAAATGTAACTCTGTGAGGTGAATTAACAGAACACTAAGCAGTGTCTCAGAAAGCTTCTTTCCAGATTTCATCTGAGGATATTTCCTTTTTCACCATATCCCTCTATGGGCTTCCAAATATCACTTTGCCAATTCCACAAGAAATGACTTAGCGAAAGGCTTCTTGAGGGGAAAGCTGTAACTCTGTGAGATGATTTCACAGAACACAAAGAAGTTTCTCAGAAAGCTTCTTTCTCTTTGTTATCGGAGGATATTTCCTTTTTCCATATGGTCCAAAAAGGGATCCGAAATATCTGTTCTCAGATTCCACAGAAAAAAGGCTAGCAAAGAGATCCACGAAATACAGATGTAACTCTGTGAGATGAATTAACAGAACACTAAGCAGTTTCTCAGAAAGCTTCTTTCCAAATTTTATCTTTGGATACTTCCTTTTTCACCGTAGCCCTCTATGGGCTTCCAAATATCACTTTGCCAATTCCACAAGAACTGTCTTAGCGAAAGGCTTCTTGAGGGGAAAGCTGTAACTCTGTGAGATGATTTCACAGAACACAAAGAAGTTTCTCAGAATGCTTCTTTCTCTTTGTTATCGGAGGATATTTCCTTTGGCCCTATAGTCTAAAAAGGGATCCGAAATATCTGTTCTCAGATTCCACAGAAATAAGGGTAGCAAAGAGATCCACGAAATACAGATGTAACTCTGTGAGATGAATTAACAGAACACTAAGCAGTTTCTCAGAAAGCTTCTTTCCAGATTTCATCTGAGGATATTCCCTTTTTCACCATAGCCCTCTATGGGCTTCCAAATATCACTTTGCCAATTCCACAAGAACTGTCTTATCGAAAGGCTTCTTGAGGAGAAAGCTGTAACTCTCCGAGATGATTTCACAGAACACAAAGAAGTTTCTCAGTAAGCTTCTTTCTCTTTGTTATCGGAGGATATTTCCTTTGGCCTTATGGTCTTCAAAGGGATCCGAAATATCAGTTCTCAGATTCCACAGAAATAAGTTAGCAAAGAGATCCACGATATACAGATGTAACTCTGTGAGATGAATTAACAGAACACAAAGCAGTTTCTCAGAAAGCTGCTTTCCAGATTTCATCTGAGGATATTTAATTTTTAACCATAGCCCTCTATGGGCTTCCAAATATCACTTTGCCAATTCCACAAGAACAGTCTTAGCGAAAGGCTTCTTGAGGGGAAAGCTGTAGCTCTGTGAGGTGATTTCACAGAACACAAAGAAGTTTCTCAGAAAGCTTCTTTCTCTTTGTTATCGGAGGATATTTCCTTTGGCCCTATGGTCTTCAAAGGGATCCGAAATATCTGTTCTCAGATTCCACAGAAATAAGGCTAGCAAAGAGATCCACGAAATACAGATGTAACTCTGTGAGATGAATTAACAAAACACAAAGCAGTTTCTCAGAAAGCTGCTTTCCAGATTTCATCTGAGGATATTGAATTTTTAACCATAGCCCTCTATGGGCTTCCAAATATCACTTTGCCAATTCCACAAGAACTGTCTTAGCGAAAGGCTTCTTAAGGGGAAAGCGGTAACTCTGTGAGATGATTTCACAGAACACAAAGAAGTTTCTCAGAAAGCTTCTTTCTCTTTGTTATCAGAGGATATTTCCTTTGGCCCTATGGTCTTCAAAGGGATCCGAAATATCTGTTCTCAGATTCCACAGAAATAAGGCTAGCAAAGGGATCCACGAAATACAGATGTAACTCTGTGAGATGAATTAACAGAACACTAAGCAGTTTCTCAGAAAGCTTCTTTCCAGATTTCATCTGAGGATATTTCCTTTTTCACCGTAGCCCTCTATGGGCTTCCAAATATCACTTTGCCAATTCCACAAGAACTGTCTTAGCGAACGGCTTCTTGAGGGGAAAGCTGTAACTCTGTGAGATGATTTCACAGAACACAAAGAAGTTTCTAAGAAAGCATCTTTCTCTTTGTTATCGGAGGATATTTCCTTTGGCCCTATGGTCTCCAAAGGGATCCGAAAAATCTGTTCTCAGATTCCACAGAAATAAGGCTAGCAAAGAGATCCACGAAATACAGATGTAACTCTGTGAGGTGAATTAACAGAACACTAAGCAGTTTCTCAGAAAGCTTCTTTCCAGATTTCATCTGAGGATATTTCCTTTTTTACCATAGCCCTCTATGTGCTTCCAAATATCACTTTGCAAATTCCACAAGAACTGTCTTAGCGAAAGGCTTCTTGAGGGGAAAGCTGTAACTCTGTGAGATGATTTCACAGAACACAAAGAAGTTTCTCAGAAAGCTTCTTTCTCTTTGTTATCGAAGGATATTTCCTTTGGCCCTATAGTCTTCAAAGGGATCCGAAATATCTGTTCTCAGATTCCACAGCAATAAGGCTAGCAAAGAGATCCACGAAATGCAAATGTAACTCTGTGAGGTGTATTAACAGAACACTAAGCAGTGTCTCAGAAAGCTTCTTTCCAGATTTCATCTGAGGATATTTCCTTTTTCACCATAGCCCTCTATGGGCTTCCAAATATCACTTTGCCAATTCCACAAGAACTGTCTTAGCGAAAGGCTTCTTGAGGGGAAAGCTGTAACTCTGTGAGATGATTTCACAGAACACAAAGAAGTTTCTCAGAATGCTTCTTTCTCTTTGTTATCGGAGGATATTTCCTTTGGCCCTATAGTCTTCAAAGGGATCCGAAATATCTGTTCTCAGATTCCACAGAAATAAGGCTAGCAAAGAGATCCACGAAATAGAGATGTAACTCTGTGAGATGAGTTAACAGAACACTAAGCAGTTTCTCAGAAAGCTTCTTTCCAGATTTCATCTGAGGATATTTCCTTTTTCACCATAGCCCTCTATGGGCTTCCAAATATCACTTTGCCAATTCCACAAGAACTGTCTTAGCGAAAGGCTTCTTGAGGGGAATTTTGTAACTCTGTGAGATGATTTCACAGAACACAAAGAAGTTTCTCAGTAAGCTTCTTTCTCTTTGTTATCGGAGGATATTTCCTTTGGCCCTATGGTCTTCAAAGGGATCCGAAATATCTGTTCTCTGATTCCACAGAAATAAGGCTAGCAAAGAGATCCACGAAATACAGATGTAACTCTGTGAGATGAATTAACAAAACACAAAGCAGTTTCTCAGAAAGCTGCTTTCCAGATTTCATCTGAGGATATTTAATTTTTAACCATAGCCCTCTATGGGCTTCCAAATATCACTTTGCCAATTCCACAAGAACTGTCTTAGCGAAATGCTTCTTAAGGGGAAAGCTGTAGCTCTGTGAGATGATTTCACAGAACACAAAGAAGTTTCTCAGAAAGCTTCTTTCTCTTTGTTATCGGAGGATATTTCCTTTGGCCCTATGGTCTTCAAAGGGATCCGAAATATCTGTTCTCAGATTCCACAGAAATAAGGCTAGCAAAGGGATCCACGAAATACAGATGTAACTCTGTGAGATGAATTAACAGAACACTAAGCATTTTCTCAGAAAGCTTCTTTCCAGATTTCATCTGAGGATATTTCCTTTTTCACCGTAGCCCTCTATGGGCTTCCAAATATCACTTTGCCAATTCCACAAGAACTGTCTTAGCGAACGGCTTCTTGAGGGGAAAGCTGTAACTCTGTGAGATGATTTCACAGAACACAAAGAAGTTTCTAAGAAAGCTTCTTTCTCTTTGTTATCGGAGGATATTTCCTTTGGCCCTATAGTCTTCAAGGAGATCCGAAATATCTGTTCTCAGATTCCACAGAAATAAGGCTAGCAAAGAGATCCGCGAAATAAAGACGTAACTCTGTGAGATGAATTAACAGAACACTAAGCAGTTTCTCAGAAAGCTTCTTTCCAGATTTCATGTGAGGATATTTCTTTTTTCACCATAGCCCTCTATGGGCTTCCAAATATCACTTTGCCAATTCCACAAGAACTGTCTTAGCGAAAGGCTTCTTGAGGGGAAAGCTGTAACTCTGTGAGATGATTTCGCAGAACACAAAGAAGTTTCTCAGAAAGCTTCTTTCTCTTTGTTATCGGAGGATATTTCCTTTGGCCCTATAGTCTCCAAAGGGATCCGAAATATCTGTTCTCAGATTCCACAGAAATAAGGCTAGCAAAGAGATCCACAAAATACAGATGTAACTCTGTGAGATGAATTAACAGAACACTAAGCAGTTTCTCAGAAAGCTTCTTTCCAGATTTCATCTGAGGATATTTCCTTTTTCACCATAGCCCTCTAGGTACTTCCAAATATCACTTTGCAAATTCCACAAGAACTGTCTTAGCGAAAGGCTTCTTGAGGGGAAAGCTGTAACTCTGTGAGATGATTTCACAGAACACAAAGAAGTTTCTCAGAAAGCTTCTTTCTCTTTGTTATCGAAGGATATTTCCTTTGGCCCTATAGTCTTCAAAGGGATCCGAAATATCTGTTCTCAGATTCCACAGCAATAAGGCTAGCAAAGAGATCCACGAAATGCAAATGTAACTCTGTGAGGTGAATTAACAGAACACTAAGCAGTGTCTCAGAAAGCTTCTTTCCAGATTTCATCTGAGGATATTTCCTTTTTCACCATATCCCTCTATGGGCTTCCAAATATCACTTTGCCAATTCCACAAGAACTGTCTTAGCGAAAGGCTTCTTGAGGGGAAAGCTGTAACTCTGTGAGATGATTTCACAGAACACAAAGAAGTTTCTCAGAAAGCTTCTTTCTCTTTGTTATCGGAGGATATTTCCTTTGGCCCTATAGTCTCCAAAGGGATCCGAAATATCTGTTCTCAGATTCCACAGAAATAAGGCTTGCAAAGAGATCCACGAAATACAGATGTAACTCTGTGAGATGAATTAACAGAACACTAATTAGTTTCTCAGAAAGCTGCTTTCCAGATTTCATCTGAGGATATTTCCTTTTTCACCATAGCCCTCTATGGGCTTCCAAATATCACTTTGCCAATTCCACAAGAACTGTCTTAGCGAAAGGCTTCTTGAGGGGAAAGCTGTAACTCTGTGAGATCATTTCACAGAACACAAAGAAGTTTCTCAGAATGCTTCTATCTCTTTGTTATCGGAGGATATTTCCTTTGGCCCTATAGTCTTCAAAGGGATCCGAAATATCTGTTCTCAGATTCCACAGAAATAAGGGTAGCAAAGAGATCCACGAAATAGAGATGTAACTCTGTGAGGTGAGTTAACAGAACACTAAGCAGTTTCTCAGAAAGCTTCTTTCCAGATTTCATCTGAGGATATTTCCTTTTTCACCATAGCCCTCTATGGGCTTCCAAATATCACTTTGCCAATTCCACAAGAACTGTCTTAGCGAAAGGCTTCTTGAAGGGAATTTTGTAACTCTGTGAGATGATTTCACAGAACACAAAGAAGTTTCTCAGTAAGCTTCTTTCTCTTTGTTATCAGAGGATATTTCCTTTGGCCCTATGGTCTTCAAAGGGATCCGAAATATCTGTTCTCAGATTCCACAGAAATAAGGCTAGCAAAGAGATCCACGAAATACAGATGTAACTCTGTGAGATGAATTAACAAAACACAAAGCAGTTTCTCAGAAAGCTGCTTTCCAGATTTCATCTGAGGATATTGAATTTTTAACCATAGCCCTCTATGGGCTTCCAAATATCACTTTGCCAATTCCACAAGAACTGTCTTAGAGAAAGGCTTCTTAAGGGGAAAGCTGTAACTCTGTGAGATGATTTCACAGAACACAAAGAGGTTTCTCAGAAAGCTTCTTTCTCTTTGTTATCGGAGGATATTTCCTTTGGCCCTATGGTCTTCAAAGGGATCCGAAATATCTGTTCTCAGATTCCACAGAAATAAGGCTAGCAAAGGGATCCACGAAATACAGATGTAACTCTGTGAGATGAATTAACAGAATACTAAGCAGTTTCTCAGAAAGCTTCTTTCCAGATTTCATCTGAGGATATTTCCTTTTTCACCGTAGCCCTCTATGGACTTCCAAATATCACTTTGCCAATTCCACAAGAACTGTCTTAGCGAACGGCTTCTTGAGGGGAAAGCTGTAACTCTGTGAGATGATTTCACAGAACACAAAGAAGTTTCTAAGAAAGCTTCTTTCTCTTTGTTATCGGAGGATATTTCCTTTGGCCCTATAGTCTTCAAAGAGATCCGAAATATCTGTTCTCAGATTCCACAGAAATAAGGCTAGCAAAGAGATCCACGAAATAAAGACGTAACTCTGTGAGATGAATTAACAGAATACTAAGCAGTTTCTCAGAAAGCTTCTTTCCAGATTTCATGTGAGGATATTTCTTTTTTCACCATAGCCCTCTATGGGCTTCCAAATATCACTTTGCCAATTCCACAAGAACTGTCTTAGCGAAAGGCTTCTTGAGGGGAAACCTGTAACTCTGTGAGTTGATTTCGCAGAACACAAAGAAGTTTCTCAGAAAGCTTCTTTCTCTTTGTTATCGGAGCATATTTTCTTTGGCCCTATAGTCTCCAAAGGGATCCGAAATATCTGTTCTCAGATTCCAAAGAAATAAGGCTAGCAAAGAGATCCACGAAATACAGATGTAACTCTGTGAGATGAATTAACAGAACACTAAGCAGTTTCTCAGAAAGCTTCTTTCCAGATTTCATCTGAGGATATTTCCTTTTTCACCATAGCCCTCTATGTGCTTCCAAATATCACTTTGCAAATTCCACAAGAACTGTCTTAGCGAAAGGCTTCTTGAGGGGAAAGCTGTAACTCTGTGAGATGATTTCACAGAACACAAAGAAGTTTCTCAGAAAGCTTCTTTCTCTTTGTTATCGAAGGATATTTCCTTTGGCCCTATAGTCTTCAAAGGGATCCGAAATATCTGTTCTCAGATTCCACAGCAATAAGGCTAGCAAAGAGATCCACGAAATGCAAATGTAACTCTGTGAGGTGAATTAACAGAACACTAAGCAGTGTCTCAGAAAGCTTCTTTCCATATTTCATCTGAGGATATTTCCTTTTTCACCATATCCCTCTATGGGCTTCCAAATATCACTTTGCCAATTCCACAAGAAACGTCTTAGCGAAAGGCTTCTTGAGGGGAAAGCTGTAACTCTGTGAGATGATTTCACAGAACACAAAGAAGTTTCTCAGAAAGCTTCTTTCTCTTTGTTATCGGAGGATATTTCCTTTTTCCATAGGGTCCTCAAAGGGATCCGAAATATCTGTTCTCAGATTCCACAGAAAAAAGGCTAGCAAAGAGATCCACGAAATACAGATGTAACTCTGTGAGATGAATTAACAGAACACTAAGCAGTTTCTCAGAAAGCTTCTTTCCAAATTTTATCTTTGGATACTTCCTTTTTCACCGTAGCCCTCTATGGGCTTCCAAATATCACTTTGCCAATTCCACAAGAACTGTCTTAGCGAAAGGCTTCTTGAGGGGAAAGCTGTAACTCTGTGAGATGATTTCACAGAACACAAAGAAGTTTCTCAGAATGCTTCTTTCTCTTTGTTATCGGAGGATATTTCCTTTGGCCCTATGGTCTTCAAAGGGATCCGAAATATCTGTTCTCAGATTCCACAGAAATAAGGCTAGCAAAGGGATCCACGAAATACAGATGTAACTCTGTGAGATGAATTAACAGAACACTAAGCATTTTCTCAGAAATCTTCTTTCCAGATTTCATCTGTGGATATTTCCTTTTTCACCGTAGCCCTCTATGGGCTTCCAAATATCACTTTGCCAATTCCACAAGAACTGTCTTAGCGAACGGCTTCTTGAGGGGAAAGCTGTAACTCTGTGAGATGATTTCACAGAACACAAAGAAGTTTCTAAGAAAGCTTCTTTCTCTTTGTTATCGGAGGATATTTCCTTTGGCCCTATAGTCTTCAAAGAGATCCGAAATATCTGTTCTAAGATTCCACAGAAATAAGGCTAGCAAAGAGATCCGCGAAATAAAGACGTAACTCTGTGAGATGAATTAACAGAACACTAAGCAGTTTCTCAGAAAGCTTCTTTCCAGATTTCATGTGAGGATATTTCTTTTTTCACCATAGCCCTCTATGGGCTTCCAAATATCACTTTGCCAATTCCACAAGAACTGTCTTATCGAAAGGCTTCTTGAGGGGAAAGCTGTAACTCTGTGAGATGATTTCGCAGAACACAAAGAAGTTTCTCAGAAAGCTTCTTTCTCTTTGTTATCGGAGGATATTTCCTTTGGCCCTAAGTCTCCAAAGGGATCCGAAATATCTGTTCTCAGATTCCACAGAAATAAGGCTAGCAAAGAGATCCACGAAATACAGATGTAACTCTGTGAGATGAATTAACAGAACACTAAGCAGTTTCTCAGAAAGCTTCTTTCCAGATTTCAACTGAGGATATTTCCTTTTTCACCATAGCCCTCTAGGTACTTCCAAATATCACTTTGCAAATTCCACAAGAACTGTCTTAGCGAAAGGCTTCTTGAGGGGAAATCTGTAACTCTGTGAGATGATTTCACAGAACACAAAGAAGTTTCTCAGAAAGCTTCTTTCTCTTTGTTATCGAAGGATATTTCCTTTGGCCCTATAGTCTTCAAAGGGATCCGAAATATCTGTTCTCAGATTCCACAGCAATAAGGCTAGCAAAGAGATCCACGAAATGCAAATGTAACTCTGTGAGGTGTATTAACAGAACACTAAGCAGTGTCTCAGAAAGCTTCTTTCCAGATTTCATCTGAGGATATTTCCTTTTTCACCATAGCCCTCTATGGGCTTCCAAATATCACTTTGCCAATTCCACAAGAACTGTCTTAGCGAAAGGCTTCTTGAGGGGAAAGCTGTAACTCTGTGAGATGATTTCACAGAACACAAAGAAGTTTCTCAGAATGCTTCTTTCTCTTTGTTATCGGAGGATATTTCCTTTGGCCCTATAGTCTTCAAAGGGATCCGAAATATCTGTTCTCAGATTCCACAGAAATAAGGCTAGCAAAGAGATCCACGAAATAGAGATGTAACTCTGTGAGATGAGTTAACAGAACACTAAGCAGTTTCTCAGAAAGCTTCTTTCCAGATTTCATCTGAGGATATTTCCTTTTTCACCATAGCCCTCTATGGGCTTCCAAATATCACTTTGCCAATTCCACAAGAACTGTCTTAGCGAAAGGCTTCTTGAGGGGAATTTTGTAACTCTGTGAGATGATTTCACAGAACACAAAGAAGTTTCTCAGTAAGCTTCTTTCTCTTTGTTATCGGAGGATATTTCCTTTGGCCCTATGGTCTTCAAAGGGATCCGAAATATCTGTTCTCTGATTCCACAGAAATAAGGCTAGCAAAGAGATCCACGAAATACAGATGTAACTCTGTGAGATGAATTAACAAAACACAAAGCAGTTTCTCAGAAAGCTGCTTTCCAGATTTCATCTGAGGATATTTAATTTTTAACCATAGCCCTCTATGGGCTTCCAAATATCACTTTGCCAATTCCACAAGAACTGTCTTAGCGAAATGCTTCTTAAGGGGAAAGCTGTAGCTCTGTGAGATGATTTCACAGAACACAAAGAAGTTTCTCAGAAAGCTTCTTTCTCTTTGTTATCGGAGGATATTTCCTTTGGCCCTATGGTCTTCAAAGGGATCCGAAATATCTGTTCTCAGATTCCACAGAAATAAGGCTAGCAAAGGGATCCACGAAATACAGATGTAACTCTGTGAGATGAATTAACAGAACACTAAGCATTTTCTCAGAAAGCTTCTTTCCAGATTTCATCTGAGGATATTTCCTTTTTCACCGTAGCCCTCTATGGGCTTCCAAATATCACTTTGCCAATTCCACAAGAACTGTCTTAGCGAACGGCTTCTTGAGGGGAAAGCTGTAACTCTGTGAGATGATTTCACAGAACACAAAGAAGTTTCTAAGAAAGCTTCTTTCTCTTTGTTATCGGAGGATATTTCCTTTGGCCCTATAGTCTTCAAGGAGATCCGAAATATCTGTTCTCAGATTCCACAGAAATAAGGCTAGCAAAGAGATCCGCGAAATAAAGACGTAACTCTGTGAGATGAATTAACAGAACACTAAGCAGTTTCTCAGAAAGCTTCTTTCCAGATTTCATGTGAGGATATTTCTTTTTTCACCATAGCCCTCTATGGGCTTCCAAATATCACTTTGCCAATTCCACAAGAACTGTCTTAGCGAAAGGCTTCTTGAGGGGAAAGCTGTAACTCTGTGAGATGATTTCGCAGAACACAAAGAAGTTTCTCAGAAAGCTTCTTTCTCTTTGTTATCGGAGGATATTTCCTTTGGCCCTATAGTCTCCAAAGGGATCCGAAATATCTGTTCTCAGATTCCACAGAAATAAGGCTAGCAAAGAGATCCACAAAATACAGATGTAACTCTGTGAGATGAATTAACAGAACACTAAGCAGTTTCTCAGAAAGCTTCTTTCCAGATTTCATCTGAGGATATTTCCTTTTTCACCATAGCCCTCTAGGTACTTCCAAATATCACTTTGCAAATTCCACAAGAACTGTCTTAGCGAAAGGCTTCTTGAGGGGAAAGCTGTAACTCTGTGAGATGATTTCACAGAACACAAAGAAGTTTCTCAGAAAGCTTCTTTCTCTTTGTTATCGAAGGATATTTCCTTTGGCCCTATAGTCTTCAAAGGGATCCGAAATATCTGTTCTCAGATTCCACAGCAATAAGGCTAGCAAAGAGATCCACGAAATGCAAATGTAACTCTGTGAGGTGAATTAACAGAACACTAAGCAGTGTCTCAGAAAGCTTCTTTCCAGATTTCATCTGAGGATATTTCCTTTTTCACCATATCCCTCTATGGGCTTCCAAATATCACTTTGCCAATTCCACAAGAACTGTCTTAGCGAAAGGCTTCTTGAGGGGAAAGCTGTAACTCTGTGAGATGATTTCACAGAACACAAAGAAGTTTCTCAGAAAGCTTCTTTCTCTTTGTTATCGGAGGATATTTCCTTTGGCCCTATAGTCTCCAAAGGGATCCGAAATATCTGTTCTCAGATTCCACAGAAATAAGGCTTGCAAAGAGATCCACGAAATACAGATGTAACTCTGTGAGATGAATTAACAGAACACTAATTAGTTTCTCAGAAAGCTGCTTTCCAGATTTCATCTGAGGATATTTCCTTTTTCACCATAGCCCTCTATGGGCTTCCAAATATCACTTTGCCAATTCCACAAGAACTGTCTTAGCGAAAGGCTTCTTGAGGGGAAAGCTGTAACTCTGTGAGATCATTTCACAGAACACAAAGAAGTTTCTCAGAATGCTTCTATCTCTTTGTTATCGGAGGATATTTCCTTTGGCCCTATAGTCTTCAAAGGGATCCGAAATATCTGTTCTCAGATTCCACAGAAATAAGGGTAGCAAAGAGATCCACGAAATAGAGATGTAACTCTGTGAGGTGAGTTAACAGAACACTAAGCAGTTTCTCAGAAAGCTTCTTTCCAGATTTCATCTGAGGATATTTCCTTTTTCACCATAGCCCTCTATGGGCTTCCAAATATCACTTTGCCAATTCCACAAGAACTGTCTTAGCGAAAGGCTTCTTGAAGGGAATTTTGTAACTCTGTGAGATGATTTCACAGAACACAAAGAAGTTTCTCAGTAAGCTTCTTTCTCTTTGTTATCAGAGGATATTTCCTTTGGCCCTATGGTCTTCAAAGGGATCCGAAATATCTGTTCTCAGATTCCACAGAAATAAGGCTAGCAAAGAGATCCACGAAATACAGATGTAACTCTGTGAGATGAATTAACAAAACACAAAGCAGTTTCTCAGAAAGCTGCTTTCCAGATTTCATCTGAGGATATTGAATTTTTAACCATAGCCCTCTATGGGCTTCCAAATATCACTTTGCCAATTCCACAAGAACTGTCTTAGAGAAAGGCTTCTTAAGGGGAAAGCTGTAACTCTGTGAGATGATTTCACAGAACACAAAGAGGTTTCTCAGAAAGCTTCTTTCTCTTTGTTATCGGAGGATATTTCCTTTGGCCCTATGGTCTTCAAAGGGATCCGAAATATCTGTTCTCAGATTCCACAGAAATAAGGCTAGCAAAGGGATCCACGAAATACAGATGTAACTCTGTGAGATGAATTAACAGAATACTAAGCAGTTTCTCAGAAAGCTTCTTTCCAGATTTCATCTGAGGATATTTCCTTTTTCACCGTAGCCCTCTATGGACTTCCAAATATCACTTTGCCAATTCCACAAGAACTGTCTTAGCGAACGGCTTCTTGAGGGGAAAGCTGTAACTCTGTGAGATGATTTCACAGAACACAAAGAAGTTTCTAAGAAAGCTTCTTTCTCTTTGTTATCGGAGGATATTTCCTTTGGCCCTATAGTCTTCAAAGAGATCCGAAATATCTGTTCTCAGATTCCACAGAAATAAGGCTAGCAAAGAGATCCACGAAATAAAGACGTAACTCTGTGAGATGAATTAACAGAATACTAAGCAGTTTCTCAGAAAGCTTCTTTCCAGATTTCATGTGAGGATATTTCTTTTTTCACCATAGCCCTCTATGGGCTTCCAAATATCACTTTGCCAATTCCACAAGAACTGTCTTAGCGAAAGGCTTCTTGAGGGGAAACCTGTAACTCTGTGAGTTGATTTCGCAGAACACAAAGAAGTTTCTCAGAAAGCTTCTTTCTCTTTGTTATCGGAGCATATTTTCTTTGGCCCTATAGTCTCCAAAGGGATCCGAAATATCTGTTCTCAGATTCCAAAGAAATAAGGCTAGCAAAGAGATCCACGAAATACAGATGTAACTCTGTGAGATGAATTAACAGAACACTAAGCAGTTTCTCAGAAAGCTTCTTTCCAGATTTCATCTGAGGATATTTCCTTTTTCACCATAGCCCTCTATGTGCTTCCAAATATCACTTTGCAAATTCCACAAGAACTGTCTTAGCGAAAGGCTTCTTGAGGGGAAAGCTGTAACTCTGTGAGATGATTTCACAGAACACAAAGAAGTTTCTCAGAAAGCTTCTTTCTCTTTGTTATCGAAGGATATTTCCTTTGGCCCTATAGTCTTCAAAGGGATCCGAAATATCTGTTCTCAGATTCCACAGCAATAAGGCTAGCAAAGAGATCCACGAAATGCAAATGTAACTCTGTGAGGTGAATTAACAGAACACTAAGCAGTGTCTCAGAAAGCTTCTTTCCATATTTCATCTGAGGATATTTCCTTTTTCACCATATCCCTCTATGGGCTTCCAAATATCACTTTGCCAATTCCACAAGAAACGTCTTAGCGAAAGGCTTCTTGAGGGGAAAGCTGTAACTCTGTGAGATGATTTCACAGAACACAAAGAAGTTTCTCAGAAAGCTTCTTTCTCTTTGTTATCGGAGGATATTTCCTTTTTCCATAGGGTCCTCAAAGGGATCCGAAATATCTGTTCTCAGATTCCACAGAAAAAAGGCTAGCAAAGAGATCCACGAAATACAGATGTAACTCTGTGAGATGAATTAACAGAACACTAAGCAGTTTCTCAGAAAGCTTCTTTCCAAATTTTATCTTTGGATACTTCCTTTTTCACCGTAGCCCTCTATGGGCTTCCAAATATCACTTTGCCAATTCCACAAGAACTGTCTTAGCGAAAGGCTTCTTGAGGGGAAAGCTGTAACTCTGTGAGATGATTTCACAGAACACAAAGAAGTTTCTCAGAATGCTTCTTTCTCTTTGTTATCGGAGGATATTTCCTTTGGCCCTATGGTCTTCAAAGGGATCCGAAATATCTGTTCTCAGATTCCACAGAAATAAGGCTAGCAAAGGGATCCACGAGATACAGATGTAACTCTGTGAGATGAATTAACAGAACACTAAGCATTTTCTCAGAAATCTTCTTTCCAGATTTCATCTGTGGATATTTCCTTTTTCACCGTAGCCCTCTATGGGCTTCCAAATATCACTTTGCCAATTCCACAAGAACTGTCTTAGCGAACGGCTTCTTGAGGGGAAAGCTGTAACTCTGTGAGATGATTTCACAGAACACAAAGAAGTTTCTAAGAAAGCTTCTTTCTCTTTGTTATCGGAGGATATTTCCTTTGGCCCTATAGTCTTCAAAGAGATCCGAAATATCTGTTCTAAGATTCCACAGAAATAAGGCTAGCAAAGAGATCCGCGAAATAAAGACGTAACTCTGTGAGATGAATTAACAGAACACTAAGCAGTTTCTCAGAAAGCTTCTTTCCAGATTTCATGTGAGGATATTTCTTTTTTCACCATAGCCCTCTATGGGCTTCCAAATATCACTTTGCCAATTCCACAAGAACTGTCTTATCGAAAGGCTTCTTGAGGGGAAAGCTGTAACTCTGTGAGATGATTTCGCAGAACACAAAGAAGTTTCTCAGAAAGCTTCTTTCTCTTTGTTATCGGAGGATATTTCCTTTGGCCCTAAGTCTCCAAAGGGATCCGAAATATCTGTTCTCAGATTCCACAGAAATAAGGCTAGCAAAGAGATCCACGAAATACAGATGTAACTCTGTGAGATGAATTAACAGAACACTAAGCAGTTTCTCAGAAAGCTTCTTTCCAGATTTCAACTGAGGATATTTCCTTTTTCACCATAGCCCTCTAGGTACTTCCAAATATCACTTTGCAAATTCCACAAGAACTGTCTTAGCGAAAGGCTTCTTGAGGGGAAAGCTGTAACTCTGTGAGATGATTTCACAGAACACAAAGAAGTTTCTCAGAAAGCTTCTTTCTCTTTGTTATCGAAGGATATTTCCTTTGGCCCTATAGTCTTCAAAGGGATCCGAAATATCTGTTCTCAGATTCCACAGCAATAAGGCTAGCAAAGAGATCCACGAAATGCAAATGTAACTCTGTGAGGTGAATTAACAGAACACTAAGCAGTGTCTCAGAAAGCTTCTTTCCAGATTTCATCTGAGGATATTTCCTTTTTCACCATATCCCTCTATGGGCTTCCAAATATCACTTTGCCAATTCCACAAGAACTGTCTTAGCGAAAGGCTTCTTGAGGGGAAAGCTGTAACTCTGTGAGATGATTTCACAGAACACAAAGAAGTTTCTCAGAAAGCTTCTTTCTCTTTGTTATCGGAGGATATTTCCTTTGGCCCTATAGTCTCCAAAGGGATCCGAAATATCTGTTCTCAGATTCCACAGAAATAAGGCTTGCAAAGAGATCCACGAAATACAGATGTAACTCTGTGAGATGAATTAACAGAACACTAATTAGTTTCTCAGAAAGCTGCTTTCCAGATTTCATCTGAGGATATTTCCTTTTTCACCATAGCCCTCTATGGGCTTCCAAATATCACTTTGCCAATTCCACAATAACTGTCTTAGCAAAAGGCTTCTTGAGGCGAAAGCTGTAACTCTGTGAGATGATTTCACAGAACACAAAGAAGTTTCTCAGAAAGCTTCTTTCTCTTTGTTATCGGAGAATATTTCCTTTGGCCCTATGGTCTTCAAAGGGATCCGAAATATCTGTTCTCAGATTCCACAGAAATAAGGCTAGCAAAGAGATCGACGAAATACAGATGTAACTCTGTGAGATGAATTAACAGAACACTAAGCAGTTTCTCAGAAAGCTTCTTTCCAGATTTCATCTGAGGATATTTCCTTTTTCACCATAGCCCTCTATGGGCTTCCAAATATCACTTTGCCAATTCCACAAGAACTGTCTTAGCGAAAGCCTTCTTGAGGGGAAAGCTGTAACTCTGTGAGATCATTTCACAGAACACAAAGAAGTTTCTCAGAATGCTTCTTCCTCTTTGTTATCGGAGGATATTTCCTTTGGCCCTATAGTCTTCAAAGGGATCCGAAATATCTGTTCTCAGATTCCATAGAAATAAGGGTAGCAAAGAGATCCACGAAATAGAGATGTAACTCTGTGAGGTGAGTTAACAGAACACTAAGCAGTTTCTCAGAAAGCTTCTTTCCAGATTTCATCTGAGGATATTTCCTTTTTCACCATAGCCCTCTATGTGCTTCCAAATATCACTTTGCAAATTCCACAAGAACTGTCTTAGCGAAAGGCTTCTTGAGGGGAAAGCTGTAACTCTGTGAGATGATTTCACAGAACACAAAGAAGTTTCTCAGAAAGCTTCTTTCTCTTTGTTATCGAAGGATATTTCCTTTGGCCCTATAGTCTTCAAAGGGATCCGAAATATCTGTTCTCAGATTCCACAGCAATAAGGCTAGCAAAGAGATCCACGAAATGCAAATGTAACTCTGTGAGGTGAAATAACAGAACACTAAGCAGTGTCTCAGAAAGCTTCTTTCCAGATTTCATCTGAGGATATTTCCTTTTTCACCATATCCCTCTATGGGCTTCCAAATATCACTTTGCCAATTCCACAAGAACTGTCTTAGCGAAAGGCTTCTTGAGGGGAAAGCTGTAACTCTGTGAGATGATTTCACAGAACACAAAGAAGTTTCTCAGAAAGCTTCTTTCTCTTTGTTATCGGAGGATATTTCCTTTTTCCATATGGTCCTCAAAGGGATCCGAAATATCTGTTCTCAGATTCCACAGAAAAAAGGCTAGCAAAGAGATCCACGAAATACAGATGTAACTCTGTGAGATGAATTAACAGAACACTAAGCAGTTTCTCAGAAAGCTTCTTTCCAAATTTTATCTTTGGATACTTCCTTTTTCACCGTAGCCCTCTATGGGCTTCCAAATATCACTTTGCCAATTCCACAAGAACTGTCTTAGCGAAAGGCTTCTTGAGGGGAAAGCTGTAACTCTGTGAGATGATTTCACAGAACACAAAGAAGTTTCTCAGAATGCTTCTTTCTCCTTGTTATCGGAGGATATTTCCTTTGGCCCTATAGTCTAAAAAGGGATCCGAAATATCTGTTCTCAGATTCCACAGAAATAAGGGTAGCAAAGAGATCCACGAAATACAGATGTAACTCTGTGAGATGAATTAACAGAACACTAAGCAGTTTCTCAGAAAGCTTCTTTCCAGATTTCATCTGAGGATATTCCCTTTTTCACCATAGCCCTCTATGGGCTTCCAAATATCACTTTGCCAATTCCACAAGAACTGTCTTATCGAAAGGCTTCTTGAGGAGAAAGCTGTAACTCTCCGAGATGATTTCACAGAACACAAAGAAGTTTCTCAGTAAGCTTCTTTCTCTTTGTTATCGGAGGATATTTCCTTTGGCCTTATGGTCTTCAAAGGGATCCGAAATATCAGTTCTCAGATTCCACAGAAATAAGTTAGCAAAGAGATCCACGATATACAGATGTAACTCTGTGAGATGAATTAACAGAACACAAAGCAGTTTCTCAGAAAGCTGCTTTCCAGATTTCATCTGAGGATATTTAATTTTTAACCGTAGCCCTCTATGGGCTTCCAAATATCACTTTGCCAATTCCACAAGAACAGTCTTAGCGAAAGGCTTCTTGAGGGGAAAGCTGTAGCTCTGTGAGGTGATTTCACAGAACACAAAGAAGTTTCTCAGAAAGCTTCTTTCTCTTTGTTATCGGAGGATATTTCCTTTGGCCCTATGGTCTTCAAAGGGATCCGAAATATCTGTTCTCAGATTCCACAGAAATAAGGCTAGCAAAGAGATCCACGAAATACAGATGTAACTCTGTGAGATGAATTAACAAAACACAAAGCAGTTTCTCAGAAAGCTGCTTTCCAGATTTCATCTGAGGATATTGAATTTTTAACCATAGCCCTCTATGGGCTTCCAAATATCACTTTGCCAATTCCACAAGAACTGTCTTAGCGAAAGGCTTCTTAAGGGGAAAGCGGTAACTCTGTGAGATGATTTCACAGAACACAAAGAAGTTTCTCAGAAAGCTTCTTTCTCTTTGTTATCAGAGGATATTTCCTTTGGCCCTATGGTCTTCAAAGGGATCCGAAATATCTGTTCTCAGATTCCACAGAAATAAGGCTAGCAAAGGGATCCACGAAATACAGATGTAACTCTGTGAGATGAATTAACAGAACACTAAGCAGTTTCTCAGAAAGCTTCTTTCCAGATTTCATCTGAGGATATTTCCTTTTTCACCGTAGCCCTCTATGGGCTTCCAAATATCACTTTGCCAATTCCACAAGAACTGTCTTAGCGAACGGCTTCTTGAGGGGAAAGCTGTAACTCTGTGAGATGATTTCACAGAACACAAAGAAGTTCCTAAGAAAGCATCTTTCTCTTTGTTATCGGAGGATATTTCCTTTGGCCCTATGGTCTCCAAAGGGATCCGAAAAATCTGTTCTCAGATTCCACAGAAATAAGGCTAGCAAAGAGATCCACGAAATACAGATGGAACTCTGTGAGATGAATTAACAGAACACTAAGCAGTTTCTCAGAAAGCTTCTTTCCAGATTTCATCTGAGGATATTTCCTTTTTTACCATAGCCCTCTATGTGCTTCCAAATATCACTTTGCAAATTCCACAAGAACTGTCTTAGCGAAAGGCTTCTTGAGGGGAAAGCTGTAACTCTGTGAGATGATTTCACAGAACACAAAGAAGTTTCTCAGAAAGCTTCTTTCTCTTTGTTATCGAAGGATATTTCCTTTGGCCCTATAGTCTTCAAAGGGATCCGAAATATCTGTTCTCAGATTCCACAGGAATAAGGCTAGCAAAGAGATCCACGAAATGCAAATGTAACTCTGTGAGGTGTATTAACAGAACACTAAGCAGTGTCTCAGAAAGCTTCTTTCCAGATTTCATCTGAGGATATTTCCTTTTTCACCATAGCCCTCTATGGGCTTCCAAATATCACTTTGCCAATTCCACAAGAACTGTCTTAGCGAAAGGCTTCTTGAGGGGAAAGCTGTAACTCTGTGAGATGATTTCACAGAACACAAAGAAGTTTCTCAGAATGCTTCTTTCTCTTTGTTATCGGAGGATATTTCCTTTGGCCCTATAGTCTTCAAAGGGATCCGAAATATCTGTTCTCAGATTCCACAGAAATAAGGCTAGCAAAGAGATCCACGAAATAGAGATGTAACTCTGTGAGATGAGTTAACAGAACACTAAGCAGTTTCTCAGAAAGCTTCTTTCCAGATTTCATCTGAGGATATTTCCTTTTTCACCATAGCCCTCTATGGGCTTCCAAATATCACTTTGCCAATTCCACAAGAACTGTCTTAGCGAAAGGCTTCTTGAGGGGAATTTTGTAACTCTGTGAGATGATTTCACAGAACACAAAGAAGTTTCTCAGTAAGCTTCTTTCTCTTTGTTATCGGAGGATATTTCCTTTGGCCCTATGGTCTTCAAAGGGATCCGAAATATCTGTTCTCTGATTCCACAGAAATAAGGCTAGCAAAGAGATCCACGAAATACAGATGTAACTCTGTGAGATGAATTAACAAAACACAAAGCAGTTTCTCAGAAAGCTGCTTTCCATATTTCATCTGAGGATATTTAATTTTTAACCATAGCCCTCTATGGGCTTCCAAATATCACTTTGCCAATTCCACAAGAACTGTCTTAGCGAAATGCTTCTTAAGGGGAAAGCTGTAGCTCTGTGAGATGATTTCACAGAACACAAAGAAGTTTCTCAGAAAGCTTCTTTCTCTTTGTTATCGGAGGATATTTCCTTTGGCCCTATGGTCTTCAAAGGGATCCGAAATATCTGTTCTCAGATTCCACAGAAATAAGGCTAGCAAAGGGATCCACGAAATACAGATGTAACTCTGTGAGATGAATTAACAGAACACTAAGCATTTTCTCAGAGAGCTTCTTTCCAGATTTCATCTGAGGATATTTCCTTTTTCACCGTAGCCCTCTATGGGCTTCCAAATATCACTTTGCCAATTCCACAAGAACTGCCTTAGCGAACGGCTTCTTGAGGGGAAAGCTGTAACTCTGTGAGATGATTTCACAGAACACAAAGAAGTTTCTAAGAAAGCTTATTTCTCTTTGTTATCGGAGGATATTTCCTTTGGCCCTATAGTCTTCAAGGAGATCCGAAATATCTGTTCTCAGATTCCACAGAAATAAGGCTAGCAAAGAGATCCGCGAAATAAAGACGTAACTCTGTGAGATGAATTAACAGAACACTAAGCAGTTTCTCAGAAAGCTTCTTTCCAGATTTCATGTGAGGATATTTCTTTTTTCACCATAGCCCTCTATGGGCTTCCAAATATCACTTTGCCAATTCCACAAGAACTGTCTTAGCGAAAGGCTTCTTGAGGGGAAAGCTGTAACTCTGTGAGATGATTTCGCAGAACACAAAGAAGTTTCTCAGAAAGCTTCTTTCTCTTTGTTATCGGAGGATATTTCCTTTGGCCCTATATTCTCCAAAGGGATCCGAAATATCTGTTCTCAGATTCCACAGAAATAAGGCTAGCAAAGAGATCCACGAAATACAGATGTAACTCTGTGAGATGAATTAACAGAACACTAAGCAGTTTCTCAGAAAGCTTCTTTCCAGATTTCATCTGAGGATATTTCCTTTTTCACCATAGCCCTCTAGGTACTTCCAAATATCACTTTGCAAATTCCACAAGAACTGTCTTAGCGAAAGGCTTCTTGAGGGGAAAGCTGTAACTCTGTGAGATGATTTCACAGAACACAAAGAAGTTTCTCAGAAAGCTTCTTTCTCTTTGTTATCGAAGGATATTTCCTTTGGCCCTATAGTCTTCAAAGGGATCCGAAATATCTGTTCTCAGATTCCACAGCAATAAGGCTAGCAAAGAGATCCACGAAATGCAAATGTAACTCTGTGAGGTGAATTAACGGAACACTAAGCAGTGTCTCAGAAAGCTTCTTTCCAGATTTCATCTGAGGATATTTCCTTTTTCACCATATCCCTCTATGGGCTTCCAAATATCACTTTGCCAATTCCACAAGAACTGTCTTAGCGAAAGGCTTCTTGAGGGGAAAGCTGTAACTCTGTGAGATGATTTCACAGAACACAAAGAAGTTTCTCAGAAAGCTTCTTTCTCTTTGTTATCGGAGGATATTTCCTTTGGCCCTATAGTCTCCAAAGGGATCCGAAATATCTGTTCTCAGATTCCACAGAAATAAGGCTTGCAAAGAGATCCACGAAATACAGATGTAACTCTGTGAGATGAATTAACAGAACACTAATTAGTTTCTCAGAAAGCTGCTTTCCAGATTTCATCTGAGGATATTTCCTTTTTCACCATAGCCCTCTATGGGCTTCCAAATATCACTTTGCCAATTCCACAAGAACTGTCTTAGCAAAAGGCTTCTTGAGGCGAAAGCTGTAACTCTGTGAGATGATTTCACAGAACACAAAGAAGTTTCTCAGAAATCTTCTTTCTCTTTGTTATCGGAGAATATTTCCTTTGGCCCTATGGTCTTCAAAGGGATCCGAAATATCTGTTCTCAGATTCCACAGAAATAAGGCTAGCAAAGAGATCGACGAAATACAGATGTAACTCTGTGAGATGAATTAACAGAACACTAAGCAGTTTCTCAGAAAGCTTCTTTCCAGATTTCATCTGAGGATATTTCCTTTTTCACCATAGCCCTCTATGGGCTTCCAAATATCACTTTGCCAATTCCACAAGAACTGTCTTAGCGAAAGGCTTCTTGAGGGGAAAGCTGTAACTCTGTGAGATCATTTCACAGAACACAAAGAAGTTTCTCAGAATGCTTCTTTCTCTTTGTTATCGGAGGATATTTCCTTTGGCCCTATAGTCTTCAAAGGGATCCGAAATATCTGTTCTCAGATTCCACAGAAATAAGGGTAGCAAAGAGATCCACGAAATAGAGATGTAACTCTGTGAGGTGAGTTAACAGAACACTAAGCAGTTTCTCAGAAAGCTTCTTTCCAGATTTCATCTGAGGATATTTCCTTTTTCACCATAGCCCTCTATGGGTTTCCAAATATCACTTTGCCAATTCCACAAGAACTGTCTTAGCGAAAGGCTTCTTGAAGGGAATTTTGTAACTCTGTGAGATGATTTCACAGAACACAAAGAAGTTTCTCAGTAAGCTTCTTTCTCTTTGTTATCAGAGGATATTTCCTTTGGCCCTATGGTCTTCAAAGGGATCCGAAATATCTGTTCTCAGATTCCACAGAAATAAGGCTAGCAAAGAGATCCACGAAATACAGATGTAACTCTGTGAGATGAATTAACAAAACACAAAGCAGTTTCTCAGAAAGCTGCTTTCCAGATTTCATCTGAGGATATTGAATTTTTAACCATAGCCCTCTATGGGCTTCCAAATATCACTTTGCCAATTCCACAAGAACTGTCTTAGAGAAAGGCTTCTTAAGGGGAAAGCTGTAACTCTGTGAGATGATTTCACAGAACACAAAGAGGTTTCTCAGAAAGCTTCTTTCTCTTTGTTATCGGAGGATATTTCCTTTGGCCCTATGGTCTTCAAAGGGATCCGAAATATCTGTTCTCAGATTCCACAGAAATAAGGCTAGCAAAGGGATCCACGAAATACAGATGTAACTCTGTGAGATGAATTAACAGAATACTAAGCAGTTTCTCAGAAAGCTTCTTTCCAGATTTCATCTGAGGATATTTCCTTTTTCACCGTAGCCCTCTATGGACTTCCAAATATCACTTTGCCAATTCCACAAGAACTGTCTTAGCGAACGGCTTCTTGAGGGGAAAGCTGTAACTCTGTGAGATGATTTCACAGAACACAAAGAAGTTTCTAAGAAAGCTTCTTTCTCTTTGTTATCGGAGGATATTTCCTTTGGCCCTATAGTCTTCAAAGAGATCCGAAATATCTGTTCTCAGATTCCACAGAAATAAGGCTAGCAAAGAGATCCACGAAATAAAGACGTAACTCTGTGAGATGAATTAACAGAATACTAAGCAGTTTCTCAGAAAGCTTCTTTCCAGATTTCATGTGAGGATATTTCTTTTTTCACCATAGCCCTCTATGGGCTTCCAAATATCACTTTGCCAATTCCACAAGAACTGTCTTAGCGAAAGGCTTCTTGAGGGGAAACCTGTAACTCTGTGAGATGATTTCGCAGAACACAAAGAAGTTTCTCAGAAAGCTTCTTTCTCTTTGTTATCGGAGCATATTTTCTTTGGCCCTATAGTCTCCAAAGGGATCCGAAATATCTGTTCTCAGATTCCAAAGAAATAAGGCTAGCAAAGAGATCCACGAAATACAGATGTAACTCTGTGAGATGAATTAACAGAACACTAAGCAGTTTCTCAGAAAGCTTCTTTCCAGATTTCATCTGAGGATATTTCCTTTTTCACCATAGCCCTCTATGTGCTTCCAAATATCACTTTGCAAATTCCACAAGAACTGTCTTAGCGAAAGGCTTCTTGAGGGGAAAGCTGTAACTCTGTGAGATGATTTCACAGAACACAAAGAAGTTTCTCAGAAAGCTTCTTTCTCTTTGTTATCGAAGGATATTTCCTTTGGCCCTATAGTCTTCAAAGGGATCCGAAATATCTGTTCTCAGATTCCACAGCAATAAGGCTAGCAAAGAGATCCACGAAATGCAAATGTAACTCTGTGAGGTGAATTAACAGAACACTAAGCAGTGTCTCAGAAAGCTTCTTTCCATATTTCATCTGAGGATATTTCCTTTTTCACCATATCCCTCTATGGGCTTCCAAATATCACTTTGCCAATTCCACAAGAAATGTCTTAGCGAAAGGCTTCTTGAGGGGAAAGCTGTAACTCTGTGAGATGATTTCACAGAACACAAAGAAGTTTCTCAGAAAGCTTCTTTCTCTTTGTTATCGGAGGATATTTCCTTTTTCCATATGGTCCTCAAAGGGATCCGAAATATCTGTTCTCAGATTCCACAGAAAAAAGGCTAGCAAAGAGATCCACGAAATACAGATGTAACTCTGTGAGATGAATTAACAGAACACTAAGCAGTTTCTCAGAAAGCTTCTTTCCAAATTTTATCTTTGGATACTTCCTTTTTCACCGTAGCCCTCTATGGGCTTCCAAATATCACTTTGCCAATTCCACAAGAACTGTCTTAGCGAAAGGCTTCTTGAGGGGAAAGCTGTAACTCTGTGAGATGATTTCACAGAACACAAAGAAGTTTCTCAGAATGCTTCTTTCTCTTTGTTATCGGAGGATATTTTCTTTGGCCCTATGGTCTTCAAAGGGATCCGAAATATCTGTTCTCAGATTCCACAGAAATAAGGCTAGCAAAGGGATCCACGAAATACAGATGTAACTCTGTGAGATGAATTAACAGAACACTAAGCATTTTCTCAGAAATCTTCTTTCCAGATTTCATCTGAGGATATTTCCTTTTTCACCGTAGCCCTCTATGGGCTTCCAAATATCACTTTGCCAATTCCACAAGAACTGTCTTAGCGAACGGCTTCTTGAGGGGAAAGCTGTAACTCTGTGAGATGATTTCACAGAACACAAAGAAGTTTCTAAGAAAGCTTCTTTCTCTTTGTTATCGGAGGATATTTCCTTTGGCCCTATAGTCTTCAAAGAGATCCGAAATATCTGTTCTAAGATTCCACAGAAATAAGGCTAGCAAAGAGATCCGCGAAATAAAGACGTAACTCTGTGAGATGAATTAACAGAACACTAAGCAGTTTCTCAGAAAGCTTCTTTCCAGATTTCATCTGAGGATATTTCTTTTTTCACCATAGCCCTCTATGGGCTTCCAAATATCACTTTGCCAATTCCACAAGAACTGTCTTATCGAAAGGCTTCTTGAGGGGAAAGCTGTAACTCTGTGAGATGATTTCGCAGAACACAAAGAAGTTTCTCAGAAAGCTTCTTTCTCTTTGTTATCGGAGGATATTTCCTTTGGCCCTAAGTCTCCAAAGGGATCCGAAATATCTGTTCTCAGATTCCACATAAATAAGGCTAGCAAAGAGATCCACGAAATACAGATGTAACTCTGTGAGATGAATTAACAGAACACTAAGCAGTTTCTCAGAAAGCTTCTTTCCAGATTTCAACTGAGGATATTTCCTTTTTCACCATAGCCCACTAGGTACTTCCAAATATCACTTTGCAAATTCCACAAGAACTGTCTTAGCGAAAGGCTTCTTGAGGGGAAAGCTGTAACTCTGTGAGATGATTTCACAGAACACAAAGAAGTTTCTCAGAAAGCTTCTTTCTCTTTGTTATCGAAGGATATTTCCTTTGGCCCTATAGTCTTCAAAGGGATCCGAAATATCTGTTCTCAGATTCCACAGCAATAAGGCTAGCAAAGAGATCCACGAAATGCAAATGTAACTCTGTGAGGTGAATTAACAGAACACTAAGCAGTGTCTCAGAAAGCTTCTTTCCAGATTTCATCTGAGGATATTTCCTTTTTCACCATATCCCTCTATGGGCTTCCAAATATCACTTTGCCAATTCCACAAGAACTGTCTTAGCGAAAGGCTTCTTGAGGGGAAAGCTGTAACTCTGTGAGATGATTTCACAGAACACAAAGAAGTTTCTCAGAAAGCTTCTTTCTCTTTGTTATCGGAGGATATTTCCTTTGGCCCTATAGTCTCCAAAGGGATCCGAAATATCTGTTCTCAGATTCCACAGAAATAAGGCTTGCAAAGAGATCCACGAAATACAGATGTAACTCTGTGAGATGAATTAACAGAACACTAATTAGTTTCTCAGAAAGCTGCTTTCCAGATTTCATCTGAGGATATTTCCTTTTTCACCATAGCCCTCTATGGGCTTCCAAATATCACTTTGCCAATTCCACAAGAACTGTCTTAGCAAAAGGCTTCTTGAGGCGAAAGCTGTAACTCTGTGAGATGATTTCACAGAACACAAAGAAGTTTCTCAGAAAGCTTCTTTCTCTTTGTTATCGGAGAATATTTCCTTTGGCCCTATGGTCTTCAAAGGGATCCGAAATATCTGTTCTCAGATTCCACAGAAATAAGGCTAGCAAAGAGATCGACGAAATACAGATGTAACTCTGTGAGATGAATTAACAGAACACTAAGCAGTTTCTCAGAAAGCTTCTTTCCAGATTTCATCTGAGGATATTTCCTTTTTCACCATAGCCCTCTATGGGCTTCCAAATATCACTTTGCCAATTCCACAAGAACTGTCTTAGCGAAAGCCTTCTTGAGGGGAAAGCTGTAACTCTGTGAGATCATTTCACAGAACACAAAGAAGTTTCTCAGAATGCTTCTTCCTCTTTGTTATCGGAGGATATTTCCTTTGGCCCTATAGTCTTCAAAGGGATCCGAAATATCTGTTCTCAGATTCCATAGAAATAAGGGTAGCAAAGAGATCCACGAAATAGAGATGTAACTCTGTGAGGTGAGTTAACAGAACACTAAGCAGTTTCTCAGAAAGCTTCTTTCCAGATTTCATCTGAGGATATTTCCTTTTTCACCGTAGCCCTCTATGGGCTTCCAAATATCACTTTGCCAATTCCACAAGAACTGTCTTAGCGAAAGGCTTCTTGAAGGGAATTTTGTAACTCAGTGAGATGATTTCACAGAACACAAAGAAGTTTCTCAGTAAGCTTCTTTCTCTTTGTTATCGGAGGATATTTCCTTTGGCCCTATGGTCTTCAAAGGGATCCGAAATATCTGTTCTCAGATTCCACAGAAATAAGGCTAGCAAAGAGATCCACGAAATACAGATGTAACTCTGTGAGATGAATTAACAAAACACAAAGCAGTTTCTCAGAAAGCTGCTTTCCAGATTTCATCTGAGGATATTGAATTTTTAACCATAGCCCTCTATGGGCTTCCAAATATCACTTTGCCAATTCCACAAGAACTGTCTTAGAGAAAGGCTTCTTAAGGGGAAAGCTGTAACTCTGTGATATGATTTCACAGAACACAAAGAAGTTTCTCAGAAAGCTTCTTTCTCTTTGTTATCGGAGGATATTTCCTTTGGCCCTATGGTCTTCAAAGGGATCCGAAATATCTGTTCTCAGATTCCACAGAAATAAGGCTAGCAAAGGGATCCACGAAATACAGATGTAACTCTGTGAGATGAATTAACAGAACACTAAGCAGTTTCTCAGAAAGCTTCTTTCCAGATTTCATCTGAGATTATTTCCTTTTTCACCGTAGCCCTCTATGGGCTTCCAAATATCACTTTGCCAATTCCACAAGAACTGTCTTAGCGAACGGCTTCTTGAGGGGAAAGCTGTAACTGTGAGATGATTTCACAGAACACAAAGAAGTTTCTAAGAAAGCTTCTTCCTCTTTGTTATCGGAGGATATTTCCTTTGGCCCTATAGTCTTCAAAGAGATCCGAAATATCTGTTCTCAGATTCCACAGAAATAAGGCTAGCAAAGAGATCCACGAAATAAAGACGTAACTCTGTGAGATGAATTAACAGAATACTAAGCAGTTTCTCAGAAAGCTTCTTTCCAGATTTCATGTGAGGATATTTCCTTTTTCACCATAGCCCTCTATGGGCTTCCAAATATCACTTTGCCAATTCCACAAGAACTGTCTTAGCGAAAGGCTTCTTGAGGGGAAACCTGTAACTCTGTGAGATGATTTCGCAGAACACAAAGAAGTTTCTCAGAAAGCTTCTTTCTCTTTGTTATCGGAGCATATTTTCTTTGGCCCTATAGTCTCCAAAGGGATCCGAAATATCTGTTCTCAGATTCCAAAGAAATAAGGCTAGCAAAGAGATCCACGAAATACAGATGTAACTCTGTGAGATGAATTAACAGAACACTAAGCAGTTTCTCAGAAAGCTTCTTTCCAGATTTCATCTGAGGATATTTCCTTTTTCACCATAGCCCTCTAGGTGCTTCCAAATATCACTTTGCAAATTCCACAAGACCTGTCTTAGCGAAAGGCTTCTTGAGGGGAAAGCTGTAACTCTGTGAGATGATTTCACAGAACACAAAGAAGTTTCTCAGAAAGCTTCTTTCTCTTTGTTATCGAAGGATATTTCCTTTGGCCCTATAGTCTTCAAAGGGATCCGAAATATCTGTTCTCAGATTCCACAGCAATAAGGCTAGCAAAGAGATCCACGAAATGCAAATGTAACTCTGTGAGGTGAATTAACAGAACACTAAGCAGTGTCTCAAAAAGCTTCTTTCCAGATTTCATCTGAGGATATTTCCTTTTTCACCATATCCCTCTATGGGCTTCCAAATATCACTTTGCCAATTCCACAAGAACTGTCTTAGCGAAAGGCTTCTTGAGGGGAAAGCTGTAACTCTGTGAGATGATTTCACAGAACACAAAGAAGTTTCTCAGAAAGCTTCTTTCTCTTTGTTATCGGAGGATATTTCCTTTGGCCCTAAAGTCTCCAAAGGGATCCGAAATATCTGTTCTCAGATTCCACAGAAATAAGGCTAGCAAATAGATCCACGAAATACAGATGTAACTCTGTGAGATGAATTAACAGAACACTAAGCACTGTCTCAGAAAGCTGCTTTCCAGATTTCATCTGAGGATATTTCCTTTTTCACCATAGCCCTCTATGGGCTTCCAAATATCACTTTGCCAATTCCACAAGAACTGTCTTAGCAAAAGGCTTCTTGAGGCGAAAGCTGTAACTCTGTGAGATGATTTCACAGAACACAAAGAAGTTTCTCAGAAAGCTTCTTTCTCTTTGTTATCGGAGGATATTTCCTTTGGCCCTATGGTCTTCAAAGGTATCCGAAATATCTGTTCTCAGATTCCACGGAAATAAGGCTAGCAAAGAGATCCACGAAATACAGATGTAACTCTGTGTGATGAATTAACAGAACACTAAGCAGTTTCTCAGAAAGTTTCTTTCCAGATTTCATCTTTGGATATTTCCTTTTTCACCATAGCCCTCTATGGGCTTCCAAATATCACTTTGCCAATCCCACAAGAACTGTCTTAGCGAAAGGCTTCTTGAGGGGAAAGCTGTAACTCTGTGAGATGATTTCACAGAACACAAAGAAGTTTCTCAGAAAGCTACTTTCTCTTTCTTATCGGAGGGTATTTCCTTTGGCCCAATAGTCTTCAAAGAGATCCGAAATATCTGTTCTCAGATTCCACAGGAATAAGGCTAGCAAAGAGATCCACGAAATACAGATGTAACTCTGTGAGATGAATTAACAGAACACTAAGCATTTTCTCAGAAAGCTTCTTTCCAGCTTTCATCTGAGGATATTTCTTTTTTCACCATAGCCCTCTATGGGCTTCCAAATATCACTTTGCCAATTCCAGAAGAACTGTCTTAGCGAAAGGTCTCTTGAGCGGAAAGCTGTAACTCTGTGAGATGATTTCACAGAACACAAAGAAGTTTCTCAGAATGCTTCTTTTTCTTTGTTATCGGAGGATATTTCCTTTGGCCCTATAGTCTTCAAAGGGATCCGAAATATCAGTTCTCAGATTCCACAGAAATAAGGCTAGCAAAGAGATCCACGAAATACAGATGTAACTCTTTGAGATGAATTAACAGAACACTAAGCAGTTTCTCAGGCAGCTTCTTTCCAGATTTCATCTGAGGATATTTCCTTTTTCCCCTTAGCCCTCTTGGGGCTTCCAAATATCACTTTGCCAATTCCACAAGAACGGTCTTAGCGAAAGGCTTCTTGAGGGGAAAGCTGTAACTCTGTGAGATGATTTCACAGAACACAAAGAAGTTTCTCAGAAAGCTTCTTTCTCTTTGTTATCGAAGGATATTTCCTTTGGCCCTGTACTCTTCAAAGGGATCCGAAATATCTGTTCTCAGATTCCACAGAAATAAGGCTAGCAAAGAGATCCATGAAATACAGATGTAACTCTGTGAGATGAATTAACAGAACACTAAGCAGTTTCTCAGAAAGCTGCTTTCCAGATTTCGTCTTTGGATTTTTCCTTTTTCACCGTAGCCCTCTATGGGCTTCCAAATATCACTTTGCCAATTCCACAAGAACTGTCTTAGCGAAAGGCTTCTTGAGGGGAAAGCTGTAACTCTGTGAGATGATTTCACAGAACACAAACAAGTTTCTCAGAAAGCTTCTTTCTCTTTGTTATCGAAGGATATTTCTTTTGACCCTATGGTCTTCAAAGGGATCCGAAATATCTGTTCTCAGATTCCACAGAAATAAGGCTAGCAAAGAGATCCACGAAATACAGATGTAACTCTGTGAGAGGAATTAACATAACACTAAGCAGTTTCTCAGAAAGCTTCTTTCCAGATTTCATCTGAGGATATTTCGTTTTTCACCATAGCCCTCTATGGGCTTCCAAATATCACTTTGCCAATTCCACAAGAACTGTCTTAGCGAAAGGCTTCTTGAGGCGAAAGCTGTAACTCTGTGAGTTGATTTCACAGAACACAAAGAAGTTTCTCAGAAAGCTTCTTTCTCTTTGTTATCGGAGAATATTTCCTTTGGCCCTATGGTCTTCAAAGGGATCCGAAATATCTGTTCTCAGATTCCACAGAAATAAGGCTAGCAAAGAGATCCACGAAATACAGATGTAACTCTGTGAGATGAATTAACTGAAAACTAAGCAGTTTCTCAGAAAGCTTCTTTCCAGATTTCATCTGAGGATATTTCCTTTTTCACCATAGCCCTCTATGGGCTTCCAAATATCACTTTGCCAATTCCACAAGAACTGTCTTCGCGAAAGGCTTCTTGAGGGGAAAGCTGTAACTCTGTGAGATGATTTCACAGAACACAAAGAAGTTTCTCAGAATGCTTCTTTCTCTTTGTTATCGGAGGATATTTCCTTTGGCCCTATAGTCTTCAAAGGGATCCGAAATATCTGTTCTCAGATTCCACAGAAATAAGGGTAGCAAAGAGATCCACGAAATAGAGATGTAACTCTGTGAGGTGAGTTAACAGAACACTAAGCAGTTTCTCGGGAAGCTGCTTTCCAGATTTCATCTGAGGATATTTCTTTTTTCACCATTGTCCTCTATGGGCTTCCAAATATCACTTTGCCAATTCCACAAGAACTGTCTTAGCGAAAGGCTTCTTGAGGGGAAAGCTGTAACTCTGAGAGATGATTTTACAGAACACCAAGAAGTTTCTCAGAAAGCTTCTTTCTCTTTGTTATCGGAGGATATTTCCTTTGGCCCTATGATCTTCAAAGGGATCCGAAATATCTGTTCTCAGATTCCACAGAAATAAGGCTAGCAAAGAGATCCACGAAATACAGATGTAACTCTGAGAGATGAATTAACAGAACACTAAGTAGTTTCTCAGAGAGCTTCTCTCCAGATTTCATCTGAGGATATTTCCTTTTTCCCCTTAGCCCTCTTGGGGCTTCCAAATATCACTTTGCCTCTTCCACAAGAACTGTCTTAGCGAAAGGCTTCTTGAGGGGAAAGCTGTAAATCTCCGAGATGATTTCACAGAACACAAAGAAGTTTCTCAGAAAGCTTCTTTCTCTTTGTTTTCGGAGGATATTTCCTTTTTCCCTATGGTCTTCAAAGGTATCCGAAATATCTGTTCTCAGATTCCACAGAAATAAGGCTAGCAAAGAGATCCACGAAATACAGATGTAACTCTGTGTGATGAATTAACAGAGCACTAAGCAGTTTCTCAGAAAGTTTCTTTCCAGATTTCATCTTTGGATATTTCCTTTTTCACCATAGCCCTCTAAGGGCTTCCAAATATCACTTTGCCAATCCCACAAGAACTGTCTTAACGAAAGGCTTCTTGAGCGGAAAGCTGTAACTCTGTGAGATGATTTCACAGAACACAAAGAAGTTTCTCAGAAAGCTACTTTCTCTTTCTTATCGGAGGGTATGTCCTTTGGCCCAATAGTCTTCAAAGAGATCCGAAATATCTGTTCTCAGATTCCACAGAAATAAGGCTAGCAAAGAGATCCACGAAATACAGATGTAACTCTGTGAGATGAATTAACAGAACACTAAGCAGTTTCTTAGAAAGCTTCTTTCCAGATTTCATCTGAGGATATTACTTTTGTCACCATAGCCCTCTATGGGCTTCCAAATATCACTTTGCCAATTCCACAAGAACTGTCTTAGCGAAAGGCTTCTTGAGCGGAAAGCTGTAACTCTGTGAGATGATTTCACAGAACACAAAGAAGTTTCTCAGAAAGCTTCTTTCTCTTTGTTATCGAAGGATATTTCCTTTGGCCCTATAGTCTTCAAAGGGATCCGAAATATCTGTTCTCAGATTCCACAGAAATAAGGCTAGCAAAGAGATCCACGAAATACAGATGTAACTCTGTGAGATGTATTAACAGAACACTAAGCAGTTTCTCAGAAAGCTTCTTTCCAGATTTCATCTGAGGATATTTCCTTTTTCACCACAGCCCTCTATGGGCTTCCAAATATCACTTTGCCAAATCCACAAGAAATGTCTTAGCGAAAGGCTTCTTGAGGGGAAAGCTGTAACTCTGTGAGATGATTTCACAGAACACAAAGAAGTTTCTCAGAAAGCTTCTTTCTCTTTGTTATCGGAGGATATTTCGTTTTTCCATATGGTCTTCAAAGGGATCCGAAATATCTGTTCTCAGAATCCACAGAAAAAAGGCTAGCAAAGAGATCCACGAAATACAGATGTAACTCTGTGAGATGAATTAAGAGAACACTAAGCAGTTTCTCAGAAAGCTTCTTTCCAAATTTTATCTTTGGATATTTCCTTTTTCACCGTAGCCCTCTATGGGCTTCCAAATATCACTTTGCCAATTCCACAAGAACTGTCTTAGCGAAAGGCTTCTTGAGGGGAAAGCTGTAACTCTGTGAGATGATTTCACAGAACACAAAGAAGTTTCTTAGAATGCTTCTTTCTCTTTGTTATCGGAGGATATTTCCTTTGGCCCTATAGTCTTCAAAGGGATCCGAAATATCTGTTCTCAAATTCCACAGAAATAAGGGTAGCAAAGAGATACACGAAATACAGATGTAACTCTGTGAGATGAATTAACAGAACACTAAGCAGTTTCTCAGAAAGCTTCTTTCCAGATTTCATCTGAGGATATTTCCTTTTTCACCATAGCCCTCTAAGGGCTTCCAAATATCACTTTGCCAATTCCACAAGAACTGTCTTAGCGAAAGGCTTCTTGAGGGGAAATTTGTAACTCTGTGAGATGATTTCACAGAACACAAAGAAGTTTCTCAGTAAGCTTCTTTCTCTTTGTTATCGGAGGATATTTCCTTTGGCCCTATGGTCTTCAAAGGGATCCGAAATATCTGTTCTCAGATTCCACAGAAATAAGTTAGCAAAGAGATCCACGATATACAGATGTAACTCTGTGAGATGAATTAACAGAACACAAAGCAGTTTCTCAGAAATCTGCTTTCCAGATTTCATCTGAGGATATTTAATTTTTAACCATAGCCCTCTATGGGCTTCCAAATATCACTTTGCCAATTCCACAAGAACAGTCTTAGCGAATGACTTCTTGAGGGGAAAGCTGTAGCTCTGTGAGATGATTTCACAGAACACAAAGAAGTTTCTCAGAAAGCTTCTTTCTCTTTGTTATCGGAGGATATTTCCTTTGGCCCTATGGTCTTCAAAGGTATCCGAAATATCTGTTCTCAGATTCCACAGAAATAAGGCTAGCAAAGAGATCCACGAAATACAGATGTAACTCTGTGTGATGAATTAACAGAACACTAAGCGGTTTCTCAGAAAGTTTCTTTCCACATTTCATCTTTGGATATTTCCTTTTTCACCATAGCCCTCTATGGGCTTCCAAATATCACTTTGCCAATCCCACAAGAACTGTCTTAGCGAAAGGCTTCTTGAGGGGAAAGCTGTAACTCTGTGAGATGATTTCACAGAACACAAAGAAGTTTCTCAGAAAGCTACTTTCTCTTTCTTATCGGAGGGTATTTCCTTTGGCCCAATAGTCTTCAAAGAGATCCGAAATATCTGTTCTCAGATTCCACAGAAATAAGGCTAGCAAAGAGATCCACGAAATACAGATGTAACTCTGTGAGATGAATTAACAGAACACTAAACAGTTTCTCAGAAAGTTTCTTTCCAGATTTCGTCTTTGGATTTTTCCTTTTTCACCGTAGCCCTCTATGGGCTTCCAAATATCACTTTGCCAATTCCACAAGAACTGTCTTAGCGAAAGGCTTCTTGAGGGGAAAGCTGTAACTCTGTGAGATGATTTCACAGAACACAAAGAAGTTTCTCAGAAAGCTTCTTTCTCTTTGTTATCGAAGGATATTTCCTTTGACCCTATGGTCTTCAAAGGGATCCGAAATATCTGTTCTCAGATTCCACAGAAATAAGTTAGCAAAGAGATCCACGAAATACAGATGTAACTCTGTGAGAGGAATTAACATAACACTAAGCAGTTTCTCAGAAAGCTTCTTTCCAGATTTCATCTGAGGATATTTCCTTTTTCACCATAGCCCTCTATGGGCTTCCAAATATCACTTTGCCAATTCCACAAGAACTGTCTTAGCGAAAGGCTTCTTGAGGCGAAAGCTGTAACTCTGTGAGATGATTTCACAGAACACAAAGAAGTTTCTCAGAAAGCTTCTTTCTCTTTGTTTTCGGAGAATATTTCCTTTGGCCCTATGGTCTTCAAAGGGATCCGAAATATCTGTTCTCAGATTCCACAGAAATAAGGCTAGCAAAGAGATCCACGAAATACAGATGTAACTCTGTGAGATGAATTAACAGAACACTAAGCAGTTTCTCAGAAAGCTTCTTTCCAGATTTCATCTGAGGATATTTCCTTTTTCACCATAGCCCTCTATGGGCTTCCAAATATCACTTTGCCAATTCCACAAGAACTGTCTTCGCGAAAGGCTTCTTGAGGGGAAAGCTGTAACTCTATGAGATGATTTCACAGAACACAAAGAAGTTTCTCAGAATGCTTCTTTCTCTTTGTTATCGGAGGATATTTCCTTTGGCCCTATAGTCTTCAAAGGGATCCGAAATATCTGTTCTCAGATTCCACAGAAATAAGGGTAGCAAAGAGATCCACGAAATAGAGATGTAACTCTGTGAGGTGAGTTAACAGAACACTAAGCAGTTTCTCAGAAAGCTTCTTTCCAGATTTCATCTGAGGATATTTCCTTTTTCACCATAGCCCTCTATGGGCTTCCAAATATCACTTTGCCAATCCCACAAGAACTGTCTTAGCGAAAGACTTCTTGAGGGGAAAGCTGTAACACTGTGAGATGATTTCACAGAACACAAAGAAGTTTCTCAGAAAGCTTCTTTCTCTTTGTTATCGGAGGATATTTCCTTTGGCCCTATGGTCTTCAAAGGGATCCGAAATATCTGTTCTCAGATTCAACAGAAATAAGGCTAGCAAAGAGATCCACGAAATACAGATGTAACTCTGTGAGATGAATTAACAGAACACTAAGCAGTTTCTCAGGAAGCTGCTTTCCAGATTTCATCTAAGGATATTTCTTTTTTCACAATAGCCCTCTATGGGCTTCCAAATATCACTTTGCCAATTCCACAAGAACTGTCTTAGTGAAAGGCTTCTTGAGGGGAAAGCTGTAACTCTGAGAGATGATTTTACAGAACACCAAGAAGTTTCTCAGAAAGCTTCTTTCTCTTTGTTATCGGAGGATATTTCCTTTGGCCCTATGATCTTCAAAGGGATCCGAAATATCTGTTCTCAGATTCCACAGAAATAAGGCTAGCAAAGAGATCCACGAAATACAGATGTAACTCTGAGAGATGAATTAACAGAACACTAAGTAGTTTCTCAGAGAGCTTCTTTCCAGATTTCATCTGAGGATATTTCCTTTTTCCCCTTAGCCCTCTTGGGGCTTCCAAATATCACTTTGCCTCTTCCACAAGAACTGTCTTAGCGAAAGGCTTCTTGAGGGGAAAGCTGTAAATCTCCGAGATGATTTCACAGAACACAAAGAAGTTTCTCAGAAAGCTTCTTTCTCTTTGTTATCGGAGGATATTTCCTTTGGCCCTATGGTCTTCAAAGGGATCCGAAATATCTGTTCTCAGATTCCACAGAAATAAGGCTATCAAAGAGATCCAAGAAATAGAGATGTAACTCTGTGAGGTGAATTAACAGAACACTAAGCAGTTTCTCAGAAAGCTTCTTTCCAGATTTCATCTGAGGATATTTCCTTTTTCACCATAGCCCTCTATGGGCTTCCAAATATCACTTTGCCAATTCCACAAGAACTGTCTTAGCGAAAGGCTTCTTGAGGGGAAATTTGTAACTCTGTGAGATGATTTCACAGAACACAAAGAAGTTTCTCAGTAAGCTTCTTTCTCTTTGTTATCGGAGGATATTTCCTTTGGCCTTATGGTCTTCAAAGGGATCCGAAATATCTGTTCTCAGATTCCACAGAAATAAGTTAGCAAAGAGATCCACGATATACAGATGTAACCCTGTGACATGAATTAACAGAACACAAAGCAGTTTCTCAGAAAGCTGCTTTCCAGATTTCATCTGAGGATATTTAATTTTTAACCATAGCCCTCAATGGGCTTCCAAATATCACTATGCCAATTCCACAAGAACAGTCTTAGCGTAAGGCTTCTTGAGGGGAAAGCTGTAACTCTGTGAGATGATTTCACAGAACACAAAGAAGTTTCTCAGAATGCTTCTTTCTCTTTGTTATCGGAGGATATTTCCTTTGGCCCTATAGTCTTCAAAGGGATCCGAAATATCTGTTCTCAGATTCCACAGAAATAAGGGTAGCAAAGAGATCCACGAAATAGAGATGTAACTCTGTGAGGTGAGTTAACAGAACACTAAGCAGTTTCTCAGAAAGCTTCTTCCAGATTTCATCTGAGGATATTTCCTTTTTCACCATAGCCCTCTATGAGCTTCCAAATATCACTTTGCCAATTCCACAAGAACTGTCTTAGCGAAAGACTTCTTGAGGGGAAAGCTGTAACTCTGTGAGATGATTTCACAGAACACAAAGAAGTTTCTCAGAAAGCTTCTTTCTCTTTGTTATCGGAGGATATTTCCTTTTTCCATATGGTCTTCAAAGGGATCCGAAATATCTGTTCTCAGATTCCACAGAAAAAAGGCTAGCAAAGAGATCCACGAAATACAGATGTAACTCTGTGAGATGAATTAACAGAACACTAAGCAGTTTCTCAGAAAGCTTCTTTCCAAATTTTATCTTTGGATATTTCCTTTTTCACCGTAGCCCTCTATGGGCTTCCAAATATCACTTTGCCAATTCCACAAGAACTGTCTTAGCGAAAGGCTTCTTGAGGGGAAAGCTGTAACTCTGTGAGATTATTTCACAGAACACAAAGAAGTTTCTCAGAAAGCTTCTTTCTCTTTGTTATCAGAGGATATTTCCTTTGGCCCTATGGTCTTCAAAGGGATCCGAAATATCTGTTCTCAGATTCCACAGAAATAAGTTAGCAAAGAGATCCACGATATACAGATGTAACTCTGTGAGATGAATTAACAGAACACAAAGCAGTTTCTCAGAAAGCTGCTTTCCAGATTTCATCTGAGGATATTTAATTTTTAACCATAGCCCTCTATGGGCTTCCAAATATCACTTTGCCAATTCCACAAGAACAGTCTTAGCGAAAGGCTCTTGAGGGGAAAGCTGTAGCTCTGTGAGATGATTTCACAGAACACAAAGAAGTTTCTCAGAAAGCTTCTTTCTCTTTGTTATCGGAGGATATTTCCTTTGGCCCTATGGTCTTCAAAGGTATCCGAAATATCTGTTCTCAGATTCCACAGAAATAAGGCTAGCAAAGAGATCCACGAAATACAGATGTAACTCTGTGTGATGAATTAACAGAACACTAAGCAGTTTCTCAGAAAGTTTCTTTCCAGATTTCATCTTTGGATATTTCCTTTTTCACCATAGCCCTCTATGGGCTTCCAAATATCACTTTGCCAATCCCACAAGAACTGTCTTAGCGAAAGGCTTCTTGAGGGGAAAGCTGTAACTCTGTGAGATGATTTTACAGAACACAAAGAAGTTTCTCAGAAAGCTACTTTCTCTTTCTTATCGGAGGGTATTTCCTTTGGCCCAATAGTCTTCAAAGAGATCCGAAATATCTGTTCTCAGATTCCACAGAAATAAGGCTAGCAAAGAGATCCACGAAATACAGATGTAACTCTGTGAGATGAATTAACAGAACACTAAGCAGTTTCTCAGAAAGCTTCTTTCCAGATTTCATCTGAGGATATTTCTTTTTTCACCATAGCCCTCTATGGGCTTCCAAATATCACTTTGCCAATTCCACAAGAACTGTCTTAGCGAAAGGCTTCTTGAGCGGAAAGCTGTAACTCTGTGAGATGATTTCACAGAACACAAAGAAGTTTCTCAGAATGCTTCTTTTTCTTTGTTATCGGAGGATATTTCCTTTGGCCCTATAGTCTTCAAAGGGATCCGAAATATCAGTTCTCAGATTCCACAGAAATAAGGCTAGCAAAGAGGTCCACGAAATACAGATGTAACTCTTTGAGATGAATTAACAGAACACTAAGCAGTTTCTCAGAGAGCTTCTTTCCAGATTTCATCTGAGGATATTTCCTTTTCCCCCTTAGCCCTCTTGGGGCTTCCAAATATCACTTTGCCAATTCCACAAGAACTGTCTTAGCGAAAGGCTTCTTGAGGGGAAAGCTGTAACTCTGTGAGATGATTTCACAGAACACAAAGAAGTTTCTCAGAAAGCTTCTTTCTCCTTGTTATCGAAGGATAATTCTTTTGGCCCTGTACTCTTCAAAGGGATCCGAAATATCTGTTCTCAGATTCCACAGAAATAAGGCTAGCAAAGAGATCCACGAAATACAGATGTAACTCTGTGAGATGAATTAACAGAACACTAAGCAGTTTCTCAGAAAGCTGCTTTCCAGATTTCGTCTTTGGATTTTTCCTTTTTCACCGTAGCCCTCTATGGGCTTCCAAATATCACTTTGCCAATTCCACAAGAACTGTCTTAGCGAAAGGCTGCTTGAGGGGAAAGCTGTAAGTCTGTGAGATGATTTCACAGAACACAAAGAAGTTTCTCAGAAAGCTTCTTTCTCTTTGTTATCGAAGGATATTTCCTTTGACCCTATGGTCTTCAAAGGGATCCGAAATATCTGTTCTCAGATTCCACAGAAATAAGGCTAGCAAAGAGATCCACGAAATACAGATGTAACTCTGTGAGATGAATTAACAGAACACTAAGCAGTTTCTCAGAAAGCTTCTTTCCAGATTTCATCTGAGGATATTTCCTTTTTCACCATAGCCCTCTATGGGCTTCCAAATATCACTTTGGAAATTCCACAAGAACTGTCTTAGCAAAAGGCGTCTTGAGGCGA
This sequence comes from Macaca mulatta, assembly GCF_049350105.2. NCBI lineage: Eukaryota > Metazoa > Chordata > Mammalia > Primates > Cercopithecidae > Macaca > Macaca mulatta. The sequence goes on along the minus strand of NC_133426.1, from coordinate 66,661,476 downwards.
AAGCTGTAACTCTGTGAGATGATTTCACAGAACACAAAGAAGTTTCTCAGAAAGCTTCTTTCTCTTTGTTATCGGAGAATATTTCCTTTGGCCCTATGGTCTTCAAAGGGATCCGAAATATCTGTTCTCAGATTCCACAGAAATAAGGCTAGCAAAGAGATCCACGAAATACAGATGTAACTCTGTGAGATGAATTAACAGAACACTAAGCAGTTTCTCAGAAAGCTTCTTTCCAGATTTCATCTGAGGATATTTCCTTTTTCACCATAGCCCTCTATGGGCTTCCAAATATCACTTTGCCAATTCCACAAGAACTGTCTTCGCGAAAGGCTTCTTGAGGGGAAAGCTGTAACTCTATGAGATGATTTCACAGAACACAAAGAAGTTTCTCAGAATGCTTCTTTCTCTTTGTTATCGGAGGATATTTCCTTTGGCCCTATAGTCTTCAAAGGGATCCGAAATATCTGTTCTCAGATTCCACAGAAATAAGGGTAGCAAAGAGATCCACGAAATAGAGATGTAACTCTGTGAGGTGAGTTAACAGAACAATAAGCAGTTTCTCAGAAAGCTTCTTTCCAGATTTCATCTGAGGATATTTCCTTTTTCACCATAGCCCTCTATGGGCTTCCAAATATCACTTTGCCAATCCCACAAGAACTGTCTTAGCGAAAGACTTCTTGAGGGGAAAGCTGTAACACTGTGAGATGATTTCACAGAACACAAAGAAGTTTCTCAGAAAGCTTCTTTCTCTTTGTTATGGGAGGATATTTCCTTTGGCCCTATGGTCTTCAAAGGGATCCGAAATATCTGTTCTCAGATTCAACAGAAATAAGGCTAGCAAAGAGATCCACGAAATACAGATGTAACTCTGTGAGATGAATTAACAGAACACTAAGCAGTTTCTCAGGAAGCTGCTTTCCAGATTTCATCTAAGGATATTTCTTTTTTCACAATAGCCCTCTATGGGCTTCCAAATATCACTTTGCCAATTCCACAAGAACTGTCTTAGTGAAAGGCTTCTTGAGGGGAAAGCTGTAACTCTGAGAGATGATTTTACAGAACACCAAGAAGTTTCTCAGAAAGCTTCTTTCTCTTTGTTATCGGAGGATATTTCCTTTGGCCCTATGATCTTCAAAGGGATCCGAAATATCTGTTCTCAGATTCCACAGAAATAAGGCTAGCAAAGAGATCCACGAAATACAGATGTAACTCTGAGAGATGAATTAACAGAACACTAAGTAGTTTCTCAGAGAGCTTCTTTCCAGATTTCATCTGAGGATATTTCCTTTTTCCCCTTAGCCCTCTTGGGGCTTCCAAATATCACTTTGCCTCTTCCACAAGAACTGTCTTAGCGAAAGGCTTCTTGAGGAGAAAGCTGTAAATCTCCGAGATGATTTCACAGAACACAAAGAAGTTTCTCAGAAAGCTTCTTTCTCTTTGTTATCGGAGGATATTTCCTTTGGCCTAATAGTCTTCAAAGGGATCCGAAATATCTGTTCTCAGATTCCACAGAAATAAGGCTAGCAAAGAGATCCAAGAAATAGAGATGTAACTCTGTGAGGTGAATTAACAGAACACTAAGCAGTTTCTCAGAAAGCTTCTTTCCAGATTTCATCTGAGGATATTTCCTTTTTCACCATAGCCCTCTATGGGCTTCCAAATATCACTTTGCCAATTCCACAAGAACTGTCTTAGCGAAAGGCTTCTTGAGGGGAAATTTGTAACTCTGTGAGATGATTTCACAGAACACAAAGAAGTTTCTCAGTACGCTTCTTTCTCTTTGTTATCGGAGGATATTTCCTTTGGCCTTATGGTCTTCAAATGGATCCGAAATATCTGTTCTCAGATTCCACAGAAATAAGTTAGCAAAGAGATCCACGATATACAGATGTAACTCTGTGACATGAATTAACAGAACACAAAGCAGTTTCTCAGAAAGCTGCTTTCCAGATTTCATCTGAGGATATTTAATTTTTAACCATAGCCCTCAATGGGCTTCCAAATATCACTATGCCAATTCCACAAGAACAGTCTTAGCGTAAGGCTTCTTGAGGGGAAAGCTGTAACTCTGTGAGATGATTTCACAGAACACAAAGAAGTTTCTCAGAATGCTTCTTTCTCTTTGTTATCGGAGGATATTTCCTTTGGCCCTATAGTCTTCAAAGGGATCCGAAATATCTGTTCTCAGATTCCACAGAAATAAGGATAGCAAAGAGATCCACGAAATAGAGATGTAACTCTGTGAGGTGAGTTAACAGAACACTAAGCAGTTTCTCAGAAAGCTTCTTCCAGATTTCATCTGAGGATATTTCCTTTTTCACCATAGCCCTCTATGAGCTTCCAAATATCACTTTGCCAATTCCACAAGAACTGTCTTAGCGAAAGACTTCTTGAGGGGAAAGCTGTAACTCTGTGAGATGATTTCACAGAACACAAAGAAGTTTCTCAGAAAGCTTCTTTCTCTTTGTTATCGGAGGATATTTCCTTTTTCCATATGGTCTTCAAAGGGATCCGAAATATCTGTTCTCAGATTCCACAGAAAAAAGGCTAGCAAAGAGATCCACGAAATACAGATGTAACTCTGTGAGATGAATTAACAGAACACTAAGCAGTTTCTCAGAAAGCTTCTTTCCAAATTTTATCTTTGGATATTTCCTTTTTCACCGTAGCCCTCTATGGGCTTCCAAATATCACTTTGCCAATTCCACAAGAACTGTCTTAGCGAAAGGCTTCTTGAGGGGAAAGCTGTAACTCTGTGAGATTATTTCACAGAACACAAAGAAGTTTCTCAGAAAGCTTCTTTCTCTTTGTTATCAGAGGATATTTCCTTTGGCCTTATGGTGTCCAAAGGGATCCGAAATATCTGTTCTCAGATTCCACAGAAATAAGGCTAGCAAAGAGATCCACGAAATACAGATGTAACTCTGTGAGATGAATTAACAGAACACTAAGCAGTTTCTCAGAAAGCTTCCTTCCAGATTTCATCTGAGGATATTTCCTTTTTCACCATAGCCCTCTATGGGCTTCCAAATATCACTTTGCCAATTCCACAAGAAATGTCTTAGCGAAAGGCTTCTTGAGGGGAAAGCTGTAACTCTGTGAGATGATTTCACAGAACACAAAGAAGTTTCTCAGAAAGCTTCTTTCTCTTTGTTATCGGAGGATATTTCCTTTGGCCCTATGGTCTTCAAAGGGATCCGAAATATCTGTTCTCAGATTCCACAGAAATAAGTTAGCAAAGAGATCCACGATATACAGATGTAACTCTGTGAGATGAATTAACAGAACACAAAGCAGTTTCTCAGAAAGCTGCTTTCCAGATTTCATCTGAGGATATTTAATTTTTAACCATAGCCCTCTATGGGCTTCCAAATATCACTTTGCCAATTCCACAAGAACAGTCTTAGCGAAAGGCTCTTGAGGGGAAAGCTGTAGCTCTGTGAGATGATTTCACAGAACACAAAGAAGTTTCTCAGAAAGCTTCTTTCTCTTTGTTATCGGAGGATATTTCCTTTGGCCCTATGGTCTTCAAAGGTATCCGAAATATCTGTACTCAGATTCCACAGAAATAAGGCTAGCAAAGAGATCCACGAAATACAGATGTAACTCTGTGTGATGAATTAACAGAACACTAAGCAGTTTCTCAGAAAGTTTCTTTCCAGATTTCATCTTTGGATATTTCCTTTTTCACCATAGCCCTCTATGGGCTTCCAAATATCACTTTGCCAATCCCACAAGAACTGTCTTAGCGAAAGGCTTCTTGAGGGGAAAGCTGTAACTCTGTGAGATGATTTTACAGAACACAAAGAAGTTTCTCAGAAAGCTACTTTCTCTTTCTTATCGGAGGGTATTTCCTTTGGCCCAATAGTCTTCAAAGAGATCCGAAATATCTGTTCTCAGATTCCACAGAAATAAGGCTAGCAAAGAGATCCACGAAATACAGATGTAACTCTGTGAGATGAATTAACAGAACACTAAGCAGTTTCTCAGAAAGCTTCTTTCCAGATTTCATCTGAGGATATTTCTTTTTTCACCATAGCCCTCTATGGGCTTCCAAATATCACTTTGCCAATTCCACAAGAACTGTCTTAGCGAAAGGCTTCTTGAGCGGAAAGCTGTAACTCTGTGAGATGATTTCACAGAACACAAAGAAGTTTCTCAGAATGCTTCTTTTTCTTTGTTATCGGAGGATATTTCCTTTGGCCCTATAGTCTTCAAAGGGATCCGAAATATCAGTTCTCAGATTCCACAGAAATAAGGCTAGCAAAGAGATCCACGAAATACAGATGTAACTCTTTGAGATGAATTAACAGAACACTAAGCAGTTTCTCAGAGAGCTTCTTTCCAGATTTCATCTGAGGATATTTCCTTTTCCCCCTTAGCCCTCTTGGGGCTTCCAAATATCACTTTGCCAATTCCACAAGAACTGTCTTAGCGAAAGGCTTCTTGAGGGGAAAGCTGTAACTCTGTGAGATGATTTCACAGAACACAAAGAAGTTTCTCAGAAAGCTTCTTTCTCCTTGTTATCGAAGGATAATTCTTTTGGCCCTGTACTCTTCAAAGGGATCCGAAATATCTGTTCTCAGATTCCACAGAAATAAGGCTAGCAAAGAGATCCACGAAATACAGATGTAACTCTGTGAGATGAATTAACAGAACACTAAGCAGTTTCTCAGAAAGCTGCTTTCCAGATTTCGTCTTTGGATTTTTCCTTTTTCACCGTAGCCCTCTATGGGCTTCCAAATATCACTTTGCCAATTCCACAAGAACTGTCTTAGCGAAAGGCTGCTTGAGGGGAAAGCTGTAACTCTGTGAGATGATTTCACAGAACACAAAGAAGTTTCTCAGAAAGCTTCTTTCTCTTTGTTATCGAAGGATATTTACTTTGACCCTATGGTCTTCAAAGGGATCCGAAATATCTGTTCTCAGATTCCACAGAAATAAGGCTAGCAAAGAGATCCACGAAATACAGATGTAACTCTGTGAGAGGAATTAACATAACACTAAGCAGTTTCTCAGAAAGCTTCTTTCCAGATTTCATCTGAGGATATTTCCTTTTTCACCATAGCCCTCTATGGGCTTCCAAATATCACTTTGGAAATTCCACAAGAACTGTCTTTGCAAAAGGCTTCTTGAGGCGAAAGCTGTAACTCTGTGAGATGATTTCACAGAACACAAAGAAGTTTCTCAGAAAGCTTCTTTCTCTTTGTTATCGGAGAATATTTCCTTTGGCCCTATGGTCTTCAAAGGGATCCGAAATATCTGTTCTCAGATTCCACAGAAATAAGGCTAGCAAAGAGATCCACGAAATACAGATGTAACTCTGTGAGATGAATTAACAGAACACTAAGCAGTTTCTCAGAAAGCTTCTTTCCAGATTTCATCTGAGGATATTTCCTTTTTCACCATAGCCCTCTATGGGCTTCCAAATATCACTTTGCCAATTCCACAAGAACTGTCTTCGCGAAAGGCTTCTTGAGGGGAAAGCTGTAACTCTGTGAGATGATTTCACAGAACACAAAGAAGTTTCTCATAATGCTTCTTTCTCTTTGTTATCGGAGGATATTTCCTTTGGCCCTGTAGTCTTCAAAGGGATCCGAAATATCTGTTCTCAGATTCCACAGAAATAAGGGTAGCAAAGAGATCCACGAAATAGAGATGTAACTCTGTGAGGTGAGTTAACAGAACACTAAGCAGTTTCTCAGAAAGCTTCTTTCCAGATTTCATCTGAGGATATTTCCTTTTTCACCATAGCCCTCTATGGGCTTCCAAATATCACTTTGCCAATTCCACAAGAACTGTCTTAGCGAAAGGCTTCTTGAGGGGAAAGCTGTAACTCTCCGAGATGATTTCACAGAACACAAAGAAGTTTCTCTGAAAGCTTCTTTCTCTTTGTTATCGGAGGATATTTCCTTTTTCCATATGGTCTTCAAAGGGATCCGAAATATCTGTTCTCAGATTCCACAGAAAAAAGGCTAGCAAAGAGATCCACGAAATACAGATGTAACTCTGTGAGATGAATTAACAGAACACTAAGCAGTTTCTCAGAAAGCTTCTTTCCAAATTTTATCTTTGGATATTTCCTTTTTCACCGTAGCCCTCTATGGGCTTCCAAATATCACTTTGCCAATTCCACAAGAACTGTCTTAGCGAAAGGCTTCTTGAGGGGAAAGCTGTAACTCTGAGAGATGATTTTACAGAACACCAAGAAGTTTCTCAGAAAGCTTCTTTCTCTTTGTTATCGGAGGATATTTCCTTTGGCCCTATGATCTTCAAAGGGATCCGAAATATCTGTTCTCAGATTCCACAGAAATAAGGCTAGCAAAGAGATCCACGAAATACAGATGTAACTCTGAGAGATGAATTAACAGAACACTAAGTAGTTTCTCAGAGAGCTTCTTTCCAGATTTCATCTGAGGATATTTCCTTTTTCCCCTTAGCCCTCTTGGGGCTTTCAAATATCACTTTGCCTCTTCCACAAGAACTGTCTTAGCGAAAGGCTTCTTGAGGGGAAAGCTGTAACTCTCCGAGATGATTTCACAGAACACAAAGAAGTTTCTCAGAAAGCTTCTTTCTCTTTGTTATCGGAGGATATTTCCTTTGGCCCTATAGTCTTCAAAGGGATCCGAAATATCTGTTCTCAGATTCCACAGAAATAAGGCTAGCAAAGAGATCCAAGAAATAGAGATGTAACTCTGTGAGGTGAATTAACAGAACACTAAGCAGTTTCTCAGAAAGCTTCTTTCCAGATTTCATCTGAGGATATTTCCTTTTTCACCATATCCCTCTATGGGCTTCCAAATATCACTTTGCCAATTCCACAAGAAATGTCTTAGCGAAAGGCTTCTTGAGGGGAAAGCTGTAACTCTGTGAGATGATTTCACAGAACACAAAGAAGTTTCTCAGAAAGCTTCTTTCTCTTTGTTATCGGAGGATATTTCCTTTTTCCATATGGTCTTCAAAGGGATCCGAAATATCTGTTCTCAGATTCCACAGAAAAAAGGCTAGCAAAGAGATCCACGAAATACAGATGTAACTCTGTGAGATGAATTAACAGAACACTAAGCAGTTTCTCAGAAAGCTTCTTTCCAAATTTTATCTTTGGATATTTCCTTTTTCACCGTAGCCCTCTATGGGCTTCCAAATATCACTTTGCCAATACCACAAGAACTGTCTTAGCGAAAGGCTTCTTGAGGGGAAAGCTGTAACTCTGTGAGATGATTTCACAGAACACAAAGAAGTTTCTCAGAATGCTTCTTTCTCTTTGTTATCGGAGGATATTTCCTTTGGCCCTATAGTCTTCAAAGGGATCCGAAATATCTGTTCTCAGATTCCACAGAAATAAGGGTAGCAAAGAGATCCACGAAATACAGATGTAACTCTGTGAGATGAATTAACAGAACACTAAGCAGTTTCTCAGAAAGCTTCTTTCCAGATTTCATCTGAGGATATTTCCTTTTTCACCGTAGCCCTCTATGGGCTTCCAAATATCACTTTGCCAATTCCACAAGAACTGTCTTAGCGAACGGCTTCTTGAGGGGAAAGCTGTAACTCTGTGAGATGTTTTCACAGAACACAAAGAAGTTTCTCAGAAAGCTTCTTTCTCTTTGTTATCGAAGGATATTTCCTTTGGCCCTATAGTCTTCAAAGGGATCCGAAATATCTGTTCTCAGATTCCACAGCAATAAGGCTAGCAAAGAGATCCACGAAATGCAAATGTAACTCTGTGAGGTGTATTAACAGAACACTAAGCAGTTTCTCAGAAAGCTTCTTTCCAGATTTCATCTGAGGATATTTCCTTTTTCACCATAGCCCTCTATGGGCTTCCAAATATCACTTTGCCAATTCCACAAGAACTGTCTTAGCGAAAGGCTTCTTGAGGGGAAAGCTGTAACTCTGTGAGATGATTTCACAGAACACAAAGAAGTTTCTCAGAATGCTTCTTTCTCTTTGTTATCGGAGGATATTTCCTTTGGCCCTATAGTCTTCAAAGGGATCCGAAATATCTGTTCTCAGATTCCACAGAAATGAGGCTAGCAAAGAGATCCACGAAATAGAGATGTAACTCTGTGAGATGAGTTAACAGAACACTAAGCAGTTTCTCAGAAAGCTTCTTTCCAGATTTCATCTGAGGATATTTCCTTTTTCACCATAGCCCTCTATGGGCTTCCAAATATCACTTTGCCAATTCCACAAGAACTGTCTTAGCGAAAGGCTTCTTGAGGGGAATTTTGTACCTCTGTGAGATGATTTCAGAGAACACAAAGAAGTTTCTCAGTAAGCTTCTTTCTCTTTGTTATCGGAGGATATTTCCTTTGGCCCTATGGTCTTCAAAGGGATCCGAAATATCTGTTCTCAGATTCCACAGAAATTAGGCTAGCAAAGAGATCCACGAAATACAGATGTATCTCTGTGAGATGAATTAACAAAACACAAAGCAGTTTCTCAGAAAGCTGCTTTCCAGATTTCATCTGAGGATATTTAATTTTTAACCATAGCCCTCTATGGGCTTCCAAATATCACTTTGCCAATTCCACAAGAACTGTCTTAGCGAAATGCTTCTTAAGGGGAAAGCTGTAGCTCTGTGAGATGATTTCACAGAACACAAAGAAGTTTCTCAGAAAGCTTCTTTCTCTTTGTTATCGGAGGATATTTCCTTTGGCCCTATGGTCTTCAAAGGGATCCGAAATATCTGTTCTCAGATTCCACAGAAATAAGGCTAGCAAAGGGATCCACGAAATACAGATGTAACTCTGTGAGATGAATTAACAGAACACTAAGCAGTTTCTCAGAAAGCTTCTTTCCATTTTTCATCTGAGGATATTTCCTTTTTCACCGTAGCCCTCTATGGGCTTCCAAATATCACTTTGCCAATTCCACAAGAACTGTCTTAGCGAACGGCTTCTTGAGGGGAAAGCTGTAACTCTGTGAGATGATTTCACAGAACACAAAGAAGTTTCTAAGAAAGCTTCTTTCTCTTTGTTATCGGAGGATATTTCCTTTGGCCCTATAGTCTTCAAAGAGATCCGAAATATCTGTTCTCAGATTCCACAGAAATAAGGCTAGCAAAGAGATCCGGGAAATAAAGACGTAACTCTGTGAGATGAATTAACAGTACACTAAGCAGTTTCTCAGAAAGCTTCTTTCCAGATTTCATGTGAGGATATTTCTTTTTTCACCATAGCCCTCTATGGGCTTCCAAATATCACTTTGCCAATTCCACAAGAACTGTCTTAGCGAAAGGCTTCTTGAGGGGAAAGCTGTAACTCTGTGAGATGATTTCGCAGAACACAAAGAAGTTTCTCAGAAAGCTTCTTTCTCTTTGTTATCGGAGGATATTTCCTTTGGCCCTATGGTCTTCAAAGGGATCCGAAATATCTGTTCTCAGATTCCACAGAAATAAGGCTAGCAAAGAGATCCACGAAATACAGATGTAACTCTGTGAGATGAATTAACAAAACACAAAGCAGTTTCTCAGAAAGCTGCTTTCCAGATTTCATCTGAGGATATTTAATTTTTAACCATAGCCCTCTATGGGCTTCCAAATATCACTTTGCCAATTCCACAAGAACTGTCTTAGCGAAAGGCTTCTTAAGGGGAAAGCTGTAACTCTGTGAGATGATTTCACAGAACACAAAGAAGTTTCTCAGAAAGCTTCTTTCTCTTTGTTATCGGAGGATATTTCCTTTGGCCCTATGGTCTTCAAAGGGATCCGAAATATCTGTTCTCAGATTCCACAGAAATAAGGCTAGCAAAGGGATCCACGAAATGCAGATGTAACTCTGTGAGATGAATTAACAGAACACTAAGCAGTTTCTCAGAAAGCTTCTTTCCAGATTTCATCTGAGGATATTTCCTTTTTCACCGTAGCCCTCTATGGGCTTCCAAATATCACTTTGCCAATTCCATAAGAACTGTCTTACCGAACGGTTTCTTGAGGGGAAAGCTGTAACTCTGTGAGATGATTTCACAGAACACAAAGAAGTTTCTCAGAAAGCTCCTTTCTCTTTGTTATCGGAGGATATTTCCTTTGGCCCTATAGTCTTCAAAGAGATCCGAAATATCTGTTCTCAGATTCCACAGAAATAAGGCTAGCAAAGAGATCCGCGAAATAAAGACGTAACTCTGTGAGATGAATTAACAAAACACTAAGCAGTTTCTCAGAAAGCTTCTTTCCAGATTTCATGTGAGGATATTTCTTTTTTCACCATAGCCCTCTATGGGCTTCCAAATATCACTTTGCCAATTCCACAAGAACTGTCTTAGCGAAAGGCTTCTTGAGGGGAAAGCTGTAACTCTGTGAGATGATTTCGCAGAACACAAAGAAGTTTCTCAGAAAGCTTCTTTCTCTTTGTTATCGGAGGATATTTCCTTTGGCCCTATAGTCTCCAATGGGAAACGAAATATCTGTTCTCAGATTCCACAGAAATAAGGCTAGCAAAGAGATCCACGAAATACAGATGTAACTCTGTGAGATGAATTAACAGAACACTAAACAGTTTCTCAGAAAGCTTCTTTCCAGATTTCATCTGAGGATATTTCCTTTTTCACCATAGCCCTCTATGTGCTTCCAAATATCACTTTGCAAATTCCACAAGAACTGTCTTAGCGAAAGGCTTCTTGAGGGGAAAGCTGTAACTCTGTGAGATGACTTCACAGAACACAAAGAAGTTTCTCAGAAAGCTTCTTTCTCTTTGTTATCGAAGGATATTTCCTTTGGCCCTATAGTCATCAAAGGGATCCGAAATATCTGTTCTCAGATTCCACAGCAATAAGGCTAGCAAAGAGATCCACGAAATGCCAATGTAACTCTGTGAGGTGAATTAACAGAACGCTAAGCAGTGTCTCAGAAAGCTTCTTTCCAGATTTCATCTGAGGATATTTCCTTTTTCACCATATCCCTCTATGGGCTTCCAAATATCACTTTGCCAATTCCACAAGAACTGTCTTAGCGAAAGGCTTCTTGAGGGGAAAGCTGTAACTCTGTGAGATGATTTCACAGAACACAAAGAAGTTTCTCAGAAAGCTTCTTTCTCTTTGTTATCGGAGGATATTTCCTTTGGCCCTATAGTCTCCAAAGGGATCCGAAATATCTGTTCTCAGATTCCACAGAAATAAGGCTACCAAAGAGATCCACGAAATACAGATGTAACTCTGTGAGATGAATTAACAGAACACTAAGCAGTTTCTCAGAAAGCTTCTTTCCAGATTTCATCTGAGGATATTTCCTTTTTCACCATAGCCCTCTATGGGCTTCCAAATATCACTTTGCCAATTCCACAAGAACTGTCTTAGCAAAAGGCTTCTTGAGGCGAAAGCTGTAACTCTGTGAGATGATTTCACAGAACATAAAGAAGTTTCTCAGAAAGCTTCTTTCTCTTTGTTATCGGAGAATATTTCCTTTGGCCCTATGGTCTTCAAAGGGATCCGAAATATCTGTTCTCAGATTCCACAGAAATAAGGCTAGCAAAGAGATCCACGAAATACAGATGTAACTCTGTGAGATGAATTAACAGAACACTAAGCAGTTTCTCAGAAAGCTTCTTTCCAGATTTCATCTGAGGATATTTCCTTTTTCACCATAGCCCTCTATGGGCTTCCAAATATCACTTTGCCAATTCCACAAGAACTGTCTTAGCGAAAGGCTTCTTGAGGGGGAAGCTGTAACTCTGTGAGATGATTTCACAGAACACAAAGAAGTTTCTCAGAATGCTTCTTTCTCTTTGTTATCGGAGGATATTTCCTTTGGCCCTATAGTCTTCAAAGGGATCCGAAATATCTGTTCTCAGATTCCACAGAAATAAGGGTAGCAAAGAGATCCACGAAATAGAGATGTAACTCTGTGAGGTGAGTTAACAGAACACTAAGCAGTTTCTCAGAAAGCTTTTTTCCAGATTTCATCTGAGGATATTTCCTTTTTCACCATAGCCCTCTATGGGCTTCCAAATATCACTTTGCCAATTCCACAAGAACTGTCTTAGCGAAAGGCTTCTTGAAGGAAATTTTGTAACTCTGTGAGATGATTTCACAGAACACAAAGAAGTTTCTCCGTAAGCTTCTTTCTCTTTGTTATCGGAGGATATTTCCTTTGGCCCTATGGTCTTCAAAGGGATCCGAAATATCTGTTCTCAGATTCCACAGAAATAAGGCTAGCAAAGAGATCCACGAAATACAGATGTAACTCTGTGAGATGAATTAACAGAACACTAAGCAGTTTCTCAGAAAGCTTCTTTCCAGATTTCATCTGAGGATATTTCCTTTTTCACCATAGCCCTCTATGGGCTTCCAAATATCACTTTGCCAATTCCACAAGAACTGTCTTAGCGAAAGGCTTCTTGAGGGGGAAGCTGTAACTCTGTGAGATGATTTCACAGAACACAAAGAAGTTTCTCAGAATGCTTCTTTCTCTTTGTTATCGGAGGATATTTCCTTTGGCCCTATAGTCTTCAAAGGGATCCGAAATATCTGTTCTCAGATTCCACAGAAATAAGGGTAGCAAAGAGATCCACGAAATAGAGATGTAACTCTGTGAGGTGAGTTAACAGAACACTAAGCAGTTTCTCAGAAAGCTTTTTTCCAGATTTCATCTGAGGATATTTCCTTTTTCACCATAGCCCTCTATGGGCTTCCAAATATCACTTTGCCAATTCCACAAGAACTGTCTTAGCGAAAGGCTTCTTGAAGGAAATTTTGTAACTCTGTGAGATGATTTCACAGAACACAAAGAAGTTTCTCCGTAAGCTTCTTTCTCTTTGTTATCGGAGGATATTTCCTTTGGCCCTATGGTCTTCAAAGGGATCCGAAATATCTGTTCTCAGATTCCACAGAAATAAGGCTAGCAAAGAGATCCACGAAATACAGATGTAACTCTGTGAGATGAATTAACAAAACACAAAGCAGTTTCTCAGAAAGCTGCTTTCCAGATTTCATCTGAGGATATTGAATTTTTAACCATAGCCCTCCATGGGATTCCAAATATCACTTTGCCAATTCCACAAGAACTGTCTTAGCGAAAGGCTTCTTAAGGGGAAAGCTGTAACTCTGTGAGATGATTTCACAGAACACAAAGAAGTTTCTCAGAAAGCTTCTTTCTCTTTGTTATCGGAGGATATTTCCTTTTTCCATATGGTCTTCAAAGGGATCCGAAATATCTGTTCTCAGATTCCACAGAAATAAGGCTAGCAAAGGGATCCACGAAATACAGATGTAACTCTGTGAGATGAATTAACAGAACACTAAGCAGTTTCTCAGAAAGCTTCTTTCCAGATTTCATCTGAGGATATTTCCTTTTTCACCGTAGCCCTCTATGGGCTTCCAAATATCACTTTGCCAATTCCACAAGAACTGTCTTAGCGAACGGCTTCTTGAGGGGAAAGCTGTAACTCTGTGAGATGATTTCACAGAACACAAAGAAGTTTCTAAGAAAGCTTCTTTCTCTTTGTTATCGGAGGTTATTTCCTTTGGCCCTATGGTCTCCAAAGTGATCCGTAAAATCTGTTCTCATATTCCACAGAAATAAGGCTACCAAAGAGATCCACGAAATACAGATGTAACTCTGTGAGATGAATTAACAGAACACTAAGCAGTTTCTCAGAAAGCTTCTTTCCAGATTTCATCTGAGGATATTTCCTTTTTCACCATAGCCCTCTATGTGCTTCCAAATATCACTTTGCAAATTCCACAAGAACTGTCTTAGCGAAAGGCTTCTTGAGGGGAAAGCTGTAACTCTGTGAGATGATTTCACAGAACACAAAGAAGTTTCTCAGAAAGCTTCTTTCTCTTTGTTATCGAAGGATATTTCCTTTGGCCCTATAGTCTTCAAAGGGATCCGAAACATCTGTTCTCAGATTCCACAGCAATAAGGCTAGCAAAGAGATCCACGAAATACAGATGTAACTCTGTGAGGTGTATTAACAGAACACTAAGCAGTGTCTCAGAAAGCTTCTTTCCAGATTTCATCTGAGGATATTTCCTTTTTCACAATATCCCTCTATGGGCTTCCAAATATCACTTTGCCAATTCCACAAGAACTGCCTTAGCGAACGGCTTCTTGAGGGGAAAGCTGTAACTCTGTGAGATGATTTCACAGAACACAAAGAAGTTTCTAAGAAAGCTTATTTCTCTTTGTTATCGGAGGATATTTCCTTTGGCCCTATAGTCTTCAAGGAGATCCGAGATATCTGTTCTCAGATTCCACAGAAATAAGGCTAGCAAAGAGATCCGCGAAATAAAGACGTAACTCTGTGAGATGAATTAACAGAACACTAAGCAGTTTCTCAGAAAGCTTCTTTCCAGATTTCATGTGAGGATATTTCCTTTTTCATTATAGCCCTCTATGGGCTTCCAAATATCACTTTGCCAATTCCACAAGAACTGTCTTAGCGAAAGGCTTCTTGAGGGGAAAGCTGTAACTCTGTGAGATGATTTCGCAGAACACAAAGAAGTTTCTCAGAAAGCTTCTTTCTCTTTGTTATCGGAGGATATTTCCTTTGGCCCTATATTCTCCAAAGGGATCCGAAATATCTGTTCTCAGATTCCACAGAAATAAGGCTAGCAAAGAGATCCACGAAATACAGATGTAACTCTGTGAGATGAATTAACAGAACACTAAGCAGTTTCTCAGAAAGCTTCTTTCCAGATTTCATCTGAGGATATTTCCTTTTTCACCATAGCCCTCTAGGTACTTCCAAATATCACTTTGCAAATTCCACAAGAACTGTCTTAGCGAAAGGCTTCTTGAGGGGAAAGCTGTAACTCTGTGAGATGATTTCACAGAACACAAAGAAGTTTCTCAGAAAGCTTCTTTCTCTTTGTTATCGAAGGATATTTCCTTTGGCCCTATAGTCTTCAAAGGGATCCGAAATATCTGTTCTCAGATTCCACAGCAATAAGGCTAGCAAAGAGATCCACGAAATGCAAATGTAACTCTGTGAGGTGAATTAACGGAACACTAAGCAGTGTCTCAGAAAGCTTCTTTCCAGATTTCATCTGAGGATATTTCCTTTTTCACCATATCCCTCTATGGGCTTCCAAATATCACTTTGCCAATTCCACAAGAACTGTCTTAGCGAAAGGCTTCTTGAGGGGAAAGCTGTAACTCTGTGAGATGATTTCACAGAACACAAAGAAGTTTCTCAGAAAGCTTCTTTCTCTTTGTTATCGGAGGATATTTCCTTTGGCCCTATAGTCTCCAAAGGGATCCGAAATATCTGTTCTCAGATTCCACAGAAATAAGGCTTGCAAAGAGATCCACGAAATACAGATGTAACTCTGTGAGATGAATTAACAGAACACTAATTAGTTTCTCAGAAAGCTGCTTTCCAGATTTCATCTGAGGATATTTCCTTTTTCACCATAGCCCTCTATGGGCTTCCAAATATCACTTTGCCAATTCCACAAGAACTGTCTTAGCAAAAGGCTTCTTGAGGCGAAAGCTGTAACTCTGTGAGATGATTTCACAGAACACAAAGAAGTTTCTCAGAAATCTTCTTTCTCTTTGTTATCGGAGAATATTTCCTTTGGCCCTATGGTCTTCAAAGGGATCCGAAATATCTGTTCTCAGATTCCACAGAAATAAGGCTAGCAAAGAGATCGACGAAATACAGATGTAACTCTGTGAGATGAATTAACAGAACACTAAGCAGTTTCTCAGAAAGCTTCTTTCCAGATTTCATCTGAGGATATTTCCTTTTTCACCATAGCCCTCTATGGGCTTCCAAATATCACTTTGCCAATTCCACAAGAACTGTCTTAGCGAAAGGCTTCTTGAGGGGAAAGCTGTAACTCTGTGAGATCATTTCACAGAACACAAAGAAGTTTCTCAGAATGCTTCTTTCTCTTTGTTATCGGAGGATATTTCCTTTGGCCCTATAGTCTTCAAAGGGATCCGAAATATCTGTTCTCAGATTCCACAGAAATAAGGGTAGCAAAGAGATCCACGAAATAGAGATGTAACTCTGTGAGGTGAGTTAACAGAACACTAAGCAGTTTCTCAGAAAGCTTCTTTCCAGATTTCATCTGAGGATATTTCCTTTTTCACCATAGCCCTCTATGGGTTTCCAAATATCACTTTGCCAATTCCACAAGAACTGTCTTAGCGAAAGGCTTCTTGAAGGGAATTTTGTAACTCTGTGAGATGATTTCACAGAACACAAAGAAGTTTCTCAGTAAGCTTCTTTCTCTTTGTTATCAGAGGATATTTCCTTTGGCCCTATGGTCTTCAAAGGGATCCGAAATATCTGTTCTCAGATTCCACAGAAATAAGGCTAGCAAAGAGATCCACGAAATACAGATGTAACTCTGTGAGATGAATTAACAAAACACAAAGCAGTTTCTCAGAAAGCTGCTTTCCAGATTTCATCTGAGGATATTGAATTTTTAACCATAGCCCTCTATGGGCTTCCAAATATCACTTTGCCAATTCCACAAGAACTGTCTTAGAGAAAGGCTTCTTAAGGGGAAAGCTGTAACTCTGTGAGATGATTTCACAGAACACAAAGAGGTTTCTCAGAAAGCTTCTTTCTCTTTGTTATCGGAGGATATTTCCTTTGGCCCTATGGTCTTCAAAGGGATCCGAAATATCTGTTCTCAGATTCCACAGAAATAAGGCTAGCAAAGGGATCCACGAAATACAGATGTAACTCTGTGAGATGAATTAACAGAATACTAAGCAGTTTCTCAGAAAGCTTCTTTCCAGATTTCATCTGAGGATATTTCCTTTTTCACCGTAGCCCTCTATGGACTTCCAAATATCACTTTGCCAATTCCACAAGAACTGTCTTAGCGAACGGCTTCTTGAGGGGAAAGCTGTAACTCTGTGAGATGATTTCACAGAACACAAAGAAGTTTCTAAGAAAGCTTCTTTCTCTTTGTTATCGGAGGATATTTCCTTTGGCCCTATAGTCTTCAAAGAGATCCGAAATATCTGTTCTCAGATTCCACAGAAATAAGGCTAGCAAAGAGATCCACGAAATAAAGACGTAACTCTGTGAGATGAATTAACAGAATACTAAGCAGTTTCTCAGAAAGCTTCTTTCCAGATTTCATGTGAGGATATTTCTTTTTTCACCATAGCCCTCTATGGGCTTCCAAATATCACTTTGCCAATTCCACAAGAACTGTCTTAGCGAAAGGCTTCTTGAGGGGAAACCTGTAACTCTGTGAGATGATTTCGCAGAACACAAAGAAGTTTCTCAGAAAGCTTCTTTCTCTTTGTTATCGGAGCATATTTTCTTTGGCCCTATAGTCTCCAAAGGGATCCGAAATATCTGTTCTCAGATTCCAAAGAAATAAGGCTAGCAAAGAGATCCACGAAATACAGATGTAACTCTGTGAGATGAATTAACAGAACACTAAGCAGTTTCTCAGAAAGCTTCTTTCCAGATTTCATCTGAGGATATTTCCTTTTTCACCATAGCCCTCTATGTGCTTCCAAATATCACTTTGCAAATTCCACAAGAACTGTCTTAGCGAAAGGCTTCTTGAGGGGAAAGCTGTAACTCTGTGAGATGATTTCACAGAACACAAAGAAGTTTCTCAGAAAGCTTCTTTCTCTTTGTTATCGAAGGATATTTCCTTTGGCCCTATAGTCTTCAAAGGGATCCGAAATATCTGTTCTCAGATTCCACAGCAATAAGGCTAGCAAAGAGATCCACGAAATGCAAATGTAACTCTGTGAGGTGAATTAACAGAACACTAAGCAGTGTCTCAGAAAGCTTCTTTCCATATTTCATCTGAGGATATTTCCTTTTTCACCATATCCCTCTATGGGCTTCCAAATATCACTTTGCCAATTCCACAAGAAATGTCTTAGCGAAAGGCTTCTTGAGGGGAAAGCTGTAACTCTGTGAGATGATTTCACAGAACACAAAGAAGTTTCTCAGAAAGCTTCTTTCTCTTTGTTATCGGAGGATATTTCCTTTTTCCATATGGTCCTCAAAGGGATCCGAAATATCTGTTCTCAGATTCCACAGAAAAAAGGCTAGCAAAGAGATCCACGAAATACAGATGTAACTCTGTGAGATGAATTAACAGAACACTAAGCAGTTTCTCAGAAAGCTTCTTTCCAAATTTTATCTTTGGATACTTCCTTTTTCACCGTAGCCCTCTATGGGCTTCCAAATATCACTTTGCCAATTCCACAAGAACTGTCTTAGCGAAAGGCTTCTTGAGGGGAAAGCTGTAACTCTGTGAGATGATTTCACAGAACACAAAGAAGTTTCTCAGAATGCTTCTTTCTCTTTGTTATCGGAGGATATTTTCTTTGGCCCTATGGTCTTCAAAGGGATCCGAAATATCTGTTCTCAGATTCCACAGAAATAAGGCTAGCAAAGGGATCCACGAAATACAGATGTAACTCTGTGAGATGAATTAACAGAACACTAAGCATTTTCTCAGAAATCTTCTTTCCAGATTTCATCTGAGGATATTTCCTTTTTCACCGTAGCCCTCTATGGGCTTCCAAATATCACTTTGCCAATTCCACAAGAACTGTCTTAGCGAACGGCTTCTTGAGGGGAAAGCTGTAACTCTGTGAGATGATTTCACAGAACACAAAGAAGTTTCTAAGAAAGCTTCTTTCTCTTTGTTATCGGAGGATATTTCCTTTGGCCCTATAGTCTTCAAAGAGATCCGAAATATCTGTTCTAAGATTCCACAGAAATAAGGCTAGCAAAGAGATCCGCGAAATAAAGACGTAACTCTGTGAGATGAATTAACAGAACACTAAGCAGTTTCTCAGAAAGCTTCTTTCCAGATTTCATCTGAGGATATTTCTTTTTTCACCATAGCCCTCTATGGGCTTCCAAATATCACTTTGCCAATTCCACAAGAACTGTCTTATCGAAAGGCTTCTTGAGGGGAAAGCTGTAACTCTGTGAGATGATTTCGCAGAACACAAAGAAGTTTCTCAGAAAGCTTCTTTCTCTTTGTTATCGGAGGATATTTCCTTTGGCCCTAAGTCTCCAAAGGGATCCGAAATATCTGTTCTCAGATTCCACATAAATAAGGCTAGCAAAGAGATCCACGAAATACAGATGTAACTCTGTGAGATGAATTAACAGAACACTAAGCAGTTTCTCAGAAAGCTTCTTTCCAGATTTCAACTGAGGATATTTCCTTTTTCACCATAGCCCACTAGGTACTTCCAAATATCACTTTGCAAATTCCACAAGAACTGTCTTAGCGAAAGGCTTCTTGAGGGGAAAGCTGTAACTCTGTGAGATGATTTCACAGAACACAAAGAAGTTTCTCAGAAAGCTTCTTTCTCTTTGTTATCGAAGGATATTTCCTTTGGCCCTATAGTCTTCAAAGGGATCCGAAATATCTGTTCTCAGATTCCACAGCAATAAGGCTAGCAAAGAGATCCACGAAATGCAAATGTAACTCTGTGAGGTGAATTAACAGAACACTAAGCAGTGTCTCAGAAAGCTTCTTTCCAGATTTCATCTGAGGATATTTCCTTTTTCACCATATCCCTCTATGGGCTTCCAAATATCACTTTGCCAATTCCACAAGAACTGTCTTAGCGAAAGGCTTCTTGAGGGGAAAGCTGTAACTCTGTGAGATGATTTCACAGAACACAAAGAAGTTTCTCAGAAAGCTTCTTTCTCTTTGTTATCGGAGGATATTTCCTTTGGCCCTATAGTCTCCAAAGGGATCCGAAATATCTGTTCTCAGATTCCACAGAAATAAGGCTTGCAAAGAGATCCACGAAATACAGATGTAACTCTGTGAGATGAATTAACAGAACACTAATTAGTTTCTCAGAAAGCTGCTTTCCAGATTTCATCTGAGGATATTTCCTTTTTCACCATAGCCCTCTATGGGCTTCCAAATATCACTTTGCCAATTCCACAAGAACTGTCTTAGCAAAAGGCTTCTTGAGGCGAAAGCTGTAACTCTGTGAGATGATTTCACAGAACACAAAGAAGTTTCTCAGAAAGCTTCTTTCTCTTTGTTATCGGAGAATATTTCCTTTGGCCCTATGGTCTTCAAAGGGATCCGAAATATCTGTTCTCAGATTCCACAGAAATAAGGCTAGCAAAGAGATCGACGAAATACAGATGTAACTCTGTGAGATGAATTAACAGAACACTAAGCAGTTTCTCAGAAAGCTTCTTTCCAGATTTCATCTGAGGATATTTCCTTTTTCACCATAGCCCTCTATGGGCTTCCAAATATCACTTTGCCAATTCCACAAGAACTGTCTTAGCGAAAGCCTTCTTGAGGGGAAAGCTGTAACTCTGTGAGATCATTTCACAGAACACAAAGAAGTTTCTCAGAATGCTTCTTCCTCTTTGTTCTCGGAGGATATTTCCTTTGGCCCTATAGTCTTCAAAGGGATCCGAAATATCTGTTCTCAGATTCCATAGAAATAAGGGTAGCAAAGAGATCCACGAAATAGAGATGTAACTCTGTGAGGTGAGTTAACAGAACACTAAGCAGTTTCTCAGAAAGCTTCTTTCCAGATTTCATCTGAGGATATTTCCTTTTTCACCGTAGCCCTCTATGGGCTTCCAAATATCACTTTGCCAATTCCACAAGAACTGTCTTAGCGAAAGGCTTCTTGAAGGGAATTTTGTAACTCAGTGAGATGATTTCACAGAACACAAAGAAGTTTCTCAGTAAGCTTCTTTCTCTTTGTTATCGGAGGATATTTCCTTTGGCCCTATGGTCTTCAAAGGGATCCGAAATATCTGTTCTCAGATTCCACAGAAATAAGGCTAGCAAAGAGATCCACGAAATACAGATGTAACTCTGTGAGATGAATTAACAAAACACAAAGCAGTTTCTCAGAAAGCTGCTTTCCAGATTTCATCTGAGGATATTGAATTTTTAACCATAGCCCTCTATGGGCTTCCAAATATCACTTTGCCAATTCCACAAGAACTGTCTTAGAGAAAGGCTTCTTAAGGGGAAAGCTGTAACTCTGTGATATGATTTCACAGAACACAAAGAAGTTTCTCAGAAAGCTTCTTTCTCTTTGTTATCGGAGGATATTTCCTTTGGCCCTATGGTCTTCAAAGGGATCCGAAATATCTGTTCTCAGATTCCACAGAAATAAGGCTAGCAAAGGGATCCACGAAATACAGATGTAACTCTGTGAGATGAATTAACAGAACACTAAGCAGTTTCTCAGAAAGCTTCTTTCCAGATTTCATCTGAGATTATTTCCTTTTTCACCGTAGCCCTCTATGGGCTTCCAAATATCACTTTGCCAATTCCACAAGAACTGTCTTAGCGAACGGCTTCTTGAGGGGAAAGCTGTAACTGTGAGATGATTTCACAGAACACAAAGAAGTTTCTAAGAAAGCTTCTTCCTCTTTGTTATCGGAGGATATTTCCTTTGGCCCTATAGTCTTCAAAGAGATCCGAAATATCTGTTCTCAGATTCCACAGAAATAAGGCTAGCAAAGAGATCCACGAAATAAAGACGTAACTCTGTGAGATGAATTAACAGAATACTAAGCAGTTTCTCAGAAAGCTTCTTTCCAGATTTCATGTGAGGATATTTCCTTTTTCACCATAGCCCTCTATGGGCTTCCAAATATCACTTTGCCAATTCCACAAGAACTGTCTTAGCGAAAGGCTTCTTGAGGGGAAACCTGTAACTCTGTGAGATGATTTCGCAGAACACAAAGAAGTTTCTCAGAAAGCTTCTTTCTCTTTGTTATCGGAGCATATTTTCTTTGGCCCTATAGTCTCCAAAGGGATCCGAAATATCTGTTCTCAGATTCCAAAGAAATAAGGCTAGCAAAGAGATCCACGAAATACAGATGTAACTCTGTGAGATGAATTAACAGAACACTAAGCAGTTTCTCAGAAAGCTTCTTTCCAGATTTCATCTGAGGATATTTCCTTTTTCACCATAGCCCTCTAGGTGCTTCCAAATATCACTTTGCAAATTCCACAAGACCTGTCTTAGCGAAAGGCTTCTTGAGGGGAAAGCTGTAACTCTGTGAGATGATTTCACAGAACACAAAGAAGTTTCTCAGAAAGCTTCTTTCTCTTTGTTATCGAAGGATATTTCCTTTGGCCCTATAGTCTTCAAAGGGATCCGAAATATCTGTTCTCAGATTCCACAGCAATAAGGCTAGCAAAGAGATCCACGAAATGCAAATGTAACTCTGTGAGGTGAATTAACAGAACACTAAGCAGTGTCTCAAAAAGCTTCTTTCCAGATTTCATCTGAGGATATTTCCTTTTTCACCATATCCCTCTATGGGCTTCCAAATATCACTTTGCCAATTCCACAAGAACTGTCTTAGCGAAAGGCTTCTTGAGGGGAAAGCTGTAACTCTGTGAGATGATTTCACAGAACACAAAGAAGTTTCTCAGAAAGCTTCTTTCTCTTTGTTATCGGAGGATATTTCCTTTGGCCCTAAAGTCTCCAAAGGGATCCGAAATATCTGTTCTCAGATTCCACAGAAATAAGGCTAGCAAATAGATCCACGAAATACAGATGTAACTCTGTGAGATGAATTAACAGAACACTAAGCACTGTCTCAGAAAGCTGCTTTCCAGATTTCATCTGAGGATATTTCCTTTTTCACCATAGCCCTCTATGGGCTTCCAAATATCACTTTGCCAATTCCACAAGAACTGTCTTAGCAAAAGGCTTCTTGAGGCGAAAGCTGTAACTCTGTGAGATGATTTCACAGAACACAAAGAAGTTTCTCAGAAAGCTTCTTTCTCTTTGTTATCGGAGGATATTTCCTTTGGCCCTATGGTCTTCAAAGGTATCCGAAATATCTGTTCTCAGATTCCACGGAAATAAGGCTAGCAAAGAGATCCACGAAATACAGATGTAACTCTGTGTGATGAATTAACAGAACACTAAGCAGTTTCTCAGAAAGTTTCTTTCCAGATTTCATCTTTGGATATTTCCTTTTTCACCATAGCCCTCTATGGGCTTCCAAATATCACTTTGCCAATCCCACAAGAACTGTCTTAGCGAAAGGCTTCTTGAGGGGAAAGCTGTAACTCTGTGAGATGATTTCACAGAACACAAAGAAGTTTCTCAGAAAGCTACTTTCTCTTTCTTATCGGAGGGTATTTCCTTTGGCCCAATAGTCTTCAAAGAGATCCGAAATATCTGTTCTCAGATTCCACAGGAATAAGGCTAGCAAAGAGATCCACGAAATACAGATGTAACTCTGTGAGATGAATTAACAGAACACTAAGCATTTTCTCAGAAAGCTTCTTTCCAGCTTTCATCTGAGGATATTTCTTTTTTCACCATAGCCCTCTATGGGCTTCCAAATATCACTTTGCCAATTCCAGAAGAACTGTCTTAGCGAAAGGTCTCTTGAGCGGAAAGCTGTAACTCTGTGAGATGATTTCACAGAACACAAAGAAGTTTCTCAGAATGCTTCTTTTTCTTTGTTATCGGAGGATATTTCCTTTGGCCCTATAGTCTTCAAAGGGATCCGAAATATCAGTTCTCAGATTCCACAGAAATAAGGCTAGCAAAGAGATCCACGAAATACAGATGTAACTCTTTGAGATGAATTAACAGAACACTAAGCAGTTTCTCAGGCAGCTTCTTTCCAGATTTCATCTGAGGATATTTCCTTTTTCCCCTTAGCCCTCTTGGGGCTTCCAAATATCACTTTGCCAATTCCACAAGAACGGTCTTAGCGAAAGGCTTCTTGAGGGGAAAGCTGTAACTCTGTGAGATGATTTCACAGAACACAAAGAAGTTTCTCAGAAAGCTTCTTTCTCTTTGTTATCGAAGGATATTTCCTTTGGCCCTGTACTCTTCAAAGGGATCCGAAATATCTGTTCTCAGATTCCACAGAAATAAGGCTAGCAAAGAGATCCATGAAATACAGATGTAACTCTGTGAGATGAATTAACAGAACACTAAGCAGTTTCTCAGAAAGCTGCTTTCCAGATTTCGTCTTTGGATTTTTCCTTTTTCACCGTAGCCCTCTATGGGCTTCCAAATATCACTTTGCCAATTCCACAAGAACTGTCTTAGCGAAAGGCTTCTTGAGGGGAAAGCTGTAACTCTGTGAGATGATTTCACAGAACACAAACAAGTTTCTCAGAAAGCTTCTTTCTCTTTGTTATCGAAGGATATTTCTTTTGACCCTATGGTCTTCAAAGGGATCCGAAATATCTGTTCTCAGATTCCACAGAAATAAGGCTAGCAAAGAGATCCACGAAATACAGATGTAACTCTGTGAGAGGAATTAACATAACACTAAGCAGTTTCTCAGAAAGCTTCTTTCCAGATTTCATCTGAGGATATTTCGTTTTTCACCATAGCCCTCTATGGGCTTCCAAATATCACTTTGCCAATTCCACAAGAACTGTCTTAGCGAAAGGCTTCTTGAGGCGAAAGCTGTAACTCTGTGAGTTGATTTCACAGAACACAAAGAAGTTTCTCAGAAAGCTTCTTTCTCTTTGTTATCGGAGAATATTTCCTTTGGCCCTATGGTCTTCAAAGGGATCCGAAATATCTGTTCTCAGATTCCACAGAAATAAGGCTAGCAAAGAGATCCACGAAATACAGATGTAACTCTGTGAGATGAATTAACTGAAAACTAAGCAGTTTCTCAGAAAGCTTCTTTCCAGATTTCATCTGAGGATATTTCCTTTTTCACCATAGCCCTCTATGGGCTTCCAAATATCACTTTGCCAATTCCACAAGAACTGTCTTCGCGAAAGGCTTCTTGAGGGGAAAGCTGTAACTCTGTGAGATGATTTCACAGAACACAAAGAAGTTTCTCAGAATGCTTCTTTCTCTTTGTTATCGGAGGATATTTCCTTTGGCCCTATAGTCTTCAAAGGGATCCGAAATATCTGTTCTCAGATTCCACAGAAATAAGGGTAGCAAAGAGATCCACGAAATAGAGATGTAACTCTGTGAGGTGAGTTAACAGAACACTAAGCAGTTTCTCAGGAAGCTGCTTTCCAGATTTCATCTGAGGATATTTCTTTTTTCACCATTGTCCTCTATGGGCTTCCAAATATCACTTTGCCAATTCCACAAGAACTGTCTTAGCGAAAGGCTTCTTGAGGGGAAAGCTGTAACTCTGAGAGATGATTTTACAGAACACCAAGAAGTTTCTCAGAAAGCTTCTTTCTCTTTGTTATCGGAGGATATTTCCTTTGGCCCTATGATCTTCAAAGGGATCCGAAATATCTGTTCTCAGATTCCACAGAAATAAGGCTAGCAAAGAGATCCACGAAATACAGATGTAACTCTGAGAGATGAATTAACAGAACACTAAGTAGTTTCTCAGAGAGCTTCTCTCCAGATTTCATCTGAGGATATTTCCTTTTTCCCCTTAGCCCTCTTGGGGCTTCCAAATATCACTTTGCCTCTTCCACAAGAACTGTCTTAGCGAAAGGCTTCTTGAGGGGAAAGCTGTAAATCTCCGAGATGATTTCACAGAACACAAAGAAGTTTCTCAGAAAGCTTCTTTCTCTTTGTTTTCGGAGGATATTTCCTTTTTCCCTATGGTCTTCAAAGGTATCCGAAATATCTGTTCTCAGATTCCACAGAAATAAGGCTAGCAAAGAGATCCACGAAATACAGATGTAACTCTGTGTGATGAATTAACAGAGCACTAAGCAGTTTCTCAGAAAGTTTCTTTCCAGATTTCATCTTTGGATATTTCCTTTTTCACCATAGCCCTCTAAGGGCTTCCAAATATCACTTTGCCAATCCCACAAGAACTGTCTTAACGAAAGGCTTCTTGAGCGGAAAGCTGTAACTCTGTGAGATGATTTCACAGAACACAAAGAAGTTTCTCAGAAAGCTACTTTCTCTTTCTTATCGGAGGGTATGTCCTTTGGCCCAATAGTCTTCAAAGAGATCCGAAATATCTGTTCTCAGATTCCACAGAAATAAGGCTAGCAAAGAGATCCACGAAATACAGATGTAACTCTGTGAGATGAATTAACAGAACACTAAGCAGTTTCTTAGAAAGCTTCTTTCCAGATTTCATCTGAGGATATTACTTTTGTCACCATAGCCCTCTATGGGCTTCCAAATATCACTTTGCCAATTCCACAAGAACTGTCTTAGCGAAAGGCTTCTTGAGCGGAAAGCTGTAACTCTGTGAGATGATTTCACAGAACACAAAGAAGTTTCTCAGAAAGCTTCTTTCTCTTTGTTATCGAAGGATATTTCCTTTGGCCCTATAGTCTTCAAAGGGATCCGAAATATCTGTTCTCAGATTCCACAGAAATAAGGCTAGCAAAGAGATCCACGAAATACAGATGTAACTCTGTGAGATGAATTAACAGAACACTAAGCAGTTTCTCAGAAAGCTTCTTTCCAGATTTCATCTGAGGATATTTCCTTTTTCACCACAGCCCTCTATGGGCTTCCAAATATCACTTTGCCAAATCCACAAGAAATGTCTTAGCGAAAGGCTTCTTGAGGGGAAAGCTGTAACTCTGTGAGATGATTTCACAGAACACAAAGAAGTTTCTCAGAAAGCTTCTTTCTCTTTGTTATCGGAGGATATTTCGTTTTTCCATATGGTCTTCAAAGGGATCCGAAATATCTGTTCTCAGAATCCACAGAAAAAAGGCTAGCAAAGAGATCCACGAAATACAGATGTAACTCTGTGAGATGAATTAAGAGAACACTAAGCAGTTTCTCAGAAAGCTTCTTTCCAAATTTTATCTTTGGATATTTCCTTTTTCACCGTAGCCCTCTATGGGCTTCCAAATATCACTTTGCCAATTCCACAAGAACTGTCTTAGCGAAAGGCTTCTTGAGGGGAAAGCTGTAACTCTGTGAGATGATTTCACAGAACACAAAGAAGTTTCTTAGAATGCTTCTTTCTCTTTGTTATCGGAGGATATTTCCTTTGGCCCTATAGTCTTCAAAGGGATCCGAAATATCTGTTCTCAAATTCCACAGAAATAAGGGTAGCAAAGAGATACACGAAATACAGATGTAACTCTGTGAGATGAATTAACAGAACACTAAGCAGTTTCTCAGAAAGCTTCTTTCCAGATTTCATCTGAGGATATTTCCTTTTTCACCATAGCCCTCTAAGGGCTTCCAAATATCACTTTGCCAATTCCACAAGAACTGTCTTAGCGAAAGGCTTCTTGAGGGGAAATTTGTAACTCTGTGAGATGATTTCACAGAACACAAAGAAGTTTCTCAGTAAGCTTCTTTCTCTTTGTTATCGGAGGATATTTCCTTTGGCCCTATGGTCTTCAAAGGGATCCGAAATATCTGTTCTCAGATTCCACAGAAATAAGTTAGCAAAGAGATCCACGATATACAGATGTAACTCTGTGAGATGAATTAACAGAACACAAAGCAGTTTCTCAGAAATCTGCTTTCCAGATTTCATCTGAGGATATTTAATTTTTAACCATAGCCCTCTATGGGCTTCCAAATATCACTTTGCCAATTCCACAAGAACAGTCTTAGCGAATGACTTCTTGAGGGGAAAGCTGTAGCTCTGTGAGATGATTTCACAGAACACAAAGAAGTTTCTCAGAAAGCTTCTTTCTCTTTGTTATCGGAGGATATTTCCTTTGGCCCTATGGTCTTCAAAGGTATCCGAAATATCTGTTCTCAGATTCCACAGAAATAAGGCTAGCAAAGAGATCCACGAAATACAGATGTAACTCTGTGTGATGAATTAACAGAACACTAAGCGGTTTCTCAGAAAGTTTCTTTCCACATTTCATCTTTGGATATTTCCTTTTTCACCATAGCCCTCTATGGGCTTCCAAATATCACTTTGCCAATCCCACAAGAACTGTCTTAGCGAAAGGCTTCTTGAGGGGAAAGCTGTAACTCTGTGAGATGATTTCACAGAACACAAAGAAGTTTCTCAGAAAGCTACTTTCTCTTTCTTATCGGAGGGTATTTCCTTTGGCCCAATAGTCTTCAAAGAGATCCGAAATATCTGTTCTCAGATTCCACAGAAATAAGGCTAGCAAAGAGATCCACGAAATACAGATGTAACTCTGTGAGATGAATTAACAGAACACTAAACAGTTTCTCAGAAAGTTTCTTTCCAGATTTCGTCTTTGGATTTTTCCTTTTTCACCGTAGCCCTCTATGGGCTTCCAAATATCACTTTGCCAATTCCACAAGAACTGTCTTAGCGAAAGGCTTCTTGAGGGGAAAGCTGTAACTCTGTGAGATGATTTCACAGAACACAAAGAAGTTTCTCAGAAAGCTTCTTTCTCTTTGTTATCGAAGGATATTTCCTTTGACCCTATGGTCTTCAAAGGGATCCGAAATATCTGTTCTCAGATTCCACAGAAATAAGTTAGCAAAGAGATCCACGAAATACAGATGTAACTCTGTGAGAGGAATTAACATAACACTAAGCAGTTTCTCAGAAAGCTTCTTTCCAGATTTCATCTGAGGATATTTCCTTTTTCACCATAGCCCTCTATGGGCTTCCAAATATCACTTTGCCAATTCCACAAGAACTGTCTTAGCGAAAGGCTTCTTGAGGCGAAAGCTGTAACTCTGTGAGATGATTTCACAGAACACAAAGAAGTTTCTCAGAAAGCTTCTTTCTCTTTGTTTTCGGAGAATATTTCCTTTGGCCCTATGGTCTTCAAAGGGATCCGAAATATCTGTTCTCAGATTCCACAGAAATAAGGCTAGCAAAGAGATCCACGAAATACAGATGTAACTCTGTGAGATGAATTAACAGAACACTAAGCAGTTTCTCAGAAAGCTTCTTTCCAGATTTCATCTGAGGATATTTCCTTTTTCACCATAGCCCTCTATGGGCTTCCAAATATCACTTTGCCAATTCCACAAGAACTGTCTTCGCGAAAGGCTTCTTGAGGGGAAAGCTGTAACTCTATGAGATGATTTCACAGAACACAAAGAAGTTTCTCAGAATGCTTCTTTCTCTTTGTTATCGGAGGATATTTCCTTTGGCCCTATAGTCTTCAAAGGGATCCGAAATATCTGTTCTCAGATTCCACAGAAATAAGGGTAGCAAAGAGATCCACGAAATAGAGATGTAACTCTGTGAGGTGAGTTAACAGAACACTAAGCAGTTTCTCAGAAAGCTTCTTTCCAGATTTCATCTGAGGATATTTCCTTTTTCACCATAGCCCTCTATGGGCTTCCAAATATCACTTTGCCAATCCCACAAGAACTGTCTTAGCGAAAGACTTCTTGAGGGGAAAGCTGTAACACTGTGAGATGATTTCACAGAACACAAAGAAGTTTCTCAGAAAGCTTCTTTCTCTTTGTTATCGGAGGATATTTCCTTTGGCCCTATGGTCTTCAAAGGGATCCGAAATATCTGTTCTCAGATTCAACAGAAATAAGGCTAGCAAAGAGATCCACGAAATACAGATGTAACTCTGTGAGATGAATTAACAGAACACTAAGCAGTTTCTCAGGAAGCTGCTTTCCAGATTTCATCTAAGGATATTTCTTTTTTCACAATAGCCCTCTATGGGCTTCCAAATATCACTTTGCCAATTCCACAAGAACTGTCTTAGTGAAAGGCTTCTTGAGGGGAAAGCTGTAACTCTGAGAGATGATTTTACAGAACACCAAGAAGTTTCTCAGAAAGCTTCTTTCTCTTTGTTATCGGAGGATATTTCCTTTGGCCCTATGATCTTCAAAGGGATCCGAAATATCTGTTCTCAGATTCCACAGAAATAAGGCTAGCAAAGAGATCCACGAAATACAGATGTAACTCTGAGAGATGAATTAACAGAACACTAAGTAGTTTCTCAGAGAGCTTCTTTCCAGATTTCATCTGAGGATATTTCCTTTTTCCCCTTAGCCCTCTTGGGGCTTCCAAATATCACTTTGCCTCTTCCACAAGAACTGTCTTAGCGAAAGGCTTCTTGAGGGGAAAGCTGTAAATCTCCGAGATGATTTCACAGAACACAAAGAAGTTTCTCAGAAAGCTTCTTTCTCTTTGTTATCGGAGGATATTTCCTTTGGCCCTATGGTCTTCAAAGGGATCCGAAATATCTGTTCTCAGATTCCACAGAAATAAGGCTATCAAAGAGATCCAAGAAATAGAGATGTAACTCTGTGAGGTGAATTAACAGAACACTAAGCAGTTTCTCAGAAAGCTTCTTTCCAGATTTCATCTGAGGATATTACTTTTGTCACCATAGCCCTCTATGGGCTTCCAAATATCACTTTGCCAATTCCACAAGAACTGTCTTAGCGAAAGGCTTCTTGAGCGGAAAGCTGTAACTCTGTGAGATGATTTCACAGAACACAAAGAAGTTTCTCAGAAAGCTTCTTTCTCTTTGTTATCGAAGGATATTTCCTTTGGCCCTATAGTCTTCAAAGGGATCCGAAATATCTGTTCTCAGATTCCACAGAAATAAGGCTAGCAAAGAGATCCACGAAATACAGATGTAACTCTGTGAGATGAATTAACAGAACACTAAGCAGTTTCTCAGAAAGCTTCTTTCCAGATTTCATCTGAGGATATTTCCTTTTTCACCACAGCCCTCTATGGGCTTCCAAATATCACTTTGCCAAATCCACAAGAAATGTCTTAGCGAAAGGCTTCTTGAGGGGAAAGCTGTAACTCTGTGAGATGATTTCACAGAACACAAAGAAGTTTCTCAGAAAGCTTCTTTCTCTTTGTTATCGGAGGATATTTCGTTTTTCCATATGGTCTTCAAAGGGATCCGAAATATCTGTTCTCAGAATCCACAGAAAAAAGGCTAGCAAAGAGATCCACGAAATACAGATGTAACTCTGTGAGATGAATTAAGAGAACACTAAGCAGTTTCTCAGAAAGCTTCTTTCCAAATTTTATCTTTGGATATTTCCTTTTTCACCGTAGCCCTCTATGGGCTTCCAAATATCACTTTGCCAATTCCACAAGAACTGTCTTAGCGAAAGGCTTCTTGAGGGGAAAGCTGTAACTCTGTGAGATGATTTCACAGAACACAAAGAAGTTTCTTAGAATGCTTCTTTCTCTTTGTTATCGGAGGATATTTCCTTTGGCCCTATAGTCTTCAAAGGGATCCGAAATATCTGTTCTCAAATTCCACAGAAATAAGGGTAGCAAAGAGATACACGAAATACAGATGTAACTCTGTGAGATGAATTAACAGAACACTAAGCAGTTTCTCAGAAAGCTTCTTTCCAGATTTCATCTGAGGATATTTCCTTTTTCACCATAGCCCTCTAAGGGCTTCCAAATATCACTTTGCCAATTCCACAAGAACTGTCTTAGCGAAAGGCTTCTTGAGGGGAAATTTGTAACTCTGTGAGATGATTTCACAGAACACAAAGAAGTTTCTCAGTAAGCTTCTTTCTCTTTGTTATCGGAGGATATTTCCTTTGGCCCTATGGTCTTCAAAGGGATCCGAAATATCTGTTCTCAGATTCCACAGAAATAAGTTAGCAAAGAGATCCACGATATACAGATGTAACTCTGTGAGATGAATTAACAGAACACAAAGCAGTTTCTCAGAAATCTGCTTTCCAGATTTCATCTGAGGATATTTAATTTTTAACCATAGCCCTCTATGGGCTTCCAAATATCACTTTGCCAATTCCACAAGAACAGTCTTAGCGAATGACTTCTTGAGGGGAAAGCTGTAGCTCTGTGAGATGATTTCACAGAACACAAAGAAGTTTCTCAGAAAGCTTCTTTCTCTTTGTTATCGGAGGATATTTCCTTTGGCCCTATGGTCTTCAAAGGTATCCGAAATATCTGTTCTCAGATTCCACAGAAATAAGGCTAGCAAAGAGATCCACGAAATACAGATGTAACTCTGTGTGATGAATTAACAGAACACTAAGCGGTTTCTCAGAAAGTTTCTTTCCACATTTCATCTTTGGATATTTCCTTTTTCACCATAGCCCTCTATGGGCTTCCAAATATCACTTTGCCAATCCCACAAGAACTGTCTTAGCGAAAGGCTTCTTGAGGGGAAAGCTGTAACTCTGTGAGATGATTTCACAGAACACAAAGAAGTTTCTCAGAAAGCTACTTTCTCTTTCTTATCGGAGGGTATTTCCTTTGGCCCAATAGTCTTCAAAGAGATCCGAAATATCTGTTCTCAGATTCCACAGAAATAAGGCTAGCAAAGAGATCCACG
This sequence comes from Macaca mulatta, assembly GCF_049350105.2. Classification (NCBI taxonomy): domain Eukaryota; kingdom Metazoa; phylum Chordata; class Mammalia; order Primates; family Cercopithecidae; genus Macaca; species Macaca mulatta. Next base: position 66,629,421 of record NC_133426.1, on the reverse strand, counting down.
AAATACAGATGTAACTCTGTGAGATGAATTAACAGAACACTAAACAGTTTCTCAGAAAGTTTCTTTCCAGATTTCGTCTTTGGATTTTTCCTTTTTCACCGTAGCCCTCTATGGGCTTCCAAATATCACTTTGCCAATTCCACAAGAACTGTCTTAGCGAAAGGCTTCTTGAGGGGAAAGCTGTAACTCTGTGAGATGATTTCACAGAACACAAAGAAGTTTCTCAGAAAGCTTCTTTCTCTTTGTTATCGAAGGATATTTCCTTTGACCCTATGGTCTTCAAAGGGATCCGAAATATCTGTTCTCAGATTCCACAGAAATAAGTTAGCAAAGAGATCCACGAAATACAGATGTAACTCTGTGAGAGGAATTAACATAACACTAAGCAGTTTCTCAGAAAGCTTCTTTCCAGATTTCATCTGAGGATATTTCCTTTTTCACCATAGCCCTCTATGGGCTTCCAAATATCACTTTGCCAATTCCACAAGAACTGTCTTAGCGAAAGGCTTCTTGAGGCGAAAGCTGTAACTCTGTGAGATGATTTCACAGAACACAAAGAAGTTTCTCAGAAAGCTTCTTTCTCTTTGTTTTCGGAGAATATTTCCTTTGGCCCTATGGTCTTCAAAGGGATCCGAAATATCTGTTCTCAGATTCCACAGAAATAAGGCTAGCAAAGAGATCCACGAAATACAGATGTAACTCTGTGAGATGAATTAACAGAACACTAAGCAGTTTCTCAGAAAGCTTCTTTCCAGATTTCATCTGAGGATATTTCCTTTTTCACCATAGCCCTCTATGGGCTTCCAAATATCACTTTGCCAATTCCACAAGAACTGTCTTCGCGAAAGGCTTCTTGAGGGGAAAGCTGTAACTCTATGAGATGATTTCACAGAACACAAAGAAGTTTCTCAGAATGCTTCTTTCTCTTTGTTATCGGAGGATATTTCCTTTGGCCCTATAGTCTTCAAAGGGATCCGAAATATCTGTTCTCAGATTCCACAGAAATAAGGGTAGCAAAGAGATCCACGAAATAGAGATGTAACTCTGTGAGGTGAGTTAACAGAACACTAAGCAGTTTCTCAGAAAGCTTCTTTCCAGATTTCATCTGAGGATATTTCCTTTTTCACCATAGCCCTCTATGGGCTTCCAAATATCACTTTGCCAATCCCACAAGAACTGTCTTAGCGAAAGACTTCTTGAGGGGAAAGCTGTAACACTGTGAGATGATTTCACAGAACACAAAGAAGTTTCTCAGAAAGCTTCTTTCTCTTTGTTATCGGAGGATATTTCCTTTGGCCCTATGGTCTTCAAAGGGATCCGAAATATCTGTTCTCAGATTCAACAGAAATAAGGCTAGCAAAGAGATCCACGAAATACAGATGTAACTCTGTGAGATGAATTAACAGAACACTAAGCAGTTTCTCAGGAAGCTGCTTTCCAGATTTCATCTAAGGATATTTCTTTTTTCACAATAGCCCTCTATGGGCTTCCAAATATCACTTTGCCAATTCCACAAGAACTGTCTTAGTGAAAGGCTTCTTGAGGGGAAAGCTGTAACTCTGAGAGATGATTTTACAGAACACCAAGAAGTTTCTCAGAAAGCTTCTTTCTCTTTGTTATCGGAGGATATTTCCTTTGGCCCTATGATCTTCAAAGGGATCCGAAATATCTGTTCTCAGATTCCACAGAAATAAGGCTAGCAAAGAGATCCACGAAATACAGATGTAACTCTGAGAGATGAATTAACAGAACACTAAGTAGTTTCTCAGAGAGCTTCTTTCCAGATTTCATCTGAGGATATTTCCTTTTTCCCCTTAGCCCTCTTGGGGCTTCCAAATATCACTTTGCCTCTTCCACAAGAACTGTCTTAGCGAAAGGCTTCTTGAGGGGAAAGCTGTAAATCTCCGAGATGATTTCACAGAACACAAAGAAGTTTCTCAGAAAGCTTCTTTCTCTTTGTTATCGGAGGATATTTCCTTTGGCCCTATGGTCTTCAAAGGGATCCGAAATATCTGTTCTCAGATTCCACAGAAATAAGGCTATCAAAGAGATCCAAGAAATAGAGATGTAACTCTGTGAGGTGAATTAACAGAACACTAAGCAGTTTCTCAGAAAGCTTCTTTCCAGATTTCATCTGAGGATATTTCCTTTTTCACCATAGCCCTCTATGGGCTTCCAAATATCACTTTGCCAATTCCACAAGAACTGTCTTAGCGAAAGGCTTCTTGAGGGGAAATTTGTAACTCTGTGAGATGATTTCACAGAACACAAAGAAGTTTCTCAGTAAGCTTCTTTCTCTTTGTTATCGGAGGATATTTCCTTTGGCCTTATGGTCTTCAAAGGGATCCGAAATATCTGTTCTCAGATTCCACAGAAATAAGTTAGCAAAGAGATCCACGATATACAGATGTAACCCTGTGACATGAATTAACAGAACACAAAGCAGTTTCTCAGAAAGCTGCTTTCCAGATTTCATCTGAGGATATTTAATTTTTAACCATAGCCCTCAATGGGCTTCCAAATATCACTATGCCAATTCCACAAGAACAGTCTTAGCGTGAGGCTTCTTGAGGGGAAAGCTGTAACTCTGTGAGATGATTTCACAGAACACAAAGAAGTTTCTCAGAATGCTTCTTTCTCTTTGTTATCGGAGGATATTTCCTTTGGCCCTATAGTCTTCAAAGGGATCCGAAATATCTGTTCTCAGATTCCACAGAAATAAGGGTAGCAAAGAGATCCACGAAATAGAGATGTAACTCTGTGAGGTGAGTTAACAGAACACTAAGCAGTTTCTCAGAAAGCTTCTTCCAGATTTCATCTGAGGATATTTCCTTTTTCACCATAGCCCTCTATGAGCTTCCAAATATCACTTTGCCAATTCCACAAGAACTGTCTTAGCGAAAGACTTCTTGAGGGGAAAGCTGTAACTCTGTGAGATGATTTCACAGAACACAAAGAAGTTTCTCAGAAAGCTTCTTTCTCTTTGTTATCGGAGGATATTTCCTTTTTCCATATGGTCTTCAAAGGGATCCGAAATATCTGTTCTCAGATTCCACAGAAAAAAGGCTAGCAAAGAGATCCACGAAATACAGATGTAACTCTGTGAGATGAATTAACAGAACACTAAGCAGTTTCTCAGAAAGCTTCTTTCCAAATTTTATCTTTGGATATTTCCTTTTTCACCGTAGCCCTCTATGGGCTTCCAAATATCACTTTGCCAATTCCACAAGAACTGTCTTAGCGAAAGGCTTCTTGAGGGGAAAGCTGTAACTCTGTGAGATTATTTCACAGAACACAAAGAAGTTTCTCAGAAAGCTTCTTTCTCTTTGTTATCAGAGGATATTTCCTTTGGCCCTATGGTCTTCAAAGGGATCCGAAATATCTGTTCTCAGATTCCACAGAAATAAGTTAGCAAAGAGATCCACGATATACAGATGTAACTCTGTGAGATGAATTAACAGAACACAAAGCAGTTTCTCAGAAAGCTGCTTTCCAGATTTCATCTGAGGATATTTAATTTTTAACCATAGCCCTCTATGGGCTTCCAAATATCACTTTGCCAATTCCACAAGAACAGTCTTAGCGAAAGGCTCTTGAGGGGAAAGCTGTAGCTCTGTGAGATGATTTCACAGAACACAAAGAAGTTTCTCAGAAAGCTTCTTTCTCTTTGTTATCGGAGGATATTTCCTTTGGCCCTATGGTCTTCAAAGGTATCCGAAATATCTGTTCTCAGATTCCACAGAAATAAGGCTAGCAAAGAGATCCACGAAATACAGATGTAACTCTGTGTGATGAATTAACAGAACACTAAGCAGTTTCTCAGAAAGTTTCTTTCCAGATTTCATCTTTGGATATTTCCTTTTTCACCATAGCCCTCTATGGGCTTCCAAATATCACTTTGCCAATCCCACAAGAACTGTCTTAGCGAAAGGCTTCTTGAGGGGAAAGCTGTAACTCTGTGAGATGATTTTACAGAACACAAAGAAGTTTCTCAGAAAGCTACTTTCTCTTTCTTATCGGAGGGTATTTCCTTTGGCCCAATAGTCTTCAAAGAGATCCGAAATATCTGTTCTCAGATTCCACAGAAATAAGGCTAGCAAAGAGATCCACGAAATACAGATGTAACTCTGTGAGATGAATTAACAGAACACTAAGCAGTTTCTCAGAAAGCTTCTTTCCAGATTTCATCTGAGGATATTTCTTTTTTCACCATAGCCCTCTATGGGCTTCCAAATATCACTTTGCCAATTCCACAAGAACTGTCTTAGCGAAAGGCTTCTTGAGCGGAAAGCTGTAACTCTGTGAGATGATTTCACAGAACACAAAGAAGTTTCTCAGAATGCTTCTTTTTCTTTGTTATCGGAGGATATTTCCTTTGGCCCTATAGTCTTCAAAGGGATCCGAAATATCAGTTCTCAGATTCCACAGAAATAAGGCTAGCAAAGAGGTCCACGAAATACAGATGTAACTCTTTGAGATGAATTAACAGAACACTAAGCAGTTTCTCAGAGAGCTTCTTTCCAGATTTCATCTGAGGATATTTCCTTTTCCCCCTTAGCCCTCTTGGGGCTTCCAAATATCACTTTGCCAATTCCACAAGAACTGTCTTAGCGAAAGGCTTCTTGAGGGGAAAGCTGTAACTCTGTGAGATGATTTCACAGAACACAAAGAAGTTTCTCAGAAAGCTTCTTTCTCCTTGTTATCGAAGGATAATTCTTTTGGCCCTGTACTCTTCAAAGGGATCCGAAATATCTGTTCTCAGATTCCACAGAAATAAGGCTAGCAAAGAGATCCACGAAATACAGATGTAACTCTGTGAGATGAATTAACAGAACACTAAGCAGTTTCTCAGAAAGCTGCTTTCCAGATTTCGTCTTTGGATTTTTCCTTTTTCACCGTAGCCCTCTATGGGCTTCCAAATATCACTTTGCCAATTCCACAAGAACTGTCTTAGCGAAAGGCTGCTTGAGGGGAAAGCTGTAAGTCTGTGAGATGATTTCACAGAACACAAAGAAGTTTCTCAGAAAGCTTCTTTCTCTTTGTTATCGAAGGATATTTCCTTTGACCCTATGGTCTTCAAAGGGATCCGAAATATCTGTTCTCAGATTCCACAGAAATAAGGCTAGCAAAGAGATCCACGAAATACAGATGTAACTCTGTGAGATGAATTAACAGAACACTAAGCAGTTTCTCAGAAAGCTTCTTTCCAGATTTCATCTGAGGATATTTCCTTTTTCACCATAGCCCTCTATGGGCTTCCAAATATCACTTTGGAAATTCCACAAGAACTGTCTTAGCAAAAGGCGTCTTGAGGCGAAAGCTGTAACTCTGTGAGATGATTTCACAGAACACAAAGAAGTTTCTCAGAAAGCTTCTTTCTCTTTGTTATCGGAGAATATTTCCTTTGGCCCTATGGTCTTCAAAGGGATCCGAAATATCTGTTCTCAGATTCCACAGAAATAAGGCTAGCAAAGAGATCCACGAAATACAGATGTAACTCTGTGAGATGAATTAACAGAACACTAAGCAGTTTCTCAGAAAGCTTCTTTCCAGATTTCATCTGAGGATATTTCCTTTTTCACCATAGCCCTCTATGGGCTTCCAAATATCACTTTGCCAATTCCACAAGAACTGTCTTCGCGAAAGGCTTCTTGAGGGGAAAGCTGTAACTCTATGAGATGATTTCACAGAACACAAAGAAGTTTCTCAGAATGCTTCTTTCTCTTTGTTATCGGAGGATATTTCCTTTGGCCCTATAGTCTTCAAAGGGATCCGAAATATCTGTTCTCAGATTCCACAGAAATAAGGGTAGCAAAGAGATCCACGAAATAGAGATGTAACTCTGTGAGGTGAGTTAACAGAACAATAAGCAGTTTCTCAGAAAGCTTCTTTCCAGATTTCATCTGAGGATATTTCCTTTTTCACCATAGCCCTCTATGGGCTTCCAAATATCACTTTGCCAATCCCACAAGAACTGTCTTAGCGAAAGACTTCTTGAGGGGAAAGCTGTAACACTGTGAGATGATTTCACAGAACACAAAGAAGTTTCTCAGAAAGCTTCTTTCTCTTTGTTATGGGAGGATATTTCCTTTGGCCCTATGGTCTTCAAAGGGATCCGAAATATCTGTTCTCAGATTCAACAGAAATAAGGCTAGCAAAGAGATCCACGAAATACAGATGTAACTCTGTGAGATGAATTAACAGAACACTAAGCAGTTTCTCAGGAAGCTGCTTTCCAGATTTCATCTAAGGATATTTCTTTTTTCACAATAGCCCTCTATGGGCTTCCAAATATCACTTTGCCAATTCCACAAGAACTGTCTTAGTGAAAGGCTTCTTGAGGGGAAAGCTGTAACTCTGAGAGATGATTTTACAGAACACCAAGAAGTTTCTCAGAAAGCTTCTTTCTCTTTGTTATCGGAGGATATTTCCTTTGGCCCTATGATCTTCAAAGGGATCCGAAATATCTGTTCTCAGATTCCACAGAAATAAGGCTAGCAAAGAGATCCACGAAATACAGATGTAACTCTGAGAGATGAATTAACAGAACACTAAGTAGTTTCTCAGAGAGCTTCTTTCCAGATTTCATCTGAGGATATTTCCTTTTTCCCCTTAGCCCTCTTGGGGCTTCCAAATATCACTTTGCCTCTTCCACAAGAACTGTCTTAGCGAAAGGCTTCTTGAGGAGAAAGCTGTAAATCTCCGAGATGATTTCACAGAACACAAAGAAGTTTCTCAGAAAGCTTCTTTCTCTTTGTTATCGGAGGATATTTCCTTTGGCCTAATAGTCTTCAAAGGGATCCGAAATATCTGTTCTCAGATTCCACAGAAATAAGGCTAGCAAAGAGATCCAAGAAATAGAGATGTAACTCTGTGAGGTGAATTAACAGAACACTAAGCAGTTTCTCAGAAAGCTTCTTTCCAGATTTCATCTGAGGATATTTCCTTTTTCACCATAGCCCTCTATGGGCTTCCAAATATCACTTTGCCAATTCCACAAGAACTGTCTTAGCGAAAGGCTTCTTGAGGGGAAATTTGTAACTCTGTGAGATGATTTCACAGAACACAAAGAAGTTTCTCAGTACGCTTCTTTCTCTTTGTTATCGGAGGATATTTCCTTTGGCCTTATGGTCTTCAAATGGATCCGAAATATCTGTTCTCAGATTCCACAGAAATAAGTTAGCAAAGAGATCCACGATATACAGATGTAACTCTGTGACATGAATTAACAGAACACAAAGCAGTTTCTCAGAAAGCTGCTTTCCAGATTTCATCTGAGGATATTTAATTTTTAACCATAGCCCTCAATGGGCTTCCAAATATCACTATGCCAATTCCACAAGAACAGTCTTAGCGTAAGGCTTCTTGAGGGGAAAGCTGTAACTCTGTGAGATGATTTCACAGAACACAAAGAAGTTTCTCAGAATGCTTCTTTCTCTTTGTTATCGGAGGATATTTCCTTTGGCCCTATAGTCTTCAAAGGGATCCGAAATATCTGTTCTCAGATTCCACAGAAATAAGGATAGCAAAGAGATCCACGAAATAGAGATGTAACTCTGTGAGGTGAGTTAACAGAACACTAAGCAGTTTCTCAGAAAGCTTCTTCCAGATTTCATCTGAGGATATTTCCTTTTTCACCATAGCCCTCTATGAGCTTCCAAATATCACTTTGCCAATTCCACAAGAACTGTCTTAGCGAAAGACTTCTTGAGGGGAAAGCTGTAACTCTGTGAGATGATTTCACAGAACACAAAGAAGTTTCTCAGAAAGCTTCTTTCTCTTTGTTATCGGAGGATATTTCCTTTTTCCATATGGTCTTCAAAGGGATCCGAAATATCTGTTCTCAGATTCCACAGAAAAAAGGCTAGCAAAGAGATCCACGAAATACAGATGTAACTCTGTGAGATGAATTAACAAAACACTAAGCAGTTTCTCAGAAAGCTTCTTTCCAAATTTTATCTTTGGATATTTCCTTTTTCACCGTAGCCCTCTATGGGCTTCCAAATATCACTTTGCCAATTCCACAAGAACTGTCTTAGCGAAAGGCTTCTTGAGGGGAAAGCTGTAACTCTGTGAGATTATTTCACAGAACACAAAGAAGTTTCTCAGAAAGCTTCTTTCTCTTTGTTATCAGAGGATATTTCCTTTGGCCTTATGGTGTCCAAAGGGATCCGAAATATCTGTTCTCAGATTCCACAGAAATAAGGCTAGCAAAGAGATCCACGAAATACAGATGTAACTCTGTGAGATGAATTAACAGAACACTAAGCAGTTTCTCAGAAAGCTTCCTTCCAGATTTCATCTGAGGATATTTCCTTTTTCACCATAGCCCTCTATGGGCTTCCAAATATCACTTTGCCAATTCCACAAGAAATGTCTTAGCGAAAGGCTTCTTGAGGGGAAAGCTGTAACTCTGTGAGATGATTTCACAGAACACAAAGAAGTTTCTCAGAAAGCTTCTTTCTCTTTGTTATCGGAGGATATTTCCTTTGGCCCTATGGTCTTCAAAGGGATCCGAAATATCTGTTCTCAGATTCCACAGAAATAAGTTAGCAAAGAGATCCACGATATACAGATGTAACTCTGTGAGATGAATTAACAGAACACAAAGCAGTTTCTCAGAAAGCTGCTTTCCAGATTTCATCTGAGGATATTTAATTTTTAACCATAGCCCTCTATGGGCTTCCAAATATCACTTTGCCAATTCCACAAGAACAGTCTTAGCGAAAGGCTCTTGAGGGGAAAGCTGTAGCTCTGTGAGATGATTTCACAGAACACAAAGAAGTTTCTCAGAAAGCTTCTTTCTCTTTGTTATCGGAGGATATTTCCTTTGGCCCTATGGTCTTCAAAGGTATCCGAAATATCTGTACTCAGATTCCACAGAAATAAGGCTAGCAAAGAGATCCACGAAATACAGATGTAACTCTGTGTGATGAATTAACAGAACACTAAGCAGTTTCTCAGAAAGTTTCTTTCCAGATTTCATCTTTGGATATTTCCTTTTTCACCATAGCCCTCTATGGGCTTCCAAATATCACTTTGCCAATCCCACAAGAACTGTCTTAGCGAAAGGCTTCTTGAGGGGAAAGCTGTAACTCTGTGAGATGATTTTACAGAACACAAAGAAGTTTCTCAGAAAGCTACTTTCTCTTTCTTATCGGAGGGTATTTCCTTTGGCCCAATAGTCTTCAAAGAGATCCGAAATATCTGTTCTCAGATTCCACAGAAATAAGGCTAGCAAAGAGATCCACGAAATACAGATGTAACTCTGTGAGATGAATTAACAGAACACTAAGCAGTTTCTCAGAAAGCTTCTTTCCAGATTTCATCTGAGGATATTTCTTTTTTCACCATAGCCCTCTATGGGCTTCCAAATATCAGTTTGCCAATTCCACAAGAACTGTCTTAGCGAAAGGCTTCTTGAGCGGAAAGCTGTAACTCTGTGAGATGATTTCACAGAACACAAAGAAGTTTCTCAGAATGCTTCTTTTTCTTTGTTATCGGAGGATATTTCCTTTGGCCCTATAGTCTTCAAAGGGATCCGAAATATCAGTTCTCAGATTCCACAGAAATAAGGCTAGCAAAGAGATCCACGAAATACAGATGTAACTCTTTGAGATGAATTAACAGAACACTAAGCAGTTTCTCAGAGAGCTTCTTTCCAGATTTCATCTGAGGATATTTCCTTTTCCCCCTTAGCCCTCTTGGGGCTTCCAAATATCACTTTGCCAATTCCACAAGAACTGTCTTAGCGAAAGGCTTCTTGAGGGGAAAGCTGTAACTCTGTGAGATGATTTCACAGAACACAAAGAAGTTTCTCAGAAAGCTTCTTTCTCCTTGTTATCGAAGGATAATTCTTTTGGCCCTGTACTCTTCAAAGGGATCCGAAATATCTGTTCTCAGATTCCACAGAAATAAGGCTAGCAAAGAGATCCACGAAATACAGATGTAACTCTGTGAGATGAATTAACAGAACACTAAGCAGTTTCTCAGAAAGCTGCTTTCCAGATTTCGTCTTTGGATTTTTCCTTTTTCACCGTAGCCCTCTATGGGCTTCCAAATATCACTTTGCCAATTCCACAAGAACTGTCTTAGCGAAAGGCTGCTTGAGGGGAAAGCTGTAACTCTGTGAGATGATTTCACAGAACACAAAGAAGTTTCTCAGAAAGCTTCTTTCTCTTTGTTATCGAAGGATATTTACTTTGACCCTATGGTCTTCAAAGGGATCCGAAATATCTGTTCTCAGATTCCACAGAAATAAGGCTAGCAAAGAGATCCACGAAATACAGATGTAACTCTGTGAGAGGAATTAACATAACACTAAGCAGTTTCTCAGAAAGCTTCTTTCCAGATTTCATCTGAGGATATTTCCTTTTTCACCATAGCCCTCTATGGGCTTCCAAATATCACTTTGGAAATTCCACAAGAACTGTCTTTGCAAAAGGCTTCTTGAGGCGAAAGCTGTAACTCTGTGAGATGATTTCACAGAACACAAAGAAGTTTCTCAGAAAGCTTCTTTCTCTTTGTTATCGGAGAATATTTCCTTTGGCCCTATGGTCTTCAAAGGGATCCGAAATATCTGTTCTCAGATTCCACAGAAATAAGGCTAGCAAAGAGATCCACGAAATACAGATGTAACTCTGTGAGATGAATTAACAGAACACTAAGCAGTTTCTCAGAAAGCTTCTTTCCAGATTTCATCTGAGGATATTTCCTTTTTCACCATAGCCCTCTATGGGCTTCCAAATATCACTTTGCCAATTCCACAAGAACTGTCTTCGCGAAAGGCTTCTTGAGGGGAAAGCTGTAACTCTGTGAGATGATTTCACAGAACACAAAGAAGTTTCTCATAATGCTTCTTTCTCTTTGTTATCGGAGGATATTTCCTTTGGCCCTGTAGTCTTCAAAGGGATCCGAAATATCTGTTCTCAGATTCCACAGAAATAAGGGTAGCAAAGAGATCCACGAAATAGAGATGTAACTCTGTGAGGTGAGTTAACAGAACACTAAGCAGTTTCTCAGAAAGCTTCTTTCCAGATTTCATCTGAGGATATTTCCTTTTTCACCATAGCCCTCTATGGGCTTCCAAATATCACTTTGCCAATTCCACAAGAACTGTCTTAGCGAAAGGCTTCTTGAGGGGAAAGCTGTAACTCTCCGAGATGATTTCACAGAACACAAAGAAGTTTCTCTGAAAGCTTCTTTCTCTTTGTTATCGGAGGATATTTCCTTTTTCCATATGGTCTTCAAAGGGATCCGAAATATCTGTTCTCAGATTCCACAGAAAAAAGGCTAGCAAAGAGATCCACGAAATACAGATGTAACTCTGTGAGATGAATTAACAGAACACTAAGCAGTTTCTCAGAAAGCTTCTTTCCAAATTTTATCTTTGGATATTTCCTTTTTCACCGTAGCCCTCTATGGGCTTCCAAATATCACTTTGCCAATTCCACAAGAACTGTCTTAGCGAAAGGCTTCTTGAGGGGAAAGCTGTAACTCTGAGAGATGATTTTACAGAACACCAAGAAGTTTCTCAGAAAGCTTCTTTCTCTTTGTTATCGGAGGATATTTCCTTTGGCCCTATGATCTTCAAAGGGATCCGAAATATCTGTTCTCAGATTCCACAGAAATAAGGCTAGCAAAGAGATCCACGAAATACAGATGTAACTCTGAGAGATGAATTAACAGAACACTAAGTAGTTTCTCAGAGAGCTTCTTTCCAGATTTCATCTGAGGATATTTCCTTTTTCCCCTTAGCCCTCTTGGGGCTTTCAAATATCACTTTGCCTCTTCCACAAGAACTGTCTTAGCGAAAGGCTTCTTGAGGGGAAAGCTGTAACTCTCCGAGATGATTTCACAGAACACAAAGAAGTTTCTCAGAAAGCTTCTTTCTCTTTGTTATCGGAGGATATTTCCTTTGGCCCTATAGTCTTCAAAGGGATCCGAAATATCTGTTCTCAGATTCCACAGAAATAAGGCTAGCAAAGAGATCCAAGAAATAGAGATGTAACTCTGTGAGGTGAATTAACAGAACACTAAGCAGTTTCTCAGAAAGCTTCTTTCCAGATTTCATCTGAGGATATTTCCTTTTTCACCATATCCCTCTATGGGCTTCCAAATATCACTTTGCCAATTCCACAAGAAATGTCTTAGCGAAAGGCTTCTTGAGGGGAAAGCTGTAACTCTGTGAGATGATTTCACAGAACACAAAGAAGTTTCTCAGAAAGCTTCTTTCTCTTTGTTATCGGAGGATATTTCCTTTTTCCATATGGTCTTCAAAGGGATCCGAAATATCTGTTCTCAGATTCCACAGAAAAAAGGCTAGCAAAGAGATCCACGAAATACAGATGTAACTCTGTGAGATGAATTAACAGAACACTAAGCAGTTTCTCAGAAAGCTTCTTTCCAAATTTTATCTTTGGATATTTCCTTTTTCACCGTAGCCCTCTATGGGCTTCCAAATATCACTTTGCCAATACCACAAGAACTGTCTTAGCGAAAGGCTTCTTGAGGGGAAAGCTGTAACTCTGTGAGATGATTTCACAGAACACAAAGAAGTTTCTCAGAATGCTTCTTTCTCTTTGTTATCGGAGGATATTTCCTTTGGCCCTATAGTCTTCAAAGGGATCCGAAATATCTGTTCTCAGATTCCACAGAAATAAGGGTAGCAAAGAGATCCACGAAATACAGATGTAACTCTGTGAGATGAATTAACAGAACACTAAGCAGTTTCTCAGAAAGCTTCTTTCCAGATTTCATCTGAGGATATTTCCTTTTTCACCGTAGCCCTCTATGGGCTTCCAAATATCACTTTGCCAATTCCACAAGAACTGTCTTAGCGAACGGCTTCTTGAGGGGAAAGCTGTAACTCTGTGAGATGTTTTCACAGAACACAAAGAAGTTTCTCAGAAAGCTTCTTTCTCTTTGTTATCGAAGGATATTTCCTTTGGCCCTATAGTCTTCAAAGGGATCCGAAATATCTGTTCTCAGATTCCACAGCAATAAGGCTAGCAAAGAGATCCACGAAATGCAAATGTAACTCTGTGAGGTGTATTAACAGAACACTAAGCAGTTTCTCAGAAAGCTTCTTTCCAGATTTCATCTGAGGATATTTCCTTTTTCACCATAGCCCTCTATGGGCTTCCAAATATCACTTTGCCAATTCCACAAGAACTGTCTTAGCGAAAGGCTTCTTGAGGGGAAAGCTGTAACTCTGTGAGATGATTTCACAGAACACAAAGAAGTTTCTCAGAATGCTTCTTTCTCTTTGTTATCGGAGGATATTTCCTTTGGCCCTATAGTCTTCAAAGGGATCCGAAATATCTGTTCTCAGATTCCACAGAAATGAGGCTAGCAAAGAGATCCACGAAATAGAGATGTAACTCTGTGAGATGAGTTAACAGAACACTAAGCAGTTTCTCAGAAAGCTTCTTTCCAGATTTCATCTGAGGATATTTCCTTTTTCACCATAGCCCTCTATGGGCTTCCAAATATCACTTTGCCAATTCCACAAGAACTGTCTTAGCGAAAGGCTTCTTGAGGGGAATTTTGTACCTCTGTGAGATGATTTCAGAGAACACAAAGAAGTTTCTCAGTAAGCTTCTTTCTCTTTGTTATCGGAGGATATTTCCTTTGGCCCTATGGTCTTCAAAGGGATCCGAAATATCTGTTCTCAGATTCCACAGAAATTAGGCTAGCAAAGAGATCCACGAAATACAGATGTATCTCTGTGAGATGAATTAACAAAACACAAAGCAGTTTCTCAGAAAGCTGCTTTCCAGATTTCATCTGAGGATATTTAATTTTTAACCATAGCCCTCTATGGGCTTCCAAATATCACTTTGCCAATTCCACAAGAACTGTCTTAGCGAAATGCTTCTTAAGGGGAAAGCTGTAGCTCTGTGAGATGATTTCACAGAACACAAAGAAGTTTCTCAGAAAGCTTCTTTCTCTTTGTTATCGGAGGATATTTCCTTTGGCCCTATGGTCTTCAAAGGGATCCGAAATATCTGTTCTCAGATTCCACAGAAATAAGGCTAGCAAAGGGATCCACGAAATACAGATGTAACTCTGTGAGATGAATTAACAGAACACTAAGCAGTTTCTCAGAAAGCTTCTTTCCATTTTTCATCTGAGGATATTTCCTTTTTCACCGTAGCCCTCTATGGGCTTCCAAATATCACTTTGCCAATTCCACAAGAACTGTCTTAGCGAACGGCTTCTTGAGGGGAAAGCTGTAACTCTGTGAGATGATTTCACAGAACACAAAGAAGTTTCTAAGAAAGCTTCTTTCTCTTTGTTATCGGAGGATATTTCCTTTGGCCCTATAGTCTTCAAAGAGATCCGAAATATCTGTTCTCAGATTCCACAGAAATAAGGCTAGCAAAGAGATCCGGGAAATAAAGACGTAACTCTGTGAGATGAATTAACAGTACACTAAGCAGTTTCTCAGAAAGCTTCTTTCCAGATTTCATGTGAGGATATTTCTTTTTTCACCATAGCCCTCTATGGGCTTCCAAATATCACTTTGCCAATTCCACAAGAACTGTCTTAGCGAAAGGCTTCTTGAGGGGAAAGCTGTAACTCTGTGAGATGATTTCGCAGAACACAAAGAAGTTTCTCAGAAAGCTTCTTTCTCTTTGTTATCGGAGGATATTTCCTTTGGCCCTATGGTCTTCAAAGGGATCCGAAATATCTGTTCTCAGATTCCACAGAAATAAGGCTAGCAAAGAGATCCACGAAATACAGATGTAACTCTGTGAGATGAATTAACAAAACACAAAGCAGTTTCTCAGAAAGCTGCTTTCCAGATTTCATCTGAGGATATTTAATTTTTAACCATAGCCCTCTATGGGCTTCCAAATATCACTTTGCCAATTCCACAAGAACTGTCTTAGCGAAAGGCTTCTTAAGGGGAAAGCTGTAACTCTGTGAGATGATTTCACAGAACACAAAGAAGTTTCTCAGAAAGCTTCTTTCTCTTTGTTATCGGAGGATATTTCCTTTGGCCCTATGGTCTTCAAAGGGATCCGAAATATCTGTTCTCAGATTCCACAGAAATAAGGCTAGCAAAGGGATCCACGAAATGCAGATGTAACTCTGTGAGATGAATTAACAGAACACTAAGCAGTTTCTCAGAAAGCTTCTTTCCAGATTTCATCTGAGGATATTTCCTTTTTCACCGTAGCCCTCTATGGGCTTCCAAATATCACTTTGCCAATTCCATAAGAACTGTCTTACCGAACGGTTTCTTGAGGGGAAAGCTGTAACTCTGTGAGATGATTTCACAGAACACAAAGAAGTTTCTCAGAAAGCTCCTTTCTCTTTGTTATCGGAGGATATTTCCTTTGGCCCTATAGTCTTCAAAGAGATCCGAAATATCTGTTCTCAGATTCCACAGAAATAAGGCTAGCAAAGAGATCCGCGAAATAAAGACGTAACTCTGTGAGATGAATTAACAAAACACTAAGCAGTTTCTCAGAAAGCTTCTTTCCAGATTTCATGTGAGGATATTTCTTTTTTCACCATAGCCCTCTATGGGCTTCCAAATATCACTTTGCCAATTCCACAAGAACTGTCTTAGCGAAAGGCTTCTTGAGGGGAAAGCTGTAACTCTGTGAGATGATTTCGCAGAACACAAAGAAGTTTCTCAGAAAGCTTCTTTCTCTTTGTTATCGGAGGATATTTCCTTTGGCCCTATAGTCTCCAATGGGAAACGAAATATCTGTTCTCAGATTCCACAGAAATAAGGCTAGCAAAGAGATCCACGAAATACAGATGTAACTCTGTGAGATGAATTAACAGAACACTAAACAGTTTCTCAGAAAGCTTCTTTCCAGATTTCATCTGAGGATATTTCCTTTTTCACCATAGCCCTCTATGTGCTTCCAAATATCACTTTGCAAATTCCACAAGAACTGTCTTAGCGAAAGGCTTCTTGAGGGGAAAGCTGTAACTCTGTGAGATGACTTCACAGAACACAAAGAAGTTTCTCAGAAAGCTTCTTTCTCTTTGTTATCGAAGGATATTTCCTTTGGCCCTATAGTCATCAAAGGGATCCGAAATATCTGTTCTCAGATTCCACAGCAATAAGGCTAGCAAAGAGATCCACGAAATGCCAATGTAACTCTGTGAGGTGAATTAACAGAACACTAAGCAGTGTCTCAGAAAGCTTCTTTCCAGATTTCATCTGAGGATATTTCCTTTTTCACCATATCCCTCTATGGGCTTCCAAATATCACTTTGCCAATTCCACAAGAACTGTCTTAGCGAAAGGCTTCTTGAGGGGAAAGCTGTAACTCTGTGAGATGATTTCACAGAACACAAAGAAGTTTCTCAGAAAGCTTCTTTCTCTTTGTTATCGGAGGATATTTCCTTTGGCCCTATAGTCTCCAAAGGGATCCGAAATATCTGTTCTCAGATTCCACAGAAATAAGGCTACCAAAGAGATCCACGAAATACAGATGTAACTCTGTGAGATGAATTAACAGAACACTAAGCAGTTTCTCAGAAAGCTTCTTTCCAGATTTCATCTGAGGATATTTCCTTTTTCACCATAGCCCTCTATGGGCTTCCAAATATCACTTTGCCAATTCCACAAGAACTGTCTTAGCAAAAGGCTTCTTGAGGCGAAAGCTGTAACTCTGTGAGATGATTTCACAGAACATAAAGAAGTTTCTCAGAAAGCTTCTTTCTCTTTGTTATCGGAGAATATTTCCTTTGGCCCTATGGTCTTCAAAGGGATCCGAAATATCTGTTCTCAGATTCCACAGAAATAAGGCTAGCAAAGAGATCCACGAAATACAGATGTAACTCTGTGAGATGAATTAACAGAACACTAAGCAGTTTCTCAGAAAGCTTCTTTCCAGATTTCATCTGAGGATATTTCCTTTTTCACCATAGCCCTCTATGGGCTTCCAAATATCACTTTGCCAATTCCACAAGAACTGTCTTAGCGAAAGGCTTCTTGAGGGGGAAGCTGTAACTCTGTGAGATGATTTCACAGAACACAAAGAAGTTTCTCAGAATGCTTCTTTCTCTTTGTTATCGGAGGATATTTCCTTTGGCCCTATAGTCTTCAAAGGGATCCGAAATATCTGTTCTCAGATTCCACAGAAATAAGGGTAGCAAAGAGATCCACGAAATAGAGATGTAACTCTGTGAGGTGAGTTAACAGAACACTAAGCAGTTTCTCAGAAAGCTTTTTTCCAGATTTCATCTGAGGATATTTCCTTTTTCACCATAGCCCTCTATGGGCTTCCAAATATCACTTTGCCAATTCCACAAGAACTGTCTTAGCGAAAGGCTTCTTGAAGGAAATTTTGTAACTCTGTGAGATGATTTCACAGAACACAAAGAAGTTTCTCCGTAAGCTTCTTTCTCTTTGTTATCGGAGGATATTTCCTTTGGCCCTATGGTCTTCAAAGGGATCCGAAATATCTGTTCTCAGATTCCACAGAAATAAGGCTAGCAAAGAGATCCACGAAATACAGATGTAACTCTGTGAGATGAATTAACAAAACACAAAGCAGTTTCTCAGAAAGCTGCTTTCCAGATTTCATCTGAGGATATTGAATTTTTAACCATAGCCCTCCATGGGATTCCAAATATCACTTTGCCAATTCCACAAGAACTGTCTTAGCGAAAGGCTTCTTAAGGGGAAAGCTGTAACTCTGTGAGATGATTTCACAGAACACAAAGAAGTTTCTCAGAAAGCTTCTTTCTCTTTGTTATCGGAGGATATTTCCTTTTTCCATATGGTCTTCAAAGGGATCCGAAATATCTGTTCTCAGATTCCACAGAAATAAGGCTAGCAAAGGGATCCACGAAATACAGATGTAACTCTGTGAGATGAATTAACAGAACACTAAGCAGTTTCTCAGAAAGCTTCTTTCCAGATTTCATCTGAGGATATTTCCTTTTTCACCGTAGCCCTCTATGGGCTTCCAAATATCACTTTGCCAATTCCACAAGAACTGTCTTAGCGAACGGCTTCTTGAGGGGAAAGCTGTAACTCTGTGAGATGATTTCACAGAACACAAAGAAGTTTCTAAGAAAGCTTCTTTCTCTTTGTTATCGGAGGTTATTTCCTTTGGCCCTATGGTCTCCAAAGTGATCCGTAAAATCTGTTCTCATATTCCACAGAAATAAGGCTACCAAAGAGATCCACGAAATACAGATGTAACTCTGTGAGATGAATTAACAGAACACTAAGCAGTTTCTCAGAAAGCTTCTTTCCAGATTTCATCTGAGGATATTTCCTTTTTCACCATAGCCCTCTATGTGCTTCCAAATATCACTTTGCAAATTCCACAAGAACTGTCTTAGCGAAAGGCTTCTTGAGGGGAAAGCTGTAACTCTGTGAGATGATTTCACAGAACACAAAGAAGTTTCTCAGAAAGCTTCTTTCTCTTTGTTATCGAAGGATATTTCCTTTGGCCCTATAGTCTTCAAAGGGATCCGAAACATCTGTTCTCAGATTCCACAGCAATAAGGCTAGCAAAGAGATCCACGAAATACAGATGTAACTCTGTGAGGTGTATTAACAGAACACTAAGCAGTGTCTCAGAAAGCTTCTTTCCAGATTTCATCTGAGGATATTTCCTTTTTCACCATATCCCTCTATGGGCTTCCAAATATCACTTTGCCAATTCCACAAGAAATGTCTTAGCGAAAGGCTTCTTGAGGGGAAAGCTGTAACTCTGTGAGGTGATTTCACAGAACATAAAGAAGTTTCTCAGAAAGCTTCTTTCTCTTTGTTATCGGAGGATATTTCCTTTTTCCATATGGTCTTCAAAGGGATCCGAAATATCTATTCTCAGATTCCACAGAAATAAGGCTAGCAAAGAGATCGACGAAATACAGATGTAACTCTGAGAGATGAATTAACAGAACGCTAAGCAGTTTCTCAGAAAGCTTCTTTCCAGATTTCATCTGAGGATATTTCCTTTTTCACCATAGCCCTCTATGGGCTTCCAAATATCACTTTGCCAATTCCACAAGAACTGTCTTAGCGAAAGGCTTCTTGAGGGGAAAGCTGTAACTCTGTGAGATGATTTCACAGAACACAAAGAAGTTTCTCAGAATGCTTCTTTCTCTTTGTTATCGGAGGATATTTCCTTTGGCCCTATAGTCTTCAAAGGGATCCGAAATATCTGTTCTCAGATTCCACAGAAATAAGGGTAGCAAAGAGATCCACGAAATACAGATGTAACTCTGTGAGATGAATTAACAGAACACTAAGCAGTTTCTCAGAAAGCTTCTTTCCAGATTTCATCTGAGGATATTTCCTTTTTCACCATAGCCCTCTATGGGCTTCCAAATATCACTTTGCCAATTCCACAAGAACTGTCTTAGCGAAAGGCTTCTTGAGGGGAAAGCTGTACCTCTCCGAGATGATTTCACAGAACACAAAGAAGTTTCTCAGTAAGCTTCTTTCTCTTTGTTATCGGAGGATATTTCCTTTGGCCCTATGGTCTTCAAAGGTATCCGAAATATCTGTTCTCAGATTCCACAGAAATAAGTTAGCAAAGAGATCCACGATATACAGATGTAACTCTGTGAGATGAATTAACAGAACACAAAGCAGTTTCTCAGAAAGCTGCTTTCCAGGTTTCATCTGAGGATATTTAATTTTTAACTATAGCCCTCTATGGGCTTCCAAATATCACTTTGCCAATTCCACAAGAACAGTCTTAGCGAAAGGCTTCTTGAGGGGAAAGCTGTAGCTCTGTGAGATGATTTCACAGAACACAAAGAAGTTTCTCAGAAAGCTTCTTTCTCTTTGTTTTCGGAGGATATTTCCTTTGGCCCTATGGTCTTCAAAGGGATCCGAAATATCTGTTCTCAGATTCCACAGAAATAAGGCTAGCAAAGAGATCCACGAAATACAGATGTAACTCTGTGAGATGAATTAACAAAACACAAAGAAGTTTCTCAGAAAGCTGCTTTCCAGATTTCATCTGAGGATATTTCCTTTTTCACCATAGCCCTCTATGGGCTTCCAAATATCACTTTGCCAATTCCACAAGAACTGTCTTAGCAAAAGGCTTCTTGAGGCGAAAGCTGTAACTCTGTGAGATGATTTCACAGAACATAAAGAAGTTTCTCAGAAAGCTTCTTTCTCTTTGTTATCGGAGAATATTTCCTTTGGCCCTATGGTCTTCAAAGGGATCCGAAATATCTGTTCTCAGATTCCACAGAAATAAGGCTAGCAAAGAGATCCACGAAATACAGATGTAACTCTGTGAGATGAATTAACAGAACACTAAGCAGTTTCTCAGAAAGCTTCTTTCCAGATTTCATCTGAGGATATTTCCTTTTTCACCATAGCCCTCTATGGGCTTCCAAATATCACTTTGCCAATTCCACAAGAACTGTCTTAGCGAAAGGCTTCTTGAGGGGGAAGCTGTAACTCTGTGAGATGATTTCACAGAACACAAAGAAGTTTCTCAGAATGCTTCTTTCTCTTTGTTATCGGAGGATATTTCCTTTGGCCCTATAGTCTTCAAAGGGATCCGAAATATCTGTTCTCAGATTCCACAGAAATAAGGGTAGCAAAGAGATCCACGAAATAGAGATGTAACTCTGTGAGGTGAGTTAACAGAACACTAAGCAGTTTCTCAGAAAGCTTTTTTCCAGATTTCATCTGAGGATATTTCCTTTTTCACCATAGCCCTCTATGGGCTTCCAAATATCACTTTGCCAATTCCACAAGAACTGTCTTAGCGAAAGGCTTCTTGAAGGAAATTTTGTAACTCTGTGAGATGATTTCACAGAACACAAAGAAGTTTCTCCGTAAGCTTCTTTCTCTTTGTTATCGGAGGATATTTCCTTTGGCCCTATGGTCTTCAAAGGGATCCGAAATATCTGTTCTCAGATTCCACAGAAATAAGGCTAGCAAAGAGATCCACGAAATACAGATGTAACTCTGTGAGATGAATTAACAAAACACAAAGCAGTTTCTCAGAAAGCTGCTTTCCAGATTTCATCTGAGGATATTGAATTTTTAACCATAGCCCTCCATGGGATTCCAAATATCACTTTGCCAATTCCACAAGAACTGTCTTAGCGAAAGGCTTCTTAAGGGGAAAGCTGTAACTCTGTGAGATGATTTCACAGAACACAAAGAAGTTTCTCAGAAAGCTTCTTTCTCTTTGTTATCGGAGGATATTTCCTTTTTCCATATGGTCTTCAAAGGGATCCGAAATATCTGTTCTCAGATTCCACAGAAATAAGGCTAGCAAAGGGATCCACGAAATACAGATGTAACTCTGTGAGATGAATTAACAGAACACTAAGCAGTTTCTCAGAAAGCTTCTTTCCAGATTTCATCTGAGGATATTTCCTTTTTCACCGTAGCCCTCTATGGGCTTCCAAATATCACTTTGCCAATTCCACAAGAACTGTCTTAGCGAACGGCTTCTTGAGGGGAAAGCTGTAACTCTGTGAGATGATTTCACAGAACACAAAGAAGTTTCTAAGAAAGCTTCTTTCTCTTTGTTATCGGAGGTTATTTCCTTTGGCCCTATGGTCTCCAAAGTGATCCGTAAAATCTGTTCTCATATTCCACAGAAATAAGGCTACCAAAGAGATCCACGAAATACAGATGTAACTCTGTGAGATGAATTAACAGAACACTAAGCAGTTTCTCAGAAAGCTTCTTTCCAGATTTCATCTGAGGATATTTCCTTTTTCACCATAGCCCTCTATGTGCTTCCAAATATCACTTTGCAAATTCCACAAGAACTGTCTTAGCGAAAGGCTTCTTGAGGGGAAAGCTGTAACTCTGTGAGATGATTTCACAGAACACAAAGAAGTTTCTCAGAAAGCTTCTTTCTCTTTGTTATCGAAGGATATTTCCTTTGGCCCTATAGTCTTCAAAGGGATCCGAAACATCTGTTCTCAGATTCCACAGCAATAAGGCTAGCAAAGAGATCCACGAAATACAGATGTAACTCTGTGAGGTGTATTAACAGAACACTAAGCAGTGTCTCAGAAAGCTTCTTTCCAGATTTCATCTGAGGATATTTCCTTTTTCACAATATCCCTCTATGGGCTTCCAAATATCACTTTGCCAATTCCACAAGAAATGTCTTAGCGAAAGGCTTCTTGAGGGGAAAGCTGTAACTCTGTGAGGTGATTTCACAGAACATAAAGAAGTTTCTCAGAAAGCTTCTTTCTCTTTGTTATCGGAGGATATTTCCTTTTTCCATATGGTCTTCAAAGGGATCCGAAATATCTATTCTCAGATTCCACAGAAATAAGGCTAGCAAAGAGATCGACGAAATACAGATGTAACTCTGAGAGATGAATTAACAGAACGCTAAGCAGTTTCTCAGAAAGCTTCTTTCCAGATTTCATCTGAGGATATTTCCTTTTTCACCATAGCCCTCTATGGGCTTCCAAATATCACTTTGCCAATTCCACAAGAACTGTCTTAGCGAAAGGCTTCTTGAGGGGAAAGCTGTAACTCTGTGAGATGATTTCACAGAACACAAAGAAGTTTCTCAGAATGCTTCTTTCTCTTTGTTATCGGAGGATATTTCCTTTGGCCCTATAGTCTTCAAAGGGATCCGAAATATCTGTTCTCAGATTCCACAGAAATAAGGGTAGCAAAGAGATCCACGAAATACAGATGTAACTCTGTGAGATGAATTAACAGAACACTAAGCAGTTTCTCAGAAAGCTTCTTTCCAGATTTCATCTGAGGATATTTCCTTTTTCACCATAGCCCTCTAAGGGCTTCCAAATATCACTTTGCCAATTCCACAAGAACTGTCTTAGCGAAAGGCTTCTTGAGGGGAAAGCTGTACCTCTCCGAGATGATTTCACAGAACACAAAGAAGTTTCTCAGTAAGCTTCTTTCTCTTTGTTATCGGAGGATATTTCCTTTGGCCCTATGGTCTTCAAAGGTATCCGAAATATCTGTTCTCAGATTCCACAGAAATAAGTTAGCAAAGAGATCCACGATATACAGATGTAACTCTGTGAGATGAATTAACAGAACACAAAGCAGTTTCTCAGAAAGCTGCTTTCCAGGTTTCATCTGAGGATATTTAATTTTTAACTATAGCCCTCTATGGGCTTCCAAATATCACTTTGCCAATTCCACAAGAACAGTCTTAGCGAAAGGCTTCTTGAGGGGAAAGCTGTAGCTCTGTGAGATGATTTCACAGAACACAAAGAAGTTTCTCAGAAAGCTTCTTTCTCTTTGTTTTCGGAGGATATTTCCTTTGGCCCTATGGTCTTCAAAGGGATCCGAAATATCTGTTCTCAGATTCCACAGAAATAAGGCTAGCAAAGAGATCCACGAAATACAGATGTAACTCTGTGAGATGAATTAACAAAACACAAAGAAGTTTCTCAGAAAGCTGCTTTCCAGATTTCATCTGAGGATATTGAATTTTTAACCATAGCCCTCTATGGGCTTCCAAATATCACTTTGCCAATTCCACAAGAACTGTCGTAGCGAAAGGCTTCTTAAGGGGAAAGCTGTAACTCTGTGAGATGATTTCACAGAACACAAAGAAGTTTCTCAGAAAGCTTCTTTCTCTTTGTTATCAGAGGATATTTCCTTTGGCTCTATGGTCCTCAGAGGGATACGAAATATCTGTTCTCAGATTCCACAGAAATAAGGCTAGCAAAGGGATCCACGAAATACACTTGTAACTCTGTGAGATGAATTAACAGAACACTAAGCAGTTTCTCAGAAAGCTTCTTTCCAGATTTCATCTGAGGATATTTCCTTTTTCACCATAGCCCTCTATGTGCTTCCAAATATCACTTTGCAAATTCCACAAGAACTGTCTTAGCGAAAGGCTTCTTGAGGGGAAAGCTGTAACTCTGTGAGATGATTTCACAGAACACAAAGAAGTTTCTCAGAAAGCTTCTTTCTCTTTGTTATCGAAGGATATTTCCTTTGGCCCTATAGTCTTCAAAGGGATCCGAAATATCTGTTCTCAGATTCCACAGCAATAAGGCTAGCAAAGAGATCCACGAAATGCAAATGTAACTCTGTGAGGTGTATTAACAGAACACTAAGCAGTGTCTCAGAAAGCTTCTTTCCAGATTTCATCTGAGGATATTTCCTTTTTCACCATATCCCTCTATGGGCTTCCAAATATCACTTTGCCAATTCCACAAGAAATGTCTTAGCGAAAGGCTTCTTGAGGGGAAAGCTGTAACTCTGTGAGATGATTTCACAGAACACAAAGAAGTTTCTCAGAAAGCTTCTTTCTCTTTGTTATCGGAGGATATTTCCTTTTTCCATATGGTCTTCAAAGGGATCCGAAATACCTGTTCTCAGATTCCACAGAAATAAGGCTAGCAAAGAGATCGACGATATACAGATGTAACTCTGTGAGATGAATTAACAGAACGCTAAGCAGTTTCTCAGAAAGCTTTTTTCCAGATTTCATCTGAGGATATTTCCTTTTTCACCTTAGCCCTCCATGGGCTTCCAAATATCACTTTGCCAATTCCACAAGAACTGACTTAGCGAAAGGCTTCTTGAGGGGAAAGCTGTAACTCTGTGAGATGATTTCACAGAACACAAAGAAGTTTCTCAGAAAGCTTCTTTCTCTTTGTTATCGGAGGATATTTCCATTTTCCATATGGTCTTCAAAGGGATCCGAAATATCTGTTCTCACATTCCACAGAAATAAGGCTAGCAAAGAGATCGACGAAATACAGATGTAACTCTGTGAGATGAATTAACAGAACGCTAAGCAGTTTCTCAGAAAGCTTCTTTCCAGATTTCATCTGAGGATATTTCCTTTTTCACCATAGCCCTCTATGGGCTTCCAAATATCACTTTGCCAATTCCACAAGAACTGTCTTAGCGAAAGGCTTCTTGAGGGGAAGCTGTAACTCTGTGAGATGATTTCACAGAACACAAAGAAGTTTCTCAGAATGCTTCTTTCTCTTTGTTATCGGAGGATATTTCCTTTGGCCCTATAGTCTTCAAAGGGATCTGAAATATCTGTTCTCAGATTCCACAGAAATAAGGCTAGCAAAGAGATCCACGAAATAGAGATGTAACTCTGTGAGATGAGTTAACAGAACACTAAGCAGTTTCTCAGAAAGCTTCTTTCCAGATTTCATCTGAGGATATTTCCTTTTTCACAATAGCCCTCTATGGGCTTCCAAATATCACTTTGCCAATTCCACAAGAACTGTCTTAGCGAAAGGCTTCTTGAGGGGAATTTTGTAACTCTGTGAGATGATTTCACAGAACACAAAGAAGTTTCTCAGTAAGCTTCTTTCTCTTTGTTATCGGAGGATATTTCCTTTGGCCCTATGCTCTTCAAAGGGATCCGTAATATCTGTTCTCAGATTCCACAGAAATAAGGCTAGCAAAGAGATCCACGAAATACAGATGTAACTCTGTGAGATGAATTAACAAAACACAAAGCAGTTTCTCAGAAAGCTGCTTTCCAGATTTCATCTGAAGATATTTAATTTTTCACCATAGCCCTCTATGGGCTTCCAAATATCACTTTGCCAATTCCACAAGAACTGTCTTAGCGAAATGCTTCTTAAGGGGAAAGCCGTAGCTCTGTGAGATGATTTCACAGAACACAAAGAAGTTTCTCAGAAAGCTTCTTTCTCTTTGTTATCGGAGGATATTTCCTTTGGCCCTATGGTCTTCAAAGGGATCCGAAATATCTGTTCTCAGATTCCACAGAAATAAGGCTAGCAAAGGGATCCACGAAATACAGATGTAACTCTGTGAGATGAATTAACAGAACACTAAGCATTTTCTCAGAAAGCTTCTTTCCAGATTTCATCTGAGGATATTTCCTTTTTCACCGTAGCCCTCTATGGGCTTCCAAATATCACTTTGCCAATTCCACAAGAACTGTCTTTGCGAACGGCTTCTTGAGGGGAAAGCTGTAACTCTGTGAGATGATTTCACAGAACACAAAGAAGTTTCTAAGAAAGGTTCTTTCTCTTTGTTATCGGAGGATATTTCCTTTGGCCCTATAGTCTTCAAAGAGATCCGAAATATCTGTTCTCAGATTCCACAGAAATAAGGCTAGCAAAGAGATCCGCGAAATAAAGACGTAACTCTGTGAGATGAATTAACAGAACACTAAGCAGTTTCTCAGAAAGCTTCTTTCCAGATTTCATGTGAGGATATTTCTTTTTTCACCACAGCCCTCTATGGGCTTCCAAATATCACTTTGCCAATTCCACAAGAACTGTCTTAGCGAAAGGCTTCTTGAGGGGAAAGCTGTAGCTCTGTGAGATGATTTCACAGAACACAAAGAAGTTTCTCAGAAAGCTTCTTTCTCTTTGTTATCGGAGGATATTTCCTTTGGCCCTATGGTCTTCAAAGGGATCCGAAATATCTGTTCTCAGATTCCACAGAAATAAGGCTAGCAAAGAGATCCACGAAATACAGATGTAACTCTGTGAGATGAATTAACAAAACACAAAGCAGTTTCTCAGAAAGCTGCTTTCCAGATTTCATCTGAGGATATTGAATTTTTAACCATAGCCCTCTATGGGCTTCCAAATATCACTTTGCCAATTCCACAAGAACTGTCTTAGCGAAAGGCTTCTTAAGGGGAAAGCTGTAACTCTGTGAGATGATTTCAAAGAACACAAAGAAGTTTCTCAGAAAGCTTCTTTCTCTTTGTTATCAGAGGATATTTCCATTGGCCCTATGGTCTTCAAAGGGATCCGAAATATCTGTTCTCAGATTCCACAGAAATAAGGCTAGCAAAGGGATCCACGAAATACAGATGTAACTCTGTGAGATGAATTAACAGAACACTAAGCAGTTTCTCAGAAAGCTTCTTTCCAGATTTCATCTGAGGATATTTCCTTTTTCACCGTAGCCCTCTATGGGCTTCCAAATATCACTTTGCCAATTCCACAAGAACTGTCTTAGCGAACGGCTTCTTGAGGGGAAAGCTGTAACTCTGTGAGATGTTTTCACAGAACACAAAGAAGTTTCTCAGAAAGCTTCTTTCTCTTTGTTATCGAAGGATATTTCCTTTGGCCCTATAGTCTTCAAAGGGATCCGAAATATCTGTTCTCAGATTCCACAGCAATAAGGCTAGCAAAGAGATCCACGAAATGCAAATGTAACTCTGTGAGGTGTATTAACAGAACACTAAGCAGTGTCTCAGAAAGCTTCTTTCCAGATTTCATCTGAGGATATTTCCTTTTTCACCATAGCCCTCTATGGGCTTCCAAATATCACTTTGCCAATTCCACAAGAACTGTCTTAGCGAAAGGCTTCTTGAGGGGAAAGCTGTAACTCTGTGAGATGATTTCACAGAACACAAAGAAGTTTCTCAGAATGCTTCTTTCTCTTTGTTATCGGAGGATATTTCCTTTGGCCCTATAGTCTTCAAAGGGATCCGAAATATCTGTTCTCAGATTCCACAGAAATAAGGCTAGCAAAGAGATCCACGAAATAGAGATGTAACTCTGTGAGATGAGTTAACAGAACACTAAGCAGTTTCTCAGAAAGCTTCTTTCCAGATTTCATCTGAGGATATTTCCTTTTTCACCATAGCCCTCTATGGGCTTCCAAATATCACTTTGCCAATTCCACAAGAACTGTCTTAGCGAAAGGCTTCTTGAGGGGAATTTTGTACCTCTGTGAGATGATTTCAGAGAACACAAAGAAGTTTCTCAGTAAGCTTCTTTCTCTTTGTTATCGGAGGATATTTCCTTTGGCCCTATGGTCTTCAAAGGGATCCGAAATATCTGTTCTCAGATTCCACAGAAATTAGGCTAGCAAAGAGATCCACGAAATACAGATGTAACTCTGTGAGATGAATTAACAAAACACAAAGCAGTTTCTCAGAAAGCTGCTTTCCAGATTTCATCTGAGGATATTTAATTTTTAACCATAGCCCTCTATGGGCTTCCAAATATCACTTTGCCAATTCCACAAGAACTGTCTTAGCGAAATGCTTCTTAAGGGGAAAGCTGTAGCTCTGTGAGATGATTTCACAGAACACAAAGAAGTTTCTCAGAAAGCTTCTTTCTCTTTGTTATCGGAGGATATTTCCTTTGGCCCTATGGTCTTCAAAGGGATCAGAAATATCTGTTCTCAGATTCCACAGAAATAAGGCTAGCAAAGGGATCCACGAAATACAGATGTAACTCTGTGAGATGAATTAACAGAACACTAAGCATTTTCTCAGAAAGCTTCTTTCCAGATTTCATCTGAGGATATTTCCTTTTTCACCGTAGCCCTCTATGGGCTTCCAAATATCACTTTGCCAATTCCACAAGAACTGTCTTAGCGAACGGCTTCTTGAGGGGAAAGCTGTAACTCTGTGAGATGATTTCACAGAACACAAAGAAGTTTCTAAGAAAGCTTCTTTCTCTTTGTTATCGGAGGATATTTCCTTTGGCCCTATAGTCTTCAAAGAGATCCGAAATATCTGTTCTCAGATTCCACAGAAATAAGGCTAGCAAAGAGATCCGCGAAATAAACACGTAACTCTGTGAGATGAATTAACAGTACACTAAGCAGTTTCTTAGAAAGCTTCTTTCCAGATTTCATGTGAGGATATTTCTTTTTTCACCATAGCCCTCTATGGGCTTCCAAATATCACTTTGCCAATTCCACAAGAACTGTCTTAGCGAAAGGCTTCTTGAGGGGAAAGCTGTAACTCTGTGAGATGATTTCGCAGAACACAAAGAAGTTTCTCAGAAAGCTTCTTTCTCTTTGTTATCGGAGGATATTTCCTTTGGCCCTATAGTCTCCAAAGGGATCCGAAATATCTGTTCTCAGATTCCACAGAAATAAGGCTAGCAAAGAGATCCACGAAATACAGATGTAACTCTGTGAGATGAATTAACATAACACTAAGCAGTTTCTCAGAAAGCTTCTTTCCAGATTTCATCTGAGGATATTTCCTTTTTCACCATAGCCCTCTAGGTGCTTCCAAATGTCACTTTGCAAATTCCACAAGAACTGTCTTAGCGAAAGGCTTCTTGAGGGGAAAGCTGTAACTCTGTGAGATGATTTCACAGAACACAAAGAAGTTTCTCAGAAAGCTTCTTTCTCTTTGTTATCGAAGGATATTTCCTTTGGCCCTATAGTCTTCAAAGGGATCCGAAATATCTGTTCTCAGATTCCACAGCAATAAGGCTAGCAAAGAGATCCACGAAATGCAAATGTAACTCTGTGAGGTGAATTAACAGAACACTAAGCAGTGTCTCAAAAAGCTTCTTTCCAGATTTCATCTGAGGATATTTCCTTTTTCACCATATCCCTCTATGGGCTTCCAAATATCACTTTGCCAATTCCACAAGAACTGTCTTAGCGAAAGGCTTCTTGAGGGGAAAGCTGTAACTCTGTGAGATGATTTCACAGAACACAAAGAAGTTTCTCAGAAAGCTTCTTTCTCTTTGTTATCGGAGGATATTTCCTTTGGCCCTATAGTCTCCAAAGGGATCCGAAATATCTGTTCTCAGATTCCACAGAAATAAGGCTAGCAAAGAGATCCACGAAATACAGATGTAACTCTGTGAGATGAATTAACAGAACACTAATTAGTTTCTCAGAAAGCTGCTTTCCAGATTTCATCTGAGGATATTTCCTTTTTCACCATAAACCTCTATGGGCTTCCAAATATCACTTTGCCAATTCCACAAGAACTGTCTTAGCAAAAGGCTTCTTGAGGCGAAAGCTGTAACTCTGTGAGATGATTTCACAGAACACAATGAAGTTTCTCAGAAAGCTTCTTTCTCTTTGTTATCGGAGAATATTTCCTTTGGCCCTATGGTCTTCAAAGGGATCCAAAATATCTGTTCTCAGATTCCACAGAAATAAAACTAGCAAAGAGATCGACGAAATACAGATATAACTCTGTGAGATGAATTAACAGAACACTAAGCAGTTTCTCAGAAAGCTTCTTTCCAGATTTCATCTGAGGATATTTCCTTTTTCACCATAGCCCTCTATGGGCTTCCAAATATCACTTTGCCAATTCCACAAGAACTGTCTTAGCGAAAGGCTTCATGAGGGGAAAGCTGTAACTCTGTGAGATCATTTCACAGAACACAAAGAAGTTTCTCAGAATGCTTCTTTCTCTTTGTTATCGGAGGATATTTCCTTTGGCCCTATAGTCTTCAAAGGGATACGAAATATCTGTTCTCAGATTCCACAGAAATAAGGGTAGCAAAGAGATCCAAGAAATAGAGATGTAACTCTGTGAGGTGAGTTAACAGAACACTAAGCAGTTTCTCAGAAAGCTTCTTT
This sequence comes from Macaca mulatta, assembly GCF_049350105.2. Lineage (NCBI taxonomy): Eukaryota > Metazoa > Chordata > Mammalia > Primates > Cercopithecidae > Macaca > Macaca mulatta. The sequence continues at coordinate 66,599,183 of NC_133426.1, read as the reverse complement.
CCAGATTTCATCTGAGGATATTTCCTTTTTCACCATAGCCCTCTATGGGCTTCCAAATATCACTTTGCCAATTCCACAAGAACTGTCTTAGCGAAAGGCTTCTTGAAGGGAATTTTGTAACTCTGTGAGATGATTTCACAGAACACAAAGAAGTTTCTCAGTAAGCTTCTTTCTCTTTGTTATCGGAGGATATTTCCTTTGGCCCTATGGTCTTCAAAGGGATCCGAAATATCTGTTCTCAGATTCCACAGAAATAAGGCTAGCAAAGAGATCCACGAAATACAGATGTAACTCTGTGAGATGAATTAACAAAACACAAAGCAGTTTCTCAGAAAGCTGCTTTCCAGATTTCATCTGAGGATATTTAATTTTTAACCATAGCCCTCTATGGGCTTCCAAATATCACTTTGCCAATTCCACAAGAACTGTCTTAGCGAAAGGCTTCTTTAGGGGAAAGCTGTAACTCTGTGAGATGATTTCACAGAACACAAAGAAGTTTCTCAGAAAGCTTCTTTCTCTTTGTTATCGGAGGATATTTCCTTTGGCCCTATGGTCTTCAAAGGGATCCGAAATATCTGTTCTCAGATTCCACAGAAATAAGGCTAGCAAAGGGATCCACGAAATACAGATGTAACTCTGTGAGATGAATTAACAGAACACTAAGCAGTTTCTCAGAAAGCTTCTTTCCAGATTTCATCTGAGGATATTTCCTTTTTCACCGTAGCCCTCTATGGGCTTCCAAATATCACTTTGCCAATTCCACAAAAACTGTCTTAGCGAACGGCTTCTTGAGGGGAAAGCTGTAACTCTGTGAGATGATTTCACAGAACACAAAGAAGTTTCTAAGAAAGCTTCTTTCTCTTTGTTATCGGAGGTTATTTCCTTTGGCCCTATGGTCTCCAAAGTGATCCGAAAAATCTGTTCTCATATTCCACAGAAATAAGGCTACCAAAGAGATCCACGAAATACAGATGTAACTCTGTGAGATGAATTAACAGAACACTAAGCAGTTTCTCAGAAAGCTTCTTTCCAGATTTCATCTGAGGATATTTCCTTTTTCACCATAGCCCTCTAGGTACTTCCAAATATCACTTTGCAAATTCCACAAGAACTGTCTTAGCGAAAGGCTTCTTGAGGGGAAAGCTGTTACTCTGTGAGATGATTTCACAGAACACAAAGAAGTTTCTCAGAAAGCTTCTTTCTCTTTGTTATCGAAGGATATTTCCTTTGGCCCTATAGTCTTCAAAGGGATCCGAAATATCTGTTCTCAGATTCCACAGCAATAAGGCTAGCAAAGAGATCCACGAAATACAGATGTAACTCTGTGAGGTGTATTAACAGAACACTAAGCAGTGTCTCAGAAAGCTTCTTTCCAGATTTCATCTGAGGATATTTCCTTTTTCACCATATCCCTCTATGGGCTTCCAAATATCACTTTGCCAATTCCACAAGAAATGTCTTAGCGAAAGGCTTCTTGAGGGGAAAGCTGTAACTCTGTGAGATGATTTCACAGAACATAAAGAAGTTTCTCAGAAAGCTTCTTTCTCTTTGTTATCGGAGGATATTTCCTTTTTCCATATGGTCTTCAAAGGGATCCGAAATATCTATTCTCAGATTCCACAGAAATAAGGCTAGCAAAGAGATCCACGAAATACAGATGTAACTCTGAGAGATGAATTAACAGAACGCTAAGCAGTTTCTCAGAAAGCTTCTTTCCAGATTTCATCTGAGGATATTTCTTTTTCACCATAGCCCTCTATGGGCTTCCAAATATCACTTTGCCAATTCCACAAGAACTGTCTTAGCGAAAGGCTTCTTGAGGGGAAAGCTGTAACTCTGTGAGATGATTTCACAGAACACAAAGAAGTTTCTCAGAATGCTTCTTTCTCTTTGTTATCGGAGGATATTTCCTTTGGCCCTATAGTCTTCAAAGGGATCCGAAATATCTGTTCTCAGATTCCACAGAAATAAGGGTAGCAAAGAGATCCACGAAATACAGATGTAACTCTGTGAGATGAATTAACAGAACACTAAGCAGTTTCTCAGAAAGCTTCTTTCCAGATTTCATCTGAGGATATTTCCTTTTTCACCATAGCCCTCTATGGGCTTCCAAATATCACTTTGCCAATTCCACAAGAACTGTCTTAGCGAAAGGCTTCTTGAGGGGAAAGCTGTAACTCTCCGAGATGATTTCACAGAACACAAAGAAGTTTCTCAGTAAGCTTCTTTCTCTTTGTTATCGGAGGATATTTCCTTTGGCCCTATGGTCTTCAAAGGTATCCGAAATATCTGTTCTCAGATTCCACAGAAATAAGTTAGCAAAGAGATCCACGATATACAGATGTAACTCTGTGAGATGAATTAACAGAACACAAAGCAGTTTCTCAGAAAGCTGCTTTCCAGATTTCATCTGAGGATATTTAATTTTTAACTATAGCCCTCTACGGGCTTCCAAATATCACTTTGCCAATTCCACAAGAACAGTCTTAGCGAAAGGCTTCTTGAGGGGAAAGCTGTAGCTCTGTGAGATGATTTCACAGAACACAAAGAAGTTTCTCAGAAAGCTTCTTTCTCTTTGTTTTCGGAGGATATTTCCTTTGGCCCTATGGTCTTCAAAGCGATCCGAAATATCTGTTCTCAGATTCCACAGAAATAAGGCTAGCAAAGAGATCCACGAAATACAGATGTAACTCTGTGAGATGAATTAACAAAACACAAAGAAGTTTCTCAGAAAGCTGCTTTCCAGATTTCATCTGAGGATATTGAATTTTTAACCATAGCCCTCTATGGGCTTCCAAATATCACTTTGCCAATTCCACAAGAACTGTCGTAGCGAAAGGCTTCTTAAGGGGAAAGCTGTAACTCTGTGAGATGATTTCACAGAACACAAAGAAGTTTCTCAGAAAGCTTCTTTCTCTTTGTTATCAGAGGATATTTCCTTTGGCTCTATGGTCTTCAGAGGGATCCGAAATATCTGTTCTCAGATTCCACAGAAATAAGGCTAGCAAAGGGATCCACGAAATACACATGTAACTCTGTGAGATGAATTAACAGAACACTAAGCAGTTTCTCAGAAAGCTTCTTTCCAGATTTCATCTGAGGATATTTCCTTTTTCACCATAGCCCTCTATGTGCTTCCAAATATCACTTTGCAAATTCCACAAGAACTGTCTTAGCGAAAGGCTTCTTGAGGGGAAAGCTGTAACTCTGTGAGATGATTTCACAGAACACAAAGAAGTTTCTCAGAAAGCTTCTTTCTCTTTGTTATCGAAGGATATTTCCTTTGGCCCTATAGTCTTCAAAGGGATCCGAAATATCTGTTCTCAAATTCCACAGCAATAAGGCTAGCAAAGAGATCCACGAAATGCAAATGTAACTCTGTGAGGTGTATTAACAGAACACTAAGCAGTGTCTCAGAAAGCTTCTTTCCAGATTTCATCTGAGGATATTTCCTTTTTCACCATATCCCTCTATGGGCTTCCAAATATCACTTTGCCAATTCCATAAGAAATGTCTTAGCGAAAGGCTTCTTGAGGGGAAAGCTGTAACTCTGTGAGATGATTTCACAGAACACAAAGAAGTTTCTCAGAAAGCTTCTTTCTCTTTGTTATCGGAGGATATTTCCTTTTTCCATATGGTCTTCAAAGGGATCCGAAATATCTGTTCTCAGATTCCACAGAAATAAGGCTAGCAAAGAGATCGACGAAATACAGATGTAACTCTGTGAGATGAATTAACAGAACGCTAAGCAGTTTCTCAGAAAGCTTCTTTCCAGATTTCATCTGAGGATATTTCCTTTTTCACCTTAGCCCTCCATGGGCTTCCAAATATCACTTTGCCAATTCCACAAGAACTGTCTTAGCGAAAGGCTTCTTGAGGGGAATTTTGTAACTCTGTGAGATGATTTCACAGAACACAAAGAAGTTTCTCAGTAAGCTTCTTTCTCTTTGTTATCGGAGGATATTTCCTTTGGCCCTATGCTCTTCAAAGGGATCCGTAATATCTGTTCTCAGATTCCACAGAAATAAGGCTAGCAAAGAGATCCACGAAATACAGATGTAACTCTGTGAGATGAATTAACAAAACACAAAGCAGTTTCTCAGAAAGCTGCTTTCCAGATTTCATCTGAAGATATTTAATTTTTCACCATAGCCCTCTATGGGCTTCCAAATATCACTTTGCCAATTCCACAAGAACTGTCTTAGCGAAATGCTTCTTAAGGGGAAAGCCATAGCTCTGTGAGATGATTTCACAGAACACAAAGAAGTTTCTCAGAAAGCTTCTTTCTCTTTGTTATCGGAGGATATTTCCTTTGGCCCTATGGTCTTCAAAGGGATCCGAAATATCTGTTCTCAGATTCCACAGAAATAAGGCTAGCAAAGGGATCCACGAAATACAGATGTAACTCTCTGAGAAGAATTAACAGAACACTAAGCATTTTCTCAGAAAGCTTCTTTCCAGATTTCATCTGAGGATATTTCCTTTTTCACCGTAGCCCTCTATGGGCTTCCAAATATCACTTTGCCAATTCCACAAGAACTGTCTTTGCGAACGGCTTCTTGAGGGGAAAGCTGTAACTCTGTGAGATGATTTCACAGAACACAAAGAAGTTTCTAAGAAAGGTTCTTTCTCTTTGTTATCGGAGGATATTTCCTTTGGCCCTATAGTCTTCAAAGAGATCCGAAATATCTGTTCTCAGATTCCACAGAAATAAGGCTAGCAAAGAGATCCGCGAAATAAAGACGTAACTCTGTGAGATGAATTAACAGAACACTAAGCAGTTTCTCAGAAAGCTTCTTTCCAGATTTCATGTGAGGATATTTCTTTTTTCACCACAGCCCTCTATGGGCTTCCAAATATCACTTTGCCAATTCCACAAGAACTGTCTTAGCGAAAGGCTTCTTGAGGGGAAAGCTGTAACTCTGTGAGATGATTTCGCAGAACACAAAGAAGTTTCTCAGAAAGCTTCTTTCTCTTTGTTATCGGAGGATATTTCCTTTGGCCCTATAGTCTCCAAAGGGATCCGAAATATCTGTTCTCAGATTCCACAGAAATAAGGCTAGCAAAGAGATCCACGAAATACAGATGTAACTCTGTGAGATGAATTAACAGAACACTAAGCAGTGTCTCAGAAAGCTGCTTTCCAGATTTCATCTGAGGATATTTCCTTTTTCACCATAGCCCTCTATGGGCTTCCAAATATCACTTTGCCAATTCCACAAGAACTGTCTTAGCAAAAGGCTTCTTGAGGCGAAAGCTGTAACTCTGTGAGATGATTTCACAGAACACAAAGAAGTTTCTCAGAAAGCTTCTTTCTCTTTGTTATCGGAGAATATTTCCTTTGGCCCTATGGTCTTCAAAGGGATCCGAAATATCTGTTCTCAGATTCCACAGAAATAAAACTAGTAAAGAGATCGACGAAATACAGATGTAACTCTGTGAGATGAATTAACAGAACACTAAGCAGTTTCTCAGAAAGCTTCTTTCCAGATTTCATCTGAGGATATTTCCTTTTTCACCATAGCCCTCTATGGGCTTCCAAATATCACTTTGCCAATTCCACAAGAACTGTCTTAGAGAAAGGCTTCTTGAGGGGAAAGCTGTAACTCTGTGAGATCATTTCACAGAACACAAAGAAGTTTCTCAGAATGCTTCTTTCTCTTTGTTATCGGAGGATATTTCCTTTGGCCCTATAGTCTTCAAAGGGATCCGAAATATCAGTTCTCAGATTCCACAGAAATAAGGGTAGCAAAGAGATCCACGAAATAGAGATGTAAATCTGTGAGGTGAGTTAACAGAACACTAAGCAGTTTCTCAGAAAGCTTCTTTCCAGATTTCATCTGAGGATATTTCCTTTTTCACCATAGCCCTCTATGGGCTTCCAAATATCACTTTGCCAATTCCACAAGAACTGTCTTAGCGAAAGGCTTCTTGAAGGGAATTTTGTAACTCTGTGAGATGATTTCACAGAACACAAAGAAGTTTCTCAGTAAGCTTCCTTCTCTTTGTTATCAGAGGATATTTTCTTTGGCCCTATGGTCTTCAAAGGGATCCGAAATATCTGTTCTCAGATTCCACAGAAATAAGGCTAGCAAAGAGATCCACGAAATACAGATGTAACTCTGTGAGATGAATTAACAAAACACAAAGCAGTTTCTCAGAAAGCTGCTTTCCAGATTTCATCTGAGGATATTGAATTTTTAACCATAGCCCTCTATGGGCTTCCAAATATCACTTTGCCAATTCCACAAGAACTGTCTTAGAGAAAGGCTTCTTAAGGGGAAAGCTGTAACTCTGTGAGTTGATTTCACAGAACACAAAGAAGTTTCTAAGAAAGCTTCTTTCTCTTTGTTATCGGAGGATATTTCCTTTGGCCCTATAGTCTTCAAAGAGATCCGAAATATCTGTTCTCAGATTCCACAGAAATAAGGCTAGCAAAGAGATCCCCGAAATAAAGACGTAACTCTGTGAGATGAATTAACAGAATACTAAGCAGTTTCTCAGAAAGCTTCTTTCCAGATTTCATGTGAGGATATTTCTTTTTTCACCATAGCCCTCTATGGGCTTCCAAATATCACTTTGCCAATTCCACAAGAACTGTCTTAGCGAAAGGCTTCTTGAGGGGAAAGCTGTAACTCTGTGAGATGATTTCGCCGAAAACAAAGAAGTTTCTCAGAAAGCTTCTTTCTCTTTGTTATCGGAGCATATTTCCTTTGGCCCTATAGTCTCCAAAGGGATCTGAAATATCTGTTCTCAGATTCCAAAGAAATAAGGCTAGCAAAGAGATCCAAGAAATACAGATGTAACTATGTGAGATGAATTAACAGAACACTAAGCAGTTTCTCAGAAAGCTTCTTTCCAGATTTCATCTGAGGATATTTTCTTTTTCACCATAGCCCTCTAGGGGCTTCCAAATATCACTTTGCCAATTCCACAAGAAATGTCTTAGCGAAAGGCTTCTTGAGGGGAAAGCTGTAACTCTGTGAGATGATTTCACAGAACACAAAGAAGTTTCTCAGAAAGCTTCTTTCTCTTTGTTATCGGAGGATATTTCCTTTTTCCATATGGTCCTCAAAGGGATCCGAAATATCTGTTCTCAGATTCCATAGAAAAAAGGCTAGCAAAGAGATCCACGAAATACAGATGTAACTCTGTGAGATGAATTAACAGAACACTAAGCAGTTTCTCAGAAAGCTTCTTTCCAGATTTCATCTGAGGATATTTAATTTTTAACCATAGCCCTCTATGGGCTTCCAAATATCACTTTGCCAATTCCACAAGAACTGTCTTAGCGAACGGCTTATTGAGGGGAAAGCTGTAACTCTGTGAGATGATTTCACAGAACACAAAGAAGTTTCTAAGAAAGCTTCTTTCTCTTTGTAATCGGAGGATATTTCCTTTGGCCCTATAGTCTTCAAAGAGATCCGAAATATCTGTTCTCAGATTCCACAGAAATAAGGCTAGCAAAGAGATCCCCGAAATAAAGACGTAACTCTGTGAGATGAATTAACAGAATACTAAGCAGTTTCTCAGAAAGCTTCTTTCCAGATTTCATGTGAGGATATTTCTTTTTTCACCATAGCCCTCTATGGGCTTCCAAATATCACTTTGCCAATTCCACAAGAACTGTCTTAGCGAAAGGCTTCTTGAGGGGAAAGCTGTAACTCTGTGAGATGATTTCGCAGAAAACAAAGAAGTTTCTCAGAAAGCTTCTTTCTCTTTGTTATCGGAGCATATTTCCTTTGGCCCTATAGTCTCCAAAGGGATCTGAAATATCTGTTCTCAGATTCCAAAGAAATAAGGCTAGCAAAGAGATCCAAGAAATACAGATGTAACTCTGTGAGATGAATTAACAGAACACTAAGCAGTTTCTCAGAAAGCTTCTTTCCAGATTTCATCTGAGGATATTTTCTTTTTCACCATAGCCCTCTAGGGGCTTCCAAATATCACTTTGCCAATTCCACAAGAAATGTCTTAGCGAAAGGCTTCTTGAGGGGAAAGCTGTAACTCTGTGAGATGATTTCACAGAACACAAAGAAGTTTCTCAGAAAGCTTCTTTCTCTTTGTTATCGGAGGATATTTCCTTTTTCCATATGGTCCTCAAAGGGATCCGAAATATCTGTTCTCAGATTCCACAGAAAAAAGGCTAGCAAAGAGATCCACGAAATACAGATGTAACTCTGTGAGATGAATTAACAGAACACTAAGCAGTTTCTCAGAAAGCTTCTTTCCAGATTTCATCTGAGGATATTTAATTTTTAACCATAGCCCTCTATGGGCTTCCAAATATCACTTTGCCAATTCCACAAGAACTGTCTTAGCGAACGGCTTATTGAGGGGAAAGCTGTAACTCTGTGAGATGATTTCACAGAACACAAAGAAGTTTCTAAGAAAGCTTCTTTCTCTTTGTAATCGGAGGATATTTCCTTTGGCCCTATAGTCTTCAAAGAGATCCGAAATATCTGTTCTCAGATTCCACAGAAATAAGGCTAGCAAAGAGATCCCCGAAATAAAGACGTAACTCTGTGAGATGAATTAACAGAATACTAAGCAGTTTCTCAGAAAGCTTCTTTCCAGATTTCATGTGAGGATATTTCTTTTTTCACCATAGCCCTCTATGGGCTTCCAAATATCACTTTGCCAATTCCACAAGAACTGTCTTAGCGAAAGGCTTCTTGAGGGGAAAGCTGTAACTCTGTGAGATGATTTCGCAGAAAACAAAGAAGTTTCTCAGAAAGCTTCTTTCTCTTTGTTATCGGAGCATATTTCCTTTGGCCCTATAGTCTCCAAAGGGATCTGAAATATCTGTTCTCAGATTCCAAAGAAATAAGGCTAGCAAAGAGATCCAAGAAATACAGATGTAACTCTGTGAGATGAATTAACAGAACACTAAGCAGTGTCTCAGAAATCTTCTTTCCAGATTTCATCTGAGGATATTTCCTTTTTCACCATATCCCTCTATGGGCTTCCAAATATCACTTTGCCAATTCCACAAGAAATGTCTTAGCGAAAGGCTTCTTGAGGGGAAAGCTGTAACTCTGTGAGATGATTTCACAGAACACAAAGAAGTTTCTCAGAAAGCTTCTTTCTCTTTGTTATCGGAGGATATTTCCTTTTTCCATATGGTCCTCAAAGGGATCCGAAATATCTGTTCTCAGATTCCACAGAAAAAAGGCTAGCAAAGAGATCCACGAAATACAGATGTAACTCCGTGAGATGAATTAACAGAACACTAAGCAGTTTCTCAGAAAGCTTCTTTCCAGATTTCATCTGAGGATATTTAATTTTTAACCATAGCCCTCTATGGGCTTCCAAATATCACTTTGCCAATTCCACAAGAACTGTCTTAGCGAAAGGCTTCTTAAGGGGAAAGCTGTTACTCTGTGAGATGATTTCACAGAACACAAAGAAGTTTCTCAGAAAGCTTCTTTCTCTTTGTTGTCAGAGGATATTTCCTTTGGCCCTATGGTCTTCAAAGGGATCCGAAATATCTGTTCTCAGATTCCACAGAAATAAGGCTAGCAAAGGGATCCACGAAATACAGATGTAACTCTGTGAGATGAATTAACAGAACACTAAGCAGTTTCTCAGAAAGCTTCTTTCCAGATTTCATGTGAGGATATTTCTTTTTTCACCATAGCCCTCTATGGGCTTCCAAATATCACTTTGCCAATTCCACAAGAACTGTCTTAGCGAAAGGCTTCTTGAAGGGAATTTTGTAACTCTGTGAGATGATTTCACAGAACACAAAGAAGTTTCTCAGTAAGCTTCTATCTCTTTGTTATCGGAGGATATTTCCTTTGGCCCTATGGTCTTCAAAGGGATCCGAAATATCTGTTCTCAGATTCCACAGAAATAAGGCTAGCAAAGAGATCCACGAAATACAGATGTAACTCTGTGAGATGAATTAACAAAACACAAAGCAGTTTCTCAGAAAGCTGCTTTCCAGATTTCATCTGAGGATATTTAATTTTTAACCATAGCCCTCTATGGGCTTCCAAATATCACTTTGCCAATTCCACAAGAACTGTCTTAGCGAAAGGCTTCTTAAGGGGAAAGCTGTAACTCTGTGAGATGATTTCACAGAACACAAAGAAGTTTCTCAGAAAGCTTCTTTCTCTTTGTTATCGGAGGATATTTCCTTTGGCCCTATGGTCTTCAAAGGGATCCGAAATATCTGTTCTCAGATTCCACAGAAATAAGGCTAGCAAAGGGATCCACGAAATACAGATGTAACTCTGTGAGATGAATTAACAGAACACTAAGCAGTTTCTCAGAAAGCTTCTTTCCAGATTTCATCTGAGGATATTTCCTTTTTCACCGTAGCCCTCTATGGGCTTCCAAATATCACTTTGCAAATTCCATAAGAACTGTCTTACCGAACGGCTTCTTGAGGGGAAAGCTGTAACTCTGTGAGATGATTTCACAGAACACAAAGAAGTTTCTCAGAAAGCTCCTTTCTCTTTGTTATCGGAGGATATTTCCTTTGGCCCTATAGTCTTCAAAGAGATCCGAAATATCTGTTCTCAGATTCCACAGAAATAAGGCTAGCAAAGAGATCCGCGAAATAAAGACGTAACTCTGTGAGATGAATTAACAAAACAGTAAGCAGTTTCTCAGAAAGCTTCTTTCCAGATTTCATGTGAGGATATTTCTTTTTTCACCATAGCCCTCTATGGGCTTCCAAATATCACTTTGCCAATTCCACAAGAACTGTCTTAGCGAAAGGCTTCTTGAGGGGAAAGCTGTAACTCTGTGATATGATTTCGCAGAACACAAAGAAGTTTCTCAGAAAGCTTCTTTCTCTTTGTTATCGGAGGATATTTCCTTTGGCCCTATAGTCTCCAATGGGATCCGAAATATCTGTTCTCAGATTCCACAGAAATAAGGCTAGCAAAGAGATCCACGAAATACAGATGTAACTCTGTGAGATGAATTAACAGAACACTAAACAGTTTCTCAGAAAGCTTCTTTCCAGATTTCATCTGAGGATATTTCCTTTTTCACCATAGCCCTCTATGTGCTTCCAAATATCACTTTGCAAATTCCACAAGAACTGTCTTAGCGAAAGGCTTCTTGAGGGGAAAGTTGTAACTCTGTGAGATGACTTCACAGAACACAAAGAAGTTTCTCAGAAAGCTTCTTTCTCTTTGTTATCGAAGGATATTTCCTTTGGCCCTATAGTCATCAAAGGGATCCGAAATATCTGTTCTCAGATTCCACAGCAATAAGGCTAGCAAAGAGATCCACGAAATGCCAATGTAACTCTGTGAGGTGAATTAACAGAACACTAAGCAGTGTCTCAGAAAGCTTCTTTCCAGATTTCATCTGAGGATATTTCCTTTTTCACCATACCCCTCTATGGGCTTCCAAATATCACTTTGCCAATTCCACAAGAACTGTCTTAGCGAAAGGCTTCTTGAGGGGAAAGCTGTAACTCTGTGAGATGATTTCACAGAACACAAAGAAGTTTCTCAGAAAGCTTCTTTCTCTTTGTTATCGGAGGATATTTCCTTTGGCCCTATAGTCTCCAAAGGGATCCGAAATATCTGTTCTCAGATTCCACAGAAATAAGGCTACCAAAGAGATCCACGAAATACAGATGTAACTCTGTGAGATGAATTAACAGAACACTAAGCAGTTTCTCAGAAAGCTTCTTTCCAGATTTCATCTGAGGATATTTCCTTTTTCACCATAGCCCTCTATGGGCTTCCAAATATCACTTTGCCAATTCCACAAGAACTGTCTTAGCAAAAGGCTTCTTGAGGCGAAAGCTGTAACTCTGTGAGATGATTTCACAGAACACAAAGAAGTTTCTCAGAAAGCTTCCTTCTCTTTGTTATCGGAGAATATTTCCTTTGGCCCTATGGTCTTCAAAGGGATCCGAAATATCTGTTATCAGATTCCACAGAAATAAGGCTAGCAAAGAGATCGACGAAATACAGATGTAACTCTGTGAGATGAATTAACAGAACACTAAGCAGTTTCTCAGAAAGCTTCTTTCCAGATTTCATCTGAGGATATTTCCTTTTTCACCATAGCCCTCTATGGGCTTCCAAATATCACTTTGCCAATTCCACAAGAACTGTCTTAGCGAAAGGCTTCTTGAGGGGGAAGCTGTAACTCTGTGAGATGATTTCACAGAACACAAAGAAGTTTCTCAGAATGCTTCTTTCTCTTTGTTATCGGAGGATATTTCCTTTGGCCCTATAGTCTTCAAAGGGATCCGAAATATCTGTTCTCAGATTCCACAGAAATAAGGGTAGCAAAGAGATCCACGAAATAGAGATGTAACTCTGTGAGGTGAGTTAACAGAACACTAAGCAGTTTCTCAGAAAGCTTTTTTCCAGATTTCATCTGAGGATATTTCCTTTTTCACCATAGCCCTCTATGGGCTTCCAAATATCACTTTGCCAATTCCACAAGAACTGTCTTAGCGAAAGGCTTCTTGAAGGGAATTTTGTAACTCTGTGAGATGATTTCACAGAACACAAAGAAGTTTCTCCGTAAGCTTCTTTCTCTTTGTTATCGGAGGATATTTCCTTTGGCCCTATGGTCTTCAAAGGGATCCGAAATATCTGTTCTCAGATTCCACAGAAATAAGGCTAGCAAAGAGATCCACGAAATACAGATGTAACTCTGTGAGATGAATTAACAAAACACAAAGCAGTTTCTCAGAAAGCTGCTTTCCAGATTTCATCTGAGGATATTGAATTTTTAACCATAGCCCTCTATGGGCTTCCAAATATCACTTTGCCAATTCCACAAGAACTGTCTTAGCGAAAGGCTTCTTTAGGGGAAAGCTGTAACTCTGTGAGATGATTTCACAGAACACAAAGAAGTTTCTCAGAAAGCTTCTTTCTCTTTGTTATCGGAGGATATTTCCTTTGGCCCTATGGTCTTCAAAGGGATCCGAAATATCTGTTCTCAGATTCCACAGAAATAAGGCTAGCAAAGGGATCCACGAAATACAGATATAACTCTGTGAGATGAATTAACAGAACACTAAGCAGTTTCTCAGAAAGCTTCTTTCCAGATTTCATCTGAGGATATTTCCTTTTTCACCGTAGCCCTCTATGGGCTTCCAAATATCACTTTGCCAATTCCACAAGAACTGTCTTAGCGAACGGCTTCTTGAGGGGAAAGCTGTAACTCTGTGAGATGATTTCACAGAACACAAAGAAGTTTCTAAGAAAGCTTCTTTCTCTTTGTTATCGGAGGTTATTTCCTTTGGCCCTATGGTCTCCAAAGTGATCCGAAAAATCTGTTCTCATATTCCACAGAAATAAGGCTACCAAAGAGATCCACGAAATACAGATGTAACTCTGTGAGATGAATTAACAGAACACTAAGCAGTTTCTCAGAAAGCTTCTTTCCAGATTTCATTTGAGGATATTTCCTTTTTCACCATAGCCCTCTAGGTACTTCCAAATATCACTTTGCAAATTCCACAAGAACTGTCTTAGCGAAAGGCTTCTTGAGGGGAAAGCTGTAACTCTGTGAGATGATTTCACAGAACACAAAGAAGTTTCTCAGAAAGCTTCTTTCTCTTTGTTATCGAAGGATATTTCCTTTGGCCCTATAGTCTTCAAAGGGATCCGAAATATCTGTTCTCAGATTCCACAGCAATAAGGCTAGCAAAGAGATCCACGAAATACAGATGTAACTCTGTGAGGTGTATTAACAGAACACTAAGCAGTGTCTCAGAAAGCTTCTTTCCAAATTTCATCTGAGGATATTTCCTTTTTCACCATATCCCTCTATGGGCTTCCAAATATCACTTTGCCAATTCCACAAGAAATGTCTTAGCGAAAGGCTTCTTGAGGGGAAAGCTGTAACTCTGTGAGATGATTTCACAGAACATAAAGAAGTTTCTCAGAAAGCTTCTTTCTCTTTGTTATCGGAGGATATTTCCTTTTTCCATATGGTCTTCAAAGGGATCCGAAATATCTATTCTCAGATTCCACAGAAATAAGGCTAGCAAAGAGATCGACGAAATACAGATGTAACTCTGAGAGATGAATTAACAGAACGCTAAGCAGTTTCTCAGAAAGCTTCTTTCCAGATTTCATCTGAGGATATTTCCTTTTTCACCATAGCCCTCTATGGGCTTCCAAATATCACTTTGCCAATTCCACAAGAACTGTCTTAGCGAAAGGCTTCTTGAGGGGAAAGCTGTAACTCTGTGAGATGATTTCACAGAACACAAAGAAGTTTCTCAGAATGCTTCTTTCTCTTTGTTATCGGAGGATATTTCCTTTGGCCCTATAGTCTTCAAAGGGATCCGAAATATCTGTTCTCAGATTCCACAGAAATAAGGGTAGCAAAGAGATCCACGAAATACAGATGTAACTCTGTGAGATGAATTAACAGAACACTAAGCAGTTTCTCAGAAAGCTTCTTTCCAGATTTCATCTGAGGATATTTCCTTTTTCACCATAGCCCTCTATGGGCTTCCAAATATCACTTTGCCAATTCCACAAGAACTGTCTTAGCGAAAGGCTTCTTGAGGGGAAAGCTGTAACTCTCCGAGATGATTTCACAGAACACAAAGAAGTTTCTCAGTAAGCTTCTTTCTCTTTGTTATCGGAGGATATTTCCTTTGGCCCTATGGTCTTCAAAGGTATCCGAAATATCTGTTCTCAGATTCCACAGAAATAAGTTAGCAAAGAGATCCACGATATACAGATGTAACTCTGTGAGATGAATTAACAGAACACAAAGCAGTTTCTCAGAAAGCTGCTTTCCAGATTTCATCTGAGGATATTTAATTTTTAACTATAGCCCTCTATGGGCTTCCAAATATCACTTTGCCAATTCCACAAGAACAGTCTTAGCGAAAGGCTTCTTGAGGGGAAAGCTGTAGCTCTGTGAGATGATTTCACAGAACACAAAGAAGTTTCTCAGAAAGCTTCTTTCTCTTTGTTTTCGGAGGATATTTCCTTTGGCCCTATGGTCTTCAAAGGGATCCGAAATATCTGTTCTCAGATTCCACAGAAATAAGGCTAGCAAAGAGATCCACGAAATACAGATGTAACTCTGTGAGATGAATTAACAAAACACAAAGAAGTTTCTCAGAAAGCTGCTTTCCAGATTTCATCTGAGGATATTGAATTTTTAACCATAGCCCTCTATGGGCTTCCAAATATCACTTTGCCAATTCCACAAGAACTGTCGTAGCGAAAGGCTTCTTAAGGGGAAAGCTGTAACTCTGTGAGATGATTTCACAGAACACAAAGAAGTTTCTCAGAAAGCTTCTTTCTCTTTGTTATCAGAGGATATTTCCTTTGGCTCTATGGTCTTCAGAGGGATCCGAAATATCTGTTCTCAGATTCCACAGAAATAAGGCTAGCAAAGGGATCCACGAAATACACATGTAACTCTGTGAGATGAATTAACAGAACACTAAGCAGTTTCTCAGAAAGCTTCTTTCCAGATTTCATCTGAGGATATTTCCTTTTTCACCATAGCCCTCTATGTGCTTCCAAATATCACTTTGCAAATTCCACAAGAACTGTCTTAGCGAAAGGCTTCTTGAGGGGAAAGCTGTAACTCTGTGAGATGATTTCACAGAACACAAAGAAGTTTCTCAGAAAGCTTCTTTCTCTTTGTTATCGAAGGATATTTCCTTTGGCCCTATAGTCTTCAAAGGGATCCGAAATATCTGTTCTCAAATTCCACAGCAATAAGGCTAGCAAAGAGATCCACGAAATGCAAATGTAACTCTGTGAGGTGTATTAACAGAACACTAAGCAGTGTCTCAGAAAGCTTCTTTCCAGATTTCATCTGAGGATATTTCCTTTTTCACCATATCCCTCTATGGGCTTCCAAATATCACTTTGCCAATTCCACAAGAAATGTCTTAGCGAAAGGCTTCTTGAGGGGAAAGCTGTAACTCTGTGAGATGATTTCACAGAACACAAAGAAGTTTCTCAGAAAGCTTCTTTCTCTTTGTTATCGGAGGATATTTCCTTTTTCCATATGGTCTTCAAAGGGATCCGAAATATCTGTTCTCAGATTCCACAGAAATAAGGCTAGCAAAGAGATCGACGAAATACAGATGTAACTCTGTGAGATGAATTAACAGAACGCTAAGCAGTTTCTCAGAAAGCTTCTTTCCAGATTTCATCTGAGGATATTTCCTTTTTCACCTTAGCCCTCCATGGGCTTCCAAATATCACTTTGCCAATTCCACAAGAACTGTCTTAGCGAAAGGCTTCTTGAGGGGAATTTTGTAACTCTGTGAGATGATTTCACAGAACACAAAGAAGTTTCTCAGTAAGCTTCTTTCTCTTTGTTATCGGAGGATATTTCCTTTGGCCCTATGCTCTTCAAAGGGATCCGTAATATCTGTTCTCAGATTCCACAGAAATAAGGCTAGCAAAGAGATCCACGAAATACAGATGTAACTCTGTGAGATGAATTAACAAAACACAAAGCAGTTTCTCAGAAAGCTGCTTTCCAGATTTCATCTGAAGATATTTAATTTTTCACCATAGCCCTCTATGGGCTTCCAAATATCACTTTGCCAATTCCACAAGAACTGTCTTAGCGAAATGCTTCTTAAGGGGAAAGCCGTAGCTCTGTGAGATGATTTCACAGAACACAAAGAAGTTTCTCAGAAAGCTTCTTTCTCTTTGTTATCGGAGGATATTTCCTTTGGCCCTATGGTCTTCAAAGGGATCCGAAATATCTGTTCTCAGATTCCACAGAAATAAGGCTAGCAAAGGGATCCACGAAATACAGATGTAACTCTGTGAGATGAATTAACAGAACACTAAGCATTTTCTCAGAAAGCTTCTTTCCAGATTTCATCTGAGGATATTTCCTTTTTCACCGTAGCCCTCTATGGGCTTCCAAATATCACTTTGCCAATTCCACAAGAACTGTCTTTGCGAACGGCTTCTTGAGGGGAAAGCTGTAACTCTGTGAGATGATTTCACAGAACACAAAGAAGTTTCTAAGAAAGGTTCTTTCTCTTTGTTATCGGAGGATATTTCCTTTTTCCCTATAGTCTTCAAAGAGATCCGAAATATCTGTTCTCAGATTCCACAGAAATAAGGCTAGCAAAGAGATCCGCGAAATAAAGACGTAACTCTGTGAGATGAATTAACAGAACACTAAGCAGTTTCTCAGAAAGCTTCTTTCCAGATTTCATGTGAGGATATTTCTTTTTTCACCACAGCCCTCTATGGGCTTCCAAATATCACTTTGCCAATTCCACAAGAACTGTCTTAGCGAAAGGCTTCTTGAGGGGAAAGCTGTAACTCTGTGAGATGATTTCGCAGAACACAAAGAAGTTTCTCAGAAAGCTTCTTTCTCTTTGTTATCGGAGGATATTTCCTTTGGCCCTATAGTCTCCAAAGGGATCCGAAATATCTGTTCTCAGATTCCACAGAAATAAGGCTAGCAAAGAGATCCACGAAATACAGATGTAACTCTGTGAGATGAATTAACAGAACACTAAGCAGTGTCTCAGAAAGCTGCTTTCCAGATTTCATCTGAGGATATTTCCTTTTTCACCATAGCCCTCTATGGGCTTCCAAATATCACTTTGCCAATTCCACAAGAACTGTCTTAGCAAAAGGCTTCTTGAGGCGAAAGCTGTAACTCTGTGAGATGATTTCACAGAACACAAAGAAGTTTCTCAGAAAGCTTCTTTCTCTTTGTTATCGGAGAATATTTCCTTTGGCCCTATGGTCTTCAAAGGGATCCGAAATATCTGTTCTCAGATTCCACAGAAATAAAACTAGTAAAGAGATCGACGAAATACAGATGTAACTCTGTGAGATGAATTAACAGAACACTAAGCAGTTTCTCAGAAAGCTTCTTTCCAGATTTCATCTGAGGATATTTCCTTTTTCACCATAGCCCTCTATGGGCTTCCAAATATCACTTTGCCAATTCCACAAGAACTGTCTTAGCGAAAGGCTTCTTGAGGGGAAAGCTGTAACTCTGTGAGATCATTTCACAGAACACAAAGAAGTTTCTCAGAATGCTTCTTTCTCTTTGTTATCGGAGGATATTTCCTTTGGCCCTATAGTCTTCAAAGGGATCCGAAATATCTGTTCTCAGATTCCACAGAAATAAGGGTAGCAAAGAGATCCACGAAATAGAGATGTAAATCTGTGAGGTGAGTTAACAGAACACTAAGCAGTTTCTCAGAAAGCTTCTTTCCAGATTTCATCTGAGGATATTTCCTTTTTCACCATAGCCCTCTATGGGCTTCCAAATATCACTTTGCCAATTCCACAAGAACTGTCTTAGCGAAAGGCTTCTTGAAGGGAATTTTGTAACTCTGTGAGATGATTTCACAGAACACAAAGAAGTTTCTCAGTAAGCTTCCTTCTCTTTGTTATCAGAGGATATTTCCTTTGGCCCTATGGTCTTCAAAGGGATCCGAAATATCTGTTCTCAGATTCCACAGAAATAAGGCTAGCAAAGAGATCCACGAAATACAGATGTAACTCTGTGAGATGAATTAACAAAACACAAAGCAGTTTCTCAGAAAGCTGCTTTCCAGATTTCATCTGAGGATATTGAATTTTTAACCATAGCCCTCTATGGGCTTCCAAATATCACTTTGCCAATTCCACAAGAACTGTCTTAGAGAAAGGCTTCTTAAGGGGAAAGCTGTAACTCTGTGAGTTGATTTCACAGAACACAAAGAAGTTTCTAAGAAAGCTTCTTTCTCTTTGTTATCGGAGGATATTTCCTTTGGCCCTATAGTCTTCAAAGAGATCCGAAATATCTGTTCTCAGATTCCACAGAAATAAGGCTAGCAAAGAGATCCCCGAAATAAAGACGTAACTCTGTGAGATGAATTAACAGAATACTAAGCAGTTTCTCAGAAAGCTTCTTTCCAGATTTCATGTGAGGATATTTCTTTTTTCACCATAGCCCTCTATGGGCTTCCAAATATCACTTTGCCAATTCCACAAGAACTGTCTTAGCGAAAGGCTTCTTGAGGGGAAAGCTGTAACTCTGTGAGATGATTTCGCCGAAAACAAAGAAGTTTCTCAGAAAGCTTCTTTCTCTTTGTTATCGGAGCATATTTCCTTTGGCCCTATAGTCTCCAAAGGGATCTGAAATATCTGTTCTCAGATTCCAAAGAAATAAGGCTAGCAAAGAGATCCAAGAAATACAGATGTAACTCTGTGAGATGAATTAACAGAACACTAAGCAGTTTCTCAGAAAGCTTCTTTCCAGATTTCATCTGAGGATATTTCCTTTTTCACCATAGCCCTCTAGGGGCTTCCAAATATCACTTTGCCAATTCCACAAGAAATGTCTTAGCGAAAGGCTTCTTGAGGGGAAAGCTGTAACTCTGTGAGATGATTTCACAGAACACAAAGAAGTTTCTCAGAAAGCTTCTTTCTCTTTGTTATCGGAGGATATTTCCTTTTTCCATATGGTCCTCAAAGGGATCCGAAATATCTGTTCTCAGATTCCACAGAAAAAAGGCTAGCAAAGAGATCCACGAAATACAGATGTAACTCTGTGAGATGAATTAACAGAACACTAAGCAGTTTCTCAGAAAGCTTCTTTCCAGATTTCATCTGAGGATATTTAATTTTTAACCATAGCCCTCTATGGGCTTCCAAATATCACTTTGCCAATTCCACAAGAACTGTCTTAGCGAACGGCTTATTGAGGGGAAAGCTGTAACTCTGTGAGATGATTTCACAGAACACAAAGAAGTTTCTAAGAAAGCTTCTTTCTCTTTGTAATCGGAGGATATTTCCTTTGGCCCTATAGTCTTCAAAGAGATCCGAAATATCTGTTCTCAGATTCCACAGAAATAAGGCTAGCAAAGAGATCCCCGAAATAAAGACGTAACTCTGTGAGATGAATTAACAGAATACTAAGCAGTTTCTCAGAAAGCTTCTTTCCAGATTTCATGTGAGGATATTTCTTTTTTCACCATAGCCCTCTATGGGCTTCCAAATATCACTTTGCCAATTCCACAAGAACTGTCTTAGCGAAAGGCTTCTTGAGGGGAAAGCTGTAACTCTGTGAGATGATTTCGCAGAAAACAAAGAAGTTTCTCAGAAAGCTTCTTTCTCTTTGTTATCGGAGCATATTTCCTTTGGCCCTATAGTCTCCAAAGGGATCTGAAATATCTGTTCTCAGATTCCAAAGAAATAAGGCTAGCAAAGAGATCCAAGAAATACAGATGTAACTCTGTGAGATGAATTAACAGAACACTAAGCAGTGTCTCAGAAATCTTCTTTCCAGATTTCATCTGAGGATATTTCCTTTTTCACCATATCCCTCTATGGGCTTCCAAATATCACTTTGCCAATTCCACAAGAAATGTCTTAGCGAAAGGCTTCTTGAGGGGAAAGCTGTAACTCTGTGAGATGATTTCACAGAACACAAAGAAGTTTCTCAGAAAGCTTCTTTCTCTTTGTTATCGGAGGATATTTCCTTTTTCCATATGGTCCTCAAAGGGATCCGAAATATCTGTTCTCAGATTCCACAGAAAAAAGGCTAGCAAAGAGATCCACGAAATACAGATGTAACTCTGTGAGATGAATTAAAAGAACACTAAGCAGTTTCTCAGAAAGCTTCTTTCCAGATTTCATCTGAGGATATTTAATTTTTAACCATAGCCCTCTATGGGCTTCCAAATATCACTTTGCCAATTCCACAAGAACTGTCTTAGCGAAAGGCTTCTTAAGGGGAAAGCTGTTACTCTGTGAGATGATTTCACAGAACACAAAGAAGTTTCTCAGAAAGCTTCTTTCTCTTTGTTGTCAGAGGATATTTCCTTTGGCCCTATGGTCTTCAAAGGGATCCGAAATATCTGTTCTCAGATTCCACAGAAATAAGGCTAGCAAAGGGATCCACGAAATACAGATGTAACTCTGTGAGATGAATTAACAGAACACTAAGCAGTTTCTCAGAAAGCTTCTTTCCAGATTTCATGTGAGGATATTTCTTTTTTCACCATAGCCCTCTATGGGCTTCCAAATATCACTTTGCCAATTCCACAGGAACTGTCTTAGCGAAAGGCTTCTTGAGGGGAAAGCTGTAACTCTGTGAGATGATTTCGCAGAACACAAAGAAGTTTCTCAGAAAGCTTCTTTCTCTTTGTTATTGGAGGATATTTCCTTTTTCCATATGGTCTTCAAAGGGATCCGAAATATCTGTTCTCAGATTCCACAGAAAAAAGGCTAGCAAAGAGATCCACGAAATACAGATGTAACTCTGTGAGATGAATTAACGGAACACTAAGCAGTTTCTCAGAAAGCTTCTTTCCAAATTTTATCTTTGGATATTTCCTTTTTCACCGTAGCCCTCTATGGGCTTCCAAATATCACTTTGCCAATTCCACAAGAACTGTCTTAGCGAAAGGCTTCTGGAGGGGAAAGCTGTAACTCTGTGAGATGATTTCACAGAACACAAAGAAGTTTCTCAGAATGCTTCTTTCTCTTTGTTATCGGAGGATATTTCCTTTGGCCCTATAGTCTTCAAAGGGATCCGAAATATCTGTTCTCAAATTCCACAGAAATAAGGGTAGCAAAGAGATCCACGAAATACAGATGTAACTCTGTGAGATGAATTAACAGAACACTAAGCAGTTTCTCAGAAAGCTTCTTTCCAGATTTCATCTGAGGATATTTCCTTTTTCACCATAGCCCTCTATGGGCTTCCAAATATCACTTTGCCAATTCCACAAGAACTGTCTTAGCGAAAGGCTTCTTGAGGCGAAAGCTGTAACTCTGTGAGATGATTTCACAGAACACAAAGAAGTTTCTCAGAAAGCTTCTTTCTCTTTGTTATCGGAGAATATTTCCTTTGGCCCTATGGTCTTCAAAGGGATCCGAAATATCTGTTCTCAGATTCCACAGAAATAAGGCTAGCAAAGAGATCCACGAAATACAGATGTAACTCTGTGAGATGAATTAACAGAACACTAAGCAGTTTCTCAGAAAGCTTCTTTCCAGATTTCATCTGAGGATATTTCCTTTTTCACCATAGCCCTCTATGGGCTTCCAAATATCACTTTGCCAATTCCACAAGAACTGTCTTCGCGAAAGGCTTCTTGAGGGGAAAGCTGTAACTCTGTGAGATGATTTCACAGAACACAAAGAAGTTTCTCAGAATGCTTCTTTCTCTTTGTTATCGGAGGATATTTCCTTTGGCCCTATAGTCTTCAAAGGGATCCGAAATATCTGTTCTCAGATTCCACAGAAATAAGGCTAGCAAAGAGATCCACGAAATAGAGATGTAACTCTGTGAGGTGAGTTAACAGAACACTAAGCAGTTTCTCAGAAAGCTTCTTTCCAGATTTCATCTGGGGATATTTCCTTTTTCACCATAGCCCTCTATGGGCTTCCAAATATCACTTTGCCAATCCCACAAGAACTGTCTTAGCGAAAGGCTTCTTGAGGGGAAAGCTGTAACTCTGAGAGATGATTTTACAGAACACCAAGAAGTTTCTCAGAAAGCTTCTTTCTCTTTGTTATCGGAGGATATTTCCTTTGGCCCTATGATCTTCAAAGGGATCCGAAATATCTGTTCTCAGATTCCACAGAAATAAGGCTAGCAAAGAGATCCACGAAATACAGATGTAACTCTGAGAGATGAATTA
Organism: Macaca mulatta; assembly: GCF_049350105.2. Lineage (NCBI taxonomy): Eukaryota > Metazoa > Chordata > Mammalia > Primates > Cercopithecidae > Macaca > Macaca mulatta. The sequence goes on along the minus strand of NC_133426.1, from coordinate 66,576,583 downwards.
ACAGAACACTAAGTAGTTTCTCAGAGAGCTTCTTTCCAGATTTCATCTGAGGATATTTCCTTTTTCCCCTTAGCCCTCTTGGGGCTTCCAAATATCACTTTGCCTCTTCCACAAGAACTGTCTTAGCGAAAGGCTTCTTGAGGGGAAAGCTGTAAATCTCCGAGATGATTTCACAGAACACAAAGAAGTTTCTCAGAAAGCTTCTTTCTCTTTGTTTTCGGAGGATATTTCCTTTGGCCCTATAGTCTTCAAAGCGATCCGAAATATCTGTTCTCAGATTCCACAGAAATAAGGCTAGCAAAGAGATCCAAGAAATAGAGATGTAACTCTGTGAGGTGAATTAACAGAACACTAAGCAGTTTCTCAGAAAGCTTCTTTCCAGATTTCATCTGAGGATATTTCCTTTTTCACCATAGCCCTCTATGGGCTTCGAAATATCACTTTGCCAATTCCACAAGAACTGTCTTAGCGAAAGGCTTCTTGAGGGGAAAGCTGTAACTCTGTGAGATGATTTCGCAGAACACAAAGAAGTTTCTCAGAAAGCTTCTTTCTCTTTGTTATCGGAGGATATTTCCTTTGGCCCTATAGTCTCCAAACGGATCCGAAATATCTGTTCTCAGATTCCACAGAAATAAGGCTAGCAAAGAGATCCACGAAATACAGATGTAACTCTGTGAGATGAATTAACAGAACACTAAGCAGTTTCTCAGAAAGCTTCTTTCCAGATTTCATCTGAGGATATTTCCTTTTTCACCATAGCCCTCTAGGTGCTTCCAAATATCACTTTGCAAATTCCACAAGAACTGTCTTAGCGAAAGGCTTCTTGAGGGGAAAGCTGTAACTCTGTGAGATGATTTCACAGAACACAAAGAAGTTTCTCAGAAAGCTTCTTTCTCTTTGTTATCGAAGGATATTTCCTTTGGCCCTATAGTCTTCAAAGGGATCCGAAATATCTGTTCTCAGATTCCACAGCAATAAGGCTAGCAAAGAGATCCACGAAATGCAAATGTAACTCTGTGAGGTGAATTAAGAGAACACTAAGCAGTGTCTCAAAAAGCTTCTTTCCAGATTTCATCTGAGGATATTTCCTTTTTCACCATAGCCCTCTATGGGCTTCCAAATATCACTTTGCCAATTCCACAAGAACTGTCTTAGCGAAAGGCTTCTTGAAGGGAATTTTGTAACTCTGTGAGATGATTTCACAGAACACAAAGAAGTTTCTCAGTAAGCTTCTTTCTCTTTGTTATCAGAGGATATTTCCTTTGGCCCTATGGTCTTCAAAGGGATCCGAAATATCTGTTCTCAGATTCCACAGAAATAAGGCTAGCAAAGAGATCCACGAAATACAGATGTAACTCTGTGAGATGAATTAACAAAACACAAAGCAGTTTCTCAGAAAGCTGCTTTCCAGATTTCATCTGAGGATATTGAATTTTTAACCATAGCCCTCTATGGGCTTCCAAATATCACTTTGCCAATTCCACAAGAACTGTCTTAGAGAAAGGCTTCTTAAGGGGAAAGCTGTAACTCTGTGAGTTGATTTCACAGAACACAAAGAAGTTTCTAAGAAAGCTTCTTTCTCTTTGTTATCGGAGGATATTTCCTTTGGCCCTATGGTCTTCAAAGGGATCCGAAATATCTGTTCTCAGATTCCACAGAAATAAGGCTAGCAAAGGGATCCACGAAATACAGATGTAACTCTGTGAGATGAATTAACAGAACACTAAGCAGTTTCTCAGAAAGCTTCTTTCCAGATTTCATCTGAGGATATTTCCTTTTTCACCGTAGCCCTCTATGGGCTTCCAAATATCACTTTGCCAATTCCACAAGAACTGTCTTAGAGAACGGCTTCTTGAGGGGAAAGCTGTAACTCTGTGAGATGATTTCACAGAACACAAAGAAGTTTCTAAGAAAGCTTCTTTCTCTTTGTTATCGGAGGATATTTCCTTTGGCCCTATAGTCTTCAAAGAGATCCGAAATATCTGTTCTCAGATTCCACAGAAATAAGGCTAGCAAAGAGATCCCCGAAATAAAGACGTAACTCTGTGAGATGAATTAACAGAATACTAAGCAGTTTCTCAGAAAGCTTCTTCCCAGATTTCATGTGAGGATATTTCTTTTTTCAGCATAGCCCTCTATGGGCTTCCAAATATCACTTTGCCAATTCCACAAGAACTGTCTTAGCGAAAGGCTTCTTGAGGGGAAAGCTGTAACTCTGTGAGATGATTTCGCAGAAAACAAAGAAGTTTCTCAGAAAGCTTCTTTCTCTTTGTTATCGGAGCATATTTCCTTTGGCCCTATAGTCTCCAAAGGGATCTGAAATATCTGTTCTCAGATTCCAAAGAAATAAGGCTAGCAAAGAGATCCAAGAAATACAGATGTAACTCTGTGACATGAATTAACAGAACACTAAGCAGTTTCTCAGAAAGCTTCTTTCCAGATTTCATCTGAGGGTATTTCCTTTTTCACCATAGCCCTCTATGTGCTTCCAAATATCACTTTGCCAATTCCACAAGAACTGTCTTAGCGAAAGGCTTCTTGAGGGGAAAGCTGTAACTCTGTGAGATGATTTCACAGAACACAAAGAAGTTTCTCAGAAAGATTCTTTCTCTTTGTTATCGAAGGATATTTCCTTTGGCCCTATAGTCTTCAAAGGGATCCGAAATATCTGTTCTCAGATTCCACAGCAATAAGGCTAGCAAAGAGATCCACGAAATGCAAAAGTAACTCTGTGAGGTGAATTAACAGAACACTAAGCAGTGTCTCAGAAAGCTTCTTTCCAGATTTCATCTGAGAATATTTCCTTTTTCACCATATCCCTCTATGGGCTTCCAAATATCACTTTGCCAATTCCACAAGAAATGTCTTAGCGAAAGGCTTCTTGAGGGGAAAGCTGTAACTCTGTGAGATGATTTCACAGAACACAAAGAAGTTTCTCAGAAAGCTTCTTTCTCTTTGTTATCGGAGGATATTTCCTTTTTCCATATGGTCCTCAAAGGGATCCGAAATATCTGTTCTCAGATTCCACAGAAAAAAGGCTAGCAAAGAGATCCACGAAATACAGATGTAACTCTGTGAGATGAATTAACAGAACATTAAGCAGTTTCTCAGAAAGCTTCTTTCCAGATTTCATCTGAGGATATTTAATTTTTAACCATAGCCCTCTATGGGCTTCCAAATATCACTTTGCCAATTCCACAAGAACTGTCTTAGCGAAAGGCTTCTTAAGGGGAAAGCTGTTACTCTGTGAGATGATTTCACAGAACACAAAGAAGTTTCTCAGAAAGCTTCTTTCTCTTTGTTATCAGAGGATATTTCCTTTGGCCCTATGGTCTTCAAAGGGATCCGAAATATCTGTTCTCAGATTCCACAGAAATAAGGCTAGCAAAGAGATCCACGAAATACAGATGTAACTCTGAGAGATGAATTAACAGAACACTAAGTAGTTTCTCAGAGAGCTTCTTTCCAGATTTCATCTGAGGATATTTCCTTTTTCCCCTTAGCCCTCTTGGGGCTTCCAAATATCACTTTGCCTCTTCCACAAGAACTGTCTTAGCGAAAGGCTTCTTGAGGGGAAAGCTGTAAATCTCCGAGATGATTTCACAGAACACAAAGAAGTTTCTCAGAAAGCTTCTTTCTCTTTGTTTTCGGAGGATATTTCCTTTGGCCCTATAGTCTTCAAAGCGATCCGAAATATCTGTTCTCAGATTCCACAGAAATAAGGCTAGCAAAGAGATCCAAGAAATAGAGATGTAACTCTGTGAGGTGAATTAACAGAACACTAAGCAGTTTCTCAGAAAGCTTCTTTCCAGATTTCATCTGAGGATATTTCCTTTTTCACCATAGCCCTCTATGGGCTTCGAAATATCACTTTGCCAATTCCACAAGAACTGTCTTAGCGAAAGGCTTCTTGAGGGGAAAGCTGTAACTCTGTGAGATGATTTCGCAGAACACAAAGAAGTTTCTCAGAAAGCTTCTTTCTCTTTGTTATCGGAGGATATTTCCTTTGGCCCTATAGTCTCCAAACGGATCCGAAATATCTGTTCTCAGATTCCACAGAAATAAGGCTAGCAAAGAGATCCACGAAATACAGATGTAACTCTGTGAGATGAATTAACAGAACACTAAGCAGTTTCTCAGAAAGCTTCTTTCCAGATTTCATCTGAGGATATTTCCTTTTTCACCATAGCCCTCTAGGTGCTTCCAAATATCACTTTGCAAATTCCACAAGAACTGTCTTAGCGAAAGGCTTCTTGAGGGGAAAGCTGTAACTCTGTGAGATGATTTCACAGAACACAAAGAAGTTTCTCAGAAAGCTTCTTTCTCTTTGTTATCGAAGGATATTTCCTTTGGCCCTATAGTCTTCAAAGGGATCCGAAATATCTGTTCTCAGATTCCACAGCAATAAGGCTAGCAAAGAGATCCACGAAATGCAAATGTAACTCTGTGAGGTGAATTAAGAGAACACTAAGCAGTGTCTCAAAAAGCTTCTTTCCAGATTTCATCTGAGGATATTTCCTTTTTCACCATAGCCCTCTATGGGCTTCCAAATATCACTTTGCCAATTCCACAAGAACTGTCTTAGCGAAAGGCTTCTTGAAGGGAATTTTGTAACTCTGTGAGATGATTTCACAGAACACAAAGAAGTTTCTCAGTAAGCTTCTTTCTCTTTGTTATCAGAGGATATTTCCTTTGGCCCTATGGTCTTCAAAGGGATCCGAAATATCTGTTCTCAGATTCCACAGAAATAAGGCTAGCAAAGAGATCCACGAAATACAGATGTAACTCTGTGAGATGAATTAACAAAACACAAAGCAGTTTCTCAGAAAGCTGCTTTCCAGATTTCATCTGAGGATATTGAATTTTTAACCATAGCCCTCTATGGGCTTCCAAATATCACTTTGCCAATTCCACAAGAACTGTCTTAGAGAAAGGCTTCTTAAGGGGAAAGCTGTAACTCTGTGAGTTGATTTCACAGAACACAAAGAAGTTTCTAAGAAAGCTTCTTTCTCTTTGTTATCGGAGGATATTTCCTTTGGCCCTATGGTCTTCAAAGGGATCCGAAATATCTGTTCTCAGATTCCACAGAAATAAGGCTAGCAAAGGGATCCACGAAATACAGATGTAACTCTGTGAGATGAATTAACAGAACACTAAGCAGTTTCTCAGAAAGCTTCTTTCCAGATTTCATCTGAGGATATTTCCTTTTTCACCGTAGCCCTCTATGGGCTTCCAAATATCACTTTGCCAATTCCACAAGAACTGTCTTAGAGAACGGCTTCTTGAGGGGAAAGCTGTAACTCTGTGAGATGATTTCACAGAACACAAAGAAGTTTCTAAGAAAGCTTCTTTCTCTTTGTTATCGGAGGATATTTCCTTTGGCCCTATAGTCTTCAAAGAGATCCGAAATATCTGTTCTCAGATTCCACAGAAATAAGGCTAGCAAAGAGATCCCCGAAATAAAGACGTAACTCTGTGAGATGAATTAACAGAATACTAAGCAGTTTCTCAGAAAGCTTCTTCCCAGATTTCATGTGAGGATATTTCTTTTTTCAGCATAGCCCTCTATGGGCTTCCAAATATCACTTTGCCAATTCCACAAGAACTGTCTTAGCGAAAGGCTTCTTGAGGGGAAAGCTGTAACTCTGTGAGATGATTTCGCAGAAAACAAAGAAGTTTCTCAGAAAGCTTCTTTCTCTTTGTTATCGGAGCATATTTCCTTTGGCCCTATAGTCTCCAAAGGGATCTGAAATATCTGTTCTCAGATTCCAAAGAAATAAGGCTAGCAAAGAGATCCAAGAAATACAGATGTAACTCTGTGACATGAATTAACAGAACACTAAGCAGTTTCTCAGAAAGCTTCTTTCCAGATTTCATCTGAGGGTATTTCCTTTTTCACCATAGCCCTCTATGTGCTTCCAAATATCACTTTGCCAATTCCACAAGAACTGTCTTAGCGAAAGGCTTCTTGAGGGGAAAGCTGTAACTCTGTGAGATGATTTCACAGAACACAAAGAAGTTTCTCAGAAAGATTCTTTCTCTTTGTTATCGAAGGATATTTCCTTTGGCCCTATAGTCTTCAAAGGGATCCGAAATATCTGTTCTCAGATTCCACAGCAATAAGGCTAGCAAAGAGATCCACGAAATGCAAAAGTAACTCTGTGAGGTGAATTAACAGAACACTAAGCAGTGTCTCAGAAAGCTTCTTTCCAGATTTCATCTGAGGATATTTCCTTTTTCACCATATCCCTCTATGGGCTTCCAAATATCACTTTGCCAATTCCACAAGAAATGTCTTAGCGAAAGGCTTCTTGAGGGGAAAGCTGTAACTCTGTGAGATGATTTCACAGAACACAAAGAAGTTTCTCAGAAAGCTTCTTTCTCTTTGTTATCGGAGGATATTTCCTTTTTCCATATGGTCCTCAAAGGGATCCGAAATATCTGTTCTCAGATTCCACAGAAAAAAGGCTAGCAAAGAGATCCACGAAATACAGATGTAACTCTGTGAGATGAATTAACAGAACATTAAGCAGTTTCTCAGAAAGCTTCTTTCCAGATTTCATCTGAGGATATTTAATTTTTAACCATAGCCCTCTATGGGCTTCCAAATATCACTTTGCCAATTCCACAAGAACTGTCTTAGCGAAAGGCTTCTTAAGGGGAAAGCTGTTACTCTGTGAGATGATTTCACAGAACACAAAGAAGTTTCTCAGAAAGCTTCTTTCTCTTTGTTATCAGAGGATATTTCCTTTGGCCCTATGGTCTTCAAAGGGATCCGAAATATCTGTTCTCAGATTCCACAGAAATAAGGCTAGCAAAGGGATCCACGAAATACAGATGTAACTCTGTGAGATGAATTAACAGAACACTAAGCAGTTTCTCAGAAAGCTTCTTTCCAGATTTCATGTGAGGATATTTCTTTTTTCACCATAGCCCTCTATGGACTTCCAAATATCACTTTGCCAATTCCACCAGAACTGTCTTAGCGAAAGGCTTCTTGAGGGGAAAGCTGTAACTCTGTGAGATGATTTCGCAGAACACAAAGAAGTTTCTCAGAAAGCTTCTTTCTCTTTGTTATTGGAGGATATTTCCTTTTTCCATATGGTCTTCAAAGGGATCGGAAATATCTGTTCTCAGATTCCACAGAAAAAAGGCTAGCAAAGAGATCCACGAAATACAGATGTAACTCTGTGAGATGAATTAACAGAACACTAAGCAGTTTCTCAGAAAGCTTCTTTCCAAGTTTTATCTTTGGATATTTCCTTTTTCACCGTAGCCCTCTATGGGCTTCCAAATATCACTTTGCCAATTCCACAAGAACTGTCTTAGCGAAAGGCTTCTTGAGGGGAAAGCTGTAACTCTGTGAGATGATTTCACAGAACACAAAGAAGTTTCTCAGAATGCTTCTTTCTCTTTGTTATCGGAGGATATTTCCTTTGGCCCTATAGTCTTCAAAGGGATCCGAAATATCTGTTCTCAAATTCCACAGAAATAAGGGTAGCAAAGAGATCCACGAAATACAGATGTAACTCTGTGAGATGAATTAACAGAACACTAAGCAGTTTCTCAGAAAGCTTCTTTCCAGATTTCATCTGAGGATATTTCCTTTTTCACCATAGCCCTCTATGGGCTTCCAAATATCACTTTGCCAATTCCACAAGAACTGTCTTAGCGAAAGGCTTCTTGAGGGGAAATTTGTAACTCTGTGAGATGATTTCACAGAACACAAAGAAGTTTCTCAGTAAGCTTCTTTCTCTTTGTTATCGGACGATATTTCCTTTGGCCCTATGGTCTTCAAAGGGATCCGAAATATCTGTTCTCAGATTCCACAGAAATAAGTTAGCAAAGAGATCCACGATATACAGATGTAACTCTGTGAGATGAATTAACAGAACACAAAGCAGTTTCTCAGAAATCTGCTTTCCAGATTTCATCTGAGGATATTTAATTTTTAACCATAGCCCTCTATGGGCTTCCAAATATCACTTTGCCAATTCCACAAGAACAGTCTTAGCGAATGACTTCTTGAGGGGAAAGCTGTAGCTCTGTGAGATGATTTCACAGAACACAAAGAAGTTTCTCAGAAAGCTTCTTTCTCTTTGTTATCGGAGGATATTTCCTTTGGCCCTATGGTCTTCAAAGGTATCCGAAATATCTGTTCTCAGATTCCACAGAAATAAGGCTAGCAAAGAGATCCACGAAATACAGATGTAACTCTGTGTGATGATTTAACAGAACACTAAGCAGTTTCTCAGAAAGTTTCTTTCCAGATTTCATCTTTGGATATTTCCTTTTTCACCATAGCCCTCTATGGGCTTCCAAATATCACTTTGCCAATCCCACAAGAACTGTCTTAGCGAAAGGCTTCTTGAGGGGAAAGCTGTAACTCTGTGAGATGATTTCACAGAACACAAAGAAGTTTCTCAGAAAGCTACTTTCTCTTTCTTATCGGAGGGTATTTCCTTTGGCCCAATAGTCTTCAAAGAGATCCGAAATATCTGTTCTCAGATTCCACAGAAATAAGGCTAGCAAAGAGATCCACGAAATACAGATGTAACTCTGTTAGATGAATTAACAGAACACTAAGCAGTTTCTCAGAAAGTTTCTTTCCAGATTTCGTCTTTGGATTTTTCCTTTTTCACCGTAGCCCTCTATGGGCTTCCAAATATCACTTTGCCAATTCCACAAGAACTGTCTTAGCGAAAGGCTTCTTGAGGGGAAAGCTGTAACTCTGTGAGATGATTTCACAGAACACAAAGAAGTTTCTCAGAAAGCTTCTTTCTCTTTGTTATCGAAGGATATTTCCTTTGACCCTATGGTCTTCAAAGGGATCCGAAATATCTGTTCTCAGATTCCACAGAAATAAGGCTAGCAAAGAGATCCACGAAATACAGATGTAACTCTGTGAGAGGAATTAACATAACACTAAGCAGTTTCTCAGAAAGCTTCTTTCCAGATTTCATCTGAGGATATTTCCTTTTTCACCATAGCCCTCTATGGGCTTCCAAATATCACTTTGCCAATTCCACAAGAACTGTCTTAGCGAAAGGCTTCTTGAGGCGAAAGCTGTAACTCTGTGAGATGATTTCACAGAACACAAAGAAGTTTCTCAGAAAGCTTCTTTCTCTTTGTTATCGGAGAATATTTCCTTTGGCCCTATGGTCTTCAAAGGGATCCGAAATATCTGTTCTCAGATTCCACAGAAATAAGGCTAGCAAAGAGATCCACGAAATACAGATGTAACTCTGTGAGATGAATTAACAGAACACTAAGCAGTTTCTCAGAAAGCTTCTTTCCAGATTTCATCTGAGGATATTTCCTTTTTCACCATAGCCCTCTATGGGCTTCCAAATATCACTTTGCCAATTCCACAAGAACTGTCTTCGCGAAAGGCTTCTTGAGGGGAAAGCTGTAACTCTGTGAGATGATTTCACAGAACACAAAGAAGTTTCTCAGAATGCTTCTTTCTCTTTGTTATCGGAGGATATTTCCTTTGGCCCTATAGTCTTCAAAGGGATCCGAAATATCTGTTCTCAGATTCCACAGAAATAAGGGTAGCAAAGAGATCCACGAAATAGAGATGTAACTCTGTGAGGTGAGTTAACAGAACACTAAGCAGTTTCTCAGAAAGCTTCTTTCCAGATTTCATCTGAGGATATTTCCTTTTTCACCATAGCCCTCTATGGGCTTCCAAATATCACTTTGCCAATCCCACAAGAACTGTCTTAGCGAAAGGCTTCTTGAGGGGAAAGCTGTAACACTGTGAGATGATTTCACAGAACACAAAGAAGTTTCTCAGAAAGCTTCTTTCTCTTTGTTATCGGAGGATATTTCCCTTGGCCCTATGGTCTTCAAAGGGATCCGAAATATCTGTTCTCAGATTCAACAGAAATAAGGCTAGCAAAGAGATCCACGAAATGCAGATGTAACTCTGTGAGATGAATTAACAGAACACTAAGCAGTTTCTCAGGAAGCTGCTTTCCAGATTTCATCTGAGGATATTTCTTTTTTCACCATAGCCCTCTATGGGCTTCCAAATATCACTTTGCCAATTCCACAAGAACTGTCTTAGCGAAAGGCTTCTTGAGGGGAAAGCTGTAACTCTGAGAGATGATTTTACAGAACACCAAGAAGTTTCTCAGAAAGCTTCTTTCTCTCTGTTATCGGAGGATATTTCCTTTGGCCCGATGATCTTCAAAGGGATCCGAAATATCTGTTCTCAGATTCCACAGAAATAAGGCTAGCAAAGAGATCCACGAAATACAGATGTAACTCTGAGACATGAATTAACAGAACACTAAGTAGTTTCTCAGAGAGCTTCTTTCCAGATTTCATCTGAGGATATTTCCTTTTTCCCCTTAGCCCTCTTGGGGCTTCCAAATATCACTTTGCCTCTTCCACAAGAACTGTCTTAGCGAAAGGCTTCTTGAGGGGAAAGCTGTAACTCTCCGAGATGATTTCACAGAACACAAAGAAGTTTCTCAGAAAGCTTCTTTCTCTTTGTTTTCGGTGGATATTTCCTTTGGCCCTATAGTCTTCAAAGGGATCCGAAATATCTGTTCTCAGATTCCACAGAAATAAGGCTAGCAAAGAGATCCAAGAAATAGAGAAGTAACTCTGTGAGGTGAATTAACAGAACACTAAGCAGTGTCTCAGAAAGCTTCTTTCCAGATTTCATCTGAGGATATTTCCTTTTTCACCATATAACTCTATGGGCTTCCAAATATCACTTTGCCAATTCCACAAGAAATGTCTTAGCGAAAGGCTTCTTGAGCGGAAAGCTGTAACTCTGTGAGATGATTTCACAGAACACAAAGAAGTTTCTCAGAAAGCTTCTTTCTCTTTGTTATCGGAGGATATTTCCTTTGGCCCTATGGTCTTCAAAGGGATCCGAAATATCTGTTCTCAGATTCCACAGAAATAAGTTAGCAAAGAGATCCACGATATACAGATGTAACTCTGTGAGATGAATTAACAGAACACAAAGCAGTTTCTCAGAAAGCTGCTTTCCAGATTTCATCTGAGGATATTTAATTTTTAACCATAGCCCTCTATGGGCTTCCAAATATCACTTTGCCAATTCCACAAGAACAGTCTTAGCGAAAGGCTTCTTGAGGGGAAAGCTGTAGCTCTGTGAGATGATTTCACAGAACACAAAGAAGTTTCTCAGAAATCTTCTTTCTCTTTGTTATCGGAGGATATTTCCTTTGGCCCTATGGTCTTCAAAGGTATCCGAAATATCTGTTCTCAGATTCCACAGAAATAAGGCTAGCAAAGAGATCCACGAAATACAGATGTAACTCTGTGTGATGAATTAACAGAACACTTAGCAGTTTCTCAGAAAGTTTCTTTCCAGATTTCATCTTTGGATATTTCCTTTTTCACCATAGCCCTCTATGGGCTTCCAAATATCACTTTGCCAATCCCACAAGAACTGTCTTAGCGAAAGGCTTCTTGAGGGGAAAGCTGTAACTCTGTGAGATGATTTTACAGAACACAAAGAAGTTTCTCAGAAAGCTACTTTCTCTTTCTTATCGGAGGGTATTTCCTTTGGCCCAATAGTCTTCAAAGAGATCCGAAATATCTGTTCTCAGATTCCACAGAAATAAGGCTAGCAAAGAGATCAACGAAATACAGATGTAACTCTGTGAGATGAATTAACAGAACACTAAGCAGTTTCTCAGAAAGCTTCTTTCCAGATTTCATCTGAGGATATTTCTTTTTTCACCATAGCCCTCTATGGGCTTCCAAATATCACTTTGCCAATTCCACAAGAACTGTCTTAGCGAAAGTCTTCTTGAGCGGAAAGCTGTAACTCTGTGAGATGATTTCACAGAACACAAAGAAGTTTCTCAGAATGCTTCTTTTTCTTTGTTATCGGAGGATATTTCCTTTGGCCCTATAGTCTTCAAAGGGATCCGAAATATCAGTTCTCAGATTCCACAGAAATAAGGCTAGCAAAGAGATCCACGAAATACAGATGTAACTCTTTGAGATGAATTAACAGAACACTAAGCAGTTTCTCAGAGAGCTTCTTTCCAGATTTCATCTGAGGATATTTCCTTTTCCCCCTTAGCCCTCTTGGGGCTTCCAAATATCACTTTGCCAATTCCACAAGAACTGTCTTAGCGAAAGGCTTCTTGAGGGGAAAGCTGTAACTCTGTGAGATGATTTCACAGAACACAAAGAAGTTTCTCAGAAAGCTTCTTTCTCTTTGTTATCGAAGGATATTTCCTTTGGCCCTGTACTCTTCAAAGGGATCCGAAATATCTGTTCTCAGATTCCACAGAAATAAGGCTAGCAAAGAGATCCACGAAATACAGATGTAACTCTGTGAGATGAATTAACAGAACACTAAGCAGTTTCTCAGAAAGCTGCTTTCCAGATTTCGTCTTTGGATTTTTCCTTTTTCACCGTAGCCCTCTATGGGCTTCCAAATATCACTTTGCCAATTCCACAAGAACTGTCTTAGCGAAAGGCTGCTTGAGGGGAAAGCTGTAACTCTGTGAGATGATTTCACAGAACACAAAGAAGTTTCTCAGAAAGCTTCTTTCTCTTTGTTATCGAAGGATATTTCCTTTGACCCTATGGTCTTCAAAGGGATCCGAAATATCTGTTCTCAGATTCCACAGAAATAAGGCTAGCAAAGAGATCCACGAAATACAGATGTAACTCTGTGAGAGGAATTAACATAACACTAAGCAGTTTCTCAGAAAGCTTCTTTCCAGATTTCATCTGAGGATATTTACTTTTTCACCATAGCCCTCTATGGGCTTCCAAATATCACTTTGCCAATTCCACAAGAACTGTCTTAGCAAAAGGCTTCTTGAGGCAAAAGGTGTAACTCTGTGAGATGATTTCACAGAACACAAAGAAGTTTCTCAGAAAGCTTCTTTCTCTTTGTTATCGGAGAATATTTCCTTTGGCCCTATGGTCTTCAAAGGGATCCGAAATATCTGTTCTCAGATTCCACAGAAATAAGGCTAGCAAAGAGATCCACGAAATACAGATGTAACTCTGTGAGATGAATTAACAGAACACTAAGCAGTTTCTCAGAAAGCTTCTTTCCAGATTTCATCTGAGGATATTTCCTTTTTCACCATAGCCCTCTATGGGCTTCCAAATATCACTTTGCCAATTCCTCAAGAACTGTCTTCGCGAAAGGCTTCTTGAAGGGAAAGCTGTAACTCTGTGAGATGATTTCACAGAACACAAAGAAGTTTCTCAGAAAGCTTCTTTCTCTTTGTTATCGGAGGATATTTCCTTTGGCCCTATGGTCTTCAAAGGGATCCGAAATATCTGTTCTCAGATTCAACAGAAATAAGGCTAGCAAAGAGATACACGAAATACAGATGTAACTCTGTGAGATGAATTAACAGAACACTAAGCAGTTTCTCAGGAGGCTGCTTTCCAGATTTCATCTGAGGATATTTCTTTTTTCACCATAGCCCTCTATGGGCTTCCAAATATCACTTTGCCAATTCCACAAGAACTGTCTTAGCGAAAGGCTTCTTGAGGGGAAAGCTGTAACTCTGAGAGATGATTTTACAGAACACCAAGAAGTTTCTCAGAAAGCTTCTTTCTCTTTGTTATCGGAGAATATTTCCTTTGGCCCTATGATCTTCAAAGGGATCCGAAATATCTGTTCTCAGATTCCACAAAAATAAGGCTAGCAAAGAGATCCACGAAATACAGATGTAACTCTGAGAGATGAATTAACAGAACACTAAGTAGTTTCTCAGAGAGCTTCTTTCCAGATTTCATCTGAGGATATTTCCTTTTTCCCCTTAGCCCTCTTGGGGCTTCCAAATATCACTTTGCCTCTTCCACAAGAACTGTCGTAGCGAAAGGCTTCTTGAGGGGAAAGCTGTAACTCTCCGAGATGATTTCACAGAACACAAAGAAGTTTCTCAGAAAGCTTCTTTCTCTTTGTTATCGGAGGATATTTCCTTTGGCCCTATAGTCTTCAAAGGGATCCGAAATATCTGTTCTCAGATTCCACAGAAATAAGGCTAGCAAAGAGATCCACGAAATAGAGATGTAACTCTGTGAGGTGAGTTAACAGAACACTAAGCAATTTCTCAGAAAGCTTATTTCCAGATTTCATCTGAGGATATTTCCTTTTTCACCATAGCCCTCTATGGGCTTCCAAATATCACTTTGCCAATTCCACAAGAACTGTCTTAGCGAAAGGCTTCTTGAGGGGAAATTTGTAACTCTGTGAGATGATTTCACAGAAAACAAAGAAGTTTCTTAGTAATCTTCTTTCTCTCTGTTATCGGAGGATATTTCCTTTGGCCCTATGGTCTTCAAAGGGATCCGAAATATCTGTTCTCAGATTCCACAGAAATAAGGCTAGCAAAGAGATCCACGAAATACAGATGTAACTCTGTGAGATGAATTAACAGAACACTAAGTAGTTTCTCAGGATGCTTCTTACCAGATTTCATCTGAGGATATTTCTTTTTTCACCATAGCCCTCTATGGGCTTCCAAATATCACTTTGCCAATTCCACAAGAACTGTCTTAGCGAAAGGCTTCTTGAGGGGAAAGCTGTAACTCTGAGAGATGATTTTACAGAACACCAAGAAGTTTCTCAGAAATCTTCTTTCTCTTTGATTTCTGAGGATATTTCCTTTGGCCTTATAGTCTTCAAAGGGATCCGAAATATCTGTTCTCAGATTCTACAGAAATAAGGCTAGCAAAGAGATCCACGAAATACAGATGTAACTCTGTGTGATGAACTAACAGAACACTAAGCAGTTTCTCAGAAAGCTTCTTTCCAGATTACATCTGAGGATATTTCCTTTTTCACCATAGCTCTCTATGGGCTTCCAAATATCACTTTGCCAATTCCACAAGAACTGTCTTAGCGAAAGGCTTCTTGAGGGGAAAGCTGTAACTCTGTGAGATGATTTCACAGAAGACAAAGAAGTTTCTCAGAAAGCTTCTCTCTCTTTGTTATCGAAGGATATTTCCTTTGGCCCTATAGTCTTCAAAGGGATCCGAAATATCTGTTCTCAGATTCCACAGAAATAAGGCTACCAAAGAGATCCACAAAATACAGATGTAACTCTGTGAGATGAATTAACAGAACACTAGGCAGTTTCTCAGAAAGCTTCTTTCCAGATTTCATCTGAGGATATTTCCTTTTTCACCATAGCCCTCTATGGGCTTCCAAATATCACTTTGCCAATTCCAATAGAGCTGTCTTAGCGAAAGGCTTCTTGAGGACAAAGCTGTAACTCTGTGAGAATGATTTCACAGAACACAAAGAAGTTTCTCAGAAAGCTTCTTTCTCTTTGTTATCGGAGGATATTTCCTTTGGCCCTATAGTCTTCAAAGGGATCCGTAATATCTGTTCTCAGATTCCACAGAAATAAGGCTACCAAAGAGATCCACGAAATACAGATGTAACTCTGTGAGATGAATTAACAGAACACTAAGGAGTTTCTCAGAAAGCTTCCTTCCAGATTTCGTCTGAGGATATTTCCTTTTTCACCATAGCCCTCTATGGGCTACCAAATATCACTTTGCCAATTCCACAAGAACTGTCTTAGCGAAAGGCTTCTTGATGGGAAAGCTGAAACTCTGTGAGATGATTTCACAGAGCACAAAGAAGTTTCTCAGAAAGCTTCTTTCTCTTTGTTTTCGGAGGATATTTCCTTTGGCCCTATGGTCTTCTAAGGGATCCGAATTATCTGTTCTCAGATTCCACAGAAATAAGGCTACCAAAGAGATCCACGAAATACAGATGTAACTCTGTGAGATGAATTAACAGAACACTAAGCAGTTTCTCAGAAAGCTACTTTCCAGATTTCATCTGAGGATATTTCCTTTTTCGCCATAGCCCTCTATGGGCTTCCAAATATCACTTTGCCAATTCCACAAGAACTGTCTTAGCGAAAGGCTTCTTGAGGGGAAAGCTGAAACTCTGTGAGATGATTTCACAGAACACAAAGAAGTTTCTCAGAAAGCTTCTTTCTCTTTGTTGTCGGAGGATATTTCCTTTGGCCCTATAGTCTTCAAAGGGATCCGAAATATCTGTTCTCAGATTCCACAGAAATAAGGCTAGCAAAGAGATCCACGAATTACAGATGTAACTCTGTGAGATGAATTAACAGAACACTAAGCAGTTTCTCAGAAAGCTTCTTTCCATGTTTTATCTGAGGATAATTCCTTTTTCACCATAGACCTCTGAGGGCTTCCAAATATCACTTTGCCAATTCCACAAGAACTGTCTTAGCGAAAGGCTTCTTGAAGGGAAAGCTTTAACTCTGTGAGATGATTTCACAGAACAAAAAGAAGTTTCTCAGAAAGCTTCTTTCTCTTTGTTATCGGAGGATATTTCCTTTGGCCCTATGGTCTTCAAAGGGATCGCAAATATCTGTTCTCAGATTCCACAGAAATAAGGCTAGCAAAGAGATCCACGAAATACAGATGTAACTCTGTGAGATGAATTAACAGAACACTAAGCAGTTTCTCAGAAAGCTTCTTTCCAGATTTCATCTGAGGATATTTCGTTTTTCACCATAGCCCTCTATGGGCTTCCAAATATCACTTTGCCATTTCCACAAGAACTGTCTTAGCGAAAGGCTTCTTCAGTGGAAAGCTGTAACTCTGTGAGATGATTTTACAGAACACAAAGAAGTTTCTCAGAAAGCTTCTTTCTCTTTGTTATCGGAGGATATTTACTTTGGCCCTATAGTCTTCAAAGGGATCCGAAATATCTGTTCTCAGATTCCACAGAAATAAGGCTAGCAAAGAGATCCACGAATTACAGATGTAACTCTGTGAGATGAATTAACAGAACACTAAGCAGTTTCTCAGAAAGCTTCTTTCCAGATTTCATCTGAGGATATTTCCTTTTTCACCATAGCCCTCTATGGGCTTCCAAATATCACTTTGCCAATTCCACAAGAACTGTCTTAGCGAAAGGCTTCTTGAGGGGAAATTTGTAACTCTGTGAGATGATTTCACAGAACACAAAGAAGTTTCTCAGTAAGCTTCTTTCTCTTTGTTATCGGAGGATATTTCCTTTGGCCCTATGGTCTTCAAAGTTTTCCGAAATATCTGTTCTCAGATTCCACAGAAATAAGGCTAGCAAAGAGATCCACGAAATACAGATGTAACTCTGTGAGATGAATTAACAAAACACAAAGCAGTTTCTCAGAAAGCTGCTTTCCAGATTTCATCTGAGGATATTTAATTTTTAACCATAACCCTCTATGGGCTTCCAAATATCACTTTGCCAATTCCACAAGAACTGTCTTAGCGAAAGGCTTCTTGAGGGGAAAGCTGTAACTCTGTGAGATGATTTCACAGAACACAAAGACGTTTCTCAGAAAGCTTCTTTCTCTTTGTTATCGGAGGATATTTCCTTTGGCCCAATGGTCTTCAAAGGGATCCGAAATATCTGTTCTCAGATTCAACAGAAATAAGGCTAGCAAAGAGATCCACGAAATACAGATGTAACTCTGTGAGATGAATTAACAGAACACTAAGCAGTTTCTCAGGAAGCTGCTTTCCAGATTTCATCTGAGGATATTTCTTTTTTCACCATAGCCCTCTATGGGCTTCCAAATATCACTTTGCCAATTCCACAAGAACTGTCTTAGCGAAAGGCTTGTTGAGGGGAAAGCTGAAACGCTGTGAGATGATTTCACAGAACACAAAGAAGTTTCTCAGAAAGCTTCTTTCTCTTTTTTTGTCGGAGGATATTTCCTTTGGCCCCATAGTCTTCAAAGGGATCCGAAATATCTGTTCTCAGATTCCACAGAAATAAGGCTATCAAAGAGATCCACGAAATACAGATGTAACTCTGTGAGATGAATTAACAGAACACTAAGCAGTTTCTCAGAAAGCTTCTTTCCATATTTTATCTGAGGATATTTCCTTTTTCACCATAGACCTCTAAGGGCTTCCAAATATCACTTTGCCAATTCCACAAGAACTGTCTTAGCGAAAGGCTTCTTGAGGGGAAAGCTGTAACTCTGTGAGATGATTTCACAGAACACAAAGAAGTTTCTCAGAAAGCTTCTTTCTCTTTGTTATCGAAGGATATTTCCTTTGGCCCTGTAGTCTTCAAAGGGATCCGAAATATCTGTTCTCAGATTCCACAGAAATAAGGCTAGCAAAGAGATCCACGAAGTACAGATGTTACTCTGTGAGATGAATTAACAGAACACTAAGCAGTTTCTCAGAAAGCTGCTTTCCAGATTTCGTCTTTAGATTTTTCCTTTTTCACCGTAGCCCTCTATGGGCTTCCAAATATCACTTTGCCAATTCCACAAGAACTGTCTTAGCGAAAGGCTTCTTGAGGGGAAAGCTGTAACACTGTGAGATGATTTCACAGAACACAAAGAAGTTTCTCAGAAAGCTTCTTTCTCTTTGTTATCGGAGGATATTTCCTTTGGCCCTAAGGTCTTCAAAGGGATCCGAAATATCTGTTCTCAGATTCAACAGAAATAAGGCTAGCAAAGAGATACACGAAATACAGATGTAACTCTGTGAGATGAATTAACAGAACACTAAGCAGTTTCTCAGGAGGCTGCTTTCCAGATTTCATCTGAGGATATTTCTTTTTTCACCATAGCCCTCTATGGGCTTCCAAATATCACTTTGCCAATTCCACAAGAACTGTCTTAGCGAAAGGCTTCTTGAGGGGAAAGCTGTAACTCTGAGAGATGATTTTACAGAACACCAAGAAGTTTCTCAGAAAGCTTCTTTCTCTTTGTTATCGGAGGATATTTCCTTTGGCCCTATGATCTTCAAAGGGATCTGAAATATCTGTTCTCAGATTCCACAGAAATAAGGCTATCAAAGAGATCCACGAAATACAGATGTAACTGTGAGAGATGAATTAACAGAACACTAAGTAGTTTCTCAGTGAGCTTCTTTCCAGATTTCATCTGAGGATATTTCCTTTTTCCCCTTAGCCCTCTTGGGGCTTCCAAATATCACTTTGCCTCTTCCACAAGAACTGTCTTAGCGAAAGGCTTCTTGAGGGGAAAGCTGTAACTCTCCGAGATGATTTCACAGAACACAAAGAAGTTTCTCAGAAAGCTTCTTTCTCTTTGTTATCAGAGGATATTTCCTTTGGCCCTATAGTCTTCAAAGGGATCCGAAATATCTGTTCTCAGATTCCACAGAAATAAGGCTAGCAAAGAGATCCACGAAATAGAGATGTAACTCTGTGAGGTGAGTTAACAGAACACTAAGCAATTTCTCAGAAAGCTTCTTTCCAGATTTCATCTGAGGATATTTCCTTTTTCACCATAGCCCTCTATGGGCTTCCAAATATCACTTTGCCAATTCCACAAGAACTGTCTTAGCGAAAGGCTTCTTGAGGGGAAATTTGTAACTCTGTGAGATGATTTCACAGAACACAAAGAAGTTTCTCAGTAAGCTTCTTTCTCCCTGTTATCGGAGGATATTTCCTTTGGCCCTATGGTCTTCCAAGGGATACGAAATATCTGTTCTCAGATTCCACAGAAATAAGGCTAGCAAAGAGATCCACGAAATACAGATGTAACTCTGTGAGATGAATTAACAGAACACTAAGCAGTTTCTCAGGAAGCTTCTTTCCAGATTTCATCTGAGGATATTTCTTTTTTCACCATAGCCCTCTATGGGCTTCCAAATATCACTTTGCCAATTCCACAAGAACTGTGTTAGCGAAAGGCTTCTTGAGGGGAAAGCTGTAACTCTGAGAGATGATTTTACAGAACACCAAGAAGTTTCTCAGAAAGCTTCTTTCTCTTTGTTTTCGGAGGATATTTCCTTTGGCCTTACAGTCTTCAAAGGGATCCGAAATATCTGTTCTCAGATTCTACAGAAATAAGGCTAGCAAAGAGATCCACGAAATACAGATGTAACTCTGTGTGATGAACTAACAGAACACTAAGCAGTTTCTCAGAAAGCTTCTTTCCAGATTTCATCTGAGGATATTTCCTTTTTCACCATAGCTCTCTATGGGCTTCCAAATATCACTTTGCCAATTCCACAAGAACTGTCTTAGCGAAAGGCTTATTGAGGGGAAAGCTGTAACTCTGTGAGATGATTTCACAGAAGACAAAGATGTTTCTCAGAAAGCTTCTCTCTCTTTGTTATCGAAGGATATTTCCTTTGGCCCTATAGTCTTCAAAGGGATCCGAAATATCTGTTCTCAGATTCCACAGAAATAAGGCTAGCAAAGAGATCCACGAAATACAGATGTAACTCTGTGAGATGAATTAACAGAACACTAGGCAGTTTCTCAGAAAGCTTCTTTCCAGATTTCATCTGAGGATATTTCCTTTTTCACCATAGCCCTCTATGGGCTTCCAAATATCACTTTGCCAATTCCACAAGAGCTGTCTTAGAGAAAGGCTTCTTGAGGACAAAGCTGTAACTCTGTGAGAATGATTTCACAGAACACAAAGAAGTTTCTCAGAAAGCTTCTTTCTCTTTGTTATCGGAGGATATTTCCTTTGGCCCTATAGTCTTCAAAGGGATCCGTAATATCTG
Organism: Macaca mulatta; assembly: GCF_049350105.2. Classification (NCBI taxonomy): domain Eukaryota; kingdom Metazoa; phylum Chordata; class Mammalia; order Primates; family Cercopithecidae; genus Macaca; species Macaca mulatta. Next base: position 66,556,075 of record NC_133426.1, on the reverse strand, counting down.
TTCTCAGATTCCACAGAAATAAGGCTACCAAAGAGATCCACGAAATACAGATGTAACTCTGTGAGATGAGTTAACAGAACACTAAGGAGTTTCTCAGAAAGCTTCCTTCCAGATTTCGTCTGAGGATATTTCCTTTTTCACCATAGCCCTCTATGGGCTACCAAATATCACTTTGCCAATTCCACAAGAACTGTCTTAGCGAAAGGCTTCTTGAGGGGAAAGCTGAAACTCTGTGAGATGATTTCACAGAGCACAAAGAAGTTTCTCAGAAAGCTTCTTTCTCTTTGTTTTCGGAGGATATTTCCTTTGGCCCTATAGTCTTCAAAGGGATCCGAATTATCTGTTCTCAGATTCCACAGAAATAAGGCTAGCAAAGAGATCCACGAAATACAGATGTAACTCTGTGAGATGAATTAACAGAACACTAAGCAGTTTCTCAGAAAGCTACTTTCCAGATTTCATCTGAGGATATTTCCTTTTTCGCCATAGCCCTCTATGGGCTTCCAAATATCACTTTGCCAATTCCACAAGAACTGTCTTAGCGAAAGGCTTCTTGAGGGGAAAGCTGAAACTCTGTGAGATGATTTCACAGAACACAAAGAAGTTTCTCAGAAAGCTTCTTTCTCTTTGTTGTCGGAGGATATTTCCTTTGACCCTATACTCTTCAAAGGGATCCGAAATATCTGTTCTCAGATTCCACAGAAATAAGGCTAGCAAAGAGATCCACGAATTACAGATGTAACCCTGTGAGATGAATTAACAGAACACTAAGCAGTTTCTCAGAAAGCTTCTTTCCATATTTTATCTGAGGATAATTCCTTTTTCACCATAGACCTCTAAGGGCTTCCAAATATCACTTTGCCAATTCCACAAGAACTGTCTTAGCGAAAGGCTTCTTGAAGGGAAAGCTTTAACTCTGTGAGATGATTTCACAGAACAAAAAGAAGTTTCTCAGAAAGCTTCTTTCTCTTTGTTATCGGAGGATATTTCCTTTGGCCCTATGGTCTTCAAAGAGATCGCAAATATCTGTTCTCAGATTCCACAGAAATAAGGCTAGCAAAGAGATCCACGAAATACAGATGTAACTGTGTGAGATGAATTAACAGAACACTAAGCAGTTTCTCAGAAAGCTTCTTTCCAGATTTCATCTGAGGATATTTCGTTTTTCACCATAGCCCTCTATGGGCTTCCAAATATCACTTTGCCATTTCCACAAGAACTGTCTTAGCGAAAGGCTTCTTCAGTGGAAAGCTGTAACTCTGTGAGATGATTTCACAGAACACAAAGAAGTTACTCAGAAAGCTTCTTTCTCTTTGTTATCGGAGGTTATTTCCTTTGGCCTTATAGTCTTCAAAGGGATCCGAAATATCTGTTCTCAGATTCTACAGAAATAAGGCTAGCAAAGAGATCCACGAAATACAGATGTAACTCTGTGAGATGAATTAACAGAACACTAAGCAGTGTCTCAGAAAGCTTCCTTCCAGATTTCATCTGAGGAGATTTCCTTTTTCACCATAGCCCTCTATGGGCTTCCAAATATCACTTTGCCAATTCCACAAGAACTGTCTGAGCGAAAGGCTTGTTGAGGGGAAAGCTGTAACTCTGTGAGATGATGTCACAGAACACAAAGAAGTTTCTCAGAAAGCTTCTTTCTCTTTGTTATCGGAGGATATTTACTTTGGCCCTATAGTCTTAAAAGGGATCCGAAATATCTGTTCTCAGATTCCACAGAAATAAGGCTAGCAAAGAGATCCACGAATTACAGATGTAACTCTGTGAGATGAATTAACAGAACACTAAGCAGTTTCTCAGAAAGCTTCTTTCCAGATTTCATCTGAGGATATTTCCTTTTTCACCATAGCCCTCTATGGGCTTCCAAATATCACTTTGCTAATTCCACAAGAACTGTCTTAGCGAAAGGCTTCTTGAGGGGAAAGCTGTAACTCTGTGAGATGATTTCACAGAAGACAAAGAAGTTTCTCAGAAAGCTTCTTTCTCTTTGTTATCGAAGGATATTTCCTTTGGCCCTATAGTCTTCAAAGGGATCCGAAATATCTGTTCTCAGATTCCACAGAAATAAGGCTAGCAAAGAGATCCACGAAATACAGATGTAACTCTGTGAGATGAATTAACAGAACACTAAGCAGTTTCTCAGAAAGCTTCTTTCCATATTTTATCTGAGGATATTTCCTTTTTCACCATAGACCTCTAAGGGCTTCCAAATATCACTTTGCCAATTCCACAAGAACTGTCTTAGCGAAAGGCTTCTTGAAGGGAAAGCTGTAACTCTGTGAGATGATTTCACAGAACAAAAAGAAGTTTCTCAGAAAGCTTCTTTCTCTTTGTTATCGGAGGATATTTCCTTTGGCCCTATGGTCTTCAAAGGGATCGCAAATATCTGTTCTCAGATTCCACAGAAATAAGGCTAGCAAAGAGATCCACGAAATACAGATGTAACTCTGTGAGATGAATTAACAGAACACTAAGCAGTTTCTCAGAAAGCTTCTTTCCAGATTTCATCTGAGGATATTTCATTTTTCACCATAGCCCTCTATGGGCTTCCAAATATCACTTTGCCATTTCCACAAGAACTGTCTTAGCGAAAGGCTCCTTCAGTGGAAAGCTGTAACTCTGTGAGATGATTTCACAGAACACAAAGAAGTTTCTCAGAAAGCTTCTTTCTCTTTGTTATCGGAGGATATTTCCTTTGGCCCTATAGTCTTCAAAGGGATCCGTAATATCTGTTCTCAGATTCCACAGAAATAAGGCTACCAAAGAGATCCACGAAATACAGATGTAACTCTGTGAGATGAATTAACAGAACACTAAGGAGTTTCTCAGAAAGCTTCCTTCCAGATTTCGTCTGAGGATATTTCCTTTTTCGCCATAGCCCTCTATGGGCTTCCAAATATCACTTTGCCAATTCCACAAGAACTGTCTTAGCGAAAGGCTTCTTGAGGGGAAAGCTGAAACTCTGTTAGATGATTTCACAGAACACAAAGAAGTTTCTCAGAAAGCTTCTTTCTCTTTGTTGTCGGAGGATATTTCCTTTGGCCCTATAGTCTTCAAAGGGATCCGAAATATCTGTTCTCAGATTCCACAGAAATAAGGCTAGCAAAGAGATCCACGAAATACAGATGTACCTCTGTGAGATGAATTAACAGAACACTAAGCAGTTTCTCAGAAAGCTTCTTTCCATATTTTATCTGAGGATATTTCCTTTTCACCATAGACCTCTAAGGGCTTCCAAATATCACTTTGCCAATTCCACAAGAACTGTCTTAGCGAAAGGCTTATTGAGGGGAAAGCTGTAACTCTGTGAGATGATTTCACAGAACACAAAGAAGTTTCTCAGAAAGCTTCTTTCTCTTTGTTATCGAAGGATATTTCCTTTGGCCCTGTAGTCTTCAAAGGGATCCGAAATATCTGTTCTCAGATTCCACAGAAATAAGGCTAGCAAAGAGATCCACGAAGTACAGATGTTACTCTCTGAGATGAATTAACAGAACACTAAGCAGTTTCTCAGAAAGCTGCTTTCCAGATTTCGTCTTTAGATTTTTCCTTTTTCACCGTAGGCCTCTATGGGTATCCAAATATCACTTTGCCAATTCCCCAAGAACTGTCTTAGCGAAAGGCTTCTTGAGGGGAAAGCTGTAACACTGTGAGATGATTTCACAGAACACAAAGAAGTTTCTCAGAAAGCTTCTTTCTCTTTGTTATCGGAGGATATTTCCTTTGGCCCTAAGGTCTTCAAAGGGATCCGAAATATCTGTTCTCAGATTCAACAGAAATAAGGCTAGCAAAGAGATCCACGAAATACAGATGTAACTCTGTGAGATGAAATAACAGAACACTAAGCAGTTTCTCAGGAGGCTGCTTTCCAGATTTCATCTGAGGATATTTCTTTTTTCACCATAGCCCTCTATGGGCTTCCAAATATCACTTTGCCAATTCCACAAGAACTGTCTTAGCGAAAGGCTTCTTGAGGGGAATGAGAGATGATTTTACAGAACACCAAGAAGTTTCTCAGAAAGCTTCTTTCTCTTTGTTATCGGAGGATATTTCCTTTGGCCCTATGATCTTCAAAGGGATCCGAAATATCTGTTCTCAGATTCCACAGAAATAAGGCTATCAAAGAGATCCACGAAATACAGATGTAACTCTGAGAGATGAACTAACAGAACACTAAGTAGTTTCCCAGAGAGCTTCTTTCCAGATTTCATCTGAGGATATTTCCTTTTTCCCCTTAGCCCTCTTGGGGCTTCCAAATATCACTTTGCCTCTTCCACAAGAACTGTCTTAGCGAAAGGCTTCTTGAGGGGAAAGCTGTAACTCTCCGAGATGATTTCACAGAACACAAAGAAGTTTCTCAGAAAGCTTCTTTCTCTTTGTTATCGGAGGATATTTCCTTTGGCCCTATAGTCTTCAAAGGGATCCGAAATATCTGTTCTCAGATTCCACAGAAATAAGGCTAGCAAAGAGATCCACGAAATAGAGATGTAACTCTGTGAGGTGAGTTAACAGAACACTAAGCAATTTCTCAGAAAGCTTCTTTCCAGATTTCAACTGAGGATATTTCCTTTTTCACCATAGCCCTCTATGGGCTTCCAAATATCACTTTGCCAATTCCACAAGAACTGTCTTAGCGAAAGGCTTCTTGAGGGGAAATTTGTAACTCTGTGAGATGATTTCACAGAACACAAAGAAGTTTATCAGTAAGCTTCTTTCTCTCTGTTATCGGAGGATATTTCCTTTGGCCCTATGGTCTTCCAAGGGATCCGAAATATCTGTTCTCAGATTCCACAGAAATAAGGCTAGCAAAGAGATCCACGAAATGCAGATGTTACTCTGTGAGATGAATTAACAGAACACTAAGCAGTTTCTCAGGAAGCTTCTTACCAGATTTCATCTGAGGATATTTCTTTTTTCACCATAGCCCTCTATGGGCTTCCAAATATCACTTTGCCAATTCCACAAGAACTGTCTTAGCGAAAGGCTTCTTGAGGGGAAAGCTGTAACTCTGAGAGATGATTTTACAGAACACCAAGAAGTTTCTCAGAAAGCTTCTTTCTCTTTGTTTTCGGAGGATATTTCCTTTGGCCTTATAGTCTTCAAAGGGATCCGTAATATCTGTTCTCAGATTCCACAGAAATAAGGCTACCAAAGAGATCCACGAAATACAGATGTAACTCTGTGAGATGAATTAACAGAACACTAAGGAGTTTCTCAGAAAGCTTCCTTCCAGATTTCGTCTGAGGATATTTCCTTTTTCACCATAGCCCTCTATGGGCTACCAAATATCACTTTGCCAATTCCACAAGAACTGTCTTAGCGAACGGCTTCTTGAGGGGAAAGCTGAAACTCTGTGAGATGATTTCACAGAGCACAAAGAAGTTTCTCAGAAAGCTTCTTTCTCTTTGTTTTCGGAGGATATTTCCTTTGGCCCTATAGTCTTCAAAGGGATCCGAATTATCTGTTCTCAGATTCCACAGAAATAAGGCTACCAAAGAGATCCACGAAATACAGATGTAACACTGTGAGATGAATTAAGAGAACACTAAGCAGTTTCTCAGAAAGCTACTTTCCAGATTTCATCTGAGGATATTTCCTTTTTCGCCATAGCCATCTATGGGCTTCCAAATATCACTTTGCCAATTCCACAAGAACTGTCTTAGCGAAAGGCTTCTTGAGGGGAAAGCTGAAACTCTGTGAGATGATTTCACAGAACACAAAGAAGTTTCTCAGAAAGCTTCTTTCTCTTTGTTGTCGGAGGATATTTCCTTTGACCCTATAGTCTTCAAAGGGATCCGAAATATCTGTTCTCAGATTCCACAGAAATAAGGCTAGCAAAGAGATCCACGAATTACAGATGTAACTCTGTGAGATGAATTAACAGAACACTAAGCAGTTTCTCAGAAAGCTTCTTTCCATATTTTATCTGAGGATAATTCCTTTTTCACCATAGACCTCTAAGGGCTTCCAAATATCACTTTGCCAATTCCACAAGAACTGTCTTAGCGAAAGGCTTCTTGAAGGGAAAGCTTTAACTCTGTGAGATGATTTCACAGAACAAAAAGAAGTTTCTCAGAAAGCTTCTTTCTCTTTGTTATCGGAGGATATTTCCTTTGGCCCTATGGTCTTCAAAGGGATCGCAAATATCTGTTCTCAGATTCCACAGAAATAAGGCTAGCAAAGAGATGCACGAAATACAGATGTAACTCTGTGAGATGAATTAACAGAACACTAAGCAGTTTCTCAGAAAGCTTCTTTCCAGATTTCATCTGAGGATATTTCGTTTTTCACCATAGCCCTCTATGGGCTTCCAAATATCACTTTGCCATTTCCACAAGAACTGTCTTAGCGAAAGGCTTCTTCAGTGGAAAGCTGTAACTCTGTGAGATGATTTCACAGAACACAAAGAAGTTACTCAGAAAGCTTCTTTCTCTTTGTTATCGGAGGATATTTCCTTTGGCCTTATAGTCTTCAAAGGGATCCGAAATATCTGTTCTCAGATTCTACAGAAATAAGGCTAGCAAAGAGATCCACGAAATACAGATGTAACTCTGTGAGATGAATTAACAGAACACTAAGCAGTTTCTCAGAAAGCTTCCTTCCAGATTTCATCTGAGGAGATTTCCTTTTTCACCATAGCCCTCTATGGGCTTCCAAATATCACTTTGCCAATTCCACAACAACTGTCTTAGCGAAAGGCTTGTTGAGGGGAAAGCTGTAACTCTGTGAGATGATTTCACAGAACACAAAGAAGTTTCTCAGAAAGCTTCTTTCTCTTTGTTATCGGAGGATATTTACTTTGGCCCTATAGTCTTCAAAGGGATCCGAAATATCTGTTCTCAGATTCCACAGAAATAAGGCTAGCAAAGAGATCCACGAATTACAGATGTAACTCTGTGAGATGAATTAACAGAACACTAAGCAGTTTCTCAGAAAGCTTCTTTCCAGATTTCATCTGAGGATATTTCCTTTTTCACCATAGCCCTCTATGGGCTTCCAAATATCACTTTGCTAATTCCACAAGAACTGTCTTAGCGAAAGGCTTCTTGAGGGGAAAGCTGTAACTCTGTGAGATGATTTCTCAGAAGACAAAGAAGTTTCTCAGAAAGCTTCTTTCTCTTTGTTATCGAAGGATATTTCCTTTGGCCCTATAGTCTTCAAAGGGATCCGAAATATCTGTTCTCAGATTCCACAGAAATAAGGCTAGCAAAGAGATCCACGAAATACAGATGTACCTCTGTGAGATGAATTAACAGAACACTAAGCAGTTTCTCAGAAAGCTTCTTTCCAGATTTCATCTGAGGATATTTCCTTTTTAACCATAGCCCCCTAGGTCCTTCCAAATATCACTTTGTCAATTCCATAAGAACTATCTTAGCGAAAGGCTCCTTGAGGGGAAAGCTGTAACTCTGTGAGATGATTTCACGGAACACAAAGAAGTTTCTCAGAAAGCTTCTTTCTTTTTGTTATAGGAGGATATTTCCTTTGGCCCTATGGTCTTCAAAGGGATCCGAAATATCTGTTCTCAGATTCCACAGAAATAAGGCTAGCAAAGAGATCCACGAAATACAGATGTAACTCTGTGAGATGAATTAACAGAACACTAAGCAGTTTCTCAGAAAGCTTCTTTCCAGATTTCATCTGAGGATATTTCGTTTTTCACCATAGCCCTCTAAGGGCTTCCAAATATCACTTTGCCATTTCCACAAGAACTGTCTTAGCGAAAGGCTTCTTCAGTGGAAAGCTGTAACTCTGTGAGAAGATTTCACAGAACACAAAGAAGTTTCTCAGAAAGCTTCTTTCTCTTTGTTATCGGAGGATATTTCCTTTGGCCCTATAGTCTTCAAAGGGATCCGTAATATCTGTTCTCAGATTCCACAGAAATAAGGCTAGCAAAGAGATCCACGAATTACAGATGTAACTCTGTGAGATGAATTAACAGAACACTAAGCAGTTTCTCAGAAAGCTTCTTTCCATATTTTATCTGAGGATAATTCCTTTTTCAACATAGACCTCTAAGGGCTTCCAAATATCACTTTGCCAATTCCACAAGAACTGTCTTAGCGAAAGGCTTCTTGAAGGGAAAGCTTTAACTCAGTGAGATGATTTCACAGAACAAAAAGAAGTTTCTCAGAAAGCTTCTTTCTCTTTGTTATCGGAGGATATTTCCTTTGGCCCTATGGTCTTCAAAGGGATCGCAAATATCTGTTCTCAGATTCCACAGAAATAAGGCTAGCAAAGAGATCCACGAAATACAGATGTAACTCTGTGAGATGAATTAACAGAACACTAAGCAGTTTCTCAGAAAGCTTCTTTCCAGATTTCATCTGAGGATATTTCGTTTTTCACCATAGCCCTCTATGGGCTTCCAAATATCACTTTGCCATTTCCACAAGAACTGTCTTAGCGAAAGGCTTCTTCAGTGGAAAGCTGTAACTCTGTGAGATGATTTCACAGAACACAAAGAAGTTTCTCAGAAAGCTTCTTTCTCTTTGTTATCGGAGGATATTTCCTTTGGCCCTATAGTCTTCAAAGGGATCCGAAATATCTGTTCTCAAATTCCACAGAAATAAGGCTAGGAAAGAGATCCACGAAATACAGATGTACCTCTGTGAGATGAATTAACAGAACACTAAGCAGTTTCTCAGAAAGCTTCTTTCCAGATTTCATCTGAGGATATTTCCTTTTTAACCATAGCCCCCTAGGGCCTTCCAAATATCACTTTGTCAATTCCATAAGAACTATCTTAGCGAAAGGCTCCTTGAGGGGAAAGCTGTAACTCTGTGAGATGATTTCACGGAACACAAAGAAGTTTCTCAGAAAGCTTCTTTCTCTTTGTTATAGGAGGATATTTCCTTTGGCCCTATGGTCTTCAAAGGGATCCGAAATATCTGTTCTCAGATTCCAGAGAAATAAGGCTAGCAAAGAGATCCACGAAATACAGATGTAACTCTGTGAGATGAATTATCAGAACACTAAGCAGTTTCTCAGAAACCTTCTTTCCAGATTTCATCTGAGGATATTTCCTTTTTCACCATAGCCCTCTTTGGGCTTCCAAATATCACTTTGCCAATTCCACAAGAACTGTCTTAGCGAAAGGCTTCTTGAGGGGAAAGCTGTAACTCTCCGAGATGATTTCACAGAACACAAAGAAGTTTCTCAGAAAGCTTCTTTCTCTTTGTTATCGGAGGATATTTCCTTTGGCCCTATGGTCTTCAAAGGGATCGCAAATATCTGTTCTCACATTCCACAGAAATAAGGCTAGCAAAGAGATCCACGAAATACAGATGTAACTCTGTGAGATGAATTAACAGAACACTAAGCAGTTTCTCAGAAAGCTTCTTTCCAGATTTCATCTGAGGATATTTCGTTTTTCACCATAGACCTCTATGGGCTTCCAAATATCACTTTGCCATTTCCACAAGAACTGTCTTAGCGAAAGGCTTCTTCAGTGGAAAGCTGTAACTCTGTGAGATGATTTCACAGAACACAAAGAAGTTTCTCAGAAAGCTTCTTTCTCTTTGTTATCGGAGGATATTTCCTTTGGCCCTATAGTCTTCAAAGGGATCCGTAATATCTGTTCTCAGATTCCACAGAAATAAGGCTACCAAAGAGATCCACGAAATACAGATGTAACTCTGTGAGATGAATTAACAGAACACTAAGGAGTTTCTCAGAAAGCTTCCTTCCAGATTTCGTCTGAGGATATTTCCTTTTTCACCATAGCCCTCTATGGGCTACCAAATATCACTTTGCCAATTCCACAAGAACTGTCTTAGCGAAAGGCTTCTTGAGGGGAAAGCTGAAACTCTGTGAGATGATTTCACAGAGCACAAAGAAGTTTTTCAGAAAGCTTCTTTCTCTTTGTTTTCGGAGGATATTTCCTTTGGCCCTATAGTCTTCAAAGGGATCCGAATTATCTGTTCTCAGATTCCACAGAAATAAGGCTAGCAAAGAGATCCACGAAATACAGATGTAACTCTGTGAGATGAATTAACAGAACACTAAGCAGTTTCTCAGAAAGCTACTTTCCAGATTTCATCTGAGTATATTTCCTTTTTCGCCATAGCCCTCTAGGGGCTTCCAAATATCACTTTGCCAATTCCACAAGAACTGTCTTAGCGAAAGGCTTCTTGAGGGGAAAGCTGAAACTCTGTGAGATGATTTCACAGAACACAAAGAAGTTTCTCAGAAAGCTTCTTTCTCTTTGTTGTCGGAGGATATTTCCTTTGGCCCTATAGTCTTCAAAGGGATCCGAAATATCTGTTCTCAGATTCCACAGAAATAAGGCTAGAAAAGAGATCCACGAATTACAGATGTAACTCTGTGAGATGAATTAACAGAACACTAAGCAGTTTCTCAGAAAGCTTCTTTCCATATTTTATCTGAGGATAATTCCTTTTTCACCATAGACCTCTAAGGGCTTCCAAATATCACTTTGCCAATTCCACAAGAACTGTCTTAGCGAAAGGCTTCTTGAAGGGAAAGCTTTAACTCTGTGAGATGATTTCACAGAACAAAAAGAAGTTTCTCAGAAAGCTTCTTTCTCTTTGTTATCGGAGGATATTTCCTTTGGCCCTATGGTCTTCAAAGGGATCGCAAATATCTGTTCTCAGATTCCACAGAAATAAGGCTAGCAAAGAGATCCACGAAATACAGATGTAACTCTGTGAGATGAATTAACAGAACACTAAGCAGTTTCTCAGAAAGCTTCTTTCCAGATTTCATCTGAGGATATTTCGTTTTTCACCATAGCCCTCTATGGGCTTCCAAATATCACTTTGCTAATTCCAAAAGAACTGTCTTAGCGAAAGGCTTCTTGAGGGGAAAGCTGTAACTCTGTGAGATGATTTCACAGAAGACAAAGAAGTTTCTCAGAAAGCTTCTTTCTCTTTGTTATCGAAGGATATTTCCTTTGGCCCTATAGTCTTCAAAGGGATCCGAAATATCTGTTTTCAGATTCCACAGAAATAAGGCTAGCAAAGAGATCCACGAAATACAGATGTACCTCTGTGAGATGAATTAACAGAACACTAAGCAGTTTCTCAGAAAGCTTCTTTCCAGATTTCATCTGAGGCTATTTCCTTTTTAACCATAGCCCCCTAGGGCCTTCCAAATATCACTTTGTCAATTCCATAAGAACTATCTTAGCGAAAGGCTCCTTGAGGGGAAAGCTGTAACTCTGTGAGATGATTTCACGGAACACAAAGAAGTTTCTCAGAAAGCTTCTTTCTCTTTGTTATAGGAGGATATTTCCTTTGGCCCTATGGTCTTTAAAGGGATCCGAAATATCTGTTCTCAGATTCCACAGAAATTAGGCTAGCAAAGAGATCCACGAAATACAGATGTAACTCTGTGAGATGAATTATCAGAACACTAAGCAGTTTCTCAGAAACCTTCTTTCCAGATTTCATCTGAGGATATTTCCTTTTTCACCATAGCCCTCTATGGGCTTCCAAATATCACTTTGCCAATTCCACAAGAACTGTCTTAGCGAAAGGCTTCTTGAGGGGAAAGCTGTAACACTGTGAGATGATTTCACAGAACACAAAGAAGTGTCTCAGAATGCTTCTTTCTCTTTGTTATCGGAGGATATTTCCTTTGGCCCTATGGTCTTCAAAGGGATCCGAAATATCTGTTCTCAGATTCCACAGAAATAAGGCTAGCAAAGAGATCCACGAAATACAGATGTAACTCTGTGAGATGAATTAACAGAACACTAAGCAGTTTCTCAGAAAGGTTCTTTCCAGATTTCATCTGAGGATATTTCCTTTTTCACCATAGCCCTCTATGGGCTTCCAAATATCACTTTGCCAATTCTACAAGAACTGTCTTAGCGAAAGGCTTCTTGAGTGGAATGCTAAAACGCTGTGAGATGATTTCACCGAACACAAAGAAGTTTCTCAGAAAGCTTCTTTCTCTTTTTTGTCGGAGGATATTTCCTTTGGCCCTATAGTCTTCAAAGGGATCCGAAATATCTGTTCTCAGATTCCACAGAAATAAGGCTAGCAAAGAGATCCACGAAATACAGATGTAACTCTGTGAGATGAATTAACAGAACACTAAGCAGTTTCTCAGAAAGCTTCTTTCCATATTTTATCTGAGGATATTTCCTTTTTCACCATAGACCTCTAAGGGCTTCCAAATATCACTTTGCCAATTCCACAAGAACTGTCTTAGCGAAAGGCTTCTTGAGGGGAAAGCTGTAACTCTGTGAGATGATTTCACAGAACACAAAGAAGTTTCTCAGAAAGCTTCTTTCTCTTTGTTATCGAAGGATATTTCCTTTGGCCCTGTAGTCTTCAAAGGGATCCGAAATATCTGTTCTCAGATTCCACAGAAATAAGGCTAGCAAAGAGATCCACGAAGTACAGATGTTACTCTCTGAGATGAATTAACAGAACACTAAGCAGTTTCTCAGAAAGCTGCTTTCCAGATTTCGTCTTTAGATTTTTCCTTTTTCACCGTAGCCCTCTATGGGCTTCCAAATATCACTTTGCCAATTCCACAAGAACTGTCTTAGCGAAAGGCTTCTTGAGGGGAAAGCTGTAACACTGTGAGATGATTTCACAGAACACAAAGAAGTTTCTCAGAAAGCTTCTTTCTCTTTGTTATCGGAGGATATTTCCTTTGGCCCTAAGGTCTTCAAAGGGATCCGAAATATCTGTTCTCAGATTCAACAGAAATAAGGCTAGCAAAGAGATACACGAAATACAGATGTAAATCTGTGAGATGAATTAACAGAACACTAAGCAGTTTCTCAGGAGGCTGCTTTCCAGATTTCATCTGAGGATATTTCTTTTTTCACCATAGCCCTCTATGGGCTTCCAAATATCACTTTCCCAATTCCACAAGAACTGTCTTAGCGAAAGGCTTCTTGAGGGGAAAGCTGTAACTCTGAGAGATGATTTTACAGAACACCAAGAAGTTTCTCAGAAAGCTTCTTTCTCTTTGTTATCGGAGGATATTTCCTTTGGCCCTATGATCTTCAAAGGGATCCGAAATATCTGTTCTCAGATTCCACAGAAATACGGCTATCAAAGAGATCCACGAAATACAGATGTAACTCTGAGAGATGAATTAACAGAACACTAAGTAGTTTCTCAGAGAGCTTCTTTCCAGATTTCATCTGAGGATATTTCCTTTTTCCCCTTAGCCCTCTTGGGGCTTCCAAATATCACTTTGCCTCTTCCACAAGAACTGTCTTAGCGAAAGGCTTCTTGAGGGGAAAGCTGTAACTCTCCGAGATGATTTCACAGAACACAAAGAAGTTCTCAGAAAGCTTCTTTCTCTTTGTTATCGGAGGATATTTCCTTTGGCCCTATAGTCTTCAAAGGGATCCGAAATATCTGTTCTCAGATTCCACAGAAATAAGGCTAGCAAAGAGATCCACGAAATAGAGATGTAACTCTGTGAGGTGAGTTAACAGAACACTAAGCAATTTCTCGGAAAGCTTCTTTCCAGATTTCATCTGAGGATATTTCCTTTTTCACCATAGCCCTCTACGGGCTTCCAAATATCACTTTGCCAATTCCACAAGAACTGTCTTAGCGAAAGGCTTCTTGAGGGGAAATTTGTAACTCTGTGAGATGATTTCACAGAACACAAAGAAGTTTCTCAGTAAGCTTCTTTCTCTCTGTTATCGGAGGATATTTCCTTTGGCCCTATGGTCTTCCAAGGGATCCGAAATATCTGTTCTCAGATTCCACAGAAATAAGGCTAGCAAAGAGATCCACGAAATACAGATGTAACTCTGTGAGATGAATTAACAGAACACTAAGCAGTTTCTCAGGAAGCTTCTTACCAGATTTCATCTGAGGATATTTCTTTTTTCACCATAGCCCTCTATGGGCTTCCAAATATCACTTTGCCAATTCCACAAGAACTGTCTTAGCGAAAGGCTTCTTGAGGACAAAGCTGTAACTCTGTGAGAATGATTTCACAGAACACAAAGAAGTTTCTCAGAAAGCTTCTTTCTCTTTGTTATCGGAGGATATTTCCTGTGGCCCTATAGTCTTCAAAGGGATCCGTAATATCTGTTCTCAGATTCCACAGAAATAAGGCTACCAAAGAGATCCACGAAATACAGATGTAACTCTGTGAGATGAATTAACAGAACACTAAGGAGTTTCTCAGAAAGCTTCTTTCCAGATTTCGTCTGAGGATATTTCCTTTTTCACCATAGCCCTCTATGGGCTTCCAAATATCACTTTGCCAATTCCACAAGAACTGTCTTAGCGAAAGGCTTCTTGAGGGGAAAGCTGAAACTCTGTGAGATGATTTCACAGAGCACAAAGAAGTTTCTCAGAAAGCTTCTTTCTCTTTGTTTTCGGAGGATATTTCCTTTGGCCCTATGGTCTTCAAAGGGATCCGAAATATCTGTTCTCAGATTCCACAGAAATAAGGCTAGCAAAGAGATCCACGAAATACAGATGTAACTCTGTGAGATGAATTATCAGAACACTAAGCAGTTTCTCAGAAACCTTCTTTCCAGATTTCATCTGAGGATATTTCCTTTTTCACCATAGCCCTCTATGGGCTTCCAAATATCACTTTGCCAATTCCACAAGAACTGTCTTAGCGAAAGGCTTCTTGAGGGGAAAGCTGTAACACTGTGAGATGATTTCACAGAACACAAAGAAGTGTCTCAGAATGCTTCTTTCTCTTTGTTACCGGAGGATATTTCCTTTGGCCCTATGGTCTTCAAAGGGATCCGAAATATCTGTTCTCAGATTCCACAGAAATAAGGCTAGCAAAGAGATCCACGAAATACAGATGTAACTCTGTGAGATGAATTAACAGAACACTAAGCAGTTTCTCAGAAAGCTTCTTTCCAGATTTCATCTGAGGATATTTCCTTTTTCACCATAGCCCTCTATGGGCTTCCAAATATCACTTTGCCAATTATTCAAGAACTGTCTTAGCAAAAGGCTTCTTGAGGGGAAAGCTGAAACGCTGTGAGATGATTTCACCGAACACAAAGAAGTTTCTCAGAAAGCTTCTTTCTCTTTTTTGTCGGAGGATATTTCCTTTGGCCCTATAGTCTTCAAAGGGATCCGAAATATCTGTTCTCAGATTCCACAGAAATAAGGCTAGCAAAGAGATCCACGAAATACAGATGTAACTCTGTGAGATGAATTAACAGAACACTAAGCAGTTTCTCAGAAAGCTTCTTTCCATATTTTATCTGAGGATATTTCCTTTTTCACCATAGACCTCTAAGGGCTTCCAAATATCACTTTGCCAATTCCACAAGAACTGTCTTAGCGAAAGGCTTCTTGAGGGGAAAGCTGTAACTCTGTGAGATGATTTCACAGAACACAAAGAAGTTTCTCAGAAAGCTTCTTTCTCTTTGTTATCGAAGGATATTTCCTTTGGCCCTGTAGTCTTCAAAGGGATCCGAAATATCTGTTCTCAGATTCCACAGAAATAAGGCTAGCAAAGAGATCCACGAAGTACAGATGTTACTCTGTGAGATGAATTAACAGAACACTAAGCAGTTTCTCAGAAAGCTGCTTTCCAGATTTCGTCTTTAGATTTTTCCTTTTTCACCGTAGCCCTCTATGGGCTTCCAAATATCACTTTGCCAATTCCACAAGAACTGTCTTAGCGAAAGGCTTCTTGAGGGGAAAGCTGTAACTCTGAGAGATGATTTTACAGAACACCAAGAAGTTTCTCAGAAAGCTTCTTTCTCTTTGTTATCGGAGGATATTTCCTTTGGCCCTATGATCTTCAAAGGGATCCGAAATATCTGTTCTCAGATTCCACAGAAATAAGGCTATCAAAGAGATCCACGAAATACAGATGTAACTCTGAGAGATGAAATAACAGAACACTAAGTAGTTTCTCAGAGAGCTTCTTTCCAGATTTCATCTGAGGACATTTCCTTTTTCCCCTTAGCCCTCTTGGGGCTTCCAAATATCACTTTGCCTGTTCCACAAGAACTGTCTTAGCGAAAGGCTTCTTGAGGGGAAAGCTGTAACTCTCGAGATGATTTCACAGAACACAAAGAAGTTTCTCAGAAAGCTTCTTTCTCTTTGTTATCGGAGGATATTTCCTTTGGCCCTATAGTCTTCAAAGGGATCCGAAATATCTGTTCTCAGATTCCACAGAAATAAGGCTAGCAAAGAGATCCACGAAATAGAGATGTAACTCTGTGAGGTGAGTTAACAGAACACTAAGCAATTTCTCAGAAAGCTTCTTTCCAGATTTCATCTGAGGATATTTCCTTTTTCACCATAGCCCTCTATGGGCTTCCAAATATCACTTTGCCAATTCCACAAGAACTGTCTTAGCGAAAGGCTTCTTGAGGGGAAATTTGTAACTCTGTGAGATGATTTCACAGAACACAAAGAAGTTTCTCAGTAAGCTTCTTTCTCTCTGTTATCGGAGGATATTTCCTTTGGCCCTATGGTCTTCCAAGGGATCCGAAATATCTGTTCTCAGATTCCACAGAAATAAGGCTAGCAAAGAGATCCACGAAATACAGATGTAACTCTGTGAGATGAATTAACAGAACACTAAGCAGTTTCTCAGGAAGCTTCTTACCAGATTTCAACTGTGGATATTTCTTTTTTCACCATAGCCCTCTATGGGCTTCCAAATATCACTTTGCCAATTCCACAAGAACTGTCTTAGCGAAAGGCTTCTTGAGGGGAAAGCTGTAACTCTGAGAGATGATTTTACAGAACACCAAGAAGTTTCTCAGAAAGCTTCTTTCTCTTTGTTTTCGGAGGATATTTCCTTTGGCCTTATATTCTTCAAAGGGATCCGAAATATCTGTTCTCAGATTCTACAGAAATAAGGCTAGCAAAGAGATCCACGAAATACAGATGTAACTCTGTGTGATGAACTAACAGTACACTAAGCAGTTTCTCAGAAAGCTTCTTTCCAGATTTCATCTGAGGATATTTCCTTTTTCACCATAGCTCTCTATGGGCTTCCAAATATCACTTTGCCAATTCCACAAGAACTGTCTTAGCGAAAAGCTTATTGAGGGGAAAGCTGTAACTCTGTGAGATGATTTCACAGAAGACAAAGAAGTTTCTCAGAAAGCTTCTGTCTCTTTGTTATCGAAGGATATTTCCTTTGGCCCTATAGTCTTCAAAGGGATCCGAAATATCTGTTCTCAGATTCCACAGAAATAAGGCTAGCAAAGAGATCCACGAAATACAGATGTAACTCTGTGAGATGAATTAACAGAACACTAGGCAGTTTCTCAGAAAGCTTCTTTCCAGATTTCATCTGAGGATATTTCCTTTTTCACCATAGCCCTCTATGGGCTTCCAAATATCACTTTGCCAATTCCACAAGAGCTGTCTTAGCGAAAGGCTTCTTGAGGACAAAGCTGTAACTCTGTGAGAATGATTTCACAGAACACAAAGAAGTTTCTCAGAAAGCTTCTTTCTCTTTGTTATCGGAGGATATTTCCTTTGTCCCTATAGTCTTCAAAGGGATCCGTAATATCTGTTCTCAGATTCCACAGAAATAAGGCTACCAAAGAGATCCAAGAAATACAGATGTAACTCTGTGAGATGAATTAACAGAACACTAAGGAGTTTCTCAGAAAGCTTCCTTCCAGATTTCGTCTGAGGATATTTCCTTTTTCACCATAGCCCTCTATGGGCTACCAAATATCACTTTGCCAATTCCACAAGAACTGTCTTAGCGAAAGGCTTCTTGAGGGGAAAGCTGAAACTCTGTGAGATGATTTCACAGAGCACAAAGAAGTTTCTCAGAAAGCTTCTTTCTCTTTGTTTTCGGAGGATATTTCCTTTGGCCCTATAGTCTTCAAAGGGATCCGAATAATCTGTTCTCAGATTCCACAGAAATAAGGCTACCAAAGAGATCCACGAAATACAGATGTATCTCTGTGAGATGAATTAACAGAACACTAAGCAGTTTCTCAGAAAGCTACTTTCCAGATTTCATCTGAGGATATTTCCTTTTTCACCATAGCCCTCTATGGGCTTCCAAATATCACTTTGCCAATTCCACAAGAATTGTCTTAGCGAAAGGCTTCTTGAGGGGAAAGCTGAAACTCTGTGAGATGATTTCACAGAACACAAAGAAGTTTCTCAGAAAGCTTCTTTCTCTTTGTTGTCGGAGGATATTTCCTTTGACCCTATGGTCTTCAAAGGGATCCTAAATATCTGTTCTCAGATTCAACAGAAATAAGGCTAGCAAAGAGATCCACGAAATACAAATGTAACTCTGAGAGATGAATTAACAGAACACTAAGTAGTTTCTCAGAGAGCTTCTTTCCAGATTTCATCTGAGGATATTTCCTTTTTCCCCTTAGCCCTCTTGGGGCTTCCAAATATCACTTTGCCTCTTCCACAAGAACTGTCTTAGCGAAAGGCTTCTTGAGGGGAAAGCTGTAACTCTCCGAGATGATTTCACAGAACACAAAGAAGTTTCTCAGAAAGCTTCTTTCTCTTTGTTATCGGAGGATATTTCCTTTGGCCCTATAGTCTTCAAAGGGATCCGAAATATCTGTTCTCAGATTCCACAGAAATAAGGCTAACAAAGAGATCCACGAAATAGAGATGTAACTCTGTGAGTTGAGTTAACAGAACACTAAGCAATTTCTCAGAAAGCTTCTTTCCAGATTTCATCTGAGGATATTTCCTTTTTCACCCTAGCCCTCTATGGGCTTCCAAATATCACTTTGCCAATTCCACAAGAACTGTCTTAGCGAAAGGCTTCTTGAGGGGAAATTTGTAACTCTGTGAGATAATTTCACAGAACACAAAGAAGTTTCTCAGTAAGCTTCTTTCTCTCTGTTATCGGAGGATATTTCCTTTGGCCCTATGGTCTTCAAAGGGATCCGAAATATCTGTTCTCAGATTCCACAGAAATAAGGCTAGCAAAGAGATCCACGAAATACAGATGTAACTCTGTGAGATGAATTAACAGAACACTAAGCAGTTTCTCAGGAAGCTTCTTACCAGATTTCATCTGAGGATATTTCTTTTTTCACCATAGCCCTCTATGGGCTTCCAAATATCACTTTGCCAATTCCACAAGAACTGTCTTAGCGAAAGGCTTCTTGAGGGGAAAGCTGTAACTCTGAGACATGATTTTACAGAACAAAAAGAAGTTTCTCAGAAAGCTTCTTTCTCTTTGTTATCGGAGGATATTTCCTTGGGCCCTATAGTCTTCAAAGGGATCCGAAATATCTGTTCTCAGATTCCACAGAAATAAGGCTAGCAAAGAGATCCACGAATTACAGATGTAACTCTGTGAGATGAATTAACAGAACACTAAGCAGTTTCTCAGAAAGCTTCTTTCCAGATTTCATCTGAGGATATTTCCTTTTTCACCATAGCCCTCTTTGGGCTTCAAAATATCACTTTGCTAATTCCACAAGAACTGTCTTAGCGAAAGGCTTCTTGAGGGGAAAGCTGTAACTCTGTGAGATGATTTCACAGAAGACAAAGAAGTTTCTCAGAAAGCTTCTTTCTCTTTGTTATCGAAGGATATTTCCTTTGGCCCTATAGTCTTCAAAGGGATCCGAAATATCTGTTCTCAGATTCCACAGAAATAAGGCTAACAAAGAGATCCACGAAATACAGATGTACCTCTGTGAGATGAATTAACAGAACACTAAGCAGTTTCTCAGAAAGCTTCTTTCCAGATTTCATCTGAGGATATTTCCTTTTTCACCATAGCCCTCTATGGGCTTCCAAATATCACTTTGCCAATTCCACAAGAACTGTCTTAGCGAAAGGCTTCTTGAGGGGAAAGCTGAAACTCTGTGAGATGATTTCACAGAACACAAAGAAGTTTCTCAGAAAGCTTCTTTCTCTTTGTTATCGGAGGATATTTCCTTTGGCCCTATGGTCTTCAAAGGGATCGCAAATATCTGTTCTCAGATTCCACAGAAATAAGGCTAGCAAAGAGATCCACGAAATACAGATGTAACTCTGTGAGATGAATTAACAGAACACTAAGCAGTTTCTCAGAAAGCTTCTTTCCAGATTTCATCTGAGGATATTTCGTTTTTCACCATAGCCCTCTATGGGCTTCCAAATATCACTTTGCCATTTCCACAAGAACTGTCTGAGCGAAAGGCTTGTTGAGGGGAAAGCTGTAACTCTGTGAGATGATTTCACAGAACACAAAGAAGTTTCTCAGAAAGCTTCTTTCTCTTTGTTATCGGAGGATATTTACTTTGGCCCTATAGTCTTCAAAGGGATCCGAAATATCTGTTCTGAGATTCCACAGAAATAAGGCTAGCAAAGAGATCCACGAATTACAGATGTAACTCTGTGAGATGAATTAACAGAACACTAAGCAGTTTCTCAGAAAGCTTCTTTCCAGATTTCATCTGAGGGTATTTCCTTTTTCACCATAGCCCTCTATGGGCTTCCAAATATCACTTTGCCAATTCCACAAGAACTGTCTTAGCGAAAGGCTTCTTGAGGGGAAAGCTGAAACTCTGTGAGATGATTTCACGGAACACAAAGAAGTTTCTCAGAAAGCTTCTTTCTCTTTGTTGTCGGAGGATATTTCCTTTGGCCCTATAGTCTTCAAAGGGATCCGAAATATCTGTTCTCAGATTCCACAGAAATAAGGCTAGCAAAGAGATCCACGAAATACAGATGTAACTCTGTGAGATGAATTAACAGAACACTAAGCAGTTTCTCAGAAAGCTTCTTTCCATATTTTATCTGAGGATATTTCCTTTTTCACCATAGACTTCTAAGGGCTTCCAAATATCACTTTGCCAATTCCACAAGAACTGTCTTAGCGAAAGGCTTCTTGAAGGGAAAGCTTTAACTCTGTGAGATGATTTCACAGAACAAAAAGAAGTTTCTCAGAAAGCTTCTTTCTCTTTGTTATCATAGGATATTTCCTTTGGCCTTATGGTCTTCAAAGGGATCCGAAATATCTGTTCTCAGATTCCACAGAAATAAGGCTAGCAAAGAGATCCACGAAATACAGATGTAACTCTGTGAGATGAATTAACAGAACACTAGGCAGTTTCTCAGAAAGCTTCTTTCCAGATTTCATCTGAGGATATTTCCTTTTTCACCATAGCCCTCTACGGGCTTCCAAATATCACTTTGCCAATTCCACAAGAGCTGTCTTAGCGAAAGGCTTCTTGAGGACAAAGCTGTAACTCTGTGAGAATGATTTCACAGAACACAAAGAAGTTTCTCAGAAAGCTTCTTTCTCTTTGTTATCGGAGGATATTTCCTTTGGCCCTATAGTCTTCAAAGGGATCCGTAATATCTGTTCTCAGATTCCACAGAAATAAGGCTACCAAAGAGATCCACGAAATACAGATGTAACTCTGTGAGATGAATTAACAGAACACTAAGGAGTTTCTCAGAAAGCTTCCTTCCAGATTTCGTCTGAGGATATTTCCTTTTTCACCATAGCCCTCTATGGGCTTCCAAATATCACTTTGCCAATTCCACAAGAACTGTCTTAGCGAAAGTCTTCTTGAGGGGAAAGCTGAAACTCTGTGAGATGATTTCACAGAGCACAAAGAAGTTTCTCAGAAAGCTTCTTTCTCTTTGTTTTCGGAGTATATTTCCTTTGGCCCCATAGTCTTCAAAGGGATCCGAATTATCTGTTCTCAGATTCCACAGAAATAAGGCTACCAAAGAGATCCACGAAATACAGATGTAACTCTGTGAGATGAATTAACAGAACACTAAGCAGTTTCTCAGAAAGCTTCTTTCCAGATTTCATCGGAGGATATTTCCTTTTTCACCATAGCCCTCTATGGGCTTCCAAATATCACTTTGCCAATTCCACAAGAGCTGTCTTAGCGAAAGGCTTCTTGAGGACAAAGCTGTAACTCTGTGAGAAAGATTTCACAGAACACAAAGAAGTTTCTCAGAAAGCTTCTTTCTCTTTGTTATCGGAGGATATTTCCTTTGGCCCTATGGTCTTCAAAGGGATCCGAAATATCTGTTCTCAGATTCCACAGAAATAAGGCTAGCAAAGAGATCCACGAAATACACATGTAACTCTGTGAGATGAATTAACAGAACACTAAGCAGTTTCTCAGAGAGCTTCTTTCCAGATTTCGTCTGAGGATATTTCCTTTTTCACCGTAGCCCTCAATGGGCTTCCAAATATCACTTTGCCAATTCCACAAGAAGTGCCTTAGCGAAAGGCGTCTTGAGGGGAAAGCTGTAACTCTGCGAGATGATTTCACAGAACACAAAGAAGTTTCTCAGAAAGCTTCTTTCTCTTTGTTATCGGTGGATATTTCCTTTGGCCCTACAGTCTTCAAAGGGATCCTAAATATCTGTTCTCAGATTCCACAGAAATAAGGCTTGCAAAGAAATCCACGAAATATAGATGTAACTCTGTGAGATGAACTAGCAGAACACTAAGCAGTTTCTCAGAAAGCTTCTTTCCAGATTTCATCTGAGGATATTTCCTTTTTCACCATAGACCTCTACGGGCTTCCAAATATCACTTTGCCAATTCCACAGGAACTGTCTTAGCAAAAGGCTTCATGAGGGGAAGGCTGTAACTCTGTGAGATGATTTCACAGAACACAAAGAAGTTTCTCAGAAAGCTTCTTTCTCTTTGTTATCGGAGGATATTTCCTTTGGCCCTATGGTCTTCAAAGGGATCCGTAATATCTGTTCTCAGATTCCACAGAAATAAGGCTAGCAAAGAGATCCACGAAATACAGATGTAACTCTGTGAGATGAATTAACAGAACACTAAGCAGTTTCTCAGAAAGCTTCCTTCCAGATTTCATCTGAGGAGATTTCCTTTTTCAACATAGCCCTCTATGGGCTTCCAAATATCACTTTGCCAATTCCAGAAGAACTGTCTGAGCGAAAGGCTTGTTGAGGGGAAAGCTGTAACTCTGTGAGATGATTTCACAGAACACAAAGAAGTTTCTCAGAAAGCTTCTTTCTCTTTGTTGTCGGAGGATATTTCCTTTGGCCCTATAGTCTTCAAAGGGATCCGAAATATCTGTTCTCAGATTCCACAGAAATAAGGCTAGCAAAGAGATCCACGAATTACAGATGTAACTCTGTGAGATGAATTAACAGAACACTAAGCAGTTTCTCAGAAAGCTTCTTTCCATATTTTATCTGAGGATATTTCCTTTTTCACCAAAGACCTCTAAGGGCTTCCAAATATCACTTTGCCAATTCCACAAGAACTGTCTTAGCGAAAGGCTTCTTGAAGGGAAAGCTTTGACTCTGTGAGATGATTTCACAGAACAAAAAGAAGTTTCTCAGAAAGCTTCTTTCTCTTTGTTATCGGAGGATATTTCCTTTGGCCCTATGGTCTTCAAAGGGATCGCAAATATCTGTTCTCAGATTCCACAGAAATAAGGCTAGCAAAGAGATCCACGAAATACAGATGTAACTGTGTGAGATGAATTAACAGAACACTAAGCAGTTTCTCAGAAAGCTTCTTTCCAGATTTCATCTGAGGATATTTCGTTTTTCACCATAGCCCTCAATGGGCTTCCAAATATCACTTTGCCATTTCCACAAGAACTGTCTTAGCGAAAGGCGTCTTCAGGGGAAAGCTGTAACTCTGTGAGATGATTTCACAGAACACAAAGAAGTTTCTCAGAAAGCTTCTTTCTCTTTGTTATCGGAGGATATTTCCTTTGGCCTTATAGTCTTCAAAGGGATCCGAAATATCTGTTCTCAGATTCTACAGAAATAAGGCTACCAAAGAGATCCACGAAATACTGATGTAACTCTGTGAGATGAATTAACAGAACACTAAGCAGTGTCTCAGAAAGCTTCCTTCCAGATTTCATCGGAGGAGATTTCCTTTTTCACCATAGCCCTCTATGGGCTTCCAAATATCACTTTGCCAATTCCACCAGAACTGTCTGAGCGAAAGGCTTTTTGAGGGGAAAGCTGTAACTCTGTGAGATGATTTCACAGAACACAAAGAAGTTTCTCAGAAAGCTTCTTTCTCTTTGTTATCGGAGGATATTTACTTTGGCCCTATAGTCTTCAAAGGGATCCAAAATATCTGTTCTCAGATTCCACAGAAATAAGGCTAGCAAAGAGATCCACGAAATACAGATGTAACTCTGTGAGATGAATTAACAGAACACTAAGCAGTGTCTCAGAAAGCTTCCTTCCAGATTTCATCGGAGGAGATTTCCTTTTTCACCATAGCCATCTATGGGCTTCCAAATATCACTTTGCCAATTCCACAAGAACTGTCTGAGCGAAAGGCTTGTTGAGGGGAAAGCTGTAACTCTGTGAGATGATTTCACAGAACACAAAGAAGTTTCTCAGAAAGCTTCTTTCTCTTTGTTATCGGAGGATATTTACTTTGGCCCTATAGTCTTCAAAGGGATCCGAAATATCTGTTCTCTGATTCCACAGAAATAAGGCTAGCAAAGAGATCCACGAAATACAGTGTAACTCTGTGAGATGAATTAACAGAACACTAAACAGTTTCTCAGAAAGCTTCTTTCCAGATTTCATCTGATGATATTTCCTTTTTCACCATAGCCCTCTAGGGGCTTCCAAGTATCACTTTGCCAAATCCACAAGAACTGTCTTAGCGAAAGGCTTCTTGAGGGGAAAGCTGTAACTCTGTGAGATGATTTCACAGAACACAAAGTAGTTTCTCAGAAAGCTTCTTTCTCTTTGTTATCGGAGGATATTTCCTTTGGCCCTATGGTCTTCAAAGGGATCGCAAATATCTGTTCTCAGATTCCACAGAAATAAGGCTAGCAAAGAGATCCACGAAATGCAGATGTAACTCTGTGAGATGAATTAACAGAACACTAAGCAGTTTCTCAGAAAGCTTCTTTCCAGATTTCATCTGAGGATATTTCGTTTTTCACCATAGCCCTATATGGGCTTCCAAATATCACTTTGCCATTTCCACAAGAACTGTCTTAGCGAAAGGCTTCTTCAGGGGAAAGCTGTAACTCTGTGAGATGATTTCACAGAACACAAAGAAGTTTCTCAGAAAGCTTCTTTCTCTTTGTTATCGGAGGATATTTCCTTTGGCCTTATAGTCTTCAAAGGGATCCGAAATATCTGTTCTCAGATTCTACAGAAATAAGGCTAGCAAAGAGATCCACGAAATACAGATGTAACTCTGTGTGATGAACTAACAGAACACTAAGCAGTTTCTCAGAAAGCTTCTTTCCAGATTTCATCTGAGGATATTTCCATTTTCTCCATAGCTCTCTATGGGCTTCCAAATATCACTTTGCCAATTCCACAAGAACTGTCTTAGCGAAAGGCTTATTGAGGGGAAAGCTGTAACTCTGTGAGATGATTTCACTGAACACAAAGAAGTTTCTCAGAAAGCTTCTTTCTCTTTGTTATCATAGGATATTTCCTTTAGCCCTATAGTCTCCAAAGGGATCCGAAATATCTGTTCTCAGATTCAACAGAAATAAGGCTAGCAAAGAGATCCACGAAATACAGATGGAACTCTGTGAGATGAATTAACAGATCACTAAGCAATTTCTCAGAAAGCTTCTTTCCAGATTTCATCGGAGGATATTTCCTTTTTCTCCATAGCCCTCTATGGGCTTCCAAATATCACTTTGCCAATTCCACAAGAACTGTCTTAGCGAAAGGCTTCTTGAGGGGAAAGGTGTAACTCTGTGAGATGATTTCACAGAAGACAAAGCAGTTTCTCAGAAAGCTTCTCTCTCTTTGTTATCGGAGGATATTTCCTTTGGCCTTATAGTCTTCAAAGGGAACCGAAATATCTGTTCTCAGATTCTACAGAAATAAGGCTAGCAAAGAGATCCACGAAATACAGATGTAACTCTGTGTGATGAACTAACAGAACACTAAGCAGTTTCTCAGAAAGTTTCTTTCCAGATTTCATCTGAGGATATTTCCTTTTTCTCCATAGCCCTCTATGGGCTTCCAAATATCACTTTGCCAATTCCACAAGAACTGTCTTAGCGAAAGGCTTCTTGAGGGGAAAGGTGTAACTCTGTGAGATGATTTCACAGAAGACAAAGAAGTTTCTCAGAAA
Source organism: Macaca mulatta (assembly GCF_049350105.2). Classification (NCBI taxonomy): domain Eukaryota; kingdom Metazoa; phylum Chordata; class Mammalia; order Primates; family Cercopithecidae; genus Macaca; species Macaca mulatta. The sequence continues at coordinate 66,530,089 of NC_133426.1, read as the reverse complement.
GCTTCTCTCTCTTTGTTATCGAAGGATATTTCCTTTGGCCCTATAGTCTTCAAAGGGATCCGAAATATCTGTTCTCAGATTCCACAGAAATAAGGCTAGCAAAGAGATCCACGAAATACAGATGTAACTCTGTGAGATGAATTAACAGAACACTAGGCAGTTTCTCAGAAAGCTTCTTTCCAGATTTCATCTGAGGATATTTCCTTTTTCACCATAGCCCTCTATGGGCTTCCAAATATCACTTTGCCAATTCCACAAGAGCTGTCTTAGCGAAAGGCTTCTTGAGGACAAAGCTGTAACTCTGTGAGAATGATTTCACAGAACACAAAGAAGTTTCTCAGAAAGCTTCTTTCTCTTTGTTATCGGAGGATATTTCCTTTGGCCCTATAGTCTTCAAAGGGATCCGTAATATCTGTTCTCAGATTCCACAGAAATAAGGCAACAAAGAGACCCACGAATTACAGATGTAACTCTGTGAGATGAATTAACAGAACACTAAGGAGTTTCTCAGAAAGCTTCCTTCCAGATTTCGTCTGAGGATATTTCCTTTTTCACCATAGCCCTCTATGGGCTTCCAAATATCACTTTGCCAATTCCACAAGAACTGTCTTAGCGAAAGGCTTCTTGAGGGGAAAGCTGAAACTCTGTGAGATGATTTCACAGAGCACAAAGAAGTTTCTCAGAAAGCTTCTTTCTCTTTGTTATCGGAGGATGTTTCCTTTGGCCCTATGGTCTTGAAAGGGATCGCAAATATCTGTTCTCAGATTCCACAGAAATAAGGCTACCAAAGAGATCCACGAAATACAGATGTAACTCTGTGAGATGAATTAACAGAACACTAAGCAGTTTCTCAGAAAGCTTCTTTCCAGATTTCATCTGAGGATATTTCCTTTTTCACCATAGCCCTCTATGGGCTTCCAAATATCACTTTGCCAATTCCACAAGAACTGTCTTAGCGAAAGGCTTCTTGAGAGGAAAGCTGAAACTCTGTGAGATGATTTCACAGAACACAAAGAAGTTTCTCAGAAAGCTTCTTTCTCTTTGTTATCGGAGGATATTTCCTTTGGCCCTATGGTCTTCAAAGGGATCGCAAATATCTGTTCTCAGATTCCACAGAAATAAGGCTAGCAAACAGATCCACGAAATACAGATGTAACTCTGTGAGATGAATTAACAGAACACTAAGCAGTTTCTCAGAAAGCTTCTTTCCAGATTTCATCTGAGGGTATTTCCTTTTTCACCATAGCCCTCTATGGGCTTCCAAATATCACTTTGCCAATTCCACAAGAACTGTCTTAGCGAAAGGCTTCTTGAGGGGAAAGCTGAAACTCTGTGAGATGATTTCACGGAACACAAAGAAGTTTCTCAGAAAGCTTCTTTCTCTTTGTTGTCGGAGGATATTTCCTTTGGCCCTATAGTCTTCAAAGGGATCCGAAATATCTGTTCTCAGATTCCACAGAAATAAGGCTAGCAAAGAGATCCACGAAATACAGATGTAACTCTGTGAGATGAATTAACAGAACACTAAGCAGTTTCTCAGAAAGCTTCTTTCCATATTTTATCTGAGGATATTTCCTTTTTCACCATAGACCTCTAAGGGCTTCCAAATATCACTTTGCCAATTCCACAAGAACTGTCTTAGCGAAAGGCTTCTTGAAGGGAAAGCTTTAACTCTGTGAGATGATTTCACAGAACAAAAAGAAGTTTCTCAGAAAGCTTCTTTCTCTTTGTTATCATAGGATATTTCCTTTGGCCTTATGGTCTTCAAAGGGATCGCAAATATCTGTTCTCAGATTCCACAGAAATAAGGCTAGCAAAGAGATCCACGAAATACAGATGTAACTCTGTGAGATGAATTAACAGAACACTAAGCAGTGTCTCAGAAAGCTTCTTTCCAGATTTCATCTGAGGAGATTTCCTTTTTCACCATAGCCATCTATGGGCTTCCAAATATCACTTTGCCAATTCCACAAGAACTGTCTTAGCGAAAGGCTTCTTGAGGGGAAAGGTGTAACTCTGTGAGATGATTTCACAGAAGACAAAGAAGTTTCTCAGAAAGCTTCTCTCTCTTTGTTATCGAAGGATATTTCCTTTGGCCCTATAGTCTTCAAAGGGATCCGAAATATCTGTTCTCAGATTCCACAGAAATAAGGCTAGCAAAGAGATCCACGAAATACAGATGTAACTCTGTGAGATGAATTAACAGAACACTAGGCAGTTTCTCAGAAAGCTTCTTTCCAGATTTCATCTGAGGATATTTCCTTTTTCACCATAGCCCTCTACGGGCTTCCAAATATCACTTTGCCAATTCCACAAGAGCTGTCTTAGCGAAAGGCTTCTTGAGGACAAAGCTGTAACTCTGTGAGAATGATTTCACAGAACACAAAGAAGTTTCTCAGAAAGCTTCTTTCTCTTTGTTATCGGAGGATATTTCCTTTGGCCCTATAGTCTTCAAAGGGATCCGTAATATCTGTTCTCAGATTCCACAGAAATAAGGCTACCAAAGAGATCCACGAAATACAGATGTAACTCTGTGAGATGAATTAACAGAACACTAAGGAGTTTCTCAGAAAGCTTCCTTCCAGATTTCGTCTGAGGATATTTCCTTTTTCACCATAGCCCTCTATGGGCTTCCAAATATCACTTTGCCAATTCCACAAGAACTGTCTTAGCGAAAGTCTTCTTGAGGGGAAAGCTGAAACTCTGTGAGATGATTTCACAGAGCACAAAGAAGTTTCTCAGAAAGCTTCTTTCTCTTTGTTTTCGGAGTATATTTCCTTTGGCCCCATAGTCTTCAAAGGGATCCGAATTATCTGTTCTCAGATTCCAGAGAAATAAGGCTACCAAAGAGATCCACGAAATACAGATGTAACTCTGTGAGATGAATTAACAGAACACTAAGCAGTTTCTCAGAAAGCTTCTTTCCAGATTTCATCGGAGGATATTTCCTTTTTCACCATAGCCCTCTATGGGCTTCCAAATATCACTTTGCCAATTCCACAAGAGCTGTCTTAGCGAAAGGCTTCTTGAGGACAAAGCTGTAACTCTGTGAGAAAGATTTCACAGAACACAAAGAAGTTTCTCAGAAAGCTTCTTTCTCTTTGTTATCGGAGGATATTTCCTTTGGCCCTATGGTCTTCAAAGGGATCCGAAATATCTGTTCTCAGATTCCACAGAAATAAGGCTAGCAAAGAGATCCACGAAATACACATGTAACTCTGTGAGATGAATTAACAGAACACTAAGCAGTTTCTCAGAGAGCTTCTTTCCAGATTTCGTCTGAGGATATTTCCTTTTTCACCGTAGCCCTCAATGGGCTTCCAAATATCACTTTGCCAATTCCACAAGAAGTGCCTTAGCGAAAGGCGTCTTGAGGGGAAAGCTGTAACTCTGCGAGATGATTTCACAGAACACAAAGAAGTTTCTCAGAAAGCTTCTTTCTCTTTGTTATCGGTGGATATTTCCTTTGGCCCTACAGTCTTCAAAGGGATCCTAAATATCTGTTCTCAGATTCCACAGAAATAAGGCTTGCAAAGAAATCCACGAAATATAGATGTAACTCTGTGAGATGAACTAGCAGAACACTAAGCAGTTTCTCAGAAAGCTTCTTTCCAGATTTCATCTGAGGATATTTCCTTTTTCACCATAGACCTCTACGGGCTTCCAAATATCACTTTGCCAATTCCACAGGAACTGTCTTAGCAAAAGGCTTCATGAGGGGAAGGCTGTAACTCTGTGAGATGATTTCACAGAACACAAAGACGTTTCTCAGAAAGCTTGTTTCTCTTTGTTATCGGAGGATATTTCCTTTGGCCCTATGGTCTTCAAAGGGATCCGTAATATCTGTTCTCAGATTCCACAGAAATAAGGCTAGCAAAGAGATCCACGAAATACAGATGTAACTCTGTGAGATGAATTAACAGAACACTAAGCAGTTTCTCAGAAAGCTTCCTTCCAGATTTCATCTGAGGAGATTTCCTTTTTCAACATAGCCCTCTATGGGCTTCCAAATATCACTTTGCCAATTCCAGAAGAACTGTCTGAGCGAAAGGCTTGTTGAGGGGAAAGCTGTAACTCTGTGAGATGATTTCACAGAACACAAAGAAGTTTCTCAGAAAGCTTCTTTCTCTTTGTTGTCGGAGGATATTTCCTTTGGCCCTATAGTCTTCAAAGGGATCCGAAATATCTGTTCTCAGATTCCACAGAAATAAGGCTAGCAAAGAGATCCACGAATTACAGATGTAACTCTGTGAGATGAATTAACAGAACACTAAGCAGTTTCTCAGAAAGCTTCTTTCCATATTTTATCTGAGGATATTTCCTTTTTCACCAAAGACCTCTAAGGGCTTCCAAATATCACTTTGCCAATTCCACAAGAACTGTCTTAGCGAAAGGCTTCTTGAAGGGAAAGCTTTGACTCTGTGAGATGATTTCACAGAACAAAAAGAAGTTTCTCAGAAAGCTTCTTTCTCTTTGTTATCGGAGGATATTTCCTTTGGCCCTATGGTCTTCAAAGGGATCGCAAATATCTGTTCTCAGATTCCACAGAAATAAGGCTAGCAAAGAGATCCACGAAATACAGATGTAACTGTGTGAGATGAATTAACAGAACACTAAGCAGTTTCTCAGAAAGGTTCTTTCCAGATTTCATCTGAGGATATTTCGTTTTTCACCATAGCCCTCAATGGGCTTCCAAATATCACTTTGCCATTTCCACAAGAACTGTCTTAGCGAAAGGCTTCTTCAGGGGAAAGCTGTAACTCTGTGAGATGATTTCACAGAACACAAAGAAGTTTCTCAGAAAGCTTCTTTCTCTTTGTTATCGGAGGATATTTCCTTTGGCCTTATAGTCTTCAAAGGGATCCGAAATATCTGTTCTCAGATTCTACAGAAATAAGGCTACCAAAGAGATCCACGAAATACTGATGTAACTCTGTGAGATGAATTAACAGAACACTAAGCAGTGTCTCAGAAAGCTTCCTTCCAGATTTCATCGGAGGAGATTTCCTTTTTCACCATAGCCCTCTATGGGCTTCCAAATATCACTTTGCCAATTCCACAAGAACTGTCTGAGCGAAAGGCTTTTTGAGGGGAAAGCTGTAACTCTGTGAGATGATTTCACAGAACACAAAGAAGTTTCTCAGAAAGCTTCTTTCTCTTTGTTATCGGAGGATATTTACTTTGGCCCTATAGTCTTCAAAGGGATCCAAAATATCTGTTCTCAGATTCCACAGAAATAAGGCTAGCAAAGAGATCCACGAAATACAGATGTAACTCTGTGAGATGAATTAACAGAACACTAAGCAGTGTCTCAGAAAGCTTCCTTCCAGATTTCATCGGAGGAGATTTCCTTTTTCACCATAGCCCTCTATGGGCTTCCAAATATCACTTTGCCAATTCCACAAGAACTGTCTGAGCGAAAGGCTTGTTGAGGGGAAAGCTGTAACTCTGTGAGATGATTTCACAGAACACAAAGAAGTTTCTCAGAAAGCTTCTTTCTCTTTGTTATCGGAGGATATTTACTTTGGCCCTATAGTCTTCAAAGGGATCCGAAATATCTGTTCTCTGATTCCACAGAAATAAGGCTAGCAAAGAGATCCACGAAATACAGTGTAACTCTGTGAGATGAATTAACAGAACACTAAGCAGTTTCTCAGAAAGCTTCTTTCCAGATTTCATCTGAGGATATTTCCTTTTTCACCATAGCCCTCTAGGGGCTTCCAAGTATCACTTTGCCAAATCCACAAGAACTGTCTTAGCGAAAGGCTTCTTGAGGGGAAAGCTGTAACTCTGTGAGATGATTTCAGAGAACACAAAGTAGTTTCTCAGAAAGCTTCTTTCTCTTTGTTATCGGAGGATATTTCCTTTGGCCCTATGGTCTTCAAAGGGATCGCAAATATCTGTTCTCAGATTCCACAGAAATAAGGCTAGCAAAGAGATCCACGAAATGCAGATGTAACTCTGTGAGATGAATTAACAGAACACTAAGCAGTTTCTCAGAAAGCTTCTTTCCAGATTTCATCTGAGGATATTTCGTTTTTCACCATAGCCCTATATGGGCTTCCAAATATCACTTTGCCATTTCCACAAGAACTGTCTTAGCGAAAGGCTTCTTCAGGGGAAAGCTGTAACTCTGTGAGATGATTTCACAGAACACAAAGAAGTTTCTCAGAAAGCTTCTTTCTCTTTGTTATCGGAGGATATTTCCTTTGGCCTTATAGTCTTCAAAGGGATCCGAAATATCTGTTCTCAGATTCTACAGAAATACGGCTAGCAAAGAGATCCACGAAATACAGATGTAACTCTGTGTGATGAACTAACAGAACACTAAGCAGTTTCTCAGAAAGCTTCTTTCCAGATTTCATCTGAGGATATTTCCTTTTTCTCCATAGCTCTCTATGGGCTTCCAAATATCACTTTGCCAATTCCACAAGAACTGTCTTAGCGAAAGGCTTATTGAGGGGAAAGCTGTAACTCTGTGAGATGATTTCACTGAACACAAAGAAGTTTCTCAGAAAGCTTCTTTCTCTTTGTTATCATAGGATATTTCCTTTAGCCCTATAGTCTCCAAAGGGATCCGAAATATCTGTTCTCAGATTCAACAGAAATAAGGCTAGCAAAGAGATCCACGAAATACAGATGGAACTCTGTGAGATGAATTAACAGATCACTAAGCAATTTCTCAGAAAGCTTCTTTCCAGATTTCATCGGAGGATATTTCCTTTTTCTCCATAGCCCTCTATGGGCTTCCAAATATCACTTTGCAAATTCCACAAGAACTGTCTTAGCGAAAGGCTTCTTGAGGGGAAAGGTGTAACTCTGTGAGATGATTTCACAGAAGACAAAGAAGTTTCTCAGAAAGCTTCTCTCTCTTTGTTATCGGAGGATATTTCCTTTGGCCTTATAGTCTTCAAAGGGATCCGAAATATCTGTTCTCAGATTCTACAGAAATAAGGCTAGCAAAGAGATCCACGAAATACAGATGTAACTCTGTGTGATGAACTAACAGAACACTAAGCAGTTTCTCAGAAAGTTTCTTTCCAGATTTCATCTGAGGATATTTCCTTTTTCTCCATAGCCCTCTATGGGCTTCCAAATATCACTTTGCCAATTCCACAAGAACTGTCTTAGCGAAAGGCTTCTTGAGGGGAAAGGTGTAACTCTGTGAGATGATTTCACAGAAGACAAAGAAGTTTCTCAGAAAGCTTCTCTCTCTTTGTTATCGAAGGATATTTCCTTTGGCCCTATAGTCTTCAAAGGGATCCGAAATATCTGTTCTCAGATTCCACAGAAATAAGGCTAGCAAAGAGATCCACGAAATACAGATGTAACTCTGTGAGATGAATTAACAGAACACTAGGCAGTTTCTCAGAAAGCTTCTTTCCAGATTTCATCTGAGGATATTTCCTTTTTCACCATAGCCCTCTATGGGCTTCCAAATATCACTTTGCCAATTCCACAAGAGCTGTCTTAGCGAAAGGCTTCTTGAGGACAAAGCTGTAACTCTGTGAGAATGATTTCACAGAACACAAAGAAGTTTCTCAGAAAGCTTCTTTCTCTTTGTTATCGGAGGATATTTCCTTTGGCCCTATAGTCTTCAAAGGGATCCGTAATATCTGTTCTCAGATTCCACAGAAATAAGGCTACCAAAGAGATCCACGAAATACAGATGTAACTCTGTGAGATGAATTAACAGAACACTAAGGAGTTTCTCAGAAAGCTTCCTTCCAGATTTCGTCTGAGGATATTTCCTTTTTCACCATAGCCCTCTATGGGCTTCCAAATATCACTTTGCCAATTCCACAAGAACTGTCTTAGCGAAAGGCTTCTTGAGGGGAAAGCTGAAACTCTGTGAGATGATTTCACAGAGCACAAAGAAGTTTCTCAGAAAGCTTCTTTCTCTTTGTTATCGGAGGATGTTTCCTTTGGCCCTATGGTCTTGAAAGGGATCGCAAATATCTGTTCTCAGATTCCACAGAAATAAGGCTACCAAAGAGATCCACGAAATACAGATGTAACTCTGTGAGATGAATTAACAGAACACTAAGCAGTTTCTCAGAAAGCTTCTTTCCAGATTTCATCTGAGGATATTTCGTTTTTCACCATAGCCCTCTATGGGCTTCCAAATATCACTTTGCCATTTCCACAAGAACTGTCTTAGCGAAAGGCTTCTTCAGGGGAAAGCTGTAACTCTGTGAGATGATTTCACAGAACACAAAGAGCTTTCTCAGAAAGCTTCTTTCTCTTTGTTATCGGAGGATATTTCCTTTCGCCTTATAGTCTTCAAAGGGATCCGAAATATCTGTTCTCAGATTCTACAGAAATAAGGCTAGCAAAGAGATCCACGAAATACAGATGTAACTCTGTGTGATGAACTAACAGAACACTAAGCAGTTTCTCAGAAAGCTTCTTTCCAGATTTCATCTGAGGATATTTCCTTTTTCTCCATAGCCCTCTATGGGCTTCCAAATATCACTTTGCCAATTCCACAAGAACTGTCTTAGCGAAAGGCTTCTTGAGGGGAAAGGTGTAACTCTGTGAGATGATTTCACAGAAGACAAAGAAGTTTCTCAGAAAGCTTCTCTCTCTCTTGTTATCGAAGGATATTTCCTTTGGCCCTATAGTCTTCAAAGGGATCCGAAATATCTGTTCTCAGATTCCACAGAAATAAGGCTAGCAAAGAGATCCACGAAATACAGATGTAACTCTATGAGATGAATTAACAGAACACTAGGCAGTTTCTCAGAAAGCTTCTTTCCAGATTTCATCTGAGGATATTTCCTTTTTCACCATAGCCCTCTATGGGCTTCCAAATATCACTTTGCTAATTCCACAAGAACTGTCTTAGCGAAAGGCTTCTTGAGGGGAAAGCTGTAACTCTGTGAGATGATTTCTCAGAAGACAAAGAAGTTTCTCAGAAAGCTTCTTTCTCTTTGTTATCGAAGGATATTTCCTTTGGCCCTATAGTCTTCAAATGGATCCGAAATATCTGTTCTCAGATTCCACAGAAATAAGGCTAGCAAAGAGATCCACGAAATACAGATGTACCTCTGTGAGATGAATTAACAGAACACTAAGCAGTTTCTCAGAAAGCTTCTTTCCAGATTTCATCTGAGGATATTTCCTTTTTAACCATAGCCCCCTAGGTCCTTCCAAATATCACTTTGTCAATTCCATAAGAACTATCTTAGCGAAAGGCTCCTTGAGGGGAAAGCTGTAACTCTGTGAGATGATTTCACGGAACACAAAGAAGTTTCTCAGAAAGCTTCTTTCTCTTTGTTATAGGAGGATATTTCCTTTGGCCCTATGGTCTTCAAAGGGATCCGAAATATCTGTTCTCAGATTCCACAGAAATAAGGCTAGCAAAGAGATCCACGAAATACAGATGTAACTCTGTGAGATGAATTAACAGAACACTAAGCAGTTTCTCAGAAAGCTTCTTTCCAGATTTCATCTGAGGATATTTCCTTTTTCACCATAGCCCTCTATGGGCTTCCAAATATCACTTTGCCAATTCCAGAAGAACTGTCTGAGCGAAAGGCTTGTTGAGGGGAAAGCTGTAACTCTGTGAGATGATTTCACAGAACACAAAGAAGTTTCTCAGAAAGCTTCTTTCTCTTTGTTGTCGGAGGATATTTCCTTTGGCCCTATAGTCTTCAAAGGGATCCGAAATATCTGTTCTCAGATTCCACAGAAATAAGGCTAGCAAAGAGATCCACGAATTACAGATGTAACTCTGTGAGATGAATTAACAGAACACTAAGCAGTTTCTCAGAAAGCTTCTTTCCATATTTTATCTGAGGATATTTCCTTTTTCACCAAAGACCTCTAAGGGCTTCCAAATATCACTTTGCCAATTCCACAAGAACTGTCTTAGCGAAAGGCTTCTTGAAGGGAAAGCTTTGACTCTGTGAGATGATTTCACAGAACAAAAAGAAGTTTCTCAGAAAGCTTCTTTCTCTTTGTTATCGGAGGATATTTCCTTTGGCCCTATGGTCTTCAAAGGGATCGCAAATATCTGTTCTCAGATTCCACAGAAATAAGGCTAGCAAAGAGATCCACGAAATACAGATGTAACTGTGTGAGATGAATTAACAGAACACTAAGCAGTTTCTCAGAAAGCTTCTTTCCAGATTTCATCTGAGGATATTTCGTTTTTCACCATAGCCCTCAATGGGCTTCCAAATATCACTTTGCCATTTCCACAAGAACTGTCTTAGCGAAAGGCGTCTTCAGGGGAAAGCTGTAACTCTGTGAGATGATTTCACAGAACACAAAGAAGTTTCTCAGAAAGCTTCTTTCTCTTTGTTATCGGAGGATATTTCCTTTGGCCTTATAGTCTTCAAAGGGATCCGAAATATCTGTTCTCAGATTCTACAGAAATAAGGCTACCAAAGAGATCCACGAAATACTGATGTAACTCTGTGAGATGAATTAACAGAACACTAAGCAGTGTCTCAGAAAGCTTCCTTCCAGATTTCATCGGAGGAGATTTCCTTTTTCACCATAGCCCTCTATGGGCTTCCAAATATCACTTTGCCAATTCCACCAGAACTGTCTGAGCGAAAGGCTTTTTGAGGGGAAAGCTGTAACTCTGTGAGATGATTTCACAGAACACAAAGAAGTTTCTCAGAAAGCTTCTTTCTCTTTGTTATCGGAGGATATTTACTTTGGCCCTATAGTCTTCAAAGGGATCCAAAATATCTGTTCTCAGATTCCACAGAAATAAGGCTAGCAAAGAGATCCACGAAATACAGATGTAACTCTGTGAGATGAATTAACAGAACACTAAGCAGTGTCTCAGAAAGCTTCCTTCCAGATTTCATCGGAGGAGATTTCCTTTTTCACCATAGCCCTCTATGGGCTTCCAAATATCACTTTGCCAATTCCACAAGAACTGTCTGAGCGAAAGGCTTGTTGAGGGGAAAGCTGTAACTCTGTGAGATGATTTCACAGAACACAAAGAAGTTTCTCAGAAAGCTTCTTTCTCTTTGTTATCGGAGGATATTTACTTTGGCCCTATAGTCTTCAAAGGGATCCGAAATATCTGTTCTCTGATTCCACAGAAATAAGGCTAGCAAAGAGATCCACGAAATACAGTGTAACTCTGTGAGATGAATTAACAGAACACTAAACAGTTTCTCAGAAAGCTTCTTTCCAGATTTCATCTGATGATATTTCCTTTTTCACCATAGCCCTCTAGGGGCTTCCAAGTATCACTTTGCCAAATCCACAAGAACTGTCTTAGCGAAAGGCTTCTTGAGGGGAAAGCTGTAACTCTGTGAGATGATTTCACAGAACACAAAGTAGTTTCTCAGAAAGCTTCTTTCTCTTTGTTATCGGAGGATATTTCCTTTGGCCCTATGGTCTTCAAAGGGATCGCAAATATCTGTTCTCAGATTCCACAGAAATAAGGCTAGCAAAGAGATCCACGAAATGCAGATGTAACTCTGTGAGATGAATTAACAGAACACTAAGCAGTTTCTCAGAAAGCTTCTTTCCAGATTTCATCTGAGGATATTTCGTTTTTCACCATAGCCCTATATGGGCTTCCAAATATCACTTTGCCATTTCCACAAGAACTGTCTTAGCGAAAGGCTTCTTCAGGGGAAAGCTGTAACTCTGTGAGATGATTTCACAGAACACAAAGAAGTTTCTCAGAAAGCTTCTTTCTCTTTGTTATCGGAGGATATTTCCTTTGGCCTTATAGTCTTCAAAGGGATCCGAAATATCTGTTCTCAGATTCTACAGAAATAAGGCTAGCAAAGAGATCCACGAAATACAGATGTAACTCTGTGTGATGAACTAACAGAACACTAAGCAGTTTCTCAGAAAGCTTCTTTCCAGATTTCATCTGAGGATATTTCCATTTTCTCCATAGCTCTCTATGGGCTTCCAAATATCACTTTGCCAATTCCACAAGAACTGTCTTAGCGAAAGGCTTATTGAGGGGAAAGCTGTAACTCTGTGAGATGATTTCACTGAACACAAAGAAGTTTCTCAGAAAGCTTCTTTCTCTTTGTTATCATAGGATATTTCCTTTAGCCCTATAGTCTCCAAAGGGATCCGAAATATCTGTTCTCAGATTCAACAGAAATAAGGCTAGCAAAGAGATCCACGAAATACAGATGGAACTCTGTGAGATGAATTAACAGATCACTAAGCAATTTCTCAGAAAGCTTCTTTCCAGATTTCATCGGAGGATATTTCCTTTTTCTCCATAGCCCTCTATGGGCTTCCAAATATCACTTTGCCAATTCCACAAGAACTGTCTTAGCGAAAGGCTTCTTGAGGGGAAAGGTGTAACTCTGTGAGATGATTTCACAGAAGACAAAGCAGTTTCTCAGAAAGCTTCTCTCTCTTTGTTATCGGAGGATATTTCCTTTGGCCTTATAGTCTTCAAAGGGAACCGAAATATCTGTTCTCAGATTCTACAGAAATAAGGCTAGCAAAGAGATCCACGAAATACAGATGTAACTCTGTGTGATGAACTAACAGAACACTAAGCAGTTTCTCAGAAAGTTTCTTTCCAGATTTCATCTGAGGATATTTCCTTTTTCTCCATAGCCCTCTATGGGCTTCCAAATATCACTTTGCCAATTCCACAAGAACTGTCTTAGCGAAAGGCTTCTTGAGGGGAAAGGTGTAACTCTGTGAGATGATTTCACAGAAGACAAAGAAGTTTCTCAGAAAGCTTCTCTCTCTTTGTTATCGAAGGATATTTCCTTTGGCCCTATAGTCTTCAAAGGGATCCGAAATATCTGTTCTCAGATTCCACAGAAATAAGGCTAGCAAAGAGATCCACGAAATACAGATGTAACTCTGTGAGATGAATTAACAGAACACTAGGCAGTTTCTCAGAAAGCTTCTTTCCAGATTTCATCTGAGGATATTTCCTTTTTCACCATAGCCCTCTATGGGCTTCCAAATATCACTTTGCCAATTCCACAAGAGCTGTCTTAGCGAAAGGCTTCTTGAGGACAAAGCTGTAACTCTGTGAGAATGATTTCACAGAACACAAAGAAGTTTCTCAGAAAGCTTCTTTCTCTTTGTTATCGGAGGATATTTCCTTTGGCCCTATAGTCTTCAAAGGGATCCGTAATATCTGTTCTCAGATTCCACAGAAATAAGGCAACAAAGAGACCCACGAATTACAGATGTAACTCTGTGAGATGAATTAACAGAACACTAAGGAGTTTCTCAGAAAGCTTCCTTCCAGATTTCGTCTGAGGATATTTCCTTTTTCACCATAGCCCTCTATGGGCTTCCAAATATCACTTTGCCAATTCCACAAGAACTGTCTTAGCGAAAGGCTTCTTGAGGGGAAAGCTGAAACTCTGTGAGATGATTTCACAGAGCACAAAGAAGTTTCTCAGAAAGCTTCTTTCTCTTTGTTATCGGAGGATGTTTCCTTTGGCCCTATGGTCTTGAAAGGGATCGCAAATATCTGTTCTCAGATTCCACAGAAATAAGGCTACCAAAGAGATCCACGAAATACAGATGTAACTCTGTGAGATGAATTAACAGAACACTAAGCAGTTTCTCAGAAAGCTTCTTTCCAGATTTCATCTGAGGATATTTCCTTTTTCACCATAGCCCTCTATGGGCTTCCAAATATCACTTTGCCAATTCCACAAGAACTGTCTTAGCGAAAGGCTTCTTGAGAGGAAAGCTGAAACTCTGTGAGATGATTTCACAGAACACAAAGAAGTTTCTCAGAAAGCTTCTTTCTCTTTGTTATCGGAGGATATTTCCTTTGGCCCTATGGTCTTCAAAGGGATCGCAAATATCTGTTCTCAGATTCCACAGAAATAAGGCTAGCAAACAGATCCACGAAATACAGATGTAACTCTGTGAGATGAATTAACAGAACACTAAGCAGTTTCTCAGAAAGCTTCTTTCCAGATTTCATCTGAGGGTATTTCCTTTTTCACCATAGCCCTCTATGGGCTTCCAAATATCACTTTGCCAATTCCACAAGAACTGTCTTAGCGAAAGGCTTCTTGAGGGGAAAGCTGAAACTCTGTGAGATGATTTCACGGAACACAAAGAAGTTTCTCAGAAAGCTTCTTTCTCTTTGTTGTCGGAGGATATTTCCTTTGGCCCTATAGTCTTCAAAGGGATCCGAAATATCTGTTCTCAGATTCCACAGAAATAAGGCTAGCAAAGAGATCCACGAAATACAGATGTAACTCTGTGAGATGAATTAACAGAACACTAAGCAGTTTCTCAGAAAGCTTCTTTCCATATTTTATCTGAGGATATTTCCTTTTTCACCATAGACCTCTAAGGGCTTCCAAATATCACTTTGCCAATTCCACAAGAACTGTCTTAGCGAAAGGCTTCTTGAAGGGAAAGCTTTAACTCTGTGAGATGATTTCACAGAACAAAAAGAAGTTTCTCAGAAAGCTTCTTTCTCTTTGTTATCATAGGATATTTCCTTTGGCCTTATGGTCTTCAAAGGGATCGCAAATATCTGTTCTCAGATTCCACAGAAATAAGGCTAGCAAAGAGATCCACGAAATACAGATGTAACTCTGTGAGATGAATTAACAGAACACTAAGCAGTGTCTCAGAAAGCTTCTTTCCAGATTTCATCTGAGGAGATTTCCTTTTTCACCATAGCCATCTATGGGCTTCCAAATATCACTTTGCCAATTCCACAAGAACTGTCTTAGCGAAAGGCTTCTTGAGGGGAAAGGTGTAACTCTGTGAGATGATTTCACAGAAGACAAAGAAGTTTCTCAGAAAGCTTCTCTCTCTTTGTTATCGAAGGATATTTCCTTTGGCCCTATAGTCTTCAAAGGGATCCGAAATATCTGTTCTCAGATTCCACAGAAATAAGGCTAGCAAAGAGATCCACGAAATACAGATGTAACTCTGTGAGATGAATTAACAGAACACTAGGCAGTTTCTCAGAAAGCTTCTTTCCAGATTTCATCTGAGGATATTTCCTTTTTCACCATAGCCCTCTACGGGCTTCCAAATATCACTTTGCCAATTCCACAAGAGCTGTCTTAGCGAAAGGCTTCTTGAGGACAAAGCTGTAACTCTGTGAGAAAGATTTCACAGAACACAAAGAAGTTTCTCAGAAAGCTTCTTTCTCTTTGTTATCGGAGGATATTTCCTTTGGCCCTATGGTCTTCAAAGGGATCCGAAATATCTGTTCTCAGATTCCACAGAAATAAGGCTAGCAAAGAGATCCACGAAATACACATGTAACTCTGTGAGATGAATTAACAGAACACTAAGCAGTTTCTCAGAGAGCTTCTTTCCAGATTTCGTCTGAGGATATTTCCTTTTTCACCGTAGCCCTCAATGGGCTTCCAAATATCACTTTGCCAATTCCACAAGAAGTGCCTTAGCGAAAGGCGTCTTGAGGGGAAAGCTGTAACTCTGCGAGATGATTTCACAGAACACAAAGAAGTTTCTCAGAAAGCTTCTTTCTCTTTGTTATCGGTGGATATTTCCTTTGGCCCTACAGTCTTCAAAGGGATCCTAAATATCTGTTCTCAGATTCCACAGAAATAAGGCTTGCAAAGAAATCCACGAAATATAGATGTAACTCTGTGAGATGAACTAGCAGAACACTAAGCAGTTTCTCAGAAAGCTTCTTTCCAGATTTCATCTGAGGATATTTCCTTTTTCACCATAGACCTCTACGGGCTTCCAAATATCACTTTGCCAATTCCACAGGAACTGTCTTAGCAAAAGGCTTCATGAGGGGAAGGCTGTAACTCTGTGAGATGATTTCACAGAACACAAAGACGTTTCTCAGAAAGCTTGTTTCTCTTTGTTATCGGAGGATATTTCCTTTGGCCCTATGGTCTTCAAAGGGATCCGTAATATCTGTTCTCAGATTCCACAGAAATAAGGCTAGCAAAGAGATCCACGAAATACAGATGTAACTCTGTGAGATGAATTAACAGAACACTAAGCAGTTTCTCAGAAAGCTTCCTTCCAGATTTCATCTGAGGAGATTTCCTTTTTCAACATAGCCCTCTATGGGCTTCCAAATATCACTTTGCCAATTCCAGAAGAACTGTCTGAGCGAAAGGCTTGTTGAGGGGAAAGCTGTAACTCTGTGAGATGATTTCACAGAACACAAAGAAGTTTCTCAGAAAGCTTCTTTCTCTTTGTTGTCGGAGGATATTTCCTTTGGCCCTATAGTCTTCAAAGGGATCCGAAATATCTGTTCTCAGATTCCACAGAAATAAGGCTAGCAAAGAGATCCACGAATTACAGATGTAACTCTGTGAGATGAATTAACAGAACACTAAGCAGTTTCTCAGAAAGCTTCTTTCCATATTTTATCTGAGGATATTTCCTTTTTCACCAAAGACCTCTAAGGGCTTCCAAATATCACTTTGCCAATTCCACAAGAACTGTCTTAGCGAAAGGCTTCTTGAAGGGAAAGCTTTGACTCTGTGAGATGATTTCACAGAACAAAAAGAAGTTTCTCAGAAAGCTTCTTTCTCTTTGTTATCGGAGGATATTTCCTTTGGCCCTATGGTCTTCAAAGGGATCGCAAATATCTGTTCTCAGATTCCACAGAAATAAGGCTAGCAAAGAGATCCACGAAATACAGATGTAACTGTGTGAGATGAATTAACAGAACACTAAGCAGTTTCTCAGAAAGGTTCTTTCCAGATTTCATCTGAGGATATTTCGTTTTTCACCATAGCCCTCAATGGGCTTCCAAATATCACTTTGCCATTTCCACAAGAACTGTCTTAGCGAAAGGCTTCTTCAGGGGAAAGCTGTAACTCTGTGAGATGATTTCACAGAACACAAAGAAGTTTCTCAGAAAGCTTCTTTCTCTTTGTTATCGGAGGATATTTCCTTTGGCCTTATAGTCTTCAAAGGGATCCGAAATATCTGTTCTCAGATTCTACAGAAATAAGGCTACCAAAGAGATCCACGAAATACTGATGTAACTCTGTGAGATGAATTAACAGAACACTAAGCAGTGTCTCAGAAAGCTTCCTTCCAGATTTCATCGGAGGAGATTTCCTTTTTCACCATAGCCCTCTATGGGCTTCCAAATATCACTTTGCCAATTCCACAAGAACTGTCTGAGCGAAAGGCTTTTTGAGGGGAAAGCTGTAACTCTGTGAGATGATTTCACAGAACACAAAGAAGTTTCTCAGAAAGCTTCTTTCTCTTTGTTATCGGAGGATATTTACTTTGGCCCTATAGTCTTCAAAGGGATCCAAAATATCTGTTCTCAGATTCCACAGAAATAAGGCTAGCAAAGAGATCCACGAAATACAGATGTAACTCTGTGAGATGAATTAACAGAACACTAAGCAGTGTCTCAGAAAGCTTCCTTCCAGATTTCATCGGAGGAGATTTCCTTTTTCACCATAGCCCTCTATGGGCTTCCAAATATCACTTTGCCAATTCCACAAGAACTGTCTGAGCGAAAGGCTTGTTGAGGGGAAAGCTGTAACTCTGTGAGATGATTTCACAGAACACAAAGAAGTTTCTCAGAAAGCTTCTTTCTCTTTGTTATCGGAGGATATTTACTTTGGCCCTATAGTCTTCAAAGGGATCCGAAATATCTGTTCTCTGATTCCACAGAAATAAGGCTAGCAAAGAGATCCACGAAATACAGTGTAACTCTGTGAGATGAATTAACAGAACACTAAGCAGTTTCTCAGAAAGCTTCTTTCCAGATTTCATCTGAGGATATTTCCTTTTTCACCATAGCCCTCTAGGGGCTTCCAAGTATCACTTTGCCAAATCCACAAGAACTGTCTTAGCGAAAGGCTTCTTGAGGGGAAAGCTGTAACTCTGTGAGATGATTTCAGAGAACACAAAGTAGTTTCTCAGAAAGCTTCTTTCTCTTTGTTATCGGAGGATATTTCCTTTGGCCCTATGGTCTTCAAAGGGATCGCAAATATCTGTTCTCAGATTCCACAGAAATAAGGCTAGCAAAGAGATCCACGAAATGCAGATGTAACTCTGTGAGATGAATTAACAGAACACTAAGCAGTTTCTCAGAAAGCTTCTTTCCAGATTTCATCTGAGGATATTTCGTTTTTCACCATAGCCCTATATGGGCTTCCAAATATCACTTTGCCATTTCCACAAGAACTGTCTTAGCGAAAGGCTTCTTCAGGGGAAAGCTGTAACTCTGTGAGATGATTTCACAGAACACAAAGAAGTTTCTCAGAAAGCTTCTTTCTCTTTGTTATCGGAGGATATTTCCTTTGGCCTTATAGTCTTCAAAGGGATCCGAAATATCTGTTCTCAGATTCTACAGAAATACGGCTAGCAAAGAGATCCACGAAATACAGATGTAACTCTGTGTGATGAACTA
This sequence comes from Macaca mulatta, assembly GCF_049350105.2. NCBI lineage: Eukaryota > Metazoa > Chordata > Mammalia > Primates > Cercopithecidae > Macaca > Macaca mulatta. The sequence continues at coordinate 66,511,764 of NC_133426.1, read as the reverse complement.
ACAGAACACTAAGCAGTTTCTCAGAAAGCTTCTTTCCAGATTTCATCTGAGGATATTTCCTTTTTCTCCATAGCTCTCTATGGGCTTCCAAATATCACTTTGCCAATTCCACAAGAACTGTCTTAGCGAAAGGCTTATTGAGGGGAAAGCTGTAACTCTGTGAGATGATTTCACTGAACACAAAGAAGTTTCTCAGAAAGCTTCTTTCTCTTTGTTATCATAGGATATTTCCTTTAGCCCTATAGTCTCCAAAGGGATCCGAAATATCTGTTCTCAGATTCAACAGAAATAAGGCTAGCAAAGAGATCCACGAAATACAGATGGAACTCTGTGAGATGAATTAACAGATCACTAAGCAATTTCTCAGAAAGCTTCTTTCCAGATTTCATCGGAGGATATTTCCTTTTTCTCCATAGCCCTCTATGGGCTTCCAAATATCACTTTGCAAATTCCACAAGAACTGTCTTAGCGAAAGGCTTCTTGAGGGGAAAGGTGTAACTCTGTGAGATGATTTCACAGAAGACAAAGAAGTTTCTCAGAAAGCTTCTCTCTCTTTGTTATCGGAGGATATTTCCTTTGGCCTTATAGTCTTCAAAGGGATCCGAAATATCTGTTCTCAGATTCTACAGAAATAAGGCTAGCAAAGAGATCCACGAAATACAGATGTAACTCTGTGTGATGAACTAACAGAACACTAAGCAGTTTCTCAGAAAGTTTCTTTCCAGATTTCATCTGAGGATATTTCCTTTTTCTCCATAGCCCTCTATGGGCTTCCAAATATCACTTTGCCAATTCCACAAGAACTGTCTTAGCGAAAGGCTTCTTGAGGGGAAAGGTGTAACTCTGTGAGATGATTTCACAGAAGACAAAGAAGTTTCTCAGAAAGCTTCTCTCTCTTTGTTATCGAAGGATATTTCCTTTGGCCCTATAGTCTTCAAAGGGATCCGAAATATCTGTTCTCAGATTCCACAGAAATAAGGCTAGCAAAGAGATCCACGAAATACAGATGTAACTCTGTGAGATGAATTAACAGAACACTAGGCAGTTTCTCAGAAAGCTTCTTTCCAGATTTCATCTGAGGATATTTCCTTTTTCACCATAGCCCTCTATGGGCTTCCAAATATCACTTTGCCAATTCCACAAGAGCTGTCTTAGCGAAAGGCTTCTTGAGGACAAAGCTGTAACTCTGTGAGAATGATTTCACAGAACACAAAGAAGTTTCTCAGAAAGCTTCTTTCTCTTTGTTATCGGAGGATATTTCCTTTGGCCCTATAGTCTTCAAAGGGATCCGTAATATCTGTTCTCAGATTCCACAGAAATAAGGCTACCAAAGAGATCCACGAAATACAGATGTAACTCTGTGAGATGAATTAACAGAACACTAAGGAGTTTCTCAGAAAGCTTCCTTCCAGATTTCGTCTGAGGATATTTCCTTTTTCACCATAGCCCTCTATGGGCTTCCAAATATCACTTTGCCAATTCCACAAGAACTGTCTTAGCGAAAGGCTTCTTGAGGGGAAAGCTGAAACTCTGTGAGATGATTTCACAGAGCACAAAGAAGTTTCTCAGAAAGCTTCTTTCTCTTTGTTATCGGAGGATGTTTCCTTTGGCCCTATGGTCTTGAAAGGGATCGCAAATATCTGTTCTCAGATTCCACAGAAATAAGGCTACCAAAGAGATCCACGAAATACAGATGTAACTCTGTGAGATGAATTAACAGAACACTAAGCAGTTTCTCAGAAAGCTTCTTTCCAGATTTCATCTGAGGATATTTCGTTTTTCACCATAGCCCTCTATGGGCTTCCAAATATCACTTTGCCATTTCCACAAGAACTGTCTTAGCGAAAGGCTTCTTCAGGGGAAAGCTGTAACTCTGTGAGATGATTTCACAGAACACAAAGAGCTTTCTCAGAAAGCTTCTTTCTCTTTGTTATCGGAGGATATTTCCTTTCGCCTTATAGTCTTCAAAGGGATCCGAAATATCTGTTCTCAGATTCCACAGAAATAAGGCTAGCAAAGAGATCCACGAAATACAGATGTAACTCTATGAGATGAATTAACAGAACACTAGGCAGTTTCTCAGAAAGCTTCTTTCCAGATTTCATCTGAGGATATTTCCTTTTTCACCATAGCCCTCTATGGGCTTCCAAATATCACTTTGCTAATTCCACAAGAACTGTCTTAGCGAAAGGCTTCTTGAGGGGAAAGCTGTAACTCTGTGAGATGATTTCTCAGAAGACAAAGAAGTTTCTCAGAAAGCTTCTTTCTCTTTGTTATCGAAGGATATTTCCTTTGGCCCTATAGTCTTCAAATGGATCCGAAATATCTGTTCTCAGATTCCACAGAAATAAGGCTAGCAAAGAGATCCACGAAATACAGATGTACCTCTGTGAGATGAATTAACAGAACACTAAGCAGTTTCTCAGAAAGCTTCTTTCCAGATTTCATCTGAGGATATTTCCTTTTTAACCATAGCCCCCTAGGTCCTTCCAAATATCACTTTGTCAATTCCATAAGAACTATCTTAGCGAAAGGCTCCTTGAGGGGAAAGCTGTAACTCTGTGAGATGATTTCACGGAACACAAAGAAGTTTCTCAGAAAGCTTCTTTCTCTTTGTTATAGGAGGATATTTCCTTTGGCCCTATGGTCTTCAAAGGGATCCGAAATATCTGTTCTCAGATTCCACAGAAATAAGGCTAGCAAAGAGATCCACGAAATACAGATGTAACTCTGTGAGATGAATTAACAGAACACTAAGCAGTTTCTCAGAAAGCTTCTTTCCAGATTTCATCTGAGGATATTTCCTTTTTCACCATAGCCCTCTATGGGCTTCCAAATATCACTTTGCCAATTCCACAAGAACTGTCTTAGCGAAAGGCTTCTTGAGGGGAAAGCTGAAACGCTGTGAGATGATTTCACTGAACACAAAGAAGTTTCTCAGAAAGCTTCTTTCTCTTTTTTGTCGGAGGATATTTCCTTTGGCCCTATAGTCTTCAAAGGGATCCGAAATATCTGTTCTCAGATTCCACAGAAATAAGGCTAGCAAAGAGATCCACGAAATACAGATGTAACTCTGTGAGATGAATTAACAGAACACTAAGCAGTTTCTCAGAAAGCTTCTTTCCATATTTTATCTGAGGATATTTCCTTTTTCACCATAGACCTCTAAGGGCTTCCAAATATCACTTTGCCAATTCCACAAGAACTGTCTTAGCGAAAGGCTTCTTGAAGGGAAAGCTGTAACTCTGTGAGATGATTTCACAGAACAAAAAGAAGTTTCTCAGAAAGCTTCTTTCTCTTTGTTATCGGAGGATATTTCCTTTGGCCCTATGGTCTTCAAAGGGATCGCAAATATCTGTTCTCAGATTCCACAGAAATAAGGCTAGCAAAGAGATCCACGAAATACAGATGTAACTCTGTGAGATGAATTAACAGAACACTAAGCAGTTTCTCAGAAAGCTTCTTTCCAGATTTCATCTGAGGATATTTCGTTTTTCACCATAGCCCTCTAAGGGCTTCCAAATATCACTTTGCCATTTCCACAAGAACTGTCTTAGCGAAAGGCTTCTTCAGTGGAAAGCTGTAACTCTGTGAGATGATTTCACAGAACACAAAGAAGTTTCTCAGAAAGCTTCTTTCTCTTTGTTATCGGAGGATATTTCCTTTGGCCCTATAGTCTTCAAAGGGATCCGTAATATCTGTTCTCAGATTCCACAGAAATAAGGCTACCAAAGAGATCCACGAAATACAGATGTAACTCTGTGAGATGAATTAACAGAACACTAAGGAGTTTCTCAGAAAGCTTCCTTCCAGATTTCGTCTGAGGATATTTCCTTTTTCACCATAGCCCTCTATGGGCTACCAAATATCACTTTGCCAATTCCACAAGAACTGTCTTAGCGAAAGGCTTCTTGAGGGGAAAGCTGAAACTCTGTGAGATGATTTCACAGAGCACAAAGAAGGTTCTCAGAAAGCTTCTTTCTCTTTGTTTTCGGAGGATATTTCCTTTGGCCCTATAGTCTTCAAAGTTATCCGAATTATCTGTTCTCAGATTCCACAGAAATAAGGCTACCAAAGAGATCCACGAAATACAGATGTAACTCTGTGAGATGAATTAACAGAACACTAAGCAGTTTCTCAGAAAGCTACTTTCCAGATTTCATCTGAGGATATTTCCTTTTTCGCCATAGCCCTCTATGGGCTTCCAAATATCACTTTGCCAATTCCACAAGAACTCTCTTAGCGAAAGGCTTCTTGAGGGGAAAGCTGAAACTCTGTGAGATGATTTCACAGAACACAAAGAAGTTTCTCAGAAAGCTTCTTTCTCTTTGTTGTCGGAGGATATTTCCTTTGGCCCTATAGTCTTCAAAGGGATCCGAAATATCTGTTCTCAGATTCCACAGAAATAAGGCTAGCAAAGAGATCCACGAATTACAGATGTAACTCTGTGAGATGAATTAACAGAACACTAAGCAGTTTCTCAGAAAGCTTCTTTCCATATTTTATCTGAGGATAATTCCTTTTTCACCATAGACCTCTAAGGGCTTCCAAATATCACTTTGCCAATTCCACAAGAACTGTCTTAGCGAAAGGCTTCTTGAAGGGAAAGCTTTAACTCTGTGAGATGATTTCACAGAACAAAAAGAAGTTTCTCAGAAAGCTTCTTTCTCTTTGTTATCGGAGGATATTTCCTTTGGCCCTATGGTCTTCAAAGGGATCGCAAATATCTGTTCTCAGATTCCACAGAAATAAGGCTAGCAAAGAGATCCACGAAATACAGATGTAACTCTGTGAGATGAATTAACAGAACACTAAGCAGTTTCTCAGAAAGCTTCTTTCCAGATTTCATCTGAGGATATTTCGTTTTTCACCATAGCCCTCTATGGGCTTCCAAATATCACTTTGCCATTTCCACAAGAACTGTCTTAGCGAAAGGCTTCTTCAGTGGAAAGCTGTAACTCTGTGAGATGATTTCACAGAACACAAAGAAGTTTCTCAGAAAGCTTCTTTCTCTTTGTTATCGGAGGATATTTCCTTTGGCCCTATAGTCTTCAAAGGGATCCGAAATATCTGTTCTCAAATTCCACAGAAATAAGGCTAGGAAAGAGATCCACGAAATACAGATGTACCTCTGTGAGATGAATTAACAGAACACTAAGCAGTTTCTCAGAAAGCTTCTTTCCAGATTTCATCTGAGGATATTTCCTTTTTAACCATAACCCCCTAGGGCCTTCCAAATATCACTTTGTCAATTCCATAAGAACTATCTTAGCGAAAGGCTCCTTGAGGGGAAAGCTGTAACTCTGTGAGATGATTTCACGGAACACAAAGAAGTTTCTCAGAAAGCTTCTTTCTCTTTGTTATAGGAGGATATTTCCTTTGGCCCTATGGTCTTCAAAGGGATCCGAAATATCTGTTCTCAGATTCCAGAGAAATAAGGCTAGCAAAGAGATCCACGAAATACAGATGTAACTCTGTGAGATGAATTATCAGAACACTAAGCAGTTTCTCAGAAACCTTCTTTCCAGATTTCATCTGAGGATATTTCCTTTTTCACCATAGCCCTCTTTGGGCTTCCAAATATCACTTTGCCAATTCCACAAGAACTGTCTTAGCGAAAGGCTTCTTGAGGGGAAAGCTGTAACTCTGTGAGATGATTTCTCAGAAGACAAAGAAGTTTCTCAGAAAGCTTCTTTCTCTTTGTTATCGAAGGATATTTCCTTTGGCCCTATAGTCTTCAAAGGGATCCGAAATATCTGTTCTCAGATTCCACAGAAATAAGGCTAGCAAAGAGATCCACGAAATACAGATGTACCTCTGTGAGATGAATTAACAGAACACTAAGCAGTTTCTCAGAAAGCTTCTTTCCAGATTTCATCTGAGGATATTTCCTTTTTAACCATAGCCCCCTAGGTCCTTCCAAATATCACTTTGTCAATTCCATAAGAACTATCTTAGCGAAAGGCTCCTTGAGGGGAAAGCTGTAACTCTGTGAGATGATTTCACGGAACACAAAGAAGTTTCTAAGAAAGCTTCTTTCTCTTTTTTATCGAAGGATATTTCCTTTGGCCCTGTAGTCTTCAAAGGGATCCGAAATATCTGTTCTCATATTCCACAGAAATAAGGCTAGCAAAGAGATCCACGAAGTACAGATGTTACTCTCTGAGATGAATTAACAGAACACTAAGCAGTTTCTCAGAAAGCTGCTTTCCAGATTTCGTCTTTAGATTTTTCCTTTTTCACCGTAGCCCTCTATGGGCTTCCAAATATCACTTTGCCAATTCCACAAGAACTGTCTTAGCGAAAGGCTTCTTGAGGGGAAAGCTGTAACACTGTGAGATGATTTCACAGAACACAAAGAAGTTTCTCAGAAAGCTTCTTTCTCTTTGTTATCGGAGGATATTTCCTTTGGCCCTAAGGTCTTCAAAGGGATCCGAAATATCTGCTCTCAGATTCAACAGAAATAAGGCTAGCAAAGAGATACACGAAATACAGATGTAACTCTGTGAGATGAATTAACAGAACACTAAGCAGTTTCTCAGGAGGCTGCTTTCCAGATTTCATCTGAGGATATTTCTTTTTTCACCATAGCCCTCTATGGGCTTCCAAATATCACTTTGCCAATTCCACAAGAACTGTCTTAGCGAAAGGCTTCTTGAGGGGAAAGCTGTAACTCTGAGAGATGATTTTACAGAACACCAAGAAGTTTCTCAGAAAGCTTCTTTCTCTTTGTTATCGGAGGATATTTCCTTTGGCCCTATGGTCTTCAAAGGGATCCGAAATATCTGTTCTCAGATTCCACAGAAATAAGGCTAGCAAAGAGATCCACGAAATACAGATGTAACTCTGTGAGATGAATTAACAGAACACTAAGCAGTTTCTCAGAAAGCTTCTTTCCAGATTTCATCTGAGGATATTTCGTTTTTCACCATAGCCCTCTATGGGCTTCCAAATATCACTTTGCCATTTCCACAAGAACTGTCTTAGGGAAAGGCTTCTTCAGTGGAAAGCTGTAACTCTGTGAGATGATTTCACAGAACACAAAGAAGTTTCTCAGAAAGCTTCTTTCTCTTTGTTATCGGAGGATATTTCCTTTGGCCCTATAGTCTTCAAAGGGATCCGTAATATCTGTTCTCAGATTCCACAGAAATAAGGCTACCAAAGAGATCCACGAAATACAGATGTAACTCTGTGAGATGAATTAACAGAACACTAAGGAGTTTCTCAGAAAGCTTCCTTCCAGATTTCGTCTGAGGATATTTCCTTTTTCACCATAGCCCTCTATGGGCTACCAAATATCACTTTGCCAATTCCACAAGAACTGTCTTAGCGAAAGGCTTCTTGAGGGGAAAGCTGAAACTCTGTGAGATGATTTCACAGAGCACAAAGAAGTTTTTCAGAAAGCTTCTTTCTCTTTGTTTTCGGAGGATATTTCCTTTGGCCCTATAGTCTTCAAAGGGATCCGAATTATCTGTTCTCAGATTCCACAGAAATAAGGCTAGCAAAGAGATCCACGAAATACAGATGTAACTCTGTGAGATGAATTAACAGAACACTAAGCAGTTTCTCAGAAAGCTACTTTCCAGATTTCATCTGAGGATATTTCCTTTTTCGCCATAGCCCTCTATGGGCTTCCAAATATCACTTTGCCAATTCCACAAGAACTGTCTTAGCGAAAGGCATATTGAGGGGAAAGCTGAAACTCTGTGAGATGATTTCACTGAACACAAAGAAGTTTCTCAGAAAGCTTCTTTCTCTTTGTTATCATAGGATATTTCCTTTAGCCCTATAGTCTCCAAAGGGATCCGAAATATCTGTTCTCAGATTCAACAGAAATAAGGCTAGCAAAGAGATCCACGAAATACAGATGGAACTCTGTGAGATGAATTAACAGATCACTAAGCAATTTCTCAGAAAGCTTCTTTCCAGATTTCATCGGAGGATATTTCCTTTTTCTCCATAGCCCTCTATGGGCTTCCAAATATCACTTTGCCAATTCCACAAGAACTGTCTTAGCGAAAGGCTTCTTGAGGGGAAAGGTGTAACTCTGTGAGATGATTTCACAGAAGACAAAGAAGTTTCTCAGAAAGCTTCTTTCTCTTTGTTATCGGAGGATATTTCCTTTGGCCTTATAGTCTTCAAAGGGATCCGAAATATCTGTTCTCAGATTCTACAGAAATAAGGCTAGCAAAGAGATCCACGAAATACAGATGTAACTCTGTGTGATGAACTAACAGAACACTAAGCAGTTTCTCAGAAAGTTTCTTTCCAGATTTCATCTGAGGATATTTCCTTTTTCTCCATAGCCCTCTATGGGCTTCCAAATATCACTTTGCCAATTCCACAAGAACTGTCTTAGCGAAAGGCTTCTTGAGGGGAAAGGTGTAACTCTGTGAGATGATTTCACAGAAGACAAAGAAGTTTCTCAGAAAGCTTCTCTCTCTTTGTTATCGAAGGATATTTCCTTTGGCCCTATAGTCTTCAAAGGGATCCGAAATATCTGTTCTCAGATTCCACAGAAATAAGGCTAGCAAAGAGATCCACGAAATACAGATGTAACTCTGTGAGATGAATTAACAGAACACTAGGCAGTTTCTCAGAAAGCTTCTTTCCAGATTTCATCTGAGGATATTTCCTTTTTCACCATAGCCCTCTATGGGCTTCCAAATATCACTTTGCCAATTCCACAAGAGATGTCTTAGCGAAAGGCTTCTTGAGGACAAAGCTGTAACTCTGTGAGAATGATTTCACAGAACACAAAGAAGTTTCTCAGAAAGCTTCTTTCTCTTTGTTATCGGAGGATATTTCCTTTGGCCCTATAGTCTTCAAAGGGATCCGTAATATCTGTTCTCAGATTCCACAGAAATAAGGCTACCAAAGAGATCCACGAAATACAGATGTAACTCTGTGAGATGAATTAACAGAACACTAAGGAGTTTCTCAGAAAGCTTCCTTCCAGATTTCGTCTGAGGATATTTCCTTTTTCACCATAGCCCTCTATGGGCTTCCAAATATCACTTTGCCAATTCCACAAGAACTGTCTTAGCGAAAGGCTTCTTGAGGGGAAAGCTGAAACTCTGTGAGATGATTTCACAGAGCACAAAGAAGTTTCTCAGAAAGCTTCTTTCTCTTTGTTATCGGAGGATGTTTCCTTTGGCCCTATGGTCTTGAAAGGGATCGCAAATATCTGTTCTCAGATTCCACAGAAATAAGGCTACCAAAGAGATCCACGAAATACAGATGTAACTCTGTGAGATGAATTAACAGAACACTAAGCAGTTTCTCAGAAAGCTTCTTTCCAGATTTCATCTGAGGATATTTCGTTTTTCACCATAGCCCTCTATGGGCTTCCAAATATCACTTTGCCATTTCCACAAGAACTGTCTTAGCGAAAGGCTTCTTCAGGGGAAAGCTGTAACTCTGTGAGATGATTTCACAGAACACAAAGAAGTTTCTCAGAAAGCTTCTTTCTCTTTGTTATCGGAGGATATTTCCTTTGGCCTTATAGTCTTCAAAGGGATCCGAAATATCTGTTCTCAGATTCTACAGAAATAAGGCTAGCAAAGAGATCCACGAAATACAGATGTAACTCTGTGAGATGAATTAACAGAACACTAAGCAGTGTCTCAGAAAGCTTCCTTCCAGATTTCATCTGAGGAGATTTCCTTTTTCACCATAGCCCTCTATGGGCTTCCAAATATCACTTTGCCAATTCCACAAGAACTGTCTGAGCGAAAGGCTTGTTGAGGGGAAAGCTGAAACTCTGTGAGATGATTTCACTGAACACAAAGAAGTTTCTCAGAAAGCTTCTTTCTCTTTGTTATCATAGGATATTTCCTTTAGCCCTATAGTCTCCAAAGGGATCCGAAATATCTGTTCTCAGATTCAACAGAAATAAGGCTAGCAAAGAGATCCACGAAATACAGATGGAACTCTGTGAGATGAATTAACAGATCACTAAGCAATTTCTCAGAAAGCTTCTTTCCAGATTTCATCGGAGGATATTTCCTTTTTCTCCATAGCCCTCTATGGGCTTCCAAATATCACTTTGCCAATTCCACAAGAACTGTCTTAGCGAAAGGCTTCTTGAGGGGAAAGGTGTAACTCTGTGAGATGATTTCACAGAAGACAAAGAAGTTTCTCAGAAAGCTTCTCTCTCTTTGTTATCGGAGGATATTTCCTTTGGCCTTATAGTCTTCAAAGGGATCCGAAATATCTGTTCTCAGATTCTACAGAAATAAGGCTAGCAAAGAGATCCACGAAATACAGATGTAACTCTGTGTGATGAACTAACAGAACACTAAGCAGTTTCTCAGAAAGTTTCTTTCCAGATTTCATCTGAGGATATTTCCTTTTTCTCCATAGCCCTCTATGGGCTTCCAAATATCACTTTGCCAATTCCACAAGAACTGTCTTAGCGAAAGGCTTCTTGAGGGGAAAGGTGTAACTCTGTGAGATGATTTCACAGAAGACAAAGAAGTTTCTCAGAAAGCTTCTCTCTCTTTGTTATCGAAGGATATTTCCTTTGGCCCTATAGTCTTCAAAGGGATCCGAAATATCTGTTCTCAGATTCCACAGAAATAAGGCTAGCAAAGAGATCCACGAAATACAGATGTAACTCTGTGAGATGAATTAACAGAACACTAGGCAGTTTCTCAGAAAGCTTTTTTCCGGATTTCATCTGAGGATATTTCCTTTTTCACCATAGCCCTCTATGGGCTTCCAAATATCACTTTGCCAATTCCACAAGAGCTGTCTTAGCGAAAGGCTTCTTGAGGACAAAGCTGTAACTCTGTGAGAATGATTTCACAGAACACAAAGAAGTTTCTCAGAAAGCTTCTTTCTCTTTGTTATCGGAGGATATTTCCTTTGGCCCTATAGTCTTCAAAGGGATCCGTAATATCTGTTCTCAGATTCCACAGAAATAAGGCTACCAAAGAGATCCACGAAATACAGATGTAACTCTGTGAGATGAATTAACAGAACACTAAGCAGTTTCTCAGAAAGCTTCTTTCCAGATTTCATCTGAGGATATTTCGTTTTTCACCATAGCCCTCTATGGGCTTCCAAATATCACTTTGCCATTTCCACAAGAACTGTCTTAGCGAAAGGCTTCTTCAGGGGAAAGCTGTAACTCTGTGAGATGATTTCACAGAACACAAAGAAGTTTCTCAGAAAGCTTCTTTCTCTTTGTTATCGGAGGATATTTCCTTTGGCCTTATAGTCTTCAAAGGGATCCGAAATATCTGTTCTCAGATTCTACAGAAATAAGGCTAGCAAAGAGATCCACGAAATACAGATGTAACTCTGTGAGATGAATTAACAGAACACTAAGCAGTGTCTCAGAAAGCTTCCTTCCAGATTTCATCTGAGGAGATTTCCTTTTTCACCATAGCCCTCTATGGGCTTCCAAATATCACTTTGCCAATTCCACAAGAACTGTCTGAGCGAAAGGCTTGTTGAGGGGAAAGCTGAAACTCTGTGAGATGATTTCACAGAACACAAAGAAGTTTCTCAGAAAGCTTCTTTCTCTTTGTTATCGGAGGATATTTACTTTGGCCCTATAGTCTTAAAAGGGATCCGAAATATCTGTTCTCAGATTCCACAGAAATAAGGCTAGCAAAGAGATCCACGAAATACAGATGTAACTCTGTGAGATGAATTAACAGAACACTAAGAAGTTTCTCAGAAAGCTTCTTTCCAGATTTCATCTGAGGATATTTCCTTTTTCACCATAGCCCTATATGAGCTTCCAAATATCACTTTGCCAAATCCACAAGAACTGTCTTAGCGAAAGGCTTCTTGAGGGGAAAGCTGTAACTCTGTGAGATGATTTCACAGAACACAAAGTAGTTTCTCAGAAAGCTTCTTTCTCTTTGTTATCGGAGGATATTTCCTTTGGCCCTATGGTCTTCAAAGGGATCACAAATATCTGTTCTCAGATTCCACAGAAATAAGGCTAGCAAAGAGATCCACGAAATACAGATGTAACTCTGTGAGATGAATTAACAGAACACTAAGCAGTTTCTCAGAAAGCTTCTTTCCAGATTTCATCTGAGGATATTTCGTTTTTCACCATAGCCATCTATGGGCTTCCAAATATCACTTTGCCATTTCCACAAGAACTGTCTTAGCGAAAGGCTTCTTCAGGGGAAAGCTGTAACTCTGTGAGATGATTTCAAAGAACACAAAGAGCTTTCTCAGAAAGCTTCTTTCTCTTTGTTATCGGAGGATATTTCCTTTCGCCTTATAGTCTTCAAAGGGATCCGAAATATCTGTTCTCAGATTCTACAGAAATAAGGCTAGCAAAGAGATCCACGAAATACAGATGTAACTCTGTGTGATGAACTAACAGAACACTAAGCAGTTTCTCAGAAAGCTTCTTTCCAGATTTCATCTGAGGATATTTCCTTTTTCTCCATAGCCCTCTATGGGCTTCCAAATATCACTTTGCCAATTCCACAAGAACTGTCTTAGCGAAAGGCTTCTTGAGGGGAAAGGTGTAACTCTGTGAGATGATTTCACAGAAGACAAAGAAGTTTCTCAGAAAGCTTCTCTCTCTCTTGTTATCGAAGGATATTTCCTTTGGCCCTATAGTCTTCAAAGGGATCCGAAATATCTGTTCTCAGATTCCACAGAAATAAGGCTAGCAAAGAGATCCACGAAATACAGATGTAACTCTATGAGATGAATTAACAGAACACTAGGCAGTTTCTCAGAAAGCTTCTTTCCAGATTTCATCTGAGGATATTTCCTTTTTCACCATAGCCCTCTATGGGCTTCCAAATATCACTTTGCTAATTCCACAAGAACTGTCTTAGCGAAAGGCTTCTTGAGGGGAAAGCTGTAACTCTGTGAGATGATTTCTCAGAAGACAAAGAAGTTTCTCAGAAAGCTTCTTTCTCTTTGTTATCGAAGGATATTTCCTTTGGCCCTATAGTCTTCAAAGGGATCCGAAATATCTGTTCTCAGATTCCACAGAAATAAGGCTAGCAAAGAGATCCACGAAATACAGATGTACCTCTGTGAGATGAATTAACAGAACACTAAGCAGTTTCTCAGAAAGCTTCTTTCCAGATTTCATCTGAGGATATTTCCTTTTTAACCATAGCCCCCTAGGTCCTTCCAAATATCACTTTGTCAATTCCATAAGAACTATCTTAGCGAAAGGCTCCTTGAGGGGAAAGCTGTAACTCTGTGAGATGATTTCACGGAACACAAAGAAGTTTCTCAGAAAGCTTCTTTCTCTTTGTTATAGGAGGATATTTCCTTTGGCCCTATGGTCTTCAAAGGGATCCGAAATATCTGTTCTCAGATTCCACAGAAATAAGGCTAGCAAAGAGATCCACGAAATACAGATGTAACTCTGTGAGATGAATTAACAGAACACTAAGCAGTTTCTCAGAAAGCTTCTTTCCAGATTTCATCTGAGGATATTTCCTTTTTCACCATAGCCCTCTATGGGCTTCCAAATATCACTTTGCCAATTCCACAACAACTGTCTTAGCGAAAGGCTTCTTGAGGGGAAAGCTGAAACGCTGTGAGATGATTTCACTGAACACAAAGAAGTTTCTCAGAAAGCTTCTTTCTCTTTTTTGTCGGAGGATATTTCCTTTGGCCCTATAGTCTTCAAAGGGATCCGAAATATCTGTTCTCAGATTCCACAGAGATAAGGCTAGCAAAGAGATCCACGAAATACAGATGTAACTCTGTGAGATGAATTAACAGAACACTAAGCAGTTTCTCAGAAAGCTTCTTTCCATATTTTATCTGAGGATATTTCCTTTTTCACCATAGACCTCTAAGGGCTTCCAAATATCACTTTGCCAATTCCACAAGAACTGTCTTAGCGAAAGGCTTCTTGAAGGGAAAGCTGTAACTCTGTGAGATGATTTCACAGAACAAAAAGAAGTTTCTCAGAAAGCTTCTTTCTCTTTGTTATCGGAGGATATTTCCTTTGGCCCTATGGTCTTCAAAGGGATCGCAAATATCTGTTCTCAGATTCCACAGAAATAAGGCTAGCAAAGAGATCCACGAAATACAGATGTAACTCTGTGAGATGAATTAACAGAACACTAAGCAGTTTCTCAGAAAGCTTCTTTCCAGATTTCATCTGAGGATATTTCGTTTTTCACCATAGCCCTCTAAGGGCTTCCAAATATCACTTTGCCATTTCCACAAGAACTGTCTTAGCGAAAGGCTTCTTCAGTGGAAAGCTGTAACTCTGTGAGATGATTTCACAGAACACAAAGAAGTTTCTCAGAAAGCTTCTTTCTCTTTGTTATCGGAGGATATTTCCTTTGGCCCTATAGTCTTCAAAGGGATCCGTAATATCTGTTCTCAGATTCCACAGAAATAAGGCTACCAAAGAGATCCACGAAATACAGATGTAACTCTGTGAGATGAATTAACAGAACACTAAGGAGTTTCTCAGAAAGCTTCCTTCCAGATTTCGTCTGAGGATATTTCCTTTTTCACCATAGCCCTCTATGGGCTACCAAATATCACTTTGCCAATTCCACAAGAACTGTCTTAGCGAAAGGCTTCTTGAGGGGAAAGCTGAAACTCTGTGAGATGATTTCACAGAGCACAAAGAAGGTTCTCAGAAAGCTTCTTTCTCTTTGTTTTCGGAGGATATTTCCTTTGGCCCTATAGTCTTCAAAGTTATCCGAATTATCTGTTCTCAGATTCCACAGAAATAAGGCTACCAAAGAGATCCACGAAATACAGATGTAACTCTGTGAGATGAATTAACAGAACACTAAGCAGTTTCTCAGAAAGCTACTTTCCAGATTTCATCTGAGGATATTTCCTTTTTCGCCATAGCCCTCTATGGGCTTCCAAATATCACTTTGCCAATTCCACAAGAACTCTCTTAGCGAAAGGCTTCTTGAGGGGAAAGCTGAAACTCTGTGAGATGATTTCACAGAACACAAAGAAGTTTCTCAGAAAGCTTCTTTCTCTTTGTTGTCGGAGGATATTTCCTTTGGCCCTATAGTCTTCAAAGGGATCCGAAATATCTGTTCTCAGATTCCACAGAAATAAGGCTAGCAAAGAGATCCACGAATTACAGATGTAACTCTGTGAGATGAATTAACAGAACACTAAGCAGTTTCTCAGAAAGCTTCTTTCCATATTTTATCTGAGGATAATTCCTTTTTCACCATAGACCTCTAAGGGCTTCCAAATATCACTTTGCCAATTCCACAAGAACTGTCTTAGCGAAAGGCTTCTTGAAGGGAAAGCTTTAACTCTGTGAGATGATTTCACAGAACAAAAAGAAGTTTCTCAGAAAGCTTCTTTCTCTTTGTTATCGGAGGATATTTCCTTTGGCCCTATGGTCTTCAAAGGGATCGCAAATATCTGTTCTCAGATTCCACAGAAATAAGGCTAGCAAAGAGATCCACGAAATACAGATGTAACTCTGTGAGATGAATTAACAGAACACTAAGCAGTTTCTCAGAAAGCTTCTTTCCAGATTTCATCTGAGGATATTTCGTTTTTCACCATAGCCCTCTATGGGCTTCCAAATATCACTTTGCCATTTCCACAAGAACTGTCTTAGCGAAAGGCTTCTTCAGTGGAAAGCTGTAACTCTGTGAGATGATTTCACAGAACACAAAGAAGTTTCTCAGAAAGCTTCTTTCTCTTTGTTATCGGAGGATATTTCCTTTGGCCCTATAGTCTTCAAAGGGATCCGAAATATCTGTTCTCAAATTCCACAGAAATAAGGCTAGGAAAGAGATCCACGAAATACAGATGTACCTCTGTGAGATGAATTAACAGAACACTAAGCAGTTTCTCAGAAAGCTTCTTTCCAGATTTCATCTGAGGATATTTCCTTTTTAACCATAACCCCCTAGGGCCTTCCAAATATCACTTTGTCAATTCCATAAGAACTATCTTAGCGAAAGGCTCCTTGAGGGGAAAGCTGTAACTCTGTGAGATGATTTCACGGAACACAAAGAAGTTTCTCAGAAAGCTTCTTTCTCTTTGTTATAGGAGGATATTTCCTTTGGCCCTATGGTCTTCAAAGGGATCCGAAATATCTGTTCTCAGATTCCAGAGAAATAAGGCTAGCAAAGAGATCCACGAAATACAGATGTAACTCTGTGAGATGAATTATCAGAACACTAAGCAGTTTCTCAGAAACCTTCTTTCCAGATTTCATCTGAGGATATTTCCTTTTTCACCATAGCCCTCTTTGGGCTTCCAAATATCACTTTGCCAATTCCACAAGAACTGTCTTAGCGAAAGGCTTCTTGAGGGGAAAGCTGTAACTCTGTGAGATGATTTCTCAGAAGACAAAGAAGTTTCTCAGAAAGCTTCTTTCTCTTTGTTATCGAAGGATATTTCCTTTGGCCCTATAGTCTTCAAAGGGATCCGAAATATCTGTTCTCAGATTCCACAGAAATAAGGCTAGCAAAGAGATCCACGAAATACAGATGTACCTCTGTGAGATGAATTAACAGAACACTAAGCAGTTTCTCAGAAAGCTTCTTTCCAGATTTCATCTGAGGATATTTCCTTTTTAACCATAGCCCCCTAGGTCCTTCCAAATATCACTTTGTCAATTCCATAAGAACTATCTTAGCGAAAGGCTCCTTGAGGGGAAAGCTGTAACTCTGTGAGATGATTTCACGGAACACAAAGAAGTTTCTCAGAAAGCTTCTTTCTCTTTTTTATCGAAGGATATTTCCTTTGGCCCTGTAGTCTTCAAAGGGATCCGAAATATCTGTTCTCATATTCCACAGAAATAAGGCTAGCAAAGAGATCCACGAAGTACAGATGTTACTCTCTGAGATGAATTAACAGAACACTAAGCAGTTTCTCAGAAAGCTGCTTTCCAGATTTCGTCTTTAGATTTTTCCTTTTTCACCGTAGCCCTCTATGGGCTTCCAAATATCACTTTGCCAATTCCACAAGAACTGTCTTAGCGAAAGGCTTCTTGAGGGGAAAGCTGTAACACTGTGAGATGATTTCACAGAACATAAAGAAGTTTCTCAGAAAGCTTCTTTCTCTTTGTTATCGGAGGATATTTCCTTTGGCCCTAAGGTCTTCAAAGGGATCCGAAATATCTGTTCTCAGATTCAACAGAAATAAGGCTAGCAAAGAGATACACGAAATACAGATGTAACTCTGTGAGATGAATTAACAGAACACTAAGCAGTTTCTCAGGAGGCTGCTTTCCAGATTTCATCTGAGGATATTTCTTTTTTCACCATAGCCCTCTATGGGCTTCCAAATATCACTTTGCCAATTCCACAAGAACTGTCTTAGCGAAAGGCTTCTTGAGGGGAAAGCTGTAACTCTGAGAGATGATTTTACAGAACACCAAGAAGTTTCTCAGAAAGCTTCTTTCTCTTTGTTATCGGAGGATATTTCCTTTGGCCCTATGATCTTCAAAGGGATCGGAAATATCTGTTCTCAGATTCCACAGAAATAAGGCTATCAAAGAGATCCACGAAATACAGATGTAATTCTGAGAGATGAATTAACAGAACACTAAGTAGTTTCTCAGAGAGCTTCTTTCCAGATTTCATCTGAGGATATTTCCTTTTTCCCCTTAGCCCTCTTGGGGCTTCCAAATATCACTTTGCCTCTTCCACAAGAACTGTCTTAGCGAAAGGCTTCTTGAGGGGAAAGCTGTAACTCTCCGAGATGATTTCACAGAACACAAAGAAGTTTCTCAGAAAGCATCTTTCTCTTTGTTATCGGAGGATATTTCCTTTGGCCCTATGGTCTTCAAAGGGATCCGAAATATCTGTTCTCAGATTCCACAGAAATAAGGCTAGCAAAGAGATCCACGAAATACAGATGTAACTCTGTGAGATGAATTAACAGAACACTAAGCAGTTTCTCAGAAAGCTTCTTTCCAGATTTCATCTGAGGATATTTCGTTTTTCACCATAGCCCTCTATGGGCTTCCAAATATCACTTTGCCATTTCCACAAGAACTGTCTTAGGGAAAGGCTTCTTCAGTGGAAAGCTGTAACTCTGTGAGATGATTTCACAGAACACAAAGAAGTTTCTCAGAAAGCTTCTTTCTCTTTGTTATCGGAGGATATTTCCTTTGGCCCTATAGTCTTCAAAGGGATCCGTAATATCTGTTCTCAGATTCCACAGAAATAAGGCTACCAAAGAGATCCACGAAATACAGATGTAACTCTGTGAGATGAATTAACAGAACACTAAGGAGTTTCTCAGAAAGCTTCCTTCCAGATTTCGTCTGAGGATATTTCCTTTTTCACCATAGCCCTCTATGGGCTACCAAATATCACTTTGCCAATTCCACAAGAACTGTCTTAGCGAAAGGCTTCTTGAGGGGAAAGCTGAAACTCTGTGAGATGATTTCACAGAGCACAAAGAAGTTTTTCAGAAAGCTTCTTTCTCTTTGTTTTCGGAGGATATTTCCTTTGGCCCTATAGTCTTCAAAGGGATCCGAATTATCTGTTCTCAGATTCCACAGAAATAAGGCTAGCAAAGAGATCCACGAAATACAGATGTAACTCTGTGAGATGAATTAAGAGAACACTAAGCAGTTTCTCAGAAAGCTACTTTCCAGATTTCATCTGAGGATATTTCCTTTTTCGCCATAGCCCTCTATGGGCTTCCAAATATCACTTTGCCAATTCCACAAGAACTGTCTTAGCGAAAGGCTTCTTGAGGGGAAAGCTGAAACTCTGTGAGATGATTTCACAGAACACAAAGAAGTTTCTCAGAAAGCTTCTTTCTCTTTGTTGTCGGAGGATATTTCCTTTGGCCCTATAGTCTTCAAAGGGATCCGAAATATCTGTTCTCAGATTCCACAGAAATAAGGCTAGAAAAGAGATCCACGAATTACAGATGTAACTCTGTGAGATGAATTAACAGAACACTAAGCAGTTTCTCAGAAAGCTTCTTTCCATATTTTATCTGAGGATATTTCCTTTTTAACCATAGCCCCCTAGGGCCTTCCAAATATCACTTTGTCAATTCCATAAGAACTATCTTAGCGAAAGGCTCCTTGAGGGGAAAGCTGTAAC
Source organism: Macaca mulatta (assembly GCF_049350105.2). Lineage (NCBI taxonomy): Eukaryota > Metazoa > Chordata > Mammalia > Primates > Cercopithecidae > Macaca > Macaca mulatta. The sequence continues at coordinate 66,492,739 of NC_133426.1, read as the reverse complement.
TCCGTGAGATGATTTCACGGAACACAAAGAAGTTTCTCAGAAAGCTTCTTTCTCTTTGTTATAGGAGGATATTTCCTTTGGCCCTATGGTCTTCAAAGGGATCCGAAATATCTGTTCTCAGATTCCACAGAAATAAGGCTAGCAAAGAGATCCACGAAATACAGATGTAACTCTGTGAGATGAATTATCAGAACACTAAGCAGTTTCTCAGAAACCTTCTTTCCAGATTTCATCTGAGGATATTTCCTTTTTCACCATAGCCCTCTATGGGCTTCCAAATATCACTTTGCCAATTCCACAAGAACTGTCTTAGCGAAAGGCTTCTTGAGGGGAAAGCTGTAACACTGTGAGATGATTTCACAGAACACAAAGAAGTGTCTCAGAATGCTTCTTTCTCTTTGTTATCGGAGGATATTTCCTTTGGCCCTATGGTCTTCAAAGGGATCCGAAATATCTGTTCTCAGATTCCACAGAAATAAGGCTAGCAAAGAGATCCACGAAATACAGATGTAACTCTGTGAGATGAATTAACAGAACACTAAGCAGTTTCTCAGAAAGGTTCTTTCCAGATTTCATCTGACGATATTTCCTTTTTCACCATAGCCCTCTATGGGCTTCCAAATATCACTTTGCCAATTCTACAAGAACTGTCTTAGCGAAAGGCTTCTTGAGGGGAAAGCTGAAACGCTGTGAGATGATTTCACCGAACACAAAGAAGTTTCTCAGAAAGCTTCTTTCTCTTTTTTGTCGGAGGATATTTCCTTTGGCCCTATAGTCTTCAAAGGGATCCGAAATATCTGTTCTCAGATTCCACAGAAATAAGGCTAGCAAAGAGATCCACGAAATACAGATGTAACTCTGTGAGATGAATTAACAGAACACTAAGCAGTTTCTCAGAAAGCTTCTTTCCAGATTTCATCTGAGGATATTTCGTTTTTCACCATAGCCCTCTATGGGCTTCCAAATATCACTTTGCTAATTCCAAAAGAACTGTCTTAGCGAAAGGCTTCTTGAGGGGAAAGCTGTAACTCTGTGAGATGATTTCACAGAAGACAAAGAAGTTTCTCAGAAAGCTTCTTTCTCTTTGTTATCGAAGGATATTTCCTTTGGCCCTATAGTCTTCAAAGGGATCCGAAATATCTGTTTTCAGATTCCACAGAAATAAGGCTAGCAAAGAGATCCACGAAATACAGATGTACCTCTGTGAGATGAATTAACAGAACACTAAGCAGTTTCTCAGAAAGCTTCTTTCCAGATTTCATCTGAGGATATTTCCTTTTTAACCATAGCCCCCTAGGGCCTTCCAAATATCACTTTGTCAATTCCATAAGAACTATCTTAGCGAAAGGCTCCTTGAGGGGAAAGCTGTAACTCCGTGAGATGATTTCACGGAACACAAAGAAGTTTCTCAGAAAGCTTCTTTCTCTTTGTTATAGGAGGATATTTCCTTTGGCCCTATGGTCTTCAAAGGGATCCGAAATATCTGTTCTCAGATTCCACAGAAATAAGGCTACCAAAGAGATCCACGAAATACAGATGTAACTCTGTGAGATGAATTATCAGAACACTAAGCAGTTTCTCAGAAACCTTCTTTCCAGATTTCATCTGAGGATATTTCCTTTTTCACCATAGCCCTCTATGGGCTTCCAAATATCACTTTGCCAATTCCACAAGAACTGTCTTAGCGAAAGGCTTCTTGAGGGGAAAGCTGTAACACTGTGAGATGATTTCACAGAACACAAAGAAGTGTCTCAGAATGCTTCTTTCTCTTTGTTATCGGAGGATATTTCCTTTGGCCCTATGGTCTTCAAAGGGATCCGAAATATCTGTTCTCAGATTCCACAGAAATAAGGCTAGCAAAGAGATCCACGAAATACAGATGTAACTCTGTGAGATGAATTAACAGAACACTAAGCAGTTTCTCAGAAAGGTTCTTTCCAGATTTCATCTGAGGATATTTCCTTTTTCACCATAGCCCTCTATGGGCTTCCAAATATCACTTTGCCAATTCTACAAGAACTGTCTTAGCGAAAGGCTTCTTGAGGGGAAAGCTGAAACGCTGTGAGATGATTTCACCGAACACAAAGAAGTTTCTCAGAAAGCTTCTTTCTCTTTTTTGTCGGAGGATATTTCCTTTGGCCCTATAGTCTTCAAAGGGATCCGAAATATCTGTTCTCAGATTCCACAGAAATAAGGCTAGCAAAGAGATCCACGAAATACAGATGTAACTCTGTGAGATGAATTAACAGAACACTAAGCAGTTTCTCAGAAAGCTTCTTTCCATATTTTATCTGAGGATATTTCCTTTTTCACCATAGACCTCTAAGGGCTTCCAAATATCACTTTGCCAATTCCACAAGAACTGTCTTAGCGAAAGGCTTCTTGAGGGGAAAGCTGTAACTCTGTGAGATGATTTCACAGAACACAAAGAAGTTTCTCAGAAAGCTTCTTTCTCTTTGTTATCGAAGGATATTTCCTTTGGCCCTGTAGTCTTCAAAGGGATCCGAAATATCTGTTCTCAGATTCCACAGAAATAAGGCTAGCAAAGAGATCCACGAAGTACAGATGTTACTCTCTGAGATGAATCAACAGAACACTAAGCAGTTTCTCAGAAAGCTGCTTTCCAGATTTCGTCTTTAGATTTTTCCTTTTTCACCGTAGCCCTCTATGGGCTTCCAAATATCACTTTGCCTATTCCACAAGTACTGTCTTAGCGAAAGTCTTCTTGAGGGGAAAGCTGTAACACTGTGAGATGATTTCACAGAACACAAAGAAGTTTCTCAGAAAGCTTCTTTCTCTTTGTTATCGGAGGATATTTCCTTTGGCCCTAAGGTCTTCAAAGGGATCCGAAATATCTGTTCTCAGATTCAACAGAAATAAGGCTAGCAAAGAGATACACGAAATACAGATGTAAATCTGTGAGATGAATTAACAGAACACTAAGCAGTTTCTCAGGAGGCTGCTTTCCAGATTTCATCTGAGGATATTTCTTTTTTCACCATAGCCCTCTTTGGGCTTCCAAATATCACTTTGCCAATTCCACAAGAACTGTCTTAGCGAAAGGCTTCTTGAGGGGAAAGCTGTAACTCTGAGAGATGATTTTACAGAACACCAAGAAGTTTCTCAGAAAGCTTCTTTCTCTTTGTTATCGGAGGATATTTCCTTTGGCCCTATGATCTTCAAAGGGATCCGAAATATCTGTTCTCAGATTCCACAGAAATAAGGCTATCAAAGAGATCCACGAAATACAGATGTAACTCTGAGAGATGAATTAACAGAACACTAAGTAGTTTCTCAGAGAGCTTCTTTCCAGATTTCATCTGAGGATATTTCCTTTTTCCCCTTAGCCCTCTTGGGGCTTCCAAATATCACTTTGCCTCTTCCACAAGAACTGTCTTAGCGAAAGGCTTCTTGAGGGGAAAGCTGTAACTCTCCGAGATGATTTCACAGAACACAAAGAAGTTTCTCAGAAAGCTTCTTTCTCTTTGTTATCGGAGGATATTTCCTTTGGCCCTATAGTCTTCAAAGGGATCCGAAATATCTGTTCTCAGATTCCACAGAAATAAGGCTAGCAAAGAGATCCACGAAATAGAGATGTAACTCTGTGAGGTGAGTTAACAGAACACTAAGCAATTTCTCAGAAAGCTTCTTTCCAGATTTCATCTGAGGATATTTCCTTTTTCACCATAGCCCTCTACGGGCTTCCAAATATCACTTTGCCAATTCCACAAGAACTGTCTTAGCGAAAGGCTTCTTGAGGGGAAATTTGTAACTCTGTGAGATGATTTCACAGAACACAAAGAAGTTTCTCAGTAAGCTTCTTTCTCTCTGTTATCGGAGGATATTTCCTTTGGCCCTATGGTCTTCCAAGGGATCCGAAATATCTGTTCTCAGATTCCACAGAAATAAGGCTAGCAAAGAGATCCACGAAATACAGATGTAACTCTGTGAGATGAATTAACAGAACACTAAGCAGTTTCTCAGGAAGCTTCTTACCAGATTTCATCTGAGGATATTTCTTTTTTCACCATAGCCCTCTATGGGCTTCCAAATATAACTTTGCCAATTCCACAAGAACTGTCTTAGCGAAAGGCTTCTTGAGGACAAAGCTGTAACTCTGTGAGAATGATTTCACAGAACACAAAGAAGTTTCTCAGAAAGCTTCTTTCTCTTTGTTATCGGAGGATATTTCCTGTGGCCCTATAGTCTTCAAAGGGATCCGTAATATCTGTTCTCAGATTCCACAGAAATAAGGCTACCAAAGAGATCCACGAAATACAGATGTAACTCTGTGAGATGAATTAACAGAACACTAAGGAGTTTCTCAGAAAGCTTCCTTCCAGATTTCGTCTGAGGATATTTCCTTTTTCACCATAGCCCTCTATGGGCTACCAAATATCACTTTGCCAATTCCACAAGAACTGTCTTAGCGAAAGGCTTCTTGAGGGGAAAGCTGAAACTCTGTGAGATGATTTCACAGAGCACAAAGAAGTTTCTCAGAAAGCTTCTTTCTCTTTGTTTACGGAGGATATTTCCTTTGGCCCTATGGTCTTCAAAGGGATCCGAAATATCTGTTCTCAGATTCCACAGAAATAAGGCTAGCAAAGAGATCCACGAAATACAGATGTAACTCTGTGAGATGAATTATCAGAACACTAAGCAGTTTCTCAGAAACCTTCTTTCCAGATTTCATCTGAGGATATTTCCTTTTTCACCATAGCCCTCTATGGGCTTCCAAATATCACTTTGCCAATTCCACAAGAACTGTCTTAGCGAAAGGCTTCTTGAGGGGAAAGCTGTAACACTGTGAGATGATTTCACAGAACACAAAGAAGTGTCTCAGAATGCTTCTTTCTCTTTGTTATCGGAGGATATTTCCTTTGGCCCTATGGTCTTCAAAGGGATCCGAAATATCTGTTCTCAGATTCCACAGAAATAAGGCTAGCAAAGAGATCCACGAAATACAGATGTAACTCTGTGAGATGAATTAACAGAACACTAAGCAGTTTCTCAGAAAGCTTCTTTCCAGATTTCATCTGAGGATATTTCCTTTTTCACCATAGCCCTCTATGGGCTTCCAAATATCACTTTGCCAATTATTCAAGAACTGTCTTAGCAAAAGGCTTCTTGAGGGGAAAGCTGAAACGCTGTGAGATGATTTCACCGAACACAAAGAAGTTTCTCAGAAAGCTTCTTTCTCTTTTTTGTCGGAGGATATTTCCTTTGGCCCTATAGTCTTCAAAGGGATCCGAAATATCTGTTCTCAGATTCCACAGAAATAAGGCTAGCAAAGAGATCCACGAAATACAGATGTAACTCTGTGAGATGAATTAACAGAACACTAAGCAGTTTCTCAGAAAGCTTCTTTCCATATTTTATCTGAGGATATTTCCTTTTTCACCATAGACCTCTAAGGGCTTCCAAATATCACTTTGCCAATTCCACAAGAACTGTCTTAGCGAAAGGCTTCTTGAGGGGAAAGCTGTAACTCTGTGAGATGATTTCACAGAACACAAAGAAGTTTCTCAGAAAGCTTCTTTCTCTTTGTTATCGAAGGATATTTCCTTTGGCCCTGTAGTCTTCAAAGGGATCCGAAATATCTGTTCTCAGATTCCACAGAAATAAGGCTAGCAAAGAGATCCACGAAGTACAGATGTTACTCTGTGAGATGAATTAACAGAACACTAAGCAGTTTCTCAGAAAGCTGCTTTCCAGATTTCGTCTTTAGATTTTTCCTTTTTCACCGTAGCCCTCTATGGGCTTCCAAATATCACTTTGCCAATTCCACAAGAACTGTCTTAGCGAAAGGCTTCTTGAGGGGAAAGCTGTAACTCTGAGAGATGATTTTACAGAACACCAAGAAGTTTCTCAGAAAGCTTCTTTCTCTTTGTTTTCGGAGGATATTTCCTTTGGCCTTATATTCTTCAAAGGGATCCGAAATATCTGTTCTCAGATTCTACAGAAATAAGGCTAGCAAAGAGATCCACGAAATACAGATGTAACTCTGTGTGATGAACTAACAGTACACTAAGCAGTTTCTCAGAAAGCTTCTTTCCAGATTTCATCTGAGGATATTTCCTTTTTCACCATAGCTCTCTATGGGCTTCCAAATATCACTTTGCCAATTCCACAAGAACTGTCTTAGCGAAAGGCTTATTGAGGGGAAAGCTGTAACTCTGTGAGATGATTTCACAGAAGACAAAGTAGTTTCTCAGAAAGCTTCTGTCTCTTTGTTATCGAAGGATATTTCCTTTGGCCCTATAGTCTTCAAAGGGATCCGAAATATCTGTTCTCAGATTCCACAGAAATAAGGCTAGCAAAGAGATCCACGAAATACAGATGTAACTCTGTGAGATGAATTAACAGAACACTAGGCAGTTTCTCAGAAAGCTTCTTTCCAGATTTCATCTGAGGATATTTCCTTTTTCACCATAGCCCTCTATGGGCTTCCAAATATCACTTTGCCAATTCCACAAGAGCTGTCTTAGCGAAAGGCTTCTTGAGGACAAAGCTGTAACTCTGTGAGAATGATTTCACAGAACACAAAGAAGTTTCTCAGAAAGCTTCTTTCTCTTTGTTATCGGAGGATATTTCCTTTGGCCCTATAGTCTTCAAAGGGATCCGAAATATCTGTTCTCAGATTCCACAGAAATAAGGCTAACAAAGAGATCCACGAAATAGAGATGTAACTCTGTGAGGTGAGTTAACAGAACACTAAGCAATTTCTCAGAAAGCTTCTTTCCAGATTTCATCTGAGGATATTTCCTTTTTCACCCTAGCCCTCTATGGGCTTCCAAATATCACTTTGCCAATTCCACAAGAACTGTCTTAGCGAAAGGCTTCTTGAGGGGAAATTTGTAACTCTGTGAGATAATTTCACAGAACACAAAGAAGTTTCTCAGTAAGCTTCTTTCTCTCTGTTATCGGAGGATATTTCCTTTGGCCCTATGGTCTTCAAAGGGATCCGAAATATCTGTTCTCAGATTCCACAGAAATAAGGCTAGCAAAGAGATCCACGAAATACAGATGTAACTCTGTGAGATGAATTAACAGAACACTAAGCAGTTTCTCAGGAAGCTTCTTACCAGATTTCATCTGAGGATATTTCTTTTTTCACCGTAGCCCTCTATGGGCTTCCAAATATCACTTTGCCAATTCCACAAGAACTGTCTTAGCGAAAGGCTTCTTGAGGGGAAAGCTGTAACTCTGAGACATGATTTTACAGAACAAAAAGAAGTTTCTCAGAAAGCTTCTTTCTCTTTGTTATCGGAGGATATTTCCTTTGGCCCTATAGTCTTCAAAGGGATCCGAAATATCTGTTCTCAGATTCCACAGAAATAAGGCTAGCAAAGAGATCCACGAATTACAGATGTAACTCTGTGAGATGAATTAACAGAACACTAAGCAGTTTCTCAGAAAGCTTCTTTCCAGATTTCATCTGAGGATATTTCCTTTTTCACCATAGCCCTCTTTGGGCTTCAAAATATCACTTTGCTAATTCCACAAGAACTGTCTTAGCGAAAGGCTTCTTGAGGGGAAAGCTGTAACTCTGTGAGATGATTTCACAGAAGACAAAGAAGTTTCTCAGAAAGCTTCTTTCTCTTTGTTATCGAAGGATATTTCCTTTGGCCCTATAGTCTTCAAAGGGATCCGAAATATCTGTTCTCAGATTCCACAGAAATAAGGCTAACAAAGAGATCCACGAAATACAGATGTACCTCTGTGAGATGAATTAACAGAACACTAAGCAGTTTCTCAGAAAGCTTCTTTCCAGATTTCATCTGAGGATATTTCCTTTTTAACCATAGCCCCCTAGGGCCTTCCAAATATCACTTTGTCAATTCCATAAGAACTATCTTAGCGAAAGGCTCCTTGAGGGGAAAGCTGTAACTCTGTGAGATGATTTCACGGAACACAAAGAAGTTTCTCAGAAAGCTTCTTTCTCTTTGTTATAGGAGGATATTTCCTTTGGCCCTATGGTCTTCAAAGGTATCCGAAATATCTGTTCTCAGATTCAACAGAAATAAGGCTAGCAAAGAGATCCACGAAATACAGATGGAACTCTGTGAGATGAATTAACAGATCACTAAGCAATTTCTCAGAAAGCTTCTTTCCAGATTTCATCTGAGGATATTTCCTTTTTCTCCATAGCCCTCTATGGGCTTCCAAATATCACTTTGCCAATTCCACAAGAACTGTCTTAGCGAAAGGCTTCTTGAGGGGAAAGGTGTAACTCTGTGAGATGATTTCACAGAAGACAAAGAAGTTTCTCAGAAAGCTTCTCTCTCTTTGTTATCGGAGGATATTTCCTTTGGCCCTATAGTCTTCAAAGGGATCCGTAATATCTGTTCTCAGATTCCACAGAAATAAGGCTACCAAAGAGATCCACGAAATACAGATGTAACTCTGTGAGATGAATTAACAGAACACTAAGGAGTTTCTCAGAAAGCTTCCTTCCAGATTTCGTCTGAGGATATTTCCTTTTTCACCATAGCCCTCTATGGGCTTCCAAATATCACTTTGCCAATTCCACAAGAACTGTCTTGGCGAAAGGCTTCTTGAGGGGAAAGCTGAAACTCTGTGAGATGATTTCACAGAGCACAAAGAAGTTTCTCAGAAAGCTTCTTTCTCTTTGTTTTCGGAGGATATTTCCTTTGGCCCTATAGTCTTCAAAGGGATCCGAATTATCTGTTCTCAGATTCCACAGAAATAAGGCTACCAAAGAGATCCACGAAATACAGATGTAACTCTGTGAGATGAATTAACAGAACACTAAGCAGTTTCTCAGAAAGCTTCTTTCCAGATTTCATCTGAGGATATTTCCTTTTTCACCATAGCCCTCTATGGGCTTCCAAATATCACTTTGCCAATTCCACAAGAACTGTCTTAGCGAAAGGCTTCTTGAGGGGAAAGCTGAAACTCTGTGAGATGATTTCACAGAACACAAAGAAGTTTCTCAGAAAGCTTCTTTCTCTTTGTTATCGGAGGATATTTCCTTTGGCCCTATGGTCTTCAAAAGGATCGCAAATATCTGTTCTCAGATTCCACAGAAATAAGGCTAGCAAAGAGATCCACGAAATACAGATGTAACTCTGTGAGATGAATTAACAGAACACTAAGCAGTTTCTCAGAAAGCTTCTTTCCAGATTTCATCTGAGGATATTTCGTTTTTCACCATAGCCCTCTATGGGCTTCCAAATATCACTTTGCCATTTCCACAAGAACTGTCTGAGCGAAAGGCTTGTTGAGGGGAAAGCTGTAACTCTGTGAGATGATTTCACAGAACACAAAGAAGTTTCTCAGAAAGCTTCTTTCTCTTTGTTATCGGAGGATATTTACTTTGGCCCTATAGTCTTCAAAGGGATCCGAAATATCTGTTCTGAGATTCCACAGAAATAAGGCTAGCAAAGAGATCCACGAATTACAGATGTAACTCTGTGAGATGAATTAACAGAACACTAAGCAGTTTCTCAGAAAGCTTCTTTCCAGATTTCATCTGAGGGTATTTCCTTTTTCACCATAGCCCTCTATGGGCTTCCAAATATCACTTTGCCAATTCCACAAGAACTGTCTTAGCGAAAGGCTTCTTGAGGGGAAAGCTGAAACTCTGTGAGATGATTTCACGGAACACAAAGAAGTTTCTCAGAAAGCTTCTTTCTCTTTGTTGTCGGAGGATATTTCCTTTGGCCCTATAGTCTTCAAAGGGATCCGAAATATCTGTTCTCCGATTCCACAGAAATAAGGCTAGCAAAGAGATCCACGAAATACAGATGTAACTCTGTGAGATGAATTAACAAAACACTAAGCAGTTTCTCAAAAAGCTTCTTTCCATATTTTATCTGAGGATATTTCCTTTTTCACCATAGACCTCTAAGGGCTTCCAAATATCACTTTGCCAATTCCACAAGAACTGTCTTAGCGAAAGGCTTCTTGAAGGGAAAGCTTTAACTCTGTGAGATGATTTCACAGAACAAAAAGAAGTTTCTCAGAAAGCTTCTTTCTCTTTGTTATCATAGGATATTTCCTTTGGCCTTATGGTCTTCAAAGGGATCGCAAATATCTGTTCTCAGATTCCACAGAAATAAGGCTAGCAAAGAGATCCACGAAATACAGATGTAACTCTGTGAGATGAATTAACAGAACACTAAGCAGTGTCTCAGAAAGCTTCTTTCCAGATTTCATCTGAGGAGATTTCCTTTTTCACCATAGCCCTCTATGGGCTTCCAAATATCACTTTGCCAATTCCACAAGAACTGTCTTAGCGAAAGGCTTCTTGAGGGGAAAGGTGTAACTCTGTGAGATGATTTCACAGAAGACAAAGAAGTTTCTCAGAAAGCTTCTCTCTCTTTGTTATCGAAGGATATTTCCTTTGGCCCTATAGTCTTCAAAGGGATCCGAAATATCTGTTCTCAGATTCCACAGAAATAAGGCTAGCAAAGAGATCCACGAAATACAGATGTAACTCTGTGAGATGAATTAACAGAACACTAGGCAGTTTCTCAGAAAGCTTCTTTCCAGATTTCATCTGAGGATATTTCCTTTTTCTCCATAGACCTCTACGGGCTTCCAAATATCACTTTGCCAATTCCACAAGAGCTGTCTTAGCGAAAGGCTTCTTGAGGACAAAGCTGTAACTCTGTGAGAATGATTTCACAGAACACAAAGAAGTTTCTCAGAAAGCTTCTTTCTCTTTGTTATCGGAGGATATTTCCTTTGGCCCTATAGTCTTCAAAGGGATCCGTAATATCTGTTCTCAGATTCCACAGAAATAAGGCTACCAAAGAGATCCACGAAATACAGATGTAACTCTGTGAGATGAATTAACAGAACACTAAGGAGTTTCTCAGAAAGCTTCCTTCCAGATTTCGTCTGAGGATATTTCCTTTTTCACCATAGCCCTCTATGGGCTTCCAAATATCACTTTGCCAATTCCACAAGAACTGTCTTAGCGAAAGTCTTCTTGAGGGGAAAGCTGAAACTCTGTGAGATGATTTCACAGAGCACAAAGAAGTTTCTCAGAAAGCTTCTTTCTCTTTGTTTTCGGAGGATATTTCCTTTGGCCCCATAGTCTTCAAAGGGATCCGAATTATCTGTTCTCAGATTCCACAGAAATAAGGCTACCAAAGAGATCCACGAAATACAGATGTAACTCTGTGAGATGAATTAACAGAACACTAAGCAGTTTCTCAGAAAGCTTCTTTCCAGATTTCATCGGAGGATATTTCCTTTTTCACCATAGCCCTCTATGGGTTTCCAAATATCACTTTGCCAATTCCACAAGAGCTGTCTTAGCGAAAGGCTTCTTGAGGACAAAGCTGTAACTCTGTGAGAAAGATTTCACAGAACACAAAGAAGTTTCTCAGAAAGCTTCTTTCTCTTTGTTATCGGAGGATATTTCCTTTGGCCCTATGGTCTTCAAAGGGATCCGAAATATCTGTTCTCAGATTCCACAGAAATAAGGCTAGCAAAGAGATCCACGAAATACACATGTAACTCTGTGAGATGAATTAACAGAACACTAAGCAGTTTCTCAGAGAGCTTCTTTCCAGATTTCGTCTGAGGATATTTCCTTTTTCACCGTAGCCCTCAATGGGCTTCCAAATATCACTTTGCCAATTCCACAAGAAGTGCCTTAGCGAAAGGCGTCTTGAGGGGAAAGCTGTAACTCTGCGAGATGATTTCACAGAACACAAAGAAGTTTCTCAGAAAGCTTCTTTCTCTTTGTTATCGGTGGATATTTCCTTTGGCCCTACAGTCTTCAAAGGGATCCTAAATATCTGTTCTCAGATTCCACAGAAATAAGGCTTGCAAAGAAATCCACGAAATATAGATGTAACTCTGTGAGATGAACTAGCAGAACACTAAGCAGTTTCTCAGAAAGCTTCTTTCCAGATTTCATCGGAGGATATTTCCTTTTTCACCATAGACCTCTACGGGCTTCCAAATATCACTTTGCCAATTCCACAGGAACTGTCTTAGCAAAAGGCTTCTTCAGGGGAAAGCTGTAACTCTGTGAGATGATTTCACAGAACACAAAGAAGTTTCTCAGAAAGCTTCTTTCTCTTTGTTATCGGAGGATATTTCCTTTGGCCTTATAGTCTTCAAAGGGATCCGAAATATCTGTTCTCAGATTCTACAGAAATAAGGCTACCAAAGAGATCCACGAAATACTGATGTAACTCTGTGAGATGAATTAACAGAACACTAAGCAGTGTCTCAGAAAGCTTCCTTCCAGATTTCATCGGAGGAGATTTCCTTTTTCACCATAGCCCTCTATGGGCTTCCAAATATCACTTTGCCAATTCCACTAGAACTGTCTGAGCGAAAGGCTTGTTGAGGGGAAAGCTGTAACTCTGTGAGATGATTTCACAGAACACAAAGAAGTTTCTCAGAAAGCTTCTTTCTCTTTGTTATCGGAGGATATTTCCTTTGGCCCTATAGTCTTCAAAGGGATCCAAAATATCTGTTCTCAGATTCCACAGAAATAAGGCTAGCAAAGAGATCCACGAAATACAGATGTAACTCTGTGAGATGAATTAACAGAACACTAAGCAGTGTCTCAGAAAGCTTCCTTCCAGATTTCATCGGAGGAGATTTCCTTTTTCACCATAGCCCTCTATGGGCTTCCAAATATCACTTTGCCAATTCCACAAGAACTGTCTGAGCGAAAGGCTTGTTGAGGGGAAAGCTGTAACTCTGTGAGATGATTTCACAGAACACAAAGTAGTTTCTCAGAAAGCTTCTTTCTCTTTGTTATCGGAGGATATTTCCTTTGGCCCTATGGTCTTCAAAGGGATCGCAAATATCTGTTCTCAGATTCCACAGAAATAAGGCTAGCAAAGAGATCCACGAAATGCAGATGTAACTCTGTGAGATGAATTAACAGAACACTAAGCAGTTTCTCAGAAAGCTTCTTTCCAGATTTCATCTGAGGATATTTCGTTTTTCACCATAGCCCTATATGGGCTTCCAAATATCACTTTGCCATTTCCACAAGAACTGTCTTAGCGAAAGGCTTCTTCAGGGGAAAGCTGTAACTCTGTGAGATGATTTCACAGAACACAAAGAAGTTTCTCAGAAAGCTTCTTTCTCTTTGTTATCGGAGGATATTTCCTTTGGCCTTATAGTCTTCAAAGGGATCCGAAATATCTGTTCTCAGATTCTACAGAAATAAGGCTAGCAAAGAGATCCACGAAATACAGATGTAACTCTGTGTGATGAACTAACAGAACACTAAGCAGTTTCTCAGAAAGCTTCTTTCCAGATTTCATCTGAGGATATTTCCTTTTTCTCCATAGCTCTCTATGGGCTTCAAATATCACTTTGCCAATTCCACAAGAACTGTCTTAGCGAAAGACTTATTGAGGGGAAAGCTGTAACTCTGTGAGATGATTTCACTGAACACAAAGAACTTTCTCAGAAAGCTTCTTTCTCTTTGTTATCATAGGATATTTCCTTTAGCCCTATAGTCTCCAAAGGGATCCGAAATATCTGTTCTCAGATTCAACAGAAATAAGGCTAGCAAAGAGATCCACGAAATACAGATGGAACTCTGTGAGATGAATTAACAGATCACTAAGCAATTTCTCAGAAAGCTTCTTTCCAGATTTCATCGGAGGATATTTCCTTTTTCTCCATAGCCCTCTATGGGCTTCCAAATATCACTTTGCCAATTCCACAAGAACTGTCTTAGCGAAAGGCTTCTTGAGGGGAAAGGTGTAACTCTGTGAGATGATTTCACAGAAGACAAAGCAGTTTCTCAGAAAGCTTCTCTCTCTTTGTTATCGGAGGATATTTCCTTTGGCCTTATAGTCTTCAAAGGGATCCGAAATATCTGTTCTCAGATTCTACAGAAATAAGGCTAGCAAAGAGATCCACGAAATACAGATGTAACTCTGTGTGATGAACTAACAGAACACTAAGCAGTTTCTCAGAAAGTTTCTTTCCAGATTTCATCTGAGGATATTTCCTTTTTCTCCATAGCCCTCTATGGGCTTCCAAATATCACTTTGCCAATTCCACAAGAGCTGTCTTAGCGAAAGGCTTCTTGAGGACAAAGCTGTAACTCTGTGAGAATGATTTCACAGAACACAAAGAAGTTTCTCAGAAAGCTTCTTTCTCTTTGTTATCGGAGGATATTTCCTTTGGCCCTATAGTCTTCAAAGGAATCCGTAATATCTGTTCTCAGATTCCACAGAAATAAGGCTACCAAAGAGATCCACGAAATACAGATGTAACTCTGTGAGATGAATTAACAGAACACTAAGGAGTTTCTCAGAAAGCTTCCTTCCAGATTTCGTCTGAGGATATTTCCTTTTTCACCATAGCCCTCTATGGGCTTCCAAATATCACTTTGCCAATTCCACAAGAACTGTCTTAGCGAAAGGCTTCTTGAGGGGAAAGCTGAAACTCTGTGAGATGATTTCACAGAGCACAAAGAAGTTTCTCAGAAAACTTCTTTCTCTTTGTTATCGGAGGATGTTTCCTTTGGCCCTATGGTCTTGAAAGGGATCGCAAATATCTGTTCTCAGATTCCACAGAAATAAGGCTAGCAAAGAGATCCACGAAATACAGATGTAACTCTGTGAGATGAATTAACAGAACACTAAGCAGTTTCTCAGAAAGCTTCTTTCCAGATTTCATCTGAGGATATTTCCTTTTTCACCATAGCCCTCTATGGGCTTCCAAATATCACTTTGCCATTTCCACAAGAACTGTCTTAGCGAAAGGCTTCTTCAGGGGAAAGCTGTAACTCTGTGAGATGATTTCACAGAACACAAAGAAGTTTCTCAGAAAGCTTCTTTCTCTTTGTTATCGGAGGATATTTCCTTTGGCCTTATAGTCTTCAAAGGGATCCGAAATATCTGTTCTCAGATTCTACAGAAATAAGGCTAGCAAAGAGATCCACGAAATACAGATGTAACTCTGTGAGATGAATTAACAGAACACTAAGCAGTGTCTCAGAAAGCTTCCTTCCAGATTTCATCTGAGGAGATTTCCTTTTTCACCATAGCCCTCTAGGGGCTTCCAAATATCACTTTGCCAATTCCACAAGAACTGTCTGAGCGAAAGGCTTGTTGAGGGGAAAGCTGAAACTCTGTGAGATGATTTCACAGAACACAAAGAAGTTTCTCAGAAAGCTTCTTTCTCTTTGTTATCGGAGGATATTTACTTTGGCCCTATAGTCTTCAAAGGGATCCGAAATATCTGTTCTCAGATTCCACAGAAATAAGGCTAGCAAAGAGATCCACGAAATACAGATGTAACTCTTTGAGATGAATTAACAGAACACTAAGAAGTTTCTCAGAAAGCTTCTTTCCAGATTTCATCTGAGGATATTTCCTTTTTCACCATAGCCCTCTATGGGCTTCCAAATATCACTTTGCCAAATCCACAAGAACTGTCTTAGCGAAAGGCTTCTTGAGGGGAAAGCTGTAACTCTGTGAGATGATTTCACAGAACACAAAGTAGTTTCTCAGAAAGCTTCTTTCTCTTTGTTATCGGAGGATATTTCCTTTGGCCCTATGGTCTTCAAAGGGATCACAAATATCTGTTCTCAGATTCCACAGAAATAAGGCTAGCAAAGAGATCCACGAAATACAGATGTAACTCTGTGAGATGAATTAACAGAACACTAAGCAGTTTCTCAGAAAGCTTCTTTCCAGATTTCATCTGAGGATATTTCGTTTTTCACCATAGCCATCTATGGGCTTCCAAATATCACTTTGCCATTTCCACAAGAACTGTCTTAGCGAAAGGCTTCTTCAGGGGAAAGCTGTAACTCTGTGAGATGATTTCACAGAACACAAAGAGCTTTCTCAGAAAGCTTCTTTCTCTTTGTTATCGGAGGATATTTCCTTTCGCCTTATACTCTTCAAAGGGATCCGAAATATCTGTTCTCAGATTCTACAGAAATAAGGCTAGCAAAGAGATCCACGAAATACAGATGTAACTCTGTGTGATGAACTAACAGAACACTAAGCAGTTTCTCAGAAAGCTTCTTTCCAGATTTCATCTGAGGATATTTCCTTTTTCTCCATAGCCCTCTATGGGCTTCCAAATATCACTTTGCCAATTCCACAAGAACTGTCTTAGCGAAAGGCTTCTTGAGGGGAAAGGTGTAACTCTGTGAGATGATTTCACAGAAGACAAAGAAGTTTCTCAGAAAGCTTCTCTCTCTCTTGTTATCGAAGGATATTTCCTTTGGCCCTATAGTCTTCAAAGGGATCCGAAATATCTGTTCTCAGATTCCACAGAAATAAGGCTAGCAAAGAGATCCACGAAATACAGATGTAACTCTGTGAGATGAATTAACAGAACACTAGGCAGTTTCTCAGAAAGCTTCTTTCCAGATTTCATCTGAGGATATTTCCTTTTTCACCATAGCCCTCTATGGGCTTCCAAATATCACTTTGCCAATTCCACAAGAACTGTCTTAGCGAAAGGCTTCTTGAGGGGAAAGCTGAAACTCTGTGAGATGATTTCACAGAGCACAAAGAAGTTTCTCAGAAAGCTTCTTTCTCTTTGTTTTCGGAGGATATTTCCTTTGGCCCTATAGTCTTCAAAGGGATCCGAATTATCTGTTCTCAGATTCCACAGAAATAAGGCTACCAAAGAGATCCACGAAATACAGATGTAACTCTGAGAGATGAATTAACAGAACACTAAGCAGTTTCTCAGAAAGCTTCTTTCCAGATTTCATCTGAGGATATTTCCTTTTTCACCATAGCCCTCTATGGGCTTCCAAATATCACTTTGCCAATTCCACAAGAACTGTCTTAGCGAAAGGCTTCTTGAGGGGAAAGCTGAAACTCTGTGAGATGATTTCACAGAACACAAAGAAGTTTCTCAGAAAGCTTCTTTCTCTTTGTTGTCGGAGGATATTTCCTTTGGCCCTATGGTCTTCAAAGGGATCGCAAATATCTGTTCTCAGATTCCACAGAAATAAGGCTAGCAAAGAGATCCCCGAAATACAGATGTAACTCTGTGAGATGAATTAACAGAACACTAAGCAGTTTCTCAGAAAGCTTCTTTCCAGATTTCATCAGAGGATATTTCGTTTTTCACCATAGCCCTCTATGGGCTTCCAAATATCACTTTGCCATTTCCACAAGAACTGTCTTAGAGAAAGGCTTCTTCAGGGGAAAGCTGTAACTCTGTGAGATGATTTCACAGAACACAAAGAAGTTTCTCAGAAAGCTTCTTTCTCTTTGTTATCGGAGGATATTTCCTTTGGCCTTATAGTCTTCAAAGGGATCCGAAATATCTGTTATCAGATTCTACAGAAATAAGGCTAGCAAAGAGATCCACGAAATACAGATGTAACTCTGTGAGATGAATTAACAGAACACTAAGCAGTGTCTCAGAAAGCTTCCTTCCAGATTTCATCTGAGGAGATTTCCTTTTTCACCATAGCCCTCTATGGGCTTCCAAATATCACTTTGCCAATTCCACAAGAACTGTCTGAGCGAAAGGCTTGTTGAGGGGAAAGCTGTAACTCTGTGAGATGATTTCACAGAACACAAAGAAGTTTCTCAGAAAGCTTCTTTCTCTTTGTTATCTGAGGATATTTACTTTGGCCCTGTAGTCTTCAAAGGGATCCGAAATATCTGTTCTCAGATTCCACAGAAATAAGGCTAGCAAAGAGATCCACGAAATACAGATGTAACTCTGTGAGATGAATTAACAGAACACTAAGCAGTTTCTCAGAAAGCTTCTTTTCAGATTTCATCTGAGGATATTTCGTTTTTCACCATAGCCCTCTATGGGCTTCCAAATATCACTTTGCCATTTCCACAAGAACTGTCTTAGCGAAAGGCTTCTTCAGGGGAAAGCTGTAACTCTGTGAGATGATTTCACAGAACACAAAGAAGTTTCTCAGAAAGCTTCTTTCTCTTTGTTATCGGAGGATATTTCCTTTGGCCTTATAGTCTTCAAAGGGATCCGAAATATCTGTTCTCAGATTCTACAGAAATAAGGCTAGCAAAGAGATCCACGAAATACAGATGTAACTCTGTGTGATGAACTAACAGAACACTAAGCAGTTTCTCAGAAAGCTTCTTTCCAGATTTCATCTGAGGATATTTCCTTTTTCACCATAGCTCTCTAGGGGCTTCCACATATCACTTTGCCAATTCCACAAGAACTGTCTTAGCGAAAGGCTTAGTGAGGGGAAAGCTGTAACTCTGTGAGATGATTTCACTGAACACAAAGAAGTTTCTCAG
Organism: Macaca mulatta; assembly: GCF_049350105.2. NCBI lineage: Eukaryota > Metazoa > Chordata > Mammalia > Primates > Cercopithecidae > Macaca > Macaca mulatta. The sequence goes on along the minus strand of NC_133426.1, from coordinate 66,474,515 downwards.
AAAGCTTCTTTCTCTTTGTTATCATAGGATATTTCCTTTAGCCCTATAGTCTCCAAAGGGATCCGAAATATCTGTTCTCAGATTCAACAGAAATAAGGCTAGCAAAAAGATCCACGAAATACAGATGGAACTCTGTGAGATGAATTAACAGATCACTAAGCAATTTCTCAGAAAGCTTCTTTCCAGATTTCATCTGAGGATATTTCCTTTTTCTCCATAGCCCTCTATGGGCTTCCAAATATCACTTTGCCAATTCCACAACAACTGTCTTAGCGAAAGGCTTCTTGAGGGGAAAGCTGAAACTCTGTGAGATGATTTCACAGAACACAAAGAAGTTTCTCAGAAAGCTTCTTTCTCTTTGTTGTCGGAGGATATTTCCTTTGGCCCTATAGTCTTCAAAGGGATCCGAAATATCTGTTCTCAGATTCCACAGAAATAAGGCTAGCAAAGAGATCCACGAATTACAGATGTAACTCTGTGAGATGAATTAACAGAACACTAAGCAGTTTCTCAGAAAGCTTCTTTCCATATTTTATCTGAGGATATTTCCTTTTTCACCATAGACCTCTAAGTGCTTCCAAATATCACTTTGCCAATTCCACAAGAACTGTCTTAGCGAAAGGCTTCTTGAAGGGAAAGCTTTAACTCTGTGAGATGATTTCACAGAACAAAAAGAAGTTTCTCAGAAAGCTTCTTTCTCTTTGTTATCGGAGGATATTTCCTTTGGCCCTATGGTCTTCAAAGGGATCGCAAATATCTGTTCTCAGATTCCACAGAAATAAGGCTAGCAAAGAGATCCACGAAATACAGATGTAACTCTGTGAGATGAATTAACAGAACACTAAGCAGTTTCTCAGAAAGCTTCTTTCCAGATTTCATCTGAGGATATTTCGTTTTTCACCATAGCCCTCTATGGGCTTCCAAATATCACTTTGCCAATTCCACAAGAACTGTCTTAGCGAAAGGCTTCTTCAGGGGAAAGCTGTAACTCTGTGAGATGATTTCACAGAACACAAAGAAGTTTCTCAGAAAGCTTCTTTCTCTTTGTTATCGGAGGATATTTCCTTTGGCCTTATAGTCTTCAAAGGGATCCGAAATATCTGTTCTCAGATTCTACAGAAATAAGGCTAGCAAAGAGATCCACGAAATACAGATGTAACTCTGTGTGATGAACTAACAAAACACTAAGCAGTTTCTCAGAAAGCTTCTTTCCAGATTTCATCTGAGGATATTTCCTTTTTCACCTTAGCCCTCTAGGGGCTTCCAAATATCACTTTGCCAATTCCACAAGAACTGTCTTAGCGAAAGGCTTATTGAGGGGAAAGCTGAAATTCTGTGAGATGATTTCACTGAACACAAAGAAGTTTCTCAGAAAGTTTCTTTCTCTTTGTTATCATAGGATATTTCCTTTAGCCCTATAGTCTCCAAAGGGATCCGAAATATCTGTTCTCAGATTAAACTGAAATAAGGCTAGCAAAGAGATCCACGAAATACAGATGGAACTCTGTGAGATGAATTAACAGATCACTAAGCAATTTCTCAGAAAGCTTCTTTCCAGATTTCATCTGAGGATATTTCCTTTTTCTCCTTAGCCCTCTATGGGCTTCCAAATATCACTTTGCCAATTCCACAAGAACTGTCTTAGCGAAAGGCTTCTTGAGGGGAAAGGTGTAACTCTGTGAGATGATTTCACAGAACACAAAGAAGTTTCTCAGAAAGCTTCTCTCTCTTTGTTATCGAAGGATATTTCCTTTGGCCCTATAGTCTTCAAAGGGATCCGAAATATCTGTTCTCAGATTCCACAGAAATAAGGCTAGCAAAGAGATCCACGAAATAGAGATGTAACTCTGTGAGATGAATTAACAGAACACTAAGCAGTTTCTCAGAAAGCTTCTTTCCAGATTTCATCTGAGGATATTTCCTTTTTCACCATAGCCCTCTAGGGGCTTCCAAATATCACTTTGCCAAATCCACAAGAACTGTCTTAGCGAAAGGCTTCTTGAGGGGAAAGCTGAAACTCTGTGAGATGATTTCACAGAGCACAAAGAAGTTTCTCAGAAAGCTTCTTTCTCTTTGTTTTCGGAGGATATTTCCTTTGGCCCTATAGTCTTCAAAGGGATCCGAATTATCTGTTCTCAGATTCCAGAGAAATAAGGCTACCAAAGAGATCCACGAAATACAGATGTAACTCTGTGAGATGAATTAACAGAACACTAAGCAGTTTCTCAGAAAGCTTCTTTCCAGATTTCATCTGAGGATATTTCCTTTTTCACCATAGCACTCTATGGGATTCCAAATATCACTTTGCCAATTCCACAAGAACTGTCTTAGCGAAAGGCTTCTTGAGGGGAAAGCTGAAACTCTGTGAGATGATTTCACAGAACACAAAGAAGTTTCTCAGAAAGCTTCTTTCTCTTTGTTGTCGGAGGATATTTCCTTTGGCCCTATGGTCTTCAAAGGGATCGCAAATATCTGTTCTCAGATTCCACAGAAATAAGGCTAGCAAAGAGATCTCCGAAATACAGATGTAACTCTGTGAGATGAATTAACAGAACACTAAGCAGTTTCTCAGAAAGCTTCTTTCCAGATTTCATCAGAGGATATTTCGTTTTTCACCATAGCCCTCTATGGGCTTCCAAATATCACTTTGCCATTTCCACAAGAACTGTCTTAGAGAAAGGCTTATTCAGGGGAAAGCTGTAACTCTGTGAGATGATTTCACAGAACACAAAGAAGTTTCTCAGAAAGCTTCTTTCACTTTGTTATCGGAGGATATTTCCTTTGGCCTTATAGTCTTCAAAGGGATCCGAAATATCTGTTCTCAGATTCTACAGAAATAAGGCTAGCAAAGAGATCCACGAAATACAGATGTAACTCTGTGAGATGAATTAACAGAACACTAAGCAGTGTCTCAGAAAGCTTCCTTCCAGATTTCATCTGAGGATATTTCCTTTTTCACCATAGCCCACTAGGGGCTTCCAAATATCACTTTGCCAATTCCACAAGAACTGTCTTAGCGAAAGGCTTATTGAGGGGAAAGCTGTAACTCTGTGAGATGATTTCACTGAACACAAAGAAGTTTCTCAGAAAGCTTCTTTCTCTTTGTTATCATAGGATATTTCCTTTAGCCCTATAGTCTCCAAAGGGATCCGAAATATCTGTTCTCAGATTCAACAGAAATAAGGCTAGCAAAGAGATCCACGAAATACAGATGGAACTCTGTGAGATGAATTAACAGATCACTAAGCAATTTCTCAAAAAGCTTCTTTCCAGATTTCATCTGAGGATATTTCCTTTTTCTCCATAGCCCTCTATGGGCTTCCAAATATCACTTTGCCAATTCCACAACAACTGTCTTAGCGAAAGGCTTCTTGAAGGGAAAGCTGTAACTCTGTGAGATGATTTCACAGAACACAAAGAAGTTTCTCAGAAAGCTTCTTTCTCTTTGTTATCGGAGGATATTTCCTTTGGCCCTATAGTCTTCAAAGGGATCCGTAATATCTGTTCTCAGATTCCACAGAAATAAGGCTACCAAAGAGATCCACGAAATACAGATGTAACTCTGTGAGATGAATTAACAGAACACTAAGGAGTTTCTCAGAAAGCTTCCTTCCAGATTTCGTCTGACGATATTTCCTTTTTCACCATAGCCCTCAAAGGGCTTCCAAATATCACTTTGCCAATTCCACAAGAACTGTCTTAGCGAAAGGCTTCTTGAGGGGAAAGCTGAAACTCTGTGAGATGATTTCACCGAGCACAAAGAAGTTTCTCAGAAAGCTTCTTTCTCTTTGTTTTCTTAGGATATTTCCTTTGGCCCTATAGTCTTCAAAGGGATCCGAATTATCTGTTCTGAGATTCCACAGAAATAAGGCTACCAAAGAGATCCACGAAATACAGATGTAACTCTGTGAGATGAATTAACAGAACACGAAGCAGATTCTCAGAAAGCTTCTTTCCAGATTTCATCTGAGGATATTTCCTTTTTCACCATAGCCCTCTATGGGCTTCCAAATATCACTTTGCCAATTCCACAAGAACTGTCTTAGCGAAAGGCTTCTTGAGGGGAAAGCTGAAACTCTGTGAGATGATTTCACAGAACACAAAGAAGTTTCTCAGAAAGCTTCTTTCTCTTTGTTGTCGGAGGATATTTCCTTTGGCCCTATAGTCTTCAAAGGGATCCCAAATATCTGTTCTCAGATTCCACAGAAATAAGGCTAGCAAAGAGATCCACGAATTACAGATGTAACTCTGTGAGATGAATTAACAGAACACTAAGCAGTTTCTCAGAAAGCTTCTTTCCATATTTTATCTGAGGATATTTCCTTTTTCACCATAGACCTCTAAGGGCTTCCAAATATCACTTTGCCAATTCCACAAGAACTGTCTTAGCGAAAGGCTTCTTGAAGGGAAAGCTTTAACTCTGTGAGATGATTTCACAGAACAAAAAGAAGTTTCTCAGAAAGCTTCTTTCTCTTTGTTATCGAAGGATATTTCCTTTGGCCCTATGGTCTTCAAAGGGATCGCAAATATCTGTTCTCAGATTCCACAGAAATAAGGCTACCAAAGAGATCCACGAAATACAGATGTAACTCTGTGAGATGAATTAACAGAACACTAAGGAGTTTCTCAGAAAGCTTCCTTCCAGATTTCGTCTGAGGATATTTCCTTTTTCACCATAGCCCTCAAAGGGCTTCCAAATATCACTTTGCCAATTCCACAAGAACTGTCTTAGCGAAAGGCTTCTTGAGGGGAAAGCTGAAACTCTGTGAGATGATTTCACAGAGCACAAAGAAGTTTCTCAGAAAGCTTCTTTCTCTTTGTTTTCTTAGGATATTTCCTTTGGCCCTATAGTCTTCAAAGGGATCCGAATTATCTGTTCTGAGATTCCACAGAAATAAGGCTACCAAAGAGATCCACGAAATACAGATGTAACTCTGTGAGATGAATTAACAGAACACGAAGCAGTTTCTCAGAAAGCTTCTTTCCAGATTTCATCTGAGGATATTTCCTTTTTCACCATAGCCCTCTATGGGCTTCCAAATATCACTTTGCCAATTCCACAAGAACTGTCTTAGCGAAAGGCTTCTTGAGGGGAAAGCTGAAACTCTGTGAGATGATTTCACAGAACACAAAGAAGTTTCTCAGAAAGCTTCTTTCTCTTTGTTGTCGGAGGATATTTCCTTTGGCCCTATAGTCTTCAAAGGGATCCCAAATATCTGTTCTCAGATTCCACAGAAATAAGGCTAGCAAAGAGATCCACGAATTACAGATGTAACTCTGTGAGATGAATTAACAGAACACTAAGCAGTTTCTCAGAAAGCTTCTTTCCATATTTTATCTGAGGATATTTCCTTTTTCACCATAGACCTCTAAGGGCTTCCAAATATCACTTTGCCAATTCCACAAGAACTGTCTTAGCGAAAGGCTTCTTGAAGGGAAAGCTTTAACTCTGTGAGATGATTTCGCAGAACAAAAAGAAGTTTCTCAGAAAGCTTCTTTCTCTTTGTTATCGAAGGATATTTCCTTTGGCCCTATGGTCTTCAAAGGGATCGCAAATATCTGTTCTCAGATTCCACAGAAATAAGGCTACCAAAGAGATCCACGAAATACAGATGTTACTCTGTGAGATGAATTAACAGAACACTAAGCAGTTTCTCAGAAAGCTTGTTTCCAGATTTCATCTGAGGATATTTCGTTTTTCACCATAGCCCTCTATGGGCTTCCAAATATCACTTTGCCATTTCCACAAGAACTGTCTTAGCGAAAGGCTTCTTCAGGGGAAAGCTGTAACTCTGTGAGATGATTTCACAGAACACAAAGAAGTTTCTCAGAAAGCTTCTTTCTCTTTGTTATCGGAGGATATTTCCTTTGGCCTTATAGTCTTCAAAGGGATCCGAAATATCTGTTCTCAGATTCTACAGAAATAAGGCTAGCAAAGAGATCCACGAAATACAGATGTAACTCTGTGTGATGAACTAACAGAACACTAAGGAGTTTCTCAGAAAGCTTCTCTCCAGATTTCATCTGAGGATATTTCCTTTTTCACCTTAGCCCTCTAGGGGCTTCCAAATATCACATTGCCAATTCCACAAGAACTGTCTTAGCGAAAGGCTTATTGAGGGGAAAGCTGAAACTCTGTGAGATGATTTCACTGAACCCAAAGAAGTTTCTCAGAAAGCTTCTTTCTCTTTGTTATCATAGGATATTTCCTTTAGCCCTATAGTCTCCAAAGGGATCCGAAATATCTGTTCTCAGATTCAACAGAAATAAGGCTAGCAAAGAGATCCACGAAATACAGATGTAACTCTGTGAGATGAATTAACAGAACACTAAGGAGTTTCTCAGAAAGCTTCCTTCCAGATTTCATCTGAGGATATTTCCTTTTTCACCATAGCCCTCTATGGGCTTCCAAATATCACCTTGCCATTCCACAAGAACTGTCTTAGCGAAAGGCTTCTTGAGGGGAAAGCTGAAACTCTGTGAGATGATTTCACAGAGCCCAAAGAAGTTTCTCAGAAAGCTTCTTTCTCTTTGTTTTCGGAGGATATTTCCTTTGGCCCTTTAGTCTTCAAGGGGATCCGAATTATCTGTTCTCAGATTCCACAGAAATAAGGCTACCAAAGAGATCCACGAAATACAGATGTAACTCTGTGAGATGAATTAACAGAACACTAAGCAGTGTCTCAGAAAGCTTCTTTCCAGATTTCATCTGAGGATATTTCCTTTTTCACCATAGCCCTCTATGGTCTTCCAAATATCACTTTGCCAATTCCACAAGAACTGTCTTAGCGAAAGGCTTCTTGAGGGGAAAGCTGTAACTCTGTGAGATGATTTCACAGAACACAAAGAAGTTTCTCAGAAGGCTTCTTTCTATTTGTTATCGGAGGATATTTCCTTTGGCCCTATGGTCTTCAAAGGGATCCGAAATATCTGTTCTCAGATTCCACAGAAATAAGGCTAGCAAAGAGATCCACGAAATACAGATGTAACTCTGTGAGATGAATTAACAGAACACTAAGCAGTTTCTCAGAAAGCTTCTTTCCAGATTTCATCTGAGGATATTTCCTTTTTCACCATAGCCCTATAGGGGTTCCAAATATCACTTTGCCAATTCCACAAGAACTGTCTTCGCGAAAGGCTTCTTCAGGGGAAAGCTGTAACTCTGTGAGATGATTTCACAGAACACCAAGAAGTTTCTCAGAAAGCTTCTTTCTCTTTGTTATCGGAGGATATTTCCTTTGGCCCAATAGTCTTCAAAGGGATCCGAATATCTGTTCTCAGATTCCACAGAAATAAGGCAGGCAAAGAGATCCACGAAATACAGATGTAACTCTGTGAGATGAATTAACAGAACACTAAGCAGTTTCTCAGAAAGCTTCTTTCCAGATTTCATCTGAGTATATTTCCTTTTTCACCATAGCCCTCTAGGGGTTCCAAATATCACTTTGCCAATTCCACAAGAACTGTCTTAGCGAAAGGCTTCTTGAGGGGAAAGCTGTAACTCTGTGAGATGATTTCACAGAACACAAAGAAGTTTCTCAGAAAGCTTCTTTCTCTTTGTTATCGGAGGATATTTCCTTTGGCCCTATGGTCTTCAAAGGGATCCGAAATATCTGTTCTCAGATTACACAGAAATAAGGCTAGCAAAGAGATCCACGAAATACAGATGTAGCTCTGTGAGATGAATTAACAGAACACTAATCAGATTCTCAGAAAGCTTCTTTCCAGATTTCATCTGAGTATATTTCCTTTTTCACCATAGCCCTATATGGGCTTCCAAATATCACTTTGCCAATTCCACAAGAACTGTCTTAGCGAAAGGCTTCTTGAGGGGAAAGCTGTAACTCTGTGAGATGATTTCACAGAACACAAAGAAGTTTCTCAGAAGGCTTCTTTCTCTTTGTTATCGGAGGATATTTACTTTGGCCCTATGGTCTTCAAAGGGATCCGAAATATCTGTTCTCAGATTACACAGAAATAAGGCTAGCAAAGAGATCCACGAAATACAGATGTAACTCTGTGAGATGAATTAACAGAACACTAAGCAGTTTCTCAGAAAGCTTCTTTCCAGATTTCACCTGAGGATATTTCCTTTTTCACCATAGCCCTCTAGGGGCTTCCAAATATCACTTTGCCAATTCCACAAGAACTATCTTAGCGAAAGGCTTCTTGAGGGGAAAGCTGTAACTCTGTGAGATGATTTCACAGAACACAAAGAAGTTTCTCAGAATGCTTCTTTCTCTTTGTTATCGGAGGATATTTCCTTTGGCCTTATAGTCTTCAAAGGGATCCGAAATATCTGTTCTCAGATTCCACAGAAATAAGGCTAGCAAAGAGATCCACGGAATACAGATGTAACTATGTGAGATGAATTAACAGAACACTAAGAAGTTTCTCAGAAAGCTTCTTTCCAGATTTCACCTGAGGATATTTCTTTTTTCACCATAGCCCTCTAGGGTCTTCCAAATATCACTTTGCCAATTCCACAAGAACTATCTTAGCGAAAGGCTTCTTGAGGGGAAAGCTGTAACTCTGTGAGATGATTTCACAGAACACAAAGAAGTTTCTCAGAATGCTTCTTTCTCTTTGTTATCGGAGGATATTTCCTTTGGCCCTATAGTCTTCAAAGGAATCCGAAATATCTGTTCTCAGATTCCACAGAAATAAGGCTAGCAAAGAGATCCACGAAATACAGATGTAACTCTGTGAGATGAATTAACAGAACACTAAGCAGTTTCTCAGAAAGCTTCTTTCCAGATTTCATCTGAGGATATTTCCTTTTTCACCATAGCCCTCTAGGGGTTTCCAAATATCACTTTGCCAATTCCACAAGAACTGTCTTAGCGAAAGGCTTCTTGAGGGGAAATCTGTAACTCTGTGAGATGATTCACAGAACACAAAGAAGTTTCTCAGAAAGCTTCTTTCTCTTTGTTATCGGAGGATATTTCCTTTGGCCCTATTGTCTTCAAAGGGATCGCAAATATCTGTTCTATGATTCCACAGAAATAAGGCTAGCAAAGAGATCTACGAAATACTGACGTAACTCTGTGAGTTGAATTAACAGAACACTAAGCAGTTTCTCAGAAAGCTTCTTTCCAGATTTCATCTGAGGATATTTCGTTTTTCACCATAGCCCTCTATGGGCTTCCAAATATCACTTTGCCAATTCCACAAGAACTGTCTTAGCGAAAGGCTTCTTGAAGGGAAAGCTGTAACTCTGTGAGATGATTTCACAGAACACAAAGATGTTTCTCAGAAAGCTTCTTTCTCTTTCTTATCGGAGGATATTTCCTTTGGCCCTATAGTCTCCAAAGGGATCCGAAATATCTGTTCTCAGATTCCACAGAAATAAGGCTAGCAAAGAGATCCACGAAATACAGATGTAACTCTGTGAGATGAATTAACAGAACACTAAGCAGTTTCTCAGAAAGCTTCTTTCCAGATTTCATCTGAGGATATTTCTTTTTTCACCATAGCCCTCTATGGGCTTCCAAATATCACTTTGCCAATTCCACAAGAACTGTCTTATAGAAAGGCTTCTTCTAGGGAATGCTGTAACTCTGTGAGATGTTTTCACAGAACACAAAGAAGTTTCTCAGAAAGCTTCTTTCTCTTTGTTATCGGAGGATATTTCCTTTGGCCCTATAGTCTCCAAAGGGATCCGAAATATCTGTTCTCAGATTCCAGAGAAATAAGGCTAGCAAAGAGATCCACGAAATACAGATGTAACTCTGTGAGATGAATTAACAGAACACTAAGCAGTTTCTCAGAAAGCTTCTTTCCAGATTTCATCTGAGTATATTTCCTTTTTCTCCATAGCTCTCTATGGGCTTCCAAATATCACTTTGCCAATTCCACAAGAACTGTCTTAGCGAAAGGCTTATTGAGGGGAAAGCTGTAACTCTGTGAGATGATTTCACTGAACACAAAGAACTTTCTCAGAAAGCTTCTTTCTCTTTGTTATCATAGGATATTTCCTTTAGCCCTATAGTCTCCAAAGGGATCCGAAATATCTGTTCTCAGATTCAACAGAAATAAGGCTAGCAAAGAGATCCACGAAATACAGATGGAACTCTGTGAGATGAATTAACAGATCACTAAGCAATTTCTCAGAAAGCTTCTTTCCAGATTTCATCGGAGGATATTTCCTTTTTCTCCATAGCCCTCTATGGGCTTCCAAATATCACTTTGCCAATTCCACAAGAACTGTCTTAGCGAAAGGCTTCTTGAGGGGAAAGGTGTAACTCTGTGAGATGATTTCACAGAAGACAAAGCAGTTTCTCAGAAAGCTTCTCTCTCTTTGTTATCGGAGGATATTTCCTTTGGCCTTATAGTCTTCAAAGGGATCCGAAATATCTGTTCTCAGATTCTACAGAAATAAGGCTAGCAAAGAGATCCACGAAATACAGATGTAACTCTGTGTGATGAACTAACAGAACACTAAGCAGTTTCTCAGAAAGTTTCTTTCCAGATTTCATCTGAGGATATTTCCTTTTTCTCCATAGCCCTCTATGGGCTTCCAAATATCACTTTGCCAATTCCACAAGAACTGTCTTAGCGAAAGGCTTCTTGAGGGGAAAGGTGTAACTCTGTGAGATGATTTCACAGAAGACAAAGAAGTTTCTCAGAAAGCTTCTCTCTCTTTGTTATCGAAGGATATTTCCTTTGGCCCTATAGTCTTCAAAGGGATCCGAAATATCTGTTCTCAGATTCCACAGAAATAAGGCTAGCAAAGAGATCCACGAAATACAGATGTAACTCTGTGAGATGAATTAACAGAACACTAGGCAGTTTCTCAGAAAGCTTCTTTCCAGATTTCATCTGAGGATATTTCCTTTTTCACCATAGCCCTCTATGGGCTTCCAAATATCACTTTGCCAATTCCACAAGAGCTGTCTTAGCGAAAGGCTTCTTGAGGACAAAGCTGTAACTCTGTGAGAATGATTTCACAGAACACAAAGAAGTTTCTCAGAAAGCTTCTTTCTCTTTGTTATCGGAGGATATTTCCTTTGGCCCTATAGTCTTCAAAGGTATCCGTAATATCTGTTCTCAGATTCCACAGAAATAAGGCTACCAAAGAGATCCACGAAATACAGATGTAACTCTGTGAGATGAATTAACAGAACACTAAGGAGTTTCTCAGAAAGCTTCCTTCCAGATTTCGTCTGAGGATATTTCCTTTTTCACCATAGCCCTCTATGGGCTTCCAAATATCACTTTGCCAATTCCACAAGAACTGTCTTAGCGAAAGGCTTCTTGAGGGGAAAGCTGAAACTCTGTGAGATGATTTCACAGAGCACAAAGAAGTTTCTCAGAAAACTTCTTTCTCTTTGTTATCGGAGGATGTTTCCTTTGGCCCTATGGTCTTGAAAGGGATCGCAAATATCTGTTCTCAGATTTCACTGAAATAAGGCTAGCAAAGAGATCCACGAAATACAGATGTAACTCTGTGAGATGAATTAACAGAACACTAAGCAGTTTCTCAGAAAGCTTCTTTCCAGATTTCATCTGAGGATATTTCGTTTTTCACCATAGCCATCTATGGGCTTCCAAATATCACTTTGCCATTTCCACAAGAACTGTCTTAGCGAAAGGCTTCTTCAGGGGAAAGCTGTAACTCTGTGAGATGATTTCACAGAACACAAAGAGCTTTCTCAGAAAGCTTCTTTCTCTTTGTTATCGGAGGATATTTCCTTTCGCCTTATAGTCTTCAAAGGGATCCGAAATATCTGTTCTCAGATTCTACAGAAATAAGGCTAGCAAAGAGATCCACGAAATACAGATGTAACTCTGTGTGATGAACTAACAGAACACTAAGCAGTTTCTCAGAAAGCTTCTTTCCAGATTTCATCTGAGGATATTTCCTTTTTCTCCATAGCCCTCTATGGGCTTCCAAATATCACTTTGCCAATTCCACAAGAACTGTCTTAGCGAAAGGCTTCTTGAGGGGAAAGGTGTAACTCTGTGAGATGATTTCACAGAAGACAAAGAAGTTTCTCAGAAAGCTTCTCTCTCTCTTGTTATCGAAGGATATTTCCTTTGGCCCTATAGTCTTCAAAGGGATCCGAAATATCTGTTCTCAGATTCCACAGAAATAAGGCTAGCAAAGAGATCCACGAAATACAGATGTAACTCTGTGAGATGAATTAACAGAACACTAGGCAGTTTCTCAAAAAGCTTCTTTCCAGATTTCATCTGAGGATATTTCCTTTTTCACCATAGCCCTCTATGGGCTTCCAAATATCACTTTGCCAATTCCACAAGAACTGTCTTAGCGAAAGGCTTCTTGAGGGGAAAGCTGAAACTCTGTGAGATGATTTCACAGAGCACAAAGAAGTTTCTCAGAAAGCTTCTTTCTCTTTGTTTTCGGAGGATATTTCCTTTGGCCCTATAGTCTTCAAAGGGATCCGAATTATCTGTTCTCAGATTCCACAGAAATAAGGCTACCAAAGAGATCCACGAAATACAGATGTAACTCTGAGAGATGAATTAACAGAACACTAAGCAGTTTCTCAGAAAGCTTCTTTCCAGATTTCATCTGAGGATATTTCCTTTTTCACCATAGCCCTCTATGGGCTTCCAAATATCACTTTGCCAATTCCACAAGAACTGTCTTAGCGAAAGGCTTCTTGAGGGGAAAGCTGAAACTCTGTGAGATGATTTCACAGAACACAAAGAAGTTTCTCAGAAAGCTTCTTTCTCTTTGTTGTCGGAGGATATTTCCTTTGGCCCTATGGTCTTCAAAGGGATCGCAAATATCTGTTCTCAGATTCCACAGAAATAAGGCTAGCAAAGAGATCCCCGAAATACAGATGTAACTCTGTGAGATGAATTAACAGAACACTAAGCAGTTTCTCAGAAAGCTTCTTTCCAGATTTCATCAGAGGATATTTCGTTTTTCACCATAGCCCTCTATGGGCTTCCAAATATCACTTTGCCATTTCCACAAGAACTGTCTTAGAGAAAGGCTTCTTCAGGGGAAAGCTGTAACTCTGTGAGATGATTTCACAGAACACAAAGAAGTTTCTCAGAAAGCTTCTTTCTCTTTGTTATCGGAGGATATTTCCTTTGGCCTTATAGTCTTCAAAGGGATCCGAAATATCTGTTATCAGATTCTACAGAAATAAGGCTAGCAAAGAGATCCACGAAATACAGATGTAACTCTGTGAGATGAATTAACAGAACACTAAGCAGTGTCTCAGAAAGCTTCCTTCCAGATTTCATCTGAGGAGATTTCCTTTTTCACCATAGCCCTCTATGGGCTTCCAAATATCACTTTGCCAATTCCACAAGAACTGTCTGAGCGAAAGGCTTGTTGAGGGGAAAGCTGTAACTCTGTGAGATGATTTCACAGAACACAAAGAAGTTTCTCAGAAAGCTTCTTTCTCTTTGTTATCTGAGGATATTTACTTTGGCCCTGTAGTCTTCAAAGGGATCCGAAATATCTGTTCTCAGATTCCACAGAAATAAGGCTAGCAAAGAGATCCACGAAATACAGATGTAACTCTGTGAGATGAATTAACAGAACACTAAGCAGTTTCTCAGAAAGCTTCTTTCCAGATTTCATCTGAGGATATTTCGTTTTTCACCATAGCCCTCTAAGGGCTTCCAAATATCACTTTGCCATTTCCACAAGAACTGTCTTAGCGAAAGGCTTCTTCAGGGGAAAGCTGTAACTCTGTGAGATGATTTCACAGAACACAAAGAAGTTTCTCAGAAAGCTTCTTTCTCTTTGTTATCGGAGGATATTTCCTTTGGCCTTATAGTCTTCAAAGGGATCCGAAATATCTGTTCTCAGATTCTACAGAAATAAGGCTAGCAAAGAGATCCACGAAATACAGATGTAACTCTGTGTGATGAACTAACAGAACACTAAGCAGTTTCTCAGAAAGCTTCTTTCCAGATTTCATCTGAGGATATTTCCTTTTTCACCATAGCTCTCTAGGGGCTTCCACATATCACTTTGCCAATTCCACAAGAACTGTCTTAGCGAAAGGCTTCTTGAGGGGAAAGCTGAAACTCTGTGAGATGATTTCACAGAACACAAAGAAGTTTCTCAGAAAGCTTCTTTCTCTTTGTTGTCGGAGGATATTTCCTTTGGCCCTATGGTCTTCAAAGGGATCGCAAATATCTGTTCTCAGATTCCACAGAAATAAGGCTAGCAAAGAGATCTCCGAAATACAGATGTAACTCTGTGAGATGAATTAACAGAACACTAAGCAGTTTCTCAGAAAGCTTCTTTCCAGATTTCATCAGAGGATATTTCGTTTTTCACCATAGCCCTCTATGGGCTTCCAAATATCACTTTGCCATTTCCACAAGAACTGTCTTAGAGAAAGGCTTATTCAGGGGAAAGCTGTAACTCTGTGAGATGATTTCACAGAACACAAAGAAGTTTCTCAGAAAGCTTCTTTCACTTTGTTATCGGAGGATATTTCCTTTGGCCTTATAGTCTTCAAAGGGATCCGAAATATCTGTTCTCAGATTCTACAGAAATAAGGCTAGCAAAGAGATCCACGAAATACAGATGTAACTCTGTGAGATGAACTAACAGAACACTAAGCAGTGTCTCAGAAAGCTTCCTTCCAGATTTCATCTGAGGATATTTCCTTTTTCACCATAGCCCACTAGGGGCTTCCAAATATCACTTTGCCAATTCCACAAGAACTGTCTTAGCGAAAGGCTTATTGAGGGGAAAGCTGTAACTCTGTGAGATGATTTCACTGAACACAAAGAAGTTTCTCAGAAAGCTTCTTTCTCTTTGTTATCATAGGATATTTCCTTTAGCCCTATAGTCTCCAAAGGGATCCGAAATATCTGTTCTCAGATTCAACAGAAATAAGGCTAGCAAAGAGATCCACGAAATACAGATGGAACTCTGTGAGATGAATTAACAGATCACTAAGCAGTTTCTCAGAAAGCTTCTTTCCAGATTTCATCTGAGGATATTTCTTTTTTCACCATAGCCCTCTATGGGCTTCCAAATATCACTTTGCCAATTCCACAAGAACTGTCTTATAGAAAGGCTTCTTCTAGGGAATGCTGTAACTCTGTGAGATGTTTTCACAGAACACAAAGAAGTTTCTCAGAAAGCTTCTTTCTCTTTGTTATCGGAGGATATTTCCTTTGGCCCTATAGTCTCCAAAGGGATCCGAAATATCTGTTCTCAGATTCCAGAGAAATAAGGCTAGCAAAGAGATCCACGAAATACAGATGTAACTCTGTGAGATGAATTAACAGAACACTAAGCAGTTTCTCAGAAAGCTTCTTTCCAGATTTCATCTGAGTATATTTCCTTTTTCTCCATAGCTCTCTATGGGCTTCCAAATATCACTTTGCCAATTCCACAAGAACTGTCTTAGCGAAAGGCTTATTGAGGGGAAAGCTGTAACTCTGTGAGATGATTTCACTGAACACAAAGAACTTTCTCAGAAAGCTTCTTTCTCTTTGTTATCATAGGATATTTCCTTTAGCCCTATAGTCTCCAAAGGGATCCGAAATATCTGTTCTCAGATTCAACAGAAATAAGGCTAGCAAAGAGATCCACGAAATACAGATGGAACTCTGTGAGATGAATTAACAGATCACTAAGCAATTTCTCAGAAAGCTTCTTTCCAGATTTCATCGGAGGATATTTCCTTTTTCTCCATAGCCCTCTATGGGCTTCCAAATATCACTTTGCCAATTCCACAAGAACTGTCTTAGCGAAAGGCTTCTTGAGGGGAAAGGTGTAACTCTGTGAGATGATTTCACAGAAGACAAAGCAGTTTCTCAGAAAGCTTCTCTCTCTTTGTTATCGGAGGATATTTCCTTTGGCCTTATAGTCTTCAAAGGGATCCGAAATATCTGTTCTCAGATTCTACAGAAATAAGGCTAGCAAAGAGATCCACGAAATACAGATGTAACTCTGTGTGATGAACTAACAGAACACTAAGCAGTTTCTCAGAAAGTTTCTTTCCAGATTTCATCTGAGGATATTTCCTTTTTCTCCATAGCCCTCTATGGGCTTCCAAATATCACTTTGCCAATTCCACAAGAACTGTCTTAGCGAAAGGCTTCTTGAGGGGAAAGGTGTAACTCTGTGAGATGATTTCACAGAAGACAAAGAAGTTTCTCAGAAAGCTTCTCTCTCTTTGTTATCGAAGGATATTTCCTTTGGCCCTATAGTCTTCAAAGGGATCCGAAATATCTGTTCTCAGATTCCACAGAAATAAGGCTAGCAAAGAGATCCACGAAATACAGATGTAACTCTGTGAGATGAATTAACAGAACACTAGGCAGTTTCTCAGAAAGCTTCTTTCCAGATTTCATCTGAGGATATTTCCTTTTTCACCATAGCCCTCTATGGGCTTCCAAATATCACTTTGCCAATTCCACAAGAGCTGTCTTAGCGAAAGGCTTCTTGAGGACAAAGCTGTAACTCTGTGAGAATGATTTCACAGAACACAAAGAAGTTTCTCAGAAAGCTTCTTTCTCTTTGTTATCGGAGGATATTTCCTTTGGCCCTATAGTCTTCAAAGGTATCCGTAATATCTGTTCTCAGATTCCACAGAAATAAGGCTACCAAAGAGATCCACGAAATACAGATGTAACTCTGTGAGATGAATTAACAGAACACTAAGGAGTTTCTCAGAAAGCTTCCTTCCAGATTTCGTCTGAGGATATTTCCTTTTTCACCATAGCCCTCTATGGGCTTCCAAATATCACTTTGCCAATTCCACAAGAACTGTCTTAGCGAAAGGCTTCTTGAGGGGAAAGCTGAAACTCTGTGAGATGATTTCACAGAGCACAAAGAAGTTTCTCAGAAAACTTCTTTCTCTTTGTTATCGGAGGATGTTTCCTTTGGCCCTATGGTCTTGAAAGGGATCGCAAATATCTGTTCTCAGATTTCACTGAAATAAGGCTAGCAAAGAGATCCACGAAATACAGATGTAACTCTGTGAGATGAATTAACAGAACACTAAGCAGTTTCTCAGAAAGCTTCTTTCCAGATTTCATCTGAGGATATTTCGTTTTTCACCATAGCCATCTATGGGCTTCCAAATATCACTTTGCCATTTCCACAAGAACTGTCTTAGCGAAAGGCTTCTTCAGGGGAAAGCTGTAACTCTGTGAGATGATTTCACAGAACACAAAGAGCTTTCTCAGAAAGCTTCTTTCTCTTTGTTATCGGAGGATATTTCCTTTCGCCTTATAGTCTTCAAAGGGATCCGAAATATCTGTTCTCAGATTCTACAGAAATAAGGCTAGCAAAGAGATCCACGAAATACAGATGTAACTCTGTGTGATGAACTAACAGAACACTAAGCAGTTTCTCAGAAAGCTTCTTTCCAGATTTCATCTGAGGATATTTCCTTTTTCTCCATAGCCCTCTATGGGCTTCCAAATATCACTTTGCCAATTCCACAAGAACTGTCTTAGCGAAAGGCTTCTTGAGGGGAAAGGTGTAACTCTGTGAGATGATTTCACAGAAGACAAAGAAGTTTCTCAGAAAGCTTCTCTCTCTCTTGTTATCGAAGGATATTTCCTTTGGCCCTATAGTCTTCAAAGGGATCCGAAATATCTGTTCTCAGATTCCACAGAAATAAGGCTAGCAAAGAGATCCACGAAATACAGATGTAACTCTGTGAGATGAATTAACAGAACACTAGGCAGTTTCTCAAAAAGCTTCTTTCCAGATTTCATCTGAGGATATTTCCTTTTTCACCATAGCCCTCTATGGGCTTCCAAATATCACTTTGCCAATTCCACAAGAACTGTCTTAGCGAAAGGCTTCTTGAGGGGAAAGCTGAAACTCTGTGAGATGATTTCACAGAGCACAAAGAAGTTTCTCAGAAAGCTTCTTTCTCTTTGTTTTCGGAGGATATTTCCTTTGGCCCTATAGTCTTCAAAGGGATCCGAATTATCTGTTCTCAGATTCCACAGAAATAAGGCTACCAAAGAGATCCACGAAATACAGATGTAACTCTGAGAGATGAATTAACAGAACACTAAGCAGTTTCTCAGAAAGCTTCTTTCCAGATTTCATCTGAGGATATTTCCTTTTTCACCATAGCCCTCTATGGGCTTCCAAATATCACTTTGCCAATTCCACAAGAACTGTCTTAGCGAAAGGCTTCTTGAGGGGAAAGCTGAAACTCTGTGAGATGATTTCACAGAACACAAAGAAGTTTCTCAGAAAGCTTCTTTCTCTTTGTTGTCGGAGGATATTTCCTTTGGCCCTATGGTCTTCAAAGGGATCGCAAATATCTGTTCTCAGATTCCACAGAAATAAGGCTAGCAAAGAGATCCCCGAAATACAGATGTAACTCTGTGAGATGAATTAACAGAACACTAAGCAGTTTCTCAGAAAGCTTCTTTCCAGATTTCATCAGAGGATATTTCGTTTTTCACCATAGCCCTCTATGGGCTTCCAAATATCACTTTGCCATTTCCACAAGAACTGTCTTAGAGAAAGGCTTCTTCAGGGGAAAGCTGTAACTCTGTGAGATGATTTCACAGAACACAAAGAAGTTTCTCAGAAAGCTTCTTTCTCTTTGTTATCGGAGGATATTTCCTTTGGCCTTATAGTCTTCAAAGGGATCCGAAATATCTGTTATCAGATTCTACAGAAATAAGGCTAGCAAAGAGATCCACGAAATACAGATGTAACTCTGTGAGATGAATTAACAGAACACTAAGCAGTGTCTCAGAAAGCTTCCTTCCAGATTTCATCTGAGGAGATTTCCTTTTTCACCATAGCCCTCTATGGGCTTCCAAATATCACTTTGCCAATTCCACAAGAACTGTCTGAGCGAAAGGCTTGTTGAGGGGAAAGCTGTAACTCTGTGAGATGATTTCACAGAACACAAAGAAGTTTCTCAGAAAGCTTCTTTCTCTTTGTTATCTGAGGATATTTACTTTGGCCCTGTAGTCTTCAAAGGGATCCGAAATATCTGTTCTCAGATTCCACAGAAATAAGGCTAGCAAAGAGATCCACGAAATACAGATGTAACTCTGTGAGATGAATTAACAGAACACTAAGCAGTTTCTCAGAAAGCTTCTTTCCAGATTTCATCTGAGGATATTTCGTTTTTCACCATAGCCCTCTAAGGGCTTCCAAATATCACTTTGCCATTTCCACAAGAACTGTCTTAGCGAAAGGCTTCTTCAGGGGAAAGCTGTAACTCTGTGAGATGATTTCACAGAACACAAAGAAGTTTCTCAGAAAGCTTCTTTCTCTTTGTTATCGGAGGATATTTCCTTTGGCCTTATAGTCTTCAAAGGGATCCGAAATATCTGTTCTCAGATTCTACAGAAATAAGGCTAGCAAAGAGATCCACGAAATACAGATGTAACTCTGTGTGATGAACTAACAGAACACTAAGCAGTTTCTCAGAAAGCTTCTTTCCAGATTTCATCTGAGGATATTTCCTTTTTCACCATAGCTCTCTAGGGGCTTCCACATATCACTTTGCCAATTCCACAAGAACTGTCTTAGCGAAAGGCTTCTTGAGGGGAAAGCTGAAACTCTGTGAGATGATTTCACAGAACACAAAGAAGTTTCTCAGAAAGCTTCTTTCTCTTTGTTGTCGGAGGATATTTCCTTTGGCCCTATGGTCTTCAAAGGGATCGCAAATATCTGTTCTCAGATTCCACAGAAATAAGGCTAGCAAAGAGATCTCCGAAATACAGATGTAACTCTGTGAGATGAATTAACAGAACACTAAGCAGTTTCTCAGAAAGCTTCTTTCCAGATTTCATCAGAGGATATTTCGTTTTTCACCATAGCCCTCTATGGGCTTCCAAATATCACTTTGCCATTTCCACAAGAACTGTCTTAGAGAAAGGCTTATTCAGGGGAAAGCTGTAACTCTGTGAGATGATTTCACAGAACACAAAGAAGTTTCTCAGAAAGCTTCTTTCACTTTGTTATCGGAGGATATTTCCTTTGGCCTTATAGTCTTCAAAGGGATCCGAAATATCTGTTCTCAGATTCTACAGAAATAAGGCTAGCAAAGAGATCCACGAAATACATATGTAACTCTGTGAGATGAATTAACAGAACACTAAGCAGTGTCTCAGAAAGCTTCCTTCCAGATTTCATCTGAGGATATTTCCTTTTTCACCATAGCCCACTAGGGGCTTCCAAATATCACTTTGCCAATTCCACAAGAACTGTCTTAGCGAAAGGCTTATTGAGGGGAAAGCTGTAACTCTGTGAGATGATTTCACTGAACACAAAGAAGTTTCTCAGAAAGCTTCTTTCTCTTTGTTATCATAGGATATTTCCTTTAGCCCTATAGTCTCCAAAGGGATCCGAAATATCTGTTCTCAGATTCAACAGAAATAAGGCTAGCAAAGAGATCCACGAAATACAGATGGAACTCTGTGAGATGAATTAACAGATCACTAAGCAATTTCTCAGAAAGCTTCTTTCCAGATTTCATCTGAGGATATTTCCTTTTTCTCCATAGCCCTCTATGGGCTTCCAAATATCACTTTGCCAATTCCACAACAACTGTCTTAGCGAAAGGCTTCTTGAAGGGAAAGCTGTAACTCTGTGAGATGATTTCACAGAACACAAAGAAGTTTCTCAGAAAGCTTCTTTCTCTTTGTTATCGGAGGATATTTCCTTTGGCCCTATAGTCTTCAAAGGGATCCGTAATATCTGTTCTCAGATTCCACAGAAATAAGGCTACCAAAGAGATCCACGAAATACAGATGTAACTCTGTGAGATGAATTAACAGAACACTAAGGAGTTTCTCAGAAAGCTTCCTTCCAGATTTCGTCTGAGGATATTTCCTTTTTCACCATAGCCCTCAAAGGGCTTCCAAATATCACTTTGCCAATTCCACAAGAACTGTCTTAGCGAAAGGCTTCTTGAGGGGAAAGCTGAAACTCTGTGAGATGATTTCACAGAGCACAAAGAAGTTTCTCAGAAAGCTTCTTTCTCTTTGTTTTCTTAGGATATTTCCTTTGGCCCTATAGTCTTCAAAGGGATCCGAATTATCTGTTCTGAGATTCCACAGAAATAAGGCTACCAAAGAGATCCACGAAATACAGATGTAACTCTGTGAGATGAATTAACAGAACACGAAGCAGTTTCTCAGAAAGCTTCTTTCCAGATTTCATCTGAGGATATTTCCTTTTTCACCATAGCCCTCTATGGGCTTCCAAATATCACTTTGCCAATTCCACAAGAACTGTCTTAGCGAAAGGCTTCTTGAGGGGAAAGCTGAAACTCTGTGAGATGATTTCACAGAACACAAAGAAGTTTCTCAGAAAGCTTCTTTCTCTTTGTTGTCGGAGGATATTTCCTTTGGCCCTATAGTCTTCAAAGGGATCCCAAATATCTGTTCTCAGATTCCACAGAAATAAGGCTAGCAAAGAGATCCACGAATTACAGATGTAACTCTGTGAGATGAATTAACAGAACACTAAGCAGTTTCTCAGAAAGCTTCTTTCCATATTTTATCTGAGGATATTTCCTTTTTCACCATAGACCTCTAAGGGCTTCCAAATATCACTTTGCCAATTCCACAAGAACTGTCTTAGCGAAAGGCTTCTTGAAGGGAAAGATTTAACTCTGTGAGATGATTTCACAGAACAAAAAGAAGTTTCTCAGAAAGCTTCTTTCTCTTTGTTATCGAAGGATATTTCCTTTGGCCCTATGGTCTTCAAAGGGATCGCAAATATCTGTTCTCAGATTCCACAGAAATAAGGCTACCAAAGAGATCCACGAAATACAGATGTAACTCTGTGAGATGAATTAACAGAACACTAAGGAGTTTCTCAGAAAGCTTCCTTCCAGATTTCGTCTGAGGATATTTCCTTTTTCACCATAGCCCTCAAAGGGCTTCCAAATATCACTTTGCCAATTCCACAAGAACTGTCTTAGCGAAAGGCTTCTTGAGGGGAAAGCTGAAACTCTGTGAGATGATTTCACAGAGCACAAAGAAGTTTCTCAGAAAGCTTCTTTCTCTTTGTTTTCTTAGGATATTTCCTTTGGCCCTATAGTCTTCAAAGGGATCCGAATTATCTGTTCTGAGATTCCACAGAAATAAGGCTACCAAAGAGATCCACGAAATACAGATGTAACTCTGTGAGATGAATTAACAGAACACGA
The DNA here is from genome assembly GCF_049350105.2 of Macaca mulatta. NCBI lineage: Eukaryota > Metazoa > Chordata > Mammalia > Primates > Cercopithecidae > Macaca > Macaca mulatta. Next base: position 66,452,406 of record NC_133426.1, on the reverse strand, counting down.
AGCAGGTTCTCAGAAAGCTTCTTTCCAGATTTCATCTGAGGATATTTCCTTTTTCACCATAGCCCTCTATGGGCTTCCAAATATCACTTTGCCAATTCCACAAGAACTGTCTTAGCGAAAGGCTTCTTGAGGGGAAAGCTGAAACTCTGTGAGATGATTTCACAGAACACAAAGAAGTTTCTCAGAAAGCTTCTTTCTCTTTGTTGTCGGAGGATATTTCCTTTGGCCCTATAGTCTTCAAAGGGATCCCAAATATCTGTTCTCAGATTCCACAGAAATAAGGCTAGCAAAGAGATCCACGAATTACAGATGTAACTCTGTGAGATGAATTAACAGAACACTAAGCAGTTTCTCAGAAAGCTTCTTTCCATATTTTATCTGAGGATATTTCCTTTTTCACCATAGACCTCTAAGGGCTTCCAAATATCACTTTGCCAATTCCACAAGAACTGTCTTAGCGAAAGGCTTCTTGAAGGGAAAGCTTTAACTCTGTGAGATGATTTCGCAGAACAAAAAGAAGTTTCTCAGAAAGCTTCTTTCTCTTTGTTATCGAAGGATATTTCCTTTGGCCCTATGGTCTTCAAAGGGATCGCAAATATCTGTTCTCAGATTTCACAGAAATAAGGCTACCAAAGAGATCCACGAAATACAGATGTTACTCTGTGAGATGAATTAACAGAACACGAAGCAGTTTCTCAGAAAGCTTGTTTCCAGATTTCATCTGAGGATATTTCGTTTTTCACCATAGCCCTCTATGGGCTTCCAAATATCACTTTGCCATTTCCACAAGAACTGTCTTAGCGAAAGGCTTCTTCAGGGGAAAGCTGTAACTCTGTGAGATGATTTCACAGAACACAAAGAAGTTTCTCAGAAAGCTTCTTTCTCTTTGTTATCGGAGGATATTTCCTTTGGCCTTATAGTCTTCAAAGGGATCCGAAATATCTGTTCTCAGATTCTACAGAAATAAGGCTAGCAAAGAGATCCACGAAATACAGATGTAACTCTGTGTGATGAACTAACAGAACACTAAGGAGTTTCTCAGAAAGCTTCTCTCCAGATTTCATCTGAGGATATTTCCTTTTTCACCTTAGCCCTCTAGGGGCTTCCAAATATCACTTTGCCAATTCCACAAGAACTGTCTTAGCGAAAGGCTTATTGAGGGGAAAGCTGAAACTCTGTGAGATGATTTCACTGAACCCACAGAAGTTTCTCAGAAAGCTTCTTTCTCTTTGTTATCATAGGATATTTCCTTTAGCCCTATAGTCTCCAAAGGGATCCGAAATATCTGTTCTCAGATTCAACAGAAATAAGGCTAGCAAAGAGATCCACGAAATACAGATGGAACTCTGTGAGATGAATTAACAGATCACTAAGCAATTTCTCAGAAAGCTTCTTTCCAGATTTCATCTGAGGATATTTCCTTTTTCTCCATAGCCCTCTATGGGCTTCCAAATATCACTTTGCCAATTCCACAAGAACTGTCTTAGCGAAAGGCTTCTTGAGGGGAAAGGTGTAACTCTGTGAGATGATTTCACAGAACACAAAGAAGTTTCTCAGAAAGCTTCTCTCTCTTTGTTATCGAAGGATATTTCCTTTGGCCCTATAGTCTTCAAAGGGATCCGAAATATCTGTTCTCAGAATCCACAGAAATAAGGCTAGTAAAGAGATCCATGAAATACAGATGTAACTCTGTGAGATGAATTAACTGAACACTAAGCAGTTTCTCAGAAAGTTTCTTTCCATATTTCATCTGAGGATATTTCCTTTTTCACCATTGACCTCTATGGGCTTCCAAATATCACTTTACCAATTCAACAACAACTGTCTTAGCGAAAGGCTTCTTGAAGGGAAAGCTGTAACTCTGGGAGATGATTTCACAGAACACAAAGAAGTTTCTCAGAAAGCTTCTTTCTCTTTGTTATCGGAGGATATTTACTTTGGCCCTATAGTCTTCAAAGGGATCCGTAATATCTGTTCTCAGATTCCACAGAAATAAGGCTACCAAAGAGATCCACGAAATACAGATGTAACTCTGTGAGATGAATTAACAGAACACTAAGGAGTTTCTCAGAAAGCTTCCTTCCAGATTTCATCTGAGGATATTTCCTTTTTCACCATAGCCCTCTATGGGCTTCCAAATATCACCTTGCCAATTCCACAAGAACTGTCTTAGCGAAAGGCTTCTTGAGGGGAAAGCTGAAACTCTGTGAGATGATTTCACAGAGCCCAAAGAAGTTTCTCAGAAAGCTTCTTTCTCTTTGTTTTCGGAGGATATTTCCTTTGGCCCTTTAGTCTTCAAAGGGATCCGAATTATCTGTTCTCAGATTCCACAGAAATAAGGCTACCAAAGAGATCCACGAAATACAGATGTAACTCTGTGAGATGAATTAACAGAACACTAAGCAGTGTCTCAGAAAGCTTCTTTCCAGATTTCATCTGAGGATATTTCCTTTTTCACCATAGCCCTCTATGGTCTTCCAAATATCACTTTGCCAATTCCACAAGAACTGTCTTAGCGAAAGGCTTCTTGAGGGGAAAGCTGTAACTCTGTGAGATGATTTCACAGAACACAAAGAAGTTTCTCAGAAGGCTTCTTTCTATTTGTTATCGGAGGATATTTCCTTTGGCCCTATGGTCTTCAAAGGGATCCGAAATATCTGTTCTCAGATTCCACAGAAATAAGGCTAGCAAAGAGATCCACGAAATACAGATGTAACTCTGTGAGATGAATTAACAGAACACTAAGCAGTTTCTCAGAAAGCTTCTTTCCAGATTTCATCTGAGGATATTTCCTTTTTCACCATAGCCCTATAGGGGTTCCAAATATCACTTTGCCAATTCCACAAGAACTGTCTTCGCGAAAGGCTTCTTCAGGGGAAAGCTGTAACTCTCTGAGATGATTTCACAGAACACCAAGAAGTTTCTCAGAAAGCTTCTTTCTCTTTGTTATCGGAGGATATTTCCTTTGGCCCAATAGTCTTCAAAGGGATCCGAATATCTGTTCTCAGATTCCACAGAAATAAGGCAGGCAAAGAGATCCACGAAATACAGATGTAACTCTGTGAGATGAATTAACAGAACATTAAGCAGTTTCTCAGAAAGCTTCTTTCCAGATTTCATCTGAGTATATTTCCTTTTTCACCATAGCCCTCTAGGGGTTCCAAATATCACTTTGCCAATTCCACAAGAACTGTCTTAGCGAAAGGCTTCTTGAGGGGAAAGCTGTAACTCTGTGAGATGATTTCACAGAACACAAAGAAGTTTCTCAGAAAGCTTCTTTCTCTTTGTTATCGGAGGATATTTCCTTTGGCCCTATGGTCTTCAAAGGGATCCGAAATATCTGTTCTCAGATTACACAGAAATAAGGCTAGCAAAGAGATCCACGAAATACAGATGTAGCTCTGTGAGATGAATTAACAGAACACTAATCAGATTCTCAGAAAGCTTCTTTCCAGATTTCATCTGAGTATATTTCCTTTTTCACCATAGCCCTATATGGGCTTCCAAATATCACTTTGCCAATTCCACAAGAACTGTCTTAGCGAAAGGCTTCTTGAGGGGAAAGCTGTAACTCTGTGAGATGATTTCACAGAACACAAAGAAGTTTCTCAGAAGGCTTCTTTCTCTTTGTTATCGGAGGATATTTACTTTGGCCGTATGGTCTTCAAAGGGATCCGAAATATCTGTTCTCAGATTACACAGAAATAAGGCTAGCAAAGAGATCCACGAAATACAGATGTAACTCTGTGAGATGAATTAACAGAACACTAAGCAGTTTCTCAGAAAGCTTCTTTCCAGATTTCACCTGAGGATATTTCCTTTTTCACCATAGCCCTCTAGGGGCTTCCAAATATCACTTTGCCAATTCCACAAGAACTATCTTAGCGAAAGGCTTCTTGAGGGGAAAGCTGTAACTCTGTGAGATGATTTCACAGAACACAAAGAAGTTTATCAGAATGCTTCTTTCTCTTTGTTATCGGAGGATATTTCCTTTGGCCTTATAGTCTTCAAAGGGATCCGAAATATCTGTTCTCAGATTCCACAGAAATAAGGCTAGCAAAGAGATCCACGGAATACAGATGTAACTATGTGAGATGAATTAACAGAACACTAAGAAGTTTCTCAGAAAGCTTCTTTCCAGATTTCACCTGAGGATATTTCTTTTTTCACCATAGCCCTCTAGGGTCTTCCAAATATCACTTTGCCAATTCCACAAGAACTATCTTAGCGAAAGGCTCCTTGAGGGGAAAGCTGTAACTCTGTGAGATGATTTCACAGAACACAAAGAAGTTTCTCAGAATGATTCTTTCTCTTTGTTATCGGAGGATATTTCCTTTGGCCCTATAGTCTTCAAAGGAATCCGAAATATCTGTTCTCAGATTCCACAGAAATAAGGCTAGCAAAGAGATCCACGAAATACAGATGTAACTCTGTGAGATGAATTAACAGAACACTAAGCAGTTTCTCAGAAAGCTTCTTTCCAGATTTCATCTGAGGATATTTCCTTTTTCACCATAGCCCTCTAGGGGTTTCCAAATATCACTTTGCCAATTCCACAAGAACTGTCTTAGCGAAAGGCTTCTTGAGGGGAAATCTGTAACTCTGTGAGATGATTCACAGAACACAAAGAAGTTTCTCAGAAAGCTTCTTTCTCTTTGTTATCGGAGGATATTTCCTTTGGCCCTATTGTCTTCAAAGGGATCGCAAATATCTGTTCTATGATTCCACAGAAATAAGGCTAGCAAAGAGATCTACGAAATACTGACGTAACTCTGTGAGTTGAATTAACAGAACACTAAGCAGTTTCTCAGAAAGCTTCTTTCCAGATTTCATCTGAGGATATTTCGTTTTTCACCATAGCCCTCTATGGGCTTCCAAATATCACTTTGCCAATTCCACAAGAACTGTCTTAGCGAAAGGCTTCTTGAAGGGAAAGCTGTAACTCTGTGAGATGATTTCACAGAACACAAAGATGTTTCTCAGAAAGCTTCTTTCTCTTTCTTATCGGAGGATATTTCCTTTGGCCCTATAGTCTCCAAAGGGATCCGAAATATCTGTTCTCAGATTCCACAGAAATAAGGCTAGCAAAGAGATCCACGAAATACAGATGTAACTCTGTGAGATGAATTAACAGAACACTAAGCAGTTTCTCAGAAAGCTTCTTTCCAGATTTCATCTGAGGATATTTCGTTTTTCACCATAGCCCTCTATGGGCTTCCAAATATCACTTTGCCATTTCCACAAGAACTGTCTTAGCGAAAGGCTTCTTCAGGGGAAAGCTGTAACTCTGTGAGATGATTTCACAGAACACAAAGAAGTTTCTCAGAAAGCTTCTTTCTCTTTGTTATCGGAGGATATTTCCTTTGGCCTTATAGTCTTCAAAGGGATCCGAAATATCTGTTCTCAGATTCTACAGAAATAAGGCTAGCAAAGAGATCCACGAAATACAGATGTAACTCTGTGAGATGAATTAACAGAACACTAAGCAGTGTCTCAGAAAGCTTCCTTCCAGATTTCATCTGAGGAGATTTCCTTTTTCACCATAGCCCTCTATGGGCTTCCAAATATCACTTTGCCAATTCCACAAGAACTGTCTGAGCGAAAGGCTTGTTGAGGGGAAAGCTGAAACTCTGTGAGATGATTTCACAGAACACAAAGAAGTTTCTCAGAAAGCTTCTTTCTCTTTGTTATCGGAGGATATTTACTTTGGCCCTATAGTCTTCAAAGGGATCCGAAATATCTGTTCTCAGATTCCACAGAAATAAGGCTAGCAAAGAGATCCACGAAATACAGATGTAACTCTGTGAGATGAATTAACAGAACACTAAGAAGTTTCTCAGAAAGCTTCTTTCCAGATTTCATCTGAGGATATTTCCTTTTTCACCATAGCCCTCTATGGGCTTCCAAATATCACTTTGCCAAATCCACAAGAACTGTCTTAGCGAAAGGCTTCTTGAGGGGAAAGCTGTAACTCTGTGAGATGATTTCACAGAACACAAAGTAGTTTCTCAGAAAGCTTCTTTCTCTTTGTTATCGGAGGATATTTCCTTTGGCCCTATGGTCTTCAAAGGGATCACAAATATCTGTTCTCAGATTCCACAGAAATAAGGCTAGCAAAGAGATCCACGAAATACAGATGTAACTCTGTGAGATGAATTAACAGAACACTAAGCAGTTTCTCAGAAAGCTTCTTTCCAGATTTCATCTGAGGATATTTCGTTTTTCACCATAGCCATCTATGGGCTTCCAAATATCACTTTGCCATTTCCACAAGAACTGTCTTAGCGAAAGGCTTCTTCAGGGGAAAGCTGTAACTCTGTGAGATGATTTCACAAAACACAAAGAGCTTTCTCAGAAAGCTTCTTTCTCTTTGTTATCGGAGGATATTTCCTTTCGCCTTATAGTCTTCAAAGGGATCCGAAATATCTGTTCTCAGATTCTACAGAAATAAGGCTAGCAAAGAGATCCACGAAATACAGATGTAACTCTGTGTGATGAACTAACAGAACACTAAGCAGTTTCTCAGAAAGCTTCTTTCCAGATTTCATCTGAGGATATTTCCTTTTTCTCCATAGCCCTCTATGGGCTTCCAAATATCACTTTGCCAATTCCACAAGAACTGTCTTAGCGAAAGGCTTCTTGAGGGGAAAGGTGTAACTCTGTGAGATGATTTCACAGAAGACAAAGAAGTTTCTCAGAAAGCTTCTCTCTCTCTTGTTATCGAAGGATATTTCCTTTGGCCCTATAGTCTCCAATGGGATCCGAAATATCTGTTCTCAGATTCCACAGAAATAAGGCTAGCAAAGAGATCCACGAAATACAGATGTAACTCTGTGAGATGAATTAACAGAACACTAGGCAGTTTCTCAGAAAGCTTCTTTCCAGATTTCATCTGAGGATATTTCCTTTTTCACCATAGCCCTCTATGGGCTTCCAAATATCACTTTGCCAATTCCACAAGAACTGTCTTAGCGAAAGGCTTCTTGAGGGGAAAGCTGAAACTCTGTGAGATGATTTCACAGAGCACAAAGAAGTTTCTCAGAAAGCTTCTTTCTCTTTGTTTTCGGAGGATATTTCCTTTGGCCCTATAGTCTTCAAAGGGATCCGAATTATCTGTTCTCAGATTCCACAGAAATAAGGCTACCAAAGAGATCCACGAAATACAGATGTAACTCTGAGAGATGAATTAACAGAACACTAAGCAGTTTCTCAGAAAGCTTCTTTCCAGATTTCATCTGAGGATATTTCCTTTTTCACCATAGCCCTCTATGGGCTTCCAAATATCACTTTGCCAATTCCACAAGAACTGTCTTAGCGAAAGGCTTCTTGAGGGGAAAGCTGAAACTCTGTGAGATGATTTCACAGAACACAAAGAAGTTTCTCAGAAAGCTTCTTTCTCTTTGTTGTCGGAGGATATTTCCTTTGGCCCTATGGTCTTCAAAGGGATCGCAAATATCTGTTCTCAGATTCCACAGAAATAAGGCTAGCAAAGAGATCCCCGAAATACAGATGTAACTCTGTGAGATGAATTAACAGAACACTAAGCAGTTTCTCAGAAAGCTTCTTTCCAGATTTCATCAGAGGATATTTCGTTTTTCACCATAGCCCTCTATGGGCTTCCAAATATCACTTTGCCATTTCCACAAGAACTGTCTTAGAGAAAGGCTTCTTCAGGGGAAAGCTGTAACTCTGTGAGATGATTTCACAGAACACAAAGAAGTTTCTCAGAAAGCTTCTTTCTCTTTGTTATCGGAGGATATTTCCTTTGGCCTTATAGTCTTCAAAGGGATCCGAAATATCTGTTATCAGATTCTACAGAAATAAGGCTAGCAAAGAGATCCACGAAATACAGATGTAACTCTGTGAGATGAATTAACAGAACACTAAGCAGTGTCTCAGAAAGCTTCCTTCCAGATTTCATCTGAGGAGATTTCCTTTTTCACCATAGCCCTCTATGGGCTTCCAAATATCACTTTGCCAATTCCACAAGAACTGTCTGAGCGAAAGGCTTGTTGAGGGGAAAGCTGTAACTCTGTGAGATGATTTCACAGAACACAAAGAAGTTTCTCAGAAAGCTTCTTTCTCTTTGTTATCTGAGGATATTTACTTTGGCCCTGTAGTCTTCAAAGGGATCCGAAATATCTGTTCTCAGATTCCACAGAAATAAGGCTAGCAAAGAGATCCACGAAATACAGATGTAACTCTGTGAGATGAATTAACAGAACACTAAGCAGTTTCTCAGAAAGCTTCTTTCCAGATTTCATCTGAGGATATTTCGTTTTTCACCATAGCCCTCTATGGGCTTCCAAATATCACTTTGCCATTTCCACAAGAACTGTCTTAGCGAAAGGCTTCTTCAGGGGAAAGCTGTAACTCTGTGAGATGATTTCACAGAACACAAAGAAGTTTCTCAGAAAGCTTCTTTCTCTTTGTTATCGGAGGATATTTCCTTTGGCCTTATAGTCTTCAAAGGGATCCGAAATATCTGTTCTCAGATTCTACAGAAATAAGGCTAGCAAAGAGATCCACGAAATACAGATGTAACTCTGTGTGATGAACTAACAGAACACTAAGCAGTTTCTCAGAAAGCTTCTTTCCAGATTTCATCTGAGGATATTTCCTTTTTCACCATAGCTCTCTAGGGGCTTCCACATATCACTTTGCCAATTCCACAAGAACTGTCTTAGCGAAAGGCTTATTGAGGGGAAAGCTGTAACTCTGTGAGATGATTTCACTGAACACAAAGAAGTTTCTCAGAAAGCTTCTTTCTCTTTGTTATCATAGGATATTTCCTTTAGCCCTATAGTCTCCAAAGGGATCCGAAATATCTGTTCTCAGATTCAACAGAAATAAGGCTAGCAAAAAGATCCACGAAATACAGATGGAACTCTGTGAGATGAATTAACAGATCACTAAGCAATTTCTCAGAAAGCTTCTTTCCAGATTTCATCTGAGGATATTTCCTTTTTCTCCATAGCCCTCTATGGGCTTCCAAATATCACTTTGCCAATTCCACAACAACTGTCTTAGCGAAAGGCTTCTTGAGGGGAAAGCTGAAACTCTGTGAGATGATTTCACAGAACACAAAGAAGTTTCTCAGAAAGCTTCTTTCTCTTTGTTGTCGGAGGATATTTCCTTTGGCCCTATAGTCTTCAAAGGGATCCGAAATATCTGTTCTCAGATTCCACAGAAATAAGGCTAGCAAAGAGATCCACGAATTACAGATGTAACTCTGTGAGATGAATTAACAGAACACTAAGCAGTTTCTCAGAAAGCTTCTTTCCATATTTTATCTGAGGATATTTCCTTTTTCACCATAGACCTCTAAGTGCTTCCAAATATCACTTTGCCAATTCCACAAGAACAGTCTTAGCGAAAGGCTTCTTGAAGGGAAAGCTTTAACTCTGTGAGATGATTTCACAGAACAAAAAGAAGTTTCTCAGAAAGCTTCTTTCTCTTTGTTATCGGAGGATATTTCCTTTGGCCCTATGGTCTTCAAAGGGATCGCAAATATCTGTTCTCAGATTCCACAGAAATAAGGCTAGCAAAGAGATCCACGAAATACAGATGTACCTCTGTGAGATGAATTAACAGAACACTAAGCAGTTTCTCAGAAAGCTTCTTTCCAGATTTCATCTGAGGATATTTCGTTTTTCACCATAGCCCTCTATGGGCTTCCAAATATCACTTTGCCAATTCCACAAGAACTGTCTTAGCGAAAGGCTTCTTCAGGGGAAAGCTGTAACTCTGTGAGATGATTTCACAGAACACAAAGAAGTTTCTCAGAAAGCTTCTTTCTCTTTGTTATCGGAGGATATTTCCTTTGGCCTTATAGTCTTCAAAGGGATCCGAAATATCTGTTCTCAGATTCTACAGAAATAAGGCTAGCAAAGAGATCCACGAAATACAGATGTAACTCTGTGTGATGAACTAACAAAACACTAAGCAGTTTCTCAGAAAGCTTCTTTCCAGATTTCATCTGAGGATATTTCCTTTTTCACCTTAGCCCTCTAGGGGCTTCCAAATATCACTTTGCCAATTCCACAAGAACTGTCTTAGCGAAAGGCTTATTGAGGGGAAAGCTGAAATTCTGTGAGATGATTTCACTGAACACAAAGAAGTTTCTCAGAAAGTTTCTTTCTCTTTGTTATCATAGGATATTTCCTTTAGCCCTATAGTCTCCAAAGGGCTCCGAAATATCTGTTCTCAGATTAAACTGAAATAAGGCTAGCAAAGAGATCCACGAAATACAGATGGAACTCTGTGAGATGAATTAACAGATCACTAAGCAATTTCTCAGAAAGCTTCTTTCCAGATTTCATCTGAGGATATTTCCTTTTTCTCCTTAGCCCTCTATGGGCTTCCAAATATCACTTTGCCAATTCCACAAGAACTGTCTTAGCGAAAGGCTTCTTGAGGGGAAAGGTGTAACTCTGTGAGATGATTTCACAGAACACAAAGAAGTTTCTCAGAAAGCTTCTCTCTCTTTGTTATCGAAGGATATTTCCTTTGGCCCTATAGTCTTCAAAGGGATCCGAAATATCTGTTCTCAGATTCCACAGAAATAAGGCTAGCAAAGAGATCCACGAAATAGAGATGTAACTCTGTGAGATGAATTAACAGAACACTAAGCAGTTTCTCAGAAAGCTTCTTTCCAGATTTCATCTGAGGATATTTCCTTTTTCACCATAGCCCTCTAGGGGCTTCCAAATATCACTTTGCCAAATCCACAAGAACTGTCTTAGCGAAAGGCTTCTTGAGGGGAAAGCTGTAACTCTGTGAGATGATTTCACAGAACACAAAGTAGTTTCTCAGAAAGCTTCTTTCTCTTTGTTATCGGAGGATATTTCCTTTGGCCCTATGGTCTTCAAAGGGATCACAAATATCTGTTCTCAGATTCCACAGAAATAAGGCTAGCAAAGAGATCCACGAAATACAGATGTAACTCTGTGAGATGAATTAACAGAACACTAAGCAGTTTCTCAGAAAGCTTCTTTCCAGATTTCATCTGAGGATATTTCGTTTTTCACCATAGCCATCTATGGGCTTCCAAATATCACTTTGCCATTTCCACAAGAACTGTCTTAGCGAAAGGCTTCTTCAGGGGAAAGCTGTAACTCTGTGAGATGATTTCACAGAACACAAAGAACTTTCTCAGAAAGCTTCTTTCTCTTTGTTATCGGAGGATATTTCCTTTGGCCCTATAGTCTTCAAAGGGATCCGAAATATCTGTTCTCAGATTCTACAGAAATAAGGCTAGCAAAGAGATCCACGAAATACAGATGTAACTCTGTGTGATGAACTAACAGAACACTAAGCAGTTTCTCAGAAAGCTTCTTTCCAGATTTCATCTGAGGATATTTCCTTTTTCTCCATAGCCCTCTATGGGCTTCCAAATATCACTTTGCCAATTCCACAAGAACTGTCTTAGCGAAAGGCTTCTTGAGGGGAAAGGTGTAACTCTGTGAGATGATTTCACAGAAGACAAAGAAGTTTCTCAGAAAGCTTCTCTCTCTCTTGTTATCGAAGGATATTTCCTTTGGCCCTATAGTCTTCAAAGGGATCCGAAATATCTGTTCTCAGATTCCACAGAAATAAGGCTAGCAAAGAGATCCATGAAATACAGATGTAACTCTGTGAGATGAATTAACAGAACACTAGGCAGTTTCTCAGAAAGCTTCTTTCCAGATTTCATCTGAGGATATTTCCTTTTTCACCATAGCCCTCTATGGGCTTCCAAATATCACTTTGCCAATTCCACAAGAGCTGTCTTAGCGAAAGGCTTCTTGAGGACAAAGCTGTAACTCTGTGAGAATGATTTCACAGAACACAAAGAAGTTTCTCAGAAAGCTTCTTTCTCTTTGTTATCGGAGGATATTTCCTTTGGCCCTATAGTCTTCAAAGGGATCCGTAATATCTGTTCTCAGATTCCACAGAAATAAGGCTACCAAAGAGATCCACGAAATACAGATGTAACTCTGTGAGATGAATTAACAGAACACTAAGGAGTTTCTCACAAAGCTTCCTTCCAGATTTCGTCTGAGGATATTTCCTTTTTCACCATAGCCCTCTATGGGCTTCCAAATATCACTTTGCCAATTCCACAAGAACTGTCTTAGCGAAAGTCTTCTTGAGGGGAAAGCTGAAACTCTGTGAGATGATTTCACAGAGCACAAAGAAGTTTCTCAGAAAGCTTCTTTCTCTTTGTTTTCGGAGTATATTTCCTTTGGCCCTATAGTCTTCAAAGGGATCCGAATTATCTGTTCTCAGATTCCAGAGAAATAAGGCTACCAAAGAGATCCACGAAATACAGATGTAACTCTGTGAGATGAATTAACAGAACACTAAGCAGTTTCTCAGAAAGCTTCTTTCCAGATTTCATCTGAGGATATTTCCTTTTTCACCATAGCACTCTATGGGATTCCAAATATCACTTTGCCAATTCCACAAGAACTGTCTTAGCGAAAGGCTTCTTTAGGGGAAAGCTGAAACTCTGTGAGATGATTTCACAGAACACAAAGAAGTTTCTCAGAAAGCTTCTTTCTCTTTGTTGTCGGAGGATATTTCCTTTGGCCCTATGGTCTTCAAAGGGATCGCAAATATCTGTTCTCAGATTCCACAGAAATAAGGCTAGCAAAGAGATCTCCGAAATACAGATGTAACTCTGTGAGATGAATTAACAGAACACTAAGCAGTTTCTCAGAAAGCTTCTTTCCAGATTTCATCAGAGGATATTTCGTTTTTCACCATAGCCCTCTATGGGCTTCCAAATATCACTTTGCCATTTCCACAAGAACTGTCTTAGAGAAAGGCTTATTCAGGGGAAAGCTGTAACTCTGTGAGATGATTTCACAGAACACAAAGAAGTTTCTCAGAAAGCTTCTTTCACTTTGTTATCGGAGGATATTTCCTTTGGCCTTATAGTCTTCAAAGGGATCCGAAATATCTGTTCTCAGATTCTACAGAAATAAGGCTAGCAAAGAGATCCACGAAATACAGATGTAACTCTGTGAGATGAATTAACAGAACACTAAGCAGTGTCTCAGAAAGCTTCCTTCCAGATTTCATCTGAGGATATTTCCTTTTTCACCATAGCCCACTAGGGGCTTCCAAATATCACTTTGCAAATTCCACAAGAACTGTCTTAGCGAAAGGCTTATTGATGGGAAAGCTGTAACTCTGTGAGATGATTTCACTGAACACAAAGAAGTTTCTCAGAAAGCTTCTTTCTCTTTGTTATCATAGGATATTTCCTTTAGCCCTATAGTCTCCAAAGGGATCCGAAATATCTGTTCTCAGATTCAACAGAAATAAGGCTAGCAAAGAGATCCACGAAATACAGATGGAACTCTGTGAGATGAATTAACAGATCACTAAGCAATTTCTCAGAAAGCTTCTTTCCAGATTTCATCTGAGGATATTTCCTTTTTCTCCATAGCCCTCTATGGGCTTCCAAATATCACTTTGCCAATTCCACAACAACTGTCTTAGCGAAAGGCTTCTTGAAGGGAAAGCTGTAACTCTGTGAGATGATTTCACAGAACACAAAGAAGTTTCTCAGAAAGCTTCTTTCTCTTTGTTATCGGAGGATATTTCCTTTGGCCCTATAGTCTTCAAAGGGATCCGTAATATCTGTTCTCAGATTCCACAGAAATAAGGCTACCAAAGAGATCCACGAAATACAGATGTAACTCTGTGAGATGAATTAACAGAACACTAAGGAGTTTCTCAGAAAGCTTCCTTCCAGATTTCGTCTGAGGATATTTCCTTTTTCACCATAGCCCTCAAAGGGCTTCCAAATATCACTTTGCCAATTCCACAAGAACTGTCTTAGCGAAAGGCTTCTTGAGGGGAAAGCTGAAACTCTGTGAGATGATTTCACAGAGCACAAAGAAGTTTCTCAGAAAGCTTCTTTCTCTTTGTTTTCTTAGGATATTTCCTTTGGCCCTATAGTCCTCAAAGGGATCCGAATTATCTGTTCTGAGATTCCACAGAAATAAGGCTACCAAAGAGATCCACGAAATACAGATGTAACTCTGTGAGATGAATTAACAGAACACGAAGCAGTTTCTCAGAAAGCTTCTTTCCAGATTTCATCTGAGGATATTTCCTTTTTCACCATAGCCCTCTATGGGCTTCCAAATATCACTTTGCCAATTGCACAAGAACTGTCTTAGCGAAAGGCTTCTTGAGGGGAAAGCTGAAACTCTGTGAGATGATTTCACAGAACACAAAGAAGTTTCTCAGAAAGCTTCTTTCTCTTTGTTGTCGGAGGATATTTCCTTTGGCCCTATAGTCTTCAAAGGGATCCCAAATATCTGTTCTCAGATTCCACAGAAATAAGGCTAGCAAAGAGATCCACGAATTACAGATGTAACTCTGTGAGATGAATTAACAGAACACTAAGCAGTTTCTCAGAAAGCTTCTTTCCATATTTTATCTGAGGATATTTCCTTTTTCACCATAGACCTCTAAGGGCTTCCAAATATCACTTTGCCAATTCCACAAGAACTGTCTTAGCGAAAGGCTTCTTGAAGGGAAAGCTTTAACTCTGTGAGATGATTTCACAGAACAAAAAGAAGTTTCTCAGAAAGCTTCTTTCTCTTTGTTATCGAAGGATATTTCCTTTGGCCCTATGGTCTTCAAAGGGATCGCAAATATCTGTTCTCAGATTCCACAGAAATAAGGCTACCAAAGAGATCCACGAAATACAGATGTAACTCTGTGAGATGAATTAACAGAACACTAAGGAGTTTCTCAGAAAGCTTCCTTCCAGATTTCGTCTGAGGATATTTCCTTTTTCACCATAGCCCTCAAAGGGCTTCCAAATATCACTTTGCCAATTCCACAAGAACTGTCTTAGCGAAAGGCTTCTTGAGGGGAAAGCTGAAACTCTGTGAGATGATTTCACAGAGCACAAAGAAGTTTCTCAGAAAGCTTCTTTCTCTTTGTTTTCTTAGGATATTTCCTTTGGCCCTATAGTCTTCAAAGGGATCCGAATTATCTGTTCTGAGATTCCACAGAAATAAGGCTACCAAAGAGATCCACGAAATACAGATGTAACTCTGTGAGATGAATTAACAGAACACGAAGCAGTTTCTCAGAAAGCTTCTTTCCAGATTTCATCTGAGGATATTTCCTTTTTCACCATAGCCCTCTATGGGCTTCCAAATATCACTTTGCCAATTCCACAAGAACTGTCTTAGCGAAAGGCTTCTTGAGGGGAAAGCTGAAACTCTGTGAGATGATTTCACAGAACACAAAGAAGTTTCTCAGAAAGCTTCTTTCTCTTTGTTGTCGGAGGATATTTCCTTTGGCCCTATAGTCTTCAAAGGGATCCCAAATATCTGTTCTCAGATTCCACAGAAATAAGGCTAGCAAAGAGATCCACGAATTACAGATGTAACTCTGTGAGATGAATTAACAGAACACTAAGCAGTTTCTCAGAAAGCTTCTTTCCATATTTTATCTGAGGATATTTCCTTTTTCACCATAGACCTCTAAGGGCTTCCAAATATCACTTTGCCAATTCCACAAGAACTGTCTTAGCGAAAGGCTTCTTGAAGGGAAAGCTTTAACTCTGTGAGATGATTTCGCAGAACAAAAAGAAGTTTCTCAGAAAGCTTCTTTCTCTTTGTTATCGAAGGATATTTCCTTTGGCCCTATGGTCTTCAAAGGGATCGCAAATATCTGTTCTCAGATTCCACAGAAATAAGGCTAGCAAAGAGATCCACGAAATACAGATGTTACTCTGTGAGATGAATTAACAGAACACTAAGCAGTTTCTCAGAAAGCTTGTTTCCAGATTTCATCTGAGGATATTTCGTTTTTCACCATAGCCCTCTATGGGCTTCCAAATATCACTTTGCCATTTCCACAAGAACTGTCTTAGCGAAAGGCTTCTTCAGGGGAAAGCTGTAACTCTGTGAGATGATTTCACAGAACACAAAGAAGTTTCTCAGAAAGCTTCTTTCTCTTTGTTATCGGAGGATATTTCCTTTGGCCTTATACTCTTCAAAGGGATCCGAAATATCTGCTCTCAGATTCTACAGAAATAAGGCTAGCAAAGAGATCCACGAAATACAGATGTAACTCTGTGTGATGAACTAACAGAACACTAAGGAGTTTCTCAGAAAGCTTCTCTCCAGATTTCATCTGAGGATATTTCCTTTTTCACCTTAGCCCTCTAGGGGCTTCCAAATATCACTTTGCCAATTCCACAAGAACTGTCTTAGCGAAAGGCTTATTGAGGGGAAAGCTGAAACTCTGTGAGATGATTTCACTGAACCCAAAGAAGTTTCTCAGAAAGCTTCTTTCTCTTTGTTATCATAGGATATTTCCTTTAGCCCTATAGTCTCCAAAGGGATCCGAAATATCTGTTCTCAGATTCAACAGAAATAAGGCTAGCAAAGAGATCCACGAAATACAGATGGAACTCTGTGAGATGAATTAACAGATCACCAAGCAATTTCTCAGAAAGCTTCTTTCCAGATTTCATCTGAGGATATTTCCTTTTTCTCCATAGCCCTCTATGGGCTTCCAAATATCACTTTGCCAATTCCACAAGAACTGTCTTAGCGAAAGGCTTCTTGAGGGGAAAGGTGTAACTCTGTGAGATGATTTCACAGAACACAAAGAAGTTTCTCAGAAAGCTTCTCTCTCTTTGTTATCGAAGGATATTTCCTTTGGCCCTATAGTCTTCAAAGGGATCCGAAATATCTGTTCTCAGAATCCACAGAAATAAGGCTAGTAAAGAGATCCATGAAATACAGATGTAACTCTGTGAGATGAATTAACTGAACACTAAGCAGTTTCTCAGAAAGTTTCTTTCCATATTTCATCTGAGGATATTTCCTTTTTCACCATAGACCTCTATGGGCTTCCAAATATCACTTTGCCAATTCCACAACAACTGTCTTAGCGAAAGGCTTCTTGAAGGGAAAGCTGTAACTCTGGGAGATGATTTCACAGAACACAAAGAAGTTTCTCAGAAAGCTTCTTTCTCTTTGTTATCGGAGGATATTTCCTTTGGCCCTATAGTCTTCAAAGGGATCCGTAATATCTGTTCTCAGATTCCACAGAAATAAGGCTACCAAAGAGATCCACGAAATACAGATGTAACTCTGTGAGATGAATTAACAGAACACTAAGGAGTTTCTCAGAAAGCTTCCTTCCATATTTCATCTGAGGATATTTCCTTTTTCACCATAGCCCTCTATGGGCTTCCAAATATCACCTTGCCAATTCCACAAGAACTGTCTTAGCGAAAGGCTTCTTGAGGGGAAAGCTGAAACTCTGTGAGATGATTTCACAGAGCCCAAAGAAGTTTCTCAGAAAGCTTCTTTCTCTTTGTTTTCGGAGGATATTTCCTTTGGCCCTTTAGTCTTCAAAGGGATCCGAATTATCTGTTCTCAGATTCCACAGAAATAAGGCTACCAAAGAGATCCACGAAATACAGATGTAACTCTGTGAGATGAATTAACAGAACACTAAGCAGTGTCTCAGAAAGCTTCTTTCCAGATTTCATCTGAGGATATTTCCTTTTTCACCATAGCCCTCTATGGTCTTCCAAATATCACTTTGCCAATTCCACAAGAACTGTCTTAGCGAAAGGCTTCTTGAGGGGAAAGCTGTAACTCTGTGAGATGATTTCACAGAACACAAAGAAGTTTCTCAGAAGGCTTCTTTCTATTTGTTATCGGAGGATATTTCCTTTGGCCCTATGGTCTTCAAAGGGATCCGAAATATCTGTTCTCAGATTCCACAGAAATAAGGCTAGCAAAGAGATCCACGAAATACAGATGTAACTCTGTGAGATGAATTAACAGAACACTAAGCAGTTTCTCAGAAAGCTTCTTTCCAGATTTCATCTGAGGATATTTCCTTTTTCACCATAGCCCTATAGGGGTTCCAAATATCACTTTGCCAATTCCACAAGAACTGTCTTCGCGAAAGGCTTCTTCAGGGGAAAGCTGTAACTCTCTGAGATGATTTCACAGAACACCAAGAAGTTTCTCAGAAAGCTTCTTTCTCTTTGTTATCGGAGGATATTTCCTTTGGCCCAATAGTCTTCAAAGGGATCCGAATATCTGTTCTCAGATTCCACAGAAATAAGGCAGGCAAAGTGATCCACGAAATACAGATGTAACTCTGTGAGATGAATTAACAGAACACTAAGCAGTTTCTCAGAAAGCTTCTTTCCAGATTTCATCTGAGTATATTTCCTTTTTCACCATAGCCCTCTAGGGGTTCCAAATATCACTTTGCCAATTCCACAAGAACTGTCTTAGCGAAAGGCTTCTTGAGGGGAAAGCTGTAACTCTGTGAGATGATTTCACAGAACACAAAGAAGTTTCTCAGAAAGTTTCTTTCTCTTTGTTATCGGAGGATATTTCCTTTGGCCCTATGGTCTTCAAAGGGATCCGAAATATCTGTTCTCAGATTACACAGAAATAAGGCTAGCAAAGAGATCCACGAAATACAGATGTAGCTCTGTGAGATGAATTAACAGAACACTAATCAGATTCTCAGAAAGCTTCTTTCCAGATTTCATCTGAGTATATTTCCTTTTTCACCATAGCCCTCTAGGGGCTTCCAAATATCACTTTGCCAATTCCACAAGAACTGTCTTAGCGAAAGGCTTCTTGAGGGGAAAGCTGTAACTCTGTGAGATGATTTCACAGAACACAAAGAAGTTTCTCAGAAGGCTTCTTTCTCTTTGTTATCGGAGGATATTTACTTTGGCCCTATGGTCTTCAAAGGGATCCGAAATATCTGTTCTCAGATTACACAGAAATAAGGCTAGCAAAGAGATCCACGAAATACAGATGTAACTCTGTGAGATGAATTAACAGAACACTAAGCAGTTTCTCAGAAAGCTTCTTTCCAGATTTCACCTGAGGATATTTCCTTTTTCACCATAGCCCTCTAGGGGCTTCCAAATATCACTTTGCCAATTCCACAAGAACTATCTTAGCGAAAGGCTTCTTGAGGGGAAAGCTGTAACTCTGTGAGATGATTTCACAGAACACAAAGAAGTTTCTCAGAATGCTTCTTTCTCTTTGTTATCGGAGGATATTTCCTTTGGCCTTATAGTCTTCAAAGGGATCCGAAATATCTGTTCTCAGATTCCACAGAAATAAGGCTAGCAAAGAGATCCACGGAATACAGATGTAACTATGTGAGATGAATTAACAGAACACTAAGAAGTTTCTCAGAAAGCTTCTTTCCAGATTTCACCTGAGGATATTTCTTTTTTCACCATAGCCCTCTAGGGTCTTCCAAATATCACTTTGCCAATTCCACAAGAACTATCTTAGCGAAAGGCTTCTTGAGGGGAAAGCTGTAACTCTGTGAGATGATTTCACAGAACACAAAGAAGTTTCTCAGAATGCTTCTTTCTCTTTGTTATCGGAGGATATTTCCTTTGGCCCTATAGTCTTCAAAGGAATCCGAAATATCTGTTCTCAGATTCCACAGAAATAAGGCTAGCAAAGAGATCCACGAAATACAGATGTAACTCTGTGAGATGAATTAACAGAACACTAAGCAGTTTCTCAGAAAGCTTCTTTCCAGATTTCATCTGAGGATATTTCCTTTTTCACCATAGCCCTCTAGGGGTTTCCAAATATCACTTTGCCAATTCCACAAGAACTGTCTTAGCGAAAGGCTTCTTGAGGGGAAATCTGTAACTCTGTGAGATGATTCACAGAACACAAAGAAGTTTCTCAGAAAGCTTCTTTCTCTTTGTTATCGGAGGATATTTCCTTTGGCCCTATTGTCTTCAAAGGGATCGCAAATATCTGTTCTATGATTCCACAGAAATAAGGCTAGCAAAGAGATCCACGAAATACTGACGTAACTCTGTGAGTTGAATTAACAGAACACTAAGCAGTTTCTCAGAAAGCTTCTTTCCAGATTTCATCTGAGGATATTTCGTTTTTCACCATAGCCCTCTATGGGCTTCCAAATATCACTTTGCCAATTCCACAAGAACTGTCTTAGCGAAAGGCTTCTTGAAGGGAAAGCTGTAACTCTGTGAGATGATTTCACAGAACACAAAGATGTTTCTCAGAAAGCTTCTTTCTCTTTCTTATCGGAGGATATTTCCTTTGGCCCTATAGTCTCCAAAGGGATCCGAAATATCTGTTCTCAGATTCCACAGAAATAAGGCTAGCAAAGAGATCCACGAAATACAGATGTAACTCTGTGAGATGAATTAACAGAACACTAAGCAGTTTCTCAGAAAGCTTCTTTCCAGATTTCATCTGAGGATATTTCTTTTTTCACCATAGCCCTCTATGGGCTTCCAAATATCACTTTGCCAATTCCACAAGAACTGTCTTATAGAAAGGCTTCTTCTAGGGAATGCTGTAACTCTGTGAGATGTTTTCACAGAACACAAAGAAGTTTCTCAGAAAGCTTCTTTCTCTTTGTTATCGGAGGATATTTCCTTTGGCCCTATAGTCTCCAAAGGGATCCGAAATATCTGTTCTCAGATTCCAGAGAAATAAGGCTAGCAAAGAGATCCACGAAATACAGATGTAACTCTGTGAGATGAATTAACAGAACACTAAGCAGTTTCTCAGAAAGCTTCTTTCCAGATTTCATCTGAGTATATTTCCTTTTTCACCATAGCCCTCTAGGGGTTCCAAATATCACTTTGCCAATTCCACAAGAACTGTCTTAGCGAAAGGCTTCTTGAGGGGAAAGCTGTAACTCTGTGAGATGATTTCACAGAACACAAAGAAGTTTCTCAGAAAGCTTCTTTCTCTTTGTTATCGGAGGATATTTCCTTTAGCCCTAAGGTCTTCAAAGGGATCCGAAATATCTGTTCTCAGATTACACAGAAATAAGGCTAGCAAAGAGATCCACGAAATACAGATGTAACTCTGTGAGATGAATTAACAGAACACTAATCAGATTCTCAGAACGCTTCTTTCCAGATTTCATCTGAGTATATTTCCTTTTTCACCATAGCCCTCTATGGGCTTCCAAATATCACTTTGCCAATTCCACAAGAACTGTCTTAGCGAAAGGCTTCTTGAGGGGAAAGCTGTAACTCTGTGAGATGATTTCACAGAACACAAAGAAGTTTCTCAGAAGGCTTCTTTCTCTTTGTTATCGGAGGATATTTCCTTTGGCCCTATAGTCTCCAAAGGGATCCGAAATATCTGTTCTCAGATTACACAGAAATAAGGCTAGCGAGGAGATCCACGAAATACAGATGTAACTCTGTGAGATGAATTAACAGAACACTAAGCAGTTTCTCAGAAAGCTTCTTTCCAGATTTCACCTGAGGATATTTCCTTTTTCACCATAGCCCTCTAGGGGCTTCCAAATATCACTTTGCCAATTCCACAAGAACTGTCTTAGCGAAAGGCTTGTTGAGGGGAAAGCTGTAACTCTGTGAGATGATTTCACAGAACACAAAGAAGTTTCTCAGAAATCTTCTTCCTATTTGTTATCGGAGGATATTTCCTTTGGCCCTATAGTCTTCAAAGGGATCCGAATATCTGTTCTCACATTCCACAGATATAAGGCTGGCAAAGAGATTCACGAAATACAGTTGTAACTCCGTGAGATGAATTAACAGAACACTAAGCAGTTTCTCAGAAAACTTCTTTCCAGATTTCGTCTGAGGTATTTCCTTTTTCAAAATAGCCCTCTAAGGGCTTCCAAATATCACTTTGCCAATTCCACAAGAACAGTCTAAGCGAAAGTCTTCTTATAGGGAAATCTGTAACTCTGTGAGATGATATCACAGAACACAAAGAAGTTTCTCAGAAAGCTTCTTTCTCTTTGTTATCGGAGGATATTTCCTTCGGCCCAGTGGTCTTCAAAGGGATCCGAAATATCTGTTCTCAGATTCCACAGAAATAACGCTAGCAAAGAGATCCACGAAATACAGATGTAACTCTGTGAGATGAATTAATAGAACACTAAGCAGTGTCTCAGAAAGCTTCTTTCCAGATTTCATCTGAGGATATTTCCTTTTTCACCATAGCCCTCTATGGGCTTCCAAATATCACTTTGCCAATTCCACAAGAACTGTCTTAGCGAAAGGCTTGTTGAGGGGAAAGTTGTAACTCTGTGAGATGATTTCACAGAACACAAAGAAGTTTCTCAGAAATCTTCTTCCTCTTTGTTATCGGAGGATATTTCCTTTGGCCCTATAGTCTCCAAAGGGATTCGAAATATCTATTCTCAGATTCCAGAGAAATAAGGCTAGCAAAGAGATCCAGGAAATACAGATGTAACTCTGTGAGTTGAATTAACAGAACACTAAGCAGTGTCTCAGAAAGCTTCTTTCCAGATTTCATCTGAGGATATTTCCTTTTTCACCATAGCCCTCTATGGGCTTCCAAATATCACTTTGCCAATTCCACAAGAACTGTCTTAGCGAAAGGCTTCTTGAGGGGAAAGCTGTAACTCTGTGAGATGATTTCACAGAACACAAAGAAGTTTCTCAGAAGGCTTCTTTCTCTTTGTTATCGGAGGATATTTTCTTTGGCCCTATGGTCTTCAAAGGGATCCGAAATATCTGCTCTCAGATTCCACAGAAATAAGGCTAGCAAAGAGATGCACGAAATACAGAAGTAACTCTGTGAGACGAATTAACAAAACACTAAGCAGTTTCTCAGAAAGCTTCTTTCCAGATTTCATCTGAGGATATTTCCTTTTTCACCATAGCCCTCTATGGGTTTCCAAATATCACTTTGCCAATTCCACAAGAACCGTCTTAGCGAAAGGCTTCTTGAGGGGAAAGGTGTAACTCTGTGATATGATTTCACAGAACACAAAGAAGTTTCTCAGAAAGCTTCTTTCTCTTTGTTATCGGAGGATATTTCCTTTGGCCCTATAGTCTTCAAAGGGATCCGAATATCTGTTCTCAGATTCCACAGATATAAGGCAGGCAAAGTGATCCACGAAATACAGATGTAACTCTGTGAGATGAATTAACAGAACACTAAGCAGTTTCTCAGAAAGCTTCTTTCCAGATTTCATCTGAGTATATTTCCTTTTTCACCATAGCCCTCTAGGGGTTCCAAATATCACTTTGCCAATTCCACAAGAACTGTCTTAGGGAAAGGCTTCTTGAGGGGAAAGCTGTAACTCTGTGAGATGATTTCACAGAACACAAAGAAGTTTCTCAGAAAGCTTCTTTCTCTTTGTTATCGGAGGATATTTCCTTTGGCCCTATGGTCTTCAAAGGGATCCGAAATATCTGTTCTCAGATTACACAGAAATAAGGCTAGCAAAGAGATCCACGAAATACAGATGTAGCTCTGTGAGATGAATTAACAGAACACTAATCAGATTCTCAGAAAGCTTCTTTCCAGATTTCATCTGAGTATATTTCCTTTTTCACCATAGCCCTCTATGGGCTTCCAAATATCACTTTGCCAATTCCACAAGAACTGTCTTAGCGAAAGGCTTCTTGAGGGGAAAGCTGTAACTCTGTGAGATGATTACACAGAACACAAAGAAGTTTCTCAGAAGGCTTCTTTCTCTTTGTTATCGGAGGATATTTACTTTGGCCCTATGGTCTTCAAAGGGATCCGAAATATCTGTTCTCAGATTACACAGAAATAAGGCTAGCAAAGAGATCCACGAAATACAGATGTAACTCTGTGAGATGAATTAACAGAACACTAAGCAGTTTCTCAGAAAGCTTCTTTCCAGATTTCACCTGAGGATATTTCCTTTTTCACCATAGCCCTCTAGGGGCTTCCAAATATCACTTTGCCAATTCCACAAGAACTATCTTAGCGAAAGGCTTCTTGAGGGGAAAGCTGTAACTCTGTGAGATGATTTCACAGAACACAAAGAAGTTTCTCAGAATGCTTCTTTCTCTTTGTTATCGGAGGATATTTCCTTTGGCCCTATAGTCTTCAAAGGGATCCGAAATATCTGTTCTCAGATTCCACAGAAATAAGGCTAGCAAAGAGATACACGAAATACAGATGTAACTCTGTGAGATGAATTAACAGAACACTAAGCAGTTTCTCAGAAAGCTTCTTTCCAGATTTCACCTGAGGATATTTCTTTTTTCACCATAGCCCTCTAGGGGCTTCCAAATATCACTTTGCCAATTCCACAAGAACTATCTTAGCGAAAGGCTTCTTGAGGGGAAAGCTGTAACTCTGTGAGATGATTTCACAGAACACAAAGAAGTTTCTCAGAATGCTTCTTTCTCTTTGTTATCGGAGGACATTTCCTTTGGCCCTATGGTCTTCAAAGGGATCCGAAATATCTATTCTCAGATTCCACAGAAATAAGGCTAGCAAAGAGATCCACGAAATACAGATGTAACTCTGTGAGATGAATTAACAGAACACTAAGCAGTTTCTCAGGAAGCTGCTTTCCAGATTTCATCTGAGGATATTTCCTTTTCCCCCTTAGCCCTCTTGGGGCTTCCAAATATCACTTTGCCTCTTCCACAAGAACTGTCGTAGCGAAAGGCTTCTTGAGGGGAAAGCTGTAACTCTGTGAGATGATTTCACAGAACACAAAGAAGTTTCTCAGAAAGCTTCTTTCTCTTTGTTATCGGAGGATATTTCCTTTGGCCCTATGGTCTTCAATGGCATCCGAAATATCTGTTCTCAGATTCCACAGAAATAAGGCTAGCAAAGAGATCCACGAAATAGAGATGTAACTCTGTGAGATGAATTAACAGAACACTAAGCAGTTTCTCAGAAAGCTTCTTTCACGTTGTTATTGGAGGATATTTCCTTTGGCCCTATAGTCTTCAAAGGGATCCGAAATATCTGTTCTCAGATTCCACAGAAATAAGGCTAGCAAAGAGATCCACGAAATACAGATGTAACTCTGTGAGATGAATTAACAGAACACTAAGCAGTTTCTCAGAAAGCTGCTTTTCAGATTTCATATGAGGATATTTCCTTTTTCACCATAGCCCTCTATGGGCTTCCAAATATCACTTTGCCAATTCCACAAGAACTGTCTTAGCGAAAGGCTTCTTGAGGGGAAAGATGTAGCTCTGTGAGATGATTTCACAGAACACAAAGAAGTTTCTCAGAAAGCTTCTTTCTCTTTGTTATCGGAGGATATTTCCTTTTTCCCTATGGTCTTCAAAGGGATCCGAAATATCTGTTCTCAGATTCCACAGAAATAAGGCTAGCAAAGAGATCCACGAAATACAGATGTAACTCTGTGAGATGAATTAACAGAACACTAAGCAGTGTCTCAGAAAGCTTCTTTCCAGATTTCATCTGAGGATATTTCCTTTTTCACCACAGCCCTCTATGGGCTTCCAAATATCACTTTGCCAATTCCACAAGAACTGTCTTAGCGAAAGGCTCCTTGAAGGGAAAGCTGTAACTCTGTGAGATGATTTCACAGAACACAAAGAAGTTTCTCAGAAAGCTTCTTTCTCTTTGTTATCGGAGGATATTTACTTTGGCCCTATGGTTTTCAAAGGGATCCGAAATGTCTGTTCTCAGATTCCACAGAAATAAGGCTAGCAAAGAGATGCACGAAATACAGAAGTAAGTCTGTGAGGTGAATTAACAGAACACTAAGCAGTTTCTCAGAAAGCTTCTTTCCAGATTTCATCTGAGGATATTTCCTTTTTCACCATAGCTCTCTATGGGTTTCCAAATATCACTTTGCCAATTCCACAAGAACTGTCTTAGCGAAAGGCTTCTTGTGGGGAAAGCTGTAGCTCTGTGAGATGATTTCACCGAACACAAAGAAGTTTCTAAGAAAGCTACTTTCTCTTTGTTATCGGAGGGTATTTCCTTTGGCCTAATAGTCTTCAAAGAGATCCGAAATATCTGTTTTCATATTCCACAGAAATAAGGCTAGCAAAGAGATCCACGAAATACAGATGTAACTCTGTGAGATGAATTAACAGAACACTAAGCAGTTTCTCAGAAAGCTTCTTTCCAGATTTCACCTGAGGATATTTCCTTTTTCACCATAGCCCTCTAGGGGCTTCCAAATATCACTTTGCCAATTCCACAAGAACTGTCTTAGCGAAAGGCTTGTTGAGGGGAAAGCTGTAACTCTGTGAGATGATTTCACAGAACACAAAGAAGTTTCTCAGAAATCTTCTTCCTATTTGTTATCGGAGGATATTTCCTTTGGCCCTATAGTCTTCAAAGGGATCCGAATATCTGTTCTCACATTCCACAGATATAAGGCTGGCAAAGAGATTCACGAAATACAGTTGTAACTCTGTGAGATGAATTAACAGAACACTAAGCAGTTTCTCAGAAAACTTCTTTCCAGATTTCGTCTGAGGTATTTCCTTTTTCAAAATAGCCCTCTAAGGGCTTCCAAATATCACTTTGCCAATTCCACAAGAACAGTCTAAGCGAAAGGCTTCTTATAGGGAAATCTGTAACTCTGTGAGATGATATCACAGAACACAAAGAAGTTTCTCAGAAAGCTTCTTTCTCTTTGTTATCGGAGGATATTTCCTTCGGCCCAGTGGTCTTCAAAGGGATCCGAAATATCTGTTCTCAGATTCCACAGAAATAACGCTAGCAAAGAGATCCACGAAATGCAGATGTAACTCTGTGAGATGAATTAACAGAACACTAAGCAGTGTCTCAGAAAGCTTCTTTCCAGATTTCATCTGAGGATATTTCCTTTTTCACCATAGCCCTCTATGGGCTTCCAAATATCACTTTGCCAATTCCACAAGAACTGTCTTAGTGAAAGGCTTGTTGAGGGGAAAGTTGTAACTCTGTGAGATGATTTCACAGAACACAAAGAAGTTTCTCAGAAAGCTTCTTCCTCTTTGTTATCGGAGGATATTTCCTTTGGCCCTATAGTCTCCAAAGGGATCCGAAATATCTATTCTCAGATTCCAGAGAAATAAGGCTAGCAAAGAGATCCAGGAAATACAGATGTAACTCTGTGAGTTGAATTAACAGAACACTAAGCAGTGTCTCAGAAAGCTTCTTTACAGATTTCATCTGAGGATATTTCCTTTTTCACCATAGCCCTCTATGGGCTTCCAAATATCACTTTGCCAATTCCACCAGAACTGTCTTAGCGAAAGGCTTCTTGAGGGGAAAGCTGTAACTCTGTGAGATGATTTCACAGAACACAAAGAAGTTTCTCAGAAGGCTTCTTTCTCTTTGTTATCGGAGGATATTTTCTTTGGCCCTATGGTCTTCAAAGGGATCCGAAATATCTGCTCTCAGATTCCACAGAAATAAGGCTAGCAAAGAGATGCACGAAATACAGAAGTAACTCTGTGAGATGAATTAACAAAACACTAAGCAGTTTCTCAGAAAGCTTCTTTCCAGATTTCATCTGAGGATATTTCCTTTTTCACCATAGCCCTCTATGGGTTTCCAAATATCACTTTGCCAATTCCACAAGAACCGTCTTAGCGAAAGGCTTCTTGAGGGGAAAGGTGTAACTCTGTGATATGATTTCACAGAACACAAAGAAGTTTCTCAGAAAGCTTCTTTCTCTTTGTTATCGGAGGATATTTCCTTTGGCCCTATAGTCTTCAAAGGGATCCGAAATATCTGTTCTCTGATTCCACAGAAATAAGGCTAGCAAAGAGATCCACGAAATAGAGATGTAACTCTGTGAGATGAATTAACAGAACACTAAGCAGTTTCTCAGAAAGCTTCTTTCCATATTTCATCTGAGGATATTTCCTTTTTCACCATAGCCCTATAGGGGTTCCAAATATCACTTTACCAATTCCACAAGAACTGTCTTAGCGAAAGGCTTCTTGAGGGGAAATCTGTAACTCTGTGAGATGATTTCACAGAACACAAAGAAGTTTCTCAGAAAGCTTCTTTCTCTTTGTTATCGGAGGATATTTCCTTTGGCCCTATGGTCTTCAAAGGGATCCGAAATATCTGTTCTCAGATTACACAGAAATAAGGCTAGCAAAGAGATCCACGAAATACAGATGTAGCTCTGTGAGATGAATTAATAGAACACTAATCAGATTCTCAGAAAGCTTCTTTCCAGATTTCATCTGAGTATATTTCCTTTTTCACCATAGCCCTCTATGGGCTTCCAAATATCACTTTGCCAATTCCACAAGAACTGTCTTAGCGAAAGGCTTCTTGAGGGGAAAGCTGTAACTCTGTGAGATGATTTCACAGAACACAAAGAAGTTTCTCAGAAAGCTTCTTTCTCTTTGTTATCGGAGGATATTTCCTTTGGCCCTATAATCTTAAAAGGGATCCGAATATCTGTTCTCAGATTCCACAGATATAAGGCAGGCAAAGTGATCCACGAAATACAGATGTAACTCTGTGAGATGAATTAACAGAACACTAAGCAGTTTCTCAGAAAGCTTCTTTCCAGATTTCATCTGAGTATATTTCCTTTTTCACCATAGCCCTCTAGGGGTTCCAAATATCACTTTGCCAATTCCACAAGAACTGTCTTAGCGAAAGGCTTCTTGAGGGGAAAGCTGTAACTCTGTGAGATGATTTCACAGAACACAAAGTGGTTTCTCAGAAAGCTTCTTTCTCTTTGTTATCGGAGGATATTTCCTTTGGCCCTATGGTCTTCAAAGGGATCCGAAATATCTGTTCTCAGATTACACAGAAATAAGGCTAGCAAAGAGATCCACGAAATACAGATGTAGCTCTGTGAGATGAATTGACAGAACACTAATCAGATTCTCAGAAAGCTTCTTTCCAGATTTCATCTGTGTATATTTCCTTTTTCACCATAGCCCTCTATGGGCTTCCAAATATCACTTTGCCAATTCCACAAGAACTGTCTTAGCGAAAGGCTTCTTGAGGGGAAAGCTGTAACTCTGTGAGATGATTTCACAGAACACAAAGAAGATTCTCAGAAGGCTTCTTTCTCTTTGTTATCGGAGGATATTTACTTTGGCCCTATGGTCTTCAAAGGGATCCGAAATATCTGTTCTCAGATTACACAGAAATAAGGCTAGCAAAGAGATCCACGAAATACATATGTAACTCTGTGAGAAGAATTAACAGAACACTAAGCAGTTTCTCAGAAAGCTTCTTTCCAGATTTCACCTGAGGATATTTCCTTTTTCACCATAGCCCTCTAGGGGCTTCCAAATATCACTTTGCCAATTCCACAAGAACTATCTTAGCGAAAGGCTTCTTGAGGGGAAAGCTGTAACTCTGTGAGATGATTTCACAGAACACAAAGAAGTTTCTCAGAATGCTTCTTTCTCTTTGTTATCGGAGGATATTTCCTTTGGCCCTATAGTCTTCAAAGGGATCCGAAATATCTGTTCTCAGATTCCACAGAAATAAGGCTAGCAAAGAGATACACGAAATACAGATGTAACTGTGTGAGATGAATTAACAGAACACTAAGCAGTTTCTGAGAAAGCTTCTTTCCAGATTTCACCTGAGGATATTTCTTTTTTCACCATAGCCCTCTAGGGGCTTCCAAATATCACTTTGCCAATTCCACAAGAACTATCTTAGCGAAAGGCTTCTTGAGGGGAAAGCTGTAACTCTGTGAGATGATTTCACAGAACACAAAGAAGTTTCTCAGAATGCTTCTTTCTCTTTGTTATCGGAGGATATTTCCTTTGGCCCTATGGTCTTCAAAGGGATCCGAAATATCTGTTCTCAGATTCCACAGAAATAAGGCTAGCAAAGAGATCCACGAAATACAGATGTAACTCTGTGAGATGAATTAACAGAACACTAAGCAGTTTCTCAGGAAGCTGCTTTCCAGATTTCATCTGAGGATATTTCCTTTTCCCCCTCAGCCCTCTTGGGGCTTCCAAATATCACTTTGCCTCTTCCACAAGAACTGTCGTAGCGAAAGGCTTCTTGAGGGGAAAGCTGTAACTCTGTGAGATGATTTCACAGAACACAAAGAAGTTTCTCAGAAAGCTTCTTTCTCTTTGTTATCGGAGCATATTTCCTTTGGCCCTATGGTCTTCAATGGCATCCGAAATATCTGTTCTCAGATTCCACAGAAATAAGGCTAGCAAAGAGATCCACGAAATAGAGATGTAACTCTGTGAGATGAATTAACAGAACACTAAGCAGTTTCTCAGAAAGCTTCTTTCACGTTGTTATTGGAGGATATTTCCTTTGGCCCTATAGTCTTCAAAGGGATCCGAAATATCTGTTCTCAGATTCCACAGAAATAAGGCTAGCAAAGAGATCCACGAAATACAGATGTAACTCTGTGAGATGAATTAACAGAACACTAAGCAGTTTCTCAGAAAGCTGCTTTTCAGATTTCATCTGAGGATATTTCCTTTTTCACCATAGCCCTCTATGGGCTTCCAAATGTCACTTTGCCAATTCCACAAGAACTGTCTTAGCGAAAGGCGTCTTGAGGGGAAAGATGTAGCTCTGTGAGATGATTTCACCGAACACAAAGAAGTTTCTAAGAAAGCTACTTTCTCTTTGTTATCGGAGGGTATTTCCTTTGGCCTAATAGTCTTCAAAGAGATCCGAAATATCTGTTTTCATATTCCACAGAAATAAGGCTAGCAAAGAGATCCACGAAATACAGATGTAACTCTGTGAGATGAATTAACAGAACACTAAGCAGTTTCTCAGAAAGCTTCTTTCCAGATTTCATCTGAGGATATTTCTTTTTTCACCATAGCCCTCTATGGGCTTCCAAATATCACTTTGCCAATTCCACAAGAACTGTCTTAGCGAAAGGCTTCTTCTAGGGAAAGCAGTAACTCTGTGAGATGATTTCACGGAAACCAAAGAAGTTTCTCAGAAAGCTTCTTTCACTTTGTTATCGGAGGATATTTTCTTTGGCCCCATGGTCTTCAAAGGAATCCGAAATATCTGTTCTCAGATTCCAAAGAAATAAGGCTAGCAAAGAGATCCTCGAAATACAGATGCAACTCTGTGAGATGAATTAACAGAACACTAAGCAGTTTCTCAGAAAGCTTCTTTCCAGATTTCACCTGAGGATATTTCTTTTTTCACCATAGCCCTCTAGGGGCTTCCAAATATCACTTTGCCAATTCCACAAGAACTATCTTAGCGAAAGGCTTCTTGAGGGGAAAGCTGTAACTCTGTGAGATGATTTCACAGAACACAAAGAAGTTTCTCAGAATGCTTCTTTCTCTTTGTTATCGGAGGATATTTCCTTTGGCCCTATGGTCTTCAAAGGGATCCGAAATATCTGTTCTCAGATTCCACAGAAATAAGGCTAGCAAAGAGATCCACGAAATAGAGATGTAACTCTGTGAGATGAATTAACAGAACACTAAGCAGTTTCTCAGGAAGCTGCTTTCCAGATTTCATCTGAGGATATTTCCTTTTCCCCCTCAGCCCTCTTGGGGCTTCCAAATATCACTTTGCCTCTTCCACAAGAACTGTCGTAGCGAAAGGCTTCTTGAGGGGAAAGCTGTAACTCTGTGAGATGATTTCACAGAACACAAAGAAGTTTCTCAGAAAGCTTCTTTCTCTTTGTTATCGGAGGATATTTCCTTTGGCCCTATGGTCTTCAATGGCATCCGAAATATCTGTTCTCAGATTCCACAGAAATAAGGCTAGCAAAGAGATCCACGAAATAGAGATGTAACTCTGTGAGATGAATTAACAGAACACTAAGCAGTTTCTCAGAAAGCTTCTTTCACGTTGTTATTGGAGGATATTTCCTTTGGCCCTATAGTCTTCAAAGGGATCCGAAATATCTGTTCTCAGATTCCACAGAAATAAGGCTAGCAAAGAGATCCACGAAATACAGATGTAACTCTGTGAGATGAATTAACAGAACACTAAGCAGTTTCTCAGAAAGCTGCTTTTCAGATTTCATCTGAGGATATTTCCTTTTTCACCATAGCCCTCTATGGGCTTCCAAATATCACTTTGCCAATTCCACAAGAACTGTCTTAGCGAAAGGCGTCTTGAGGGGAAAGATGTAGCTCTGTGAGATGATTTCACCGAACACAAAGAAGTTTCTAAGAAAGCTACTTTCTCTTTGTTATCGGAGGGTATTTCCTTTGGCCTAATAGTCTTCAAAGAGATCCGAAATATCTGTTTTCATATTCCACAGAAATAAGGCTAGCAAAGAGATCCACGAAATACAGATGTAACTCTGTGAGATGAATTAACAGAACACTAAGCAGTTTCTCAGAAAGCTTCTTTCCAGATTTCATCTGAGGATATTTCTTTTTTCACCATAGCCCTCTATGGGCTTCCAAATATCACTTTGCCAATTCCACAAGAACTGTCTTAGCGAAAGGCTTCTTCTAGGGAAAGCAGTAACTCTGTGAGACGATTTCACGGAAACCAAAGAAGTTTCTCAGAAAGCTTCTTTCACTTTGTTATCGGAGGATATTTTCTTTGGCCCCATGGTCTTCAAAGGAATCCGAAATATCTGTTCTCAGATTCCAAAGAAATAAGGCAAGCAAAGAGATCCTCGAAATACAGATGCAACTCTGTGAGATGAATTAACAGAACACTAAGCAGTTTCTCAGAAAGCTGCTTTCCAGATTTCGTCTTTGGATATTTCCTTTTTCACCGTAGCCCTCTATGGGCTTCCAAATATCACTTTGCCAATTCCACAAGAACTGTCTTAGCGAAAGGCTGCTTGAGGGGAAAGCTGTAACTCTGTGAGATGATTTCACAGAACACAAAGAAGTTTCTCAGAAAGCTTCTTTCTCTTTGTTATCCGAGGATATTTCCTTTGGCCCAATAGTCTTCAGAGAGATCCGAAATATCTGTTCTCAGATTCCACAGAAATAAGGCTAGCAATGAGATCCACGAAATACAGATGTAACTCTGTGAGATGAATTAACAGAACACTAAGCAGTTTCTCAGAAATCTTGTTTCCAGATTTCATCTGAGGATATTTCCTTTTTCACCATAGCCCTCTATGGGCTTCCAAATATCACTTTGCCAATTCCACAAGAACTGTCTTAGCAAAAGGCTTCTTCTAGGGAAAGCTGTAACTCTGTGAGATGATTTCACAGAACACAAAGAAGTTTCTCAGAAAGCTCCTTTCTCTTTGTTATCGGAGGATATTTCCTTTGGCACTATAGTCTCCAAAGGGATCCGAAATATCTGTTCTCAGATTCCAGAGAAATAAGGCTAGCAAAGAGATCCACGAAATACAGATGTAACTCTGTGAGATGAATTAACAGAACACTAAGCAGTGTCTCAGAAAGCTTCTTTCCAGATTTCATCTGAGGATATTTCCTTTTTCACCATAGCCCTCTAGGGGTTCCAAATATCACTTTGCCAATTCCACAAGAACTGTCTTAGCGAAAGGCTTCTTGAGGGGAAAGCTGTAACTCTGTGAGATGATTTCACAGAACACAAAGAAGTTTCTCAGAAAGCTTCTTTCTCTTTGTTATCGGAGGATATTTCCTTTGGCCCTATAGTCTTCAAAGGGATCCGAAATATCTGTTCTCAGATTACACAGAAATAAGGCTAGCAAAGAGATCCACGAAATACAGATGTAGCTCTGTGAGATGAATTAACAGAACACTAAACAGATTCTCAGAAAGCTTCTTTCCAGATTTCATCTGAGTATATTTCCTTTTTCACCATAGCCCTCTATGGGCTTCCAAATATCACTTTGCCAATTCCACAAGAACTGTCTTAGCGAAAGGCTTCTTGAGGGGAAAGCTGTAACTCTGTGAGATGATTTCACAGAACACAAAGACGTTTCTCAGAAGGCTTCTTTCTCTTTGTTATCGGAGGATATTTACTTTGGCCCTATGGTCTTCAAAGGGATCCGAAATATCTGTTCTCAGATTACACAGAAATAAGGCTAGCGAAGAGATCCACGAAATACAGATGTAAGTCTGTGAGATGAATTAACAGAACACTAAGCAGTTTCTCAGAAAGCATCTTTCCAGATTTCACCTGAGGATATTTCCTTTTTCACCATAGCCCTCTAGGGGCTTCCAAATATCACTTTGCCAATTCCACAAGAACTATCTTAGCGAAAGGCTTCTTGAGGGGAAAGCTGTAACTCTGTGAGATGATTTCACAGAACACAAAGAAGTTTCTCAGAATGCTTCTTTCTCTTTGTTATCGGAGGATATTTCCTTTGGCCCTATAGTCTTCAAAGGGATCCGAAATATCTGTTCTCAGATTCCACAGAAATAAGGCTAGCAAAGAGATCCACGAAATACAGATGTAACTCTGTGAGATGAATTAACAGAACACTAAGCAGTTTCTCAGAAAGCTTGTTTCCAGATTTCATCTGAGGATATTTCCTTTTTCACCATAGCCCTCTATGGGCTTCCAAATATCACTTTGCCAATTCCACAAGAACTGTCTTAGCAAAAGGCTTCTTGAGGGGAAAGCTGTAACTCTGTGAGATGATTTCACAGAACACAAAGAAGTTTCTCAGAAAGCTCCTTTCTCTTTGTTATCGGAGGATATTTCCTTTGGCCCTATAGTCTCCAAAGGGATCCGAAATATCTGTTCTCAGATTCCAGAGAAATAAGGCTAGCAAAGAGATCCACGAAATACAGATGTAACTCTGTGAGATGAATTAACAGAACACTAAGCAGTGTCTCAGAAAGCTTCTTTCCAGATTTCATCTGAGGATATTTCCTTTTTCACCATAGCCCTCTAGGGGTTCCAAATATCACTTTGCCAATTCCACAAGAACTGTCTTAGCGAAAGGCTTCTTGAGGGGAAAGCTGTAACTCTGTGAGATGATTTCACAGAACACAAAGAAGTTTCTCAGAAAGCTTCTTTCTCTTTGTTATCGGAGGATATTTCCTTTGGCCCTATAGTCTTCAAAGGGATCCGAAATATCTGTTCTCAGATTACACAGAAATAAGGCTCGCAAAGAGATCCACGAAATACAGATGTAGCTCTGTGAGATGAATTAACAGAACACTAATCAGATTCTCAGAAAGCATCTTTCCAGATTTCATCTGAGGATATTTCCTTTTTCACCATAGCCCTCTAGGGGTTTCCAAATATCACTTTGCCTATTCCACAAGAACTGTCTTAGCGAAAGGCTTCTTGAGGGGAAAGCTGTAACTCTGTGAGATGATTCACAGAACACAAAGAAGTTTCTCAGAAAGCTTCTTTCTCTTTGTTATCGGAGGATATTTCCTTGGGCCCTATAGTCTTCAAAGAGATCCGAAATATCTGTTCTCAGATTCTTCAGAAATAAGGCTAGCAAAGAGATCCACGAAATACAGATGTAACTCTGTGAGATGAATTAACAGAACACTAAGCAGTTTCTCAGAAAGCTTCTTTCCAGATTTCATCTGAGGATATTTCTTTTTTCACCATAGCCCTCTATGGGCTTCCAAATATCACTTTGCCAATTCCACAAGAACTGTCTTAGCGAAAGGCTTCTTCTAGGGAAAGCAGTAACTCTGTGAGACGATTTCACGGAAACCAAAGAAGTTTCTCAGAAAGCTTCTTTCACTTTGTTATCGGAGGATATTTTCTTTGGCCCCATGGTCTTCAAAGGAATCCGAAATATCTGTTCTCAGATTCCAAAGAAATAAGGCTAGCAAAGAGATCCTCGAAATACAGATGCAACTCTGTGAGATGAATTAACAGAACACTAAGCAGTTTCTCAGAAAGCTTCTTTCCAGATTTCACCTGAGGATATTTCTTTTTTCACCATAGCCCTCTAGGGGCTTCCAAATATCACTTTGCCAATTCCACAAGAACTATCTTAGCGAAAGGCTTCTTGAGGGGAAAGCTGTAACTCTGTGAGATGATTTCACAGAACACAAAGAAGTTTCTCAGAATGCTTCTTTCTCTTTGTTATCGGAGGATATTTCCTTTGGCCCTATGGTCTTCAAAGGGATCCGAAATATCTGTTCTCAGATTCCACAGAAATAAGGCTAGCAAAGAGATCCACGAAATACAGATGTAACTCTGTGAGATGAATTAACAGAACACTAAGCAGTTTCTCAGGAAGCTGCTTTCCAGATTTCATCTGAGGATATTTCCTTTTCCCCCTCAGCCCTCTTGGGGCTTCCAAATATCACTTTGCCTCTTCCACAAGAACTGTCGTAGCGAAAGGCTTCTTGAGGGGAAAGCTGTAACTCTGTGAGATGATTTCACAGAACACAAAGAAGTTTCTCAGAAAGCTTCTTTCTCTTTGTTATCGGAGGATATTTCCTTTGGCCCTATGGTCTTCAATGGCATCCGAAATATCTGTTCTCAGATTCCACAGAAATAAGGCTAGCAAAGAGATCCACGAAATAGAGATGTAACTCTGTGAGATGAATTAACAGAACACTAAGCAGTTTCTCAGAAAGCTTCTTTCACGTTGTTATTGGAGGATATTTCCTTTGGCCCTATAGTCTTCAAAGGGATCCGAAATATCTGTTCTCAGATTCCACAGAAATAAGGCTAGCAAAGAGATCCACGAAATACAGATGTAACTCTGTGAGATGAATTAACAGAACACTAAGCAGTTTCTCAGAAAGCTTCTTTCCAGATTTCATCTGAGGATATTTCTATTTTCACCGTAGCCCTCTATGGGCTTCCAAATATCACTTTGCCAATTCCACAAGAACTGTCTTAGCGAAAGGCTTCTTCTAGGGAAAGCAGTAACTCTGTGAGATGATTTCACGGAAACGAAAGAAGTTTCTCAGAAAGCTTCTTTCACTTTGTTATCGGAGGATATTTTCTTTGGCCCCATGGTCTTCAAAGGAATCCGAAATATCTGTTCTCAGATTCCAAAGAAATAAGGCTAGCAAAGAGATCCTCGAAATACAGATGCAACTCTGTGAGATGAATTAACAGAACACTAAGCAGTTTCTCAGAAAGCTGCTTTCCAGATTTCGTCTTTGGATATTTCCTTTTTCACCGTAGCCCTCTAGGGGCTTCCAAATATCACTTTGCCAATTCCACAAGAACTGTCTTAGCGAAAGGCTGCTTGAGGGGAAAGCTGTAACTCTGTGAGATGATTTCACAGAACACAAAGAAGTTTCTCAGAAAGCTTCTTTCTCTTTGTTATCCGAGGATATTTCCTTTGGCCCAATAGTCTTCAGAGAGATCCGAAATATCTGTTCTCAGATTCCACAGAAATAAGGCTAGCAATGAGATCCACGAAATACAGATGTAACTCTGTGAGATGAATTAACAGAACACTAAGCAGTTTCTCAGAAATCTTGTTTCCAGATTTCATCTGAGGATATTTCCTTTTTCACCATAGCCCTCTATGGGCTTCCAAATATCACTTTGCCAATTCCACAAGAACTGTCTTAGCGAAAGGCTTCTTGAGGGGAAAGCTGTAACTCTGTGAGATGATTTCACAGAACACAAAGAAGTTTCTCAGAAGGCTTCTTTCTCTTTGTTATCGGAGGATATTTACTTTGGCCCTATGGTCTTCAAAGGGATCCGAAATATCTGTTCTCAGATTACACAGAAATAAGGCTAGCGAAGAGATCCACGAAATACAGATGTAACTCTGTGAGATGAATTAACAGAACACTAAGCAGTTTCTCAGAAAGCATCTTTCCAGATTTCACCTGAGGATATTTCCTTTTTCACCATAGCCCTCTAGGGGCTTCCAAATATCACTTTGCCAATTCCACAAGAACTATCTTAGCGAAAGGCTTCTTGAGGGGAAAGCTGTAACTCTGTGAGATGATTTCACAGAACACAAAGAAGTTTCTCAGAATGCTTCTTTCTCTTTGTTATCGGAGGATATTTCCTTTGGCCCTATAGTCTTCAAAGGGATCCGAAATATCTGTTCTCAGATTCCACAGAAATAAGGCTAGCAAAGAGATCCACGAAATACAGATGTAACTCTGTGAGATGAATTAACAGAACACTAAGCAGTTTCTCAGAAAGCTTGTTTCCAGATTTCATCTGAGGATATTTCCTTTTTCACCATAGCCCTCTATGGGCTTCCAAATATCACTTTGCCAATTCCACAAGAACTGTCTTAGCAAAAGGCTTCTTGAGGGGAAAGCTGTAACTCTGTGAGATGATTTCACAGAACACAAAGAAGTTTCTCAGAAAGCTCCTTTCTCTTTGTTATCGGAGGATATTTCCTTTGGCCCTATAGTCTCCAAAGGGATCCGAAATATCTGTTCTCAGATTCCAGAGAAATAAGGCTAGCAAAGAGATCCACGAAATACAGATGTAACTCTGTGAGATGAATTAACAGAACACTAAGCAGTGTCTCAGAAAGCTTCTTTCCAGATTTCATCTGAGGATATTTCCTTTTTCACCATAGCCCTCTAGGGGTTCCAAATATCACTTTGCCAATTCCACAAGAACTGTCTTAGCGAAAGGCTTCTTGAGGGGAAAGCTGTAACTCTGTGAGATGATTTCACAGAACACAAAGAAGTTTCTCAGAAAGCTTCTTTCTCTTTGTTATCGGAGGATATTTCCTTTGGCCCTATAGTCTTCAAAGGGATCCGAAATATCTGTTCTCAGATTACACAGAAATAAGGCTCGCAAAGAGATCCACGAAATACAGATGTAGCTCTGTGAGATGAATTAACAGAACACTAATCAGATTCTCAGAAAGCTTCTTTCCAGATTTCATCTGAGGATATTTCCTTTTTCACCATAGCCCTCTAGGGGTTTCCAAATATCACTTTGCCTATTCCACAATAACTGTCTTAGCGAAAGGCTTCTTGAGGGGAAAGCTGTAACTCTGTGAGATGATTCACAGAACACAAAGAAGTTTCTCAGAAAGCTTCTTTCTCTTTGTTATCGGAGGATATTTCCTTGGGCCCTATAGTCTTCAAAGAGATCCGAAATATCTGTTCTCAGATTCTTCAGAAATAAGGCTAGCAAAGAGATCCACGAAATACAGATGTAACTCTGTGAGATGAATTAACAGAACACTAAGCAGTTTCTCAGAAAGCTTCTTTCCAGATTTCATCTGAGGATATTTCTTTTTTCACCATAGCCCTCTATGGGCTTCCAAATATCACTTTGCCAATTCCACAAGAACTGTCTTAGCGAAAGGCTTCTTCTAGGGAAAGCAGTAACTCTGTGAGATGATTTCACGGAAACCAAAGAAGTTTCTCAGAAAGCTTCTTTCACTTTGTTATCGGAGGATATTTTCTTTGGCCCCATGGTCTTCAAAGGAATCCGAAATATCTGTTCTCAGATTCCAAAGAAATAAGGCTAGCAAAGAGATCCTCGAAATACAGATGCAACTCTGTGAGATGAATTAACAGAAC
This sequence comes from Macaca mulatta, assembly GCF_049350105.2. NCBI lineage: Eukaryota > Metazoa > Chordata > Mammalia > Primates > Cercopithecidae > Macaca > Macaca mulatta. The sequence continues at coordinate 66,413,330 of NC_133426.1, read as the reverse complement.
ACTAAGCAGTTTCTCAGAAAGCTTCTTTCCAGATTTCACCTGAGGATATTTCTTTTTTCACCATAGCCCTCTAGGGGCTTCCAAATATCACTTTGCCAATTCCACAAGAACTATCTTAGCGAAAGGCTTCTTGAGGGGAAAGCTGTAACTCTGTGAGATGATTTCACAGAACACAAAGAAGTTTCTCAGAATGCTTCTTTCTCTTTGTTATCGGAGGATATTTCCTTTGGCCCTATGGTCTTCAAAGGGATCCGAAATATCTGTTCTCAGATTCCACAGAAATAAGGCTAGCAAAGAGATCCACGAAATACAGATGTAACTCTGTGAGATGAATTAACAGAACACTAAGCAGTTTCTCAGAAAGCTTCTTTCCAGATTTCATCTGAGGATATTTCTTTTTTCACCATAGCCCTCTATGGGCTTCCAAATATCACTTTGCCAATTCCACAAGAACTGTCTTAGCGAAAGGCTTCTTCTAGGGAAAGCAGTAACTCTGTGAGATGATTTCACAGAACACAAAGAAGTTTCTCAGAATGCTTCTTTCTCTTTGTTATCGGAGGATATTTCCTTTGGCCCTATGGTCTTCAAAGGGATCCGAAATATCTGTTCTCAGATTCCACAGAAATAAGGCTAGCAAAGAGATACACGAAATACAGATGTAACTGTGTGAGATGAATTAACAGAACACTAAGCAGTTTCTGAGAAAGCTTCTTTCCAGATTTCACCTGAGGATATTTCTTTTTTCACCATAGCCCTCTAGGGGCTTCCAAATATCACTTTGCCAATTCCACAAGAACTATCTTAGCGAAAGGCTTCTTGAGGGGAAAGCTGTAACTCTGTGAGATGATTTCACAGAACACAAAGAAGTTTCTCAGAATGCTTCTTTCTCTTTGTTATCGGAGGATATTTCCTTTGGCCCTATGGTCTTCAAAGGGATCCGAAATATCTGTTCTCAGATTCCACAGAAATAAGGCTAGCAAAGAGATCCACGAAATACAGATGTAACTCTGTGAGATGAATTAACAGAACACTAAGCAGTTTCTCAGGAAGCTGCTTTCCAGATTTCATCTGAGGATATTTCCTTTTCCCCCTCAGCCCTCTTGGGGCTTCCAAATATCACTTTGCCTCTTCCACAAGAACTGTCGTAGCGAAAGGCTTCTTGAGGGGAAAGCTGTAACTCTGTGAGATGATTTCACAGAACACAAAGAAGTTTCTCAGAAAGCTTCTTTCTCTTTGTTATCGGAGGATATTTCCTTTGGCCCTATGGTCTTCAATGGCATCCGAAATATCTGTTCTCAGATTCCACAGAAATAAGGCTAGCAAAGAGATCCACGAAATAGAGATGTAACTCTGTGAGATGAATTAACAGAACACTAAGCAGTTTCTCAGAAAGCTTCTTTCACGTTGTTATTGGAGGATATTTCCTTTGGCCCTATAGTCTTCAAAGGGATCCGAAATATCTGTTCTCAGATTCCACAGAAATAAGGCTAGCAAAGAGATCCACGAAATACAGATGTAACTCTGTGAGATGAATTAACAGAACACTAAGCAGTTTCTCAGAAAGCTGCTTTTCAGATTTCATCTGAGGATATTTCCTTTTTCACCATAGCCCTCTATGGGCTTCCAAATGTCACTTTGCCAATTCCACAAGAACTGTCTTAGCGAAAGGCGTCTTGAGGGGAAAGATGTAGCTCTGTGAGATGATTTCACCGAACACAAAGAAGTTTCTAAGAAAGCTACTTTCTCTTTGTTATCGGAGGGTATTTCCTTTGGCCTAATAGTCTTCAAAGAGATCCGAAATATCTGTTTTCATATTCCACAGAAATAAGGCTAGCAAAGAGATCCACGAAATACAGATGTAACTCTGTGAGATGAATTAACAGAACACTAAGCAGTTTCTCAGAAAGCTTCTTTCCAGATTTCATCTGAGGATATTTCTTTTTTCACCATAGCCCTCTATGGGCTTCCAAATATCACTTTGCCAATTCCACAAGAACTGTCTTAGCGAAAGGCTTCTTCTAGGGAAAGCAGTAACTCTGTGAGATGATTTCACGGAAACCAAAGAAGTTTCTCAGAAAGCTTCTTTCACTTTGTTATCGGAGGATATTTTCTTTGGCCCCATGGTCTTCAAAGGAATCCGAAATATCTGTTCTCAGATTCCAAAGAAATAAGGCTAGCAAAGAGATCCTCGAAATACAGATGCAACTCTGTGAGATGAATTAACAGAACACTAAGCAGTTTCTCAGAAAGCTGCTTTCCAGATTTCGTCTTTGGATATTTCCTTTTTCACCGTAGCCCTCTAGGGGCTTCCAAATATCACTTTGCCAATTCCACAAGAACTGTCTTAGCGAAAGGCTGCTTGAGGGGAAAGCTGTAACTCTGTGAGATGATTTCACAGAACACAAAGAAGTTTCTCAGAAAGCTTCTTTCTCTTTGTTATCCGAGGATATTTCCTTTGGCCCAATAGTCTTCAGAGAGATCCGAAATATCTGTTCTCTGATTCCACAGAAATAAGGCTAGCAATGAGATCCACGAAATACAGATGTAACTCTGTGAGATGAATTAACAGAACACTAAGCAGTTTCTCAGAAATCTTGTTTCCAGATTTCATCTGAGGATATTTCCTTTTTCACCATAGCCCTCTATGGGCTTCCAAATATCACTTTGCCAATTCCACAAGAACTGTCTTAGCAAAAGGCTTCTTGAGGGGAAAGCTGTAACTCTGTGAGATGATTTCACAGAACACAAAGAAGTTTCTCAGAAAGCTCCTTTCTCTTTGTTATCGGAGGATATTTCCTTTGGCACTATAGTCTCCAAAGGGATCCGAAATATCTGTTCTCAGATTCCAGAGAAATAAGGCTAGCAAAGAGATCCACGAAATACAGATGTAACTCTGTGAGATGAATTAACAGAACACTAAGCAGTGTCTCAGAAAGCTTCTTTCCAGATTTCATCTGAGGATATTTCCTTTTTCACCATAGCCCTCTAGGGGTTCCAAATATCACTTTGCCAATTCCACAAGAACTGTCTTAGCGAAAGGCTTCTTGAGGGGAAAGCTGTAACTCTGTGAGATGATTTCACAGAACACAAAGAAGTTTCTCAGAAAACTTCTTTCTCTTTGTTATCGGAGGATATTTCCTTTGGCCCTATAGTCTTCAAAGGGATCCGAAATATCTGTTCTCAGATTACACAGAAATAAGGCTAGCAAAGAGATCCACGAAATACAGATGTAGCTCTGTGAGATGAATTAACAGAACACTAATCAGATTCTCAGAAAGCTTCTTTCCAGATTTCATCTGAGTATATTTCCTTTTTCACCATAGCCCTCTATGGGCTTCCAAATATCACTTTGCCAATTCCACAAGAACTGTCTTAGCGAAAGGCTTCTTGAGGGGAAAGCTGTAACTCTGTGAGATGATTTCACAGAACACAAAGAAGTTTCTCAGAAGGCTTCTTTCTCTTTGTTATCGGAGGATATTTACTTTGGCCCTATGGTCTTCAAAGGGATCCGAAATATCTGTTCTCAGATTACACAGAAATAAGGCTAGCGAAGAGATCCACGAAATACAGATGTAACTCTGTGAGATGAATTAACAGAACACTAAGCAGTTTCTCAGAAAGCATCTTTCCAGATTTCACCTGAGGATATTTCCTTTTTCACCATAGCCCTCTAGGGGCTTCCAAATATCACTTTGCCAATTCCACAAGAACTATCTTAGCGAAAGGCTTCTTGAGGGGAAAGCTGTAACTCTGTGAGATGATTTCACAGAACACAAAGAAGTTTCTCAGAATGCTTCTTTCTCTTTGTTATCGGAGGATATTTCCTTTGGCCCTATAGTCTTCAAAGGGATCCGAAATATCTGTTCTCAGATTCCACAGAAATAAGGCTAGCAAAGAGATCCACGAAATACAGATGTAACTCTGTGAGATGAATTAACAGAACACTAAGCAGTTTCTCAGAAAGCTTGTTTCCAGATTTCATCTGAGGATATTTCCTTTTTCACCATAGCCCTCTATGGGCTTCCAAATATCACTTTGCCAATTCCACAAGAACTGTCTTAGCAAAAGGCTTCTTGAGGGGAAAGCTGTAACTCTGTGAGATGATTTCACAGAACACAAAGAAGTTTCTCAGAAAGCTCCTTTCTCTTTGTTATCGGAGGATATTTCCTTTGGCCCTATAGTCTCCAAAGGGATCCGAAATATCTGTTCTCAGATTCCAGAGAAATAAGGCTAGCAAAGAGATCCACGAAATACAGATGTAACTCTGTGAGATGAATTAACAGAACACTAAGCAGTGTCTCAGAAAGCTTCTTTCCAGATTTCATCTGAGGATATTTCCTTTTTCACCATAGCCCTCTAGGGGTTCCAAATATCACTTTGCCAATTCCACAAGAACTGTCTTAGCGAAAGGCTTCTTGAGGGGAAAGCTGTAACTCTGTGAGATGATTTCACAGAACACAAAGAAGTTTCTCAGAAAGCTTCTTTCTCTTTGTTATCGGAGGATATTTCCTTTGGCCCTATAGTCTTCAAAGGGATCCGAAATATCTGTTCTCAGATTACACAGAAATAAGGCTCGCAAAGAGATCCACGAAATACAGATGTAGCTCTGTGAGATGAATTAACAGAACACTAATCAGATTCTCAGAAAGCTTCTTTCCAGATTTCATCTGAGGATATTTCCTTTTTCACCATAGCCCTCTAGGGGTTTCCAAATATCACTTTGCCTATTCCACAAGAACTGTCTTAGCGAAAGGCTTCTTGAGGAGAAAGCTGTAACTCTGTGAGATGATTCACAGAACACAAAGAAGTTTCTCAGAAAGCTTCTTTCTCTTTGTTATCGGAGGATATTTCCTTGGGCCCTATAGTCTTCAAAGGGATCCGAAATATCTGTTCTCAGATTCTTCAGAAATAAGGCTAGCAAAGAGATCCACGAAATACAGATGTAACTCTGTGTGATGAACTAACAGAACACTAAGCAGTTTCTCAGAAAGCTTCTTTCCAGATTTCATCTGAGGATATTTCCTTTTTCACCATAGCCCTCTATGGGCTTCCAAATATCACTTTGCCAATTCCACAAGAACTGTGTTAGCGAAAGGCTTCTTGAGGAGAAAGCTGTAACTCTGTGAGATGATTTCACAGAACACAAAGAAGTTTCTCAGAAAGCTTCTTTCTCTTTGTTATTGGAGGATATTTCCTTTGGCCCTATGGTCTTCAAAGGGATCCGAAATATCTGTTCTCAGATTCCAGAGAAATAAGGCTAGCAAAGAGATCCACGAAATACAGATGTAACTCTGTGAGATGAATTAACAGAACACTAAGCAGTGTCTCAGAAAGCTTCTTTACAAATTTCATCTGAGGATATTTCCTTTTTCACCATAGCCCTCTATGGGCTTCCAAATATCACTTTGCCAATTCCACAAGAACTGTCTTAGCGAAAGGCTTCTTCAGGGGAAAGCTGTAACTCTGTGAGATGATTTCACAGAACACAAAGAAGTTTCTCAGAAGGCTTCTTTCTCTTTGTTATCGGAAGATATTTACTTTGGCCCTATGGTCTTCAAAGGGATCCGAAATATCTGTTCTCAGATTCCACAGAAATAAGGCTAGCAAAGAGATCCACGAAATACAGATGTAACTCTGTGAGATGAATTAACAGAACACTAAGCAGTTTCTCAGGAAGCTTCTTTCCAGATTTCATCTGAGGATATTTCGTTTTTCACCATAGCACTCTATGGGCTTCCAAATATCACTTTGCCAAATCCACAAGAACTGTCTTAGCGAAAGGCTTCTTGAGGGGAAAGCTGTAACTCTGTGAGATGATTTCACAGAACACAAAGAAGTTTCTCAGAAAGCTTCTTTCTCTTTGTTATCGGAGGATATTTCCTTTGGCCCTATGGTCTTCAAGGGGATCGGAAATATCTGTTCTCAGATTCCACAGAAATAAGGCTAGCAAAGAGATCCACGAAATACAGATGTAACTCTGTGAGATGAATTAAGAGAACACTAAGCACTTTCTCAGAAAGCTTCTTTCCAGATTTTCTGAGGATATTTCCTTTTTCACCATAGACCTCTATGGGCTTCCAAATATCATTTTGCCAATTCCACAAGAACTGTCTTAGCGAAAGGCTTCTTGAAGGGAAAGCTGTAACTCTGTGAGATGATTCCACACAACACAAAGATGTTTCTCAGAAAGCTTCTTTTCTTTCTTATCGGAGGATATTTCCTTTGGCCCTATAGTCTCCAAAGGGATCCGAAATATCCCTTCTCAGATTCCACAGAAATAAGGCTAGCAAAGAGATCCACGAAATACAGATGTAACTCTGTGAGATGAATTAACAGAACACTAAGCAGTTTCTCAGAAAGCTTCTTTCACGTTGTTATCGGAGGATATTTCCTTTGGCCCTATAGTCTTCAAAGGGATCTGAAATATCTGTTCTCAGATTCCACAGAAATAAGGCTAGCAAAGATATCCACGAAATACAGATGTAACTCTGTGAGGTGAATTAACAGAACACTAAGCAGTTTCTCAGAAAGCTGCTTTTCAGATTTCATCTGAGGATATTTCCTTTTTCACCATAGCCCTCTATGGGCTTCCAAATATCACTTTGCCAATTCCACAAGAACAGTCTAAGCGAAAGGCTTCTTATAGGGAAATCTGTAACTCTGTGAGATTATTTCACAGAACATAAAGAAGTTTCTCAGAAAGCTTCTTTCTCTTTGTTATCGGAGGATATTTCCGTTGGCCCTATGGTCTTCAAAGGGATGCGAAATATCTGTTCTCAGATAACACAGAAATAAGGCTAGCAAAGAGATCCATGAAATACAGATGTAACTCTGTGAGATGAATTAACAGAACACTAAGCAGTGTCTCAGAAAGCTTCTTTCCAGATTTCATCTGAGGATATTTCCTTTTTCACCATAGCCCTCTATGGGCTTCCAAATATCACTTTGCCAATTCCACAAGAACTGTCTTACCGAAAGGCTTCTTGAGGGGAAAGCTGTAACTCTGTGAGATGATTTCACAGAACACGAAGAAGTTTCTCAGTAGGCTTCTTTCTCTTTGTTATCGGAGGATATTTACTTTGGCCCTATGGTCTTCAAAGGGATCCGAAATATCTGTTCTCAGATTCCACAGAAATAAGGCTAGCAAAGAGATCCACGGAATACAGATGTAACTCTGTGAGATGAATTAACAGAACACTAAGCAGTTTCTCAGAAAGCTTCTTTCCAGATTTCATCTGAGGATATTTCCTTTTTCACCATAGCCCTCTAGGGGTTCCAAATATCACTTTGCCAATTCCACAAGAACTGTCTTAGCGAAAGGCTTCTTGAGGGGAAAGCTGTAACTCTGTGAGATGATTTCACAGAACACAAAGAAGTTTCTCAGAATGCTTCTTTCTCTTTGTTATCGGAGGATATTTCCTTTGGCCCTATAGTCTTCAAAGGGATCCGAAATATCTGTTCTCAGATTCCACAGAAATAAGGCTAGCAAAGAGATCCACGAAATACAGATGTAACTCTGTGAGATGAATTAACAGAACACTAAGCAGTTTCTCAGAAAGCTTCTTTCCAGATTTCATCTGAGGATATTTTCTTTTTCACCATAGCCCTCTATGGGCTTCCCAATATCACTTTGCCAATTCCACAAGAACTGTCTTAGCGAAAGGCTTCTTCTAGGGAAAGCTGTAACTCTGTGAGACGATTTCACAGAACACAAAGAAGTTTCTCAGAAAGCTTCTTTCTCTTTGTTATCGGAGGATATTTCCTTTGGCCCTATGGTCTTCAAAGTGATCCGAAATATCTGTTCTCAGATTCCAGAGAAATAAGGCTAGCAAAGAGATCCACGAAATACAGATGTAACTCTGTGACATGAATTAACAGAACACTAAGCAGTTTCTCAGAAAGCTTCTTTCCAGATTTCATCTGAGGATATTTCCTTTTTCACCATAGCCCTCTAGGGGTTTCCAAATATCACTTTGCCAATTCCACAAGAACTGTCTTAGCGAAAGGCTTCTTGAGGGGAAAGCTGTAACTCTGTGAGATGATTCACAGAACACAAAGAAGTTTCTCAGAAAGCTTCTTTCTCTTTGTTATCGGAGGATATTTCCTTGGGCCCTATAGTCTTCAATGGGATCCGAAATATCTGTTCTCAGATTCTTCAGAAATAAGGCTAGCAAAGAGATCCACGAAATACAGATGTAACTCTGTGTGATGAACTAACAGAACACTAAGCAGTTTCTCAGAAAGCTTCTTTCCAGATTTCATCTGAGGATATTGCCTTTTTCACCATAGCCCTCTAGGGGCTTCCAAATATCACTTTGCCAATTCCACAAGAACTGTGTTAGCGAAAGGCTTCTTGAGGAGAAAGCTGTAACTCTGTGAGATGATTTCACAGAACACAAAGAAGTTTCTCAGAAAGCTTCTTTCTCTTTGTTATGATAGGATATTTCCTTTAGCCCTATAGTCTCCAAAGGGATCCGAAATATCTGTTCTCAGATTCCACAGAAATAAGGCTAGCAAAGAGATCCACGAAACACAGATGTAACTCTGTGAGATGAATTAACAGAACAGTAAGCAGTTTCTCAGAAAGCTTCTTTCACGTTGTTATCGGAGGATATTTCCTTTGGCCCTATAGTCTTCAAAGGGATCCGAAATATCTGTTCTCAGATTCCACAAAAATAAGGCTAGCAAAGAGATCCACGAAATACAGATGTAACTCTGTGAGGTGAATTAACAGAACACTAAGCAGTTTCTCAGAAAGCTGCTTTTCAGATTTCATCTGAGGATATTTCCTTTTTCACCATAGCCCTCTAGGGGCTTCCAAATATCACTTTGCCAATTCCACAAGAACAGTCTAAGCGAAAGGCTTCTTATAGGGAAATCTGTAACTCTGTGAGATGATTTCACAGAACATAAAGAAGTTTCTCAGAAAGCTTCTTTCCCTTTGTTATCGGAGGATATTTCCATTGGCCCTATGGTCTTCAAAGGGATGCGAAATATCTGTTCTCAGATAACACAGAAATAAGGCTAGCAAAGAGATCCACGAAATACAGATGTAACTCTGTGAGATGAATTAACAGAACACTAAGCAGTATCTCAGAAAGCTTCTTTCCAGATTTCATCTGAGGATATTTCCTTTTTCACCATAGCCCTCTATGGGCTTCCAAATATCACTTTGCCAATTCCACAAGAACTGCCTTAGCGAAAGGCTTCTTGAGGGGAAAGCTGTAACTCTGTGAGATGATTTCACAGAACACAAAGAAGTTTCTCAGAAGGCTTCTTTCTCTTTGTTATCGGAGGATATTTACTTTGGCCCTATGGTCTTCAAAGGGATCCGAAATATCTGTTCTCAGATTCCACAGAAATAAGGCTAGCAAAGAGATCCACGGAATACAGATGTAACTCTGTGAGATGAATTAACAGAACACTAAGCAGTTTCTCAGAAAGCTTCTTTCCAGATTTCATCTGAGGATATTTCCTTTTTCACCATAGCCCTCTAGGGGTTCCAAATATCACTTTGCCAATTCCACAAGAACTGTCTTAGCGAAAGGCTTCTTGAGGGGAAAGCTGTAACTCTGTGAGATGATTTCACAGAACACAAAGAAGTTTTTCAGAAAGCTTCTTTCTCTTTGTTATCGGAGGATATTTCCTTTGGCCCTATGGTCTTCAAAGGGATCGGAAATATCTGTTCTCAGATTACACAGAAATAAGGCTAGCAAAGAGATCCACGAAATACAGATGTAGCACTGTGAGATGAATTAACAGAACACTAAGCAGATTCTCAGAAAGCTTCTTTCCAGATTTCATCTGAGTATATTTCCTTTTTCACCATAGCCCTCTATGGGCTTCCAAATATCACTTTGCCAATTCCACAAGAACTGTCTTAGCGAAAGGCTTCTTGAGGGGAAAGCTGTAACTCTGTGAGATGATTTCACAGAACACAAAGAAGTTTCTCAGAAAGCTTCTTTCTCTTTGTTATCGGAGGATATTTCCTTTGGCCCTATGGTCTTCAAGGGGATCGGAAATATCTGTTCTCAGATTCCACAGAAATAAGGCTAGCAAAGAGATCCACGAAATACAGATGTAACTCTGTGAGATGAATTAACAGAACACTAAGCACTTTCTCAGAAAGCTTCTTTCCAGATTTTCTGAGGATATTTCCTTTTTCACCATAGACCTCTATGGGCTTCCAAGTATCATTTTGCCAATTCCACAAGAACTGTCCTAGCGAAAGGCTTCTTGAAGGGAAAGCTGTAACTCTGTGAGATGATTCCACACAACACAAAGATGTTTCTCAGAAAGCTTCTTTTCTTTCTTATCGGAGGATATTTCCTTTGGCCCTATAGTCTCCAAAGGGATCCCAAATATCTGTTCTCAGATTCCACAGAAATAAGGCTAGCAAAGAGATCCACGAAATACAGATGTAACTCTGTGAGATGAATTAACAGAACACTAAGCAGTTTCTCAGAAAGCTTCTTTCCAGATTTCACCTGAGGATATTTCTTTTTTCACCATAGCCCTCTAGGGGCTTCCAAATATCACTTTGCCAATTCCACAAGAACTATCTTAGCGAAAGGCTTCTTGAGGGGAAAGCTGTTACTCTGTGAGATGATTTCACAGAACACAAAGAAGTTTCTCAGAATACTTCTTTCTCTTTGTTATCGGAGGATATTTCCTTTGGCTCTATAGTCTTCAAAGGATCCGAAATATCTGTTCTCAGATTCCACAGAAATAAGGCTAGCAAAGAGATCAACGAAATACAGATGTAACTCTGTGAGATGAATTAACAGAACACTAAGCACTTTCTCAGAAAGCTTCTTTCCAGATTTTCTGAGGATATTTCCTTTTTCACCATAGACCTCTATGGGCTTCCAAGTATCATTTTGCCAATTCCACAAGAACTGTCTTAGCGAAAGGCTTCTTGAAGGGAAAGCTGTAACTCTGTGAGATGATTCCACACAACACAAAGATGTTTCTCAGAAAGCTTCTTTTCTTTCTTATCGGAGGATATTTCCTTTGGCCCTATAGTCTCCAAAGGGATCCCAAATATCTGTTCTCAGATTCCACAGAAATAAGGCTAGCAAAGAGATCGACGAAATACAGATGTAACTCTGTGTGATGAACTAACAGAACACTAAGCAGTTTCTCAGAAAGCTTCTTTCCAGATTTCATCTGAGGATATTGCCTTTTTCACCATAGCCCTCTAGGGGCTTCCAAATATCACTTTGCCAATTCCACAAGAACTGTGTTAGCGAAAGGCTTCTTGAGGAGAAAGCTGTAACTCTGTGAGATGATTTCACAGAACACAAAGAAGTTTCTCAGAAAGCTTCTTTCTCTTTGTTATGATAGGATATTTCCTTTAGCCCTATAGTCTCCAAAGGGATCCGAAATATCTGTTCTCAGATTCCACAGAAATAAGGCTAGCAAAGAGATCCACGAAACACAGATGTAACTCTGTGAGATGAATTAACAGAACACTAAGCAGTTTCTCAGAAAGCTTCTTTCACGTTGTTATCGGAGGATATTTCCTTTGGCCCTATAGTCTTCAAAGGGATCCGAAATATCTGTTCTCAGATTCCACAGAAATAAGGCTAGCAAAGAGATCCACGAAATACAGATGTAACTCTGTGAGGTGAATTAACAGAACACTAAGCAGTTTCTCAGAAAGCTGCTTTCCAGATTTCATCTGAGGATATTTCCTTTTTCACCATAGCCCTCTATGGGCTTCCAAATATCACTTTGCCAATTCCACAAGAACAGTCTAAGCGAAAGGCTTCTTATAGGGAAATCTGTAACTCTGTGAGATGATTTCACAGAACATAAAGAAGTTTCTCAGAAAGCTTCTTTCTCTTTGTTATCGGAGGATATTTACTTTGGCCCTATGGTCTTCAAAGGGATGCGAAATATCTGTTCTCAGATAACACAGAAATAAGGCTAGCAAAGAGATCCACGAAATACAGATGTAACTCTGTGAGATGAATTAACAGAACACTAAGCAGTGTCTCAGAAAGCTTCTTTCCAGATTTCATCTGAGGATATTTCCTTTTTCACCATAGCCCTCTAAGGGCTTCCAAATATCACTTTGCCAATTCTACAAGAACTGTCTTACCGAAAGGCTTGTTGAGGGGAAAGCTGTAACTCTGTGAGATGATTTCACAGAACACAAAGAAGTTTCTCAAAAGGCTTCTTTCTCTTTGTTATCGGAGGATATTTACTTTGGCCCTATGGTCTTCAAAGGGATCCGAAATATCTGTTCTCAGATTCCACAGAAATAAGGCTAGCAAAGAGATCCACGGAATACAGATGTTACTCTGTGAGATGAATTAACAGAACACTAAGCAGTTTCTCAGAAAGCTTCTTTCCAGATTTCATCTGAGGATATTTCCTTTTTCACCATAGCCCTCTAGGGGTTCCAAATATCACTTTGCCAATTCCACAAGAACTGTCTTAGCGAAAGGCTTCTTGAGGGGAAAGCTGTAACTCTGTGAGATGATTTCACAGAACACAAAGAAGTTTCTCAGAAAGATTTTTTCTCTTTGTTATCGGAGGATATTTCCTTTGGCCCTATGGTCTTCAAAGGGATCCGAAATATCTGTTCTCAGATTACACAGAAATAAGGCTAGCAAAGAGATCCACGAAATACAGATGTAGCACGGTGAGATGAATTAACAGAACACTAAGCAGATTCTCAGAAAGCTTCTTTCCAGATTTTCTGAGGATATTTCCTTTTTCACCATAGACCTCTATGGGCTTCCAAATATCATTTTGCCAATTCCACAAGAACTGTCTTAGCGAAAGGCTTCTTGAAGGGAAAGCTGTAACTCTGTGAGATGATTCCACACAACACAAAGATGTTTCTCAGAAAGCTTCTTTTCTTTCTTATCGGAGGATATTTCCTTTGGCCCTATAGTCTCCAAAGGGATCCGAAATATCTCTTCTCAGATTCCACAGAAATAAGGCTAGCAAAGAGATCCACGAAATACAGATGTAACTCTGTGAGATGAATTAACAGAACACTAAGCAGTTTCTCAGAAAGCTTCTTTCCAGATTTCACCTGAGGATATTTCTTTTTTCACCATAGCCCTCTAGGGGCTTCCAAATATCACTTTGCCAATTCCATAAGAACTATCTTAGCGAAAGGCTTCTTGAGGGGAAAGCTGTTACTCTGTGAGATGATTTCACAGAACACAAAGAAGTTTCTCAGAATACTTCTTTCTCTTTGTTATCGGAGGATATTTCCTTTGGCTCTATAGTCTTCAAAGGGATCCGAAATATCTGTTCTCAGATTCCACAGAAATAAGGCTAGCAAAGAGATCCACGAAATACAGATGTAACTCTGTGAGATGAATTAACAGAACACTAAGCAGTTTCTCAGAAAGCTTCTTTCCAGATTTCATCTGAGGATATTTCCTTTTTCACCATAGCCCGCTATGGCTTCCCAATATCACTTTGCCAATTCCACAAGAACTGTCTTAGCGAAAGGCTTCTTCTAGGGAAAGCTGTAACTCTGTGAGACGATTTCACAGAACACAAAGAAGTTTCTCAGAAAGCTTCTTTCTCTTTGTTATCGGAGGATATTTCCTTTGGCCCTATGGTCTTCAAAGTGATCCGAAATATCTGTTCTCAGATTCCACAGAAATAAGGCTAGCAAAGAGATCCACGAAATACAGATGTAGCTCTGTGACATGAATTAACAGAACACTAAGCAGTTTCTCAGAAAGCTTCTTTCCAGATTTCATCTGAGGATATTTCCTTATTCACCATAGCCCTCTAGGGGTTTCCAAATATCACTTTGCCAATTCCACAAGAACTGTCTTAGCGAAAGGCTTCTTGAGGGGAAAGCTGTAACTCTGTGAGATGATTCACAGAACACAAAGAAGTTTCTCAGAAAGCTTCTTTCTCTTTGTTATCGGAGGATATTTCCTTTGGCCCTATTGTCTTCAAAGGGATCGCAAATATCTGTTCTCAGATTCCACAGAAATAAGGCTAGCAAAGAGATCCACGAAATACAGATGTAACTCTGTGAGATGAATTAACAGAACACTAAGCAGTTTCTCAGAAAGCTTCTTTCCAGATTTCATCTGAGGATATTTCGTTTTTCAACATAGCCCTCTATGGGCTTCCAAATATCACTTTGCCATTTCCACAAGAACTGTCTTAGCGAAAGGCTTCTTGAAGGGAAAGCTGTAACTCTGTGAGATGATTTCACACAACACAAAGAAGTTTCTCAGAAAGCTTCTTTCTCTTTGTTATCGGAGGATATTTCCTTTGGCCCTATAGTCTTCAAAGGGATCCGAAATATCTGTTCTCAGATTCCACAGAAATAAGGCTAGCAAAGAGATCCACGAAATACAGATGTAACTCTGTGAAATGAATTAACAGAACACTAAGCAGTTTCTCAGAAAGCTTCTTTCCAGATTTCACCTGAGGATATTTCTTTTTTCACCATAGCCCTCTAGGGGCTTCCAAATATCACTTTGCCAATTCCACAAGAACTATCTTAGCAAAAGGCTTCTTGAGGGGAAAGCTGTAACTCTGTGAGATGATTTCACAGAACACAAAGAAGTTTCTCAGAATGCTTCTTTCTCTTTGTTATCGGAGGATATTTCCTTTGGCCCTATAGTCTTCAAAGGGATCCGAAATATCTGTTCTCAGATTCCACAGAAATAAGGCTAGCAAAGAGATCCACGAAATACAGATGTAACTCTGTGAGATGAATTAACAGAACACTAAGCAGTTTCTCAGAAAGCTTCTTTCCAGATTTCATCTGAGGATATTTCCTTTTTCACCATAGCCCTCTATGGGCTTCCCAATATCACTTTGCCAAATTCCACAAGAACTGTCTTAGCGAAAGGCTTCTTCTAGGGAAAGCTGTAACTCTGTGAGACGATTTCACAGAACACAAAGAAGTTTCTCAGAAAGCTTCTTTCTCTTTGTTATCGGAGGATATTTCCTTTGGCCCTATGGTCTTCAAAGTGATCCGAAATATCTGTTCTCAGATTCCACAGAAATAAGGCTAGCAAAGAGATCCACGAAATACAGATGTAACTCTGTGACATGAATTAACAGAACACTAAGCAGTTTCTCAGAAAGCTTCTTTCCAGATTTCATCTGAGGATATTTCCTTTTTCACCATAGCCCTCTAGGGGTTTCCAAATATCACTTTGCCAATTCCACAAGAACTGTCTTAGCGAAAGGCTTCTTGAGGGGAAAGCTGTAACTCTGTGAGATGATTCACAGAACACAAAGAAGTTTCTCAGAAAGCTTCTTTCTCTTTGTTATCGGAGGATATTTCCTTGGGCCCTATAGTCTTCAAAGGGATCCGAAATATCTGTTCTCAGATTCTTCAGAAATGAGGCTAGCAAAGAGATCCACGAAATACAGATGTAACTCTGTGTGATGAACTAACAGAACACTAAGCAGTTTCTCAGAAAGCTTCTTTCCAGATTTCATCTGAGGATATTGCCTTTTTCACCATAGCCCTCTAGGGGCCTCCAAATATAACTTTGCCAATTCCACAAGAACTGTGTTAGCGAAAGGCTTCTTGAGGAGAAAGCTGTAACTCTGTGAGATGATTTCACAGAACACAAAGAAGTTTCTCAGAAAGCTTCTTTCTCTTTGTTATGATAGGATATTTCCTTTAGCCCTATAGTCTCCAAAGGGATCCGAAATATCTGTTCTCAGATTCCACAGAAATAAGGCTAGCAAAGAGATCCACGAAACACAGATGTAACTCTGTGAGATGAATTAACAGAACACTAAGCAGTTTCTCAGAAAGCTTCTTTCACGTTGTTATCGGAGGATATTTCCTTTGGCCCTATAGTCTTCAAAGGGATCCGAAATATCTGTTCTCAGATTCCACAGAAATAAGGCTAGCAAAGAGATCCACGAAATACAGATGTAACTCTGTGAGGTGAATTAACAGAACACTAAGCAGTTTCTCAGAAAGCTGCTTTTCAGATTTCATCTGAGGATATTTCCTTTTTCACCATAGCCCTCTATGGGCTTCCAAATATCACTTTGCCAATTCCACAAGAACAGTCTAAGCGAAAGGCTTCTTATAGGGAAATCTGTAACTCTGTGAGATGATTTCACAGAACATAAAGAAGTTTCTCAGAAAGCTTCTTTCTCTTTGTTATCGGAGGATATTTCCGTTGGCCCTATGGTCTTCAAAGGGATGCGAAATATCTGTTCTCAGATAACACAGAAATAAGGCTAGCAAAGAGATCCATGAAATACAGATGTAACTCTGTGAGATGAATTAACAGAACACTAAGCAGTGTCTCAGAAAGCTTCTTTCCAGATTTCATCTGAGGATATTTCCTTTTTCACCATAGCCCTCTATGGGCTTCCAAATATCACTTTGCCAATTCCACAAGAACTGTCTTACCGAAAGGCTTCTTGAGGGGAAAGCTGTAACTCTGTGAGATGATTTCACAGAACACGAAGAAGTTTCTCAGAAGGCTTCTTTCTCTTTGTTATCGGAGGATATTTCCTTTGGCCCTAGGGTCTTCAAAGGGATCCGAAATATCTGTTCTCAGATTCCACAGAAATAAGGCTAGCAAAGAGATCCACGGAATACAGATGTAACTCTGTGAGATGAATTAACAGAACACTAAGCAGTTTCTCAGAAAGCTTCTTTCCAGATTTCATCTGAGGATATTTCCTTTTTCACCATAGCCCTCTAGGGGTTCCAAATATCACTTTGCCAATTCCACAAGAACTGTCTTAGCGAAAGGCTTCTTGAGGGGAAAGCTGTAACTCTGTGAGATGATTTCACAGAACACAAAGAAGTTTCTCAGAATGCTTCTTTCTCTTTGTTATCGGAGGATATTTCCTTTGGCCCTATTGTCTTCAAAGGGATCGCAAATATCTGTTCTCAGATTCCACAGAAATAAGGCTAGCAAAGAGATCCACGAAATACAGATGTAACTCTGTGAGATGAATTAACAGAACACTAAGCAGTTTCTCAGAAAGCTTCTTTCCAGATTTCATCTGAGGATATTTTCTTTTTCACCATAGCCCTCTATGGGCTTCCCAATATCACTTTGCCAATTCCACAAGAACTGTCTTAGCGAAAGGCTTCTTCTAGGGAAAGCTGTAACTCTGTGAGACGATTTCACAGAACACAAAGAAGTTTCTCAGAAAGCTTCTTTCTCTTTGTTATCGGAGGATATTTCCTTTGGCCCTATGGTCTTCAAAGTGACCCGAAATATCTGTTCTCAGATTCCACAGAAATAAGGCTAGCAAAGAGATCCACGAAATACAGATGTAACTCTGTGACATGAATTAACAGAACACTAAGCAGTTTTTCAGAAAGCTTCTTTCCAGATTTCATCTGAGGATATTTCCTTTTTCACCATAGCCCTCTAGGGGTTTCCAAATATCACTTTGCCAATTCCACAAGAACTGTCTTAGCGAAAGGCTTCTTGAGGGGAAAGCTGTAACTCTGTGAGATGATTCACAGAACACAAAGAAGTTTCTCAGAAAGCTTCTTTCTCTTTGTTATCGGAGGATATTTCCTTGGGCCCTATAGTCTTCAAAGGGATCCGAAATATCTGTTCTCAGATTCTTCAGAAATAAGGCTAGCAAAGAGATCCACGAAATACAGATGTAACTCTGTGTGATGAACTAACAGAACACTAAGCAGTTTCTCAGAAAGCTTCTTTCCAGATTTCATCTGAGGATATTGCCTTTTTCACCATAGCCCTCTAGGGGCATCCAAATATCACTTTGCCAATTCCACAAGAACTGTGTTAGCGAAAGGCTTCTTGAGGAGAAAGCTGTAACTCTGTGAGATGATTTCACAGAACACAAAGAAGTTTCTCAGAAAGCTTCTTTCTCTTTGTTATGATAGGATATTTCCTTTAGCCCTATAGTCTCCAAAGGGATCCGAAATATCTGTTCTCAGATTCCACAGAAATAAGGCTAGCAAAGAGATCCACGAAACACAGATGTAACTCTGTGAGATGAATTAACAGAACACTAAGCAGTTTCTCAGAAAGCTTCTTTCACGTTGTTATCGGAGGATATTTCCTTTGGCCCTATAGTCTTCAAAGGGATCCGAAATATCTGTTCTCAGATTCCACAAAAATAAGGCTAGCAAAGAGATCCACGAAATACAGATGTAACTCTGTGAGGTGAATTAACAGAACACTAAGCAGTTTCTCAGAAAGCTGCTTTTCAGATTTCATCTGAGGATATTTCCTTTTTCACCATAGCCCTCTAGGGGCTTCCAAATATCACTTTGCCAATTCCACAAGAACAGTCTAAGCGAAAGGCTTCTTATAGGGAAATCTGTAACTCTGTGAGATGATTTCACAGAACATAAAGAAGTTTCTCAGAAAGCTTCTTTCCCTTTGTTATCGGAGGATATTTCCTTTGGCCCTATGGTCTTCAAAGGGATGCGAAATATCTGTTCTCAGATAACACAGAAATAAGGCTAGCAAAGAGATCCACGAAATACAGATGTAACTCTGTGAGATGAATTAACAGAACACTAAGCAGTGTCTCAGAAAGCTTCTTTCCAGATTTCATCT
This sequence comes from Macaca mulatta, assembly GCF_049350105.2. Lineage (NCBI taxonomy): Eukaryota > Metazoa > Chordata > Mammalia > Primates > Cercopithecidae > Macaca > Macaca mulatta. The sequence continues at coordinate 66,394,794 of NC_133426.1, read as the reverse complement.
GAGGATATTTCCTTTTTCACCATAGCCCTCTATGGGCTTCCAAATATCACTTTGCCAATTCCACAAGAACTGCCTTAGCGAAAGGCTTCTTGAGGGGAAAGCTGTAACTCTGTGAGATGATTTCACAGAACACAAAGAAGTTTCTCAGAAGGCTTCTTTCTCTTTGTTATCGGAGGATATTTACTTTGGCCCTATGGTCTTCAAAGGGATCCGAAATATCTGTTCTCAGATTCCACAGAAATAAGGCTAGCAAAGAGATCCACGGAATACAGATGTAACTCTGTGAGATGAATTAACAGAACACTAAGCAGTTTCTCAGAAAGCTTCTTTCCAGATTTCATCTGAGGATATTTCCTTTTTCACCATAGCCCTCTAGGGGTTCCAAATATCACTTTGCCAATTCCACAAGAACTGTCTTAGCGAAAGGCTTCTTGAGGGGAAAGCTGTAACTCTGTGAGATGATTTCACAGAACACAAAGAAGTTTCTCAGAAAGCTTCTTTCTCTTTGTTATCGGAGGATATTTCCTTTGGCCCTATGGTCTTCAAAGGGATCCGAAATATCTGTTCTCAGATTACACAGAAATAAGGCTAGCAAAGAGATCCACGAAATACAGATGTAGCACTGTGAGATGAATTAACAGAACACTAAGCAGATTCTCAGAAAGCTTCTTTCCAGATTTCATCTGAGGATATTGCCTTTTTCACCATAGCCCTCTAGGGGCTTCCAAATATCACTTTGCCAATTCCACAAGAACTGTGTTAGCGAAAGGCTTCTTGAGGAGAAAGCTGTAACTCTGTGAGATGATTTCACAGAACACAAAGAAGTTTCTCAGAAAGCTTCTTTCTCTTTGTTATGATAGGATATTTCCTTTAGCCCTATAGTCTCCAAAGGGATCCGAAATATCTGTTCTCAGATTCCACAGAAATAAGGCTAGCAAAGAGATCCACGAAACACAGATGTAACTCTGTGAGATGAATTAACAGAACACTAAGCAGTTTCTCAGAAAGCTTCTTTCACGTTGTTATCGGAGGATATTTCCTTTGGCCCTATAGTCTTCAAAGGGATCCGAAATATCTGTTCTCAGATTCCACAGAAATAAGGCTAGCAAAGAGATCCACGAAATACAGATGTAACTCTGTGAGGTGAATTAACAGAACACTAAGCAGTTTCTCAGAAAGCTGCTTTTCAGATTTCATCTGAGGATATTTCCTTTTTCACCATAGCCCTCTATGGGCTTCCAAATATCACTTTGCCAATTCCACAAGAACAGTCTAAGCGAAAGGCTTCTTATAGGGAAATCTGTAACTCTGTGAGATGATTTCACAGAACATAAAGAAGTTTCTCAGAAAGCTTCTTTCTCTTTGTTATTTGAGGATATTTCCGTTGGCCCTATGGTCTTCAAAGGGATGCGAAATATCTGTTCTCAGATAACACAGAAATAAGGCTAGCAAAGAGATCCATGAAATACAGATGTAACTCTGTGAGATGAATTAACAGAACACTAAGCAGTGTCTCAGAAAGCTTCTTTCCAGATTTCATCTGAGGATATTTCCTTTTTCACCATAGCCCTCTATGGGCTTCCAAATATCACTTTGCCAATTCCACAAGAACTGTCTTACCGAAAGGCTTCTTGAGGGGAAAGCTGTAACTCTGTGAGATGATTTCACAGAACACGAAGAAGTTTCTCAGAAGGCTTCTTTCTCTTTGTTATCGGAGGATATTTCCTTTGGCCCTAGGGTCTTCAAAGGGATCCGAAATATCTGTTCTCAGATTCCACAGAAATAAGGCTAGCAAAGAGATCCACGGAATACAGATGTAACTCTGTGAGATGAATTAACAGAACACTAAGCAGTTTCTCAGAAAGCTTCTTTCCAGATTTCATCTGAGGATATTTCCTTTTTCACCATAGCCCTCTAGGGGTTCCAAATATCACTTTGCCAATTCCACAAGAACTGTCTTAGCGAAAGGCTTCTTGAGGGGAAAGCTGTAACTCTGTGAGATGATTTCACAGAACACAAAGAAGTTTCTCAGAATGCTTCTTTCTCTTTGTTATCGGAGGATATTTCCTTTGGCCCTATTGTCTTCAAAGGGATCGCAAATATCTGTTCTCAGATTCCACAGAAATAAGGCTAGCAAAGAGATCCACGAAATACAGATGTAACTCTGTGAGATGAATTAACAGAACACTAAGCAGTTTCTCAGAAAGCTTCTTTCCAGATTTCATCTGAGGATATTTTCTTTTTCACCATAGCCCTCTATGGGCTTCCCAATATCACTTTGCCAATTCCACAAGAACTGTCTTAGCGAAAGGCTTCTTCTAGGGAAAGCTGTAACTCTGTGAGACGATTTAACAGAACACAAAGAATTTTCTCAGAAAGCTTCTTTCTCTTTGTTATCGGAGGATATTTCCTTTGGCCCTATGGTCTTCAAAGTGATCCGAAATATCTGTTCTCAGATTCCACAGAAATAAAGCTAGCAAAGAGATCCACGAAATACAGATGTAACTCTGTGACATGAATTAACAGAACACTAAGCAGTTTCTCAGAAAGCTTCTTTCCAGATTTCATCTGAGGATATTTCCTTTTTCACCATAGCCCTCTAGGGGTTTCCAAATATCACTTTGCCAATTCCACAAGAACTGTCTTAGCGAAAGGCTTCTTGAGGGGAAAGCTGTAACTCTGTGAGATGATTCACAGAACACAAAGAAGTTTCTCAGAAAGCTTCTTTCTCTTTGTTATCGGAGGATATTTCCTTGGGCCCTATAGTCTTCAAAGGGATCCGAAATATCTGTTCTCAGATTCTTCAGAAATAAGGCTAGCAAAGAGATCCACGAAATACAGATGTAACTCTGTGTGATGAACTAACAGAACACTAAGCAGTTTCTCAGAAAGCTTCTTTCCAGATTTCATCTGAGGATATTGCCTTTTTCACCATAGCCCTCTAGGGGCTTCCAAATATCACTTTGCCAATTCCACAAGAACTGTGTTAGCGAAAGGCTTCTTGAGGAGAAAGCTGTAACTCTGTGAGATGATTTCACAGAACACAAAGAAGTTTCTCAGAAAGCTTCTTTCTCTTTGTTATGATAGGATATTTCCTTTAGCCCTATAGTCTCCAAAGGGATCCGAAATATCTGTTCTCAGATTCCACAGAAATAAGGCTAGCAAAGAGATCCACGAAACACAGATGTAACTCTGTGAGATGAATTAACAGAACACTAAGCAGTTTCTCAGAAAGCTGCTTTTCAGATTTCATCTGAGGATATTTCCTTTTTCACCATAGCCCTCTAGGGGCTTCCAAATATCACTTTGCCAATTCCACAAGAACAGTCTAAGCGAAAGGCTTCTTATAGGGAAATCTGTAACTCTGTGAGATGATTTCACAGAACATAAAGAAGTTTCTCAGAAAGCTTCTTTCCCTTTGTTATCGGAGGATATTTCCTTTGGCCCTATGGTCTTCAAAGGGATGCGAAATATCTGTTCTCAGATAACACAGAAATAAGGCTAGCAAAGAGATCCACGAAATACAGATGTAACTCTGTGAGATGAATTAACAGAACACTAAGCAGTGTCTCAGAAAGCTTCTTTCCAGATTTCATCTGAGGATATTTCCTTTTTCACCATAGCCCTCTATGGGCTTCCAAATATCACTTTGCCAATTCCACAAGAACTGCCTTAGCGAAAGGCTTCTTGAGGGGAAAGCTGTAACTCTGTGAGATGATTTCACAGAACACAAAGAAGTTTCTCAGAAGGCTTCTTTCTCTTTGTTATCGGAGGATATTTACTTTGGCCCTATGGTCTTCAAAGGGATCCGAAATATCTGTTCTCAGATTCCACAGAAATAAGGCTAGCAAAGAGATCCACGGAATACAGATGTAGCACTGTGAGATGAATTAACAGAACACTAAGCAGATTCTCAGAAAGCTTCTTTCCAGATTTCATCTGAGTATATTTCCTTTTTCACCATAGCCCTCTATGGGCTTCCAAATATCACTTTGCCAATTCCACAAGAACTGTCTTAGCGAAAGGCTTCTTGAGGGGAAAGCTGTAACTCTGTGAGATGATTTCACAGAACACAAAGAAGTTTCTCAGAAAGCTTCTTTCTCTTTGTTATCGGAGGATATTTCCTTTGACCCTATGGTCTTCAAGGGGATCGGAAATATCTGTTCTCAGATTCCACAGAAATAAGGCTAGCAAAGAGATCCACGAAATACAGATGTAACTCTGTGAGATGAATTAACAGAACACTAAGCACTTTCTCAGAAAGCTTCTTTCCAGATTTTCTGAGGATATTTCCTTTTTCACCATAGACCTCTATGGGCTTCCAAATATCATTTTGCCAATTCCACAAGAACTGTCTTAGCGAAAGGCTTCTTGAAGGGAAAGCTGTAACTCTGTGAGATGATTCCACACAACACAAAGATGTTTCTCAGAAAGCTTCTTTTCTTTCTTATCGGAGGATATTTCCTTTGGCCCTATACTCTCCAAAGGGATCCCAAATATCTGTTCTCAGATTCCACAGAAATAAGGCTAGCAAAGAGATCCACGAAATACAGATGTAACTCTGTGAGATGAATTAACAGAACACTAAGCAGTTTCTCAGAAAGCTTCTTTCCAGATTTCACCTGAGGATATTTCTTTTTTCACCATAGCCCTCTAGGGGCTTCCAAATATCACTTTGCCAATTCCACAAGAACTATCTTAGCGAAAGGCTTCTTGAGGGGAAAGCTGTTACTCTGTGAGATGATTTCACAGAACACAAAGAAGTTTCTCAGAATACTTCTTTCTCTTTGTTATCGGAGGATATTTCCTTTGGCTCTATAGTCTTCAAAGGATCCGAAATATCTGTTCTCAGATTCCACAGAAATAAGGCTAGCAAAGAGATCAACGAAATACAGATGTAACTCTGTGAGATGAATTAACAGAACACTAAGCAGTTTCTCAGAAAGCTTCTTTCCAGATTTCATCTGAGGATATTTCCTTTTTCACCATAGCCCGCTATGGCTTCCCAATATCACTTTGCCAATTCCACAAGAACTGTCTTAGCGAAAGGCTTCTTCTAGGGAAAGCTGTAACTCTGTGAGACGATTTCACAGAACACAAAGAAGTTTCTCAGAAAGCTTCTTTCTCTTTCTTATCGGAGGATATTTCCTTTGGCCCTATGGTCTTCAAAGTGATCCGAAATATCTGTTCTCAGATTCCACAGAAATAAGGCTAGCAAAGAGATCCACGAAATACAGATGTAGCTCTGTGACATGAATTAACAGAACACTAAGCAGTTTCTCAGAAAGCTTCTTTCCAGATTTCATCTGAGGATATTTCCTTTTTCACCATAGCCCTCTAGGGGTTTCCAAATATCACTTTGCCAATTCCACAAGAACTGTCTTAGCGAAAGGCTTCTTGAGGGGAAAGCTGTAACTCTGTGAGATGATTCACAGAACACAAAGAAGTTTCTCAGAAAGCTTCTTTCTCTGTGTTATCGGAGGATATTTCCTTTGGCCCTATTGTCTTCAAAGGGATCGCAAATATCTGTTCTCAGATTCCACAGAAATAAGGCTAGCAAAGAGATCCACGAAATACAGAAGTAACTCTGTGAGATGAATTAACAGAACACTAAGCAGTTTCTCAGAAAGCTTCTTTCCATTTTTCATCTGAGGATATTTCGTTTTTCAACATAGCCCTCTATGGGCTTCCAAATATCACTTTGCCATTTCCACAAGAACTGTCTTAGCGAAAGGCTTCTTGAAGGGAAAGCTGTAACTCTGTGAGATGATTTCACAGAACACAAAGAAGTTTCTCAGAAAGCTTCTTTCTCTTTGTTATCGGAGGATATATCCTTTGGCCCTATAGTCTTCAAAGGGATCCGAAATATCTGTTCTCAGATTCCACAGAAATAAGGCTAGCAAAGAGATCCACGAAATACAGATGTAACTCTGTGAGATGAATTAACAGAACACTAAGCAGTTTCTCAGAAAGCTTCTTTCCAGATTTCACCTGAGGATATTTCTTTTTTCACCATAGCCCTCTAGGGGCTTCCAAATATCACTTTGCCAATTCCACAAGAACTATCTTAGCGAAAGGCTTCTTGAGGGGAAAGCTGTAACTCTGTGAGATGATTTCACAGAACACAAAGAAGTTTCTCAGAATGCTTCTTTCTCTTTGTTATCGGAGGATATTTCCTTTGGCCCTATAGTCTTCAAAGGGATCCGAAATATCTGTTCTCAGATTCCACAGAAATAAGGCTAGCAAAGAGATCCACGAAATACAGATGTAACTCTGTGAGATGAATTAACAGAACACTAAGCAGTTTCTCAGAAAGCTTCTTTCCAGATTTCATCTGAGGATATTTCCTTTTTCACCATAGCCCTCTATTGGCTTCCCAATATCACTTTGCCAATTCCACAAGAACTGTCTTAGCGAAAGGCTTCTTCTAGGGAAAGCTGTAACTCTGTGAGACGATTTCACAGAACACAAAGAATTTTCTCAGAAAGCTTCTTTCTCTTTGTTATCGGAGGATATTTCCCTTGGCCCTATGGTCTTCAAAGTGATCCGAAATATCTGTTCTCAGATTCCACAGAAATAAGGCTAGCAAAGAGATCCACGAAATACAGATGTAACTCTGTGTGATGAACTAACAGAACACTAAGCAGTTTCTCAGAAAGCTTCTTTCCAGATTTCATCTGAGGATATTGCCTTTTTCACCATAGCCCTCTAGGGGCTTCCAAATATCACTTTGCCAATTCCACAAGAACTGTGTTAGCGAAAGGCTTCTTGAGGAGAAAGCTGTAACTCTGTGAGATGATTTCACAGAACACAAAGAAGTTTCTCAGAAAGCTTCTTTCTCTTTGTTATGATAGGATATTTCCTTTAGCCCTATAGTCTCCAAAGGGATCCGAAATATCTGTTCTCAGATTCCACAGAAATAAGGCTAGCAAAGAGATCCACGAAACACAGATGTAACTCTGTGAGATGAATTAACAGAACACTAAGCAGTTTCTCAGAAAGCTTCTTTCACGTTGTTATCGGAGGATATTTCCTTTGGCCCTATAGTCTTCAAAGGGATCCGAAATATCTGTTCTCAGATTCCACAGAAATAAGGCTAGCTAAGAGATCCACGAAATACAGATGTAACTCTGTGAGGTGAATTAACAGAACACTAAGCAGTTTCTCAGAAAGCTGCTTTCCAGATTTCATCTGAGGATATTTCCTTTTTCACCATAGCCCTCTATGGGCTTCCAAATATCACTTTGCCAGTTCCACAAGAACAGTCTAAGCGAAAGGCTTCTTATAGGGAAATCTGTAACTCTGTGAGATGATTTCACAGAACATAAAGAAGTTTCTCAGAAAGCTTCTTTCTCTTTGTTATCGGAGGATATTTCCTTTGGCCCTATGGTCTTCAACGGGATCCGAAATATCTGTTCTCAGATTACACAGAAATAAGGCTAGCAAAGAGATCCACGAAATACAGATGTAGCACTCTGAGATGAATTAACAGAACACTAAGCAGATTCTCAGAAAGCTTCTTTCCAGATTTCATCTGAGTATATTTCCTTTTTCACCATAGCCCTCTATGTGCTTCCAAATATCACTTTGCCAATTCCACAAGAACTGTCTTAGCGAAAGGCTTCTTGAGGGGAAAGCTGTAACTCTGTGAGATGATTTCACAGAACACAAAGAAGTTTCTCAGAAAGCTTCTTTCTCTTTGTTATCGGAGGATATTTCCTTTGGCCCTATAGTCTTCAAAGGGATCCGAATATCTGTTCTCAGATTCCACAGAAATAAGGCTGGCAAAGAGATCCACGAAATACAGTTGTAACTCCGTGAGATGAATTAACAGAACACTAAGCAGTTTCTCAGAAGGCTTCTTTCCAGATTTTCTGAGGATATTTCCTTTTTCAAGATAGACCTCTATGGGCTTCCAAATATCATTTTGCCAATTCCACAAGAACTGTCTTAGCGAAAGGCTTCTTGAAGGGAAAGCTGTAACTCTGTGAGATGATTCCACACAACACAAAGATGTTTCTCAGAAAGCTTCTTTTCTTTCTTATCGGAGGATATTTCCTTTGGCCCTATAGTCTCCAAAGGGATCCGAAATATCTGTTCTCAGATTCCACAGAAATAAGGCTAGCAAAGAGATCCACGAAATACAGATGTAACTCTGTGAGATGAATTAACAGAACACTAAGCAGTTTCTCAGAAAGCTTCTTTCCAGATTTCACCTGAGGATATTTCTTTTTTCACCATAGCCCTCTAGGGGCTTCCAAATATCACTTTGCCAATTCCACAAGAACTATCTTAGCGAAAGGCTTCTTGAGGGGAAAGCTGTTACTCTGTGAGATGATTTCACAGAACACCAAGAAGTTTCTCAGAATACTTCTTTCTCTTTGTTATCGGAGGATATTTCCTTTGGCTCTATAGTCTTCAAAGGGATCCGAAATATCTGTTCTCAGATTCCACAGAAATAAGGCTAGCAAAGAGATCCACGAAATACAGATGTAACTCTGTGAAATGAATTAACAGAACACTAAGCAGTTTCTCAGAAAGCTTCTTTCCAGATTTCATCTGAGGATATTTCCTTTTTCAACATAGCCCGCTATGGCTTCCCAATATCACTTTGCCAATTCCACAAGAACTGTCTTAGCGAAAGGCTTCTTCTAGGGAAAGCTGTAACTCTGTGAGACGATTTCACAGAACACAAAGAAGTTTCTCAGAAAGCTTCTTTCTCTTTGTTATCGGAGGATATTTCCTTTGGCCCTATGGTCTTCAAAGTGATCCGAAATATCTGTTCTCAGATTCCACAGAAATAAGGCTAGCAAAGAGATCCACGAAATACAGATGTAGCTCTGTGACATGAATTAACAGAACACTAAGCAGTTTCTCAGAAAGCTTCTTTCCAGATTTCATCTGAGGATATTTCCTTTTTCACCATACCCCTCTAGGGGTTTCCAAATATCACTTTGCCAATTCCACAAGAACTGTCTTAGCGAAAGGCTTCTTGAGGGGAAAGCTGTAACTCTGTGAGATGATTCACAGAACACAAAGAAGTTTCTCAGAAAGCTTCTTTCTCTTTGTTATCGGAGGATATTTCCTTTGGCCCTATTGTCTTCAAAGGGATCGCAAATATCTGTTCTCAGATTCCACAGAAATAAGGCTAGCAAAGAGATCCACGAAATACAGATGTAACTCTGTGAGATGAATTAACAGAACACTAAGCAGTTTCTCAGAAAGCTTCTTTCCAGATTTCATCTGAGGATATTTCGTTTTTCAACATAGCCCTCTATGGGCTTCCAAATATCACTTTGCCATTTCCGCAAGAACTGTCTTAGCGAAAGGCTTCTTGAAGGGAAAGCTGTAACTCTGTGAGATGATTTCACAGAACACAAAGAAGTTTCTCAGAAAGCTTCTTTCTCTTTGTTATCGGAGGATATTTCCTTGGGCCCTATACTCTTCAAAGGGATCCGAAATATCTGTTCTCAGATTCTTCAGAAATAAGGCTAGCAAAGAGATCCACGAAATACAGATGTAACTCTGTGTGATGAACTAACAGAACACTAAGCAGTTTCTCAGAAAGCTTCTTTCCAGATTTCATCTGAGGATATTTCCTTTTTCACCATAGCCCTCTAGTGGCTTCCAAATATCACTTTGCCAATTCCACAAGAACTGTCTTAGCGAAAGGCTTCTTGAGGAGAAAGCTGTAACTCTGTGAGATGATTTCACAGAACACAAAGAAGTTTCTCAGAAAGCTTCTTTCTCTTTGTTATGATAGGATATTTCCTTTAGCCCTATAGTCTCCAAAGGGATCCGAAATATCTGTTCTCAGATTCCACAGAAATAAGGCTAGCAAAGAGATCCACGAAATACAGATGTAAATCTGTGAGATGAATTAACAGAACACTAAGCAGTTTCTCAGAAAGCTGCTTTTCAGATTTCATCTGAGGGTATTTCCTTTTTCACCGTAGCCCTCTATGGGCTTCCAAATCTCACTTTGCCAATTCCACAAGAACTGTATTAGCGAAAGGCTTCTTGAGGGGAAAGATGTAGCTCTGTGAGATGATTTCACAGAACACAAAGAAGTTTCTCAGAAATCTTCTTTCTCTTTGTTATCGGAGGATATTTCCTTTTTCCCTATGGTCTTCAAAGGGATCCGAAATATCTGTTCTCAGATTCCAGAGAAATAAGGCTAGCAAAGAGATCCACGAAATACAGATGTAACTCTGTGAGATGAATTAACAGAACACTAAGCAGTGTCTCAGAAAGCTTCTTTCCAGATTTCATCTGAGGATATTTCCTTTTACAACATAGCCCTCTATGGGCTTCCAAATATCACTTTGCCAATTCCACAAGAACTGTCTTAGCGAAAGGCTCCTTGAAGGGAAAGGTGTAACTCTGTGAGACGATTTCACAGAACACAAAGTAGTTTCTCAGAAAGCTTCATTCTCTTTGTTATCGGAGGATATTTACTTTGGCCCTATGGTCTTCAAAGGGATCCGAAATGTCTGTTCTCAGATTCCACAGAAATAAGGCTAGCAAAGAGATGCACGAAATACAGAAGTAACCCTGTGAGGTGAATTAACAGAACACTAAGCAGTTTCTCAGAAAGCTTCTTTCCAGATTTCATCTGAGGATATTACCTTTTTCACCATAGCCCTCTATGGGCTTCCAAATATCACTTTGCCATTTCCACAAGAACTGTCTTAGCGAAAGGCTTCTTGAGGGTAAAGCTGCAACTCTGCGAGATGATTTCACAGAACACAAAGAAGTTTCTCAGAAGGCTTCTTTCTCTTTGTTATCGGAGGATATTTACTTTGGCCCTATGGTCTTCAAAGGGATCCGAAATATCTGTTCTCAGATTCCACAGAAATAAGGCTAGCAAAGAGATCCACGAAATACAGATGTAACTCTGTGAGATGAATTAACAGAACACTAAGCAGTTTCTCAGGAAGCTTCTTTCCAGATTTCATCTGAGGATATTTCCTTTTTCACCATAGCACTCTATGGGCTTCCAAATATCACTTTGCCAAATCCACAAGAACTGTCTTAGCGAAAGGCTTCTTGAGGGGAAAGCTGTAACTCTGTGAGATGATTTCACAGAACACAAAGAAGTTTCTCAGAAAGCTTCTTTCTCTTTGTTATCGGAGGATATTTCCTTTGGCCCTATGGTCTTCAAGGGGATCGGAAATATCTGTTCTCAGATTCCACAGAAATAAGGCTAGCAAAGAGATCCACGAAATACAGATGTAACTCTGTGAGATGAATTAACAGAACACTAAGCACTTTCTCAGAAAGCTTCTTTCCAGATTTTCTGAGGATATTTCCTTTTTCAAGATAGACCTCTATGGGCTTCCAAATATCATTTTGCCAATTCCACAAGAACTGTCTTAGCGAAAGGCTTCTTGAAGGGAAAGCTGTAACTCTGTGAGATGATTCCACACAACACAAAGATGTTTCTCAGAAAGCTTCTTTTCTTTCTTATCGGAGGATATTTCCTTTGGCCCTATAGTCTCCAAAGGGATCCGAAATATCTGTTCTCAGATTCCACAGAAATAAGGCTAGCAAAGAGATCCACGAAATACAGATGTAACTCTGTGAGATGAATTAACAGAACACTAAGCAGTTTCTCAGAAAGCTTCTTTCCAGATTTCACCTGAGGATATTTCTTTTTTCACCATAGCCCTCTAGGGGCTTCCAAATATCACTTTGCCAATTCCACAAGAACTGTCTTAGCGAAAGGCTTCTTCTAGGGAAAGCTGTAACTCTGTGAGACGATTTCACAGAACACAAAGAAGTTTCTCAGAAAGCTTCTTTCTCTTTGTTATCGGAGGATATTTCCTTTGGCCCTATGGTCTTCAAAGTGATCCGAAATATCTGTTCTCAGATTCCACAGAAATAAGGCTAGCAAAGACATCCACGAAATACAGATGTAGCTCTGTGACATGAATTAACAGAACACTAAGCAGTTTCTCAGAAAGCTTCTTTCCAGATTTCATCTGAGGATATTTCCTTTTTCACCATAGCCCTCTAGGGGTTTCCAAATATCACTTTGCCAATTCCACAAGAACTGTCTTAGCGAAAGGCTTCTTGAGGGGAAAGCTGTAACTCTGTGAGATGATTCACAGAACACAAAGAAGTTTCTCAGAAAGCTTCTTTCTCTTTGTTATCGGAGGATATTTCCTTTGGCCCTATTGTCTTCAAAGGGATCGCAAATATCTGTTCTCAGATTCCACAGAAATAAGGCTAGCAAAGAGATCCACGAAATACAGATGTAACTCTGTGAGATGAATTAACAGAACACTAAGCAGTTTCTCAGAAAGCTTCTTTCCAGATTTCATCTGAGGATATTTCCTTTTTTACCATAGCCCTCTAGTGGCTTCCAAATATCACTTTGCCAATTCCACAAGAACTGTCTTAGCGAAAGGCTTCTTGAGGAGAAAGCTGTAACTCTGTGAGATGATTTCACAGAACACAAAGAAGTTTCTCAGAAAGCTTCTTTCTCTTTGTTATGATAGGATATTTCCTTTAGCCCTATAGTCTCCAAAGGGATCCGAAATATCTGTTCTCAGATTCCACAGAAATAAGGCTAGCAAAGAGATCCACGAAATACAGATGTAACTCTGTGAGATGAATTAACAGAACACTAAGCAGTTTCTCAGAAAGCTTCTTTCACGTTGTTATCGGAGGATATTTCCTTTGGGCCTATAGTCTTCAAAGGGATCCGAAATATCTGTTCTCAGATTCCACAGAAATAAGGCTAGCAAAGAGATCCACGAAATACAGATGTAAATCTGTGAGATGAATTAACAGAACACTAAGCAGTTTCTCAGAAAGCTGCTTTTCAGATTTCATCTGAGGGTATTTCCTTTTTCACCGTAGCCCTCTATGGGCTTCCAAATCTCACTTTGCCAATTCCACAAGAACTGTATTAGCGAAAGGCTTCTTGAGGGGAAAGATGTAGCTCTGTGAGATGATTTCACAGAACACAAAGAAGTTTCTCAGAAAGCTTCTTTCTCTTTGTTATCGGAGGATATTTCCTTTTTCCCTATGGTCTTCAAAGGGATCCGAAATATCTGTTCTCAGATTCCAGAGAAATAAGGCTAGCAAAGAGATCCACGAAATACAGATGTAACTCTGTGAGATGAATTAACAGAACACTAAGCAGTGTCTCAGAAAGCTTCTTTCCAGATTTCATCTGAGGATATTTCCTTTTACAACATAGCCCTCTATGGGCTTCCAAATATCACTTTGCCAATTCCACAAGAACTGTCTTAGCGAAAGGCTCCTTGAAGGGAAAGGTGTAACTCTGTGAGACGATTTCACAGAACACAAAGTAGTTTCTCAGAAAGCTTCTTTCTCTTTGTTATCGGAGGATATTTACTTTGGCCCTATGGTCTTCAAAGGGATCCGAAATGTCTGTTCTCAGATTCCACAGAAATAAGGCTAGCAAAGAGATGCACGAAATACAGAAGTAACCCTGTGAGGTGAATTAACAGAACACTAAGCAGTTTCTCAGAAAGCTTCTTTCCAGATTTCATCTGAGGATATTACCTTTTTCACCATAGCCCTCTATGGGCTTCCAAATATCACTTTGCCATTTCCACAAGAACTGTCTTAGCGAAAGGCTTCTTGAGGGTAAAGCTGCAACTCTGCGAGATGATTTCACAGAACACAAAGAAGTTTCTCAGAAGGCTTCTTTCTCTTTGTTATCGGAGGATATTTACTTTGGCCCTATGGTCTTCAAAGGGATCCGAAATATCTGTTCTCAGATTCCACAGAAATAAGGCTAGCAAAGAGATCCACGAAATACAGATGTAACTCTGTGAGATGAATTAACAGAACACTAAGCAGTTTCTCAGGAAGCTTCTTTCCAGATTTCATCTGAGGATATTTCCTTTTTCACCATAGCACTCTATGGGCTTCCAAATATCACTTTGCCAAATCCACAAGAACTGTCTTAGCGAAAGGCTTCTTGAGGGGAAAGCTGTAACTCTGTGAGATGATTTCACAGAACACAAAGAAGTTTCTCAGAAAGCTTCTTTCTCTTTGTTATCGGAGGATATTTCCTTTGGCCCTATGGTCTTCAAGGGGATCGGAAATATCTGTTCTCAGATTCCACAGAAATAAGGCTAGCAAAGAGATCCACGAAATACAGATGTAACTCTGTGAGATGAATTAACAGAACACTAAGCACTTTCTCAGAAAGCTTCTTTCCAGATTTTCTGAGGATATTTCCTTTTTCAAGATAGACCTCTATGGGCTTCCAAATATCATTTTGCCAATTCCACAAGAACTGTCTTAGCGAAAGGCTTCTTGAAGGGAAAGCTGTAACTCTGTGAGATGATTCCACACAACACAAAGATGTTTCTCAGAAAGCTTCTTTTCTTTCTTATCGGAGGATATTTCCTTTGGCCCTATAGTCTCCAAAGGGATCCGAAATATCTGTTCTCAGATTCCACAGAAATAAGGCTAGCAAAGAGATCCACGAAATACAGATGTAACTCTGTGAGATGAATTAACAGAACACTAAGCAGTTTCTCAGAAAGCTTCTTTCCAGATTTCACCTGAGGATATTTCTTTTTTCACCATAGCCCTCTAGGGGCTTCCAAATATCACTTTGCCAATTCCACAAGAACTGTCTTAGCGAAAGGCTTCTTCTAGGGAAAGCTGTAACTCTGTGAGACGATTTCACAGAACACAAAGAAGTTTCTCAGAAAGCTTCTTTCTCTTTGTTATCGGAGGATATTTCCTTTGGCCCTATGGTCTTCAAAGTGATCCGAAATATCTGTTCTCAGATTCCACAGAAATAAGGCTAGCAAAGACATCCACGAAATACAGATGTAGCTCTGTGACATGAATTAACAGAACACTAAGCAGTTTCTCAGAAAGCTTCTTTCCAGATTTCATCTGAGGATATTTCCTTTTTCACCATAGCCCTCTAGGGGTTTCCAAATATCACTTTGCCAATTCCACAAGAACTGTCTTAGCGAAAGGCTTCTTGAGGGGAAAGCTGTAACTCTGTGAGATGATTCACAGAACACAAAGAAGTTTCTCAGAAAGCTTCTTTCTCTTTGTTATCGGAGGATATTTCCTTTGGCCCTATTGTCTTCAAAGGGATCGCAAATATCTGTTCTCAGATTCCACAGAAATAAGGCTAGCAAAGAGATCCACGAAATACAGATGTAACTCTGTGAGATGAATTAACAGAACACTAAGCAGTTTCTCAGAAAGCTTCTTTCCAGATTTCATCTGAGGATATTTCCTTTTTCACCATAGCCCTCTAGGGGCTTCCAAATATCACTTTGCCAATTCCACAAGAACTGTCTTAGCGAAAGGCTTCTTGAGGAGAAAGCTGTAACTCTGTGAGATGATTTCACAGAACACGAAGAAGTTTCTCAGAAAGCTTCTTTCTCTTTGTTATGAATGGATATTTCCTTTAGCCCTATAGTCTCCAAAGGGATCCGAAATATCTGTTCTCAGATTCCACAGAAATAAGGCTAGCAAAGAGATCCACGAAATACAGATGTAACTCTGTGAGATGAATTAACAGAACACTAAGCAGTTTCTCAGAAAGCTTCTTTCACGTTGTTATCGGAGGATATTTCCTTTGGCCCTATAGTCTTCAAAGGGATCCAAAATATCTGTTCTCAGATTCCACAGAAATAAGGCTAGCAAAGAGATCCACGAAATACAGATGTAACTCTGTGAGATGAATTAAGAGAACACTAAGCAGTTTCTCAGAAAGCTGCTTTTCAGATTTCATCTGAGGATATTTCCTTTTTCACCATAGCCCTCTATGGGCTTCCAAATCTCACTTTGCCAATTCCACAAGAACTGTATTAGCGAAAGGCTTCTTGAGGGGAAAGATGTAGCTCTGTGAGATGATTTCACAGAACACAAAGAAGTTTCTCAGAAAGCTTCTTTCTCTTTGTTATCGGAGGATATTTCCTTTGGCCCTATGGTCTTCAAAGGGATCCGAAATGTCTGTTCTCAGATTCCACAGAAATAAGGCTAGCAAAGAGATGCACGAAATACAGAAGTAACACTGTGAGGTGAATTAGCAGATCACTAAGCAGTTTCTCAGAAAGCTTCTTTCCAGATTTCATCTGAGGATATTTCCTTTTTCACCATAGCCCTCTATGGGCTTCCAAATATCACTTTGCCAATTCCACAAGAACGGTCTTAGCGAAAGGCTCCTTGAAGGGAAAGCTGTAACTCTGTGAGATGATTTCACAGAACACAAAGAAGTTTCTCAGAAAGCTTCTTTCTCTTTGTTATCGGAGGATATTTACTTTGGCCCTATGGTCTTCAAAGGGATCCGAAATGTCTGTTCTCAGATTCCACAGAAATAAGGCTAGCAAAGAGATGCACGAAATACAGAAGTAACTCTGTGAGGTGAATTAACAGAACACTAAGCAGTTTCTCAGAAAGCTTCTTTCCAGATTTCATCTGAGGATATTTCCTTTTTCACCATAGCCCTCTATGGGTTTCCAAATATCACTTTGCCAATTCCACAAGAACTGTCTTAGCGAAAGGCTTCTTGAGGGGAAAGCTGTAGCTCTGTGAGATGATTTCACCGAACACAAAGAAGTTTCTAAGAAAGCTACTTTCTCTTTGTTATCGGAGGGTATTTCCTTTGGCCCAATAGTCTTCAAAGAGATCCGAAATATCTGTTTTCATATTCCACAGAAATAAGGCTAGCAAAGAGATCCACGAAATACAGATGTAACTCTGTGAGATGAATTAACAGAACACTAAGCAATTTCTCAGAAAGCTTCTTTCCAGATTTCATCTGAGGATATTTCCTTTTTCACCGTAGCCCTCTATGGGCTTCCAAATCTCACTTTGCCAATTCCACAAGAACTGTATTAGCGAAAGGCTTCTTGAGGGGAAAGATGTAGCTCTGTGAGATGATTTCACAGAACACAAAGAAGTTTCTCAGAAAGCTTCTTTCTCTTTGTTATCGGAGGATATTTCCTTTTTCCCTATGGTCTTCAAAGGGATCCGAAATATCTGTTCTCAGATTCCAGAGAAATAAGGCTAGCAAAGAGATCCACGAAATACAGATGTAACTCTGTGAGATGAATTAACAGAACACTAAGAAGTGTCTCAGAAAGCTTCTTTCCAGATTTCATCTGAGGATATTTCCTTTTACACCATAGCCCTCTATGGGCTTCCAAATATCACTTTGCCAATTCCACAAGAACTGTCTTAGCGAAAGGCTCCTTGAAGGGAAAGGTGTAACTCTGTGAGATGATTTCACAGAACACAAAGAAGTTTCTCAGAAAGCTTCTTTCTCTTTGTTATCGGAGGATATTTACTTTGGCCCTATGGTCTTCAAAGGGATCCGAAATGTCTGTTCTCAGATTCCACAGAAATAAGGCTAGCAAAGAGATGCACGAAATACAGAAGTAACTCTGTGAGGTGAATTAACAGAACACTAAGCAGTTTCTCAGAAAGCTTCTTTCCAGATTTCATCTGAGGATATTTCCTTTTTCACCATAGCCCTCTATGGGCTTAAAAATATCACTTTGCCAATTCCACAAGAACGGTCTTAGCGAAAGGCTCCTTGAAGGGAAAGCTGTAACTCTGTGAGATGATTTCACAGAACACAAAGAAGTTTCTCAGAAAGCTTCTTTCTCTTTGTTATCGGAGGATATTTACTTTGGCCCTTTGGTCTTCAAAGGGATCCGAAATGTCTGTTCTCAGATTCCATAGAAATAAGGCTAGCAAAGAGATGCACGAAATACAGAAGTAACTCTGTGAGGTGAATTAACAGAACACTAAGCAGTTTCTCAGAAAGCTTCTTTCACGTTGTTATCGGAGGATATTTCCTTTGGCCCTATAGTCTTCAAAGGGATCCTAAATATCTGTTCTCAGATTCCACAGAAATAAGGCTAGCAATGAGATCCACGAAATACAGATGTAACTCTGTGAGATGAATTATCAGAACACTAAGCAGTTTCTCAGAAAGCTTCTTTCCAGATTTCATCTGAGGATATTTCCTTTTTCACCATAGCCCTCTATGGGCTTCCAAATATCACTTGGCCAATTCCACAAGAACTGTCTTAGCGAAAGGCTTCTTGAGGGGAATGCTGAAACTCTGTGAGATGATTTCACAGAACACAAAGAAGGTTCTCAGAAAGCTTCTTTCTCTTTGTTATCGGAGGATATTTCCTTTGGCCCTATGGTCTTTAAAGGGATCCGAAATATCTGTTCTCAGATTCCACAGAAATAAGGCTAGCAAAGAGATCCACGAAATACAGATGTAACTCTGTGAGATGAATTAACAGAACACTAAGCAGTTTCTCAGAAAGCTTCTTTCCAGATTTCATCTGAGGATATTTCCTTTTTCACCGTAGCCCTCTATGGGCTTCCAAATATCACTTTGCCAATTCCACAAGAACTGTCTTAGCGAAAGGCTTCTTGAGGGGAAAGCTGTTACTCTGTGAGAGGATTTCACAGAACACAAAGAAGTTTCTAAGAAAGCTTCTTTCTCTTTGTTATCAGAGGATATTTCCTTTGGCCCAATAGTCTTCAAAGAGATCCGAAATATCTGTTCTCAGATTCCACAGAAATAAGGCTAGCAAAGAGATCCACGAAATACAGATGTAACTCTGTGAGGTGAATTAACAGAACACTAAGCAGTTTCTCAGAAAGCTTCTTTCCAGATTTCACCTGAGGATATTTCTTTTTTCACCATAGCCCTCTAAGGGCTTCCAAATATCACTTTGCTAATTCCACAAGAACTGTCTTAGCGAAAGGCTTCTTCTAGTGAAAGCTGTAACTCTGGGAGATTATTTCACAGAACGCAAAGAAGATTCTCGGAAAGCTTCTTTCTCTTTGTTATCGGAGGATATTTCCTTTGGCCCTATGGTGTTCAAAGGGATCCGAAATATCTGTTCTCAGATTCCACAGAAATAAGGCTAGCAAAGGGATCCACGAAATGCAGATGTAACTCTGTGAGACGAATTAACAAAACACTAAGCAGTTTCTCAGAAAGCTTCTTTCCAGATTTCATCTGAGGATATTTCCTTTTTCACCGTTGCCCTCTATGGGCTTCCAAATATCACTTTGCCAATTCCACAAGAACTGTCTTACCGAAAGGCTTCTTGAGGGGAAAGCTGTAATTCTGTGAGATGATTTCACAGAACACAAAGAAGTTTCTCAGAAAGCTTCTTTCTCTTTCTTATCGGAGGATATTTCCTTTGGCCCAATAGTCTTCAAAGGGATCTGAAATATCTGTTCTCAGATTCCACAGAAATAAGGCTAGCAAAGAGATCCACGAAATAAAGATGTAACTCTGTGAGATGAATTAAAAGAACACTAAGCAGTTTCTCAGAAAGCTTCTTTCCAGATTTCATCTGAGGATATTTCTTTTTTCACCATAGCCCTCTATGGGCTTCCAAATATCACTTTGCCAATTCCACAAGAACTGTCTTACCGAAAGGCTTCTTCTAGGGAAAGCTGTAACTCTGTGAGATGATTTCACAGAACACAAAGAAGTTTCTCAGAAAGCTTCTTTCTCTTTGTTATCGGAGGATATTTCCTTTGGCCCTATAGTCTCCAAAGGGATCCGAAATATCTGTTCACAGATTCCACAGAAATAAGGCTAGCAAAGAGATCCAAGAAATACAGA
This sequence comes from Macaca mulatta, assembly GCF_049350105.2. NCBI lineage: Eukaryota > Metazoa > Chordata > Mammalia > Primates > Cercopithecidae > Macaca > Macaca mulatta. Next base: position 66,375,167 of record NC_133426.1, on the reverse strand, counting down.
TGTAACTCTGTCAGATGAATTAACAGAACACTAAACCGTTTCTCAGAAAGCTTCTTTCCATATTTCATCTGAGGATATTTCCTTTTTCACCATAGCCCTCTATGTGCTTCCAAATATCACTTTGACAATTCCACCAGAACTGTCTTAGCGAAAGGCTTCTACAGGGGAAAGCTGTAACTCTGTGAGATGATTTCACAGAACACAAAGAAGTTTCTCATAAACCTTCTTTCTCTTTGTTATCGAAGGATATTTCCTTTGACCCTATGGTCTTCAAAGGGATCCGAAATATCTGTTCTCAGATTCCACAGCAATAAGGCTAGCAAAGAGATCCACGAAATGCAAATGTAACTGTGTGAGATGAATTAACAGAACACTAAGCAGTGTCTCAGAAAACTTCTTTCCAGATTTCTTCTGAGGATATTTCCTTTTTCACCATATCCCTCTTTCGGCTTCCAAATATCACTTTGCCAATTCCACAAGAACTGTCTTAGCGAAAGGCTTCTTTAGGGGAATGCTGTAACTCTGTGAGATGATTTCACAGAACACAAAGAAGGTTATCAGAAAGCTTCATTCTCTTTGTTATCGGAGGATATTTCCTTTGGCCCTATGGTCTTCAAAGGGATCCGAAATATCTGTTCTCAGATTACACAGAAATAAGGCTAGCAAAGAGATCCACGAAATACAGATGTAACTCTGTGAGATGAATTAACAGAACACTAGGCAGTTTCTCAGGAAGCTGCTTTCCAGATTTCATCTGAGGATATTTCCTTTTCCCCCTTAGCCCTCTTGGGGCTTCCAAATATCACTTTGCCAATTCCACAAGAACAGTCGTAGCGAAAGGCTTCTTGAGGGGAAAGCTGTAACTCTGTGAGATGATTTCACAGAACACAAAGAAGTTTCTCAGAAAGCTTCTTTCTCTTTGTTATCGGAGGATATTTCCTTTGGCCCTATGGTCTTCAATGGCATCCGAAATATCTGTTCTCAGATTCCACAGAAATAAGGCTAGCAAAGAGATCCACGAAATACAGATATAACTCTGTGAGATGAATTAACAGAACACAAAGCAGTTTCTCAGAAAGCTGCTTTCCAGATTTCATCTGAGGATATTTAATTTTTAACCATAGCCCTCTATGGGCTTCCAAATATCACTTTGCCAATTCCACAAGAACTGTCTTAGCGAAAGGCTTCTTGAGGGGAAAGCTATAACTCTGTGAGATGATTTCACAGAACACAAAGAAGTTTCTCAGAAAGCTTCTTTCTCTTTTTTATCGGAGGATATTTCCTTTGGCCCTATGGCCTTCAAAGGGATCCGAAATATCTGATCTCAGATTCAACAGAAATAAGGCTAGCAAAGAGATCCACGAAATACAGATGTAACTCTGTGAGATGAATTAACAGAACACTAAGCAGTTTCTCAGGAAGCTGCTTTCCAGATTTCATCTGAGGATATTTCCTTTTCCCCCTTAGCCCTCTTGGGGCTTCCAAATATCACTTTGCCTCTTCCACAAGAACTGTCGTAGCGAAAGGCTTCTTGAGGGGAAAGCTGTAACTCTGTGAGATGATTTCACAGAACACAGAGAAGTTTCTCAGAAAGCTTCTTTCTCTTTGTTATCGGAGGATATTTCCTTTGGCCCTATGGTCTTCAATGGCATCCGAAATATCTGTTCTCAGATTCCACAGAAATAAGGCTAGCAAAGAGATCCACGAAATAGAGATGTAACTCTGTGAGATGAATTAACAGAACACTAAGCAGTTTCTCAGAAAGCTTCTTTCCAGATTTCATCTGAGGATATTTCCTTTTTCACCATAGCCCTCTATGGGCTTCCAAATATCACTTTGCCAATTCCACAAGAACTGTCCTAGCGAAAGGCTTCTTGAGGTGAAAGCTGTAACTCTGTGAGATGATTTCACAGAACACAAAGAAGTTTCTCAGAAAGATTCTTTCTCTTTGTTATCGGAGGATATTTCCTTTGGCCCTATAGTCTTCAAAGGGATCCTAAATATCTGTTCTCAGATTCCACAGAAATAAGGCTAGCAAAGAGATCCACGAAATACAGATGTAACTCTGTGAGATGAATTAACAGAACACTAAGCAGTTTCTCAGAAAGCTTCTTTCCAGATTTCATCTGAGGATATTTCCTTTTTCACCATAGCCCTCTATGGGCTTCCAAATATCACTTGGCCAATTCCACAAGAACTGTCTTAGCGAAAGGCTTCTTGAGGGGAAAGCTGAAACTCTGTGAGAGGATTTCACAGAACACAAAGAAGTTTCTAAGAAAGCTTCTTTCTCTTTGTTATCAGAGGATATTTCCTTTGGCCCAATAGTCTTCAAAGAGATCCGAAATATCTGTTCTCAGATTCCACAGAAATAAGGCTAGCAAAGAGATCCACGAAATACAGATGTAACTCTGTGAGGTGAATTAACAGAACACTAATCAGTTTCTCAGAAAGCTTCTTTCCAGATTTCATCTGAGGATATTTCTTTTTTCACCATAGCCCTCTATGGGCTTCCAAATATCACTTTGCCAATTCCACAAGAACTGTCTTAGCGAAAGGCTTCTTCTAGGGAAAGCTGTAACTCTGTGAGATGATTTCACAGAACACAAAGAAGATTCTCAGAAAGCTTCTTTCTCTTTGTTATCGGAGGATATTTCCTTTGGCCCTATGGTGTTCAAAGGGATCCGAAATATCTGTTCTGAGATTCCACAGAAATAAGGCTAGCAAAGGGATCCACGAAATACAGATGTAACTCTGTGAGATGAATTAACAAAACACTAAGCAGTTTCTCAGAAAGCTTCTTTCCAGATTTCATCTGAGGATATTTCCTTTTTCACCGTAGCCCTCTATGGGCTTCCAAATATCACTTTGCCAATTCCACAAGAACTGTCTTACCGAAAGGCTTCTTGAGGGGAAAGCTGTAATTCTGTGAGATGATTTCACAGAACACAAAGAAGTTTCTCAGAAAGCTTCTTTCTCTTTCTTATCGGAGGATATTTCCTTTGGCCCAATAGTCTTCAAAGGGATCTGAAATATCTGTTCTCAGATTCCACAGAAATAAGGCTAGCAAAGAGATCCACGAAATAAAGATGTAACTCTGTGAGATGAATTAAAAGAACACTAAGCAGTTTCTCAGAAAGCTTCTTTCCAGATTTCATCTGAGGATATTTCTTTTTTCACCATAGCCCTCTATGGGCTTCCAAATATCACTTTGCCAATTCCACAAGAACTGTCTAAGCGAAAGGCTTCTTCTAGGGAAAGCTGTAACTCTGTGAGATGATTTCACAGAACACAAAGAAGTTTCTCAGAAAGCTTCTTTCTCTTTGTTATCGGAGGATATTTCCTTTGGCCCTATAGTCTCCAAAGGGATCCGAAATATCTGTTCACAGATTCCACAGAAATAAGGCTAGCAAAGAGATCCACGAAATACAGATGTAACTCTGTCAGATGAATTAACAGAACACTAAACCGTTTCTCAGAAAGCTTCTTTCCATATTTCATCTGAGGATATTTCCTTTTTCACCATAGCCCTCTATGTGCTTCCAAATATCACTTTGACAATTCCACCAGAACTGTCTTAGCGAAAGGCTTCTAGAGGGGAAAGCTGTAACTCTGTGAGATGATTTCACAGAACACAAAGAAGTTTCTCAGAAAGCTTCTTTCTCTTTGTTATCGAAGGATATTTCCTTTGACCCTATGTTCTTCAAAGGGATCCGAAATATCTGTTCTCAGATTCCACAGCAATAAGGCTAGCAAAGAGATCCACGAAATGCAAATGTAACTCTGTGAGATGAATTAACAGAACACTAAGCAGTGTCTCAGAAAACTTCTATCCATATTTCTTCTGAGGATATTTCCTTTTTCACCATATCCCTGTTTGGGCTTCCAAATATCACTTTGCCAATTCCACAAGAACTGTCATAGCGAAAGGCTTCTTGAGGGGAAAGCTGTAACTCTGTGAGATGATTTCACAGAACACAAAGAAGGTTCTCAGAAAGCTTCTTTCTCTTTGTTATCGGAGGATATTTCCTTTGGCCCTATGGTCTTGAAAGGGATGCGAAATATCTGTTCTCAGATTCCACAGAAATAAGGCTAGCAAAGAGATCCACGAAATACAGATGTAACTCTGTGAGATGAATTAACAGAACACTAAGCAGTTTCTCAGAAAGCTTCTTTTCAGATTTCATCTGAGGATATTTCCTTTTTTACCATAGCCCTCTATGGGCTTCCAAATATCACTTTGCCAATTCCACAAGAACTGTCTTAGCGAAAGGCTTCTTGAGGGGAAATTTGTAACTCTGTGAGATGATTTCACAGAACACAAAGAAGTTTCTCAGTAAGCTTCTTTCTCTTTGTTATCGGAGGATATTTCCTTTGGCCCTATGGTCTTCAAAGGGATCCGAAATATCTGTTCTCAGATTCCACAGAAATAAGGCTAGCAAAGAGATCCACGAAATACAGATGTAACTCTGTGAGATGAATTAACAGAACACAAAGCAGTTTCTCCGAAAGCTGCTTTCCAGATTTCATCTGAGGATATTTAATTTTTAACCATAGCCCTCTATGGGCTTCCAAATATCACTTTGCCAATTCAACAAGAACTGTCTTAGCGAAAGGCTTCTTGAGGGGAAAGCTATAACTCTGTGAGATGATTTCACAGAACACAAAGAAGTTTCGTAGAAAGCTTCTTTCTCTTTTTTATCGGAGGATATTTCCTTTGGCCCTATGGTCTTCAAAGGGATCCGAAATATCTGTTCTCAGATTCAACAGAAATAAGGCTAGCAAAGAGATCCACGAAATACAGATGTAACTCTGTGAGATGAATTAACAGAACACTAAGCAGATTCTCAGGAAGCTGCTTTCCAGATTTCATCTGACTATATTTCCTTTTCCCCCTTAGCCCTCTTGGGGCTTCCAAATATCACTTTGCCTCTTCCACAAGAACTGTCGTAGCGAAAAGCTTCTTGAGGGGAAAGCTGTAACTCTGTGAGATGATTTCACAGAACACAAAGAAGTTTCTCAGAAAGCTTCTTTCTCTTTGTTATCGGAGGATATTTCCTTTGGCCCTATGGTCTTCAATGGCATCCGAAATATCTGTTCTCAGATTCCACAGAAATAAGGCTAGCAAAGAGATCCACGAAATACAGATATAACTCTGTGAGATGAATTAACAGAACACAAAGCAGTTTCTCAGAAAGCTGCTTTCCTGATTTCTTCTGAGGATATTTAATTTTTAACCATAGCCCTCTATGGGCTTCCAAATATCACTTTGCCAATTCCACAAGAACTGTCTTAGCGAAAGGCTTCTTGAGGGGAAAGCTATAACTCTGTGAGATGATTTCATAGAACACAAAGAAGTTTCTCAGAAAGCTTCTTTCTCTTTGTTATCGGAGGATATTTCCTTTGGCCCTATGGCCTTCAAAGGGATCCGAAATATCTGATCTCAGATTCAACAGAAATAAGGCTAGCAAAGAGATCCACGAAATACAGATGTAACTCTGTGAGATGAATTAACAGAACACTAAGCAGTTTCTCAGGAAGCTGCTTTCCAGATTTCATCTGAGGATATTTCCTTTTTCACCATAGCCCTCTATGGGCTTCCAAATATCACTTTGCCAATTCCACAAGAACTGTCTTAGCGAAAGGCTTCTTGAGGTGAAAGCTGTAACTCTGTGAGATGATTTCACAGAACACAAAGAAGTTTCTCAGAAAGCTTCTTTCTCTTTGTTATCGGAGGATATTTCCTTTGGCCCTATAGTCTTCAAAGGGATCCTAAATATCTGTTCTCAGATTCCACAGAAATAAGGCTAGCAATGAGATCCACGAAATACAGATGTAACTCTGTGAGATGAATTAACAGAACACTAAGCAGTTTCTCAGAAAGCTTCTTTCCAGATTTCATCTGAGGATATTTCCTTTTTCACCATAGCCCTCTATGGGCTTCCAAATATCACTTTGCCAATTCCACAAGAACTGTCTTAGCGAAAGGCTTTTTGAGGGGAAAGCTGAAACTCTGTGAGATGATTTCACAGAACACAAAGAAGGTTCTCAGAAAGCTTCTTTCTCTTTCTTATCGGAGGATATTTCCTTTGGCCCTATGGTCTTCAAAGGGATCCGAAATATCTGTTCTCAGATTCCACAGAAATAAGGCTAGCAAAGAGATCCACGAAATACAGATGTAACTCTGTGAGATGAATTAACAGAACACTAAGCAGTTTCTCAGAAAGCTTCTTTCCAGATTTCATCTGAGGATATTTCCTTTTTCTCCGTAGCCCTCTATGGGCTTCCAAATATCACTTTGCCAATTCCACAAGAACTGTCTTAGCGAAAGGCTTCTTGAGGGGAAAGCTGTTACTCTGTGAGAGGATTTCACAGAACCCAAAGAAGTTTCTAAGAAAGCTTCTTTCTCTTTGTTATCAGAGGATATTTTCTTTGGCCCAATAGTCTTCAAAGAGATCCGAAATATCTGTTCTCAGATTCCACAGAAATAAGGCTAGCAAAGAGATCCACGAAATACAGATGTAACTCTGTGAGGTGAATTAACAGAACACTAATCAGTTTCTCAGAAAGCTTCTTTCCAGATTTCACCTGAGGATATTTCTTTTTTCACTATAGCCCTCTATGGGCTTCCAAATATCACTTTGCCAATTCCACAAGAACTGTCTTAGCGAAAGGCTTCTTCTAGGGAAAGCTGTAACTCTGGGAGATGATTTCACAGAACACAAAGAAGATTCTCAGAAAGCTTCTTTCTCTTTGTTATCGGAGGATATTTCCTTTGGCCCTATGGTGTTCAAAGGGATCCGAAATATCTGTTCTCAGATTCCACAGAAATAAGGCTAGCAAAGGGATCCAAGAAATACAGATGTAACTCTGTGAGATGAATTAACAAAACACTAAGCAGTTTCTCAGAAAGCTTCTTTCCAGATTTCATCTGAGGATATTTCCTTTTTCACCGTAGCCCTCTATGGGCTTCCAAATATCACTTTGCCAATTCCACAAGAACTGTCTTACCGAAAGGCTTCTTGAGGGGAAAGCTGTAATTCTGTGAGATGATTTCACAGAACACAAAGAAGTTTCTCAGAAAGCTTCTTTCTCTTTCTTATCGGAGGATATTTCCTTTGGCCCAATAGTCTTCAAAGGGATCTGAAATATCTGTTCTCAGATTCCACAGAAATAAGGCTAGCAAAGAGATCCACGAAATACAGATGTAACTCTGTGAGATGAATTAACAGAACACTAAGCAGTTTCTCAGAAAGCTTCTTTCCAGATTTCATCTGAGGATATTTCTTTTTTCACCATAGCCCTCTATGGGCTTCCAAATATCACTTTGCCAATTCCACAAGAACTGTCTAAGCGAAAGGCTTCTTCTAGGGAAAGCTGTAACTCTGTGAGATGATTTCACAGAACACAAAGAAGTTTCTCAGAAAGCTTCTTTCTCTTTGTTATCGGAGGATATTTCCTTTGGCCCTATAGTCTCCAAAGGGATCCGAAATATCTGTTCACAGATTCCACAGAAATAAGGCTAGCAAAGAGATCCACGAAATACAGATGTAACTCTGTGAGATAAATTAACAGAACACTAAACCGTTTCTCAGAAAGCTTCTTTCCATATTTCATCTGAGGATATTTCCTTTTTCACCATAGCCCTCTATGTGCTTCCAAATATCACTTTGACAATTCCACCAGAACTGTCTTAGCGAAAGGCTTCTAGAGGGGAAAGCTGTAACTCTGTGAGATGATTTCACAGAACACAAAGAAGTTTCTCAGAAACCTTCTTTCTCTTTGTTATCGAAGGATATTTCCTTTGACCCTATGGTCTTCAAAGGGATCCGAAATATCTGTTCTCAGATTCCACAGCAATAAGGCTAGCAAAGAGATCCACGAAATGCAAATGTAACTCTGTGAGATGAATTAACAGAACACTAAGCAGTGTCTCAGAAAACTTCTTTCCAGATTTCTTCTGAGGATATTTCCTTTTTCACCATATCCCTCTTTCGGCTTTCAAATATCACTTTGCCAATTCCACAAGAACTGTCTTAGCGAAAGGCTTCCTGAGGGGAATGCTGTAACTCTGTGAGATGATTTCACAGAACACAAAGAAGGTCTCAGAAAGCTTCTTTCTCTTTGTTATCGGAGGATAATTTCTTTGGCCCTATGGTCTTCAAAGGGATCCGAAATATCTGTTCTCAGATTCCACAGAAATAAGGCTAGCAAAGAGATCCACGAAATACAGATGTAACTCTGTGAGATGAATTAACAGAACACAAAGCAGTTTCTCCGAAAGCTGCTTTCCAGATTTCATCTGAGGATATTTAATTTTTAACCATAGCCTTCTATGGGCTTCCAAATATCACTTTGCCAATTCAACAAGAACTGTCTTAGCGAAAGGCTTCTTGAGGGGAAAGCTATAACTCTGTGAGATGATTTCACAGAACACAAAGAAGTTTCTCAGAAAGCTTCTTTCTCTTTTTTATCGGAAGATATTTCCTTTGGCCCTATGGTCTTCAAAGGGATCCGAAATATCTGTTCTCAGATTCAACAGAAATAAGGCTAGCAACGAGATCCACGAAATAAAGATGTAACTCTGTGTGATGAATTAACAGAACACTAAGCAGTTTCTCAGGAAGCTGCTTCCAGATTTCATCTGAGGATATTTCCTTTTCCCCCTTAGCCCTCTTGGGGCTTCCAAATATCAGTTTGCCTCTTCCACAAGAACTGTCGTAGCGAAAGGCTTCTAGAGGGGAAAGCTGTAACTCTGTGAGATGTTTTCACAGAACACAAAGAAGTTTCTCAGAAAGCTTCTTTCTCTTTGTTATCGGAGGATATTTCCTTTGGCCCTATGGTCTTCAATGGCATCCGAAATATCTGTTCTCAGATTCCACAGAAATAAGGCTAGCAAAGAGATCCACGAAATAGAGATGTAACTCTGTGAGATGAATTAACAGAACACTAAGCAGTTTCTCAGGAAGCTTCTTTCCAGATTTCATCTGAGGATATTTCCTTTTTCACCATAGCCCTCTATGGGCTTCCAAATATCACTTTGCCAATTCCACAAGAACTGTCCCAGCAAAAGGCTTCTTGAGGTGAAAGCTGTAACTCTGTGAGATGATTTCACAGAACACAAAGAAGGTTCTCAGAAAGCTTCTTTCTCTTTGATATCGGAGGATATTTCCTATGGCCCTATGGTCTTGAAAGGGATGCGAAATATCTGTTCTCAGATTCCACAGAAATAAGGCTAGCAAAGAGATCCACGAAATACAGATGTAACTCTGTGAGATGAATTAACAGAACACTAAGCAGTTTCTCAGAAAGCTTCTTTTCAGATTTCATCTGAGGATATTTCCTTTTTTACCATAGCCCTCTATGGGCTTCCAAATATCACTTTGCCAATTCCACAAGAACTGTCTTAGCGAAAGGCTTCTTGAGGGGAAATTTGTAACTCTGTGAGATGATTTCACAGAACACAAAGAAGTTTCTCAGTAAGCTTCTTTCTCTTTGTTATCGGAGGATATTTCCTTTGGCCCTATGGTCTTCAAAGGGATCCGAAATATCTGTTCTCAGATTCCACAGAAATAAGGCTAGCAAAGAGATCCACGAAATACAGATGTAACTCTGTGAGATGAATTAACAGAACACAAAGCAGTTTCTCCGAAAGCTGCTTTCCAGATTTCATCTGAGGATATTTAATTTTTAACCATAGCCCTCTATGGGCTTCCAAATATCACTTTGCCAATTCAACAAGAACTGTCTTAGCGAAAGGCTTCTTGAGAGGAGAGCTATAACTCTGTGAGATGATTTCACAGAACACAAAGAAGTTTCGCAGAAAGCTTCTTTCTCTTTTTTATCGGAGGATATTTCCTTTGGCCCTATGGTCTTCAAAGGGATCCGAAATATCTGTTCTCAGATTCAACAGAAATAAGGCTAGCAAAGAGATCCACGAAATACAGATGTAACTCTGTGAGATGAATTAACAGAACACTAAGCAGATTCTCAGGAAGCTGCTTTCCAGATTTCATCTGACTATATTTCCTTTTCCCCCTTAGCCTTCTAGGGGCTTCCAAATATCACTTTGCCTCTTCCACAAGAACTGTCGTAGCGAAAAGCTTCTTGAGGGGAAAGCTGTAACTCTGTGAGATGATTTCACAGAACACAAAGAAGTTTCTCAGAAAGCTTCTTTCTCTTTGTTATCGGAGGATATTTCCTTTGGCCCTATGGTCTTCAATGGCATCCGAAATATCTGTTCTCAGATTCCACAGAAATAAGGCTAGCAAAGAGATCCACGAAATACAGATATAACTCTGTGAGATGAATTAACAGAACACAAAGCAGTTTCTCAGAAAGCTGCTTTCCAGATTTCATCTGAGGATATTTAATTTTTAACCATAGCCCTCTATGGGCTTCCAAATATCACTTTGCCAATTCCACAAGAACTGTCTTAGCGAAAGGCTTCTTGAGGGGAAAGCTATAACTCTGTGAGATGATTTCACAGAACACAAAGAAGTTTCTCAGAAAGCTTCTTTCTCTTTGTTATCGGAGGATATTTCCTTTGGCCCTATGGCCTTCAAAGGGATCCGAAATATCTGATCTCAGATTCAACAGAAATAAGGCTAGCAAAGAGATCCACGAAATACAGATGTAACTCTGTGAGATGAATTAACAGAACACTAAGCAGTTTCTCAGGAAGCTGCTTTCCAGATTTCATCTGAGGATACTTCCTTTTTCACCATAGCCCTCTATGGGCTTCCAAATATCACTTTGCCAATTCCACAAGAACTGTCTTAGCGAAAGGCTTCTTGAGGTGAAAGCTGTAACTCTGTGAGATGATTTCACAGAACACAAAGAAGTTTCTCAGAAAGCTTCTTTCTCTTTGTTATCGGAGGATATTTCCTTTGGCCCTATAGTCTTCAAAGGGATCCTAAATATCTGTTCTCAGATTCCACAGAAATAAGGCTAGCAATGAGATCCACGAAATACAGATGTAACTCTGTGAGATGAATTAACAGAACACTAAGCAGTTTCTCAGAAAGCTTCTTTCCAGATTTCATCTGAGGATATTTCCTTTTTCACCATAGCCCTCTATGGGCTTCCAAATATCACTTTGCCAATTCCACAAGAACTGTCTTAGCGAAAGGCTTCTTGAGGGGAAAGCTGAAACTCTGTGAGATGATTTCACAGAACACAAAGAAGGTTCTCAGAAAGCTTCTTTCTCTTTCTTATCGGAGGATATTTCCTTTGGCCCTATGGTCTTCAAAGGGATCCGAAATATCTGTTCTCAGATTCCACAGAAATAAGGCTAGCAAAGAGATCCACGAAATACAGATGTAACTCTGTGAGATGAATTAACAGAACACTAAGCAGTTTCTCAGAAAGCTTCTTTCCAGATTTCATCTGAGGATATTTCCTTTTTCACCGTAGCCCTCTATGGGCTTCCAAATATCACTTTGCCAATTCCACAAGAACTGTCTTAGCGAAAGGCTTCTTGAGGGGAAAGCTGTTACTCTGTGAGAGGATTTCACAGAACCCAAAGAAGTTTCTAAGAAAGCTTCTTTCTCTTTGTTATCAGAGGATATTTTCTTTGGCCCAATAGTCTTCAAAGAGATCCGAAATATCTGTTCTCAGATTCCACAGAAATAAGGCTAGCAAAGAGATCCACGAAATACAGATGTAACTCTGTGAGGTGAATTAACAGAACACTAATCAGTTTCTCAGAAAGCTTCTTTCCAGATTTCACCTGAGGATATTTCTTTTTTCACTATAGCCCTCTATGGGCTTCCAAATATCACTTTGCCAATTCCACAAGAACTGTCTTAGCGAAAGGCTTCTTCTAGGGAAAGCTGTAACTCTGGGAGATGATTTCACAGAACACAAAGAAGATTCTCAGAAAGTTTCTTTCTCTTTGTTATCGGAGGATATTTCCTTTGGCCCTATGGTGTTCAAAGGGATCCGAAATATCTGTTCTCAGATTCCACAGAAATAAGGCTAGCAAAGGGATCCAAGAAATACAGATGTAACTCTGTGAGATGAATTAACAGAACACTAAGCAGTTTCTCAGAAAGCTTCTTTCCAGATTTCATCTGAGGATATTTCCTTTTTCACCGTAGCCCTCTATGGGCTTCCAAATATCACTTTGCCAATTCCACAAGAACTGTCTTACCGAAAGGCTTCTTGAGGGGAAAGCTGTAATTCTGTGAGATGATTTCACAGAACACAAAGAAGTTTCTCAGAAAGCTTCTTTCTCTTTCTTATCGGAGGATATTTCCTTTGGCCCAATAGTCTTCAAAGGGATCTGAAATATCTGTTCTCAGATTCCACAGAAATAAGGCTAGCAAAGAGATCCACGAAATACAGATGTAACTCTGTGAGATGAATTAACAGAACACTAAGCAGTTTCTCAGAAAGCTTCTTTCCAGATTTCATCTGAGGATATTTCTTTTTTCACCATAGCCCTCTATGGGCTTCCAAATATCACTTTGCCAATTCCACAAGAACTGTCTAAGCGAAAGGCTTCTTCTAGGGAAAGCTGTAACTCTGTGAGATGATTTCACAGAACACAAAGAAGTTTCTCAGAAAGCTTCTTTCTCTTTGTTATCGGAGGATATTTCCTTTGGCCCTATAGTCTCCAAAGGGATCCGAAATATCTGTTCACAGATTCCACAGAAATAAGGCTAGCAAAGAGATCCACGAAATACAGATGTAACTCTGTGAGATAAATTAACAGAACACTAAACCGTTTCTCAGAAAGCTTCCTTCCATATTTCATCTGAGGATATTTCCTTTTTCACCATAGCCCTCTATGTGCTTCCAAATATCACTTTGACAATTCCACCAGAACTGTCTTAGCGAAAGGCTTCTAGAGGGGAAAGCTGTAACTCTGTGGGATGATTTCACAGAACACAAAGAAGTTTCTCAGAAACCTTCTTTCTCTTTGTTATCGAAGGATATTTCCTTTGACCCTATGGTCTTCAAAGGGATCCGAAATATCTGTTCTCAGATTCCACAGCAATAAGGCTAGCAAAGAGATCCACGAAATGCAAATGTAACTCTGTGAGATGAATTAACAGAACACTAAGCAGTGTCTCAGAAAACTTCTTTCCAGATTTCTTCTGAGGATATTTCCTTTTTCACCATATCCCTCTTTCGGCTTCCAAATATCACTTTGCCAATTCCACAAGAACTGTCTTAGCGAAAGGCTTCTTGAGGGGAATGCTGTAACTCTGTGAGATGATTTCACAGAACACAAAGAAGGTCTCAGAAAGCTTCTTTCTCTTTGTTATCGGAGGATAATTTCTTTGGCCCTATGGTCTTCAAAGGGATCCGAAATATCTGTTCTCAGATTCCACAGAAATAAGGCTAGCAAAGAGATCCACGAAATACAGATGTAACTCTGTGAGATGAATTAACAGAACGCAAAGCAGTTTCTCCGAAAGCTGCTTTCCAGATTTCATCTGAGGATATTTAATTTTTAACCATAGCCTTCTATGGGCTTCCAAATATCACTTTGCCAATTCAACAAGAACTGTCTTAGCGAAAGGCTTCTTGAGGGGAAAGCTATAACTCTGTGAGATGATTTCACAGAACACAAAGAAGTTTCTCAGAAAGCTTCTTTCTCTTTTTTATCGGAGAATATTTCCTTTGGCCCTATGGTCTTCAAAGGGATCCGAAATATCTGTTCTCAGATTCAACAGAAATAAGGCTAGCAACGAGATCCACGAAATAAAGATGTAACTCTGTGTGATGAATTAACAGAACACTAAGCAGTTTCTCAGGAAGCTGCTTCCAGATTTCATCTGAGGATATTTCCTTTTCCCCCTTAGCCCTCTTGGGGCTTCCAAATATCAGTTTGCCTCTTCCACAAGAACTGTCGTAGCGAAAGGCTTCTTGAGGGGAAAGCTGTAACTCTGTGAGATGTTTTCACAGAACACAAAGAAGTTTCTCAGAAAGCTTCTTTCTCTTTGTTATCGGAGGATATTTCCTTTGGCCCTATGGTCTTCAATGGCATCCGAAATATCTGTTCTCAGATTCCACAGAAATAAGGCTAGCAAAGAGATCCACGAAATAGAGATGTAACTCTGTGAGATGAATTAACAGAACACTAAGCAGTTTCTCAGGAAGCTTCTTTCCAGATTTCATCTGAGGATATTTCCTTTTTCACCATAGCCCTCTATGGGCTTCCAAATATCACTTTGCCAATTCCACAAGAACTGTCCCAGCGAAAGGCTTCTTGAGGTGAAAGCTGTAACTCTGTGAGATGATTTCACAGAACACAAAGAAGTTTCTCACAAAGCTTCTTTCTCTTTGTTATCGGAGGATATTTCCTTTGGCCCTATAGTCTTCAAAGGGATCCTGAATATCTGTTCTCAGATTCCACAGAAATAAGGCTAGCAATGAGATCCACGAAATACAGATGTAACTCTGTGAGATGAATTAACAGAACACTAAGCAGTTTCTCAGAAAGCTTCTTTCCAGATTTCATCTGAGGATATTTCCTTTTTCACCATAGACCTCTATGGGCTTCCAAATATCACTTGGCCAATTCCACAAGAACTGTCTTAGCGAAAGGCTTCTTGAGGGGAAAGCTGAAACTCTGTGAGATGATTTCACAGAACACAAAGAAGGTTCTCAGAAAGCTTCTTTCTCTTTGTTATCGGAGGATATTTCCTTTGGCCCTATGGTCTTCAAAGGGATCCGAAATATCTGTTCTCAGATTCCACAGAAATAAGGCTAGCAAAGAGATCCACGAAATACAGATGTAACTCTGTGAGATGAAGTAACAGAACACTAAGCAGTTTCTCAGAAAGCTTCTTTCCAGATTTCTTCTGAGGATATTTCCTTTTTCACCGTAGCCCTCTATGGGCTTCCAAATATCACTTTGCCAATTCCACAAGAACTGTCTTAGCGAAAGGCTTCTTGAGGGGAAAGCTGTTACTCTGAGAGAGTTTTTCACAGAACACAAAGAAGTTTCTAAGAAAGCTTCTTTCTCTTTGTTATCAGAGGATATTTCCTTTGGCCCAATAGTCTTCAAAGAGATCCGAAATATCTGTTCTCAGATTCCACAGAAATCAGGCTAGCAAAGAGATCCACGAAATACAGATGTAACTCTGTGAGGTGAATTAACAGAACACTAATCAGTTTCTCAGAAAGCTTCTTTCCAGATTTCACCTGAGGATATTTCTTTTTTCACCATAGCCCTCTATGGGCTTCCAAATATCACTTTGCCAATTCCACAAGAACTGTCTTAGCGAAAGGCTTCTTGAGGGGAAAGCTGTAACTCTGTGAGATGATTTCACAGAACACAAAGAAGTTTCTCAGAAAGCTTCTTTCTCTGTGTTATCGGAGGATATTTCCTTTGGCCCTATAGTCTCCAAAGGGATCCGAAATATCTGTTCACAGATTCCACAGAAATAAGGCTAGCAAAGAGATCCACGAAATACAGATGTAACTCTGTGAGAAGAATTAACAGAACACTAAACCGTTTCTCAGAAAGCTTCTTTCCATATTTCATCTGTGGATATTTCCTTTTTCACCATAGCCCTCTATGTGCTTCCAAATATCACTTTGAAAATTCCACCAGAACTGTCTTAGCGAAAGGCTTCTAGAGGGTAAAGCTGTAACTCTGTGAGATGATTTCACAGAACACAAAGAAGTTTCTCAGAAACCTTCTTTCTCTTTGTTATCGAAGGATATTTCCTTTGACCCTATGGTCTTCAAAGGGATCCGAAATATCTGTTCTCAGATTCCACAGCAATAAGGCTAGCAAAGAGATCCACGAAATGCAAATGTAACTCTGTGAGATGAATTAACAGAACACTAAGCAGTGTCTCAGAAAACTTCTTTCCAGATTTCTTCTGAGGATATTTCCTTTTTCACCATATCCCTCTTTGGGCTTCCAAATATCACTTTGCCAATTCCACAAGAACTATCTTAGCGAAAGGCTTCTTGAGGGGAAAGCTGTAACTCTGTGAGATGATTTCACAGAACACAAAGAAGGTTCTCAGAAAGCTTCTTTCTCTTTGTTATCGGAGGATATTTCCTTTGGCCCTATGGTTTTCAAAGGGATGCGAAATATCTGTTCTCAGATTCCACAGAAATAAGGCTAGCAAAGAGATCCACGAAATACAGATGTAACTCTGTGAGATGAATTAACAGAACACTAAGCAGTTTCTCAGAAAGCTTCTTTCCAGATTTCATCTGAAGACATTTCCTTTTTCACCATAGCCCTCTATGGGCTTCCAAATATCACTTTCGCAATTCCACAAGAACTGTCTTAGCGAAAGGCTTCTTGAGGGGAAAGCTGTAACTCTGTGAGATGATTTCACAAAACACAAAGAGGTTTCTCAGAAAGCTTCTTTCTCTTTGTTATCGGAGGATGTTTCCTTTGGCCCTATGGTTTTGAAAGGGATCCGAAATATCTGTTCTCAGATTCCACAGAAATAAGGCTAGCAAAGAGATCCACGAAATACAGATGTAACTCTGTGAGATGAATTAACAGAACACTAAGCAGTTTCTCAGAAAGCTTCTTTCCAGATTTCATCTGAGGATATTTCCTTTTTTACCATAGCCCTCTATGGGCTTCCAAATATCACTTTGCCAATTCCAAAAGAACTGTCTTATCGAAAGGCTTCTTGAGGGGAAATTTGTAACTCTGTGAGATGATTTCACAGAACAAAAAGAAGTTTCTCAGAAAGCTTCTTTCTCTTTTTTATCGGAGGATATTTCCTTTGGCCCTATGGTCTTCAAAGGGATCCGAAATATCTGTTCTCAGATTCAACAGAAATAAGGCTAGCAAAGAGATCCACGAAATACAGATGTAACTCTGTGAGATGAATTAACAGAACACTAAGCAGTTTCTCAGAAAGCTTCTTTCCAGATTTCATCTGAGGATATTTCTTTTTTCACCATAGCCCTCTATGGGCTTCCAAATATCACTTTGCCAATTCCACAAGAACTGTCTAAGCGAAAGGCTTCTTCTAGGGAAAGCTGTAACTCTGTGAGATGATTTCACAGAACACAAAGAAGTTTCTCAGAAAGCTTCTTTCTCTTTGTTATCGGAGGATATTTCCTTTGGCCCTATAGTCTCCAAAGGGATCCGAAATATCTGTTCACAGATTCCACAGAAATAAGGCTAGCAAAGAGATCCACGAAATACAGATGTAACTCTGTGAGATGAATTAACAGAACACAAAGCAGTTTCTCCGAAAGCTGCTTTCCAGATTTCATCTGAGGATATTTAATTTTTAACCATAGCCCTCTATGGGCTTCCAAATATCACTTTGCCAATTCAACAAGAACTGTCTTAGCGAAAGGGTTCTTGAGGGGAAAGCTATAACTCTGTGAGATGATTTCACAGAACCCAAATAAGTTTCTCAGAAAGCTTCTTTCTCTTTTTTATCGGAGGATATTTCCTTTGGCCCTATGGTCTTCAAAGGGATCCGAAATATCTGTTCTCAGATTCAACAGAAATAAGGCTAGCAAAGAGATCCACGAAATACAGATGTAACTCTGTGAGATGAATTAACAGAACACTAAGCAGATTCTCAGGAAGCTGCTTTCCAGATTTCATCTGAGGATATTTCCTTTTCCCCCTTAGCCCTCTTGGGGCTTCCAAATATCACTTTGCCTCTTCCACAAGAACTGTCGTAGCCAAAGGCTTCTTGAGGGGAAAGCTGTAACTCTGTGAGATGATTTCACAGAACACAAAGAAGTTTCTCAGAAAGCTTCTTTCTCTTTGTTATCGGAGGATATTTCCTTTGGCCCTATGGTCTTCAATGGCATCCGAAATATCTGTTCTCAGATTCCACAGAAATAAGGCTAGCAAAGAGATCCACGAAATACAGATATAACTCTGTGAGATGAATTAACAGAACACAAAGCAGTTTCTCAGAAAGCTGCTTTCCAGATTTCATCTGAGGATATTTAATTTTTAACCATAGCCCTCTATGGGCTTCCAAATATCACTTTGCCAATTCCACAAGAACTGTCTTAGCGAAAGGCTTCTTGAGGGGAAAGCTATAACTCTGTGAGATGATTTCACAGAACACAAAGAAGTTTCTCAGAAAGCTTCTTTCTCTTTGTTATCGGAGGATATTTCCTTTGGCCCTATGGCCTTCAAAGGGATCCGAAATATCTGATCTCAGATTCAACAGAAATAAGGCTAGCAAAGAGATCCACGAAATACAGATGTAACTCTGTGAGATGAATTAACAGAACACTAAGCAGTTTCTCAGGAAGCTGCTTTCCAGATTTCATCTGAGGATATTTCCTTTTCCCCCTTAGCCCTCTTGGGGCTTCCAAATATCACTTTGCCTCTTCCACAAGAACTGTCGTACCGAAAGGCTTCTTGAGGGGAAAGCTGTAACTCTGTGAGATGATTTCACAGAACACAAAGAAGTTTCTCAGAAAGCTTCTTTCTCTTTGTTATCGGAGGATATTTCCTTTGGCCCTATGGTCTTCAAAGGCATCCGAAATATCTGTTCTCAGATTCCACAGAAATAAGGCTAGCAAAGAGATCCGCGAAATAGAGATGTAACTCTGTGAGATGAATTAACAGAACACTAAGCAGTTTCTCAGAAAGCTTCTTTCCAGATTTCATCTGAGGATATTTCCTTTTTCACCATAGCCCTCTATGGGCTTCCAAATATCACTTTGCCAATTCCACAAGAACTGTCCTAGCGAAAGGCTTCTTGAGGTGAAAGCTGTAACTCTGTGAGATGATTTCACAGAACACAAAGAAGTTTCTCAGGAAGCTTCTTTCTCTTTGTTATCGGAGGATATTTCCTTTGGCCCTATGGTCTTCAAAGGGATCCTAAATATCTGTTCTCAGATTCCACAGAAATAAGGCTAGCAATGAGATCCACGAAATACAGATGTAACTCTGTGAGATGAATTAACAGAACACTAAGCAGTTTCTCAGAAAGCTTCTTTCCAGATTTCATCTGAGGATATTTCCTTTTTCACAATAGCCCTCTATGGGCTTCCAAATATCACTTTGCCAATTCCACAAGAACTGTCTTAGCGAAAGGCTTCTTGAGGGGAAAGCTGAAACTCTGTGAGATGATTTCACAGAACACAAAGAAGGTTCTCAGAAAGCTTCTTTCTCTTTGTTGTCGGAGGATATTTCCTTTGGCTCTATGGTCTTCAAAGGGATCCGAAATATCTGTTCTCAGATTCCACAGAAATAAGGCTAGCAAAGAGATCCACGAAATACAGATGTAACTCTGTGAGATGAATTAACAGAACACTAAGCAGTTTCTCAGAAAGCTTCTTTCCAGATTTCATCTGAGGATATTTCCGTTTTCACCGTAGCCCTCTATGGGCTTCCAAATATCACTTTGCCAATTCCACAAGAACTGTCTTAGCGAAAGGCTTCTTGAGGGGAAAGCTGTTACTCTGTGAGAGGATTTCACAGAACCCAAAGAAGTTTCTAAGAAAGCTTCTTTCTCTTTGTTATCAGAGGATATTTTCTTTGGCCCAATAGTCTTCAAAGAGATCCGAAATATCTGTTCTGAGATTCCACAGAAATAAGGCTAGCAAAGAGATCCACGAAATACAGATATAACTATGTGAGGTGAATTAACAGAACACTAATCAGTTTCTCAGAAAGCTTCTTTCCAGATTTCACCTGAGGATATTTCTTTTTTCACTATAGCCCTCTATGGGCTTCCAAATATCACTTTGCCAATTCCACAAGAACTGTCTTAGCGAAAGGCTTCTTCTAGGGAAAGCTGTAACTCTGGGAGATGATTTCACAGAACACAAAGAAGATTCTCAGAAAGCTTCTTTCTCTTTGTTATCGGAGGATATTTCCTTTGGCCCTATGGTGTTCAAAGGGATCCGAAATATCTGTTCTCAGATTCCACAGAAATAAGGCTAGCAAAGGGATCCACGAAATACAGATGTAACTCTGTGAGATGAATTAACAAAACACTAAGCAGTTTCTCAGAAAGCTTCTTTCCAGATTTCATCTGAGGATATTTCCTTTTTCACCGTAGCCCTCTATGGGCTTCCAAATATCACTTTGCCAATTCCACAAGAACTGTCTTACCGAAAGGCTTCTTGAGGGGAAAGCTGTAATTCTGTGAGATTATTTCACAGAACACAAAGAAGTTTCTCAGAAAGCTTCTTTCTCTTTGTTATCGGAGGATATTTCCTTTGGCCCAATAGTCTTCAAAGGGATCTGAAATATCTGTTCTCAGATTCCACAGAAATAAGGCTAGCAAAGAGATCCACGAAATACAGATGTAACTCTGTGAGATGAATTAACAGAACACTAAACCGTTTCTCAGAAAGCTTCTTTCCATATTTCATCTGAGGATATTTCCTTTTTCACCATAGCCCTCTATGTGCTTCCAAATATCACTTTGACAATTCCACCAGAACTGTCTTAGCGAAAGGCTTCTAGAGGGGAAAGCTGTAACTCTGTGAGATGATTTCACAGAACACAAAGAAGTTTCTCAGAAAGCTTCTTTCTCTTTGTTATCGAAGGATATTTCCTTTGACCCTATGGTCTTCAAAGGGATCCGAAATATCTGTTCTCAGATTCCACAGCAATAAGGCTAGCAAAGAGATCCACGAAATGCAAATGTAACTCTGTGAGATGAATTAACAGAACACTAAGCAGTGTCTCAGAAAACTTCTTTCCAGATTTCTTCTGAGGATATTTCCTTTTTCACCATATCCCTCTTTGGGCTTCCAAATATCACTTTGCCAATTCCACAAGAACTATCTTAGCGAAAGGCTTCTTGAGGGGAAAGCTGTAACTCTGTGAGATGATTTCACAGAACACAAAGAAGGTTCTCAGAAAGCTTCTTTCTCTTTGTTATCGGAGGATATTTCCTTTGGCCCTATGGTTTTCAAAGGGATGCGAAATATCTGTTCTCAGATTCCACAGAAATAAGGCTAGCAAAGAGATCCACGAAATACAGATGTAACTCTGTGAGATGAATTAACAGAACACTAAGCAGTTTCTCAGAAAGCTTCTTTCCAGATTTCATCTGAAGACATTTCCTTTTTCACCATAGCCCTCTATGGGCTTCCAAATATCACTTTCGCAATTCCACAAGAACTGTCTTAGCGAAAGGCTTCTTGAGGGGAAAGCTGTAACTCTGTGAGATGATTTCACAAAACACAAAGAGGTTTCTCAGAAAGCTTCTTTCTCTTTGTTATCGGAGGATGTTTCCTTTGGCCCTATGGTTTTGAAAGGGATCCGAAATATCTGTTCTCAGATTCCACAGAAATAAGGCTAGCAAAGAGATCCACGAAATACAGATGTAACTCTGTGAGATGAATTAACAGAACACTAAGCAGTTTCTCAGAAAGCTTCTTTCCAGATTTCATCTGAGGATATTTCCTTTTTTACCATAGCCCTCTATGGGCTTCCAAATATCACTTTGCCAATTCCAAAAGAACTGTCTTATCGAAAGGCTTCTTGAGGGGAAATTTGTAACTCTGTGAGATGATTTCACAGAACAAAAAGAAGTTTCTCAGAAAGCTTCTTTCTCTTTTTTATCGGAGGATATTTCCTTTGGCCCTATGGTCTTCAAAGGGATCCGAAATATCTGTTCTCAGATTCAACAGAAATAAGGCTAGCAAAGAGATCCACGAAATACAGATGTAACTCTGTGAGATGAATTAACAGAACACTAAGCAGTTTCTCAGAAAGCTTCTTTCCAGATTTCATCTGAGGATATTTCTTTTTTCACCATAGCCCTCTATGGGCTTCCAAATATCACTTTGCCAATTCCACAAGAACTGTCTAAGCGAAAGGCTTCTTCTAGGGAAAGCTGTAACTCTGTGAGATGATTTCACAGAACACAAAGAAGTTTCTCAGAAAGCTTCTTTCTCTTTGTTATCGGAGGATATTTCCTTTGGCCCTATAGTCTCCAAAGGGATCCGAAATATCTGTTCACAGATTCCACAGAAATAAGGCTAGCAAAGAGATCCACGAAATACAGATGTAACTCTGTGAGATGAATTAACAGAACACAAAGCAGTTTCTCCGAAAGCTGCTTTCCAGATTTCATCTGAGGATATTTAATTTTTAACCATAGCCCTCTATGGGCTTCCAAATATCACTTTGCCAATTCAACAAGAACTGTCTAAGCGAAAGGGTTCTTGAGGGGAAAGCTATAACTCTGTGAGATGATTTCACAGAACCCAAATAAGTTTCTCAGAAAGCTTCTTTCTCTTTTTTATCGGAGGATATTTCCTTTGGCCCTATGGTCTTCAAAGGGATCCGAAATATCTGTTCTCAGATTCAACAGAAATAAGGCTAGCAAAGAGATCCACGAAATACAGATGTAACTCTGTGAGATGAATTAACAGAACACTAAGCAGATTCTCAGGAAGCTGCTTTCCAGATTTCATCTGAGGATATTTCCTTTTCCCCCTTAGCCCTCTTGGGGCTTCCAAATATCACTTTGCCTCTTCCACAAGAACTGTCGTAGCCAAAGGCTTCTTGAGGGGAAAGCTGTAACTCTGTGAGATGATTTCACAGAACACAAAGAAGTTTCTGAGAAAGCTTCTTTCTCTTTGTTATCGGAGGATATTTCCTTTGGCCCTATGGTCTTCAATGGCATCCGAAATATCTGTTCTCAGATTCCACAGAAATAAGGCTAGCAAAGAGATCCACGAAATACAGATATAACTCTGTGAGATGAATTAACAGAACACAAAGCAGTTTCTCAGAAAGCTGCTTTCCAGATTTCATCTGAGGATATTTATTTTTTAACCATAGCCCTCTATGGGCTTCCAAATATCACTTTGCCAATTCCACAAGAACTGTCTTAGCGAAAGGCTTCTTGAGGGGAAAGCTATAACTCTGTGAGATGATTTCACAGAACACAAAGAAGTTTCTCAGAAAGCTTCTTTCTCTTTGTTATCGGAGGATATTTCCTTTGGCCCTATGGCCTTCAAAGGGATCCGAAATATCTGTTCTCAGATTCCACAGAAATAAGGCGAGCAAAGAGATCCACGAAATACAGATGTAACTCTGTGAGATGAATTAACAGAACACTAAGCAGTTTCTCAGAAAGCTTCTTTCCAGATTTCATCTGAAGATATTTCCTTTTTCACCATAGCCCTCTATGGGCTTCCAAATATCACTTTCGCAATTCCACAAGAACTGTCTTAGCGAAAGGCTTCTTGAGGGGAAAGCTGTAACTCTGTGAGATGATTTCACAAAACACAAAGAGGTTTCTCAGAAAGCTTCTTTCTCTTTGTTATCGGAGGATGTTTCCTTTGGCCCTATGGTTTTGAAAGGGATCCGAAATATCTGTTCTCAGATTCCACAGAAATAAGGCTAGCAAAGAGATCCACGAAATACAGATGTAACTCTGTGAGATGAATTAACAGAACACTAAGCAGTTTCTCAGAAAGCTTCTTTCCAGATTTCATCTGAGGATATTTCCTTTTTTACCATAGCCCTCTATGGGCTTCCAAATATCACTTTGCCAATTCCAAAAGAACTGTCTTATCGAAAGGCTTCTTGAGGGGAAATTTGTAACTCTGTGAGATGATTTCACAGAACACAAAGAAGTTTCTCAGTAAGCTTCTTTCTCTTTGTTATCGGAGGATATTTCCTTTGGCCCTATGGTCTTCAAAGGGATCCGAAATATCTGTTCTCAGATTCCACAGAAATAAGGCTAGCAAAGAGATCCACGAAATACAGATGTAACTCTGTGAGATGAATTAACAGAACACAAAGCAGTTTCTCCGAAAGCTGCTTTCCAGATTTCATCTGAGGATATTTAATTTTTAACCATAGCCCTCTATGGGCTTCCAAATATCACTTTGCCAATTCCACAAGAACTGTCTAAGCGAAAGGCTTCTTCTAGGGAAAGCTGTAACTCTGTGAGATGATTTCACAGAACACAAAGAAGTTTCTCAGAAAGCTTCTTTCTCTTTGTTATCGGAGGATATTTCCTTTGGCCCTATAGTCTCCAAAGGGATCCGAAATATCTGTTCACAGATTCCACAGAAATAAGGCTAGCAAAGAGATCCACGAAATACAGATGTAACTCTGTGAGATGAATTAACAGAACACTAAACCGTTTCTCAGAAAGCTTCTTTCCATATTTCATCTGAGGATATTTCCTTTTTCACCATAGCCCTCTATGTGCTTCCAAATATCACTTTGACAATTCCACCAGAACTGTCTTAGCGAAAGGCTTCTAGAGGGGAAAGCTGTAACTCTGTGAGATGATTTCACAGAACACAAAGAAGTTTCTCAGAAACCTTCTTTCTCTTTGTTATCGGAGGATATTTCCTTTGACCCTATGGTCTTCAAAGGGATCCGAAATATCTGTTCTCAGATTCCACAGCAATAAGGCTAGCAAAGAGATCCACGAAATGCAAATGTAACTCTGTGAGATGAATTAACAGAACACTAAGCAGTGTCTCAGAAAACTTCTTTCCAGATTTCTTCTGAGGATATTTCCTTTTTCACCATATCCCTCTTTCGGCTTCCAAATATCACTTTGCCAATTCCACAAGAACTGTCTTAGCGAAAGGCTTCTTGAGGGGAATGCTGTAACTCTGTGAGATGATTTCACAGAACACAAAGAAGGTTCTCAGAAAGCTTCTTTCTCTTTGTTATCGGAGGATATTTCCTTTGGCCCTATGGTCTTCAAAGGGATCCGAAATATCTGTTCTCAGATTCCACAGAAATAAGGCTAGCAAAGAGATCCACGAAATACAGATGTAACTCTGTGAGAAGAATTAACAGAACACAAAGCAGTTTCTCCGAAAGCTGCTTTCCAGATTTCATCTGAGGATATTTAATTTTTAACTATAGCCTTCTATGGGCTTCCAAATATCACTTTGCCAATTCAACAAGAACTGTCTTAGCGAAAGGCTTCTTGAGGGGAAAGCTATAACTCTGTGAGATGATTTCACAGAACACAAAGAAGTTTCTCAGAAAGCTTCTTTCTCTTTTTTATCGGAGGATATTTCCTTTGGCCCTATGGTCTTCAAAGGGATCCGAAATATCTGTTCTCAGATTCAACAGAAATAAGGCTAGCAAAGAGATCCACGAAATACAGATGTAACTCTGTGTGATGAATTCACAGAACACTAAGCAGTTTCTCAGGAAGCTGCTTCCAGATTTCATCTGAGGATATTTCCTTTTCCCCCTTAGCCCTCTTGGGGCTTCCAAATATCAGTTTGCCTCTTCCACAAGAACTGTCGTAGCGAAAGGCTTCTTGAGGGGAAAGCTGTAACTCTGTGAGATGATTTCACAGAACACAAAGAAGTTTCTCAGAAAGCTTCTTTCTCTTTGTTATCGGAGGATATTTCCTTTGGCCCTATGATCTTCAATGGCATCCGAAATATCTGTTCTGAGATTCCACAGAAATAAGGCTAGCAAAGAGATCCACGAAATACAGATATAACTATGTGAGGTGAATTAACAGAACACTAATCAGTTTCTCAGAAAGCTTCTTTCCAGATTTCACCTGAGGATATTTCTTTTTTCACTATAGCCCTCTATGGGCTTCCAAATATCACTTTGCCAATTCCACAAGAACTGTCTTAGCGAAAGGCTTCTTCTAGGGAAAGCTGTAACTCTGGGAGATGATTTCACAGAACACAAAGAAGATTCTCAGAAAGCTTCTTTCTCTTTGTTATCGGAGGATATTTCCTTTGGCCCTACGGTGTTCAAAGGGATCCGAAATATCTGTTCTCAGATTCCACAGAAATAAGGCTAGCAAAGGGATCCACGAAATACAGATGTAACTCTGTGAGATGAATTAACAAAACACTAAGCAGTTTCTCAGAAAGCTTCTTTCCAGATTTCATCTGAGGATATTTCCTTTATCACCGTAGCCCTCTATGGGCTTCCAAATATCAC
The DNA here is from genome assembly GCF_049350105.2 of Macaca mulatta. Classification (NCBI taxonomy): domain Eukaryota; kingdom Metazoa; phylum Chordata; class Mammalia; order Primates; family Cercopithecidae; genus Macaca; species Macaca mulatta. Next base: position 66,349,327 of record NC_133426.1, on the reverse strand, counting down.
TTTGCCAATTCCACAAGAACTGTCTTACCGAAAGGCTTCTTGAGGGGAAAGCTGTAATTCTGTGAGATGATTTCACAGAACACAAAGAAGTTTCTCAGAAAGCTTCTTTCTCTTTCTTATCGGAGGATATTTCCTTTGGCCCAATAGTCTTCAAAGGGATCTGAAATATCTGTTCTCAGAATCCACAGAAATAAGGCTAGCAAAGAGATCCACGAAATAAAGATGTAACTCTGTGAGATGAATTAAAAGAACACTAAGCAGTTTCTCAGAAAGCTTCTTTCCAGATTTCATCTGAGGATATTTCTTTTTTCACCATAGCCCTCTATGGGCTTCCAAATATCACTTTGCCAATTCCACAAGAACTGTCTAAGCGAAAGGCTTCTTCTAGGGAAAGCTGTAACTCTGTGAGATAATTTCACAGAACACAAAGAAGTTTCTCAGAAAGCTTCTTTCTCTTTGTTATCGGAGGATATTTCCTTTGGCCCTATAGTCTCCAAAGGGATCCGAAATATCTGTTCACAGATTCCACAGAAATAAGGCTAGCAAAGAGATCCACGAAATACAGATGTAACTCTGTGAGATGAATTAACAGAACACTAAACCGTTTCTCAGAAAGCTTCTTTCCATATTTCATCTGAGGATATTTCCTTTTTCACCATAGCCCTCTATGTGCTTCCAAATATCACTTTGACAATTCCACCAGAACTGTCTTAGCGAAAGGCTTCTAGAGGGGAAAGCTGTAACTCTGTGAGATGATGTCACAGAACACAAAGAAGTTTCTCAGAAAGCTTCTTTCTCTTTGTTATCGAAGGATATTTCCTTTGACCCTATGGTCTTCAAAGGGATCCGAAATATCTGTTCTCAGATTCCACAGCAATAAGGCTAGCAAAGAGATCCACGAAATGCAAATGAAACTCTGTGAGATGAATTAACAGAACACTAAGCAGTGTCTCAGAAAACTTCTTTCCAGATTTCTTCTGAGGATATTTCCTTTTTCACCATATCCCTCTTTGGGCTTCCAAATATCACTTTGCCAATTCCACAAGAACTGTCTTAGCGAAAGGCTTCTTGAGGGGAAAGATGTAACTCTGTGAGGTGATTTCACAGAACACAAAGAAGGTTCTCAGAAAGCTTCTTTCTCTTTGTTATCGGAGGATATTTCCTTTGGCCCTATGGTTTTCAAAGGGATGCGAAATATCTGTTCTCAGATTCCACAGAAATAAGGCTAGCAAAGAGATCCACGAAATACAGATGTAACTCTGTGAGATGAATTAACAGAACACTAAGCAGTTTCTCAGAAAGCTTCTTTCCAGATTTCATCTGAAGATATTTCCTTTTTCACCATAGCCTTCTATGGGCTTCCAAATATCACTTTCGCAATTCCACAAGAACTGTCTTAGCGAAAGGCTTCTTGAGGGGAAAGCTGTAATTCTGTGAGATGATTTCACAAAACACAAAGAGGTTTCTCAGAAAGCTTCTTTCTCTTTGTTATCGGAGGATGTTTCCTTTGGCCCTATGGTCTTGAAAGGGATCCGAAATATCTGTTCTCAGATTCCACAGAAATAAGGCTAGCAAAGAGATCCACGAAATACAGATGTAACTCTGTGAGATGAATTAACAGAACACTTAGCAGTTTCTCAGAAAGCTTCTTTCCAGATTTCATCTGAGGATATTTCCTTTTTTAACATAGCCCTCTATGGGCTTCCAAATATCACTTTGCCAATTCCAAAAGAACTGTCTTATCGAAAGGCTTCTTGAGGGGAAATTTGTAACTCTGTGAGATGATTTCACAGAACACAAAGAAGTTTCTCAGTAAGCTTCTTTCTCTTTGTTATCGGAGGATATTTCCTTTGGCCCTATGGTCTTCAAAGGGATCCGAAATATCTGTTCTCAGATTCCACAGAAATAAGGCTAGCAAAGAGATCCACGAAATACAGATGTAACTCTGTGAGATGAATTAACAGAACACAAAGCAGTTTCTCCGAAAGCTGCTTTCCAGATTTCATCTGAGGATATTTAATTTTTAACCATAGCCCTCTATGGGCTTCCAAATATCACTTTGCCAATTCAACAAGAACTGTTTTAGCGAAAGGCTTCTTGAGGGGAAAGCTATAACTCTGTGAGATGATTTCACAGAACACAAAGAAGTTTCTCAGAAAGCTTCTTTCTCTTTTTTATCGGAGGATATTTCCTTTGGCCCTATGGTCTTCAAAGGGATCCGAAATATCTGTTATCATATTCAACAGAAATAAGGCTAGCAAAGAGATCCACGAAATACAGATGTAACTCTGTGAGATGAATTAACAGAACACTAAGCAGTTTCTCAGGAAGCTGCTTTCCAGATTTCATCTGAGGATATTTCCTTTTCCCCCTTAGCCCTCTTGGGGCTTCCAAATATCACTTTGCCTCTTCCACAAGAACTGTCGTAGCGAAAGGCTTCTTGAGGGGAAAGCTGTATCTCTGTGAGATGATTTCACAGAACACAAAGAAGTTTCTCAGAAAGCTTCTTTCTCTTTCTTATCGGAGGATATTTCCTTTGGCCCTATGGTCTTCAATGGCATCCGAAATATCTGTTCTCAGATTCCACAGAAATAAGGCTAGCAAAGAGATCCACGAAATACAGATGTAACTCTGTGAGATGAATTAACAGAACACTAAGCAGTTTCTCAGAAAGCTTCTTTCCAGATTTCATCTGAGGATATTTCCTTTTTCACCATAGCCCTCTATGGGCTTCCAAATATCACTTTGCCAATTCCACAAGAACTGTCCTAGCGAAAGGCTTCTTGAGGTGAAAGCTGTAACTCTGTGAGATGATTTCACAGAACACAAAGAAGTTTCTCAGAAAGCTTCTTTCTCTTTGTTATCGGAGGATATTTCCTTTGGCCCTATAGTCTTCAAAGGGATCCTAAATATCTGTTCTCAGATTCCACAGAAATAAGGCTAGCAAAGAGATCCACGAAATACAGATGTAACTCTGTGAGATGAATTAACAGAATACTAAGCAGTTTCTCAGAAAGCTTCTTTCCAGATTTCATCTGAGGATATACCCTTTTCCACCATAGCCCTCTATGGGCTTCCAAATATCACTTTGCCAATGCCACAAGAACTGTCTTAGCGAAAGGCTTCTTGAGGTGAAAGCTGTAACTCTGTGAGATGATTTCACAGAACACAAAGAAGTTTCTCAGAAAGCTTCTTTCTCTTTCTTATCGGAGGATATTTCCTTTGGCCCAATAGTCTTCAAAGGGATCCGAAATATCTGTTCTCAGATTCCACAGAAGTAAGGCTAGCAAAGAGATCTACGAAATAAAGATGTAACTCTGTGAGATGAATTAACAGAACACTAAGCAGTTTCTCAGAAAGCTTCTTTCCAGATTTCATCTGAGGATAATTCTTTTTTCACCATAGCCTTCTATGGCCTTCTGATATCACTTTGCCAATTCCACAAGAACTGTCTTAGCGAAAGGCTTCTTGAGGGGAAAGCTGTAATTCTGTGAGATGATTTCACAGAACACAAAGAAGTTTCTCAGAAAGCTTCTTTCTCTTTCTTATCGGAGAATATTTCCTTTGGCCCTATAGTCTTCAAAGGGATCTGAAATATCTGTTCTCAGATTCCACAGCAATAAGGCTAGCAAAGAGATCCACGAAATGCAAATGTAACTCTGTGAGGTGAATTAACAGAACACTAAGCAGTGTCTCAGAAAGCTTCTTTCCAGATTTCTTCTTAGGATATTTCCTTTTTCACCATATCCCTCTATGGGCTTCCAAATATCACTTTGCCAATTCCACAGGAACTGTCTTAGCGAAAGGCTTCTTGAGGGGAAAGCTGTAACTCTGTGAGATGATTTAACAGAACACAAAGAAGGTTCTCAGAAAGCTCTTTTCTCTTCGTTATCGGAGGCTATTTCCTTTGGCCCTATGGTCTTCAAAGGGATGCGAAATATCTGTTCTCAGATTCCACAGAAATAAGGCTAGCAAAGAGATCCACGAAATACAGATGTAGCTCTGTGAGATGAATTAACAGAACACTAAGCAGTTTCTCAGAAAGCTTCTTTCCAGATTTCATCTGAAGATATTTCCTTTTTCACCGTAGCCCTCTATGGGCTTCCAAATATCACTTTCGCAATTCCACAAGAACTGTCTTAGCGAAAGGCTTCTTGAGGGGAAAGCTGTAACTCTGTGAGATGATTTCACAAAACACAAAGAGGTTTCTCAGAAAGCTTCTTTCTCTTTGTTATCGGAGGATGTTTCCTTTGGCCCTGTGGTCTTGAAAGGGATCCGAAATATCTGTTCTCAGATTCCACAGAAATAAGGCTAGCAAAGAGATCCACGAAATACAGATGTAACTCTGTGAGATGAATTAACAGAACACTAAGCAGTTTCTCAGAAAGCTTCTTTCCAGATTTCATCTGAGGATATTTCCTTTTTCATCATAGCCCTCTATGGGCTTCCAAATATCACTTTGCTAATTCCAAAAGAACTGTCTTAGCGAAAGGCTTCTTGAGGGGAAATTTGTAACTCTGTGAGATGATTTCACAGAACACAAAGAAGGTTCTCAGTAAGCTTCTTTCTCTTTGTTATCTGAGAATATTTCCTTTGGCCCTATGGTCTTCAAAGGGATCCAAAATATCTGTTCTCAGATTCCACAGAAATAAGGCTAGCAAAGAGATCCACGAAATACAGATGTAACTCTGTGAGATGAATTAGCAGAACACTAAGCAGTTTCTCAGGAAGCTGCTTTCCAGATTTCATCTGAGGATATTTCCTTTTCCCCCTTAGCCCTCTTGGGGCTTCCAAATATCACTTTGCCTCTTCCACAAGAACTGTCGTAGCGAAAGGCTTCTTGAGGGGAAAGCTGTAACTCTGTGAGATGATTTCACAGAACACAAAGAAGTTTCTCAGAAAGCTTCTTTCTCTTTGTTATCGGAGGATATTTCCTTTGGCCCTATGGTCTTCAATGGCATCCGAAATATCTGTTCTCAGATTCCACAGAAATAAGGCTAGCAAAGAGATCCACTAAATACATATGTAACTCTGTGAGATGAAGTAACAGAACACTAAGCAGTTTCTCAGAAAGCTTCTTTCCAGATTTCATCTGAGGATATTTCCTTTTTCACCATAGGCCTCTATGGGCTTCCAAATATCACTTTGCCAATTCCACAAGAACTGTCCTAGCGAAAGGCTTCTTGAGGTGAAAGCTGTAACTCTGTGAGATGATTTCACAGAACACAAAGAAGTTTCTCAGAAAGCTTCTTTCTCTTTCTTATCGGAGGATATTTCCTTTGGCCATATAGTCTTCAAAGGGATCCTAAATATCTCTTCTCAGATTCCACAGAAATAAGGCTAGCAAAGAGATCCACGAAATAGAGATGTAACTCTGTGAGATGAATTAACAGAACACTAAGCAGTTTCTCAGAAAGCTTCTTTCCAGATTTCATCTGAGGATATTTCCTTCTTCACCGTAGCCCTCTATGGGCTTCCAAATATCACTTTGCCAATTCCACAAGAACTGTCTTAGCGAAAGGCTTCTTGAGGGGAAAGCTGTTACTCTGTGAGAGGATTTCACAGAACACAAAGAAGTTTCTAAGAAAGCTTCTTTCTCTTTGTTATCAGAGGATATTTCCTTTGGCCCAATAGTCTTCAAAGAGATCCGAAATATCTGTTCTCAGATTCCACAGAAATAAGGATAGCAAAGAGATCCACGAAATACAGATGTAACTCTGTGAGATGAATTAACAAAACACAAAGCAGTTTCTCAGAAAGCTGCTTTCCAGATTTCATCTGAGGATATTGAATTTTTAACCATAGCCCTCTATGGGCTTCCAAATATCACTTTGCCAATTCCACAAGAACTGTCTTAGAGAAAGGCTTCTTAAGGGGAAAGCTGTAACTCTGTGAGTTGATTTCACAGAACACAAAGAAGTTTCTAAGAAAGCTTCTTTCTCTTTGTTATCGGAGGATATTTCCTTTGGCCCTATGGTCTTCAAAGGGATCCGAAATATCTGTTCTCAGATTCCACAGAAATAAGGCTAGCAAAGGGATCCACGAAATACAGATGTAACTCTGTGAGATGAATTAACAGAACACTAAGCAGTTTCTCAGAAAGCTTCTTTCCAGATTTCATCTGAGGATATTTCCTTTTTCACCGTAGCCCTCTATGGGCTTCCAAATATCACTTTGCCAATTTCACAAGAACTGTCTTAGCGAACGGCTTCTTGAGGGGAAAGCTGTAACTCTGTGAGATGATTTCACAGAACACAAAGAAGTTTCTAAGAAAGCTTCTTTCTCTTTGTTATCGGAGGATATTTCCTTTGGCCCTATAGTCTTCAAAGAGATCCGAAATATCTGTTCTCAGATTCCACAGAAATAAGGCTAGCAAAGAGATCCCCGAAATAAAGACGTAACTCTGTGAGATGAATTAACAGAATACTAAGCAGTTTCTCAAAGCTTCTTTCCAGATTTCATGTGAGGATATTTCTTTTTTCACCATAGCCCTCTATGGGCTTCCAAATATCACTTTGCCAATTCCACAAGAACTGTCTTAGCGAAAGGCTTCTTGAGGGGAAAGCTGTAACTCTGTGAGATGATTTCACAGAACACAAAGAAGGTTCTCAGAAAGCTTCTTTCTCTTTGTTATCGGAGCATATTTCCTTTGGCCCTATAGTCTCCAAAGGGATCTGAAATATCTGTTCTCAGATTCCAAAGAAATAAGGCTAGCAAAGAGATCCAAGAAATACAGATGTAACTCTGTGAGATGAATTAACAGAACACTAAGCAGTTTCTCAGAAAGCTTCTTTCCAGATTTCATCTGAGGATATTTCCTTTTTCACCATAGCCCTCTATGTGCTTCCAAATATCACTTTGCCAATTCCACAAGAACTGTCTTAGCGAAAGGCTTCTTGAGGGGAAAGCTGTAACTCTGTGAGATGATTTCACAGAACACAAAGAAGTTTCTCAGAAAGCTTCTTTCTCTTTGTTATCGAAGGATATTTCCTTTGGCCCTATAGTCTTCAAAGGGATCCGAAATATCTGTTCTCAGATTCCACAGCAATAAGGCTAGCAAAGAGATCCACGAAATGCAAATGTAACTCTGTGAGGTGAATTAACAGAACACTAAGCAGTGTCTCAGAAAGCTTCTTTCCAGATTTCATCTGAGGATATTTCCTTTTTCACCATATCCCTCTATGGGCTTCCAAATATCACTTTGCCAATTCCACAAGAAATGTCTTAGCGAAAGGCTTCTTGAGGGGAAAGCTGTAACTCTGTGAGATGATTTCACAGAACACAAAGAAGTTTCTCAGAAAGCTTCTTTCTCTTTGTTATCGGAGGATATTTCCTTTTTCCATATGGTCCTCAAAGGGATCCGAAATATCTGTTCTCAGATTCCACAGAAAAAAGGCTAGCAAAGAGATCCACGAAATACAGATGTAACTCTGTGAGATGAATTAACAGAACACTAAGCAGTTTCTCAGAAAGCTTCTTTCCAGATTTCATCTGAGGATATTTAATTTTTAACCATAGCCCTCTATGGGCTTCCAAATATCACTTTGCCAATTCCACAAGAACTGTCTTAGCGAAAGGCTTCTTAAGGGGAAAGCTGTTACTCTGTGAGATGATTTCACAGAACACAAAGAAGTTTCTCAGAAAGCTTCTTTCTCTTTGTTATCAGAGGATATTTCCTTTGGCCCTATGGTCTTCAAAGGGATCCGAAATATCTGTTCTCAGATTCCACAGAAATAAGGCTAGCAAAGGGATCCACGAAATACAGATGTAACTCTGTGAGATGAATTAACAGAACACTAAGCAGTTTCTCAGAAAGCTTCTTACCAGATTTCATGTGAGGATATTTCTTTTTTCACCATAGCCCTCTATGGGCTTCCAAATATCACTTTGCCAATTCCACCAGAACTGTCTTAGCGAAAGGCTTCTTGAGGGGAAATTTGTAACTCTGTGAGATGATTTCACAGAACACAAAGAAGTTTCTCAGTAAGCTTCTTTCTCTTTGTTATCGGAGGATATTTCCTTTGGCCCTATGGTCTTCAAAGGGATCCGAAATATCTGTTCTCAGATTCCACAGAAATAAGTTAGCAAAGAGATCCACGAAATACAGATGTAACTCTGTGAGATGAATTAACAGAACACAAAGCAGTTTCTCAGAAATCTGCTTTCCAGATTTCATCTGAGGATATTTAATTTTTAACCATAGCCCTCTATGGGCTTCCAAATATCACTTTGCCAATTGCACAAGAACAGTCTTAGCGAATGACTTCTTGAGGGGAAAGCTGTAGCTCTGTGAGATGATTTCACAGAACACAAAGAAGTTTCTCAGAAAGCTTCTTTCTCTTTGTTATCGGAGGATATTTCCTTTGGCCCTATGGTCTTCAAAGGTATCCGAAATATCTGTTCTCAGATTCCACAGAAATAAGGCTAGCAAAGAGATCCACGAAATACAGATGTAACTCTGTGTGATGAATTAACAGAACACTAAGCAGTTTCTCAGAAAGTTTCTTTCCAGATTTCATCTTTGGATATTTCCTTTTTCACCATAGCCCTCTATGGGCTTCCAAATATCACTTTGCCAATCCCACAAGAACTGTCTTAGCGAAAGGCTTCTTGAGGGGAAAGCTGTAACTCTGTGAGATGATTTCACAGAACACAAAGAAGTTTCTCAGAAAGCTACTTTCTCTTTCTTATCGGAGGGTATTTCCTTTGGCCCAATAGTCTTCAAAGAGATCCGAAATATCTGTTCTCAGATTCCACAGAAATAAGGCTAGCAAAGAGATCCACGAAATACAGATGTAACTCTGTGAGATGAATTAACAGAACACTAAGCAGTTTCTCAGAAAGTTTCTTTCCAGATTTCGTCTTTGGATTTTTCCTTTTTCACCGTAGCCCTCTATGGGCTTCCAAATATCACTTTGCCAATTCCACAAGAACTGTCTTAGCGAAAGGCTTCTTGAGGGGAAAGCTGTAACTCTGTGAGATGATTTCACAGAACACAAAGAAGTTTCTCAGAAAGCTTCCTTCTCTTTGTTATCGAAGGATATTTCCTTTAACCCTATGGTCTTCAAAGGGATCCGAAATATCTGTTCTCAGATTCCACAGAAATAAGGCTAGCAAACAGATCCACGAAATACAGATGTAACTCTGTGAGAGGAATTAACATAACACTAAGCAGTTTCTCAGAAAGCTTCTTTCCAGATTTCATCTGAGGATATTTCCTTTTTCACCATAGCCCTCTATGGGCTTCCAAATATCACTTTGCCAATTCCACAAGAACTGTCTTAGCGAAAGGCTTCTTGAGGCGAAAGCTGTAACTCTGTGAGATGATTTCACAGAACACAAAGAAGTTTCTCAGAAAGCTTCTTTCTCTTTGTTATCGGAGAATATTTCCTTTGGCCCTATGGTCTTCAAAGGGATCCGAAATATCTGTTCTCAGATTCCACAGAAATAAGGATAGCAAAGAGATCCACGAAATACAGATGTAACTCTGTGAGATGAATTAACAGAACACTAAGCAGTTTCTCAGAAAGCTTCTTTCCAGATTTCATCTGAGGATATTTCCTTTTTCACCATAGCCCTCTATGGGCTTCCAAATATCACTTTGCCAATTCCACAAGAAATGCCTTAGCGAAAGGCTTCTTGAGGGGAAAGCTGTAACTCTGTGAGATGATTTCACAGAACACAAAGAAGTTTCTCAGAAAGCTTCTTTCTCTTTCTTATCGGAAGATATTTCCTTTGGCCCTATAGTCTTCAAAGGGATCCGAAATATCTGTTCTCAGATTCCACAGAAATAAGGGTAGCAAAGAGATCCACGAAATAGAGATGTAACTCTGTGAGGTGAGTTAACAGAACACTAAGCAGTTTCTCAGAAAGCTTCTTTCCAGATTTCATCTTAGGATATTTCTTTTTTCACCGTAGCCCTCTATGGGCTTCCAAATATCACTTTGCCAATTCCACTAGAACTGTCTTAGCGAAAGGCTTCTTCTAGGGAAAGCTGTAACTCTGGGAGATGATTTCACAGAACACAAAGGAGATTCTCAGAAAGCTTCTTTCTCTTTGTTATCGGAGGATATTTCCTTTGGCCCTATGGTGTTCAAAGGGATCCGAAATATCTGTTCTCAGATTCCACAGAAATAAGGCTAGCAAAGGGATCCACGAAATACAGATGTAACTCTGTGAGATGAATTTAAAAACACTAAGCAGTTTCTCAGAAAGCTTCTTTCCAGATTTCATCTGAGGATATTTCCTTTTTCACCGTAGCCCTCTATGGGCTTCCAAATATCACTTTGCCAATTCCACAAGAACTGTCTTAGCGAAAGGCTTCTTGAGGGGAAAGCTGTAATTCTGTGAGATGATTTCACAGAACACAAAGAAGTTTCTCAGAAAGCTTCTTTCTCTTTCTTATCGGAGGATATTTCCTTTGGCCCAATAGTCTTCAAAGGGATTTGAAATATCTGTTCTCAGATTCCACAGAAATAAGGCTAGCAAAGAGATCCACGAAATAAAGATGTAACTCTGTGAGATGAATTAAAAGAACACTAAGCAGTTTCTCAGAAAGCTTCTTTCCAGATTTCATCTGAGGATATTTCTTTTTTCACCGTAGCCCTCTATGGGCTTCCAAATATCACTTTGCCAATTCCACAAGAACTGTCTAAGCGAAAGGCTTCTTCTAGGGAAAGCTGTAACTCTGTGAGATGATTTCACAGAACACAAAGAAGTTTCTCAGAAAGCTTCTTTCTCTTTGTTATCGGAGGATATTTCCTTTGGCCCTATAGTCTCCAAAGGGATCCGAAATATCTGTTCACAGATTCCACAGAAATAAGGCTAGCAAAGAGATCCACGAAATACAGATGTAACTCTGTGAGATGAATTAACAGAACACTAAACCGTTTCTCAGAAAGCTTCTTTCCATATTTCATCTGAGGATATTTCCTTTTTCACCATAGCCGTCTATGTGCTTCCAAATATCACTTTGACAATTCCACCAGAACTGTCTTAGCGAAAGGCTTCTAGAGGGGAAAGCTGTAACTCTGTGAGTTGATTTCACAGAACACAAAGAAGTTTCTCAGAAAGCTTCTTTCTCTTTGTTATCGAAGGATATTTCCTTTGACCCTATGGTCTTCAAATTGATCCGAAATATCTGTTCTCAGATTCCACAGCAATAAGGCTAGCAAAGAGATCCACGAAATGCAAATGTAACTCTGTGTGATGAATTAACAGAACACTAAGCCGTGTCTCAGAAAACTTCTTTCCAGATTTCTTCTGAGGATATTTCCTTTTTCACCATATCCCTCTTTGGGCTTCCAAATATCACTTTGCCAATTCCACAAGAACTGTCTTAGCGAAAGGCTTCTTGAGGGGAAAGCTGTAACTCTGTGAGATGATTTCACAGAACACAAAGAAGTTTCTCAGAAAGCTTCTTTCTCTTTGTTATCGGAGGATATTTCCTTTGGCCCTATAGTCTTCAAAGGGATCCGAAATATCTGTTCTCAGATTCCACACAAATACCGCTAACAATGAGATACTCGAAATACAGATGTAACTCTGTGAGATGAATTAACAGAACACTAAGCAGTTTCTCAGAAAGCTTCTTTCCAGATTTCATCTGAAGATATTTCCTTTTTCACCATAGCCCTCTATGGGCTTCCAAATATCACTTTCGCAATTCCACAAGAACTGTATTAGCGAAAGGCTTCTTGAGGGGAAAGCTGTAACTCTGTGAGATGATTTCACAAAACACAAAGAGGTTTCTCAGAAAGCTTCTTTCTCTTTGTTATCGGAGGATGTTTCCTTTGGCCCTATGGTCTTGAAAGGGATCCGAAATATCTGTTCTCAGATTCCACAGAAATAAGGCTAGCAAAGAGATCCACGAAATACAGATGTAACTCTGTGAGATGAATTAACAGAACACTAAGCAGTTTCTCAGAAAGCTTCTTTCCAGATTTCATCTGAGGATATTTCCTTTTTTACCATAGCCCTCTATGGGCTTCCAAATATCACTTTGCCAATTCCAAAAGAACTGTCTTAGCGAAAGGCTTCTTGAGGGGAAAGCTGTAACTCTGTGAGATGATTTCACAGAACACAAAGAAGTTTCTCAGTAATCTTCTTTCTCTTTGTTATCGGAGGATATTTCCTTTGGCCCTATGGTCTTCAAAGGGATCCGAAATATCTGTTCTCAGATTCCACAGAAATAAGGCTAGCAAAGAGATCCACGAAATACAGATGTAAGTCTGTGAGATGAATTAACAGAACACAAAGCAGTTTCTCCGAAAGCTGCTTTCCAGATTTCATCTGAGGATATTTAATTTTTAACCATAGCCCTCTATGGGCTTCCAAATATCACTTTGCCAATTCAACAAGAACTGTCTTAGCGAAAGGCTTCTTGAGGGGAAAGCTATAACTCTGTGAGATGATTTCACAGAACACAAAGAAGTTTCTCAGAAAGCTTCTTTCTCTTTTTTATCGGAGGATATTTCCTTTGGCCCTATGGTCTTCAAAGGGATCCGAAATATCTGTTCTCAGATTCAACAGAAATAAGGCTAGCAAAGAGATCCACGAAATACAGATGTAACTCTGTGAGATGAATTAACAGAACACTAAGCAGTTTCTCAGGAAGCTGCTTTCCAGATTTCATCTGAGGATATTTCCTTTTCCCCCTTAGCCCTCTTGGGGCTTCCAAATATCACTTTGCCTCTTCCACAAGAACTGTCGTAGCGAAAGGCTTCTTGAGGGGAAAGCTGTAACTCTGTGAGATGATTTCACAGAACACAAAGAAGTTTCTCAGAAAGCTTCTTTCTCTTTGTTATCGGAGGATATTTCCTTTGGCCCTATGGTCTTCAATGGCATCCGAAATATCTGTTCTCAGATTCCACAAAAATAAGGCTAGCAAAGAGATCCACGAAATACAGATGTAACTCTGTGAGATGAATTAACAGAACACTAAGCAGTTTCTCAGAAAGCTTCTTTCCAGATTTCATCAGAGGATATTTCTTTTTTCACAATAGCCCTCTATGGGCTTCCAAATATCACTTTGCCAATTCCACAAGAACTGTCTTAGCGAAACGCTTCTTTTAGGGAAAGCTGTAACTCTGTGAGATGATTTCACAGAACACAAAGAAGTTTCTCAGAAGGCTTCTTTCTCTTTGTTATCGGAGGATATTTACTTTGGCCCAATGGTCTTCAAAGGGATCCGAAATATCTGTTCTCAGATTCCACAGAAATAAGGCTAGCAAAGAGATCCACGAAATACAGATGTAACTCTGTGAGATGAAGTAACAGAACACTAAGCAGTTTCTCAGAAAGCTTCTTTCCAGATTTCATCTGAGGATATTTCCTTTTTAACCATAGCCCTCTATGGGCTTCCAAATATCACTTTGCCAAATCCACAAGAACTGTCTTAGCGAAAGGCTTCTTGAGGGGAAAGCAGTAACTCTGTGAGATGATTTCACAGAACACAAAGAAGTTTCTCAGAAAGCTTCTTTCTCTTTGTTATCGGAGGATATTTCCTTTGGCCCTATGGTCTTCAAAGGGATCGGAAATATCTGTTCTCAGATTCCACAGAAATAAGGCTAGCAAAGAGATCCACGAAATACAGATGTAACTCTGTGAGATGAATTAACAGAACACTAAGCAGTTTCTCAGAAACCTTCTTTCCAGATTTCATCTGAGGATATTTCCTTTTTCACCATAGCCCTCTATGGGCTTCCAAATATCACTTTGCCTATTCCACAAGAACTGTCTTAGCGAAAGGCTTCTTGAGGGGAAAGCTGTAACTCTGTGAGATGATTTCACAGAACACAAAGAAGTTTCTCAGAAAGCTTCTTTCTCTTTGTTATCGGAGGATATTTCCTTTGGCCCTATGGTGTTCAAAGGGATCCGAAATATCTGTTCTCAGATTCCACAGAAATAAGGCTAGCAAAGGGATCCACGAAATACAGATGTAACTCTGTGAGATGAATTAACAGAACACTAAGCAGTTTCTCAGAAAGCTTCTTTCCAGATTTCATCTGAGGATATTTCCTTTTTCACCATAGCCCTCTATGGGCTTCCAAATATCACTTTGCCAATTCCACAAGAACTGTCTTAGCGAAAGGCTTCTTGAGGGGAAAGCTGTAATTCTGTGAGATGATTTCACAGAAAACATAGAAGTTTCTCAGAAAGCTCCTTTCTCTTTCTTATCGGAGGATATTTCCTTTGGCCCTATAGTCTTCAAAGGGATCTGAAATATCTGTTCTCAGATTCCACAGAACTAAGGCTAGCAAAGAGATCCATGAAATAAAGATGTAACTATGTGAGATGAATTAAAAGAACACTAAGCAGTTTCTCAGAAAGCTTCTTTCCAGATTTCATCTGAGGATATTTCTTTTTTCACCATAGCCCTCTATGGGCTTCCAAATATCACTTTGCCAATTCCACAAGAACTGTCTAAGCGAAAGGCTTCTTCTAGTGAAAGCTGTAACTCTGTGAGATGATTTCACAGAACACAAAGAAGTTTCTCAGAAAGCTTCTTTCTCTTTGTTATCGGAGGATATTTCCTTTGGCCCTATAGTCTCCAAAGGGATCCGAAATATCTGTTCTCAGATTCCACAGAAATAAGGCTAGCAAAGAGATCCACGAAATACAGATGTAACTCTGTGAGATGAATTAACAGAACACTAAACCGTTTCTCAGAAAACTTCTTTCCATATTTCATCTGAGGATATTTCCTTTTTCACCATAGCCCTCTATGTGCTTCTAAATATCACTTTGACAATTCCACCAGAGCTGTCTTAGCGAGAGGCTTCTAGAGGGGAAAGCTGTAACTCTGTGAGATGATTTCACAGAACACAAAGAAGTTTCTCAGAAAGCTTCTTTCTCTTTGTTATCGAAGGATATTTCCTTTGACCCTATGGTCTTCAAAGGGATCCGAAATATCTGTTCTCAGATTCCACACAAATAAGGCTAGCAAAGAGATCCACGAAATGCAAATGAAACTCTGTGAGATGAATTAACAGAACACTAAGCAGTGTCTCAGAAAGCTTCTTTCCAGATTTCTTCTGAGGATATTTCCTTTTTCACCATATCCCTCTATGGGCTTCCAAATATCACTTTGCCAATTCCACAAGAACTGTCTTAGCGAAAGGCTTCTTGAGGGGAAAGCTGTATCTCTGTGAGATGATTTCACAAAACACAAAGAGGTTTCTCAGAAAGCTTCTTTCTCTTTGTTATCGGAGGATGTTTCCTTTGGCCCTATGGTCTTGAAAGGGATCCGAAATATCTGTTCTCAGATTCCACAGAAATAAGGCTAGCAAAGAGATACACGAAATACAGATGTAACTCTGTGAGATGAATTAACAGAACACTAAGCAGTTTCTCAGAAAGCTTCTTTAAAGATTTCATCTGAGGATATTTCCTTTTTCATTATAGCCCTCTATGGGCTTCCAAATATCACTTTGCCAATTCCAAAAGACCTGTCTTAGCGAAAGGCTTCTTGAGGGGAAATTTGTAACTCTGTGAGATGATTTCACAGAACACAAAGAAGTTTCTCAGTAAGCTTCTTTCTCTTTGTTATCGGAGGATATTTCCTTTGGCCCTATGGTGTTCAAAGGGATCCGAAATATCTGTTCTCAGATTCCACAGAAATAAGGCTAGCAAAGAGATCCACGAAATACAGATGTAACTCTGTGAGATGAATTAACAGAACTCAAAGCAGTTTCTCCGAAAGCTGCTTTCCAGATTTCATCTGAGGATATTTAATTTTTAACCATAGCCCTCTATGGGCTTCCAAATATCACTTTGCCAATTCAACAAGAACTGTCTTAGCGAAAGGCTTCTTGAGGGGAAAGCTATAACTCTGTGAGATGATTTCATAGAACACAAAGAAGTTTCTCAGAAAGCTTCTTTCTCTTTTTTATCGGAGGATATTTCCTTTGGCCCTATGGTCTTCAAAGGGATCTGAAATATCTGTTCTCAGATTCAACAGAAATAAGGCTAGCAAAGATATCCACGAAATACAGATGTAACTCTGTGAGATGAATTAACAGAACACTAAGCAGTTTCTCAGGAAGCTGCTTTCCAGATTTCATCTGAGGATATTTCCTTTTCCCCCTTAGCCCTCTTGGGGCTTCCAAATATCACTTTGCCGCTTCCACAAGAACTGTCGTAGCGAAAGGCTTCTTGAGGGGAAAGCTGTAACTCTGTGAGATGATTTCACAGAACACAAAGAAGTTTCTCAGAAAGCTTCTTTCTCTTTGTTATCGGAGGATATTTCCTTTGGCCCTATGGTCTTCAAAGGCATCCGAAATATCTGTTCTCAGATTCCACAGAAATAAGGCTAGCAAAGAGATCCACGAAATACAGATGTAACTCTGTGAGATGAAGTAACAGAACACTAAGCAGTTTCTCAGAAAGCTTCTTTCCAGATTTCATCTGAGGATATTTCCTTTTTCACCATAGCCCTCTATGGGCTTCCAAATATCACTTTGCCAATTCCACAAGAACTGTCCTAGCGAAAGGCTTCTTGAGGTGAAAGCTGTAACTCTGTGAGATGATTTCACAGAACACAAAGAAGTTTCTCAGAAAGCTTCTTTCTCTTTCTTATCGGAGGATATTTCCTTTGGCCCTATAGTCTTCAAAGGGATACTAAATATCTCTTCTCAGATTCCACAGAAATAAGGCTAGCAAAGAGATCCACGAAATACAGATGTAACTCTGTGAGATGAATTAACAGAACACTAAGCAGTTTCTCAGAAAGCTTCTTTCCAGATTTCATCTGAGGATATTTCCTTTTTCACCGTAGCCCTCTATGGGCTTCCAAATATCACTTTGCCAATTCCACAAGAACTGTCTTAGCGAAAGGCTTCTTGAGGGGAAAGCTGTTACTCTGTGAGAGGATTTCACAGAACACAAAGAAGTTTCTAAGAAAGCTTCTTTCTCTTTGTTATCGGAGGATATTTCCTTTGGCCCTATAGTCTCCAAAGGGATCCGAAATATCTGTTCACAGATTCCACAGAAATAAGGCTAGCAAAGAGATCCACGAAATACAGACGTAACTCTGTGAGATGAATTAACAGAACACTAAACCGTTTCTCAGAAAGCTTCTTTCCATATTTCATCTGAGGATATTTCCTTTTTCACCATAGCCGTCTATGTGCTTCCAAATATCACTTTGACAATTCCACCAGAACTGTCTTAGCGAAAGGCTTCTAGAGGGGAAAGCTGTAACTCTGTGAGTTGATTTCACAGAACACAAAGAAGTTTCTCAGAAAGCTTCTTTCTCTTTGTTATCGAAGGATATTTCCTTTGACCCTATGGTCTTCAAAGGGATCCGAAATATCTGTTCTCAGATTCCACAGCAATAAGGCTAGCAAAGAGATCCACGAAATGCAAATGTAACTCTGTGAGATGAATTAACAGAACACTAAGCAGTGTCTCAGAAAACTTCTTTCCAGATTTCTTCTGAGGATATTTCCTTTTTCACCATATCCCTCTTTGGGCTTCCAAATATCACTTTGCCAATTCCACAAGAACTGTCTTAGCGAAAGGCTTCTTGAGGGGAAAGCTGTAACTCTGTGAGATGATTTCACAGAACACAAAGAAGGTTCTCAGAAAGCTTCTTTCTCTTTGTTATCGGAGGATATTTCCTTTGGCCCTATGGTCTTCAAAGGGATGCGAAATATCTGTTCTCAGATTCCACAGAAATAAGGCTAGCAAAGAGATCCACGAAATACAGATGTAACTCTGTGAGATGAATTAACAGAACACTAAGCAGTTTCTCAGAAAGCTTCTTTCCAGATTTCATCTGAAGATATTTCCTTTTTCACCATAGCCCTCTATGGGCTTCCAAATATCACTTTCGCAATTCCACAAGAACTGTATTAGCGAAAGGCTTCTTGAGGGGAAAGCTGTAACTCTGTGAGGTGATTTCACAAAACACAAAGAGGTTTCTCAGAAAGCTTCTTTCTCTTTGTTATCGGAGGATATTTCCTTTGGCCCTATAGTCTCCAAAGGGATCCGAAATATCTGTTCTCATATTCCACAGAAATAAGGCTAGCAAAGAGATCCACGAAATACAGATGTATCTCTGTGAGATGAATTAACAGAACACTAAGCAGTTTCTCAGAAAGCTTCTTTCCAGATTTCATCTGAGGATATTTCTTTTTTCACCATAGCCCTCTATGGGCTTCCAAATATCACTTTGCCAATTCCACAAGAACTGTCTTAGCGAAAGGCTTCTTCTAGGGAAAGCTGTAACTCTGTGAGATGATTTCACAGAACACAAAGAAGTTTCTCAGAAGGCTTCTTTCTCTTTGTTATCGGAGGATATTTACTTTGGCCCTATGGTCTTCAAAGGGATCCGAAATATCTGTTCTCAGATTCCACAGAAATAAGGCTAGCAAAGAGATCCACGAAATACAGATGTAACTCTGTGAGATGAAGTAACAGAACACTAAGCAGTTTCTCAGAAAGCTTCTTTCCAGATTTCATCTGAGGATATTTCCTTTTTAACCATAGCCCTCTATGGGCTTCCAAATATCACTTTGCGAAATCCGCAAGAACTGTCTTAGCGAAAGGCTTCTTTAGGGGAAAGCTGTAACTCTGTGAGATTATTTCACAGAACACAAAGAAGTTTCTCAGAAAGCTTCTTTCTCTTTGTTATCGGAGGATATTTCCTTTGGCCCTATAGTCTTCAAAGGGATCCGAAATATCTGTTCTCAGATTCCACACAAATACCGCTAACAATGAGATACTCGAAATACAGATGTAACTCTGTGAGATGAATTAACAGAACACTAAGCAGTTTCTCAGAAAGCTTCTTTCCAGATTTCATCTGAAGATATTTCCTTTTTCACCATGGCCCTCTATGGGCTTCCAAATATCACTTTCGCAATTCCACAAGAACTGTCTTAGCGAAAGGCTTCTTGAGGGGAAAGCTGTAACTCTGTGAGATGATTTCACAAAACACAAAGAGGTTTCTCAGAAAGCTTCTTTCTCTTTGTTATCGGAGGATGTTTCCTTTGGCCCTATGGTCTTGAAAGGGATCCGAAATATCTGTTCTCAGATTCCACAGAAATAAGGCTAGCAAAGAGATCCACGAAATACAGATGTAACTCTGTGAGATGAATTAACAGAACACTAAGCAGTTTCTCAGAAAGCTTCTTTCCAGATTTCATCTGAGGATATTTCCTTTTTTACCATAGCCCTCTATGGGCTTCCAAATATCACTTTGCCAATTCCAAAAGAACTGTCTTAGCGAAAGGCTTCTTGAGGGGAAAGCTGTAACTCTGTGAGATGATTTCACAGAACACAAAGAAGTTTCTCAGTAATCTTCTTTCTCTTTGTTATCGGAGGATATTTCCTTTGGCCCTATGGTCTTCAAAGGGATCCGAAATATCTGTTCTCAGATTCCACAGAAATAAGGCTAGCAAAGAGATCCACGAAATACAGATGTAACTCTGTGAGATGAATTAACAGAACACTAAGCAGTTTCTCAGGAAGCTGCTTTCCAGATTTCATCTGAGGATATTTCCTTTTCCCCCTTAGCCCTCTTGGGGCTTCCAAATATCACTTTGCCTCTTCCACAAGAACTGTCGTAGCGAAAGGCTTCTTGAGGGGAAAGCTGTAACTCTGTGAGATGATTTCACAGAACACAAAGAAGTTTCTCAGAAAGCTTCTTTCTCTTTGTTATCGGAGGATATTTCCTTTGGCCCTATGGTCTTCAATGGCATCCGAAATATCTGTTCTCAGATTCCACAAAAATAAGGCTAGCAAAGAGATCCACGAAATACAGATGTAACTCTGTGAGATGAATTAACAGAACACTAAGCAGTTTCTCAGAAAGCTTCTTTCCAGATTTCATCGGAGGATATTTCCTTTTTCACCATAGCCCTCTATGGGCTTCCAAATATCACTTTGCCAATTCCACAAGAACTGTCCTAGCGAAAGGCTTCTTGAGGTGAAAGCTGTAACTCTGTGAGATGATTTCACAGAACACAAAGAAGTTTCTCAGAAAGCTTCTTTCTCTTTGTTATCGGAGGATATTTCCTTTGGCCCTATAGTCTTCAAAGGGATCCTAAATATCTGTTCTCAGATTCCACAGAAATAAGGCTAGCAAATAGATCCACGAAATACAGATGTAACTCTGTGAGATGAATTAACAGAACACTAAGCAGTTTCTCAGAAAGCTTCTTTCCAGATTTCATCAGAGGATATTTCTTTTTTCACCATAGCCCTCTATGGGCTTCCAAATATCACTTTGCCAATTCCACAAGAACTGTCTTAGCGAAAGGCTTCTTCTAGGGAAAGCTGTAACTCTGTGAGATGATTTCACAGAACACAAAGAATTTTCTTAGAAGGCTTCTTTCTCTTTGTTATCGGAGGATATTTACTTTGGCCCTATGGTCTTCAAAGGGATCCTAAATATCTGTTCTCAGATTCCACAGAAATAAGGCTAGCAAAGAGATCCACGAAATACAGATGTAACTCTGTGAGATGAAGTAACAGAACACTAAGCAGTTTCTCAGAAAGCTTCTTTCCAGATTTCATCTGAGGATATTTCCTTTTTAACCATAGCCCTCTATGGGCTTCCAAATATCACTTTGCCAAATCCACAAGAACTGTCTTAGCGAAAGGCTTCTTGAGGGGAAAGCAGTAACTCTGTGAGATGATTTCACAGAACACAAAGAAGTTTCTCAGAAAGCTTCTTTCTCTTTGTTATCGGAGGATATTTCCTTTGGCCCTATGGTCTTCAAAGGGATCGGAAATATCTGTTCTCAGATTCCACAGAAATAAGGCTAGCAAAGAGATCCACGAAATACAGATGTAACTCTGTGAGATGAATTAACAGAACACTAAGCAGTTTCTCAGAAACCTTCTTTCCAGATTTCATCTGAGGATATTTCCTTTTTCACCATAGCCCTCTATGGGCTTCCAAATATCACTTTGCCAATTCCACAAGAACTGTCTTAGCGAAAGGCTTCTTGAGGGGAAAGCTGTAACTCTGTGAGATGATTTCACAGAACACAAAGAAGTTTCTCAGAAAGCTTCTTTCTCTTTGTTATCGGAGGATATTTCCTTTGGCCCTATAGTCTTCAAAGGGATCCTAAATATCTGTTCTCAGATTCCAGAGAAATAAGGCTAGCAAAGAGATCCACGAAATACAGATGTAACTCTGTGAGATGAATTAACAGAATACTAAGCAGTTTCTCAGAAAGCTTCTTTCCAGATTTCATCTGAGGATATTTCCTTTTTCACCACAGCCCTCTATGGGCTTCCAAATATCACTTTGCCAATTCCACAAGAACTGTCTTAGCGGAAGGCTTCTTGAGGGGAAAGCTGAAACTCTGTGAGATGATTTCACAGAACACAAAGAAGGTTCTCAGAAAGCTTCTTTCTCTTTGTTATCGGAGGATATTTCCTTTGGCCCTATGGTCTTCAAAGGGATCCGAAATATCTGTTCTCAGATTCCACAGAAATAAGGCTAGCAAAGAGATCCACGAAATACAGATGTAACTCTGTGAGATGAATTAACAGAACACTAAGCAGTTTCTCAGAAAGCTTCTTTCCAGATTTCATCTGAGGATATTTCCTTTTTCACCATAGCCCTCTATGGGCTTCCAAATATCACTTTGCCAATTCCACAAGAACTGTCTTAGCGAAAGGCTTCTTGAGGGGAAAGCTGTAATTCTGTGAGATGATTTCACAGAACACAAAGAAGTTTCTCAGAAAGCTCCTTTCTCTTTCTTATCGGAGGATATTTCCTTTGGCCCTATAGTCTTCAAAGGGATCTGTAATATCTGTTCTCAGATTCCACAGAAATAAGGCTAGCAAAGAAATCCATGAAATAAAGATGTAACTCTGTGAGATGAATTAAAAGAACACTAAGCAGTTTCTCAGAAAGCTTCTTTCCAGATTTCATCTGAGGATATTTCTTTTTTCACCATAGCCCTCTATGGGCTTCCAAATATCACTTTGCCAATTCCACAAGAACTGTCTAAGCGAAAGGCTTCTTCTAGGGAAAGCTGTAACTCTGTGAGATGATTTCACAGAACACAAAGAAGTTTCTCAGAAAGCTTCTTTCTCTTTGTTATCGGAGGATATTTCCTTTGGCCCTATAGTCTCCAAAGGGATCCGAAATATCTGTTCTCAGATTCCACAGAAATAAGGCTAGCAAAGAGATCCACGAAATACAGATGTAACTCTGTGAGATGAATTAACAGAACACTAAACCGTTTCTCAGAAAACTTCTTTCCATATTTCATCTGAGGATATTTCCTTTTTCACCATAGCCCTCTATGTGCTTCTAAATATCACTTTGACAATTCCACCAGAACTGTCTTAGCGAGAGGCTTCTAGAGGGGAAAGCTGTAACTCTGTGAGTTGATTTCACAGAACACAAAGAAGTTTCTCAGAAAGCTTCTTTCTCTTTGTTATCGAAGGATATTTCCTTTGACCCTATGGTCTTCAAAGGGATCCGAAATATCTGTTCTCAGATTCCACAGCAATAAGGCTAGCAAAGAGATCCACGAAATGCAAATGTAACTCTGTGAGATGAATTAACAGAACACTAAGCAGTGTCTCAGAAAGCTTCTTTCCAGATTTCTTCTGAGGATATTTCCTTTTTCACCATATCCCTCTTTGGGCTTCCAAATATCACTTTGCCAATTCCACAGGAACTGTCTTAGCGAAAGGCTTCTTGAGGGGAAAGCTGTAACTCTGTGAGATGATTTCACAGAACACAAAGAAGGTTCTCAGAAAGCTCTTTTCTCTTTGTTATCGGAGGATATTTCCTTTGGCCCTATGGTCTTCAAAGGGATGCGAAATATCTGTTCTCAGATTCCACAGAAATAAGGCTAGCAAAGAGATCCACGAAATACAGATGTAACTCTGTGAGATGAATTAACAGAACACTAAGCAGTTTCTCAGAAAGCTGCTTTCCAGATTTCATCTGAGGATATTTAATTTTTAACCATAGCCCTCTATGGGCTTCCAAATATCACTTTGCCAATTCAACAAGAACTGTCTTAGCGAAAGGCTTCTTGAGGGGAAAGCTATAACTCTGTGAGATGATTTCATAGAACACAAAGAAGTTTCTCAGAAAGCTTCTTTCTCTTTTTTATCGGAGGATATTTCCTTTGGCCCTATGGTCTTCAAAGGGATCCGAAATATCTGTTCTCAGATTCAACAGAAATAAGGCTAGCAAAGACATCCACGAAATACAGATGTAACTCTGTGAGATGAATTAACAGAACACTAAGCAGTTTCTCAGGAAGCTGCTTTCCAGATTTCATCTGAGGATATTTCCTTTTCCCCCTTAGCCCTCTTGGGGCTTCCAAATATCACTTTGCCGCTTCCACAAGAACTGTCGTAGCGAAAGGCTTCTTGAGGGGAAAGCTGTAACTCTGTGAGATGATTTCACAGAACACAAAGAAGTTTCTCAGAAAGCTTCTTTCTCTTTGTTATCGGAGGATATTTCCTTTGGCCCTATGGTCTTCAAAGGGATCGGAAATATCTGTTCTCAGATTCCACAGAAATAAGGCTAGCAAAGAGATCCACGAAATACAGATGTAACTCTGTGAGATGAATTAACAGAACACTAAGCAGTTTCTCAGAAACCTTCTTTCCAGATTTCATCTGAGGATATTTCCTTTTTCACCATAGCCCTCTATGGGCTTCCAAATATCACTTTGCCAATTCCACAAGAACTGTCTTAGCGAAAGGCTTCTTGAGGGGAAAGCTGTAACTCTGTGAGATGATTTCACAGAACACAAAGAAGTTTCTCAGAAAGCTTCTTTCTCTTTGTTATCGGAGGATATTTCCTTTGGCCCTATAGTCTTCAAAGGGATCCTAAATATCTGTTCTCAGATTCCAGAGAAATAAGGCTAGCAAAGAGATCCACGAAATACAGATGTAACTCTGTGAGATGAATTAACAGAATACTAAGCAGTTTCTCAGAAAGCTTCTTTCCAGATTTCATCTGAGGATATTTCCTTTTTCACCACAGCCCTCTATGGGCTTCCAAATATCACTTTGCCAATTCCACAAGAACTGTCTTAGCGGAAGGCTTCTTGAGGGGAAAGCTGAAACTCTGTGAGATGATTTCACAGAACACAAAGAAGGTTCTCAGAAAGCTTCTTTCTCTTTGTTATCGGAGGATATTTCCTTTGGCCCTATGGTCTTCAAAGGGATCCGAAATATCTGTTCTCAGATTCCACAGAAATAAGGCTAGCAAAGAGATCCACGAAATACAGATGTAACTCTGTGAGATGAATTAACAGAACACTAAGCAGTTTCTCAGAAAGCTTCTTTCCAGATTTCATCTGAGGATATTTCCTTTTTCACCATAGCCCTCTATGGGCTTCCAAATATCACTTTGCCAATTCCACAAGAACTGTCTTAGCGAAAGGCTTCTTGAGGGGAAAGCTGTAATTCTGTGAGATGATTTCACAGAACACAAAGAAGTTTCTCAGAAAGCTCCTTTCTCTTTCTTATCGGAGGATATTTCCTTTGGCCCTATAGTCTTCAAAGGGATCTGAAATATCTGTTCTCAGATTCCACAGAAATAAGGCTAGCAAAGAAATCCATGAAATAAAGATGTAACTCTGTGAGATGAATTAAAAGAACACTAAGCAGTTTCTCAGAAAGCTTCTTTCCAGATTTCATCTGAGGATATTTCTTTTTTCACCATAGCCCTCTATGGGCTTCCAAATATCACTTTGCCAATTCCACAAGAACTGTCTAAGCGAAAGGCTTCTTCTAAGGAAAGCTGTAACTCTGTGAGATGATTTCACAGAACACAAAGAAGTTTCTCAGAAAGCTTCTTTCTCTTTGTTATCGGAGGATATTTCCTTTGGCCCTATAGTCTCCAAAGGGATCCGAAATATCTGTTCTCAGATTCCACAGAAATAAGGCTAGCAAAGAGATCCACGAAATACAGATGTAACTCTGTGAGATGAATTAACAGAACACTAAACCGTTTCTCAGAAAACTTCTTTCCATATTTCATCTGAGGATATTTCCTTTTTCACCATAGCCCTGTATGTGCTTCTAAATATCACTTTGACAATTCCACCAGAACTGTCTTAGCGAGAGGCTTCTAGAGGGGAAAGCTGTAACTCTGTGAGTTGATTTCACAGAACACAAAGAAGTTTCTCAGAAAGCTTCTTTCTCTTTGTTATCGAAGGATATTTCCTTTGACCCTATGGTCTTCAAAGGGATCCGAAATATCTGTTCTCAGATTCCACAGAAATAAGGCTAGCAAAGAGATCCACGAAATGCAAATGTAACTCTGTGAGATGAATTAACAGAACACTAAGCAGTGTCTCAGAAAGCTTCTTTCCAGATTTCTTCTGAGGATATTTCCTTTTTCACCATATCCCTCTTTGGGCTTCCAAATATCACTTTGCCAATTCCACAGGAACTGTCTTAGCGAAAGGCTTCTTGAGGGGAAAGCTGTAACTCTGTGAGATGATTTCACAGAACACAAAGAAGGTTCTCAGAAAGCTCTTTTCTCTTTGTTATCGGAGGACATTTCCTTTGGCCCTATGGTCTTCAAAGGGATGCGAAATATCTGTTCTCAGATTCCACAGAAATAAGGCTAGCAAAGAGATCCACGAAATACAGATGTAACTCTGTGAGATGAATTAACAGAACACTAAGCAGTTTCTCAGAAAGCTGCTTTCCAGATTTCATCTGAGGATATTTAATTTTTAACCATAGCCCTCTATGGGCTTCCAAATATCACTTTGCCAATTCAACAAGAACTGTCTTAGCGAAAGGCTTCTTGAGGGGAAAGCTATAACTCTGTGAGATGATTTCATAGAACACAAAGAAGTTTCTCAGAAAGCTTCTTTCTCTTTTTTATCGGAGGATATTTCCTTTGGCCCTATGGTCTTCAAAGGGATCCGAAATATCTGTTCTCAGATTCAACAGAAATAAGGCTAGCAAAGATATCCACGAAATACAGATGTAACTCTGTGAGATGAATTAACAGAACACTAAGCAGTTTCTCAGGAAGCTGCTTTCCAGATTTCATCTGAGGATATTTCCTTTTCCCCCTTAGCCCTCTTGGGGCTTCCAAATATCACTTTGCCGCTTCCACAAGAACTGTCGTAGCGAAAGGCTTCTTGAGGGGAAAGCTGTAACTCTGTGAGATGATTTCACAGAACACAAAGAAGTTTCTCAGAAAGCTTCTTTCTCTTTGTTATCGGAGGATATTTCCTTTGGCCCTATAGTCTCCAAAGGGATCCGAAATATCTGTTCTCAGATTCCACAGAAATAAGGCTAGCAAAGAGATCCACGAAATACAGATGTAACTCTGTGAGATGAATTAACAGAACACTAAACCGTTTCTCAGAAAACTTCTTTCCATATTTCATCTGAGGATATTTCCTTTTTCACCATAGCCCTCTATGTGCTTCTAAATATCACTTTGACAATTCCACCAGAACTGTCTTAGCGAGAGGCTTCTAGAGGGGAAAGCTGTAACTCTGTGAGTTGATTTCACAGAACACAAAGAAGTTTCTCAGAAAGCTTCTTTCTCTTTGTTATCGAAGGATATTTCCTTTGACCCTATGGTCTTCAAAGGGATCCGAAATATCTGTTCTCAGATTCCACAGCAATAAGGCTAGCAAAGAGATCCACGAAATGCAAATGTAACTCTGTGAGATGAATTAACAGAACACTAAGCAGTGTCTCAGAAAGCTTCTTTCCAGATTTCTTCTGAGGATATTTCCTTTTTCACCATATCCCTCTTTGGGCTTCCAAATATCACTTTGCCAAATCCACAGGAACTGTCTTAGCGAAAGGCTTCTTGAGGGGAAAGCTGTAACTCTGTGAGATGATTTCACAGAACACAAAGAAGGTTCTCAGAAAGCTCTTTTCTCTTTGTTATCGGAGGATATTTCCTTTGGCCCTATGGTCTTCAAAGGGATGCGAAATATCTGTTCTCAGATTCCACAGAAATAAGGCTAGCAAAGAGATCCACGAAATACAGATGTAACTCTGTGAGATGAATTAACAGAACACTAAGCAGTTTCTCAGAAAGCTGCTTTCCAGATTTCATCTGAGGATATTTAATTTTTAACCATAGCCCTCTATGGGCTTCCAAATATCACTTTGCCAATTCAACAAGAACTGTCTTAGCGAAAGGCTTCTTGAGGGGAAAGCTATAACTCTGTGAGATGATTTCATAGAACACAAAGAAGGTTCTCAGAAAGCTTCTTTCTCTTTTTTATCGGAGGATATTTCCTTTGGCCCTATGGTCTTCAAAGGGATCCGAAATATCTGTTCTCAGATTCAACAGAAATAAGGCTAGCAAAGATATCCACGAAATACAGATGTAACTCTGTGAGATGAATTAACAGAACACTAAGCAGTTTCTCAGGAAGCTGCTTTCCAGATTTCATCTGAGGATATTTCCTTTTCCCCCTTAGCCCTCTTGGGGCTTCCAAATATCACTTTGCCGCTTCCACAAGAACTGTCGTAGCGAAAGGCTTCTTGAGGGGAAAGCTGTAACTCTGTGAGATGATTTCACAGAACACAAAGAAGTTTCTCAGAAAGCTTCTTTCTCTTTGTTATCGGAGGATATTTCCTTTGGCCCTATGGTCTTCAAAGGGATCGGAAATATCTGTTCTCAGATTCCACAGAAATAAGGCTAGCAAAGAGATCCACGAAATACAGATGTAACTCTGTGAGATGAATTAACAGAACACTAAGCAGTTTCTCAGAAACCTTCTTTCCAGATTTCATCTGAGGATATTTCCTTTTTCACCATAGCCCTCTATGGGCTTCCAAATATCACTTTGCCAATTCCACAAGAACTGTCTTAGCAAAAGGCTTCTTGAGGGGAAAGCTGTAACTCTGTGAGATGATTTCACAGAACACAAAGAAGTTTCTCAGAAAGCTTCTTTCTCTTTGTTATCGGAGGATATTTCCTTTGGCCCTATAGTCTTCAAAGGGATCCTAAATATCTGTTCTCAGATTCCAGAGAAATAAGGCTAGCAAAGAGATCCACGAAATACAGATGTAACTCTGTGAGATGAATTAACAGAATACTAAGCAGTTTCTCAGAAAGCTTCTTTCCAGATTTCATCTGAGGATATTTCCTTTTTCACCACAGCCCTCTATGGGCTTCCAAATATCACTTTGCCAATTCCACAAGAACTGTCTTAGCGGAAGGCTTCTTGAGGGGAAAGCTGAAACTCTGTGAGATGATTTCACAGAACACAAAGAAGGTTCTCAGAAAGCTTCTTTCTCTTTGTTATCGGAGGATATTTCCTTTGGCCCTATGGTCTTCAAAGGGATCCGAAATATCTGTTCTCAGATTCCACAGAAATAAGGCTAGCAAAGAGATCCACGAAATACAGATGTAACTCTGTGAGATGAATTAACAGAACACTAAGCAGTTTCTCAGAAAGCTTCTTTCCAGATTTCATCTGAGGATATTTCCTTTTTCACCATAGCCCTCTATGGGCTTCCAAATATCACTTTGCCAATTCCACAAGAACTGTCTTAGCGAAAGGCTTCTTGAGGGGAAAGCTGTAATTCTGTGAGATGATTTCACAGAACACAAAGAAGTTTCTCAGAAAGCTCCTTTCTCTTTCTTATCGGAGGATATTTCCTTTGGCCCTATAGTCTTCAAAGGGATCTGAAATATCTGTTCTCAGATTCCACAGAAATAAGGCTAGCAAAGAAATCCATGAAATAAAGATGTAACTCTGTGAGATGAATTAAAAGAACACTAAGCAGTTTCTCAGAAAGCTTCTTTCCAGATTTCATCTGAGGATATTTCTTTTTTCACCATAGCCCTCTATGGGCTTCCAAATATCACTTTGCCAATTCCACAAGAACTGTCTAAGCGAAAGGCTTCTTCTAGGGAAAGCTGTAACTCTGTGAGATGATTTCACAGAACACAAAGAAATTTCTCAGAAAGCTTCTTTCTCTTTGTTATCGGAGGATATTTCCTTTGGCCCTATAGTCTCCAAAGGGATCCGAAATATCTGTTCTCAGATTCCACAGAAATAAGGCTAGCAAAGAGATCCACGAAATACAGATGTAACTCTGTGAGATGAATTAACAGAACACTAAACCGTTTCTCAGAAAACTTCTTTCCATATTTCATCTGAGGATATTTCCTTTTTCACCATAGCCCTCTATGTGCTTCTAAATATCACTTTGACAATTCCACCAGAACTGTCTTAGCGAGAGGCTTCTAGAGGGGAAAGCTGTAACTCTGTGAGTTGATTTCACAGAACACAAAGAAGTTTCTCAGAAAGCTTCTTTCTCTTTGTTATCGAAGGATATTTCCTTTGACCCTATGGTCTTCAAAGGGATCCGAAATATCTGTTCTCAGATTCCACAGCAATAAGGCTAGCAAAGAGATCCACGAAATGCAAATGTAACTCTGTGAGATGAATTAACAGAACACTAAGCAGTGTCTCAGAAAGCTTCTTTCCAGATTTCTTCTGAGGATATTTCCTTTTTCACCATATCCCTCTTTGGGCTTCCAAATATCACTTTGCCAATTCCACAGGAACTGTCTTAGCGAAAGGCTTCTTGAGGGGAAAGCTGTAACTCTGTGAGATGATTTCACAGAACACAAAGAAGGTTCTCAGAAAGCTCTTTTCTCTTTGTTATCGGAGGATATTTCCTTTGGCCCTATGGTCTTCAAAGGGATGCGAAATATCTGTTCTCAGATTCCACAGAAATAAGGCTAGCAAAGAGATCCACGAAATACAGATGTAACTCTGTGAGATGAATTAACAGAACACTAAGCAGTTTCTCAGAAAGCTGCTTTCCAGATTTCATCTGAGGATATTTAATTTTTAACCATAGCCCTCTATGGGCTTCCAAATATCACTTTGCCAATTCAACAAGAACTGTCTTAGCGAAAGGCTTCTTGAGGGGAAAGCTATAACTCTGTGAGATGATTTCATAGAACACAAAGAAGTTTCTCAGAAAGCTTCTTTCTCTTTTTTATCGGAGGATATTTCCTTTGGCCCTATGGTCTTCAAAGGGATCCGAAATATCTGTTCTCAGATTCAACAGAAATAAGGCTAGCAAAGATATCCACGAAATACTGATGTAACTCTGTGAGATGAATTAACAGAACACTAAGCAGTTTCTCAGGAAGCTGCTTTCCAGATTTCATCTGAGGATATTTCCTTTTCCCCCTTAGCCCTCTTGGGGCTTCCAAATATCACTTTGCCGCTTCCACAAGAACTGTCGTAGCGAAAGGCTTCTTGAGGGGAAAGCTGTAACTCTGTGAGATGATTTCACAGAACACAAAGAAGTTTCTCAGAAAGCTTCTTTCTCTTTCTTATCGGAGGATATTTCCTTTGGCCCTATAGTCTTCAAAGGGATACTAAATATCTCTTCTCAGATTCCACAGAAATAAGGCTAGCAAAGAGATCCACGAAATACAGATGTAACTCTGTGAGATGAATTAACAGAACACTAAGCAGTTTCTCAGAAAGCTTCTTTCCAGATTTCATCTGAGGATATTTCCTTTTTCACCGTAGCCCTCTATGGGCTTCCAAATATCACTTTGCCAATTCCACAAGAACTGTCTTAGCGAAAGGCTTCTTGAGGGGAAAGCAGTTACTCTGTGAGAGGATTTCACAGAACACAAAGAAGTTTCTAAGGAAGCTTCTTTCTCTTTGTTATCAGAGGATATTTCCTTTGGCCCAATAGTCTTCAAAGAGATCCGAAATATCTGTTCTCAGATTCCACAGAAATAAGGCTAGCAAAGAGATCCATGAAATACAGATGTAACTCTGTGAGGTGAATTAGCAGAACACTAAGCAGTTTCTCAGAAAGCTTCTTTCTAGATTTCATCTGAGGATATTTCCTTTTTCACCATAGCCCTCTATGGGCTTCCAAATATCACTTTGCCAATTCCACAAGAACTGTCTTAGCGAAAGGCTTCTTGAGGGGAAAGCTGTAATTCTGTGAGATGATTTCACAGAACACAAAGAAGTTTCTCAGAAAGCTTCTTTCTCTTTCTTATCGGAGGATATTTCCTTTGGCCCAATAGTCTTCAAAGGGATTTGAAATATCTGTTCTCAGATTCCACAGAAATAAGGCTACCAAAGAGATCCACGAAATAAAGATGTAACTCTGTGAGATTAATTAAAAGAACACTAAGCAGTTTCTCAGAAAGCTTCTTTCCAGATTTCATCTGAGGATATTTCTTTTTTCACCATAGCCCTCTATGGGCTTCCAAATATCACTTTGCCAATTCCACAAGAACTGTCTAAGCGAAAGGCTTCTTCTAGGGAAAGCTGTAACTCTGTGAGATGATTTCACAGAACACAAAGAAGTTTCTCAGAAAGTTTCTTTCTCTTTGTTATCGGAGGATATTTCCTTTGGCCCTATAGTCTCCAAAGGGATCCGAAATATCTGTTCACAGATTCCACAGAAATAAGGCTAGCAAAGAGATCCACGAAATACAGATGTAACTCTGTGAGATGAATTAACAGAACACTAAACCGTTTCTCAGAAAGCTTCTTTCCATATTTCATCTGAGGATATTTCCTTTTTCACCATAGCCGTCTATGTGCTTCCAAATATCACTTTGACAATTCCACCAAAACTGTCTTAGCGAAAGGCTTCTAGAGGGGAAAGCTGTAACTCTGTGAGTTGATTTCACAGAACACAAAGAAGTTTCTCAGAAAGCTTCTTTCTCTTTGTTATCGAAGGATATTTCCTTTGACCCTATGGTCTTCAAAGGGATCCGAAATATCTGTTCTCAGATTCCACAGCAATAAGGCTAGCAAAGAGATCCACGAAATGCAAATGTAACTCTGTGAGATGAATTAACAGAACACTAAGCAGTGTCTCAGAAAACTTCTTTCCAGATTTCTTCTGAGGATATTTCCTTTTTCACCATATCCCTCTTTGGGCTTCCAAATATCACTTTGCCAATTCCACAAGAACTGTCTTAGCGAAAGGCTTCTTGAGGGGAAAGCTGTAACTCTGTGAGATGATTTCACAGAACACAAAGAAGGTTCTCAGAAAGCTTCTTTCTCTTTGTTATCGGAGGATATTTCCTTTGGCCCTATGGTCTTCAAAGGGATGCGAAATATCTGTTCTCAGATTCCACAGAAATAAGGCTAGCAAAGAGATCCACGAAATACAGATGTAACTCTGTGAGATGAATTAACAGAACACTAAGCAGTTTCTCAGAAAGCTTCTTTCCAGATTTCATCTGAAGATATTTCCTTTTTCACCATAGCCCTCTATGGGCTTCCAAATATCACTTTCGCAATTCCACAAGAACTGTATTAGCGAAAGGCTTCTTGAGGGGAAAGCTGTAACTCTGTGAGGTGATTTCACAAAACAAAAAGAGGTTTCTCAGAAAGCTTCTTTCTCTTTGTTATCGGAGGATATTTCCTTTGGCCCTATAGTCTCCAAAGGGATCCGAAATATCTGTTCTCATATTCCACAGAAATAAGGCTAGCAAAGAGATCCACGAAATACAGATGTAACTCTGTGAGATGAATTAACAGAACACTAAGCAGTTTCTCAG
Organism: Macaca mulatta; assembly: GCF_049350105.2. Classification (NCBI taxonomy): domain Eukaryota; kingdom Metazoa; phylum Chordata; class Mammalia; order Primates; family Cercopithecidae; genus Macaca; species Macaca mulatta. Next base: position 66,316,821 of record NC_133426.1, on the reverse strand, counting down.
AAAGCTTCTTTCCAGATTTCATCTGAGGATATTTCTTTTTTCACCATAGCCCTCTATGGGCTTCCAAATATCACTTTGCCAATTCCACAAGAACTGTCTTAGCGAAAGGCTTCTTCTAGGGAAAGCTGTAACTCTGTGAGATGATTTCACAGAACACAAAGAAGTTTCTCAGAAGGCTTCTTTCTCTTTGTTATCGGAGGATATTTACTTTGGCCCTATGGTCTTCAAAGGGATCCGAAATATCTGTTCTCAGATTCCACAGAAATAAGGCTAGCAAAGAGATCCACGAAATACAGATGTAACTCTGTGAGATGAAGTAACAGAACACTAAGCAGTTTCTCAGAAAGCTTCTTTCCAGATTTCATCTGAGGATATTTCCTTTTTAACCATAGCCCTCTATGGGCTTCCAAATATCACTTTGCGAAATCCGCAAGAACTGTCTTAGCGAAAGGCTTCTTTAGGGGAAAGGTGTAACTCTGTGAGATTATTTCACAGAACACAAAGAAGTTTCTCAGAAAGCTTCTTTCTCTTTGTTATCGGAGGATATTTCCTTTGGCCCTATAGTCTTCAAAGGGATCCGAAATATCTGTTCTCAGATTCCACACAAATACCGCTAACAATGAGATACTCGAAATACAGATGTAACTCTGTGAGATGAATTAACAGAACACTAAGCAGTTTCTCAGAAAGCTTCTTTCCAGATTTCATCTGAAGATATTTCCTTTTTCACCATAGCCCTCTATGGGCTTCCAAATATCACTTTCGCAATTCCACAAGAACTGTCTTAGCGAAAGGCTTCTTGAGGGGAAAGCTGTAACTCTGTGAGATGATTTCACAAAACACAAAGAGGTTTCTCAGAAAGCTTCTTTCTCTTTGTTATCGGAGGATGTTTCCTTTGGCCCTATGGTCTTGAAAGGGATCCGAAATATCTGTTCTCAGATTCCACAGAAATAAGGCTAGCAAAGAGATCCACGAAATACAGATGTAACTCTGTGAGATGAATTAACAGAACACTAAGCAGTTTCTCAGAAAGCTTCTTTCCAGATTTCATCTGAGGATATTTCCTTTTTTACCATAGCCCTCTATGGGCTTCCAAATATCACTTTGCCAATTCCAAAAGAACTGTCTTAGCGAAAGGCTTCTTGAGGGGAAAGCTGTAACTCTGTGAGATGATTTCACAGAACACAAAGAAGTTTCTCAGTAATCTTCTTTCTCTTTGTTATCGGATGATATTTCCTTTGGCCCTATGGTCTTCAAAGGGATCCGAAATATCTGTTCTCAGATTCCACAGAAATAAGGCTAGCAAAGAGATCCACGAAATACAGATGTAACCCTGTGAGATGAATTAACAGAACACAAAGCAGTTTCTCCGAAAGCTGCTTTCCAGATTTCATCTGAGGATATTTAATTTTTAACCATAGCCCTCTATGGGCTTCCAAATATCACTTTGCCAATTCAACAAGAACTGTCTTAGCGAAAGGCTTCTTGAGGGGAAAGCTATAACTCTGTGAGATGATTTCACAGAACACAAAGAAGTTTCTCAGAAAGCTTCTTTCTCTTTTTTATCGGAGGATATTTCCTTTGGCCCTATGGTCTTCAAAGGGATCCGAAATATCTGTTCTCAGATTCAACAGAAATAAGGCTAGCAAAGAGATCCACGAAATACAGATGTAACTCTGTGAGATGAATTAACAGAACACTAAGCAGTTTCTCAGGAAGCTGCTTTCCAGATTTCATCTGAGGATATTTCCTTTTCCCCCTTAGCCCTCTTGGGGCTTCCAAATATCACTTTGCCGCTTCCACAAGAGCTGTCGTAGCGAAAGGCTTCTTGAGGGGAAAGCTGTAACTCTGTGAGATGATTTCACAGAACACAAAGAAGTTTCTCAGAAAGCTTCTTTCTCTTTGTTATCGGAGGATATTTCCTTTGGCCCTATGGTCTTCAAAGGGATCGGAAATATCTGTTCTCAGATTCCACAGAAATAAGGCTAGCAAAGAGATCCACGAAATACAGATGTAACTCTGTGAGATGAATTAACAGAACACTAAGCAGTTTCTCAGAAACCTTCTTTCCAGATTTCATCTGAGGATATTTCCTTTTTCACCATAGCCCTCTATGGGCTTCCAAATATCACTTTGCCAATTCCACAAGAACTGTCTTAGCGAAAGGCTTCTTGAGGGGAAAGCTGTAACTCTGTGAGATGATTTCACAGAACACAAAGAAGTTTCTCAGAAAGCTTCTTTCTCTTTGTTATCGGAGGATATTTCCTTTGGCCCTATAGTCTTCAAAGGGATCCTAAATATCTGTTCTCAGATTCCAGAGAAATAAGGCTAGCAAAGAGATCCACGAAATACAGATGTAACTCTGTGAGATGAATTAACAGAATACTAAGCAGTTTCTCAGAAAGCTTCTTTCCAGATTTCATCTGAGGATATTTCCTTTTTCACCACAGCCCTCTATGGGCTTCCAAATATCACTTTGCCAATTCCACAAGAACTGTCTTAGCGGAAGGCTTCTTGAGGGGAAAGCTGAAACTCTGTGAGATGATTTCACAGAACACAAAGAAGGTTCTCAGAAAGCTTCTTTCTCTTTGTTATCGGAGGATATTTCCTTTGGCCCTATGGTCTTCAAAGGGATCCGAAATATCTGTTCTCAGATTCCACAGAAATAAGGCTAGCAAAGAGATCCACGAAATACAGATGTAACTCTGTGAGATGAATTAACAGAACACTAAGCAGTTTCTCAGAAAGCTTCTTTCCATATTTCATCTGAGGATATTTCCTTTTTCACCATAGCCCTCTATGGGCTTCCAAATATCACTTTGCCAATTCCACAAGAACTGTCTTAGCGAAAGGCTTCTTGAGGGGAAAGCTGTAATTCTGTGAGATGATTTCACAGAACACAAAGAAGTTTCTCAGAAAGCTCCTTTCTCTTTCTTATCGGAGGATATTTCCTTTGGCCCTATAGTCTTCAAAGGGATCTGAAATATCTGTTCTCAGATTCCACAGAAATAAGGCTAGCAAAGAAATCCATGAAATAAAGATGTAACTCTGTGAGATGAATTAAAAGAACACTAAGCAGTTTCTCAGAAAGCTTCTTTCCAGATTTCATCTGAGGATATTTCTTTTTTCACCATAGCCCTCTATGGGCTTCCAAATATCACTTTGCCAATTCCACAAGAACTGTCTAAGCGAAAGGCTTCTTCTAGGGAAAGCTGTAACTCTGTGAGATGATTTCACAGAACACAAAGAAGTTTCTCAGAAAGCTTCTTTCTCTTTGTTATCGGAGGATATTTCCTTTGGCCCTATAGTCTCCAAAGGGATCCGAAATATCTGTTCTCAGATTCCACAGAAATAAGGCTAGCAAAGAGATCCACGAAATACAGATGTAACTCTGTGAGATGAATTAACAGAACACTAAACCGTTTCTCAGAAAACTTCTTTCCGTATTTCATCTGAGGATATTTCCTTTTTCACCATAGCCCTCTATGTGCTTCTAAATATCACTTTGACAATTCCACCAGAACTGTCTTAGCGAGAGGCTTCTAGAGGGGAAAGCTGTAACTCTGTGAGTTGATTTCACAGAACACAAAGAAGTTTCTCAGAAAGCTTCTTTCTCTTTGTTATCGAAGGATATTTCCTTTGACCCTATGGTCTTCAAAGGGATCCGAAATATCTGTTCTCAGATTCCACAGCAATAAGGCTAGCAAAGAGATCCACGAAATGCAAATGTAACTCTGTGAGATGAATTAACAGAACACTAAGCAGTGTCTCAGAAAGCTTCTTTCCAGATTTCTTCTGAGGATATTTCCTTTTTCACCATATCCCTCTTTGGGCTTCCAAATATCACTTTGCCAATTCCACAGGAACTGTCTTAGCGAAAGGCTTCTTGAGGGGAAAGCTGTAACTCTGTGAGATGATTTCACAGAACACAAAGAAGGTTCTCAGAAAGCTCTTTTCTCTTTGTTATCGGAGGATATTTCCTTTGGCCCTATGGTCTTCAAAGGGATGCGAAATATCTGTTCTCAGATTCCACAGAAATAAGGCTAGCAAAGAGATCCACGAAATACAGATGTAACTCTGTGAGATGAATTAACAGAACACTAAGCAGTTTCTCAGAAAGCTGCTTTCCAGATTTCATCTGAGGATATTTAATTTTTAACCATAGCCCTCTATGGGCTTCCAAATATCACTTTGCCAATTCAACAAGAACTGTCTTAGCGAAAGGCTTCTTGAGGGGAAAGCTATAACTCTGTGAGATGATTTCATAGAACACAAAGAAGTTTCTCAGAAAGCTTCTTTCTCTTTTTTATCGGAGGATATTTCCTTTGGCCCTATGGTCTTCAAAGGGATCCGAAATATCTGTTCTCAGATTCAACAGAAATAAGGCTAGCAAAGATATCCACGAAATACAGATGTAACTCTGTGAGATGAATTAACAGAACACTAAGCAGTTTCTCAGGAAGCTGCTTTCCAGATTTCATCTGAGGATATTTCCTTTTCCCCCTTAGCCCTCTTGGGGCTTCCAAATATCACTTTGCCGCTTCCACAAGAACTGTCGTAGCGAAAGGCTTCTTGAGGGGAAAGCTGTAACTCTGTGAGATGATTTCACAGAACACAAAGAAGTTTCTCAGAAAGCTTCTTTCTCTTTGTTATCGGAGGATATTTCCTTTGGCCCTATGGTCTTCAAAGGCATCCGAAATATCTGTTCTCAGATTCCACAGAAATAAGGCTAGCAAAGAGATCCACGAAATACAGATGTAACTCTGTGAGATGAAGTAACAGAACACTAAGCAGTTTCTCAGAAAGCTTCTTTCCAGATTTCATCTGAGGATATTTCCTTTTTCACCATAGCCCTCTATGGGCTTCCAAATATCACTTTGCCAATTCCACAAGAACTGTCCTAGCGAAAGGCTTCTTGAGGTGAAAGCTGTAACTCTGTGAGATGATTTCACAGAACACAAAGAAGTTTCTCAGAAAGCTTCTTTCTCTTTCTTATCGGAGGATATTTCCTTTGGCCCTATAGTCTTCAAAGGGATACTAAATATCTCTTCTCAGATTCCACAGAAATAAGGCTAGCAAAGAGATCCACGAAATACAGATGTAACTCTGTGAGATGAATTAACAGAACACTAAGCAGTTTCTCAGAAAGCTTCTTTCCAGATTTCATCTGAGGATATTTCCTTTTTCACCGTAGCCCTCTATGGGCTTCCAAATATCACTTTGCCAATTCCACAAGAACTGTCTTAGCGAAAGGCTTCTTGAGGGGAAAGCTGTTACTCTGTGAGAGGATTTCACAGAACACAAAGAAGTTTCTAAGAAAGCTTCTTTCTCTTTGTTATCAGAGGATATTTCCTTTGGCCCAATAGTCTTCAAAGAGATCCGAAATATCTGTTCTCAGATTCCACAGAAATAAGGCTAGCAAAGAGATCCACGAAATACAGATGTAACTCTGTGAGGTGAATTAGCAGAACACTAAGCAGTTTCTCAGAAAGCTTCTTTCTAGATTTCATCTGAGGATATTTCTTTTTTCACCATAGCCCTCTATGGGCTTCCAAATATCACTTTGCCAATTCCACAAGAACTGTCTTAGCGAAAGGCTTCTTGAGGGGAAAGCTGTAATTCTGTGAGATGATTTCACAGAACACAAAGAAGTTTCTCAGAAAGCTTCTTTCTCTTTCTTATCGGAGGATATTTCCTTTGGCCCAATAGTCTTCAAAGGGATTTGAAATATCTGTTCTCAGATTCCACAGAAATAAGGCTACCAAAGAGATCCACGAAATAAAGATGTAACTCTGTGAGATGAATTAAAAGAACACTAAGCAGTTTCTCAGAAAGCTTCTTTCCAGATTTCATCTGAGGATATTTCTTTTTTCACCATAGCCCTCTATGGGCTTCCAAATATCACTTTGCCAATTCCACAAGAACTGTCTAAGCGAAAGGCTTCTTCTAGGGAAAGCTGTAACTCTGTGAGATGATTTCACAGAACACAAAGAAGTTTCTCAGAAAGCTTCTTTCTCTTTGTTATCGGAGGATATTTCCTTTGGCCCTATAGTCTCCAAAGGGATCCGAAATATCTGTTCACAGATTCCACAGAAATAAGGCTAGCAAAGAGATCCACGAAATACAGATGTAACTCTGTGAGATGAATTAACAGAACACTAAACCGTTTCTCAGAAAGCTTCTTTCCATATTTCATCTGAGGATATTTCCTTTTTCACCATAGCCGTCTATGTGCTTCCAAATATCACTTTGACAATTCCACCAAAACTGTCTTAGCGAAAGGCTTCTAGAGGGGAAAGCTGTAACTCTGTGAGTTGATTTCACAGAACACAAAGAAGTTTCTCAGAAAGCTTCTTTCTCTTTGTTATCGAAGGATATTTCCTTTGACCCTATGGTCTTCAAAGGGATCCGAAATATCTGTTCTCAGATTCCACAGCAATAAGGCTAGCAAAGAGATCCACGAAATGCAAATGTAACTCTGTGAGATGAATTAACAGAACACTAAGCAGTTTCTCAGAAAGCTTCTTTCCAGATTTCTTCTGAGGATATTTCCTTTTTCACCATATCCCTCTTTGGGCTTCCAAATATCACTTTGCCAATTCCACAAGAACTGTCTTAGCGAAAGGCTTCTTGAGGGGAAAGCTGTAACTCTGTGAGATGATTTCACAGAACACAAAGAAGGTTCTCAGAAAGCTTCTTTCTCTTTGTTATCGGAGGATATTTCCTTTGGCCCTATGGTCTTCAAAGGGATGCGAAATATCTGTTCTCAGATTCCACAGAAATAAGGCTAGCAAAGAGATCCACGAAATACAGATGTAACTCTGTGAGATGAATTAACAGAACACTAAGCAGTTTCTCAGAAAGCTTCTTTCCAGATTTCATCTGAAGATATTTCCTTTTTCACCATAGCCCTCTATGGGCTTCCAAATATCACTTTCGCAATTCCACAAGAACTGTATTAGCGAAAGGCTTCTTGAGGGGAAAGCTGTAACTCTGTGAGGTGATTTCACAAAACACAAAGAGGTTTCTCAGAAAGCTTCTTTCTCTTTGTTATCGGAGGATATTTCCTTTGGCCCTATAGTCTCCAAAGGGATCCGAAATATCTGTTCTCATATTCCACAGAAATAAGGCTAGCAAAGAGATCCACGAAATACAGATGTAACTCTGTGAGATGAATTAACAGAACACTAAGCAGTTTCTCAGAAAGCTTCTTTCCAGATTTCATCTGAGGATATTTCTTTTTTCACCATAGCCCTCTATGGGCTTCCAAATATCACTTTGCCAATTCCACAAGAACTGTCTTAGCGAAAGGCTTCTTCTAGGGAAAGCTGTAACTCTGTGAGATGATTTCACAGAACACAAAGAAGTTTCTCAGAAAGCTTCTTTCTCTTTGTTATCGGAGGATATTTCCTTTGGCCCTATAGTCTTCAAAGGGATCCGAAATATCTGTTCTCAGATTCCACACAAATACCGCTAACAATGAGATACTCGAAATACAGATGTAACTCTGTGAGATGAATTAACAGAACACTAAGCAGTTTCTCAGAAAGCTTCTTTCCAGATTTCATCTGAAGATATTTCCTTTTTCACCATAGCCCTCTATGGGCTTCCAAATATCACTTTCGCAATTCCACAAGAACTGTCTTAGCGAAAGGCTTCTTGAGGGGAAAGCTGTAACTCTGTGAGATGATTTCACAAAACACAAAGAGGTTTCTCAGAAAGCTTCTTTCTCTTTGTTATCGGAGGATGTTTCCTTTGGCCCTATGGTCTTGAAAGGGATCCGAAATATCTGTTCTCAGATTCCACAGAAATAAGGCTAGCAAAGAGATCCACGAAATACAGATGTAACTCTGTGAGATGAATTAACAGAACACTAAGCAGTTTCTCAGAAAGCTTCTTTCCAGATTTCATCTGAGGATATTTCCTTTTTTACCATAGCCCTCTATGGGCTTCCAAATATCACTTTGCCAATTCCAAAAGAACTGTCTTAGCGAAAGGCTTCTTGAGGGGAAAGCTGTAACTCTGTGAGATGATTTCACAGAACACAAAGAAGTTTCTCAGTAATCTTCTTTCTCTTTGTTATCGGATGATATTTCCTTTGGCCCTATGGTCTTCAAAGGGATCCGAAATATCTGTTCTCAGATTCCACAGAAATAAGGCTAGCAAAGAGATCCACGAAATACAGATGTAACCCTGTGAGATGAATTAACAGAACACAAAGCAGTTTCTCCGAAAGCTGCTTTCCAGATTTCATCTGAGGATATTTAATTTTTAACCATAGCCCTCTATGGGCTTCCAAATATCACTTTGCCAATTCAACAAGAACTGTCTTAGCGAAAGGCTTCTTGAGGGGAAAGCTATAACTCTGTGAGATGATTTCACAGAACACAAAGAAGTTTCTCAGAAAGCTTCTTTCTCTTTTTTATCGGAGGATATTTCCTTTGGCCCTATGGTCTTCAAAGGGATCCGAAATATCTGTTCTCAGATTCAACAGAAATAAGGCTAGCAAAGAGATCCACGAAATACAGATGTAACTCTGTGAGATGAATTAACAGAACACTAAGCAGTTTCTCAGGAAGCTGCTTTCCAGATTTCAGCTGAGGATATTTCCTTTTCCCCCTTAGCCCTCTTGGGGCTTCCAAATATCACTTTGCCTCTTCCACAAGAACTGTCGTAGCGAAAGGCTTCTTGAGGGGAAAGCTGTAACTCTGTGAGATGATTTCACAGAACACAAAGAAGTTTCTCAGAAAGCTTCTTTCTCTTTGTTATCGGAGGATATTTCCTTTGGCCCTATGGTCTTCAATGGCATCCGAAATATCTGTTCTCAGATTCCACAAAAATAAGGCTAGCAAAGAGATCCACGAAATACAGATGTAACTCTGTGAGATGAATTAACAGAACACTAAGCAGTTTCTCAGAAAGCTTCTTTCCAGATTTCATCGGAGGATATTTCCTTTTTCACCATAGCCCTCTATGGGCTTCCAAATATCACTTTGCCAATTCCACAAGAACTGTCCTAGCGAAAGGCTTCTTGAGGTGAAAGCTGTAACTCTGTGAGATGATTTCACAGAACACAAAGAAGTTTCTCAGAAAGCTTCTTTCTCTTTGTTATCGGAGGATATTTCCTTTGGCCCTATAGTCTTCAAAGGGATCCTAAATATCTGTTCTCAGATTCCACAGAAATAAGGCTAGCAAAGAGATCCACGAAATACAGATGTAACTCTGTGAGATGAATTAACAGAACACTAAGCAGTTTCTCAGAAAGCTTCTTTCCAGATTTCATCAGAGGATATTTCTTTTTTCAACATAGCCCTCTATGGGCTTCCAAATATCACTTTGCCAATTCCACAAGAACTGTCTTAGCGATAGGCTTCTTCTAGGGAAAGCTGTAACTCTGTGAGATGATTTCACAGAACACAAAGAAGTTTCTTAGAAGGCTTCTTTCTCTTTGTTATTGGAGGATATTTACTTTGGCCCTATGGTCTTCAAAGGGATCCTAAATATCTGTTCTCAGATTCCACAGAAATAAGGCTAGCAAAGAGATCCACGAAATACAGATGTAACTCTGTGAGATGAAGTAACAGAACACTAAGCAGTTTCTCAGAAAGCTTCTTTCCAGATTTCATCTGAGGATATTTCCTTTTTAACCATAGCCCTCTATGGGCTTCCAAATATCACTTTGCCAAATCCACAAGAACTGTCTTAGCGAAAGGCTTCTTGAGGGGAAAGCAGTAACTCTGTGAGATGATTTCACAGAACACAAAGAAGTTTCTCAGAAAGCTTCTTTCTCTTTGTTATCGGAGGATATTTCCTTTGGCCCTATGGTCTTCAAAGGGATCACAAATATCTGTTCTCAGATTCCACAGAAATAAGGCTAGCAAAGAGATCCACGAAATACAGATGTAACTCTGTGAGATGAATTAACAGAACACTAAGCAGTTTCTCAGAAACCTTCTTTCCAGATTTCATCTGAGGATATTTCCTTTTTCACCATAGCCCTCTATGGGCTTCCAAATATCACTTTGCCAATTCCACAAGAACTGTCTTAGCGAAAGGCTTCTTGAGGGGAAAGCTGTAACTCTGTGAGATGATTTCACAGAACACAAAGAAGTTTCTCAGAAAGCTTCTTTCTCTTTGTTATCGGAGGATATTTCCTTTGGCCCTATAGTCTTCAAAGGGATCCTAAATATCTGTTCTCAGATTCCAGAGAAATAAGGCTAGCAAAGAGATCCACGAAATACAGATGTAACTCTGTGAGATGAATTAACAGAATACTAAGCAGTTTCTCAGAAAGCTTCTTTCCAGATTTCATCTGAGGATATTTCCTTTTTCACCATAGCCCTCTATGGGCTTCCAAATATCACTTTGCCAATTCCACAAGAACTGTCTTAGCGGAAGGCTTCTTGAGGGGAAAGCTGAAACTCTGTGAGATGATTTCACAGAACACAAAGAAGGTTCTCAGAAAGCTTCTTTCTCTTTGTTATCGGAGGATATTTCCTTTGGCCCTATGGTCTTCAAAGGGATCCGAAATATCTGTTCTCAGATTCCACAGAAATAAGGCTAGCAAAGAGATCCACGAAATACAGATGTAACTCTGTGAGATGAATTAACAGAACACTAAGCAGTTTCTCAGAAAGCTTCTTTCCAGATTTCATCTGAGGATATTTCCTTTTTCACCATAGCCCTCTATGGGCTTCCAAATATCACTTTGCCAATTCCACAAGAACTGTCTTAGCGAAAGGCTTCTTGAGGGGAAAGCTGTAATTCTGTGAGATGATTTCACAGAACACAAAGAAGTTTCTCAGAAAGCTCCTTTCTCTTTCTTATCGGAGGATATTTCCTTTGGCCCTATAGTCTTCAAAGGGATCTGAAATATCTGTTCTCAGATTCCACAGAAATAAGGCTAGCAAAGAAATCCATGAAATAAAGATGTAACTCTGTGAGATGAATTAAAAGAACACTAAGCAGTTTCTCAGAAAGCTTCTTTCCAGATTTCATCTGAGGATATTTCTTTTTTCACCATAGCCCTCTATGGGCTTCCAAATATCACTTTGCCAATTCCACAAGAACTGTCTAAGCGAAAGGCTTCTTCTAGGGAAAGCTGTAACTCTGTGAGATGATTTCAGAGAACACAAAGAAGTTTCTCAGAAAGCTTCTTTCTCTTTGTTATCGGAGGATATTTCCTTTGGCCCTATAGTCTCCAAAGGGATCCGAAATATCTGTTCTCAGATTCCACAGAAATAAGGCTAGCAAAGAGATCCACGAAATACAGATGTAACTCTGTGAGATGAATTAACAGAACACTAAACCGTTTCTCAGAAAACTTCTTTCCATATTTCATCTGAGGATATTTCCTTTTTCACCATAGCCCTCTATGTGCTTCTAAATATCACTTTGACAATTCCACCAGAACTGTCTTAGCGAGAGGCTTCTAGAGGGGAAAGCTGTAACTCTGTGAGTTGATTTCACAGAACACAAAGAAGTTTCTCAGAAAGCTTCTTTCTCTTTGTTATCGAAGGATATTTCCTTTGACCCTATGGTCTTCAAAGGGATCCGAAATATCTGTTCTCAGATTCCACAGCAATAAGGCTAGCAAAGAGATCCACGAAATGCAAATGTAACTCTGTGAGATGAATTAACAGAACACTAAGCAGTGTCTCAGAAAGCTTCTTTCCAGATTTCTTCTGAGGATATTTCCTTTTTCACCATATCCCTCTTTGGGCTTCCAAATATCACTTTGCCAATTCCACAGGAACTGTCTTAGCGAAAGGCTTCTTGAGGGGAAAGCTGTAACTCTGTGAGATGATTTCACAGAACACAAAGAAGGTTCTCAGAAAGCTCTTTTCTCTTTGTTATCGGAGGATATTTCCTTTGGCCCTTTGGTCTTCAAAGGGATGCGAAATATCTGTTCTCAGATTCCACAGAAATAAGGCTAGCAAAGAGATCCACGAAATACAGATGTAACTCTGTGAGATGAATTAACAGAACACTAAGCAGTTTCTCAGAAAGCTTCTTTCCAGATTTCATCTGAAGATATTTCCTTTTTCACCATAGCCCTCTATGGGCTTCCAAATATCACTTTCGCAATTCCACAAGAACTGTCTTAGCGAAAGGCTTCTTGAGGGGAAAGCTATAACTCTGTGAGATGATTTCACAAAACACAAAGAGGTTTCTCAGAAAGCTTCTTTCTCTTTGTTATCGGAGGATGTTTCCTTTGGCCCTATGGTCTTGAAAGGGATCCGAAATATCTGTTCTCAGATTCCACAGAAATAAGGCTAGCAAAGAGATACACGAAATACAGATGTAACACTGTGAGATGAATTAACAGAACACTAAGCAGTTTCTCAGAAAGCTTCTTTCCAGATTTCATCTGAGGATATTTCCTTTTTCATTATAGCCCTCTATGGGCTTCCAAATATCACTTTGCCAATTCCAAAAGACCTGTCTTAGCGAAAGGCTTCTTGAGGGGAAATTTGTAACTCTGTGAGATTATTTCACAGAACACAAAGAAGTTTCTCAGTAAGCTTCTTTCTCTTTGTTATCGGAGGATATTTCCTTTGGCCCTATGGTCTTCAAAGGGATCCGAAATATCTGTTCTCAGATTCCACAGAAATAAGGCTAGCAAAGAGATCCACGAAATACAGATGTAACTCTGTGAGATGAATTAACAGAACACAAAGCAGTTTCTCCGAAAGCTGCTTTCCAGATTTCATCTGAGGATATTTAATTTTTAACCATAGCCTTCTAAGGGCTTCCAAATATCACTTTGCCAATTCAACAAGAACTGTCTTAGCGAAAGGCTTCTTGAGGGGAAAGCTATAACTCTGTGAGATGATTTCACAGAACACAAAGAAGTTTCTCAGAAAGCTTCTTTCTCTTTTTTATCGGAGGATATTTCCTTTGGCCCTATGGTCTTCAAAGGGATCCGAAATATCTGTTCTCAGATTCAACAGAAATAAGGCTAGCAAAGAGATCCACGAAATACAGATGTAACTCTGTGAGATGAATTAACAGAACACTAAGCAGTTTCTCAGGAAGCTTCTTTCCAGATTTCATCTGAGGATATTTCCTTTTCCCCCTTAGCCCTCTTGGGGCTTCCAAATATCACTTTGCCTCTTCCACAAGAACTGTCGTAGCGAAAGGCTTCTTGAGGGGAAAGCTGTAACTCTGTGAGATGATTTCACAGAACACAAAGAAGTTTCTCAGAAAGCTTCTTTCTCTTTGTTATCGGAGGATATTTCCTTTGGCCCTATGGTCTTAAATGGCATCCGAAATATCTGTTCTCAGATTCCACAGAAATAAGGCTAGCAAAGAGATCCACGAAATACAGATGTAACTCTGTGAGATGAAGTAACAGAACACTAAGCAGTTTCTCAGAAAGCTTCTTTCCAGATTTCATCTGAGGATATTTCCTTTTTCACCATAGCCCTCTATGGGCTTCCAAATATCACTTTGCCAATTCCACAAGAACTGTCCTAGGAAAGGCTTCTTGAGGTGAAAGCTGTAACTCTGTGAGATGATTTCACAGAACACAAAGAAGTTTCTCAGAAAGCTTCTTTCTCTTTCTTATCGGAGGATATTTCCTTTGGCCCTATAGTCTACAAAGGGATACTAAATATCTCTTCTCAGATTCCACAGAAATAAGGCTAGCAAAGAGATCCACGAAATACAGATGTAACTCTGTGAGATGAATTAACAGAACACTAAGCAGTTTCTCAGAAAGCTTCTTTCCAGATTTCATCAGAGGATATTTCCTTTTTCACCGTAGCCCTCTATGGGCTTCCAAATATCACTTTGCCAATTCCACAAGAACTGTCTTAGCGAAAGGCTTCTTGAGGGGAAAGCTGTTACTCTGTGAGAGGATTTCACAGAACACTAAGAAGTTTCTAAGAAAGCTTCTTTCTCTTTGTTATCAGAGGATATTTCCTTTGGCCCAATAGTCTTCAAAGAGATCCGAAATATCTGTTCTCAGATTCCACAGAAATAAGGCTTGCAAAGAGATCCACGAAAAACAGATGTAACTCTGTGAGGTGAATTAACAGAACACTAAGCAGTTTCTCAGAAAGCTTCTTTCTAGATTTCATCTGAGGATATTTCTTTTTTCACCATAGCCCTCTATGGGCTTCCAAATATCACTTTGCCAATTCCACAAGAACTGTCTTAGCGAAAGGCTTCTTCTAGGGAAAGCTGTAACTCTGGGAGATGATTTCACAGAACACAAAGGAGATTCTCAGAAAGCTTCTTTCTCTTTGTTATCGGAGGATATTTCCTTTGGCCCTATGGTGTTCAAAGGGATCCGAAATATCTGTTCTCAGATTCCACAGAAATAAGGCTAGCAAAGGGATCCACGAAATACAGATGTAACTCTCTGAGATGCATTTAAAAACACTAAGCAGTTTCTCAGAAAGCTTCTTTCCAGATTTCATCTGAGGATATTTACTTTTTCACCGTAGCCCTCTATGGGCTTCCAAATATCACTTTGCCAATTCCACAAGAACTGTCTTAGCGAAAGGCTTCTTGAGGGGAAAGCTGTAATTCTGTGAGATGATTTCACAGAACACAAAGAAGTTTCTCAGAAAGCTTCTTTCTCTTTCTTATCGGAGGATATTTCCTTTGGCCCAATAGTCTTCAAAGGGATTTGAAATATCTGTTCTCAGATTCCACAGAAATAAGGCTAGCAAAGAGATCCACGAAATAAAGATGTAACTCTGTGAGATGAATTAAAAGAACACTAAGCAGTTTCTCAGAAAGCTTCTTTCCAGATTTCATCTGAGGATATTTCTTTTTTCACCATAGCCCTCTATGGGCTTCCAAATATCACTTTGCCAATTCCACAAGAACTGTCTAAGCGAAAGGCTTCTTCTAGGGAAAGCTGTAACTCTGTGAGATGATTTCACAGAACACAAAGAAGTTTCTCAGAAAGCTTCTTTCTCTTTGTTATCGGAGGATATTTCCTTTGGCCCTATAGTCTCCAAAGGGATCCGAAATATCTGTTCACAGATTCCACAGAAATAAGGCTAGCAAAGAGATCCACGAAATACAGATGTAACTCTGTGAGATGAATTAACAGAACACTAAGCAGTTTCTCAGAAAGATTCTTTCCAGATTTCATCTGAGGATATTTCCTTTTTTACCATAGCCCTCTATGGGCTTCCAAATATCACTTTGCCAATTCCAAAAGAACTGTCTTAGCGAAAGGCTTCTTGAGGGGAAATTTGTAACTCTGTGAGATGATTTCACAGAACACAAAGAAGTTTCTCAGTAAGCTTCTTTCTTTTTGTTATCGGAGGATATTTACTTTGGCCCTATGGTCTTCAAAGGGATCCGAAATATCTGTTCTCAGATTCCACAGAAATAAGGCTAGCAAAGAGATCCACGAAATACAGATGTAACTCTGTGAGATGAATTAACAGAACACAAAGCAGTTTCTCCGAAAGCTGCTTTCCAGATTTCATCTGAGGATATTTAATTTTTAACCATAGCCCTCTATGGGCTTCCAAATATCACTTTGCCAATTCCACAAGAACTGTCTTAGCGAAAGGCTTCTTGAGGGGAAAGCTATAACTCTGTGAGATGATTTCACAGAACACAAAGAAGTTTCTCAGAAAGCTTCTTTCTCTTTTTTATCGGAGGTTATTTCCTTTGGCCCTATGGTCTTCAAAGGGATCCGAAATATCTGTTCTCAGATTCCAAAGAAATAAGGCTAGCAAAGAGATCCACGAAATACAGATGTAACTCTGTGAGATGAATTAACAGAATACTAAGCAGTTTCTCAGAAAGCTTCTTTCCAGATTTCATCTGAGGATATTTCCTTTTTCACCATAGCCCTCTATGGGCTTCCAAATATCACTTTGCCAATTCCAAAAGAACTGTCTTAGCGAAAGGCTTCTTCTAGGGAAAGCTGTAACTCTGTGAGATGACTTCACAGAACACAAAGAAGTTTCTCAGAAAGCTTCTTTCTCTTTGTTATCGGAGGATATTTCCTTTGGCCCTATAGTCTCCAAAGGGATCCGAAATATCTGTTCTCATATTCCACAGAAATAAGGCTAGCAAAGAGATCCACGAAATACAGATGTAACTCTGTGAGATGAATTAACAGAACACTAAGCAGTTTCTCAGAAAGCTTCTTTCCAGATTTCATCGGAGGATATTTCTTTTTTAACCATAGCCCTCTATGGGCTTCCAAATATCACTTTGCCAATTCCACAAGAACTGTCTTAGCGAAAGGCTTCTTCTAGGGAAAGCTGTAACTCTGTGAGATGATTTCACAGAACACAAAGAAGTTTCTCAGAAAGCTTCTTTCTCTTTGTTATCGGAGGATATTTCCTTTGGCCCTATAGTCTTCAAAGGGATCCTAAATATCTGTTCTCAGATTCCACAGAAATAAGGCTAGCAAAGAGATCCACGAAATACAGATGTAACTCTGTGAGATGAATTAACAGAACACTAAGCAGTTTCTCAGAAAGCTTCTTTCCAGATTTCATCTGAGGATATTTCCTTTTTCACCATAGCCCTCTATGGGCTTCCAAATATCACTTTGCCAATTCCAGAAGAACTGTCTTAGCGAAAGGCTTCTTCTAGGGAAAGCTGTAACTCTGTGAGATGACTTCACAGAACACAAAGAAGTTTCTCAGAAAGCTTCTTTCTCTTTGTTATCGGAGGATATTTCCTTTGGCCCTATAGTCTCCAAAGAGATCCGAAATATCTGTTCTCATATTCCACAGAAATAAGGCTAGCAAAGAGATCCACGAAATACAGATATAACTCTGTGAGATGAATTAACAGAACACTAAGCAGTTTCTCAGAAAGCTTCTTTCCAGATTTCATCGGAGGATATTTCTTTTTTAACCATAGCCCTCTATGGGCTTCCAAATATCACTTTTGCAATTCCACAAGAACTGTATTAGCGAAAGGCTTCTTGAGGGCAAAGCTGTAACTCTGTGAGATGATTTCACAGAACACAAAGAAGTTTCTCAGAAGGCTTCTTTCTCTTTGTTATCGGAGGATATTTACTTTGGCCCTATGGTCTTCAAAGGGATCCGAAATATCTGTTCTCAGATTCCACAGAAATAAGGCTAGCAAAGAGATCCACGAAATACAGATGTAACTCTGTGAGATGAATTAACAGAACACTAAGCAGTTTCTCAGAAAGCTTCTTTCCAGATTTCATCTGAGGATATTTCCTTTTTTACCATAGCCCTCTATGGGCTTCCAAATATCACTTTGCCAATTCCAAAAGAACTGTCTTAGCGAAAGGCTTCTTGAGGGGAAATTTGTAACTCTGTGAGATGATTTCACAGAACACAAAGAAGTTGCTCAGTAATCTTCTTTCTCTTTGTTATCGGAGGATGTTTCCTTTGGCCCTATGGTCTTCAAAGGGATCCGAAATATCTGTTCTCAGATTCCACACAAATAACGCTAACAATGAGATACTCGAAATACAGATGTAACTCTGTGAGATGAATTAACAGAACACTAAGCAGTTTCTCAGAAAGCTTCTTTCCAGATTTCATCTGAAGATATTTCCTTTTTCACCATAGCCCTCTATGGGCTTCCAAATATCACTTTGCCAATTCAACAAGAACTGTCTTAGCGAAAGGCTTCTTGAGGGGAAAGCTATAACTCTGTGAGATGATTTCACAAAACACAAAGAGGTTTCTCAGAAAGCTTCTTTCTCTTTGTTATCGGAGGATATTTCCTTTGGCCCTATGGTCTTCAAAGGGATCCGAAATATCTGTTCTCAGATTCAACAGAAATAAGGCTAGCAAAGAGATCCACGAAATACAGATGTAACTCTGTGAGATGAATTAACAGAACACTAAGCAGTTTCTCAGGAAGCTGCTTTCCAGATTTCATCTAAGGATATTTCCTTTTCCCCCTTAGCCCTCTTGGGGCTTCCAAATATCACTTTGCCTCTTCCACAAGAACTGTCGTAGCGAAAGGCTTCTTGAGGGGAAAGCTGTAACTCTGTGAGATGATTTCACAGAACACAAAGAAGTTTCTCAGAAGGCTTCTTTTTCTTTGTTATCGGAGGATGTTTCCTTTGGCCCTATGGTCTTCAATGGCATCCGAAATATCTGTTCTCAGATTCCACAGAAATAAGGCTAGCAAAGAGATCCAAGAAATACAGATGTAACTCTGTGAGATGAATTAACAGAACACTAAGCAGTTTCTCAGAAACCTTCTTTCCAGATTTCATCTGAGGATATTTCCTTTTTCACCATAGCCCTCTATGGGCTTCCAAATATCACTTTGCCAATTCCACAAGAACTGTCTTAGCGAAAGGCTTCTTGAGGAGAAAGCTGTAACTCTGTGCGATGATTTCACAGAACACAAAGAAGTTTCTCAGAAAGCTTCTTTCTCTTTGTTATCGGAGGATATTTCCTTTGGCCCTATAGTCTTCAAAGGGATCCTAAATATCTGTTCTCAGATTCCAGAGAAATAAGGCTAGCAAAGAGATCCACGAAATACAGATGTAACTCTGTGAGATGAATTAACAGAATACTAAGCAGTTTCTCAGAAAGCTTCTTTCCAGATTTCATCTGAGGATATTTCCTTTTTCACCATAGCCCTCTATGGGCTTCCAAATATCACTTTGCCAATTCCACAAGAACTGTCTTAGCGGAAGGCTTCTTGAGGGGAAAGCTGAAAGTCTGTGAGATGATTTCACAGAACACAAAGAAGGTTCTCAGAAAGCTTCTTTCTCTTTGTTATCGGAGGATATTTCCTTTGGCCCTATGGTCTTCAAAGGGATCCGAAATATCTGTTCTCAGATTCCACAGAAATAAGGCTAGCAAAGAGATCCACGAAATACAGATGTAACTCTGTGAGATGAATTAACAGAACACTAAGCAGTTTCCCAGAAAGCTTCTTTCCAGATTTCATCTGAGTATATTTCCTTTTTCACCGTAGCCCTCTATGGGCTTCCAAATATCACTTTGCCAATTCCACAAGAACTGTCTTAGCGAAAGGTTTCTTGAGGGGAAAGCTGTTACTCTGTGAGAGGATTTCACAGAACACGAAGAAGTTTCTATGAAAGCTTCTTTCTCTTTGTTATCGGAGGATATTTCCTTTGGCCCAATAGTCTTCAAAGAGATCCGAAATATCTGTTCTCAGATTCCACAGAAATAAGGCTAGCAATGTGATCCACGAAATACAGATGTAACTCTGTGAGGTGAATTAACAGAACACTAAGCAGTTTCTCAGAAAGCTTCTTTCCAGATTTCATCTGAGGATATTTCTTTTTTCACCATAGCCCTCTATGGGCTTCCAAATATCACTTTGCCAATTCCACAAGAACTGTCTTAGCGGAAGGCTTCTTCTAGGGAAAGCTGTAACTGTGGGAGATGATTTCACAGAACACAAAGAAGGTTCTCAGAAAGCTTCTTTCTCTTTGTTATCGGAGGATATTTCCTTTGGCCCTATGGTGTTCAAAGGGATCCGAAATATCTGTTCTCAGATTCCACAGAAATAAGGCTAGCAAAGGGGTCCACGAAATACAGATGTAACTCTGTGAGATGAATTAACAGAACACTAAGCAGTTTCTCTGAAAGCTTCTTTCCAGATTTCATCTGAGGATATTTCCTTTTTCACCATAGCCCTCTATGGGCTTCCAAATATCACTTTGCCAATTCCACAAGAACTGTCTTAGCGAAAGGCTTCTTGAGGGGAAAGCTGTAATTCTGTGAGATGATTTCACAGAACACAAAGAAGTTTCTCAGAAAGCTCCTTTCTCTTTCTTATCGGAGGATATTTCCTTTGGCCCTATAGTCTTCAAAGGGATCTGAAATATCTGTTCTCAGATTCCACAGAAATAAGGCTAGCAAAGAGATCCATGAAATAAAGATGTAACTCTGTGAGATGAATTAAAAGAACACTAAGCAGTTTCTCAGAAAGCTTCTTTCCAGATTTCATCTGAGGATATTTCTTTTTTCACCATAGCCCTCTATGGGCTTCCAAATATCACTTTGCCAATTCCACAAGAACTGTCTAAGCGAAAGGCTTCTTCTAGGGAAAGCTGTAACTCTGTGAGATGATTTCACAGAACACAAAGAAGTTTCTCAGAAAGCTTCTTTCTCTTTGTTATCGGAGGATATTTCCTTTGGCCCTATAGTCTCCAAAGGGATCCGAAATATCTGTTCTCAGATTCCACAGAAATAAGGCTAGCAAAGAGATCCACGAAATACAGATGTAACTCTGTGAGATGAATTAACAGAACACTAAACCGTTTCTCAGAAAACTTCTTTCCATATTTCATCTGAGGATATTTCCTTTTTCACCATAGCCCTCTATGTGCTTCTAAATATCACTTTGACAATTCCACCAGAACTGTCTTAGCGAGAGGCTTCTAGAGGGGAAAGCTGTAACTCTGTGAGATGATTTCACAGAACACAAAGAAGTTTCTCAGAAAGCTTCTTTCTCTTTGTTATCGAAGGATATTTCCTTTGACCCTATGGTCTTCAAAGGGATCCGAAATATCTGTTCTCAGATTCCACAGCAATAAGGCTAGCAAAGAGATCCACGAAATGCAAATGTAACTCTGTGAGATGAATTAACAGAACACTAAGCAGTGTCTCAGAAAGCTTCTTTCCAGATTTCTTCTGAGGATATTTCCTTTTTCACCATATCCCTCTTTGGGCTTCCAAATATCACTTTGCCAATTCCACAGGAACTGTCTTAGCGAAAGGCTTCTTGAGGGGAAAGCTGTAACTCTGGGAGATGATTTCACAGAACACAAAGAAGGTTCTCAGAAAGCTTCTTTCTCTTTGTTATCCGAGGATGTTTCCTTTGGTCCTATGGTCTTGAAAGGGATCCGAAATATCTGTTCTCAGATTCCACAGAAATAAGGCTAGCAAAGAGATCCACGAAATACAGATGTAACTCTGTGAGATGAATTAACAGAACACTAAGCAGTTTCTCAGAAAGCTTCTTTCCAGATTTCATCTGAGGATATTTCCTTTTTCATCATAGCCCTCTATGGGCTTCCAAATATCACTTCGCCAATTCCAAAAGAACTGTCTTAGCGAAAGGCTTCTTGAGGGGAAATTTGTAACTCTGTGAGATGATTTCACAGAACACAAAGAAGTTTCTCAGTAAGCTTCTTTCTCTTTGTTATCGGAGGATATTTCCTTTGGCCCTATGGTCTTCAAAGGGATCCGAAATATCTGTTCTCAGATTCCACAGAAATAAGGCTAGCAAAGAGATCCACGAAATACAGATGTAACTCTGTGAGATGAATTAACAGAACACTAGGCAGTTTCTCAGAAAGCTTCTTTCCAGATTTCATCTGAGGATATTTCCTTTTTCACCATAGCCCTCTATGGCCTTCTGATATCACTTTGCCAATTCCACAAGAACTGTCTTAGCGAAAGGCTTCTTCTAGGGAAAGCTGTAACTCTGTGAGATGATTTCACAGAACACAGAGAAGTTTCTCAGAAAGCTTCTTTCTCTTTGTTATCGGAGGATATTTCCTTTGGCCCTATGGTCTTCAAAGGCATCCGAAATATCTGTTCTCAGATTCCACAGAAATAAGGCTAGCAAAGAGATCCACGAAATACAGATGTAACTCTGTGAGATGAATTAACAGAACACTAAGCAGTTTCTCAGAAAGCTTCTTTCCAGATTTCATCTGAGGATATTTCTTTTTTCACCATAGCCCTCTATGGGCTTCCAAATATCACTTTGCCAATTCCACAAGAACTGTCTTAGCGAAAGGCTTCTTCTAGGGAAAGCTGTAACTCTGTGAGATGATTTCACAGAACACAAAGAAGTTTCTCAGAAGGCTTCTTTTTCTTTGTTATCGGAGGATATTTACTTTGGCCCTATGGTCTTCAAAGGGATCCGAAATATCTGTTCTCAGATTCCACAGAAATAAGGCTAGCAAAGAGATCCACGAAATACAGATGTAACTCTGTGAGATGAAGTAACAGAACACTAAGCAGTTTCTCAGAAAGCTTCTTTCCAGATTTCATCTGAGGATATTTCCTTTTTCACCATAGCCCTCTATGGGCTTCCAAATATCACCTTGCCAATTCCACAAGAACTGTCTTAGCGGAAGGCTTCTTGAGGGGAAAGCTGAAACTCTGTGAGATGATTTCACAGAACACAAAGAAGGTTCTCAGAAAGCTTCTTTCTCTTTGTTATCGGAGGATATTTCCTTTGGCCCTATGGTCTTCAAAGGGAAGCGAAATATCTGTTCTCAGATTCCACAGAAATAAGGCTAGCAAAGATATCCACGAAATACAGATGTAACTCTGTGAGATGAATTAACAGAACACTAAGCAGTTTCTCAGAAAGCTTCTTTCCAGATTTCATCTGAAGATATTTCCTTTTTCACCATAGCCCTCTATGGGCTTCCAAATATCACTTTCGCAATTCCACAAGAACTGTCTTAGCGAAAGGCTTCTTGAGGGGAAAGCTGTAACTCTGTGAGATGATATCACAAAACACAAAGAGGTTTCCCAGAAAGCTTCTTTCTCTTTGTTATCGGAGGATGTTTCCTTTGGCCCTATGGTCTTGAAAGGGATCCGAAATATCTGTTCTCAGATTCCACAGAAATAAGGCTAGCAAAGAGATCCACGAAATACAGATGTAACTCTGTGAGATGAATTAACAGAACACTAAGCAGTTTCTCAGAAAGCTTCTTTCCAGATTTCATCTGAGGATATTTCCTTTTTCATCATAGCCCTCTATGGGCTTCCAAATATCACTTCGCCAATTCCAAAAGAACTGTCTTAGCGAAAGGCTTCTTGAGGGGAAATTTGTAACTCTGTGAGATGATTTCACAGAACACAAAGAAGTTTCTCAGTAAGCTTCTTTCTCTTTGTTATCGGAGGATATTTCCTTTGGCCCTATGGTCTTCAAAGGGATCCGAAATATCTGTTCTCAGATTCCACAGAAATAAGGCTAGCAAAGAGATCCACGAAATACAGATGTAACTCTGTGACATGAATTAACAGAACACAAAGCAGTTTCTCCGAAAGCTGCTTTCCAGATTTCATCTGAGGATATTTAATTTTTAACCATAGCCCTCTATGGGCTTCCAAATATCACTTTGCCAATTCCACAAGAACTGTCTTAGCGAAAGGCTTCTTGAGGGGAAAGCTATAACTCTGTGAGATGATTTCACAGAACACAAAGAAGTGTCTCAGAAAGCTTTTTTCTCTTTTTTATCGGAGGATATTTCCTTTGGCCCTATGGTCTTCAAAGGGATCCGAAATATCTGTTCTCAGATTCAACAAAAATAAGGCTAGCAAAGAGATCCACGAAATACAGATGTAACTCTGTGAGATGAATTAACAGAACTCTAAGCAGTTTCTCAGGAAGCTGCTTTCCAGATTTCATCTGAGGATATTTCCTTTTCCCCCTTAGCCCTCTTGGGGCTTCCAAATATCACTTTGCCTCTTCCACAAGAACTGTCGTAGCGAAAGGCTTCTTGCGGGGAAAGCTGTAACTCTGTGAGATGATTTCACAGAACACAAAGAAGTTTCTCAGAAAGCTTCTTTCTCTTTGTTATCGGAGGATATTTCCTTTGGCCCTATGGTCTTCAATGGCATCCGAAATATCTGTTCTCAGATTCCACAGAAATAAGGCTAGCAAAGAGATCCACGAAATACAGATGTAACTCTGTGAGATGAATTAACAGAACACTAGGCAGTTTCTCAGAAAGCTTCTTTCCAGATTTCATCTGAGGATATTTCCTTTTTCACCATAGCCCTCTATGGCCTTCTGATATCACTTTGCCAATTCCACAAGAACTGTCTTAGCGAAAGGCTTCTTCTAGGGAAAGCTGTAACTCTGTGAGATGATTTCACAGAACACAAAGAAGTTTCTCAGAAAGCTTCTTTCTCTTTGTTATCGGAGGATATTTCCTTTGGCCCTATAGTCTCCAAAGGGATCCGAAATATCTGTTCTCATATTAAACAGAAATAAGGCTAGTAAAGAGATCCACGAAATACAGATGCAACTCTGTGAGATGAATTAACAGAACACTAAGCAGTTTCTCAGATAGCTGCTTTCCAGATTTCATCTGAGGATATTTCCTTTTCCCCCTTAGCCCTCTTGGGGCTTCCAAATATCACTTTGCCTCTTCCACAAGAACTGTCGTAGCGAAAGGTTTCTTGAGGGGAAAGCTGTAACTCTGTGAGATGATTTCACAGAACACAGAGAAGTTTCTCAGAAAGCTTCTTTCTCTTTGTTATCGGAGGATATTTCCTTTGGCCCTATGGTCTTCAAAGGCATCCGAAATATCTGTTCTCAGATTCCACAGAAATAAGGCTAGCAAAGAGATCCACGAAATACAGATGTAACTCTGTGAGATGAATTAACAGAACACTAAGCAGTTTCTCAGAAAGCTTCTTTCCAGATTTCATCTGAGGATATTTCTTTTTTCACCATAGCCCTCTATGGGCTTCCAAATATCACTTTGCCAATTCCACAAGAACTGTCTTAGCGAAAGGCTTCCTCTAGGGAAAGCTGTAACTCTGTGAGATGATTTCACAGAACACAAAGAAGTTTCTCAGAAGGCTTCTTTTTCTTTGTTATCGGAGGATATTTACTTTGGCCCTATGGTCTTCAAAGGGATCCGAAATATCTGTTCTCAGATTCCACAGAAATAAGGCTAGCAAAGAGATCCACGAAATACAGATGTAACTCTGTGAGATGAAGTAACAGAACACTAAGCAGTTTCTCAGAAAGCTTCTTTCCAGATTTCATCTGAGGATATTTCCTTTTTCACCATAGCCCTCTATGGGCTTCCAAATATCACTTTGCCAATTCCACAAGAACTGTCTTAGCGGAAGGCTTCTTGAGGGGAAAGCTGAAACTCTGTGAGATGATTTCACAGAACACAAAGAAGGTTCTCAGAAAGCTTCTTTCTCTTTGTTATCGGAGGATATTTCCTTTGGCCCTATGGTCTTCAAAGGGATCCGAAATATCTGTTCTCAGATTCCACAGAAATAAGGCTACCAAAGAGATCCACGAAATACAGATGTAACTCTGTGAGATGAATTAACAGAACACTAAGCAGTTTCTCAGAAAGCTTCTTTCCAGATTTCATCTGAGTATATTTCCTTTTTCACCGTAGCCCTCTATGGGCTTCCAAATATCACTTTGCCAATTCCACAAGAACTGTCTTAGCGAAAGGCTTCTTGAGGGGAAAGCTGTTACTCTGTGAGAGGATTTCACAGAACACAAAGAAGTTTCTAAGAAAGCTTCTTTCTCTTTGTTATCAGAGGATATTTCCTTTGGCCCAATAGTCTTCAAAGAGATCCGAAATATCTGTTCTCAGATTCCACAGAAATAAGGCTAGCAAAGAGATCCACGAACTACAGATGTAACTCTGTGAGGTGAATTAACAGAACACTAAGCAGTTTCTCAGAAAGCTTCTTTCCAGATATCATCTGAGGATATTTCTTTTTCCACCATAGCCCTCTATGGGCTTCCAAATATCACTTTGCCAATTCCACAAGAACTGTCTTAGCGAAAGGCTTCTTCTAGGGAAAGCTGTAACTCTGGGAGATGATTTCACAGAACACAAAGAAGTTTCTCATAAAGCTTCTTTCTCTTTGTTATCGGAGGATATTTCCTTTGGCTCTATGGTGTTCAAAGGGATCCGAAATATCTGTTCTCAGATTCCACAGAAATAAGGCTAGCAAAGTGATCCACGAAATACAGATGTAACTCTCTGAGATGAATTAACAGAACACTAAGCAGTTTCTTAGAAAGCTTCTTTCCATATTTCATCTGAGGATATTTCCTTTGTCACCATAGCCCTCTATGGGCTTCCAAATATCACTTTGCCAATTCCACAAGAACTGTCTTAGCGAAAGGCTTCTTGAGGGGAAAGCTGTAATTCTGTGAGATGATTTCACAGAACACAAAGAAGTTTCTCAGAAAGCTTCTTTCTCTTTCTTATCGGAGGATATTTCCTTTGGCCCTATAGTCTTCAAAGGGATCTGAAATATCTGTTCTCAGATTCCACAGCAATAAGGCTAGCAAAGAGATCCACGAAATGCAAATGTAACTCTGTGAGATGAATTAACAGAACACTAAGCAGTGTCTCAGAAAGCTTCTTTCCAGATTTCTTCTGAGGATATTTCCTTTTTCACCATATCCCTCTTTGGGCTTCCAAATATCACTTTGCCAATTCCACAGGAACTGTCTTAGCGAAAGGCTTCTTGAGGGGAAAGCTGTAACTCTGTAAGATGATTTCACAGAACACAAAGAAGGTTCTCAGAAAGCTCTTTTCTCTTCGTTATCGGAGGCTATTTCCTTTGGCCCTATGGTCTTCAAAGGGATGCGAAATATCTGTTCTCAGATTCCACAGAAATAAGGCTAGCAAAGAGATCCACGAAATACAGATGTAACTCTGTGAGATGAATTAACAGAACACTAAGCAGTTTCTCAGAAAGCTTCTTTCCAGATTTCATCTGAAGATATTTCCTTTTTCACCATAGCCCTCTATGGGCTTCCAAATATCACTTTCGCAATTCCACAAGAACTGTCTTAGCGAAAGGCTTCTTGAGGGGAAAGTTGTAACTCTGTGAGATGATTTCACAAAACACAAAGAGGTTTCTCAGAAAGCTTCTTTCTCTTTGTTATCGGAGGATGTTTCCTTTGGCCCTGTGGTCTTGAAAGGGATCCGAAATATCTGTTCTCAGATTCCACAGAAATAAGGCTAGCAAAGAGATCCACGAAATACAGATGTAACTCTGTGAGATGAATTAGCAGAACACTAAGCAGTTTCTCAGGAAGCTGCTTTCCAGATTTCATCTGAGGATATTTCCTTTTCCCCCTTAGCCCTCTTGGGGCTTCCAAATATCACTTTGCCTCTTCCACAAGAACTGTCGTAGCGAAAGGCTTCTTGAGGGGAAAGCTGTAACTCTGTGAGATGATTTCACAGAACACAAAGAAGTTTCTCAGAAAGCTTCTTTCTCTTTGTTATCGGAGGATATTTCCTTTGGCCCTATGGTCTTCAATGGCATCCGAAATATCTGTTCTCAGATTCCACAGAAATAAGGCTAGCAAAGAGATCCACGAAATACAGATGTAACTCTGTGAGATGAATTAACAGAACACTAAGCAGTTTCTCAGAAAGCTTCTTTCCAGATTTCATCTGAGGATATTTCCTTTTTCACCATAGCCCTCTATGGGCTTCCAAATATCACTTTGCCAATTCCACAAGAACTGTCCTAGCGAAAGGCTTCTTGAGGTGAAAGCTGTAACTCTGTGAGATGATTTCACAGAACACAAAGAAGTTTCTCAAAAGCTTCTTTCTCTTTCTTATCGGAGGATATTTCCTTTGGCCCTATAGTCTTCAAAGGGATCCTAAATATCTCTTCTCAGATTCCACAGAAATAAGGCTAGCAAAGAGATCCACGAAATACAGATGTAACTCTGTGAGATGAATTAACAGAACACTAAGCAGTTTCTCAGAAAGCTTCTTTCCAGATTTCATCTGAGGATATTTCCTTTTTCACCGTAGCCCTCTATGGGCTTCCAAATATCACTTTGCCAATTCCACAAGAACTGTCTTAGCGAAAGGCTTCTTGAGGGGAAAGTTGTTACTCTGTGAGAGGATTTCACAGAACACAAAGAAGTTTCTAAGAAAGCTTCTTTCTCTTTGTTATCAGAGGATATTTCCTTTGGCCCAATAGTCTTCAAAGAGATCCGAAATATCTGTTCTCAGATTCCACAGAAATAAGGCTAGCAAAGAGATCCACGAAATACAGATGTAACTCTGTGAGGTGAATTAACAGAACACTAAGCAGTTTCTCAGAAAGCTTCTTTCCAGATTTCATCTGAGGATATTTCTTTTTTCACCATAGCCCTCTATGGGCTTCCAAATATCACTTTGCCAATTCCACAAGAACTGTCTTAGCGAAAGGCTTCTTCTAGGGAAAGCTGTAACTCTGGGAGATGATTTCACAGAACACAAAGAAGATTCTCAGAAAGCTTCTTTCTCTTTGTTATCGGAGGATATTTCCTTTGGCCCTATGGTGTTCAAAGGGATCCGAAATATCTGTTCTCAGATTCCACAGAAATAAGGCTAGCAAAGGGATCCACGAAATACAGATGTAACTCTGTGAGATGAATTTAAAAACACTAAGCAGTTTCTCAGAAAGCTTCTTTCCAGATTTCATCTGAGGATATTTCCTTTTTCACCATAGCCCTCTATGGGCTTCCAAATATCACTTTGCCAATTCCACAAGAACTGTCTTGGCGAAAGGCTTGTTGAGGGGAAAGCTGTAACTCTGTGAGATGATTTCACAGAACACAAAGAAGTTTCTCAGAAAGCTTCTTTCTCTTTGTTATCGGAGGATATTTCCTTTGGCCCTATGGTCTTCAAAGGGATCCGAAATATCTGTTCTCAGATTCTACAGAAATAAGGCTAGCAAAGAGATCCACGAAATACATATGTAACTCTGTGAGCTGAATTAACAGAACACTAAGCAATTTCTCAGAAAGCTTCTTTCCAGATTTCATCTGAGGATATTTCCTTTTTCACCATAGCCCTCTATGGGCTTCCAAATATCACTTTCCAAACTCCACAAGAACTGTCTTAGCGAAAGGCTTCTTGAAGGGAAAGCTGTAACTCTGCGAGATGATTTCACAGAACACAAAGAAGTTTCTCAGAAAGCTTCTTTCTCTTTGTTATCGGAGGATATTTCCTTTGGCCCTATGGTCTTCAAAGGCATCCGAAATATCTGTTCTCAGATTCCACAGAAATAAGGCTAGCAAAGAGATCCACGAAATACAGATGTAACTCTGTGAGATGAATTAACAGAACACTAAGCAGTTTCTCAGAAAGCTTCTTTCCAGATTTCATCTGAGGATATTTCTTTTTTCACCATAGCCCTCTATGGGCTTCCAAATATCACTTTGCCAATTCCACAAGAACTGTCTTAGCGAAAGGCTTCTTCTAGGGAAAGCTGTAACTCTGTGAGATGATTTCACAGAACACAAAGAAGTTTCTCAGAAGGCTTCTTTCTCTTTGTTATCGGAGGATATTTACTTTGGCCCTATGGTCTTCAAAGGGATCCGAAATATCTGTTCTCAGATTCCACAGAAATAAGGCTAGCAAAGAGATCCACGAAATACAGATGTAACTCTGTGAGATGAAGTAACAGAACACTAAGCAGTTTCTCAGAAAGCTTCTTTCCAGATTTCATCTGAGGATATTTCCTTTTTCACCATAGCCCTCTATGGGCTTCCAAATATCACTTTGCCAATTCCACAAGAACTGTCTTAGCGGAAGGCTTCTTGAGGGGAAAGCTGAAACTCTGTGAGATGATTTCACAGAACACAAAGAAGGTTCTCAGAAAGCTTCTTTCTCTTTGTTATCGGAGGATATTTCCTTTGGCCCTATGGTCTTCAAAGGGATCCGAAATATCTGTTCTCAGATTCCACAGAAATAAGGCTACCAAAGAGATCCACGAAATACAGATGTAACTCTGTGAGATGAATTAACAGAACACTAAGCAGTTTCTCAGAAAGCTTCTTTCCAGATTTCATCTGAGTATATTTCCTTTTTCACCGTAGCCCTCTATGGGCTTCCAAATATCACTTTGCCAATTCCACAAGAACTGTCTTAGCGAAAGGCTTCTTGAGGGGAAAGCTGTTACTCTGTGAGAGGATTTCACAGAACACAAAGAAGTTTCTAAGAAAGCTTCTTTCTCTTTGTTATCAGAGGATATTTCCTTTGGCCCAATAGTCTTCAAAGAGATCCGAAATATATGTTCTCAGATTCCACAGAAATAAGGCTAGCAAAGAGATCCACGAACTACAGATGTAACTCTGTGAGGTGAATTAACAGAACACTAAGCAGTATCTCAGAAAGCTTCTTTCCAGATATCATCTGAGGATATTTCTTTTTCCACCATAGCCCTCTATGGGCTTCCAAATATCACTTTGCCAATTCCACAAGAACTGTCTTAGCGAAAGGCTTCTTCTAGGGAAAGCTGTAACTCTGGGAGATGATTTCACAGAACACAAAGAAGTTTCTCATAAAGCTTCTTTCTCTTTGTTATCAGAGGATATTTCCTTTGGCCCTATGGTGTTCAAAGGGATCCGAAATATCTGTTCTCAGATTCCACAGAAATAAGGCTAGCAAAGGGATCCACGAAATACAGATGTAACTCTCTGAGATGAATTAACAGAACACTAAGCAGTTTCTTAGAAAGCTTCTTTCCATATTTCATCTGAGGATATTTCCTTTGTCACCATAGCCCTCTATGGGCTTCCAAATATCACTTTGCCAATTCCACAAGAACTGTCTTAGCGAAAGGCTTCTTGAGGGGAAAGCTGTAATTCTGTGAGATGATTTCACAGAACACAAAGAAGTTTCTCAGAAAGCTTCTTTCTCTTTCTTATCGGAGGATATTTCCTTTGGCCCTATGGTCTTCAAAGGGATGCGAAATATCTGTTCTCAGATTCCACAGAAATAAGGCTAGCAAAGAGATCCACGAAATACAGATGTAACTCTGTGAGATGAATTAACAGAACACTAAGCAGTTTCTCAGAAAGCTTCTTTCCAGATTTCATCTGAAGATATTTCCTTTTTCACCATAGCCCTCTATGGGCTTCCAAATATCACTTTCGCAATTCCACAAGAACTGTCTTAGCGAAAGGCTTCTTGAGGGGAAAGTTGTAACTCTGTGAGATGATTTCACAAAACACAAAGAGGTTTCTCAGAAAGCTTCTTTCTCTTTGTTATCGGAGGATGTTTCCTTTGGCCCTGTGGTCTTGAAAGGGATCCGAAATATCTGTTCTCAGATTCCACAGAAATAAGGCTAGCAAAGAGATCCACGAAATACAGATGTAACTCTGTGAGATGAATTAGCAGAACACTAAGCAGTTTCTCAGGAAGCTGCTTTCCAGATTTCATCTGAGGATATTTCCTTTTCCCCCTTAGCCCTCTTGGGGCTTCCAAATATCACTTTGCCTCTTCCACAAGAACTGTCGTAGCGAAAGGCTTCTTGAGGGGAAAGCTGTAACTCTGTGAGATGATTTCACAGAACACAAAGAAGTTTCTCAGAAAGCTTCTTTCTCTTTGTTATCGGAGGATATTTCCTTTGGCCCTATGGTCTTCAATGGCATCCGAAATATCTGTTCTCAGATTCCACAGAAATAAGGCTAGCAAAGAGATCCACGAAATACAGATGTAACTCTGTGAGATGAATTAACAGAACACTAAGCAGTTTCTCAGAAAGCTTCTTTCCAGATTTCATCTGAGGATATTTCCTTTTTCACCATAGCCCTCTATGGGCTTCCAAATATCACTTTGCCAATTCCACAAGAACTGTCCTAGCGAAAGGCTTCTTGAGGTGAAAGCTGTAACTCTGTGAGATGATTTCACAGAACACAAAGAAGTTTCTCAGAAAGCTTCTTTCTCTTTCTTATCGGAGGATATTTCCTTTGGCCCTATAGTCTTCAAAGGGATCCTAAATATCTCTTCTCAGATTCCACAGAAATAAGGCTAGCAAAGAGATCCACGAAATACAGATGTAACTCTGTGAGATGAATTAACAGAACACTAAGCAGTTTCTCAGAAAGCTTCTTTCCAGATTTCATCTGAGGATATTTCCTTTTTCACCGTAGCCCTCTATGGGCTTCCAAATATCACTTTGCCAATTCCACAAGAACTGTCTTAGCGAAAGGCTTCTTGAGGGGAAAGCTGTTACTCTGTGAGAGGATTTCACAGAACACAAAGAAGTTTCTAAGAAAGCTTCTTTCTCTTTGTTATCAGAGGATATTTCCTTTGGCCCAATAGTCTTCAAAGAGATCCGAAATATCTGTTCTCAGATTCCACAGAAATAAGGCTAGCAAAGAGATCCACGAAATACAGATGTAACTCTGTGAGGTGAATTAACAGAACACTAAGCAGTTTCTCAGAAAGCTTCTTTCCAGATTTCATCTGAGGATATTTCTTTTTTCACCATAGCCCTCTATGGGCTTCCAAATATCACTTTGCCAATTCCACAAGAACTGTCTTAGCGAAAGGCTTCTTCTAGGGAAAGCTGTAACTCTGGGAGATGATTTCACAGAACACAAAGAAGATTCTCAGAAAGCTTCTTTCTCTTTGTTATCGGAGGATATTTCCTTTGGCCCTATGGTGTTCAAAGGGATCCGAAATATCTGTTCTCAGATTCCACAGAAATAAGGCTAGCAAAGGGATCCACGAAATACAGATGTAACTCTGTGAGATGAATTTAAAACCACTAAGCAGTTTCTCAGAAAGCTTCTTTCCAGATTTCATCTGAGGATATTTCCTTTTTCACCATAGCCCTCTATGGGCTTCCAAATATCACTTTGCCAATTCCACAAGAACTGTCTTGGCGAAAGGCTTGTTGAGGGGAAAGCTGTAACTCTGTGAGATGATTTCACAGAACACAAAGAAGTTTCTCAGAAAGCTTCTTTCTCTTTGTTATCGGAGGATATTTCCTTTGGCCCTATGGTCTTCAAAGGGATCCGAAATATCTGTTCTCAGATTCTACAGAAATAAGGCTAGCAAAGAGATCCACGAAATACATATGTAACTCTGTGAGCTGAATTAACAGAACACTAAGCAATTTCTCAGAAAGCTTCTTTCCAGATTTCATCTGAGGATATTTCCTTTTTCACCATAGCCCTCTATGGGCTTCCAAATATCACTTTCCAAATTCCACAAGAACTGTCTTAGCGAAAGGCTTCTTGAAGGGAAAGCTGTAACTCTGCGAGATGATTTCACAGAACACAAAGAAGTTTCTCAGAAAGCTTCTTTCTCTTTGTTATCGGAGGATATTTCCTTTGGCCCTATGGTCTTCAAAGGCATCCGAAATATCTGTTCTCAGATTCCACAGAAATAAGGCTAGCAAAGAGATCCACGAAATACAGATGTAACTCTGTGAGATGA
Organism: Macaca mulatta; assembly: GCF_049350105.2. NCBI lineage: Eukaryota > Metazoa > Chordata > Mammalia > Primates > Cercopithecidae > Macaca > Macaca mulatta. The sequence continues at coordinate 66,283,928 of NC_133426.1, read as the reverse complement.
ATTAACAGAACACTAAGCAGTTTCTCAGAAAGCTTCTTTCCAGATTTCATCTGAGGATATTTCTTTTTTCACCATAGCCCTCTATGGGTTTCCAAATATCACTTTGCCAATTCCACAAGAACTGTCTTAGCGAAAGGCTTCTTCTAGGGAAAGCTGTAACTCTGTGAGATGATTTCACAGAACACAAAGAAGTTTCTCAGAAGGCTTCTTTCTCTTTGTTATCGGAGGATATTTACTTTGGCCCTATGGTCTTCAAAGGGATCCGAAATATCTGTTCTCAGATTCCACAGAAATAAGGCTAGCAAAGAGATCCACGAAATACAGATGTAACTCTGTGAGATGAAGTAACAGAACACTAAGCAGTTTCTCAGAAAGCTTCTTTCCAGATTTCATCTGAGGATATTTCCTTTTTCACCATAGCCCTCTATGGGCTTCCAAATATCACTTTGCCAATTCCACAAGAACTGTTTTAGCGGAAGGCTTCTTGAGGGGAAAGCTGAAACTCTGTGAGATGATTTCACAGAACACAAAGAAGGTTCTCAGAAAGCTTCTTTCTCTTTGTTATCGGAGGATATTTCCTTTGGCCCTATGGTCTTCAAAGGGATCCGAAATATCTGTTCTCAGATTCCACAGAAATAAGGCTACCAAAGAGATCCACGAAATACAGATGTAACTCTGTGAGATGAATTAACAGAACACTAAGCAGTTTCTCAGAAAGCTTCTTTCCAGATTTCATCTGAGTATATTTCCTTTTTCACCGTAGCCCTCTATGGGCTTCCAAATATCACTTTGCCAATTCCACAAGAACTGTCTTAGCGAAAGGCTTCTTGAGGGGAAAGCTGTTACTCTGTGAGAGGATTTCACAGAACACAAAGAAGTTTCTAAGAAAGCTTCTTTCTCTTTGTTATCAGAGGATATTTCCTTTGGCCCAATAGTCTTCAAAGAGATCCGAAATATATGTTCTCAGATTCCACAGAAATAAGGCTAGCAAAGAGATCCACGAACTACAGATGTAACTCTGTGAGGTGAATTAACAGAACACTAAGCAGTATCTCAGAAAGCTTCTTTCCAGATATCATCTGAGGATATTTCTTTTTCCACCATAGCCCTCTATGGGCTTCCAAATATCACTTTGCCAATTCCACAAGAACTGTCTTAGCGAAAGGCTTCTTCTAGGGAAAGCTGTAACTCTGGGAGATGATTTCACAGAACACAAAGAAGTTTCTCATAAAGCTTCTTTCTCTTTGTTATCAGAGGATATTTCCTTTGGCCCTATGGTGTTCAAAGGGATCCGAAATATCTGTTCTCAGATTCCACAGAAATAAGGCTAGCAAAGGGATCCACGAAATACAGATGTAACTCTCTGAGATGAATTAACAGAACACTAAGCAGTTTCTTAGAAAGCTTCTTTCCATATTTCATCTGAGGATATTTCCTTTGTCACCATAGCCCTCTATGGGCTTCCAAATATCACTTTGCCAATTCCACAAGAACTGTCTTAGCGAAAGGCTTCTTGAGGGGAAAGCTGTAATTCTGTGAGATGATTTCACAGAACACAAAGAAGTTTCTCAGACAGCTTCTTTCTCTTTCTTATCAGAGGATATTTCCTTTGGCCCTATGGTCTTCAAAGGGATGCGAAATATCTGTTCTCAGATTCCACAGAAATAAGGCTAGCAAAGAGATCCACGAAATACAGATGTAACTCTGTGAGATGAATTAACAGAACACTAAGCAGTTTCTCAGAAAGCTTCTTTCCAGATTTCATCTGAAGATATTTCCTTTTTCACCATAGCCCTCTATGGGCTTCCAAATATCACTTTCGCAATTCCACAAGAACTGTCTTAGCGAAAGGCTTCTTGAGGAGAAAGTTGTAACTCTGTGAGATGATTTCACAAAACACAAAGAGGTTTCTCAGAAAGCTTCTTTCTCTTTGTTATCGGAGGATGTTTCCTTTGGCCCTGTGGTCTTGAAAGGGATCCGAAATATCTGTTCTCAGATTCCACAGAAATAAGGCTAGCAAAGAGATCCACGAAATACAGATGTAACTCTGTGAGATGAATTAGCAGAACACTAAGCAGTTTCTCAGGAAGCTGCTTTCCAGATTTCATCTGAGGATATTTCCTTTTCCCCCTTAGCCCTCTTGGGGCTTCCAAATATCACTTTGCCTCTTCCACAAGAACTGTCGTAGCGAAAGGCTTCTTGAGGGGAAAGCTGTAACTCTGTGAGATGATTTCACAGAACACAAAGAAGTTTCTCAGAAAGCTTCTTTCTCTTTGTTATCGGAGGATATTTCCTTTGGCCCTATGGTCTTCAATGGCATCCGAAATATCTGTTCTCAGATTCCACAGAAATAAGGCTAGCAAAGAGATCCACGAAATACAGATGTAACTCTGTGAGATGAATTAACAGAACACTAAGCAGTTTCTCAGAAAGCTTCTTTCCAGATTTCATCTGAGGATATTTCCTTTTTCACCATAGCCCTCTATGGGCTTCCAAATATCACTTTGCCAATTCCACAAGAACTGTCCTAGCGAAAGGCTTCTTGAGGTGAAAGCTGTAACTCTGTGAGATGATTTCACAGAACACAAAGAAGTTTCTCAGAAAGCTTCTTTCTCTTTCTTATCGGAGGATATTTCCTTTGGCCCTATAGTCTTCAAAGGGATCCTAAATATCTCTTCTCAGATTCCACAGAAATAAGGCTAGCAAAGAGATCCACGAAATACAGATGTAACTCTGTGAGATGAATTAACAGAACACTAAGCAGTTTCTCAGAAAGCTTCTTTCCAGATTTCATCTGAGTATATTTCCTTTTTCACCGTAGCCCTCTATGGGCTTCCAAATATCACTTTGCCAATTCCACAAGAACTGTCTTAGCGAAAGGCTTCTTGAGGGGAAAGCTGTTACTCTGTGAGAGGATTTCACAGAACACAAAGAAGTTTCTAAGAAAGCTTCTTTCTCTTTGTTATCAGAGGATATTTCCTTTGGCCCAATAGTCTTCAAAGAGATCCGAAATATCTGTTCTCAGATTCCACAGAAATAAGGCTAGCAAAGAGATCCACGAACTACAGATGTAACTCTGTGAGGTGAATTAACAGAACACTAAGCAGTTTCTCAGAAAGCTTCTTTCCAGATATCATCTGAGGATATTTCTTTTTCCACCATAGCCCTCTATGGGCTTCCAAATATCACTTTGCCAATTCCACAAGAACTGTCTTAGCGAAAGGCTTCTTCTAGGGAAAGCTGTAACTCTGGGAGATGATTTCACAGAACACAAAGAAGTTTCTCATAAAGCTTCTTTCTCTTTGTTATCGGAGGATATTTCCTTTGGCCCTATGGTGTTCAAAGGGATCCGAAATATCTGTTCTCAGATTCCACAGAAATAAGGCTAGCAAAGGGATCCACGAAATACAGATGTAACTCTGTGAGATGAATTTAAAAACACTAAGCAGTTTCACAGAAAGCTTCTTTCCAGATTTCATCTGAGGATATTTCCTTTTTCACCATAGCCCTCTATGGGCTTCCAAATATCACTTTGCCAATTCCACAAGAACTGTCTTGGCGAAAGGCTTGTTGAGGGGAAAGCTGTAACTCTGTGAGATGATTTCACAGAACACAAAGAAGTTTCTCAGAAAGCTTCTTTCTCTTTGTTATCGGAGGATATTTCCTTTGGCCCTATGGTCTTCAAAGGGATCCGAAATATCTGTTCTCAGATTCTACAGAAATAAGGCTAGCAAAGAGATCCACGAAATACATATGTAACTCTGTGAGCTGAATTAACAGAACACTAAGCAATTTCTCAGAAAGCTTCTTTCCAGATTTCATCTGAGGATATTTCGTTTTTCACCATAGCCCTCTATGGGCTTCCAAATATCACTTTCCAAACTCCACAAGAACTGTCTTAGCGAAAGGCTTCTTGAAGGGAAAGCTGTAACTCTGCGAGATGATTTCACAGAACACAAAGAAGTTTCTCAGAAAGCTTCTTTCTCTTTGTTATCGGAGGATATTTCCTTTGGCCCTATGGTCTTCAAAGGCATCCGAAATATCTGTTCTCAGATTCCACAGAAATAAGGCTAGCAAAGAGATCCACGAAATACAGATGTAACTCTGTGAGATGAAGTAACAGAACACTAAGCAGTTTCTCAGAAAGCTTCTTTCCAGATTTCATCTGAGGATATTTCCTTTTTCACCATAGCCCTCTATGGGCTTCCAAATATCACTTTGCCAATTCCACAAGAACTGTCTTAGCGGAAGGCTTCTTGAGGGGAAAGCTGAAACTCTGTGAGATGATTTCACAGAACACAAAGAAGGTTCTCAGAAAGCTTCTTTCTCTTTGTTATCGGAGGATATTTCCTTTGGCCCTATGGTCTTCAAAGGGATCCGAAATATCTGTTCTCAGATTCCACAGAAATAAGGCTACCAAAGAGATCCACGAAATACAGATGTAACTCTGTGAGATGAATTAACAGAACACTAAGCAGTTTCTCAGAAAGCTTCTTTCCAGATTTCATCTGAGTATATTTCCTTTTTCACCGTAGCCCTCTATGGGCTTCCAAATATCACTTTGCCAATTCCACAAGAACTGTCTTAGCGAAAGGCTTCTTGAGGGGAAAGCTGTTACTCTGTGAGAGGATTTCACAGAACACAAAGAAGTTTCTAAGAAAGCTTCTTTCTCTTTGTTATCAGAGGATATTTCCTTTGGCCCAATAGTCTTCAAAGAGATCCGAAATATCTGTTCTCAGATTCCACAGAAATAAGGCTAGCAAAGAGATCCACGAACTACAGATGTAACTCTGTGAGGTGAATTAACAGAACACTAAGCAGTTTCTCAGAAAGCTTCTTTCCAGATATCATCTGAGGATATTTCTTTTTCCACCATAGCCCTCTATGGGCTTCCAAATATCACTTTGCCAATTCCACAAGAACTGTCTTAGCGAAAGGCTTCTTCTAGGGAAAGCTGTAACTCTGGGAGATGATTTCACAGAACACAAAGAAGTTTCTCATAAAGCTTCTTTCTCTTTGTTATCGGAGGATATTTCCTTTGGCCCTATGGTGTTCAAAGGGATCCGAAATATCTGTTCTCAGATTCCACAGAAATAAGGCTAGCAAAGGGATCCACGAAATACAGATGTAACTCTCTGAGATGAATTAACAGAACACTAAGCAGTTTCTCAGAAAGCTTCTTTCCATATTTCATCTGAGGATATTTCCTTTGTCACTATAGCCCTCTATGGGCTTCCAAATATCACTTTGCCAATTCCACAAGAACTGTCTTAGCGAAAGGCTTCTTGAGGGGAAAGTTGTAACTCTGTGAGATGATTTCACAAAACACAAAGAGGTTTCTCAGAAAGCTTCTTTCTCTTTGTTATCGGAGGATGTTTCCTTTGGCCCTGTGGTCTTGAAAGGGATCCGAAATATCTGTTCTCAGATTCCACAGAAATAAGGCTAGCAAAGAGATCCACGAAATACAGATGTACCTCTGTGAGATGAATTAACAGAACACTAAGCAGTTTCTCAGAAAGCTTCTTTCCAGATTTCATCTGAGGATATTTCCTTTTTCATCATAGCCCTCTATGGGCTTCCAAATATCACTTTGCCAATTCCAAAAGAACTGTCTTAGCGAAAGGCTTCTTGAGGGGAAATTTGTAACTCTGTGAGATGATTTCACAGAACACAAAGAAGGTACTCAGTAAGCTTCTTTCTCTTTGTTATCGGAGGATATTTCCTTTGGCCCTATGGTCTTCAAAGGGATCCGAAATATCTGTTCTCAGATTCCACAGAAATAAGGCTAGCAAAGAGATCCACGAAATACAGATGTAACTCTGTGAGATGAATTAGCAGAACACTAAGCAGTTTCTCAGGAAGCTGCTTTCCAGATTTCATCTGAGGATATTTCCTTTTCCCCCTTAGCCCTGTTGGGGCTTCCAAATATCACTTTGCCTCTTCCACAAGAACTGTCGTAGCGAAAGGCTTCTTGAGGGGAAAGCTGTAACTCTGTGAGATGATTTCACAGAACACAAAGAAGTTTCTCAGAAAGCTTCTTTCTCTTTGTTATCGGAGGATATTTCCTTTGGCCCTATGGTCTTCAATGGCATCCGAAATATCTGTTCTCAGATTCCACAGAAATAAGGCTAGCAAAGAGATCCACGAAATACAGATGTAACTCTGTGAGATGAATTAACAGAACACTAAGCAGTTTCTCAGAAAGCTTCTTTCCAGATTTCATCTGAGGATATTTCCTTTTTCACCATAGCCCTCTATGGGCTTCCAAATATCACTTTGCCAATTCCACAAGAACTGTCCTAGCGAAAGGCTTCTTGAGGGGAAAGCTGTAACTCTGTGAGATGATTTCACAGAACACAAAGAAGTTTCTCAGAAAGCTTCTTTCTCTTTCTTATCGGAGGATATTTCCTTTGGCCCTATAGTCTTCAAAGGGATCCTAAATATGTCTTCTCAGATTCCACAGAAATAAGGCTAGCAAAGAGATCCACGAAATACAGATGTAACTCTGTGAGATGAATTAACAGAACACTAAGCAGTTTCTCAGAAAGCTTCTTTCCAGATTTCATCTGAGGATAATTCCTTTTTCACCATAGCCCTCTATGGGCTTCCAAATATCACTTTGCCAATTCCACAAGAACTGTCTTAGCGAAAGGCTTCTTGAGGGGAAAGCTGTTACTCTGTGAGAGGATTTCACAGAACACAGAGAAGTTTCTAAGAAAGCTTCTTTCTCTTTGTTATCAGAGGATATTTCCTTTGGCCCAATAGTCTTCAAAGAGATCCGAAATATCTGTTCTCAGATTCCACAGAAATAAGGCTAGCAAAGAGATCCACGAAATACAGATGTAACTCTGTGAGGTGAATTAACAGAACACTAAGCAGTTTCTCAGAAAGCTTCTTTCCAGATTTCATCTGAGGATATTTCTTTTTTCACCATAGCCCTCTATGGGCTTCCAAATATCACTTTGCCAATTCCACAAGAACTGTCTTAGCGAAAGGCTTCTTCTAGGGAAAGCTGTAACTCTGGGAGATGATTTCACAGAACACAAAGAAGATTCTCAGAAAGCTTCTTTCTCTTTGTTATCGGAGGATATTTCCTTTGGCCCTATGGTGTTCAAAGGGATCCGAAATATCTGTTCTCAGATTCCACAGAAATAAGGCTAGCAAAGGGATCCACGAAATACAGATGTAACTCTGTGAGATGAATTTAAAAACACTAAGCAGTTTCTCAGAAAGCTTCTTTCCAGATTTCATCTGAGGATATTTCCTTTTTCACCGTAGCCCTCTATGGGCTTCCAAATATCACTTTGCCAATTCCACAAGAACTGTCTTAGCGAAAGGCTTCTTGAGGGGAAAGCTGTAATTCTGTGATATGATTTCACAGAACACAAAGAAGTTTCTCAGAAAGCTTCTTTCTCTTTGTTATCGGAGGATATTTCCTTTGGCACTATAGTCTTCAAAGGGATCCGAAATATCTGTTCTCAGATTCCACAGAAATAAGGCTAGCAAAGAGATCCACGAAATACAGATGTAACTCTGTGAGACGAATTAACAGAACACTAAGCAGTTTCTCAGAAAGCTTCTTTCCAGATTTGATCTGAGGATATTTCCTTTTTCACCATAGCCCTCTATGGGCTTCCAAATATCACTTTGCCAATTCCACAATAAGTGCCTTAGCGAAAGGCTTCTTGAGGGGAAAGGTGTAACTCTGCGAGATGATTTCACAGAACACAAAGAAGTTTCTCAGAAAGCTTCTTTCTCTTTGTTATCGGGGGTTATTTCCTTTGGCCCTATAGTCTTCAAAGGGATCCGAAATATCTGTTCTCAGATTCCACAGAAATAAGGCTAGCAAAGAGACCCACGAAATACAGATGTAACTCTGTGAGATGAATTAACAGAACAGTAAGCAGTTTCTCAGAAAGCTTCTCTCCAGATTTCATCTGAGGATATTTCCTTTTTCACCATAGCCCTCTATGGGCTTCCAAATATCACATTTTCAATTCCACAAGAACAGTCTTAGCGAACGTCTTCATGAGGGGAAAGCTGTAACTCTGTGAGATGATTTCAGAGAACACAAAGAAGTTTCTCAGAAAGCTTCTTTCTCTTTGTTATCGGAGGATATTTCCTTTGGCCCTATGGTCTTCAAAGGGATCCGAAATATCTGTTCTCAGATTCTACAGAAATAAGGCTAGCAAAGAGATCCACGAAATACATATGTAACTCTGTGAGCTGAATTAACAGAACACTAAGCAATTTCTCAGAAAGCTTCTTTCCAGATTTCATCTGAGGATATTTCGTTTTTCACCATAGCCCTCTATGGGCTTCCAAATATCACTTTCCAAACTTCACAAGAACTGTCTTAGCGAAAGGCTTCTTGAAGGGAAAGCTGTAACTCTGCGAGATGATTTCACAGAACACAAAGAAGTTTCTCAGACAGCATCTTTCTCTTTGTTATCGGAGGATATTTCCTTTGGCCCTATAGTCTTCAAAGGGATCCGAAATATCTGTTCTCACATTCCACAGAAATAAGGCTAGCAAAGAGACCCACGAAATACAGATGTAACTCTGTGAGATGAATTAACAGAACACTAAGCAGTTTCTCAGAAAGCTTCTTTCCAGATTTCATCTGAGGATATTTCCTTTTTCACCATAGCCCTCTAGGGGCTTCCAAATATCACTTTGCCAATTCCACAAGAACTGTCTTAGCCAAAGGCTTATTGAGGGCAAAGCTGTAACTCTGTGAGATGATTTCACAGAACACAAAGAAGTTTCTCAGAAAGCTTCTTTCTCTTTGTTATCGGAGGATATTTCCTTTGGCCCTATAGTCTTCAAAGGGATCCGAAATATCTGTTCTCAGATTCCACAGAAATAAGGCCAGCAAAGAGATCCACGAAATACAGATGTAACTCTGTGAGATGAATTAACAGAACACTAAGCAGTTTCTCAGAAAGCTTCTTTCCAGATTTCATCTGAGGATATTTCCTTTTTCACCATAGCCCTCTATGGGCTTCCAAATATCACTTTGCCAATTCCACAAGAACTGTCTTAGCGAAAGGCTTCTTGAGGGGAAAGCTGTAACTCTGTGAGATGATTTCACAGAACACAAAGAAGTTTCTCAGAAAGCTTCTTTCTCTTTGTTATCGGAGGATATTTCCTTTGGCCCTATAGTCTTCAAAGGGATCCGAAATATCTGTTCTCAGATTCCACAGAAATAAGGCTAGCAAAGAGATCCACGAAATACAGATGTAACTCTGGGAGACGAATTAACAGAACACTAAGCAGTTTCTCAGAAAGCTTCTTTCCAGATTTCATCTGAGGATATTTCCTTTTTCACCATAGCCCTCTATGGGCTTCCAAATATCACTTTGCCAATTCCACAATAAGTGCCTTAGCGAAAGGCTTCTTGAGGGGAAAGGTGTAACTCTGCGAGATGATTTCACAGAACACAAAGAAGTTTCTCAGAAAGCTTCTTTCTCTTTGTTATCGGGGGATATTTCCTTTGGCCCTATAGTCTTCAAAGGGATCCGAAATATCTGTTCTCAGATTCCACAGAAATAAGGCTAGCAAAGAGATCCACGAAATACAGATGTAACTCTTTGAGATGAATTAACAGAACATTAAGCAGTTTCTCAGAAAGCTTCTTTCCAGATTTCATCTGAAGATATTTCCTTTTTCACCATAGCCCTCTATGGGCTTCCAAATATCACTTTGCCAATTCCACGAGAACTGTCTTAGCGAAAGGCTTCTTGAGGGGAAAGCTGTAACTCTGTGAGATGATTTCACAGAACACAAAGAAGCTTCTCAGAAAGCTTCTTTCTCTTTGTTATCGGAGGATATTTCTTTTGCCCAATAGTCTTCAAAGGGATCCGAAATATGTGTTCTCAGATTCCACAGAAATAAGGCTAGCAAAGAGATCCACGAAATACACATGTAACTCTGTGAGATGAATTAACAGAACACTAAGCAGTGTCTCAGAAAGTTTCTTTCCAGATTTCATCTGAGGATATTTCCTTTTTCACCGTAGCCCTCTATGGGCTTCCAAATAAAACTTTGCCAATTCCACAAGAAGTGCCTCAGCGAAAGGCTTCTTGAGGGGAAAGCTGTAACTCTGTGAGATGATTTCACAGAACACAAAGAAGTTTCTCAGAAAGCTTCTTTCTCTTTGTTTTCGGAGGATATTTCCTTTGGCCCTATAATCTTCAAAGGGATCCGAAATATCTGTTCTCAGATTCCACAGAAATAAGGCTAGCAAAGAGATCCACGAAATACAGATGTAACTCTGTGAGGTGAATTAACAGAACACTAAGCAGTGTCTCAGAAAGCTTCATTCCAGATTTCATCTGAGGATATTTCCTTTTTCACCATAGCCCTCTATGGGCTTCCAAATATCACTTTGCCAATTCCACAAGAACTGTCTTGGCGAAAGGCTTGTTGAGGGGAAAGCTGTAACTCTGTGAGATGATTTCACAGAACACAAAGAAGTTTCTCAGAAAGCTTCTTTCTCTTTGTTATCGGAGGATATTTCCTTTGGCCCTATGGTCTTCAAAGGGATCCGAAATATCTGTTCTCAGATTCTACAGAAATAAGGCTAGCAAAGAGATCCACGAAATACATATGTAACTCTGTGAGCTGAATTAACAGAACACTAAGCAATTTCTCAGAAAGCTTCTTTCCAGATTTCATCTGAGGATATTTCGTTTTTCACCATAGCCCTCTATGGGCTTCCAAATATCACTTTCCAAACTCCACAAGAACTGTCTTAGCGAAAGGCTTCTTGAAGGGAAAGCTGTAACTCTGCGAGATGATTTCACAGAACACAAAGAAGTTTCTCAGACAGCTTCTTTCTCTTTGTTATCGGAGGATATTTCCTTTGGCCCTATAGTCTTCAAAGGGATCCGAAATATCTGTTCTCAGATTCCACAGAAATAAGGCTAGCAAAGAGACCCACGAAATACAGATGTAACTCTGTGAGATGAATTTACAGAACACTAAGCAGTTTCTCAGAAAGCTTCTTTCCAGATTTTATCTGAGGATATTTCCTTTTTCACCATAGCCCTCTAGGGGCTTCCAAATATCACTTTGCCAATTCCACAAGAACTGTCTTAGCGAAAGGCTTCTTGAGGGGAAAGCTGTAACTCTGTGAGGTGATTTCACAGAACACAAAGAAGTATCTCAGAAAGCTTCCTTCTCTTTGTTATCGGAGGATATTTCCTTTGGCCCTACAGCCTTCAAAGGGATCCGAAATATCTGTTCTCAGATTCCACAGAAATAAGGCTAGCAAAGAGATCCACGAAATACAGATGTAACTCTTTCAGATGAATTAACAGAACACTAAGCAGTTTCTCAGAAAGCTTCTTTCCAGATTTCATCTGAGGATATTTCCTTTTTCACCATAGCCCTCTATGGGCTTCCAAATATCACTTTGCCAATTCCACAAGAACTGTCTTAGCGAAAGGCTTCTTGAGGAGAAAGCTGTAACTCTGTGAGATGATTTCACAGAACACAAAGAAGTTTCTCAGAAAGCTTCTTTCTCTTTGTTATCGGAGGATATTTCCTTTGGCCCTATAGTCTTCAAAGGGATCCGAAATATCTGTTCTCAGATTCCACAGAAATAAGGCTAGCAAAGAGATCCACGAAATACAGATGTAACTCTGTGAGACGAATTAACAGAACACTAAGCAGTTTCTCAGAAAGCTTCTTTCCAGATTTCATCTGAGGATATTTCCTTTTTCACCATAGCCCTCTATGGGCTTCCAAATATCACTTTGCCAATTCCACAATAAGTGCCTTAGCGAAAGGCTTCTTGAGGGGAAAGGTGTAACTCTGCGAGATGATTTCACAGAACACAAAGAAGTTTCTCAGAAAGCTTCTTTCTCTTTGTTATCGGGGGATATTTCCTTTGGCCCTATAGTCTTCAAAGGGATCCGAAATATCTGTTCTCAGATTCCACAGAAATAAGGCTAGCAAAGAGACCCACGAAATACAGATGTAACTCTGTGAGATGAATTAACAGAACAGTAAGCAGTTTCTCAGAAAGCTTCTCTCCAGATTTCATCTGAGGATATTTCCTTTTTCACCATAGCCCTCTATGGGATTCCAAATATCACATTTTCAATTCCACAAGAACAGTCTTAGCGAAAGTCTTCATGAGGGGAAAGCTGTAATTCTGTGAGATGATTTCAAAGAACACAAAGAACTTTCTCAGAAAGCTTCTTTCTCTTTGTTACCAGAGGATATTTCCTTTGGCCCTATAGTCTTCAAAGGGATCCGAAATATCTGTTCTCAGATTCCACAGAAATAAGGCTAGCAAGGAGATCCAAGAAATACAGATGTAACTCTGTGAGGTGAATTAACAGAACACTAAGCAGTTTCTCAGAAAGCTTCTTTCCAGATTTCATCTGAGGATAATTCCTTTTTCCCCATAGCCCTCTATGGGCTTCCGAATATCACTTTGCCAATTCCACAAGAACTGTCTTAGCGAAAGGCTTCTTCTAGGGAAAGCTGTAACTCTGTGAGATGATTTCACAGAACACAGAGAAGTTTCTCAGAAAGCTTCTTTCTCTTTGTTATCGGAGGATATTTCCTTTGGCCCTATGGACTTCAAAGGGATCCGAAATATCTGTTCTCAGATTCCACAGAAATAAGGCTAGCAAAGAGATCCATGAAATACAGATGTAGCTCTGTGAGATGAATTAACAGAACACTGAGCAGTTTCTCAGAAAGCTTCCTTCCAGATTTCATCTGAGGATATTTCCTTTTTCACCTTAGCCCTCTATGGGCTTCCGAATATCACTTTGCCAATTCCACAAGAACTGTCTTAGCGAAAGGCTTCTTGAGGGGAAAGCTGTAACTCTGTGAGATGATTTCACAGAACACAAAGAAGTTTCTCAGAAAGCTTCTTTCTCTTTGTTATCGGAGGATATTTCCTTTGGTCCTATAGTCTTCAAAGGGATCCGAAATATCTGTTCTCAGATTCCACAGAAATAAGGCTAGCAAAGAGATCCACGAAATACAGATGTAACTCTGTGAGATGAATTAACAGAACACTAAGCAGTTTCTCAGAAAGCTTCTTTCCAGATTTCATCTGAGGATATTTCCTTTTTCACCATAGCCCTCAAAGGGCTTCCAAATATCACTTGGCCATTTCCACAAGAACTGTCTTAGAGAAAGGCTTCTTGAGGGAAAAGCTGTAACTCTGTGAGATGATTTCACAGAACACAAAGAAGTTTCTGAGAAAGCTTCTATCTCTTTGTTATCGGAGGATATTTCCTTTGGCCCAATAGTCTTCAAAGGGATCCGAAATATCTGTTCTCAGATTCCACAGAAATAAGGCTAGCAAAGAGATCCACGAAATACAGATGGAACTCTGTGAGATGAATTAGCAGAACACTAAGCAGTTTCTCAGAAAGCTTCTTTCCAGATTTCATCTGAGGATATTTCGTTTTTCACCATAGCCCTCTATCGGCTTCCAAATATCACTTTCCCATTTCCACAAGAACCGTCTTAGCGAAAGGCTTCTTGAGGGGAAAGCTGTAACTCTGTGAGATGATTTCACAGAACACAAAGAAGTTTCTGAGAAAGCTTCTTTCTCTTTGTTATCGGAGGATATTTCCTTTGGCCCTATAGTCTTCAAAGGGATCCGAAATATCTGTTCTCAGATTCCACAGAAACAAGGCTAGCAAAGAGATCCAGGAAATACAGATGTAACTCTGTGAGATGAATTAACAGAACACTAATCAGTTTCTCAGAAAGCTTATTTCCAGATTTCATCTGAGGATATTTCCTTTTTCACCATAGCCCTCTATGGGCTTCCAAATATCACTTTGCCAATTCCACAAGAACTGTCTTAGCGAAAGACTTCTTGAGGGGAAAGCGGTAACTCTGTGACATGATTTCACAGAACACAAAGAAGTTTCTCAGAAAACTTCTTTCTCTATGTTTTCGGTGGATATTTACTTTGGCCCTATAGTCTTCAAAGGGATCCGAAATATCTGTTCTCAGATTCCACAGAAATAAGGCTAGCAAAGAGATCCACGAAATACAGATGTAAATCTGTGAGATGAATTAACAGAACACTAAGCAGTTTCTCATACATCTTCTTTCCAGATTTCATCTGAAGATATTTCCTTTTTCACCATAGCCCTCTATGGGCTTCCAAATATCACTTTGCCAATTCCACCAGAACTGTCTTAGCGAAAGGCTTCTTGAGGGGAAAGCTGTAACTCTGTGAGATGATTTCACAGAACACAAAGAAGTTTCTCAGAAGGCTTCTTTCTCTTTGTTATCGGAGGATATTTCTTTGGCCCTATAGTCTTCAAAGGGATCCGAAATATCTCTTCTCAGATTCCACAGAAATAAGGCTAGCAAAGAGATCCACGAAATACTGAAGTAACTCTGTGTGATGAATTAACAGAACACTAAGGAGTTTCTCAGAAAGGTTCTTTCCAGATTTCATCTGAGGATATTTCCTTTTCCACCGTAGCCCTCCAGGGGCTTCCAAATATCACTTTGCCAATTCCACAAGAACTGTCTTAGCGAAAGGCTTCTTCAGGGGAAAGCTGTAACTCTGTGAGATGATTTCACAGAACACAAAGAAGTTTCTCAGAAAGCTTCTTTCTCTTCGTTATCGGGGGATATTTCCTTTGGCCCTATAGTCTTCAAAGGGATCCGAAATATCTGTTCTCAGATTCCACAGAAATAAGGCTAGCAAGGAGATCCACGAAATACAGATGTAACTCTGTGAGATGAATTAACAGAACACTAAGCAGTTTCTCAGAAAGCTTCTTTCCAGATTTCAAATGAGGCTATTTCCTTTTTCACCATAGCCCTCTATGGGCTTCCAAATATCACTTTGCCAATTCCACAAGAACTGTCTTAGCGAAAGGCTTCTTGAGGGGAAAGATGTAACTCGGTGAAATGATTTCACAGAACACAAAGAAGTTCCTCAGAAAGCTTCTTTCTCTTTGTTATGGGAGGATATTAACATTGGTCCTATGGTCTTCAAAGGGATCCGAAATATCTGTTCTCAGATTCCACAGAAATAAGGCTAGCAAAGAGATCCACGAAATACAGATGTAACTCTGTGAGATGAATTAACAGAACACTAAGCAGTTTCTCAGAAAGCTTCTTTCCAGATTTCATCTGAGGATATTTCCTTTTTCACCATAGCCCTCTATGGGCTTCCAAATATCACTTTGCCAATTCCACAAGAACTGTCTTAGCGAAAGGCTTCTTGAGGGGAAAGCTGAAACTGTGTGAGATGATTTCACAGAATACAAAGAAGTTTCTCAGAAAGCTTCTTTCTCTTTGTTATCGGAGGATATTTCCTTTGGCCCTATAGTCTTCAAAGGGATCCGAAATATCTGTTCTCAGATTCCACAGAAATAAGGCTAGCAAAGAGATCCACGAAATACAGATGTAACATTGTGTGATGAATTAACAGAACACTAAGCAGTTTCTCAGAGAGCTTCTTTCCAGATTTCATCTGAGGATATTTCCTTTTTCACCATAGCCCTCTAGGGGCTTCCAAATATCACTTTGCCAATTCCACAAGAACTGTCTTAGCGAAAGGCTTCTTGAGGGGAAAGCTGTAACTCTGTGAAATGATTTCACAGAACACAAAGAAGTTCCTCAGAAAGCTTCTTTCTCTTTGTTATCGGAGGATATTTACATTGGCCCTATGGTCTTCAAAGGGATCCGAAATATCTGTTCTCAGATTCCACTGAAATAAGGCTAGCAAAGAGATGCACGAAATACAGAAGTAACTCTGTGTGATGAATTAACAGAACACTAAGCAGTTTCTCAGAAAGCTTCTTTCCAGAATTCATCTGAAGATATTTCCTTTTTCACCATAACCCTCTAAGGGCTTCCAAGTATCACTTTGCCAATTCCACAAGAACTGTCTTAGCGAAAGGCTTTTTGAGGGGAAACCTGTAACTCTGTGAGATGATTTCACAGAACACAAAGAAGTTTCTCAGAAACCTTCTTTCTCTTTGTTATCGGAGCATATTTCCTTTGGCCCTATGGTCTTCAAAGGGATCCGAAATATCTGTACTCAGATTCCACAGAAATTAGGCTAGCAAAGAGATCCACGAAATACAGATGTAACTCTGTGAGATGAATTAACAGAACACTAAGCAGTTTCTTAGAAAGCTTCTTTCCAGATTTAATCTGAGGATATTTCCTTTTTCACCATAGCCCTCTATGGGCTTCCAAATATCACTTTCCCAATTCCACAAGAACTTTCTTAGCGAAAGGCTTCTTGAGGGGAAAGCTGTAACTCTGTGAGATGATTTCAAAGAACAAAAAGAAGTTTCTCAGAAAGCTTCTTTCTCTTTGTTATCGGAGGATATTTCCTTTGGCCCTATAGTCTTCAAAGGGATCCGAAATATCTGTTCTCAGATTCCACAGAAATAAGGCTAGCAAAGAGATCCACGAAATACAGATGTACCTCTGTGTGATAAATTAACAGAACACTAAGCAGTTTCTCAGAAAGCTTCTTTCCAGATTTCATCTGAGGATATTTCCTTTTTCACCATAGCCCTCTAGGGGCTTCCAAATATCACTTTGCCAATTCCAGAAGAAGTGTCTTAGCGAAAGGCTTCTTGAGAGGAATGCTGTAACTCTGTGAGATGATTTCACAGAACACAAAGAATTTTCTCTGAAAGCTTCTTTCTCTTTGTTATCATAGGATACTTCCTTTGTCCCTATGGTCTCCAAAGGGATCCGAAATATCTGTTCTCAGATTCCACAGAAATAAGGCTAGCAAAGAGATCCACGAAATACAGATGTAACTCTGTGAGATGAAATAACACAACACTAAGCAGTTTCTCAGAAAGCTTCTTTCCAGATTTCATCTGAGGATATTTCGTTTTTCACCATAGCCCTTATGGGCTTCCAAATATCACTTTCCCAATTCCACAAGAACTGTCTTAGCGAAACGCTTCTTGAGGGGAAAGCTGTAACTCTGTGAGATGATTTCACAGAACACAAAGCAGTTTCTTCGAAAGCTTCTTTCTCTTTGTTATCGGAGGATATTTCCTTTGGCAATATAGTCTTCAAAGGGATCCGAAATATCTGTTCTCAGATTCGACAGATATAAGGCTAGCAAAGAGATCCACGAAATACAGATGTAACTCTGTGAAATGAATTAACAGAAAACTTAGCAGTTTCTCAGAAAGCTTCTTTCCAGATTTCATCTGAGGATATTTCGTTTTTCACCATAGGCCTTATGGGCTTCCATATATCACTTTCCCAATTCCACAACAACTGTCTTGGCGAAAGGCTTGTTGAGGGGAAAGCTGTAACTCTGTGAGATGATTTCACAGAACACAAAGAAGTTTCTCAGAAAGCTTCTTTCTCTTTGTTATCGGAGGATATTTCCTTTGGCCCTATGGTCTTCAAAGGGATCCGAAATATCTGTTCTCAGATTCCACAGAAATAACGCTAGCAAAAAGATCCAGGAAATACAGATGTAAGTCTGTGAGATGAATTAACAGAACACTAAGCAGTTTCTCAGAAAGCTTCTTTCCAGATTTCATCTGAGGATATTTCGTTTTTCACCATAGCCCTTTGGGCTTCCAAATATCACTTTCCCAATTCCACAAGAACTGTCTTAGCGAAACGCTTCTTGAGGGGAAAGCTGTAACTCTGTGAGATGATTTCACAGAACGCAAAGCAGTTTCTTCGAAAGCTTCTTTCTCTTTGTTATCGGAGGATACTTCCTTTGGCCCTATAGTCTTCAAAGGGATACGAAATATCTGTTCTCAGATTCGACAGATATAAGGCTAGCAAAGAGATCCACGAAATACAGATGTAACTCTGTGAGATGAATTAACAGAACACTTAGCAGTTTCTCAGAAAGCTTCTTTCCAGATTTCATCTGAGGATATTTCGTTTTTCACCATAGCCCTTATGGGCTTCCATATATCACTTTCCCCATTCCACAACAACTGTCTTGGCGAAAGGCTTGTTGAGGGGAAAGCTGTAACTCTGTGAGATGATTTCACAGAACACAAAGAAGTTTCTCAGAAAGCTTCTTTCTCTTTGTTATCGGAGGATATTTCTTTAGCCCTATAGTCTCCAAAGGGATCCGAAATATCTGTTCTCAGATTCCACAGAAATAAGGCTAGCAAAGAGATCCACGAAATACAGATGTAACTCTGTGAGACGAATTAACAGAACACTAAGCAGTTTCTCAGAAAGCTTCTTTCCAGATTTCATGTGAGGATATTTCCTTTTTCACCATAGCCCTCTAGGGGCTTCCAAGTATCACATTGCCAATTCCACAAGAACTCTCTTAGCGAAAGGCTTCTTGAGGGGAAAGCTGTAACTCTGTGAGATGATTTCACAGAACACAAAGAAGTTTCTCAGAAAGCTTCTTTCTCTTTGTTATCGGAGGATATTTCCTTTGGCCCTATAGTCTTCAAAGGGATGCGAAATATCTGTTCTCAGATTCCACAGAAATAATGCTAGCAAACAGATCCACGAAATACAGATGTAACTCTGTGAGATGAATTAACAGAACACTAAGCAGTTTCTCAGAAAGCTTCTTTCCAGATTTCATCTGAGGATAATTCCTTTTTCCCCATAGCCCTCTATGGGCTTCCGAATATCACTTTGCCAATTCCACAAGAACTGTCTTAGCAAAAGGCTTCTTGAGGGCAAAGCTGTAACTCTGTGAGATGATTTCATAGAACACAAAGAAGTTTCTCAGAAAGCTTCTTTCTCTTTGTTATCGGAGGATATTTCCTTTGGCCCTATGGTCTTCAAAGGCAACCGAAATATCTCTTCTCAGATTCCACAGAAATAAGGCGAGCAAAGAGATCCATGAAATACAGATGTAACTCTGTGAGATTAATTAACAGAACACTAACCAGTTTCTCAGAAAGCTTCTTTCCAGTTTTCATCTGAGGATATTTCCTTTTTCACCATAGCCCTCTATGGGCTTCCAAATATCGCTTTGCCAATTCCACAAGAACTGACTTAGCGAAAGGCTTCTTGAGGGGAAAGCTGCAACTCTGCGAGATGATTTCACAGAACACAAAGAAGTTTCTCAGAAAGCTTCTTTCTCTTTGTTATCGGAGGATATTTCCTTTGGCCCTATAGTCTTCAAAGGGATCCGAAATATCTTTTCTGAGATTCCACAGAAATAAGGCTAGCAAAGAGATCCACGAAATACAGATGTAATTCTGTGAGATGAATTAACAGAACACTAAGCAGTTTCTCAGAAAGCTTCTTTCCAGATTTCATCTGAGGATATTTCCTTTTTCACCATAGCCATCTATGGGCTTCCAAATATCACTTTGCCAATTCCACAAGAACTGTCTTAGCGAAAGGCTTCTTCTAGGGAAAGCTGTAACTCTGTGAGATGATTTCACAGAACACAGAGAAGTTTCTCAGAAAGCTTCTTTCTCTTTGTTATCGGAGGATATTTCCTTTGGCCCTATGGACTTCAAAGGGATCCGAAATATCTGTTCTCAGATTCCACAGAAATAAGGCTAGCAAAGAGATCCACGAAATACAGATGTAGCTCTGTGAGATGAATTAACAGAACACTGAGCAGTTTCTCAGAAAGCTTCCTTCCAGATTTCATCTGAGGATATTTCCTTTTTCACCTTAGCCCTCTATGGGCTTCCGAATATCACTTTGCCAATTCCAAAAGAACTGTCTTAGCGAAAGGCTTCTTGAGGGGAAAGCTGTAACTCTGTGAGATGATTTCACAGAACACAAAGAAGTTTCTCAGAAAGCTTCTTTCTCTTTGTTATCGGAGGATATTTCCTTTGGCCCTATGGTCTTCAAAGGCATCCGAAATATCTGTTCTCAGATTCCACAGAAATAAGGCTAGCAAAGAGATCCACGAAATACAGATGTAACTCTGTGAGATGAATTAACAGAACACTAAGAAGTTTCTCAGAAAGCTTCTATCCAGATTTCATCTGAGGATATTTCCTTTTTCACCATAGCCCTCTAGGGGCTTCCAAATATCACTTTGCCAATTAAACAAGAACTGTCTTAGCGAAAGGCTTCTTGAGGGGAAAGCTGCAACTCTGGGAGATGATTTCAGAAAACAAAAAGAAGTTTCTCAGAAAGCTTCTTTCTCTTTGTTATCGGAGGATATTTCCTTTGGCCCTATAGTCTTCAAAGGGATCCGAAATATCTGTTCTCAGATTCCACAGAAATAAGACTAGCAAAGAGATCCACGAAATACAGATGTAACTCTGTGAGATGAATTAACAGAACACTAAGCAGTTTCTCAGAAAGCTTCTTTCCAGATTTCATCTGAGGATATTTCCTTTTTCACCATAGCCCTCTATGGGCTTCCAAATATCACTTTGCCAATTCCACAAGAACAGTCTTAGCGAAAGGCTTCTTGAGGGGACAGCTGTAACTCTGTGAGATGATTTCGAAGAACACAAAGAAGTTTCTCAGAAAGCTTCTTTCTCTTTGTTATCAGAGGATATTTCCTTTGGCCCTATAGTCTTCAAAGGGATCCGAAATATCTGTTCTCAGATTCCACAGAAATAAGGCTACCAAAGAGATCCACGATATACAGATGTAACTCTGTGAGATGAATTAAGAGAACACTAAGCAGTTTCTCAGAAAGCTTCTTTCCAGATTTCATCTGAGGATATTTCCTTTTTCACCTTAGCCCTCTATGGGCTTCCAAATATCACTTTGCCAATTCCACAAGAACTGTCTTAGCGAAAGGCTTCTTCTAGGGAAAGCTGTAACTCTGTGATATGATTTGACAGAACACAAAGAAGTTTCTCAGAAAGCTTCTTTCTCTTTGTTATCGGAGGATATTTCCTTTGGCCCTATGGTCTTCAAAGGGATCGGAAATATCTGTTCTCAGATTCCACAGAAATAATGCTAGCAAAGAGATCCACGAAATACAGATGTAACTCTGTGAGATGAATTAACAGAACACTAAGCAGTTTCTCAGAAAGCTTCTTTCCAGATTTCATCTGAGGATATTTCCTTTTTCACCATAGCCCTCTATGGGCTTCCAAATATCACTTTGCCAATTCCACAAGAACTGTCTTAGCGAAAGGCTTCTTGAGGGGAAAGCTGTAGCTCTGTAAGATGATTTGACAGAACACAAAGAAGTTTCTCAGAAAGCTTCTTTCTCTTTGTTATCGGAGGATATTTCCTTTGGCCCTATACTCTTCAAAGGGATCCAAAATATCTGTTCTCAGATTCCACAGAAATAAGGCTAGCAAAGAGATCCACGAAATACAGATGTAACTCTGTGAGATGAATTAACAGAACACTAAGCAGTTTCTCAGAAAGCTTCTTTCCAGATTTCATCTGAGGATATTTCCTTTTTCACCATAGCCCTCTAGGGGCTTCCAAATATCACTTTGCCAATTCCACAAGAAGTGCCTCAGCGAAAGGCTTCTTGAGGGGTAGGCTGTAACTCTGCGAGATGATTTCACAGAAAACAAAGAAGTTTCTCAGAAAGCTTCTTTCTCTTTGTTATCGGGGGATATATCCTTTGGCCCTGCAGTCTTCAAACGGATCCGAAATATCTGTTCTCAGATTCCACAGAAATAAGGCTAGCAAAGAGATCCACGAAATACAGATGTAACTCTGTGAGATGAATTAACAGAACACTAAGCAGTTTCAAAGAAAGCTTCTTTCCAGATTTCATCTGAGGATATTTCCTTTTTCACCATTTCCCTCTATGGGCTTCCAAATATCACTTTGCCAATTCCACAAGAACTATCTTAGCAAAGGCTTCTTGAGGGGAAAGCTGTAACTCTGTGAGATGATTTCACAGAACACAAAGAAGTTTCTCAGAAAGCTTCTTTCTCTTTGTTATCGGAGGATATTTCCTTTGGCCCTATAGTCTTCAAAGGGATCCTAAATATCTGTTCTCAGATTCCACAGAAATAAGGCTAGCAAAGAGATCCACGAAATACAGATGTAACTCTGTGAGATGAATTAAGAGAACACTAAGCAGTTTCTCAGAAAGCTTCTTTCCAGATTTCATCTGAGGATATTTCTTTTTCACCATAGCCTTCTATGGGCTTCCAAATATCACTTTGCCAATTCCACAAGTTCTGTCTTAGCGAAAGGCTTCTTGAGGGGAAAGCTGTAACTCTGTGAGATGATTTCACAGAACACAAAGAAGTTTCTCAGAAAGCTTCTTTCTCTTTGTTATCGGAGGATATTTGCTTTGGCCCTATGGTCTTCAAAGGCTTCCGAAATATCTGTTCTCAGATTCCACAGAAATAAGGCTAGCAGAGAGATCCACGAAATACAGATGTAACTCTGTGAGGTGAATTAACAGAACACTAAGCAGTTTCTCAGAAAGCTTCTTTCAAGATTTCATCTGAGGATATTTCCTTTTCCACCATAGCCCTCTATGGGCTTCCAAATATCACTTTGCCAATTCCACAAGAGCTGTCTTAGCGAAAGGCTTCTTGAGGGGAAAGCTGTAACTCTGTGAGATGATTTCACAGAACACAAAGAAGTTTCTCAGAAAGCTTCTTTCTCTTTGTTATCGGAGGATATTTCCTCTGGCCCTATAGTCATCAAAGGGATCTGAAATATCTGTTCTCAGATTCCACAGAAATAAGGATAGCAAAGAGATCCACGAAATACAGATGTAACTCTGTCAGATGAATTAACAGAACACTAAGCTGTGTCTCACAAAGCTTCTTTCCAGGTTTCATCTGAGGATATTTCCTTTTTCACCACAGCCTTCTATGGGCTTCCAAATATCACTTTGCCAATTCCACAAGAACTGTCTTAGCGAAAGGCTTCTGGTGGGGATAGCTGTAACTCTGTGAGATGATTTCACGGAACACAAAGAAGTTTCTCAGAAAGCTTCTTTCTCTTTGTTATCGGAGGATATTTCCTTTGGCCCTATGGTCTTCAAAGGGTTCCGAAATATCTGTTCTCAGATTCCACAGAAATAAGGCTAGCAAAGAGATCCACGAAACACAGATGTAACTCTGTGAGATGAATTAACAGAACACTAAGCAGATTCTCAGAAAGCTTCTTTCCAGATTTCATCTGAGGATATTTCCTTTTTCACCGTAGCCCTCGATGGGCTTCCAAATATCACTTTGCCAATTCCCCAAGAACAGTCTTAGCGAAAGGCTTCTTGAGGGGACAGCTGTAACTCTGTGAGATGATTTCGAAGAACACAAAGAAGTTTCTCAGAAAGCTTCTTTCTCTTTGTTATCAGAGGATATTTCCTTTGGCCCTATAGTCTTCAAAGGGATCCGAAATATCTGTTCTCAGATTCCACAGAAATAAGGCTACCAAAGAGATCCACGATATACAGATGTAACTCTGTGAGATGAATTAAGAGAACACTAAGCAGTTTCTCAGAAAGCTTCTTTCCAGATTTCATCTGAGGATATTTCCTTTTTCACCTTAGCCCTCTATGGGCTTCCAAATATCACTTTGCCAATTCCACAAGAACTGTCTTAGCGAAAGGCTTCTTCTAGGGAAAGCTGTAACTCTGTGATATGATTTGACAGAACACAAAGAAGTTTCTCAGAAAGCTTCTTTCTCTTTGTTATCGGAGGATATTTCCTTTGGCCCTATGGTCTTCAAAGGGATCGGAAATATCTGTTCTCAGATTCCACAGAAATAATGCTAGCAAAGAGATCCACGAAATACAGATGTAACTCTGTGAGATGAATTAACAGAACACTAAGCAGTTTCTCAGAAAGCTTCTTTCCAGATTTCATCTGAGGATATTTCCTTTTTCACCATAGCCCTCTATGGGCTTCCAAATATCACTTTGCCAATTCCACAAGAACTGTCTTAGCGAAAGGCTTCTTGAGGGGAAAGCTGTAGCTCTGTAAGATGATTTGACAGAACACAAAGAAGTTTCTCAGAAAGCTTCTTTCTCTTTGTTATCGGAGGATATTTCCTTTGGCCCTATACTCTTCAAAGGGATCCAAAATATCTGTTCTCAGATTCCACAGAAATAAGGCTAGCAAAGAGATCCACGAAATACAGATGTAACTCTGTGAGATGAATTAACAGAACACTAAGCAGTTTCTCAGAAAGCTTCTTTCCAGATTTCATCTGAGGATATTTCCTTTTTCACCATAGCCCTCTAGGGGCTTCCAAATATCACTTTGCCAATTCCACAAGAAGTGCCTCAGCGAAAGGCTTCTTGAGGGGTAGGCTGTAACTCTGCGAGATGATTTCACAGAAAACAAAGAAGTTTCTCAGAAAGCTTCTTTCTCTTTGTTATCGGGGGATATATCCTTTGGCCCTGCAGTCTTCAAACGGATCCGAAATATCTGTTCTCAGATTCCACAGAAATAAGGCTAGCAAAGAGATCCACGAAATACAGATGTAACTCTGTGAGATGAATTAACAGAACACTAAGCAGTTTCAAAGAAAGCTTCTTTCCAGATTTCATCTGAGGATATTTCCTTTTTCACCATTTCCCTCTATGGGCTTCCAAATATCACTTTGCCAATTCCACAAGAACTATCTTAGCAAAGGCTTCTTGAGGGGAAAGCTGTAACTCTGTGAGATGATTTCACAGAACACAAAGAAGTTTCTCAGAAAGCTTCTTTCTCTTTGTTATCGGAGGATATTTCCTTTGGCCCTATAGTCTTCAAAGGGATCCTAAATATCTGTTCTCAGATTCCACAGAAATAAGGCTAGCAAAGAGATCCACGAAATACAGATGTAACTCTGTGAGATGAATTAAGAGAACACTAAGCAGTTTCTCAGAAAGCTTCTTTCCAGATTTCATCTGAGGATATTTCTTTTTCACCATAGCCTTCTATGGGCTTCCAAATATCACTTTGCCAATTCCACAAGTTCTGTCTTAGCGAAAGGCTTCTTGAGGGGAAAGCTGTAACTCTGTGAGATGATTTCACAGAACACAAAGAAGTTTCTCAGAAAGCTTCTTTCTCTTTGTTATCGGAGGATATTTGCTTTGGCCCTATGGTCTTCAAAGGCTTCCGAAATATCTGTTCTCAGATTCCACAGAAATAAGGCTAGCAGAGAGATCCACGAAATACAGATGTAACTCTGTGAGGTGAATTAACAGAACACTAAGCAGTTTCTCAGAAAGCTTCTTTCAAGATTTCATCTGAGGATATTTCCTTTTCCACCATAGCCCTCTATGGGCTTCCAAATATCACTTTGCCAATTCCACAAGAGCTGTCTTAGCGAAAGGCTTCTTGAGGGGAAAGCTGTAACTCTGTGAGATGATTTCACAGAACACAAAGAAGTTTCTCAGAAAGCTTCTTTCTCTTTGTTATCGGAGGATATTTCCTCTGGCCCTATAGTCATCAAAGGGATCTGAAATATCTGTTCTCAGATTCCACAGAAATAAGGATAGCAAAGAGATCCACGAAATACAGATGTAACTCTGTCAGATGAATTAACAGAACACTAAGCTGTGTCTCACAAAGCTTCTTTCCAGGTTTCATCTGAGGATATTTCCTTTTTCACCACAGCCTTCTATGGGCTTCCAAATATCACTTTGCCAATTCCACAAGAACTGTCTTAGCGAAAGGCTTCTGGTGGGGATAGCTGTAACTCTGTGAGATGATTTCACGGAACACAAAGAAGTTTCTCAGAAAGCTTCTTTCTCTTTGTTATCGGAGGATATTTCCTTTGGCCCTATGGTCTTCAAAGGGTTCCGAAATATCTGTTCTCAGATTCCACAGAAATAAGGCTAGCAAAGAGATCCACGAAACACAGATGTAACTCTGTGAGATGAATTAACAGAACACTAAGCAGATTCTCAGAAAGCTTCTTTCCAGATTTCATCTGAGGATATTTCCTTTTTCACCGTAGCCCTCGATGGGCTTCCAAATATCACTTTGCCAATTCCCCAAGAACTGTCTTAGCGAAAGGCTTCTTGAGGGGAAAGCTGTAACTCTGTGAGATGATTTCACAGAACACAAAGAAGTTTCTCAGAAAGCTTCTTTCTCTTTGTTATCGGAGGATATTTCCTTTGGCCCTATATTCTTCAAAGGGATCCGAAATATCTGTTCTCAGACTCCACAGAAATAAGGCTAGCAAAGAGATCCACGAAATACAGATGTAACCCTGTGAGATGAATTAACAAAACACTAAGCAGTTTCTCAGAAAGCGTCTTTCCAGATTTCATCTGAAGATATTTGCTTTTGCACCATAGCACTCTAAGGGCTTCAAAATATCACTTTGCCAATTCCACAAGAACTGTCTTAGCGAAAGGCTTCTTGAGAGGAAAGCTGTAACTCTGTGAGATGATATCACAGAACACAAAGAAGTTTCTCAGAAACCTTCTTTCTCTTTGTTATTGGAGGATATTTCCTTTGGCCCTATGGTCTTCAAAGGCATCCGAAATATCTGTTCTCAGATTCCACAGAAATAAGGCTAGCAAAGAGATCCACTAATACAGATGTAACTCTGTGAGATGAATTAACAGAACACTAAGCAGTTTCTCAGAAAGCTTCTTTCCAGATTTCATCTGAGGATATTTCCTTTTTCACCATAGCCCTCTAAGGGCTTCCAAATATCACTTTGCCAAGTCCACAAGAAGTGCCTTATCGAAAGGCTTCTTGAGGGGACAGCTGTAACTCTGCGAGATGATTTCACAGAACACAAAGAAGTTTCTCAGAAAGCTTCTTTCTCTTTGTTATCGGAGGATATTTCCTTTGGCCCTATAGTCTTCAAAGGGATCCGAAATATCTGTTCTCAGATTCCACAGAAATAAGGCTAGCAAAGAGATCCACGAAATACAGATGTAACTCTGTGAGATGAATTAACAGAACACTAAGCAGTTTCTCAGAAAGCTTCTTTCCATATTTCATCTGAGGATATTTCCTTTTTCACCATAGCCCTCTATGGGCTTCCAAATATCACTTTGCCAATTCCACAAGAACTGTCTTAGCGAAAGGGTTCTTGAGGGGAAAGCTGTAGCTCTGTGAGATGATTTGACAGAACACAAAGAAGTTTCTCAGAAAGCTTCTTTCTCTTTGTTATCGGAGGATATTTCCTTTGGCCCAATAGTCTTCAAAGGGATCCGAAATATCTGTTCTCAGATTCCACAGAAATAAGGCTAGCAAAGAGATCCACGAAATACAGATGTAACTCTGTGAGATGAATTAACAGAACACTAAGCAGTTTCTCAGAAAGCTTCTTTCCAGATTTCATCTGAGGATATTTCCTTTTTCACCATAGCCCTCTATGGGCTTCCAAATATCACTTTGCCAATTCCACAAGAACTGTCTTAGCGAAAGGCTTCTTGAGGGGAAAGCTGTAACTCTATGAGATGATTTCACAGAACACAAAGAAGTTTCTCAGAAAGCTTCTTTCTCTTTGTTATCGGAGGTATTTCCTTTGGCCCTATAGTCTTCAAGGGGATCCGAAATATCTGTTCTCAGATTCAACAGAAATAAGGCTAGCAAAGAGATCCACGAAATACAGATGTAACTCTGTGAGACGAATTAACAGAACACTAAGCAGTTTCTCAGAAAGCTTCTTTCCAGATTTCATCTGAGGATATTTCCTTTTTCACCATAGCCCTCTATGGGCTTCCAAATATCACTTTGCCAATTGCACAAGAAGTGCCTTAGCGAAAGGCTTCTTAAGGGGAAGGCTGTAACTCTGCGAGATGATTTCACAGAACACAAAGAAGTTTCTCTGAAAGCTTCTTTCTCTTTGTTATCGGGGGATATTTTCTTTGGCCCTATAGTCTTCAAAGGGATCCGAAATATCTGTTCTCAGATTCCACCGAAATCAGGCTAGCAAAGAGATCCACGAAATACAGATGTAACTCTGTGAGATGAATTAACAGAACACTAAGCAGTTTCTCAGAAAGCTTCTTTCCAGATTTCATCTGAGGATATTTCCTTTTTCACCATTTCCCTCTATGGGCTTCCAAATATCACTTTGCCAATTCCACAAGAACTGTGTTAGCGAAAGGCTTCTAGAGGGGAAAGCTGTAACTCTGTGAGATGATTCCACAGAACACAAAGAAGTTTCTCAGAAAGCTTTTTTCTCTTTGTTATTGGAGGATATTTCCTTTGGCCCTATAGTCATCAAAGGGATCTGAAATATCTGCTCTCAGATTCCACAGAAATAAGGATAGCAAAGAGATCCACGAAATACAGATGTAACTCTGTCAGATGAAATAACAGAACACTAAGCAGTGTCTCAGAAAGCTTCTTTCCAGGTTTCATCTGAGGATATTTCCTTTTTCACCATAGCCTTCTATGGGCTTCCAAATATCACTTTGCCAATTCCACAAGAACTGTCTTAGCGACAGGCTTCTTGAAGGGAAAGCTGAAACACTGTCAGATGATTTCACAGAACACAAAGAAGTTTCTCAGAAAGTTTCTTTCTCTTTGTTATCGGAGGATATTTCCTTTGGCCCTATGGTCTTCAAAGGGATCCGAAATATCTGTTCTCAGATTCCAGAGAAATAAGGCTAGCAAAGAGATCCAGGAAACACAGATGTAACTCTGTGAGATGAATTAACAGAACACTAAGCAGATTCTCAGAAAGCTTCTTTCCAGATTTCATCTGAGGATATTTCCTTTTTCACCGTAGCCCTCTATGGGCTTCCAAATATAACTTTGCCAATTCCACAAGAACTGTCTTAGCGAAAGGCTTCTTGAGGGGAAAGCTGTAACTCAGTGAGATGATTTCACAGAAAACAAAGAAGTTTCTCAGAAAGCTTCTTTCTCTTTGTTATCGGAGGATATTTCCTTTGGCCCTATAGTCTTCAAAGGGATCCGAAATATCTGTTCTCAGAATCCACAGAAATAAGGCTAGCAAAGAGATGCACGAAATACAGATGTAACCCTGTGAGATGAATTAACAGAACACTAAGCAGTTTCTCAGAAAGCTTCTTTCCAGATTTCATCTGAAGATATTTCCTTTTGCACCATAGCCCTCTATGGGCTTCCAAATATCACTTCGCCAATTCCACAAGAACTGTCTTAGCGAAAGGCTTCTTGAGGGGAAAGCTGTAACTCTGTGAGATGATTTCACAGAACACAAAGAAGTTTCTCAGAAAGCTTCTTTCTCTTTGTTATCGGAGGATATTTCCTTTGGCCCTATAGTCTTCAAAGGGATCCGAAATATCTGTTCTCAGATTCCACAGAAATAAGACTAGCAAAGAGATCCACGAAATACAGATGTAACTCTGTGAGGTGAATTAACAGAACACTAAGCAGTTTCTCAGAAAGCTTCTTTCCAGATTTCATCTGAGGATATTTCCTTTTTCACCATAGCCCTCTATGGGCTTCCAAATATCACTTTGCCAATTCCACAAGAACTGTCTTAGAGAAAGGCTTCTTGAGGGGAAAGCTGTAACTCTGTGAGATGATTTCACAGAACACAAAGAAGTTTCTCAGAAACCTTCTTTCTCTTTGTTATTGGAGGATATTTCCTTTGGCCCTATGGTCTTCAAAGGCATCCGAAATATCTGTTCTCAGATTCCACAGAAATAAGGCTAGCAAAGAGATCCACGAAATACAGATGTAACTCTGTGAGATGAATTAAGAGAACACTAAGCAGTTTCTCAGAAAGCTTCTTTCCAGATTACATCTGAGGATATTTCCTTTTTCACCATAGCCCTCTATGGGATTCCAAATATCACTTTGCCAATTCCAAAAGAAGTGCCTTATCGAAAGGCTTCTTGAGGGGAAAGCTGTAACTCTGCGAGATGATTTCACAGAACACAAAGAAGTTTCTCAGAAAGCTTCTTTCTCTTTGTTATCGGAGGATATTTCCTTTGGACCTATAGTCTTCAAAGGGATCCGAAATATCTGTTCTCAGATTCCACAGAAATAAGGCTAGCAAAGAGATCCACGAAATACAGATGTAACTCTGTGAGATGTATTAACAGAACACTAAGCAGTTTCTCAGAAAGCTTCTATCCAGATTTCAACTGAGGATATTTCCTTTTTCACCATAGCCCTCTATGGGCTTCCAAATATCACTTTGCCAATTCCACAAGAACTGTCTTAGCGAAAGGCTTCTTGAGGGGAAAGCTGTGACTCCGTCAGATGATTTCACAGAACACAAAGAAGTTTCTCAGAAAGCTTCTTTCTCTTTGTTATCGGAGGATATTTCCTTTGGCCCAATAGTCTTCAAAGGGATCCGAAATATCTGTTCTCAGATTCCACAGAAATAAGGCTAGCAAAGAGATCAGCGAAATACAGATGTAACTCTGTGAGATGAATTAACAGAACACTAAGCAGTTTCTCAGAAAGCTTCTTTCCAGATTTCATCTGAGGACATTTCTTTTTTCACCATAGCCCTCTACGGGCTTCCAAATATCACTTTGCCAATTCCACAAGAACTGTCATAGCGAAAGGCTTCTTGAGGGCAAAGCTGTAACTCTGTGAGATGATTTCACAGAACACAAAGAAGTTTCTCAGAAAGCTTCTTTCTCTTTGTTATCGTAGGATATTTCCTTTGGCCCTATGGTCTTCAAAGGGATCGGAAATATCTGTTCTCAGATTCCACAGAAATAATGCTAGCAAAGAGATCCACGAAATACAGATGTAACTCTGTGAGGTGAATTAACAGAACACTAAGCAGTTTCTCAGAAAACTTCTTTCCAGATTTCATCTGAGGATATTTCCTTCTGCACCATAGCCCTCCATGGGCTTCCAAATATCACTTTGCCAATTCCACAAGAACTGTCTTAGCGAAAGGCTTCTTGAGGGGAAAGCTGTAGCTCTGTGAGATGATTTGACAGAACACAAAGAAGTTTCTCAGAAAGCTTCTTTCTCTTTGTTATCGGAGGATATTTCCTTTGGCCCTATAGTCTTCAAAGGGATCCGAAATATCTGTTCTCAGATTCCACAGAAATAAGGCTAGCAAAGAGATCCACGAAATACAGATGTAACTCTGTGAGGTGAATTAACAGAACACTAAGCAGTTTCTCAGAAAGCTTCTTTCCAGATTTCAACTGAGGATATTTCCTTTTTCACCATAGCCCTCTATGGGCTTCCAAATATAACTTTGCCAATTCCACAAGAACTGTCTTAGAGAAAGGCTTCTTGAGGGGAAAGCTGTAACTCTGTGAGATGATTTCACAGAACACAAAGAAGTTTCTCAGAAACCTTCTTTCTCTTTGTTATTGGAGGATATTTCCTTTGGCCCTATGGTCTTCAAAGGCATCCGAAATATCTGTTCTCAGATTCCACAGAAATAAGGCTAGCAAAGAGATCCACGAAATACAGATGTAACTCTGTGAGATGAATTAAGAGAACACTAAGCAGTTTCTAAGAAAGCTTCTTTCCAGATTACATCTGAGGGTATTTCCTTTTTCACCATAGCCCTCTATGGGCTTCCAAATATCACTTTGCCAATTCCACAAGAAGTGCCTTATCGAAAGGCTTCTTGAGGGGAAAGCTGTAACTCTGCGAGATGATTTCACAGAACACAAAGAAGTTTCTCAGAAAGCTTCTTTCTCTTTGTTATCGGAGGATATTTCCTTTGGCCCTATAGTATTCAAAGGGATCCGAAATATATGTTCTCAGAATCCACAGAAATAAGGCTAGCAAAGAGATCCACGAAATACATATGTAACTCTGTGAGATGAATTAACAGAACACTTAGCAGTTTCTCAGAAAGCTTCTTTCCAGATTTCATCTGAGGATATTTCCTTTTTCACCATAGCCCTCTATGGGCTTCCAAATATCACTTTGCCAATTCCACAAGAACAGTCTTAGCGAAAGGCTTCTTGAGGGGAAAGCTGTAACTCTGTGAGATGATTTCAAAGAACACAAAGATGTTTCGCAGAAAGCTTCTTTCTCTTTGTTATCAGAGGATATTTCCTTTGGTCCTATAGTCTTCAAAGGGATCCGAACTATCTGTTCTCAGATTCCACAGAAATAAGGCTAGCAAAGAGATCCACGAAATACAGATGTAACTCTGTGAGATGAATTAACAGAACACTAAGCAGTTTCTCAGAAAGCTTCTTTCCAGATTTCATCTGAGGATATTTCCTTTTTCACCTTAGCCCTCTATGGGCTTCCAAATATCACTTTGCCAATTCCACAAGAACTGTCTTAGCGAAAGTTTTCTTCTAGGGAAAGTTGTAACTCTGTGAGATGATTTCACAGAACACAAAGTAGTTTCTCAGAAAGCTTCTTTCTCTTTGTTATCGTAGGATATTTCCTTTGGCCCTATGGTCTTCAAAGGGATCGGAAATATCTGTTCTCAGATTCCACAGAAATAATGCTAGCAAAGAGATCCACGAAACACAGATGTAACTCTGTGAGATGAATTAACAGAACACTAAGCAGTTTCTCAGAAAACTTCTTTCCAGATTTCATCTGAGGATATTTCCTTCTGCACCATAGCCCTCCATGGGCTTCCAAATATCACTTTGCCAATTCCACAAGAACTGTCTTAGCGAAAGGCTTCTTGAGGGGAAAGCTGTACCTCTGTGAGATGATTTGACAGAACACAAAGAAGTTTCTCAGAAAGCTTCTTTCTCTTTGTTTTCGGAGGATATTTCCTTTGGCCCTATAGTCTTCAAAGGGATCCGAAATATCTGTTCTCAGATTCCACAGAAATAAGGCTAGCAAAGAGATCCACGAAATACAGATGTTACTCTGTGAGGTGAATTAACAGAACACTAAGCAGTTTCTCAGAAAGCTTCTTTCCAGATTTCATCTGAGGATATTTCCTTTTTCACCATAGTCCTCTATGGGCTTCCAAATATGACTTTGCCAATTCCTCAAGAACTGTCTTAGAGAAAGGCTTCTTGAGGGGAAAGCTGTAACTCTGTGAGATGATTTCACAGAACACAAAGAAGTTTCTCAGAAACCTTCTTTCTCTTTTTTATTGGAGGATATTTCCTTTGGCCCTATGGTCTTCAAAGGCATCCGAAATATCTGTTCTCAGATTCCACAGAAATAAGGCTAGCAAAGAGATCCACGAAATACAGATGTAACTCTGTGAGATGAATTAAGAGAACACTAAGCAGTTTCTCAGAAAGCTTCTTTCCAGATTACATCTGAGGGTATTTCCTTTTTCACCATAGCCCTCTATGGGCTTCCAAATATCACTTTGCCAATTCCACAAGAAGTGCCTTATCGAAAGGCTTCTTGAGGGGAACGCTGTAACTCTGCGAGATGATTTCACAGAACACAAAGAAGTTTCTCAGAAAGCTTCTTTCTCTTTGTTATCGGAGGATATTTCCTTTGGCCCTATAGTCTTCAAAGGGATCCGAAATATCTGTTCTCAGATTCCACAGAAATAAGGCGAGCAAAGAGATCCATGAAATACAGATGTAACTCTGTGAGATGAATTAACAGAACACTATGCAGTTTCTCAGAAAGCTTCTATCCAGATTTCATCTGAGGATATTTCCTTTTTCACCATAGCCCTCTATGGGCTTCCAAATATCACTTTGCCAATTCCACAAGAACTGTCTTAGCCAAAGGCTTCTTGAGGGGAAAGCTGTGACTCCGTGAGATGATTTCACAGAACACAAAGAAGTTTCTCAGAAAGCTTCTTTCTCTTTGTTATCGGAGGATATTTCCTTTGGCCCAATAGTCTTCAAAGGGATCCGAAATATCTGTTCTCAGATTCCACAGAAATAAGGCTACCAAAGAGATCCGCGAAATACAGATGTAACTCTGTGAGATGAATTAACAGAACACTAAGCAGTTTCTCAGAAAGCTTCTTTCCAGATTTCATCTGAGGATATTTCTTTTTTCACCATAGCCCTCTACAGGCTTCCAAATATCACTTTGCCAATTCCACAAGAACTGTCTTAGCGAAAGGCTTCTTGAGGGCAAAGCTGTATCTCTGTGAGATGATTTCACAGAACACAAAGAAGTTTCTCAGAAAGCTTCTTTCTCTTTGTTATCGGAGGATATTTCCTTTGGCCCTATAGTCTTCAAAGGGATCCGAAATATATGTTCTCAGAATCCACAGAAATAAGGCTAGCAAAGAGATCCACGAAATACATATGTAACTCTGTGAGATGAATTAACAGAACACTTAGCAGTTTCTCAGAAAGCTTCTTTCCAGATTTCATCTGAGGATATTTCCTTTTTCACCATAGCCCTCTATGGGCTTCCAAATATCACTTTGCCAATTCCACAAGAACAGTCTTAGCGAAAGGCTTCTTCAGGGGAAAGCTGTAACTCTGTGAGATGATTTGACAGAACGCAAAGAAGTTTCTCAGAAAGCTTCTTTCTCTTTGTTATCAGAGGATATTTCCTTTGGCCCTATAGTCTTCAAAGGGATCCGAAATATCTGTTCTCAGATTCCAGAGAAATAAGGCTAGCAAAGAGATCCACGAAATACAGATGTAACTCTGTGAGATGAATTAACAGAACACTAAGCAGTTTCTCAGAAAGCTTCTTTCCAGATTTCATCTGAGGATATTTCCTTTTTCACCTTAGCCCTCTATGGGCTTCCAAATATCACTTTGCCAATTCCACAAGAACTGTCTTAGCGAAAGGCTTCTTGAGGGGAAAGCTGTAGCTCTGTGAGATGATTTGACAGAACACAAAGAAGTTTCTCAGAAAGCTTCTTTCTCTTTGTTATCGGAGGATATTTCCTTTGGCCTTATAGTCTTCAAAGTGATCCGAAATATCTGTTCTCAGATTCCAGAGAAATAAGGCTAGCAAAGAGATCCACGAAATACAGATGTAACTCTGTGAGATGAATTAACAGAACACTAAGCAGTTTCTCAGGAAGCTTCTTTCCAGATTTCATCTGAGGATATTTCCTTTTTCACCATAGCCCTCTATGGGCTTCCAAATATCACTTTGCCAATTCCACAAGAACTGTCTTAGCGAAAGGCTTCTTGAGGGGAAAGCTGTAACTCTATGAGATGATTTCACAGAACACAAAGAAGTTTCTCAGAAAGCTTCTTTCTCTTTGTTACCGGAGGATATTTCCTTTGGCCCTATAGTCTTCAAGGGGAACCGAAATATCTGTTCTCAGATTCCACAGAAATAAGGCTAGCAAAGAGATCCACGAAATACAGATGTAACTCTGTGAGACGAATTAACAGAACACTAAGCAGTTTCTCAGAAAGCTTCTTTCCAGATTTCATCTGAGGATATTTCCTTTTTCAACATAGCCCTCTATGGGCTTCCAAATATCACTTTGCCAATTCCACAAGAAGTGCCTTAGCGAAAGGCTTCTTGAGGGGAAAGCTGTAACTCTGTGAGATGATTTCACAGAACAAAAAGAAGTTTCTCAGAAAGCTTCTTTCTCTTTGTTATCGGAGGATATTTCCTTTTGCCCTATGGTCTTCAAAGGGTTCCGAAATATCTGTTCTCACATTCCACAGAAATAAGGCTAGCAAAGAGATCCACGAAATACAGATGTAACTCTGTGAGATGAATTAACAGAACACTAAGCAGTTTCTCAGAAAGCTTCTTTCCAGATTTCATCTGAGGATATTTCCTTTTTCACCATAGCCCTCTATGGTCTTCCAAATATCACTTTGCCAATTCCACAAGAACTGTCTTAGCGAAAGGCTTCTTGAGGAGAAAGCTGTAGCTCTGTGAGATGATTTGACAGAACACAAAGAAGTTTCTCAGAAAGCTTCTTTCTCTTTGTTATCGGAGGATATTTCCTTTGGCCCTATAGTCTTCAAAGGGATCCGAAATATCTGTTCTCAGATTCCACAGAAATAAGGCTAGCAAAGAGATCCACGAAATACAGATGTAACTCTGTGAGGTGAATTAACAGAACACTAAGCAGTTTCTCAGGGAGCTTCTTTCCAGATTTCATCTGAGGATATTTCCTTTTTCACCATAGCCCTCTATGGGCTTCCAAATATCACTTTGCCAATTCCACAAGAACTGTCTTAGAGAAAGGCTTCTTGAGGGGAAAGCTGTAACTCTGTGAGATGATTTCACAGAACACAAAGAAGTTTCTCAGAAACCTTCGTTCTCTTTGTTATTGGAGGATATTTCCTTTGGCCCTATGGTCTTCAAAGGCATCCGAAATATCTGTTCTCAGATTCCACAGAAATAAGGCTAGCAAAGAGATCCACGAAATACAGATGTAACTCTGTGAGATGAATTAAGAGAACACTAAGCAGTTTCTCAGAAAGCTTCTTTCCAGATTACATCTGAGGGTATTTCCTTTTTCACCATAGCCCTCTATGGGCTTCCAAATATCACTTTGCCAATTCCACAAGAAGTGCCTTAGCGAAAGGCTTCTTGAGGGGAAAGCTGTAACTCTGCGAGATGATTTCACAGAACACAAAGAAGTTTCTCAGAAAGCTTCTTTCTCTTTGTTATCGGAGGATATTTCCTTTGGCCCTATAGTCTTCAAAGGGATCCGAAATCTCTGTTCTCAGATTCCACAGAAATAAGGCTAGCAAAGAGATCCATGAAATACAGATGTAACTCTGTGAGATGAATTAACAGAACACTAAGCAGTTTCTCAGAAAGCTTCTATCCAGATTTCATCTGAGGATATTTCCTTTTTCACCATAGCCCTCTATGGGCTTCCAAATATCACTTAGCCAATTCCACAAGAACTGTCTTAGCCAAAGGCTTCTTGAGGGGAAAGCTGTGACTCCGTGAGATGATTTCACAGAACACAAAGAAGTTTCTCAGAAAGCTTCTTTCTCTTTGTTATCGGAGGATATTTCCTTTGGCCCAATAGTCTTCAAAGGGATCCGAAATATCTGTTCTCAGATTCCACAGAAATAAGGCTATCAAAGAGATCCGCGAAATAGAGATGTAACTCTGTGAGATGAATTAACAGAACACTAAGCAGTTTCTCAGAAAGCTTCTTTCCAGATTTCATCTGAGGATATTTCTTTTTTCACCATAGCTCTCTACGGGCTTCCAAATATCACTTTGCCAATTCCACAAGAACTGTCTTAGTGAAAGGCTTCTTGAGGGCAAAGCTGTATCTCTGTGAGATGATTTCACAGAACACAAAGAAGTTTCTCAGAAAGCTTCTTTCTCTTTGTTATGGGAGGATATTTCCTTTGGCCCTATGGTCTTCAAAGGCATCCGAAATATCTGTTCTCAGATTCCACAGAAATAAGGCTAGCAAAGAGATCCACGAAATACAGATGTAACTCTGTGAGATGAATTAACAGAACACTAAGCAGTTTCTCAGAAAGCTTCTTTCCAGTTTTCATCTGAGGATATTTCCTTTTTCACCATAGCCCTCTATGGGCTTCCAAATATCACTTTGCCAATTCCACAAGAAATGTCTTAGCGAAAGGCTTCTTGAGGGTAAAGCTGCAACTCTGCGAGATGATTTCACAGAACAGAAAGAAGTTTCTCAGAAAGCTTCTTTCTCTTTGTTATCGGAGGATATTTCCTTTGGCCCTATAGTCTTCCAAGGGATCCGAAATATATGTTCTCAGAATCCACAGAAATAAGGCTAGCAAAGAGATCCACGAAATACATATGTAACTCTGTGAGATGAATTAACAGAACACTTAGCAGTTTCTCAGAAAGCTTCTTTCCAGATTTCATCTGAGGATATTTCCTTTTTCACCATAGCCCTCTATGGGCTTCCAAATATCACTTTGCCAATTCCACAAGAACAGTCTTAGCGAAAGGCTTCTTGAGGGGAAAGCTGTAACTCTGTGAGATGATTTCAAAGAACACAAAGAAGTTTCTCAGAAAGCTTCTTTCTCTTTGTTATCGGAGGATATTTCCTTTGGCCCTATAGTCTTCAAAGGGATCCGAAACATCTGTTCTCAGATTCCACAGAAATAAGGCTAGCAAAGAGATCCACGAAATACAGATGTAACTCTGTGAGGTGAATTAACAGAACACTAAGCAGTTTCTCAGAAAGCTTCTTTCCAGATTTCATCTGAGGATATTTCCTTTTTCACCATAGCCCTCTATGGGCTTCCAAATATAACTTTGCCAATTCCACAAGAACTGTCTTAGAGAAAGGCTTCTTGAGGGGAAAGCTGTAACTCTGTGAGATGATTTCACAGAACACAAAGAAGTTTCTCAGAAACCTTCTTTCTCTTTGTTATTGGAGGATATTTCCTTTGGCCCTATGGTCTTCAAAGGCATCCGAAATATCTGTTCTCAGATTCCACAGAAATAAGGCTAGCAAAGAGATCCACGAAATACAGATGTAACTCTGTGAGATGAATTAAGAGAACACTAAGCAGTTTCTCAGAAAGCTTCTTTCCAGATTACATCTGAGGGTATTTCCTTTTTCACCATAGCCCTCTATGGGCTTCCAAATATCACTTTGCCAATTCCACAAGAAGTGCCTTATCGAAAGGCTTCTTGAGGGGAAAGCTGTAACTCTGCGAGATGATTTCACAGAACACAAAGAAGTTTCTCAGAAAGCTTCTTTCTCTTTGTTATCAGAGGATATTTCCTTTGGCCCTATAGTCTTCAAAGGGATCCGAAATATCTGTTCTCAGATTCCACAGAAATAAGGCTAGCAAAGAGATCCGCGAAATACAGATGTAACTCTGTGAGATGAATTAACAGAACACTAAGCAGTTTCTCAGAAAGCTTCTTTCCAGATTTCATCTGAGGATATTTCTTTTTTCACCATAGCCCTCTACGGGCTTCCAAATATCACCTTGCCAATTCCACAAGAACTGTCTTAGCGAAAGGCTTTTTGAGGTCAAAGCTGTATCTCTGTGAGATGATTTCACAGAACACAAAGAAGTTTCTCAGAAAGCTTCTTTCTCTTTGTTATCGGAGGATATATCCTTTGGCCCTATGGTCTTCAAAGGCATCCGAAATATCTGTTCTCAGATTCCACAGAAATAAGGCTAGCGAAGAGATCCACGAAATACAGATGTAACTCTGTGAGATGAATTAACAGAACACTAAGCAGTTTCTCAGAAAGCTTCTTTCCAGTTTTCATCTGAGGATATTTCCTTTTTCACCATAGCCCTCTATGGGCTTCCAAATATCACTTTGCCAATTCCACAAGAAATGTCTTAGCGAAAGGCTTCTTGAGGGTAAAGCTGCAACTCTGCGAGATGATTTCACAGAACACAAAGAAGTTTCTCAGAAAGCTTCTTTCTCTTTGTTATCAGAGGATATTTCCTTTGGCCCTATAGTCTTCAAAGGGATCCGAAATATCTGTTCTCAGATTCCAGAGAAATAAGGGTAGCAAAGAGATCCACGAAATACAGATGTAACTCTGTGAGATGAATTAACAGAACACTAAGCATTTTCTCAGAAAGCTTCTTTCCAGATTTCATCTTAGGATGTTTCCTTTTTCACCTTAGCCCTCTATGGGCTTCCAAACTTAACTTTGCCAATTCCACAAGAACTGTCTTAGCGAAAGGCTTCTTGAGGGGAAAGCTGTAGCTCTGTGAGATGATTTGACAGAACACAAAGAAGTTTCTCAAAAAGCTTCTTTCTCTTTGTTATCGGAGGATATTTCCTTTGGCCCTATAGTCTTCAAAGGGATCCGAAATATCTGTTCTCAGATTCCACAGAAATAAGGCTAGCAAAGAGATCCACGAAATACAGATGTAACTCTGTGAGGTGAATTAACAGAACACTAAGCAGTTTCTCAGAAAGCTTCTTTCCAGATTTCATCTGAGGATATTTCCTTTTTCACCTTAGCCCTCTATGGGCTTCCAAATATAACTTTGCCAATTCCACAAGAACTGTCTTAGAGAAAGGCTTCTTGAGGGGAAAGCTGTAACTCTGTGAGATGATTTC
This sequence comes from Macaca mulatta, assembly GCF_049350105.2. Taxonomy (NCBI): domain Eukaryota; kingdom Metazoa; phylum Chordata; class Mammalia; order Primates; family Cercopithecidae; genus Macaca; species Macaca mulatta. The sequence continues at coordinate 66,244,323 of NC_133426.1, read as the reverse complement.
ACAGAACACAAAGAAGTTTCTCAGAAACCTTCTTTCTCTTTGTTATTGGAGGATATTTCCTTTGGCCCTATGGTCTTCAAAGGCATCCGAAATATCTGTTCTCAGATTCCACAGAAATAAGGCTAGCAAGAGATCCACGAAATACAGATGTAACTCTGTGAGATGAATTAACAGAACACTTAGCAGTTTCTCAGCAAGCTTCTTTCAAGAATTCATCTGAGGATATTTCTTTTTTCAACATAGCCCTCTACGGGCTTCCAAATATCACCATGCCAATTCCACAAGAACTGTCTTAGCGAAAGGCTTTTTGAGGGCAAAGCTGTATCTCTGTGAGATGATTTCACAGAACACAAAGAAGTTTCTCAGAAAGCTTCTTTCTCTTTTTTATCGGAGGATATATCCTTTGGCCCTATGGTCTTCAAAGGCATCCGAAATATCTGTTCTCAGATTCCACAGAAATAAGGCTAGCGAAGAGATCCACGAAATACAGATGTAACTCTGTGAGATGAATTAACAGAACACTAAGCAGTTTCTCAGAAAGCTTCTTTCCAGTTTTCATCTGAGGATATTTCCTTTTTCACCTTAGCCCTCTATGGGCTTCCAAATATCACTTTGCCAATTCCACAAGAAATGTCTTAGCGAAAGGCTTCTTGAGGGTAAAGCTGCAACTCTGCGAGATGATTTCACAGAACACAAAGAAGTTTCTCAGAAAGCTTCTTTCTCTTTGTTATCGGAGGATATTTCCTTTGGCCCTATAATCTTCAAAGGGATCCGAAATATATGTTCTCAGAATCCACAGAAATAAGGCTAGCAAAGAGATCCACGAAATACATATGTAACTCTGTGAGATGAATTAACAGAACACTTAGCAGTTTCTCAGAAAGCTTCTTTCCAGATTTCATCTGAGGATATTTCCTTTTTCACCATAGCCCTCTATGGGCTTCCAAATATCACTTTGCCAATTCCACAAGAACTGTCTTAGCGAAAGGCTTCTTGAGGGGAAAGCTGTAACTCTGTGAGATGATTTCAAAGAACACAAAGAAGTTTCTCAGAAAGCTTCTTTCTCTTTGTTATCAGAGGATATTTCCTTTGGCCCTATAGTCTTCAAAGGGATCCGAAATATCTGTTCTCAGATTCCAGAGAAATAAGGCTAGCAAAGAGATCCACGAAATACAGATGTAACTCTGTGAGATGAATTAACAGAACACTAAGCAGTTTCTCAGAAAGCTTCTTTCCAGATTTCATCTGAGGATATTTCCTTTTTCAGCTTAGCCCTCTATGGGCTTCCAAATATCACTTTGCCAATTCCACAAGAACTGTCTTAGCGAAAGGCTTCTTGAGGGGAAAGCTGTAGCTCTGTGAGATGATTTGACAGAACACAAAGAAGTTTCTCAGAAAGCTTCTTTCTCTTTGTTATCGGAGGATATTTCCTTAGGCCTTATAGTCTTCAAAGTGATCCGAAATATCTGTTCTCAGATTCCAGAGAAATAAGGCTAGCAAAGAGATCCACGAAATACAGATGTAACTCTGTGAGATGAATTAACAGAACACTAAGTAGTTTCTCAGGAAGCTTCTTTCCTGATTTCATCTGAGGATATTTCCTTTTTCACCATAGCCCTGTATGGGCTTCCAAGTATCACTTTGCCAATTCCACAAGAACTGTCTTAGCGAAAGGCTTCTTGAGGGGAAAGCTGTAACTCTATGAGATGATTTCACAGAACACAAAGAAGTTTCTCAGAAAGCTTCTTTCTCTTTGTTATCGGAGGATATTTCCTTTGGCCCTATAGTCTTCAAGGGGAACCGAAATATCTGTTCTCAGATTCCACAGAAATAAGGCTAGCAAAGAGATCCACGAAATACAGATGTAACTCTGTGAGACGAAGTAACAGAACACTAAGCAGTTTCTCAGAAAGCTTCTTTCCAGATTTCATCTGAGGATATTTCCTTTTTCAACATAGCCCTCTATGGGCTTCAAAATATCACTTTGCCAATTCCACAAGAAGTGCCTTAGCGAAAGGCTTCTTGAGGGGAAAGCTGTAACTCTGTGAGATGATTTCACAGAACAAAAAGAAGTTTCTCAGAAAGCTTCTTTCTCTTTGTTATCGGAGGATATTTCCTTTTGCCCTATGGTCTTCAAAGCGTTCCGAAATATCTGTTCTCACATTCCACAGAAATAAGGCTAGCAAAGAGATCCACGAAATACAGATGTAACTCTGTGAGATGAATTAACAGAACACTAAGCAGTTTCTCAGAAAGCTTCTTTCCAGATTTCATCTGAGGATATTTCCTTTTTCACCATAGCCCTCTATGGGCTTCCAAATATCACTTTGCCAATTCCACAAGAACTATCTTAGCGAAAGGCTTCTTGAGGGGAAAGCTGTAGCTCTGTTAGATGATTTGACAGAACACAAAGAAGTTTCTCAGAAAGCTTCTTTCTCTTTGTTATCGGAGGATATTTCCTTTGGCCCAGTATTCTTCAAAGGGATCCGAAATATCTGTTCTCAGATTCCACAGAAATAAGGCTAGCAAGGCGATCCACGAAATACCGATGTAACTCTGTGAGATGAATTAACAGAACACTAAGCAGTTTCTCAGAAAGCTTCTGTCCAGATTTCATCTGAGGATATTTGCTTTTTCACCATAGCCCTCTATGGGCTTCCAAATATCACTTTGCCAATTCCAGAAGAACTGTATTAGCGAAAGGATTCTTGAGGGGAAAGCTGTAACTCTATGAGATGATTTCACAGAACAAGAAGAAGTTTCTCAGAAAGCTTCTTTCTCTTTGTTATCGGAGGATATTTCCTTTGGCCCTATAGTTTTCAAGGGGATCCGAAATATCTGTTCTCAGATTCAACAGAAATAAGGCTAGCAAAGAGATCCACGAAATACAGATGTAACTCTGTGAGACGAATTAACAGAACACTAAGCAGTTTCTCAGAAAGCTTCTTTCCAGATTTCATCTGAGGATATTTCCTTTTTCACCATAGCCCTCTATGGGCTTCCAAATATCACTTTGCCAATTGCACAAGAAGTGCCTTAGCGAAAGGCTTCTTAAGGGGAAGGCGGTAACTCTGCGAGATGATTTCACAGAACACAAAGAAGTTTCTCTGAAAGCTTCTTTCTCTTTGTTATCGGAGGATATTTCCTTTGGCCCTATAGTCTTCAAAGGGATCCGAAATATCTGTTCTCAGATTCCACAGAAATAAGGCTAGCAAAGAGATCCACGAAATACAGATGTAACTCTGTTAGATGAATTAACAGAACACTAAGCAGTTTCTCAGATAGCTTCTTTCCAGATTTCATCTGAGGATATTTCTTTTTCACCATAGCCCTCTATGGGCTTCCAAATATCACTTTGCCAATTCCACAAGAACTGTCTTAGCGAAAGGCTACTTGAGGGGAAAGCTGTAACTCTATGAGATGATTTCACAGAACACAAAGAAGTTTCTCAGAAAGCTTCTTTCTCTTTGTTATCGGAGGATATTTCCTTTGGCCCTATAGTCTTCAAGGGGAACCGAAATATCTGTTCTCAGATTCCACAGAAATAAGGCTAGCAAAGAGATCCACGAAATACAGATATAACTCTGTGAGACGAATTAACAGAACACTAAGCAGTTTCTCAGAAAGCTTCTTTCCAGATTTCATCTGAGGATATTTCCTTTTTCAACATAGCCCACTATGGGCTTCCAAATATCACTTTGCCAATTCCACAAGAAGTGCCTTAGCGAAAGGCTTCTTGAGGGGAAAGCTGAAACTCTGTGAGATGATTTCACAGAACAAAAAGAAGTTTCTCAGAAAGCTTCTTTCTCTTTGTTATCGGAGGATATTTCCTTTTGCCCTATGGTCTTCAAAGGGTTCCGAAATATCTGTTCTCACATTCCACAGAAATAAGGCTAGCAAAGAGATCCACGAAATACAGATGTAACTCTGTGAGATGAATTAACAGAACACTAAGCAGTTTCTCAGAAAGCTTCTTTCCAGATTTCATCTGAGGATATTTCCTTTTTCACCATAGCCCTCTACGGGCTTCCAAATATCACTTTGCCAATTCCACAAGAACTGTCTTAGCGAAAGGCTTCTTGAGGGCAAAGCTGTATCTCTGTGAGATGATTTCACAGAACACAAAGAAGTTTCTCAGAAAGCTTCTTTCTCTTTGTTATCGGAGGATATTTCCTTTGGCCCTATGGTCTTCAAAGGCATCCGAAATATCTGTTCTCAGATTCCACAGAAATAAGGCTAGCAAAGAGATCCACGAAATACAATTGTAACTCTGTGAGATGAATTAACAGAACACTAAGCAGTTTCTCAGAAAGATTCTTTCCAGTTTTCATCTGAGGATATTTCCTTTTTCACCATAGCCCTCTATGGGCTTCCAAATATCACTTTGCCAATTCCACAAGAAATGTCTTAGTGAAAGGCTTCTTGAGGGTAAAGCTGCAACTCTGCGAGATGATTTCACAGAACACAAAGAAGTTTCTCAGAAAGCTTCTTTCTCTTTGTTATCGGAGGATATTTCCTTTGGCCCTATAGTGTTCAAAGGGATCCGAAATATATGTTCTCAGAATCCACAGAAATAAGGCTAGCAAAGAGATCCACGAAATACATATGTAACTCTGTGAGATGAATTAACAGAACACTTAGCAGTTTCTCAGAAAGCTTCTTTCCAGATTTCATCTGAGGATATTTCCTTTTTCACCATAGCCCTCTATAGGCTTCCAAATATCACTTTGCCAATTCCACAAGAACAGTCTTAGCGAAAGGCTTCTTGAGGGGAAAGCTGTAACTCTGTGAGATGATTTCAAAGAACACAAAGAAGTTTCTCAGAAAGCTTCTTTCTCTTTGTTATCAGAGGATATTTCCTTTGGCCCTATAGTCTTCAAAGGGATCCGAAATATCTGTTCTCAGATTCCAGAGAAATAAGGCTAGCAAAGAGATCCACGAAATACAGATGTAACTCTGTGAGATGAATTAACAGAACACTAAGCAGTTTCTCAGAAAGCTTCTTTCCAGATTTCATCTGAGGATATTTCCTTTTTCACCTTAGCCCTCTATGGGCTTCCAAATATCACTTTGCCAATTCCACAAGAACTGTCTTAGCGAAAGGCTTCTTGAGGGGAAAGCTGTAGCTCTGTGAGATGATTTGACAGAACACAAAGAAGTTTCTCAGAAAGCTTCTTTCTCTTTGTTATCGGAGGATATTTCCTTTGGCCTTATAGTCTTCAAAGTGATCCGAAATATCTGTTCTCAGATTCCAGAGAAATAAGGCTAGCAAAGAGATCCACGAAATACAGATGTAACTCTGTGAGATGAATTAACAGAACACTAAGCAGTTTCTCAGGAAGCTTCTTTCCAGATTTCATCTGAGGATATTTCCTTTTTCACCGTAGCCCTCTATGGGCTTCCAAATATCACTTTGCCAATTCCACAAGAACTGTCTTAGCGAAAGGCTACTTGAGGGGAAAGCTGTAACTCTATGAGATGATTTCACAGAACACAAAGAAGTTTCTCAGAAAGCTTCTTTCTCTTTGTTATCGGAGGATATTTCCTTTGGCCCTATAGTCTTCAAGGGGAACCGAAATATCTGTTCTCAGATTCCACAGAAATAAGGCTAGCAAAGAGATCCACGAAATACAGATATAACTCTGTGAGACGAATTAACAGAACACTAAGCAGTTTCTCAGAAAGCTTCTTTCCAGATTTCATCTGAGGATATTTCCTTTTTCAACATAGCCCACTATGGGCTTCCAAATATCACTTTGCCAATTCCACAAGAAGTGCCTTAGCGAAAGGCTTCTTGAGGGGAAAGCTGAAACTCTGTGAGATGATTTCACAGAACAAAAAGAAGTTTCTCAGAAAGCTTCTTTCTCTTTGTTATCGGAGGATATTTCCTTTTGCCCTATGGTCTTCAAAGGGTTCCGAAATATCTGTTCTCACATTCCACAGAAATAAGGCTAGCAAAGAGATCCACGAAATACAGATGTAACTCTGTGAGATGAATTAACAGAACACTAAGCAGTTTCTCAGAAAGCTTCTTTCCAGATTTCATCTGAGGATATTTCCTTTTTCACCATAGCCCTCTATGGGCTTCCAAATATCACATTGCCAATTCCACAAGAACTGTCTTAGTGAAAGGCTTCTTGAGGGGAAAGCTGTAGCTCTGTTAGATGATTTGACAGAACACAAAGAAGTTTCTCAGAAAGCTTCTTTCTCTTTGTTATCGGAGGATATTTCCTTTGGCCCTATAGTCTTCAAAGGGATCCGAAATATCTGTTCTCAGATTCCACAGAAATAAGGCTAGCAAGGCGATCCACGAAATACAGATGTAACTCTGTGAGATGAATTAACAGAACACTAATCAGTTTCTCAGAAAGCTTCTTTCCAGATTTCATCTGAGGATATTTCCTTTTTCACCATAGCCCTCTATGGGCTTCCGAATATCACTTTGCCAATTCCACAAGAACTGTCTTAACGAAAGGCTTCTTGAGGGGAAAGCTGTAACTCTGTGAGATGATTTCACAGATCACAAAGAAGTTTTTCAGAAAACTTCTTTCTCTTTGTTATCGGAGGATATTTCCTTTGGCCCTATGGTCTTCAAAGGCATCCGAAATATCTGTTCTCAGATTCCACAGAAATAAGGCTAGCAAAGAGATCCACGAAATACAGATGTAACTCTGTGAGATGAATTAACAGAACACTAAGCAGTTTCTCAGAAAGCTTCTTTCCAGTTTTCATCTGAGGATATTTCCTTTTTCACCATAGCCCTCTTTAGGCTTCCAAATATCACTTTGCCAATTCCACAAGAACAGTCTTAGCGAAAGGCTTCTTGAGGGGAAAGCTGTAATTCTGTGAGATGATTTCAAAGAACACAAAGAAGTTTCTCAGAAAGCTTCTTTCTCTTTGTTATCAGAGGATATTTCCTTTGGCCCTATAGTCTTCAAAGGGATCCGAAATATCTGTTCTCAGATTCCAGAGAAATAAGGCTAGCAAAGAGATCCACGAAATACAGATGTAACTCTGTGAGATGAATTAACAGGACACTAAGCAGTTTCTCAGAAAGCTTCTTTCCAGATTTCATCTGAGGATATTTCCTTTTTCACCTTAGCCCTCTATGGGCTTCCAAATATCACTTTGCCAATTCCACAAGAACTGTCTTAGCGAAAGGCTTCTTGAGGGGAAAGCTGTAGCTCTGTGAGATGATTTGACAGAACACAAAGAAGTTTCTCAGAAAGCTTCTTTCTCTTTGTTATCGGAGGATATTTCCTTTGGCCTTATAGTCTTCAAAGTGATCCGAAATATCTGTTCTCAGATTCCAGAGAAATAAGGCTAGCAAAGAGATCCACGAAATACAGATGTAACTCTGTGAGATGAATTAACAGAACACTAAGCAGTTTCTCAGGAAGCTTCTTTCCAGATTTCATCTGAGGATATTTCCTTTTTCACCATAGCCCTCTATGGGCTTCCAAATATCACTTTGCCAATTCCACAAGAACTGTCTTAGCGAAAGGCTTCTTGAGGGGAAAGCTGTAACTCTATGAGATGATTTCACAGAACACAAAGAAGTTTCTCAGAAAGCTTCTTTCTCTTTGTTATCGGAGGATATTTCCTTTGGCCCTATAGTCTTCAAGGGGAACCGAAATATCTGTTCTCAGATTCCACAGAAATAAGGCTAGCAAAGAGATCCACGAAATACAGATATAACTCTGTGAGACGAATTAACAGAACACTAAGCAGTTTCTCAGAAAGCTTCTTTCCAGATTTCATCTGAGGATATTTCCTTTTTCAACATAGCCCACTATGGGCTTCCAAATATCACTTTGCCAATTCCACAAGAAGTGCCTTAGCGAAAGGCTTCTTGAGGGGAAAGCTGAAACTCTGTGAGATGATTTCACAGAACAAAAAGAAGTTTCTCAGAAAGCTTCTTTCTCTTTGTTATCGGAGGATATTTCCTTTTGCCCTATGGTCTTCAAAGGGTTCCGAAATATCTGTTCTCACATTCCACAGAAATAAGGCTAGCAAAGAGATCCACGAAATACAGATGTAACTCTGTGAGATGAATTAACAGAACACTAAGCAGTTTCTCAGAAAGCTTCTTTCCAGATTTCATCTGAGGATATTTCCTTTTTCACCATAGCCCTCTATGGGCTTCCAAATATCACTTTGCCAATTCCACAAGAACTGTCTTAGTGAAAGGCTTCTTGAGGGGAAAGCTGTAGCTCTGTTAGATGATTTGACAGAACACAAAGAAGTTTCTCAGAAAGCTTCTTTCTCTTTGTTATCGGAGGATATTTCCTTTGGCCCTATAGTCTTCAAAGGGATCCGAAATATCTGTTCTCAGATTCCACAGAAATAAGGCTAGCAAGGCGATCCACGAAATACAGATGTAACTCTGTGAGATGAATTAACAGAACACTAATCAGTTTCTCAGAAAGCTTCTTTCCAGATTTCATCTGAGGATATTTCCTTTTTCACCATAGCCCTCTATGGGCTTCCGAATATCACTTTGCCAATTCCACAAGAAGTGTCTTAACGAAAGGCTTCTTGAGGGGAAAGCTGTAACTCTGTGAGATGATTTCACAGATCACAAAGAAGTTTTTCAGAAAACTTCTTTCTCTTTGTTATCGGAGGATATTTCCTTTGGCCCTATGGTCTTCAAAGGCATCCGAAATATCTGTTCTCAGATTCCACAGAAATAAGGCTAGCAAAGAGATCCACGAAATACAGATGTAACTCTGTGAGATGAATTAACAGAACACTAAGCAGTTTCTCAGAAAGCTTCTTTCCAGTTTTCATCTGAGGATATTTCCTTTTTCACCATAGCCCTCTATGGGCTTCCAAATATCACTTTGCCAATTCCACAAGAACTGTCTTAGCGAAAGGCTTCTTGAGGGGAAAGCTGCACCTCTGCGAGATGATTTCACAGAACACAAAGAAGTTTCTCAGAAAGCTTCTTTCTCTTTGTTATCGGAGGATATTTACTTTGGCCCTATAGTCTTCAAAGGGATCCGAAATATCTGTTCTCAGATTCCACAGAAATAAGGCTAGCAAAGAGATCCACGAAATACAGATGTACATCAGTGAGATGAATTAACAGAACACTAAGCAGTTTCTCAGAAAGCTTCTTTCCAGATTTCATCTGAAGATATTCCTTTTTCACCATAGCCCTCTATGGGCATCCAAATATCACTTTGCCAATTCCACAAGAAGTGCCTTAGCGAAAGGCTTCTTGAGGGGAAAGCTGTAACTCTGCGAGATGATTTCACAGAACACAAAGAAGTTTCTCAGAAAGCTTCTTTCTCTTTGTTATCGGAGGATATTTCCTTTGGCCCTATATTCTTCATTGGGATCCGAAATATCTGTTCTCAGATTCCACAGAAATAAGGCTAGCAAAGAGATCCACGAAATACAGATGTAACTCTGTGAGATAAATTAACAGAACACTAAGGAGTTTCTTAGAAAGCTTCTTTCCAGATTTCATCTGAGGATATTTCCTTTTTCACCATAGCCTTCTTTGGGCTTCCAAATATCACTTTGCCAATTCCACAAGAACTGTCTTACCGAAAGGCTTCTTGAGGGAAAAGCTGTAACTCTGTGAGATGATTTCACAGAACACAAAGAAGTTTCTCAGAAAGCTTCTTTCTCTTTGTTATCGGAGGATATTTCCTTTGGCCTTATAGTCTTCAAAGGGATCCGAAATATCTGTTCTCAGATTCCAGAGAAATAAGGCTAGCAAAGAGATCCACGAAATACAGATGTAACTCTGTGAGATGAATTAACAGAACACTAAGCAGTTTCTCAGAAAGCTTCTTTCCAGATTTCATCTGAGGATATTTCCTTTTTCACCATAGCCCTCTATGGGCTTCCAAATATCACTTTGCCAATTCCACAAGAACTCTCTTAGCGAAAGGCTTCTTGAGGGGAAAGCTGTAGCTCTGTTAGATGATTTGACAGAACACAAAGAAGTTTCTCAGAAAGCTTCTTTCTCTTTGTTATCGGAGGATATTTCCTTTGGCCCTATAGTCTTCAAAGGGATCCGAAATATCTGTTCTCAGATTCCACAGAAATAAGGCTAGCAAGGCGATCCACGAAATACAGATGTAACTCTGTGAGATGAATTAACAGAACACTAATCAGTTTCTCAGAAAGCTTCTTTCCAGATTTCATCTGAGGATATTTCCTTTTTCACCATAGCCCTCTATGGGCTTCCGAATATCACTTTGCCAATTCCAAAAGAACTGTCTTAGCGAAAGGCTTCTTGAGGGGAAAGCTGTAACTCTGTGAGATGATTTCACAGAACACAAAGAAGTTTTTCAGAAAGCTTCTTTCTCTTTGTTATCGGAGGATATTTCCTTTGGCCCTATGCTCTTCAAAGGCATCCGAAATATCTGTTCTCAGATTCCACAGAAATAAGGCTAGCAAAGAGATCCACGAAATACAGATGTAACTCTGTGAGTGGAAGTCACACATCACATAGCAGTTTCTCAGAAAGCTTCTTTCCAGATTTCATCTGAGGTTATTTCCTTTTTCACCATAGCCCTCTAGGGGCTTCCAAATATCACTTTGCCAATTCCACAAGAACTGTCTTAGCGAAAGGCTTCTTGAGAGGAAAGCTGTAACTCTGTGAGATGATTTCGCAGAACACAAAGAAGTTTCTCCGAAAGCTTCTTTCTCTTTGTTATCGTAGGATATTTCCTTTGGCCCTATAGTCTTCAAAGGGATCCGAAATATCTGTTCTCAGATTCCACAGAAATAAGGCTAGCAAAGAGATCCACGAAATACAGATGTAAATCTGTGAGATGAATTAACAGAACACTAAACAGTTTCTCAAAAAGCTTCTTTCCAGATTTCATCTGAAGATATTTCCTTTTTCACCATAGCCTTCTATGGGCTTCCAAATTTCACTTTGCCAATTCCACAAGAACTGTCTTAGCGAAAGGCTTCTTGAGGGGAAAGCTGTAACTCTGTGAGATGATTTCACAGAACACAAAGAAGTTTCTCAGAAAGCTTCTTTCTCTTTGTTATCGGAGGATATTTCCTTTGGCCCTATAGTCTTCAAAGGGATCCGAAATATCTGTTCTCAGATTCCACAGAAATAAGGCTAGCAAAGAGATCCACGAAATACAGATGTAACTCTGTGAGATGAATTAACAGAACATTAAGCAGTTTCTCAGAAAGCTTCTTTCCAGATTTCATCTGAGGATATTTCCTTTTTCACCATAGCCCTCTAGGGGCTTCCAAATATCACTTTGCCAATTCCACAAGAACTGTCTTAGCGAAAGGCTTCTTGAGGGGAAAGCTGTAACTCTGTGAGATGATTTCACAGAACACAAAGAAGTTTCTCAGAAAGCTTCTTTCTCTTTGTTATCGGAGGATATTTCCTTTGGCCCTATGGTCTTCAATGGGATCCGAAATATCTGTTCTCAGATTCCACAGAAATAAGTCTAGCAAAGAGATCCAGGAAATACAGATGTAACTCTGTGAGATGAATTAACAGAACACTAAGCAGTTGCTCAGAAAGCTTCTTTCCAGATATCATCTGAGGATATTTCCTTTTTCACCATAGCCCTCTATGGGCTTCCAAATATCACTTTGCCAATTCCACAAGAACTGTCTTAGTGAAAGGCTTCTTGAGGGGAAAGCTGTAACTCTATGAGATGATTTCACAGAACACAAAGAAGTTTCTCAGAAAGCTTCTTTCTCTTTGTTATCGGAGGATATTTCCTTTGGCCCTATAGTCTTCAAGGGGATCCGAAATATCTGTTCTCAGATTCAACAGAAATAAGGCTAGCAAAGAGATCCACGAAATACAGATGTAACTCTGTGAGACGAATTAACAGAACACTAAGCAGTTTCTCAGAAAGCTTATTTCCAGATTTCATCTGAGGATATTTCTTTTTCACCATAGCCCTCTATGGGCTTCCAAATATCACTTTGCCAATTCCACAAGAACTGTGTTAGCGAAAGGCTTCTGGAGGGGAAAGCTGTAACTCTGTGAGATGATTTCACAGAACACAAAGAAGTTTCTCAGAAAGCTTCTTTCTCTTTGTTATCGGAGGATATTTCCTTTGGCCCTATGGTCTTCAAAGGCATCCGAAATATCTGTTCTCAGATTCCACAGAAATAAGGCTAGCAACGAGATCCACGAAATACAGATGTAACTCTGTGAGGTGAATTAACAGAACACTAAGCAGTTTCTCAGAAAGCTTCTTTCCAGATTTCATCTGAGGATATTTCCTTTTCCATCATAGCCCTCTATGGGCTTCCAAATATCACTTTGCCAATTCCACAAGAGCTGTCTTAGCGAAAGGCTTCTTGAGGGGAAAGCTGTAACTCTGTGAGATGATTTCACAGAACACAAAGAAGTTTCTCAGAAAGCTTCTTTCTCTTTGTTATCGGAGGATATTTCCTTTGGCCCTATAATCATCAAAGGGATCTGAAATATCTGTTCTCAGATTCCACAGAACTAAGGATAGCAAACAGATCCACGAAATACAGATGTAACTCTGTCAGATGAATTAACAGAACACTAAGCAGTGTCTCAGAAAGCTTCTTTCCAGGTTTCATCTGATGATATTTCCTTTTTCACCATAGCCTTCTATTGGCTTCCAAATATCACTTTGCCAATTCCACAAGAACTGTCTTAGCGAAAGGCTTCTTGAGGGGAAAGCTGTAACTCTGTGAGATGATTTCACAGAACACAAAGAAGTTTCTCAGAAAGTTTCTTTCTCTTTGTTATCGGAGGATATTTCCTTTGGCCCTATGGTCTTCAAAGGGATCCGAAATATCTGTTCTCAGATTCCACAGAAATAAGGCTAGCAAAGAGATCCACGAAACACAGATGTAACTCTGTGAGATGAATTAACAGAACACTAAGCAGATTCTCAGAAAGCTTCTTTCCAGATTTCATCTGAGGATATTTCCTTTTTCACCGTAGCCCTCTATGGGCTCCCAAATATCACTTTGCCAATTCCACAAGAACTGTATTAGCGAAAGGCTTCTTGAGGAGAAAGCTGTACCTCTGTGAGATGATTTCACAGAACACAAAGAAGTTTCTCAGAAAGCTTCTTTCTCTTTGTTATCGGAGGATATTTCCTTTGGCCCTATAGTCTTCAAAGGGATCCGAATTATCTGTTCTCAGATTCCACAGAAATAAGGCTAGCAAAGAGATCCACGTAATACAGATGTAACCCTGTGAGATGAATTAACAGAACACTAAGGAGTTTCTCTGAAAGCTTCTTTCCAGATTTCATCTGAAGATATTTCCTTTTGCACCATAGCCCTCTATGGGCTTCCAAATATCACTTCGCCAATTCCACAAGAACTGTCTTAGCGAAAGGCTTCTTGAGGGGAAAGCTGTAACTCTGTGAGATGATTTCACAGATCACAAAGAAGTTTCTCAGAAAGCTTCTTTCTCTTTGTTATCGGAGGATATTTCCTTTGGCCCTATAGTCTTCAAAGGGATCCGAAATATCTGTTCTCAGATTCCACAGAAATAAGGCTAGCAAAGAGATCCACGAAATACAGATGTAACTCTGTGAGGTGAATTAACAGAACACTAAGCAGTTTCTCAGAAAGCTTCTTTCCAGATTTCATCTGAGGATATTTCCTTTTTCACCATAGCCCTCTATGGGCTTCCAAATATAACTTTGCCAATTCCACAAGAACTGTCTTAGAGAAAGGCTTCTTGAGGGGAAAGCTGTAACTCTGTGAGATGATTTCACAGAACACAAAGAAGTTTCTCAGAAACCTTCTTTCTCTTTGTTATTGGAGGATATTTCCTTTGGCCCTATGGTCTTCAAAGGCATCCTAAATATCTGTTCTCAGATTCCACAGAAATAAGGCTAGCAACGAGATCCACGAAATACAGATGTAACTCTGTGAGATGAATTAACAGAACACTAAGCAGTTTCTCAGAAAGCTTCTTTCCAGATTTCATCTGAGGATATTTCCTTTTCCACCATAGCCCACTATGGGCTTCCAAATATCACTTTGCCAATTCCACAAGAGCTGTCTTAGCGAAAGGCTTCTTGAGGGGAAAGCTGTAACTCTGTGAGATGATTTCACAGAACACAAAGAAGTTTCTCAGAAAGCTTCTTTCTCTTTGTTATCGGAGGATATTTCCTATGGCCCTTTAATCATCAAAGTGATTTGAAATATCTGTTCTCAGATTCCACAGAAATAAGGATAGCAAACAGATCCACGAAATACAGATGTAACTCTGTCAGATGAATTAACAGAACACTAAGCAGTGTCTCAGAAAGCTTCTTTCCAGGTTTCATCTGAGGATATTTCCTTTTTCACCATAGCCTTCTATGGGCTTCCAAATATCACTTTGCCAATTCCACAAGAACTGTCTTAGCGAAAGGCTTCTTGAGGGGAAAGCTGTAACTCTGTGAGATGATTTCACAGAACACAAAGAAGTTTCTCAGAAAGTTTCTTTCTCTTTGTTATCGGAGGATATTTCCTTTGGCCCTATGGTCTTCAAAGGGATCCGAAATATCTGTTCTCAGATTCCACAGAAATAAGGCTAGCAAAGAGATCCACGAAACACAGATGTAACTCTGTGAGATGAATTAACAGAACACTAAGCAGATTCTCAGAAAGCTTCTTTCCAGATTTCATCTGAGGATATTTCCTTTTTCACCGTAGCCCTCTATGGGCTCCCAAATATCACTTTGCCAATTCCACAAGAACTGAATTAGCCAAAGGCTTCTTGAGGAGAAAGCTGTACCTCTGTGAGATGATTTCACAGAACACAAAGAAGTTTCTCAGAAAGCTTCTTTCTCTTTATTATCGGAGGATATTTCCTTTGGCCCTATAGTCTTCAAAGGGATCCGAAATATCTGTTCTCAGATTCCACAGAAATAAGGCTAGCAAAGAGATCCACGAAATACAGACGTAACCCTGTGAGATGAATTAACAGAACACTAAGGAGTTTCTCAGAAAGCTTCTTTCCAGATTTCATCTGAAGATATTTCCTTTTGCACCATAGCCCTCTATGGGTTTCCAAATATCACTTCGCCAATTCCACAAGAACTGTCTTAGCGAAAGGCTTCTTGAGGGGAAAGCTGTAACTCTGTGAGATGATTTCACAGATCACAAAGAAGTTTTTCAGAAAGCTTCTTTCTCTTTGTTATCGGAGGATAATTCCTTTGGCCCTATAGTCTTCCAAGGGATCCGAAATATCTGTTCTCAGATTCCACAGAAATAAGGCTAGCAAAGAGATCCACGAAATACAGATGTAACCCTGTGAGGTGAATTAACAGAACACTAAGCAGTTTCTCAGAGAGCTTCTTTCCAGATTTCATCTGAGGATATTTCCTTTTTCACCATAGCCCTCTATGGGCTTCCAAATATAACTTTGCCAATTCCACAAGAACTGTCTTAGAGAAAGGCTTCTTGAGGGGAAAGCTGTAACTCTGTGAGATGATTTCACAGAATACAAAGAAGTTTCTCAGAAACCTTCTTTCTCTTTGTTATTGGAGGATATTTCCTTTGGCCCTATGGTCTTCAAAGGCATCCGAAATATCTTTTCTCAGATTCCACAGAAATAAGGCTAGCAATGAGATCCACGAAATACAGATGTAACTCTGTGAGATGAATTAACAGAACACTAAGCAGTTTCTCAGAAAGCTTCTTTCCAGATTACATCTGAGGATATTTCCTTTTTCACCATAGCCCTCTATGGTCTTCCAAATATCACTTTGCCAATTCCACAAGAAGTGCCTTATCGAAAGGCTTCTTGAGGGGAAAGCTGTAACTCTGCGAGATGATTTCACAGAACACAAAGAAGTTTCTCAGAAAGCTTCTTTCTCTTTGTTATCGGAGGATATTTCCTTTGGCCCTATAGTCTTCAAAGGGATCCGAAATATCTGTTCTCAGATTCCACAGAAATAAGGCTAGCAAAGAGATCCACGAAATACAGATGTAACTCTGTGAGATGAATTAACAGAACACTAAGCAGTTTCTCAGAAAGCTTCTTTCCAGATTTCATCTGAGGATATTTCTTTTTCACCATAGCCCTCTATGGGCTTCCAAATATCACTTTGCCAATTCCACAAGAACTGTCTTAGCGAAAGGCTTCTTGAGGGGAAAGCTGTAACTCTGTGAGATGATTTCACAGAACACTACGAAGTTTCTCAGAAAGCTTCTTTCTCTTTGTTATCGAAGGATATTTCCTTTGGCCCTATGGTCTTCAAAGGCATCCGAAATATCTGTTCTCAGATTCCACAGAAATAAGGCTAGCAAAGAGATCCACGAAATACAGATGTAACTCTGTGAGATGAATTAACAGAACACTAAGCAGTTTCTGAGAAAGCTTCTTTCCTGATTTCATCTGAGGATATTTCCTTTTCCACCATAGCCCTCCATGGGCTTCCAAATATCACTTTCCCAATTCCACAAGAACTGTCTTAGCGAAAGGCTTCTTCTAGGGAAAGCTGTAACTCTGTGAGATGATTTCACAGAACACAAAGAAGTTTCTCAGAAAGCTTCTTTCTCTTTGTTATCGGAGGATATTTCCTTTGGCCCTATAGTCATCAAAGGGATCTGAGATATCTATTCTCAGACTCCACAGAAATAAGGATAGCAAAGAGATCCACGAAATACAGATGTAACTCTGTAAGATGAATTAACAGAACACTAAGCAGTGTCTCAGAAAGCTTCTTTCCAGATTTCATCTGAAGATATTTCCTTTTGCACCATAGCCCTCTATGGGCTTCCAAATATCACTTCGCCAATTCCACAAGAACTGTCTTAGCGAAAGGCTTCTTGAGGGGAAAGCTGTAACTCTGTGAGATGATTTCACAGAACACAAAGAAGTTTCTCAGAAAGCTTCTTTCTCCTTGTTATCGGAGGATATTTCCTTTGGCCCTATAGTCTTCAAAGAGATCCGAAATATCTGTTCTCAGATTCCACAGAAAAAAGGCTAGCAAAGAGATCCACGAAATACAGATGTAACTCTGTGAGGTGAATTAACAGAACACTAAGCAGTTTCTCAGAAAGCTTCTTTCCAGATTTCATCTGAGGATATTTCCTTTTTCACCATAGCCCTCTATGGGCTTCCAAATATAACTTTGCCAATTCCACAAGAACTGTCTTAGAGAAAGGCTTCTTGAGGGGAAAGCTGTAACTCTGTGAGATGATTTCACAGAACACAAAGAAGTTTCTCAGAAACCTTCTTTCTCTTTGTTATTGGAGGATATTTCCTTTGGCCCTATGGTCTTCAAAGGCATCCGAAATATCTGTTCTCAGATTCCACAGAAATAAGGCTAGCAAAGAGATCCACGAAATACAGATGTAACTCTGTGAGATGAATTAAGAGAACACTAAGCAGTTTCTCAGAAAGCTTCTTTCCAGATTACATCTGAGGATATTTCCTTTTTCACCATAGCCCTCTATGGGCTTCCAAATATCACTTTGCCAATTCCACAAGAAGTGCCTTATCGAAAGCCTTCTTGAGGGGAAAGCTGTAACTCTGCGAGATGATTTCACAGAACACAAAGAAGTTTCTCAGAAAGCTTCTTCCTCTTTGTTATCGGAGGATATTTCCTTTGGCCCTATAGTCTTCAAAGGGATCCGAAATATCTGTTCTCAGATTCCACAGAAATAAGGCTAGCAAAGAGATCCACGAAATACAGATGTAACTCTGTGAGATGAATTAACAGAACACTAAGCAGTTGCTCAGAAAGCTTCTATCCAGATTTCATCTGAGGATATTTCCTTTTTCACCATAGCCCTCTATGGGCTTCCAAATATCACTTTGCCAATTCCACAAGAACTGTCTTCGCGAAAGGCTTCTTGAGGGGAAAGCTGTGACTCCGTGAGATGATTTCACAGAACACAAAGAAGTTTCTCAGAAAGCTTCTTTCTCTTTGTTATCGGAGGATATTTCCTTTGGCCCAATAGTCTTCAAGGGATCCGAAATATCTGTTCTCAGATTCCACAGAAATAAGGCTAGCAAAGAGATCCACGTAATACAGATGTAACCCTGTGAGATGAATTAACAGAACACTAAGGAGTTTCTCAGAAAGCTTCTTTCCAGATTTCATCTGAAGATATTTCCTTTTGCACCATAGCCCTCTATGGGCTTCCAAATATCACTTCGCCAATTCCACAAGAACTGTCTTAGAGAAAGGCTTCTTGAGGGGAAAGCTGTAACTCTGTGAGATGATTTCACAGATCACAAAGAAGTTTCTCAGAAAGCTTCTTTCTCTTTGTTATCGGAGGATATTTCCTTTGGCCCTATAGTCTTCAAAGGGATCCGAAATATCTCTTCTCAGATTCCACAGAAATAAGGCTAGCAAAGAGATCCACGAAATACAGATGTAACTCTGTGAGATGAATTAACAGAACACTAAGCAGTTTCTCAGAAAGCTTCTTTCCAGATTTCATCTGAGGATATTTCCTTTTTCACCATAGCCCTCTATGGGCTTCCAAATATAACTTTGCCAATTCCACAAGAACTGTCTTAGAGAAAGGATTCTTGAGGGGAAAGCTGTAACTCTGTGAGATGATTTCACAGAACACAAAGAAGTTTCTCAGAAACCTTCTTTCTCTTTGTTATTGGAGGATATTTCCTTTGGCCCTATGGTCTTCAAAGGCATCCTAAATATCTGTTCTCAGATTCCACAGAAATAAGGCTAGCAACGAGATCCACGAAATACAGATGTAACTGTGTGAGATGAATTAACAGAACACTAAGCAGTTTCTCAGAAAGCTTCTTTCCAGATTTCATCTGAGGATATTTCCTTTTCGACCATAGCCCACTATGGGCTTCCAAATTTCACTTTGCCAATTCCACAAGAGCTGTCTTAGCGAAAGGCTTCTTGAGGGGAAAGCTGTAACTCTGTGAGATGATTTCACAGAACACAAAGAAGTTTCTCAGAAAGCTTCTTTCTCTTTGTTATCGGAGGATATTTCCTTTGGCCCTATAATCATCAAAGTGATCTGAAATATCTGTTCTCAGATTCCACAGAAATAAGGATAGCAAACAGATCCACGAAATACAGATGTAACTCTGTCA
Source organism: Macaca mulatta (assembly GCF_049350105.2). Classification (NCBI taxonomy): domain Eukaryota; kingdom Metazoa; phylum Chordata; class Mammalia; order Primates; family Cercopithecidae; genus Macaca; species Macaca mulatta. The sequence continues at coordinate 66,225,302 of NC_133426.1, read as the reverse complement.
GATGAATTAACAGAACACTAAGCAGTGTCTCAGAAAGCTTCTTTCCAGGTTTCATCTGAGGATATTTCCTTTTTCACCATAGCCTTCTATGGGCTTCCAAATATCACTTTGCCAATTCCACAAGAACTGTCTTAGCGAAAGGCTTCTTGAGGGGAAAGCTGTAACTCTGTGAGATGATTTCACAGAACACAAAGAAGTTTCTCAGAAAGTTTCTTTCTCTTTGTTATCGGAGGATATTTCCTTTGACCCTATGGTCTTCAAAGGGATCCGAATTATCTGTTCTCAGATACCACAGAAATAAGGCTAGCAAAGAGATCCAGGAAACACAGATGTAACTCTGTGAGATGAATTAACAGAACACTAAGCAGATTCTCAGAAAGCTTCTTTCCAGATTTCATCTGAGGATATTTCCTTTTTCACCGTAGCCCTCTATGGGCTCCCAAATATCACTTTGCCAATTCCACAAGAACTGTCTTAGCGAAAGGCTTCTTGAGGGGAAAGCTGTAACTCTGTGAGATGATTTCACAGAACACAAAGAAGTTTCTCAGAAAGCTTCTTTCTCTTTGTTATCGAAGGATATTTCCTTTGGCCCTATGGTATTCAAAGGCATCCGAAATATCTGTTCTCAGATTCCACAGAAATAAGGCTAGCAAAGAGATCCACGAAATACAGATGTAACTCTGTGAGATGAATTAACAGAACACTAAGCAGTTTCTCAGAAAGCTTCTTTCCTGATTTCATCTGAGGATATTTCCTTTTCCACCATAGCCCTCCATGGGCTTCCAAATATCACTTTCCCAATTCCACAAGAACTGTCTTAGCGAAAGTCTTCTTCTAGGGAAAGCTGTAACTCTGTGAGATGATTTCACAGAACACAAAGAAGTTTCTCAGAAAGCTTCTTTCTCTTTGTTATCGGAGGATATTTCCTTTGGCCCTATAGTCATCAAAGGGATCTGAGATATCTGTTCTCAGACTCCACAGAAATAAGGATAGCAAAGAGATCCACGAAATACAGATGTAACTCTGTGAGATGAATTAACAGAACAGTAAGCAGTTTCTCAGAAAGCTTCTCTCCAGATTACATCTGAGTATATTTCCTTTTTCACCATAGCCCTCTATGGGCTTCCAAATATCACTTTGCCAATTCCACAAGAAGTGCCTTATCGAAAGGCTTCTTGAGGGGAAAGCTGTTACTCTGCGAGATGATTTCACAGAACACAAAGAAATTTCTCAGAAAGCTTCTTCCTCTTTGTTATCGGAGGATATTTCCTTTGGCCCTATAGTCTTCAAAGGGATCCGAAATATCTGTTCTCAGATTCCACAGAAATAAGGCTAGCAAAGAGATCCACGAAATACAGATGTAACTCTGTGAGATGAATTAACAGAACACTAAGCAGTTGCTCAGAAAGCTTCTATCCAGATTTCATCTGAGGATATTTCCTTTTTCACCATAGCCCTCTATGGGCTTCCAAATATCACTTTGCCAATTCCACAAGAACTGTCTTCGCGAAAGGCTTCTTGAGGGGAAAGCTGTGACTCCGTGAGATGATTTCACAGAACACAAAGAAGTTTCTCAGAAAGCTTCTTTCTCTTTGTTATCGGAGGATATTTCCTTTGGCCCAATAATCTTCAAAGGGATCCGAAATATCTGTTCTCAGATTCCACAGAAATAAGGCTAGCAAAGAGATCCGCGAAATACAGATGTAACTCTGTGAGATGAATTAACAGAACACTAAGCAGTTTCTCAGAAAGCTTCTTTCCAGATTTCATCTGAGGATATTTCTTTTTTCACCATAGCCCTCTACGGGCTTCCAAATATCACTTTGCCAATTCCACAAGAACTGTCTTAGCGAAAGGCTTCTTGAGGGCTAAGCTGTAACTCTGTGAGATGATTTCACAGAACACAAAGAAGTTTCTCAGAAAGCTTCTTTCTCTTTGTTATCGGAGGATATTTCCTTTGGCCCTATAGTCATCAATGGGATCTGAAATATCTGTTCTCAGATTCCACAGAAATAAAGATTAGCAAAGAGATCCACGAAATACAGATGTAACTCTGTCAGATGAATTAACAGAACACTAAGCAGTGTCTCATAAAGCTTCTTTCCAGGTTTCATCTGAGGATATTTCTTTTTTCACCATAGCCTTCTATGGGCTTAAAATATCACTTTGCCAATTACACAAGAACTGTCTTAGCGAAAGGCTTCTTGAGGGGAAAGCTGTAACTCTGTGAGATGATTTCACAGAACACAAAGAAGTTTCTCAGAAAGTTTCTTTCTCTTTGTTATCGGAGGATATTTCCTTTGGCCCTATGGTCTTCAAAGGGATCCGAAATATCTGTTCTCAGATTCCACAGAAATAAGGCTAGCAAAGAGATCCATGAAACACAGATGCAACTCTCTGAGATGAATTAACACAACACTAAGCAGATTCTCAGAAAGCTTCTTTCCAGATTTCATCTGAGGATATTTCCTTTTTCACCGTAGCCCTCTATGAGCTTCCAAATATCACTTTGCCAATTCCACAAGAACTGTCTTAGCGAAAGGCTTCTTGAGGGGAAAGCTGTATCTCTGTGAGATGATTTCACAGAACACAAAGAAGTTTCTCAGAAAGCTTCTTTCTCTTTGTTATCGGAGGATATTTCCTTTGGCCCTATGGTCTTCAAAGGCATCCGAAATATCTGTTCTCAGATTCCACAGAAATAAGGCTAGCAAAGATATCCACGAAACACAGATGTAACTCTGTGAGATGAATTAACAGAACACTAAGCAGTTTCTCAGAAAGCTTCTTTCCAGATTTCATCTGAGGATATTTCCTTTTTCACCATAGCCCTCTAAGGGCTTCCAAAAATCACTTTGCCAATTCCACAAGAACTGTCTTACGAAAGGCTTCTTGAGGGTAAAGCTGCAACTCTGTGAGATGATTTCACAGAACACAAAGAAGTTTCTCAGAAAGCTTCCTTCTCTTTGTTATCGGAGGATATTTCCTTTGGCCCTATAGTCTTCAAAGGGATCCGAAATATATGTTCTCAGAATCCACAGAAATAAGGCTAGCAAAGAGATCCACGAAATACATATGTAACTTTGTGAGATGAATTAACAGAACACTTAGCAGTTTCTCAGAAAGCTTCTTTCCAGATTTCATCTGAGGATATTTCCTTTTTCACCATAGCCCTCTATGGGCTTCCAAATATCACTTTGCCAATTCCACAAGAACAGTCTTAGCGAAAGGCTTCTTGAGGGGAAAGCTGTAACTCTGTGAGATGATTTCAAAGAACACAAAGAAGTTTCTCAGAAAGCTTATTTCTCTTTGTTATCAGAGGATATTTCCTTTGGCCCTATAGTCTTCAAAGGGATCCGAAATATCTGTTCTCAGATTCCAGAGATTTAAGGCTAGCAAAGAGATCCACGAAATACAGATGTAACTCTGTGAGATGAATTAACAGAACACTAAGCAGTTTCTCAGAAAGCTTCTTTCCAGATTTCATCTGAGGATATTTACTTTTTCACCTTAGCCCTCTATGGGCTTCCAAATATCACTTTGCCAATTCCACAAGAACTGTCTTAGCGAAAGGCTTCTTGAGGGGAAAGCTGTAGCTCTGTGAGATGATTTGACAGAACACAAAGAAGTTTCTCAGAAAGCTTCTTTCTCTTTGTTATCGGAGGATATTTCCTTTGGCCCTATAGTCTTCAAAGGGATCCGAAATATCTGTTCTCAGATTCCACAGAAATAAGGCTAGCAAAGAGATCCACGAAATACAGATGTAACTCTGTGAAGTGAATTAACAGAACACTAAGCAGTTTCTCTGAAAGCTTCTTTCCAGATTTCATCTGAGGATATTTCCTTTTTCACCATAGCCCTCTATGGGCTTCCAAATATCACTTTGCCAATTACACAATAACTGTCTTAGCGAAAGGCTTCTTGAGGGGAAAGCTGTAACTCTGTGAGATGATTTCACAGAACACAAAGAAGTTTCTCAGAAAGTTTCTTTCTCTTTGTTATCGGAGGATATTTCCTTTGGCCCTATGGTCTTCAAAGGGATCCGAAATATCTGTTCTCAGATTCCACAGAAATAAGGCTAGCAAAGAGATCCATGAAACACAGATGCAACTCTCTGAGATGAATTAACACAACACTAAGCAGATTCTCAGAAAGCTTCTTTCCAGATTTCATCTGAGGATATTTCCTTTTTCACCGTAGCCCTCTATGAGCTTCCAAATATCACTTTGCCAATTCCACAAGAACTGTCTTAGCGAAAGGCTTCTTGAGGGGAAAGCTGTATCTCTGTGAGATGATTTCACAGAACACAAAGAAGTTTCTCAGAAAGCTTCTTTCTCTTTGTTATCGGAGGATATTTCCTTTGGCCCTATGGTCTTCAAAGGCATCCGAAATATCTGTTCTCAGATTCCACAGAAATAAGGCTAGCAAAGATATCCACGAAACACAGATGTAACTCTGTGAGATGAATTAACAGAACACTAAGCAGTTTCTCAGAAAGGTTCTTTCCAGATTTCATCTGAGGATATTTCCTTTTTCACCATAGCCCTCTAAGGGCTTCCAAAAATCACTTTGCCAATTCCACAAGAACTGTCTTACGAAAGGCTTCTTGAGGGTAAAGCTGCAACTCTGTGAGATGATTTCACAGAACACAAAGAAGTTTCTCAGAAAGCTTCCTTCTCTTTGTTATCGGAGGATATTTCCTTTGGCCCTATAGTCTTCAAAGGGATCCGAAATATATGTTCTCAGAATCCACAGAAATAAGGCTAGCAAAGAGATCCACGAAATACATATGTAACTTTGTGAGATGAATTAACAGAACACTTAGCAGTTTCTCAGAAAGCTTCTTTCCAGATTTCATCTGAGGATATTTCCTTTTTCACCATAGCCCTCTATGGGCTTCCAAATATCACTTTGCCAATTCCACAAGAACAGTCTTAGCGAAAGGCTTCTTGAGGGGAAAGCTGTAACTCTGTGAGATGATTTCAAAGAACACAAAGAAGTTTCTCAGAAAGCTTATTTCTCTTTGTTATCAGAGGATATTTCCTTTGGCCCTATAGTCTTCAAAGGGATCCGAAATATCTGTTCTCAGATTCCAGAGATTTAAGGCTAGCAAAGAGATCCACGAAATACAGATGTAACTCTGTGAGATGAATTAACAGAACACTAAGCAGTTTCTCAGAAAGCTTCTTTCCAGATTTCATCTGAGGATATTTACTTTTTCACCTTAGCCCTCTATGGGCTTCCAAATATCACTTTGCCAATTCCACAAGAACTGTCTTAGCGAAAGGCTTCTTGAGGGGAAAGCTGTAGCTCTGTGAGATGATTTGACAGAACACAAAGAAGTTTCTCAGAAAGCTTCTTTCTCTTTGTTATCGGAGGATATTTCCTTTGGCCCTATAGTCTTCAAAGGGATCCGAAATATCTGTTCTCAGATTCCACAGAAATAAGGCTAGCAAAGAGATCCACGAAATACAGATGTAACTCTGTGAAGTGAATTAACAGAACACTAAGCAGTTTCTCTGAAAGCTTCTTTCCAGATTTCATCTGAGGATATTTCCTTTTTCACCATAGCCCTCTATGGGCTTCCAAATATAACTTTGCCAATTCCACAAGAACTGTCTTAGAGAAAGGCTTCTTGAGGGGAAAGCTGTAACTCTGTGAGATGATTTCACAGAACACAAAGAAGTTTCTCAGAAACCTTCTTTCTCTTTGTTATTGGAGGATTATTCCTTTGGCCCTATGATCTTCAAAGGCATCCGAAATATCTGTTCTCAGATTCCACAGAAATAAGGCTAGCAAAGAGATCCACGAAATACAGATGTAACTCTGTCAGATGAATTAACAGAACACTAAGCAGTGTCTCAGAAAGCTTCTTTCCAGGTTTCATCTGAGGATATTTCCTTTTTCACCATAGCCTTCTATGAGCTTCCAAATATCACTTTGCCAATTACACAATAACTGTCTTAGCGAAAGGCTTCTTGAGGGGAAAGCTGTAACTCTGTGAGATGATTTCACAGAACACAAAGAAGTTACTCAGAAAGTTTCTTTCTCTTTGTTATCGGAGGGTATTTCCTTTGGCCCCATGGTCTTCAAAGGGATCCGAAATATCTGTTCTCAGATTCCACAGAAATAAGGCTAGCAAAGAGATCCATGAAACACAGATGTAACTCTCTGAGATGAATTAACACAACACTAAGCAGATTCTCAGAATGCTTCTTTCCAGATTTCATCTGAGGATATTTCCTTTTTCACCGTAGCCCTCTATGAGCTTCCAAATATCACTTTGCCAATTCCACAAGAACTGTCTTAGCGAAAGGCTTCTTGAGGGGAAAGCTGTATCTCTGTGAGATGATTTCACAGAACACAAAGAAGTTTCTCAGAAAGCTTCTTTCTCTTTGTTATCGGAGGATATTTCCTTTGGCCCTATGGTCTTCAAAGGGATCCGAAATATCTGTTCTCAGATTCCACAGAAATAAGGCTAGCAAAGAGATCCACGAAATACAGATGTAACTCTGTGAGATAAATTAACAGAACACTAAGGAGTTTCTTAGAAAGCTTCTTTCCAGATTTCATCTGAGGATATTTCGTTTTTCACCATAGCCTTCTATGGGCTTCCAAATATCACTTTGCCAATTCCACAAGAACTGTCTTAGCGAAAGGCTTCTTGAGGGGAAAGCTGTAACTCTGTGAGATGATTTCACAGAATACAAAGAAGTTTCTCAGAAAGCTTCTTTCTCTTTGTTATCGGAGGATATTTCCTTTGGCCTTGTAGTCTTCAAAGGGATCCGAAATATCTGTTCTCAGATTCCAGAGAAATAAGGCTAGCAAAGAGATCCACGAAATACAGATGTAACTCTGTGAGATGAATTAACAGAACACTAAGCAGTTTCTCTGAAAGCTTCTTTCCAGATTTCATCTGAGGATATTTCCTTTTTCACCATAACCCTCTATGGGCTTCCAAATATCACTTTGCCAATTCCACAAGAACTGTCTTAGCGAAAGGCTTCTTGAGGAGAAAGCTGTAACTCTATGAGATGATTTCACAGAACACAGAGAAGTTTCTCAGAAAGCTTCTTTCTCTTTGTTATCGGAGGATATTTCCTTTGGCCCTATAGTCTTCAAGGGGAACCGAAATATCTGTTCTCAGATTCCACAGAAATAAGGCTAGCAAAGAGATCCACGAAATACAGATGTAACTCTGTGAGACGAATTAACAGAACACTAAGCAGTTTCTCAGAAAGCTTCTTTCCAGATTTCATCTGAGGATATTTCCTTTTTCACCATAGCCCTCTATGGGCTTCCAAATATCACTTTGCCAATTCCACAAGAAGTGCCTTAGCGAAAGGCTTCTTGAGGGGAAAGCTGTAACTCTGTGAGATGATTTCACAGAACAAAAAGAAGTTTCTCAGAAAGCTTCTTTCTCTTTGTTATCGGAGGATATTTCCTTTTGCCCTATGGTCTTCAAAGGGTTCCGAAATATCTGTTCTCACATTCCACAGAAATAAGGCTAGCAAAGAGATCCACGAAATACAGATGTAACTCTGTGAGATGAATTAACAGAACACTAAGCAGTTTCTCAGAAAGCTTCTTTCCAGATTTCATCTGAGGATATTTCCTTTTTCAACATAGCCCTCTATGGGCTTCCAAATATCACTTTGCCAATTCCACAAGAACTGTCTTAGCGAAAGGCTTCTTGAGGGGAAAGCTGTAGCTCTGTTAGATGATTTGACAGAACACAAAGAAGTTTCTCAGAAAGCTTCTTTCTCTTTGATATCGGAGGATATTTCCTTTGGCCCTATAGTCTTCAAAGGGATCCGAAATATCTGTTCTCAGATTCCACAGAAATAAGGCTAGCAAGGCGATACACGAAATACAGATGTAACTCTGTGAGATGAATTAACAGAACACTAATCAGTTTCTCAGAAAGCTTCTTTCCAGATTTCATCTGAGGATATTTCCTTTTTCACCATAGCCCTCTATGGGCTTCCGAATATCACTTTGCCAATTCCAAAAGAACTGTCTTAGCGAAAGCCTTCTTGAGGGGAAAGCTGTAACTCTGTGAGATGATTTCACAGAACACAAAGAACTTTTTCAGAAAACTTCTTTCTCTTTGTTATCGGAGGATATTTCCTTTGGCCCTATGGTCTTCAAAGGAATCCGAAATATCTGTTCTCAGATTCCACAGAAATAAGGCTAGCAAAGAGATCCACGAAATACAGATGTAACTCTGTGAGATGAATTAACAGAACACTAAGCAGTTGCTCAGAAAGCTTCTATCCAGATTTCATCTGAGAATATTTCCTTTTTCACCATAGCCCTCTATGGGCTTCCAAATATCACTTTGCCAATTCCACAAGAACTGTCTTCGCGAAAGGCTTCTTGAGGGGAAAGCTGTGACTCCGTGAGATGATTTCACAGAACACAAAGAAGTTTCTCAGAAAGCTTCTTTCTCTTTGTTATCGGAGGATATTTCCTTTGGCCCAATAATCTTCAAAGGGATCCGAAATATCTGTTCTCAGATTCCACAGAAATAAGGCTAGCAAAGAGATCCGCGAAATACAGATGTAACTCTGTGAGATGAATTAACAGAACACTAAGCAGTTTCTCAGAAAGCTTCTTTCCAGATTTCATCTGAGGATATTTCTTTTTTCACCATAGCCCTCTACGGGCTTCCAAATATCACTTTGCCAATTCCACAAGAACTGTCTTAGCGAAAGGCTTCTTGAGGGCTAAGCTGTAACTCTGTGAGATGATTTCACAGAACACAAAGAAGTTTCTCAGAAAGCTTCTTTCTCTTTGTTATCGGAGGATATTTCCTTTGGCCCTATAGTCATCAAAGGGATCTGAAATATCTGTTCTCAGATTCCACAGAAATAAAGATTAGCAAAGAGATCCACGAAATACAGATGTAACTCTGTCAGATGAATTAACAGAACACTAAGCAGTGTCTCATAAAGCTTCTTTCCAGGTTTCATCTGAGGATATTTCTTTTTTCACCATAGCCTTCTATGGGCTTAAAATATCACTTTGCCAATTACACAATAACTGTCTTAGCGAAAGGCTTCTTGAGGGGAAAGCTGTAACTCTGTGAGATGATTTCACAGAACACAAAGAAGTTTCTCAGAAAGTTTCTTTCTCTTTGTTATCGGAGGATATTTCCTTTGGCCCTATGGTCTTCAAAGGGATCCGAAATATCTGTTCTCAGATTCCACAGAAATAAGGCTAGGAAAGAGATCCATGAAACACAGATGTAACTCTCTGAGATGAATTAACACAACACTAAGCAGATTCTCAGAAAGCTTCTTTCCAGATTTCATCTGAGGATATTTCCTTTTTCACCGTAGCCCTCTATGAGCTTCCAAATATCACTTTGCCAATTCCACAAGAACTGTCTTAGCGAAAGGCTTCTTGAGGGGAAAGCTGTAGCTCTGTGAGATGATTTGACAGAACACAAAGAAGTTTCTCAGAAAGCTTCTTTCTCTTTGTTATCGGAGGATATTTCCTTTGGCCCTATAGTCTTCAAAGGGATCCGAAATATCTGTTCTCAGATTCCACAGAAATAAGGCTAGCAAAGAGATCCACGAAATACAGATGTAACTCTGTGAGGTGAATTAACAGAACACTAAGCAGTTTCTCTGAAAGCTTCTTTCCAGATTTCATCTGAGGATATTTCCTTTTTCACCATAGCCCTCTATGGGCTTCCAAATATATCTTTGCCAATTCCACAAGAACTGTCTTAGAGAAAGGCTTCTTGAGGGGAAAGCTGTAACTCTGTGAGATGGTTTCACAGAACACAAAGAAGTTTCTCAGAAACCTTCTTTCTCTTTGTTATTGGAGGATTATTCCTTTGGCCCTATGATCTTCAAAGGCATCCGAAATATCTGTTCTCAGATTCCACAGAAATAAGGCTAGCAAAGAGATCCACGAAATACAGATGTAACTCTGTCAGATGAATTAACAGAACACTAAGCAGTGTCTCAGAAAGCTTCTTTCCAGGTTTCATCTGAGGATATTTCCTTTTTCACCATAGCCTTCTATGAGCTTCCAAATATCACTTTGCCAATTACACAATAACTGTCTTAGCGAAAGGCTTCTTGAGGGGAAAGCTGTAACTCTGTGAGATGATTTCACAGAACACAAAGAAGTTTCTCAGAAAGTTTCTTTCTCTTTGTTATCGGAGGGTATTTCCTTTGGCCCCATGGTCTTCAAAGGGATCCGAAATATCTGTTCTCAGATTCCACAGAAATAAGGCTAGCAAAGAGATCCATGAAACACAGATGTAACTCTCTGAGATGAATTAACACAACACTAAGCAGATTCTCAGAATGCTTCTTTCCAGATTTCATCTGAGGATATTTCCTTTTTCACCGTAGCCCTCTATGAGCTTCCAAATATCACTTTGCCAATTCCACAAGAACTGTCTTAGCGAAAGGCTTCTTGAGGGGAAAGCTGTATCTCTGTGAGATGATTTCACAGAACACAAAGAAGTTTCTCAGAAAGCTTCTTTCTCTTTGTTATCGGAGGATATTTCCTTTGGCCCTATGGTCTTCAAAGGCATCCGAAATATCTGTTCTCAGATTCCACAGAAATAAGGCTAGCAAAGAGATCCACGAAATACAGATGTAACTCTGTGAGATAAATTAACAGAACACTAAGGAGTTTCTTAGAAAGCTTCTTTCCAGATTTCATCTGAGGATATTTCGTTTTTCACCATAGCCTTCTATGGGCTTCCAAATATCACTTTGCCAATTCCACAAGAACTGTCTTAGCGAAAGGCTTCTTGAGGGGAAAGCTGTAACTCTGTGAGATGATTTCACAGAATACAAAGAAGTTTCTCAGAAAGCTTCTTTCTCTTTGTTATCGGAGGATATTTCCTTTGGCCTTGTAGTCTTCAAAGGGATCCGAAATATCTGTTCTCAGATTCCAGAGAAATAAGGCTAGCAAAGAGATCCACGAAATACAGATGTAACTCTGTGAGATGAATTAACAGAACACTAAGCAGTTTCTCTGAAAGCTTCTTTCCAGATTTCATCTGAGGATATTTCCTTTTTCACCATAACCCTCTATGGGCTTCCAAATATCACTTTGCCAATTCCACAAGAACTGTCTTAGCGAAAGGCTTCTTGAGGAGAAAGCTGTAACTCTATGAGATGATTTCACAGAACACAGAGAAGTTTCTCAGAAAGCTTCTTTCTCTTTGTTATCGGAGGATATTTCCTTTGGCCCTATAGTCTTCAAGGGGAACCGAAATATCTGTTCTCAGATTCCACAGAAATAAGGCTAGCAAAGAGATCCACGAAATACAGATGTAACTCTGTGAGACGAATTAACAGAACACTAAGCAGTTTCTCAGAAAGCTTCTTTCCAGATTTCATCTGAGGATATTTCCTTTTTCACCATAGCCCTCTATGGGCTTCCAAATATCACTTTGCCAATTCCACAAGAAGTGCCTTAGCGAAAGGCTTCTTGAGGGGAAAGCTGTAACTCTGTGAGATGATTTCACAGAACAAAAAGAAGTTTCTCAGAAAGCTTCTTTCTCTTTGTTATCGGAGGATATTTCCTTTTGCCCTATGGTCTTCAAAGGGTTCCGAAATATCTGTTCTCACATTCCACAGAAATAAGGCTAGCAAAGAGATCCACGAAATACAGATGTAACTCTGTGAGATGAATTAACAGAACACTAAGCAGTTTCTCAGAAAGCTTCTTTCCAGATTTCATCTGAGGATATTTCCTTTTTCAACATAGCCCTCTATGGGCTTCCAAATATCACTTTGCCAATTCCACAAGAACTGTCTTAGCGAAAGGCTTCTTGAGGGGAAAGCTGTAGCTCTGTTAGATGATTTGACAGAACACAAAGAAGTTTCTCAGAAAGCTTCTTTCTCTTTGTTATCGGAGGATATTTCCTTTGGCCCTATAGTCTTCAAAGGGATCCGAAATATCTGTTCTCAGATTCCACAGAAATAAGGCTAGCAAGGCGATCCACGAAATACAGATGTAACTCTGTGAGATGAATTAACAGAACACTAATCAGTTTCTCAGAAAGCTTCTTTCCAGATTTCATCTGAGGATATTTCCTTTTTCACCATAGCCCTCTATGGGCTTCCGAATATCACTTTGCCAATTCCAAAAGAACTGTCTTAGCGAAAGCCTTCTTGAGGGGAAAGCTGTAACTCTGTGAGATGATTTCACAGAACACAAAGAACTTTTTCAGAAAACTTCTTTCTCTTTGTTATCGGAGGATATTTCCTTTGGCCCTATGGTCTTCAAAGGAATCCGAAATATCTGTTCTCAGATTCCACAGAAATAAGGCTAGCAAAGAGATCCACGAAATACAGATGTAACTCTGTGAGATGAATTAACAGAACACTAAGCAGTTTCTCAGAAAGCTTCTTTCCAGATTTCATCTGAGGATATTTCCTTTTTCACCATAGCCTTCTATGGGCTTCCAAATATCACTTTGCCAATTCCACAAGAACTGTCTTAGCGAAAGGCTTCTTGAGGGGAAAGCTGTAACTCTGTGAGATGATTTCACAGAACACAAAGAAGTTTCTCAGAAAGCTTCTTTCTCTTTGTTATCGGAGGATATTTCCTTTGGCCCTATAGTCTTCAAAGGGATCCGAAATATCTGTTCTCAGATTCCACAGAAATAAGGCTAGCAAAGAGATCCACGAAATACAGATGTAACTCTGTGAGATGAATTAACAGAACACTAAGCAGTTTCTCAGAAAGCTTCTTTCCAGATTTCATCTGAGGATATTTCCTTTTTCAACATAGCCCTCTAGGGGCTTCCAAATATCACTTTGCCAATTCCACAAGAACTGTCTTAGCGAAAGGCTTCTTGAGGGGAAAGCTGTAACTCTGTGAGATGATTTCACAGAACACAAAGAAGTTTCTCAGAAAGCTTCTTTCTATTTGTTATCGGAGGATATTTCCTTTGGCCCTATGGTCTTCAAAGGGATCGGAAATATCTGTTCTCAGATTCCACAGAAATAAGGCTAGCAAAGAGATCCACGAAACACAGATGTAACTCTGTGAGATGAATTAACAGAACACTAAGCAGATTCTCAGAAAGCTTCTTTCCAGATTTCATCTGAGGATATTTCCTTTTTCACCATAGCCCTCTATGGGCTCCCAAAGATCACTTTGCCAATTCCACAAGAACTGTATTAGCGAAAGGCTTCTTGAGGGGAAAGCTGTAACTCTGCGAGATGATTTCACAGAACACAAAGAAGTTTCTCAGAAAGCTTCTTTCTCTTTGTTATCGGAGGATATTTCCTTTGGCCCTATAGTCTTCAAAGGGATCCGAAATATCTGTTCTCAGATTCCACAGAAATAAGGCTAGCAAAGAGATCCACTAAATACAGATGTAACTCTGTGAGATGAATTAACAGAACACTAAGCAGTTTCTCAGAAAGCTTCTTTCCAGATTTCATCTGAGGATATTTCTTTTTCACCATAGCCCTCTATGGGCTTCCAAATATCACTTTGCCAATTCCACAAGAACTGTCTTAGCGAAAGGCTTCTTGAGGGGAAAGCTGTAACTCTGTGAGATGATTTCACAGAACACAAAGAAGTTTCTCAGAAAGCTTCTTTCTCTTTGTTATCGAAGGATATTTCCTTTGGCCCTATGGTCTTCAAAGGCATCCGAAATATCTGTTCTCAGATTCCACAGAAATAAGGCTAGCAAAGAGATCCACGAAATACAGATGTAACTCTGTGAGATGAATTAACAGAACACTAAGCAGTTTCTCAGAAAGCTTCTTTCCAGATTTCATCTGAGGATATTTCCTTTTCCACCATAGCCCTCCATGGGCTTCCAAATATCACTTTGCCAATTCCACAAGAGCTGTCTTAGCGAAAGGCTTCTTCTAGGGAAAGCTGTAACTCTGTGAGATGATTTCACAGAACACAAAGAAGTTTCTCAGAAAGTTTCTTTCTCTTTGTTATCGGAGGGTATTTCCTTTGGCCCCATGGTCTTCAAAGGGATCCGAAATATCTGTTCTCAGATTCCACAGAAATAAGGCTAGCAAAGAGATCCATGAAACACAGATGTAACTCTCTGAGATGAATTAACACAACACTAAGCAGATTCTCAGAATGCTTCTTTCCAGATTTCATCTGAGGATATTTCCTTTTTCACCGTAGCCCTCTATGAGCTTCCAAATATCACTTTGCCAATTCCACAAGAACTGTCTTAGCGAAAGGCTTCTTGAGGGGAAAGCTGTATCTCTGTGAGATGATTTCACAGAACACAAAGAAGTTTCTCAGAAAGCTTCTTTCTCTTTGTTATCGGAGGATATTTCCTTTGGCCCTATGGTCTTCAAAGGCATCCGAAATATCTGTTCTCAGATTCCACAGAAATAAGGCTAGCAAAGAGATCCACGAAATACAGATGTAACTCTGTGAGATAAATTAACAGAACACTAAGGAGTTTCTTAGAAAGCTTCTTTCCAGATTTCATCTGAGGATATTTCGTTTTTCACCATAGCCTTCTATGGGCTTCCAAATATCACTTTGCCAATTCCACAAGAACTGTCTTAGCGAAAGGCTTCTTGAGGGGAAAGCTGTAACTCTGTGAGATGATTTCACAGAATACAAAGAAGTTTCTCAGAAAGCTTCTTTCTCTTTGTTATCGGAGGATATTTCCTTTGGCCTTGTAGTCTTCAAAGGGATCCGAAATATCTGTTCTCAGATTCCAGAGAAATAAGGCTAGCAAAGAGATCCACGAAATACAGATGTAACTCTGTGAGATGAATTAACAGAACACTAAGCAGTTTCTCTGAAAGCTTCTTTCCAGATTTCATCTGAGGATATTTCCTTTTTCACCATAACCCTCTATGGGCTTCCAAATATCACTTTGCCAATTCCACAAGAACTGTCTTAGCGAAAGGCTTCTTGAGGAGAAAGCTGTAACTCTATGAGATGATTTCACAGAACACAGAGAAGTTTCTCAGAAAGCTTCTTTCTCTTTGTTATCGGAGGATATTTCCTTTGGCCCTATAGTCTTCAAGGGGAACCGAAATATCTGTTCTCAGATTCCACAGAAATAAGGCTAGCAAAGAGATCCACGAAATACAGATGTAACTCTGTGAGACGAATTAACAGAACACTAAGCAGTTTCTCAGAAAGCTTCTTTCCAGATTTCATCTGAGGATATTTCCTTTTTCACCATAGCCCTCTATGGGCTTCCAAATATCACTTTGCCAATTCCACAAGAAGTGCCTTAGCGAAAGGCTTCTTGAGGGGAAAGCTGTAACTCTGTGAGATGATTTCACAGAACAAAAAGAAGTTTCTCAGAAAGCTTCTTTCTCTTTGTTATCGGAGGATATTTCCTTTTGCCCTATGGTCTTCAAAGGGTTCCGAAATATCTGTTCTCACATTCCACAGAAATAAGGCTAGCAAAGAGATCCACGAAATACAGATGTAACTCTGTGAGATGAATTAACAGAACACTAAGCAGTTTCTCAGAAAGCTTCTTTCCAGATTTCATCTGAGGATATTTCCTTTTTCAACATAGCCCTCTATGGGCTTCCAAATATCACTTTGCCAATTCCACAAGAACTGTCTTAGCGAAAGGCTTCTTGAGGGGAAAGCTGTAGCTCTGTTAGATGATTTGACAGAACACAAAGAAGTTTCTCAGAAAGCTTCTTTCTCTTTGTTATCGGAGGATATTTCCTTTGGCCCTATAGTCTTCAAAGGGATCCGAAATATCTGTTCTCAGATTCCACAGAAATAAGGCTAGCAAGGCGATCCACGAAATACAGATGTAACTCTGTGAGATGAATTAACAGAACACTAATCAGTTTCTCAGAAAGCTTCTTTCCAGATTTCATCTGAGGATATTTCCTTTTTCACCATAGCCCTCTATGGGCTTCCGAATATCACTTTGCCAATTACAAAAGAACTGTCTTAGCGAAAGCCTTCTTGAGGGGAAAGCTGTAACTCTGTGAGATGATTTCACAGAACACAAAGAACTTTTTCAGAAAACTTCTTTCTCTTTGTTATCGGAGGATATTTCCTTTGGCCCTATGGTCTTCAAAGGCATCCGAAATATCTGTTCTCAGATTCCACAGAAATAAGGCTAGCAAAGAGATCCACGAAATACAGATGTAACTCTGTGAGATGAATTAACAGAACACTAAGCAGTTTCTCAGAAAGCTTCTTTCCAGATTTCATCTGAGGATATTTCCTTTTTCACCATAGCCTTCTATGGGCTTCCAAATATCACTTTGCCAATTCCACAAGAACTGTCTTAGCGAAAGGCTTCTTGAGGGGAAAGCTGTAACTCTGTGAGATGATTTCACAGAACACAAAGAAGTTTCTCAGAAAGCTTCTTTCTCTTTGTTATCGGAGGATATTTCCTTTGGCCCTATAGTCTTCAAAGGGATCCGAAATATCTGTTCTCAGATTCCACAGAAATAAGGCTAGCAAAGAGATCCACGAAATACAGATGTAACTCTGTGAGATGAATTAACAGAACACTAAGCAGTTTCTCAGAAAGCTTCTTTCCAGATTTCATCTGAGGATATTTCCTTTTTCAACATAGCCCTCTAGGGGCTTCCAAATATCACTTTGCCAATTCCACAAGAACTGTCTTAGCGAAAGGCTTCTTGAGGGGAAAGCTGTAACTCTGTGAGATGATTTCACAGAACACAAAGAAGTTTCTCAGAAAGCTTCTTTCTATTTGTTATCGGAGGATATTTCCTTTGGCCCTATGGTCTTCAAAGGGATCCGAAATATCTGTTCTCAGATTCCACAGAAATAAGGCTAGCAAAGAGATCCACGAAACACAGATGTAACTCTGTGAGATGAATTAACAGAACACTAAGCAGATTCTCAGAAAGCTTCTTTCCAGATTTCATCTGAGGATATTTCCTTTTTCACCATAGCCCTCTATGGGCTCCCAAAGATCACTTTGCCAATTCCACAAGAACTGTATTAGCGAAAGGCTTCTTGAGGGGAAAGCTGTAACTCTGCGAGATGATTTCACAGAACACAAAGAAGTTTCTCAGAAAGCTTCTTTCTCTTTGTTATCGGAGGATATTTCCTTTGGCCCTATAGTCTTCAAAGGGATCCGAAATATCTGTTCTCAGATTCCACAGAAATAAGGCTAGCAAAGAGATCCACTAAATACAGATGTAACTCTGTGAGATGAATTAACAGAACACTAAGCAGTTTCTCAGAAAGCTTCTTTCCAGATTTCATCTGAGGATATTTCTTTTTCACCATAGCCCTCTATGGGCTTCCAAATATCACTTTGCCAATTCCACAAGAACTGTCTTAGCGAAAGGCTTCTTGAGGGGAAAGCTGTAACTCTGTGAGATGATTTCACAGAACACAAAGAAGTTTCTCAGAAAGCTTCTTTCTCTTTGTTATCGAAGGATATTTCCTTTGGCCCTATGGTCTTCAAAGGCATCCGAAATATCTGTTCTCAGATTCCACAGAAATAAGGCTAGCAAAGAGATCCACGAAATACAGATGTAACTCTGTGAGATGAATTAACAGAACACTAAGCAGTTTCTCAGAAAGCTTCTTTCCAGATTTCATCTGAGGATATTTCCTTTTCCACCATAGCCCTCCATGGGCTTCCAAATATCACTTTGCCAATTCCACAAGAGCTGTCTTAGCGAAAGGCTTCTTCTAGGGAAAGCTGTAACTCTGTGAGATGATTTCACAGAACACAAAGAAGTTTCTCAGAAAGCTTCTTTCTCTTTGTTATCGGAGGATATTTCCTTTGGCCCTATAGTCATCAAAGGGATCTGAGATATCTGTTCTCAGACTCCACAGAAATAAGGATAGCAAAGAGATCCACGAAATACAGATGTAACTCTGTCAGATGAATTAACAGAACACTAAGCAGTGTCTCAGAAAGATTCTTTCCAGATTTCATCTGAGGATATTTCCTTTTTCACCATAGCCCTCTATGGGCTCCCAAATATCACTTTGCCAATTCCACAAGAACTGTATTAGCGAAAGGCTTCTTGAGGGGAAAGCTGTAACTCTGTGAGATGATTTCACAGATCACAAAGAAGTTTCTCAGAAAGCTTCTTTCTCTTTGTTATCGGAGGATATTTCCTTTGGCCCTATAGTCTTCAAAGGGATCCGAAATATCTGTTCTCAGATTCCACAGAAATAAGGCTAGCAAAGAGATCCACGAAATACAGATGTAACTCTGTGAGGTGAATTAACAGAACACTAAGCAGTTTCTCAGAAAGCTTCTTTCCAGATTTCATCTGAGGATATTTCCTTTTTCACCATAGCCCTCTATGGGCTTCCAAATATCACTTTGCCAATTCCACAAGAACTGTCTTAGAGAAAGGGTTCTTGAGGGGAAAGCTGTAACTCTGTGAGATGATTTCACAGAACACAAAGAAGTTTCTCAGAAACCTTCTTTCTCTTTGTTATTGGAGGATATTTCCTTTGGCCCTATGGTCTTCAAAGGCATCCGAAATATCTGTTCTCAGATTCCACAGAAATAAGGCTAGCAAAGAGATCCACGAAATACAGATGTAACTCTGTGAGATGAATTAAGAGAACACTAAGCAGTTTCTCAGAAAGCTTCTTTCCAGATTACATCTGAGGATATTTCCTTTTTCACCATAGCCCTCTATGGGCTTCCAAATATCACTTTGCCAATTCCACAAGAAGTGCCTTATCGAAAGGCTTCTTGAGGGGAAAGCTGTAACTCTGCGAGATGATTTCACAGAACACAAAGAAGTTTCTCAGGAAGCTTCTTTCTCTTTGTTATCGGAGGATATTTCCTTTGGCCCTATAGTCTTCAAAGGGATCCGAAATATCTGTTCTCAGATTCCACAGAAATAAGGCTAGCAAAGAGATCCACGAAATACAGATGTAACTCTGTGAGATGAATTAACAGAACACTAAGCAGTTTCTCAGAAAGCTTCTATCCAGATTTCATCTGAGGATATTTCCTTTTTCACCATAGCCCTCTATGGGCTTCCAAATATCACTTTGCCAAATCCACAAGAACTGTCTTAGCGAAAGGTTTCTTCTAGGCAAAGTTGTAACTCTGTGAGATGATTTCACAGAACACAAAGTAGTTTCTCAGAAAGCTTCTTTCTCTTTGTTATCGTAGTATATTTCCTTTGGCCCTATGGTCTTCAAAGGGATCGGAAATATCTGTTCTCAGATTCCACAGAAATAATGCTAGCAAAGAGATCCACGAAATACAGTTGTAACTCTGTGAGATGAATTAACAGAACACTAAGCAGATTCTCAGAAATCTTCTTCCAGATTTCATCTGAGGATATTTCCTTTTTCTCCGTAGCCCTCTATGGGCTCCCAAATATCACTTTGCCAATTCCACAAGAACTGTATTAGCGAAAGGCTTCTTGAGGAGAAAGCTGTACCTCTGTGAGATGATTTCACAGAACACAAAGAAGTTTCTCAGAAAGCTTCTTTCTCTTTGTTATCGGAGGATATTTCCTTTGGCCCTATAGTCTTCAAAGGGATCCGAAATATCTGTTCTCAGATTCCACAGAAATAAGGCTAGCAAAGAGATCCACGAAATACAGATGTAACCCTGTGAGATGAATTAACAGAACACTAAGGAGTTTCTCAGAAAGCTTCTTTCCAGATTTCATCTGAAGATATTTCCTTTTGCACCATAGCCCTCTATGGGCTTCCAAATATCACTTCGCCAATTCCACAAGAACTGTCTTAGCGAAAGGCTTCTTGAGGGTAAAGCTGTAACTCTGTGAGATGATTTCACAGATCACAAAGAAGTTTCTCAGAAAGCTTCTTTCTCTTTGTTATCGGAGGATATTTCCTTTGGCCCTATAGTCTTCAAAGGGTTCCGAAATATCTGTTCTCAGATTCCAAAGAAATAAGGCTAGCAAAGAGATCCACGAAATACAGATGTAACTCTGTGAGGTGAATTAACAGACCACTAAGCAGTTTCTCAGAAAGCTTCTTTCCAGATTTCATCTGAGGATATTTCCTTTTTCACCATAGCCCTCTATGGGCTTTCAAATATAACTTTGCCAATTCCACAAGAACTGTCTTAGAGAAAGGCTTCTTGAGGGGAAAGCTGTAACTCTGTGAGATGATTTCACAGAACACAAAGAAGTTTCTCAGAAACCTTCTTTCTCTTTGTTATTGGAGGATATGTCCTTTGGCCCTATGGTCTTCAAAGGCATCCGAAATATCTGTTCTCAGATTCCACAGAAATAAGGCTAGCAAAGAGATCCACGAAATACAGATGTAACTCTGTGAGATGAATTAACAGAACACTAAGCAGTTTCTCAGAAAGCTTCTTTCCAGATTACATCTGAGGATATTTCCTTTTTCACCATAGCCCTCTATGGTCATCCAAATATCACTTTGCCAATTCGACAAGAAGTGCCTTATCGAAAGGCTTCTTGAGAGGAAAGCTGTAACTCTGCGAGATGATTTCACAGAACACAAAGAAGTTTCTCAGAAAGCTTCTTTCTCTTTGTTATCGGAGGATATTTCCTTTGGCCCTATGGTCTTCAAAGGGATCCGAAATATCTGTTCTCAGATTCCACAGAAATAAGGCTAACAAAGAGATCCACGAAATACAGATGTAACTCTGTGAGATGAATTAACAGAACACTAAGCAGTTTCTCAGAAAGCTTCTTTCCAGATTTCATCTGAGGATATTTCTTTTTCACCATAGCCCTCTATGGGCTTCCAAATATCACTTTGCGAATTCCACAAGAACTGTCTTAGCGAAAGGCTTCTTGAGGGGAAAGCTGTAACTCTGTGAGATGATTTCACAGAACACAAAGAAGTTTCTCAGAAAGCTTCTTTCTCTTTGTTATCGAAGGATATTTCCTTTGGCCCTATGGTCTTCAAAGGCATCCGAAATATCTGTTCTCAGATTCCACAGAAATAAGGCTAGCAAAGAGATCCACGAAATACAGATGTAAGTCTGTGAGATGAATTAACAGAACACTAAGCAGTTTCTCAGAAAGGTTCTTTCCAGATTTCATCTGAGGATATTTCCTTTTCCACCATAGCCCTCCATGGGCTTCCAAATATCACTTTGCCAATTCCACAAGAACTGTCTTAGCGAAAGGCTTCTTGAGGGGAAAGCTGTAACTCTGTGAGATGATTTCACAGAACACAAAGAAGTTTCTCAGAAAGCTTCTTTCTCTTTGTTATCGAAGGATATTTCCTTTGGCCCTATGGTCTTCAAAGGCATCCGAAATATCTGTTCTCAGATTCCACAGAAATAAGGCTAGCAAAGAGATCCACGAAATACAGATGTAACTCTGTGAGATGAATTAACAGAACACTAAGCAGTTTCTCAGAAAGCTTCTTTCCAGATTTCATCTGAGGATATTTCCTTTTCCACCATAGCCCTCCATGGGCTTCCAAATATCACTTTGCCAATTCCACAAGAGCTGTCTTAGCGAAAGGCTTCTTCTAGGGAAAGCTGTAACTCTGTGAGATGATTTCACAGAACACAAAGAAGTTTCTCAGAAAGCTTCTTTCTCTTTGTTATCGGAGGATATTTCCTTTGGCCCTATAGTCATCAAAGGGATCTGAGATATCTGTTCTCAGACTCCACAGAAATAAGGATAGCAAAGAGATCCACGAAATACAGATGTAACTCTGTCAGATGAATTAACAGAACACTAAGCAGTGTCTCAGAAAGATTCTTTCCAGATTTCATCTGAAGATATTTCCTTTTGCACCATAGCCCTCTATGGGCTTCCAAATATCACTTTGCCAATTCCACAAGAACTGTCTTAGCGAAAGGCTTCTTGAGGGGAAAGCTGTAACTCTGTGAGATGATTTCACAGAACACAAAGAAGTTTCTCAGAAAGCTTCTTTCTCTTTGTTATCGGAGGATATTTCCTTTGGCCCTATGGTCTTCAAAGGGATCCGAAATATCTGTTCTCAGATTCCACAGAAATAAGGCTAGCAAAGAGATCCACGAAACACAGATGTAACTCTGTGAGATGAATTAACAGAACACTAAGCAGATTCTCAGAAAGCTTCTTTCCAGATTTCATCTGAGGATATTTCCTTTTTCACCATAGCCCTCTATGGGCTCCCAAATATCACTTTGCCAATTCCACAAGAACTGTATTAGCGAAAGGCTTCTTGAGGGGAAAGCTGTAACTCTGTGAGATGATTTCACAGATCACAAAGAAGTTTCTCAGAAAGCTTCTTTCTCTTTGTTATCGGAGGATATTTCCTTTGGCCCTATAGTCTTCAAAGGGATCCGAAATATCTGTTCTCAGATTCCACAGAAATAAGGCTAGCAAAGAGATCCACGAAATACAGATGTAACTCTGTGAGGTGAATTAACAGAACACTAAGCAGTTTCTCAGAAAGCTTCTTTCCAGATTTCATCTGAGGATATTTCCTTTTTCACCATGGCCCTCTATGGGCTTCCAAATATCACTTTGCCAATTCCACAAGAACTGTCTTAGAGAAAGGCTTCTTGAGGGGAAAGCTGTAACTCTGTGAGATGATTTCACAGAACACAAAGAAGTTTCTCAGAAACCTTCTTTCTCTTTGTTATTGGAGGATATTTCCTTTGGCCCTATGGTCTTCAAAGGCATCCGAAATATCTGTTCTCAGATTCCACAGAAATAAGGCTAGCAAACAGATCCACGAAATACAGATGTAACTCTGTGAGATGAATTAAGAGAACACTAAGCAGTTTCTCAGAAAGCTTCTTTCCAGATTACATCTGAGGATATTTCCTTTTTCACCATAGCCCTCTATGGGCTTCCAAATATCACTTTGCCAATTCCACAAGAAGTGCCTTATCGAAAGGCTTCTTGAGGGGAAAGCTGTAACTCTGCGAGATGATTTCACAGAACACAAAGAAGTTTCTCAGGAAGCTTCTTTCTCTTTGTTATCGGAGGATATTTCCTTTGGCCCTATAGTCTTCAAAGGGATCCGAAATATCTGTTCTCAGATTCCACAGAAATAAGGCTAGCAAAGAGATCCACGAAATACAGATGTAACTCTGTGAGATGAATTAACAGAACACTAAGCAGTTTCTCAGAAAGCTTCTATCCAGATTTCAACTGAGGATATTTCCTTTTTCACCATAGCCCTCTATGGGCTTCCAAATATCACTTTGCCAAATCCACAAGAACTGTCTTAGCGAAAGGTTTCTTCTAGGCAAAGTTGTAACTCTGTGAGATGATTTCACAGAACACAAAGTAGTTTCTCAGAAAGCTTCTTTCTCTTTGTTATCGTAGGATATTTCCTTTGGCCCTATGGTCTTCAAAGGGATCGGAAATATCTGTTCTCAGATTCCACAGAAATAATGCTAGCAAAGAGATCCACGAAATACAGTTGTAACTCTGTGAGATGAATTAACAGAACACTAAGCAGATTCTCAGAAAGCTTCTTCCAGATTTCATCTGAGGATATTTCCTTTTTCTCCGTAGCCCTCTATGGGCTCCCAAATATCACTTTGCCAATTCCACAAGAACTGTATTAGCGAAAGGCTTCTTGAGGAGAAAGCTGTACCTCTGTGAGATGATTTCACAGAACACAAAGAAGTTTCTCAGAAAGCTTCTTTCTCTTTGTTATCGGAGGATATTTCCTTTGGCCCTATAGTCTTCAAAGGGATGCGAAATATCTGTTCTCAGATTCCACAGAAATAAGGCTAGCAAAGAGATCCACGAAATACAGATGTAACCCTGTGAGATGAATTAACAGAACACTAAGGAGTTTCTCAGAAAGCTTCTTTCCAGATTTCATCTGAGGATATTTCCTTTTGCACCATAGCCCTCTATGGGCTTCCAAATATCACTTCGCCAATTCCACAAGAACTGTCTTAGCGAAAGGCTTCTTGAGGGCAAAGCTGTAACTCTGTGAGATGATTTCACAGATCACAAAGAAGTTTCTCAGAAAGCTTCTTTCTCTTTGTTATCGGCGGATATTTCCTCTGGCCCTATAGTCTTCAAAGGGTTCCGAAATATCTGTTCTCAGATTCCAAAGAAATAAGGCTAGCAAAGAGATCCACGAAATACAGATGTAACTCTGTGAGGTGAATTAACAGACCACTAAGCAGTTTCTCAGAAAGCTTCTTTCCAGATTTCATCTGAGGATATTTCCTTTTTCACCATAGCCCTCTATGGGCTTTCAAATATAACTTTGCCAATTCCACAAGAACTGTCTTAGAGAAAGGCTTCTTGAGGGGAAAGCTGTAACTCTGTGAGATGATTTCACAGAACACAAAGAAGTTTCTCAGAAACCTTCTTTCTCTTTGTTATTGGAGGATATTTCCTTTGGCCCTATGGTCTTCAAAGGCATCCGAAATATCTGTTCTCAGATTCCACAGAAATAAGGCTAGCAAAGAGATCCACGAAATACAGATGTAACTCTGTGAGATGAATTAACAGAACACTAAGCAGTTTCTCAGAAAGCTTCTTTCCAGATTTCATCTGAGGATATTTCCTTTTTCACCATAGCCCTCTATGGGCTTCCAAATATCACTTTGCCAATTCGACAAGAAGTGCCTTATCGAAAGGCTTCTTGAGAGGAAAGCTGTAACTCTGCGAGATGATTTCACAGAACACAAAGAAGTTTCTCAGAAAGCTTCTTTCTCTTTGTTATCGGAGGATATTTCCTTTGGCCCTATGGTCTTCAAAGGGATCCGAAATATCTGTTCTCAGATTCCACAGAAATAAGGCTAGCAAAGAGATCCACGAAATACAGATGTAACTCTGTGAGATGAATTAACAGAACACTAAGCAGTTTCTCAGAAAGCTTCTTTCCAGATTTCATCTGAGGATATTTCTTTTTCACCATAGCCCTCTAAGGGCTTCCAAATATCACTTTGCGAATTCCACAAGAACTGTCTTAGCGAAAGGCTTCTTGAGGGGAAAGCTGAAACTCTGTGAGATGATTTCACAGAACACAAAGAAGTTTCTCAGAAAGCTTCTTTCTCTTTGTTATCGAAGGATATTTCCTTTGGCCCTATGGTCTTCAAAGGCATCCGAAATATCTGTTCTCAGATTCCACAGAAATAAGGCTAGCAAAGAGATCCACGAAATACAGATGTAAGTCTGTGAGATGAATTAACAGAACACTAAGCAGTTTCTCAGAAAGGTTCTTTCCAGATTTCATCTGAGGATATTTCCTTTTCCACCATAGCCCTCCATGGGCTTCCAAATATCACTTTGCCAATTCCACAAGAACTGTCTTAGCGAAAGGCTTCTTCTAGGGAAAGCTGTAACTCTGTGAGATGATTTCACAGAACACAAAGAAGTTTCTCAGAAAGCTTCTTTCTCTTTGTTATCGGAGGATATTTCCTTTGGCCCTATAGTCATCAAAGGGATCTCAGATATCTGTTCTCAGACTCCACAGAAATAAGGATAGCAAAGAGATCCACGAAATACAGATGTAACTCTGTCAGATGAATTAACAGAACACTAAGCAGTGTCTCAGAAAGCTTCTTTCCAGATTTCATCTGAAGATATTTCCTTTTGCACCATAGCCCTCTATGGGCTTCCAAATATCACTTCGCCAATTCCACAAGAACTGTCTTAGCGAAAGGCTTCTTGAGGGGAAAGCTGTAACTCTGTGAGATGATTTCACAGATCACAAAGAAGATTCTCAGAAAGCTTCTTTCTCTTTGTTATCGGAGGATATTTCCTTTGGCCCTATAGTCTTCAAAGGGATCCGAAATATCTGTTCTCAGATTCCACAGAAATAAGGCTAGCAAAGAGATCCACGAAATACAGATGTAACTCTGTGAGGTGAATTAACAGAACACTAAGCAGTTTCTCAGAAAGCTTCTTTCCAGATTTCATCTGAGGATATTTCCTTTTTCACCATAGCCCTCTATGGGCTTCCAAATATCACTTTGCCAATTCCACAAGAACTGTCTTAGAGAAAGGCTTCTTGAGGGGAAAGCTGTAACTCTGTGAGATGATTTCACAGAACACAAAGAAGTTTCTCAGAAACCTTCTTTCTCTTTGTTATTGGAGGATATTTCCTTTGGCCCTATGGTCTTCAAAGGCATCCGAAATATCTGTTCTCAGATTCCACAGAAATAAGGCTAGCAAAGAGATCCAGGAAATACAGATGTAACTCTGTGAGATTAATTAAGAGAACACTAAGCAGTTTCTCAGAAAGCTTCTTTCCAGATTACATCTGAGGATATTTCCTTTTTCACCATAGCCCTCTATGGGCTTCCAAATATCACTTTGCCTATTCCACAAGAAGTGCCTTATCGAAAGGCTTCTTGAGGGGAAAGCTGTAACTCTGTGAGATGATTTCACAGAACACAAAGAAGTTTCTCAGGAAGCTTCTTTCTCTTTGTTATCGGAGGATATTTCCTTTGGCCCTATAGTCTTCAAAGGGATCTGAAATATCTGTTCTCAGATTCCACAGAAATAAGGCTAGCAAAGAGATCCACGAAATACAGATGTAACTCTGTGAGGTGAATTAACAGACCACTAAGCAGTTTCTCAGAAAGCTTCTTTCCAGATTTCATCGGAGGATATTTCCTTTTTCACCATAGCCCTCTATGGGCTTTCAAATATAACTTTGCCAATTCCACAAGAACTGTCTTAGAGAAAGGCTTCTTGAGGGGAAAGCTGTAACTCTGTGAGATGATTTCACAGAACACAAAGAAGTTTCTCAGAAACCTTCTTTCTCTTTGTTATTGGAGGATATTTCCTTTGGCCCTGTGGTCTTCAAAGACATCCGAAATATCTGTTCTCAGATTCCACAGAAATAAGGCTAGCAAACAGATCCACGAAATACAGATGTAACTCTGTGAGATGAATTAAGAGAACACTAAGCAGTTTCTCAGAAAGCTTCTTTCCAGATTACATCTGAGGATATTTCCTTTTTCACCATAGCCCTCTATGGGCTTCCAAATATCACTTTGCCAATTCCACAAGAAGTGCCTTATCGAAAGGCTTCTTGAGGGGAAAGCTGTAACTCTGCGAGATGATTTCACAGAACACAAAGAAGTTTCTCAGGAAGCTTCTTTCTCTTTGTTATCGGAGGATATTTCCTTTGGCCCTATAGTCTTCAAAGGGATCCGAAATATCTGTTCTCAGATTCCACAGAAATAAGGCTAGCAAAGAGATCCACGAAATACAGATGTAACTCTGTGAGATGAATTAACAGAACACTAAGCAGTTTCTCAGAAAGCTTCTATCCAGATTTCATCTGAGGATATTTCCTTTTTCACCATAGCCCTCTATGGGCTTCCAAATATCACTTTGCCAAATCCACAAGAACTGTCTTAGCGAAAGGTTTCTTCTAGGCAAAGTTGTAACTCTGTGAGATGATTTCACAGAACACAAAGTAGTTTCTCAGAAAGCTTCTTTCTCTTTGTTATCGTAGGATATTTCCTTTGGCCCTATGGTCTTCAAAGGGATCGGAAATATCTGTTCTCAGATTCCACAGAAATAATGCTAGCAAAGAGATCCACGAAATACAGTTGTAACTCTGTGAGATGAATTAACAGAACACTAAGCAGATTCTCAGAAAGCTTCTTCCAGATTTCATCTGAGGATATTTCCTTTTTCTCCGTAGCCCTCTATGGGCTCCCAAATATCACTTTGCCAATTCCACAAGAACTGTATTAGCGAAAGGCTTCTTGAGGAGAAAGCTGTACCTCTGTGAGATGATTTCACAGAACACAAAGAAGTTTCTCAGAAAGCTTCTTTCTCTTTGTTATCGGAGGATATTTCCTTTGGCCCTATAGTCTTCAAAGGGATCCGAAATATCTGTTCTCAGATTCCACAGAAATAAGGCTAGCAAAGAGATCCACGAAATACAGATGTAACCCTGTGAGATGAATTAACAGAACACTAAGGAGTTTCTCAGAAAGCTTCTTTCCAGATTTCATCTGAGGATATTTCCTTTTGCACCATAGCCCTCTATGGGCTTCCAAATATCACTTCGCCAATTCCACAAGAACTGTCTTAGCGAAAGGCTTCTTGAGGGCAAAGCTGTAACTCTGTGAGATGATTTCACAGATCACAAAGAAGTTTCTCAGAAAGCTTCTTTCTCTTTGTTATCGGCGGATATTTCCTTTGGCCCTATAGTCTTCAAAGGGTTCCGAAATATCTGTTCTCAGATTCCAAAGAAATAAGGCTAGCAAAGAGATCCACGAAATACAGATGTAACTCTGTGAGGTGAATTAACAGACCACTAAGCAGTTTCTCAGAAACCTTCTTTCCAGATTTCATCTGAGGATATTTCCTTTTTCACCATAGCCCTCTATGGGCTTTCAAATATAACTTTGCCAATTCCACAAGAACTGTCTTAGAGAAAGGCTTCTTGAGGGGAAAGCTGTAACTCTGTGAGATGATTTCACAGAACACAAAGAAGTTTCTCAGAAACCTTCTTTCTCTTTGTTATTCGAGGATATTTCCTTTGGCCCTATGGTCTTCAAAGGCATCCGAAATATCTGTTCTCAGATTCCACAGAAATAAGGCTAGCAAAGAGATCCACGAAATACAGATGTAACTCTGTGAGATGAATTAACAGAACACTAAGCAGTTTCTCAGAAAGCTTCTTTCCAGATTACATCTGAGGATATTTCCTTTTTCACCATAGCCCTCTATGGTCTTCCAAATATCACTTTGCCAATTCGACAAGAAGTGCCTTATCGAAAGGCTTCTTGAGAGGAAAGCTGTAACTCTGCGAGATGATTTCACAGAACACAAAGAAGTTTCTCAGAAAGCTTCTTTCTCTTTGTTATCGGAGGATATTTCCTTTGGCCCTATGGTCTTCAAAGGGATCCGAAATATCTGTTCTCAGATTCCACAGAAATAAGGCTAGCAAAGAGATCCACGAAATACAGATGTAACTCTGTGAGATGAATTAACAGAACACTAAGCAGTTTCTCAGAAAGCTTCTTTCCAGATTTCATCTGAGGATATTTCTTTTTCACCATAGCCCTCTATGGGCTTCCAAATATCACTTTGCGAATTCCACAAGAACTGTCTTAGCGAAAGGCTTCTTGAGGGGAAAGCTGAAACTCTGTGAGATGATTTCACAGAACACAAAGAAGTTTCTCAGAAAGCTTCTTTCTCTTTGTTATCGAAGGATATTTCCTTTGGCCCTATGGTCTTCAAAGGCATCCGAAATATCTGTTCTCAGATTCCACAGAAATAAGGCTAGCAAAGAGATCCACGAAATGCAGATGTAAGTCTGTGAGATGAATTAACAGAACACTAAGCAGTTTCTCAGAAAGGTTCTTTCCAGATTTCATCTGAGGATATTTCCTTTTCCACCATAGCCCTCCATGGGCTTCCAAATATCACTTTGCCAATTCCACAAGAACTGTATTAGCGAAAGGCTTCTTCTAGGGAAAGCTGTAACTCTGTGAGATGATTTCACAGAACACAAAGAAGTTTCTCAGAAAGCTTCTTTCTCTTTGTTATCGGAGGATATTTCCTTTGGCCCTATAGTCATCAAAGGGATCTCAGATATCTGTTCTCAGACTCCACAGAAATAAGGATAGCAAAGAGATCCACGAAATACAGATGTAACTCTGTCAGATGAATTAACAGAACACTAAGCAGTGTCTCAGAAAGCTTCTTTCCAGATTTCATCTGAAGATATTTCCTTTTGCACCATAGCCCTCTATGGGCTTCCAAATATCACTTCGCCAATTCCACAAGAACTGTCTTAGCGAAAGGCTTCTTGAGGGGAAAGCTGTAACTCTGTGAGATGATTTCACAGATCACAAAGAAGTTTCTCAGAAAGCTTCTTTCTCTTTGTTATCGGAGGATATTTCCTTTGGCCCTATAGTCTTCAAAGGGATCCGAAATATCTGTTCTCAGATTCCACAGAAATAAGGCTAGCAAAGAGATCCACGAAATACAGATGTAACTCTGTGAGGTGAATTAACAGAACACTAAGCAGTTTCTCAGAAAGCTTCTTTCCAGATTTCATCTGAGGATATTTCCTTTTTCACCGTAGCCCTCTATGGGCTTCCAAATATCACTTTGCCAATTCCACAAGAACTGTCTTAGAGAAAGGCTTCTTGAGGGGAAAGCTGTAACTCTGTGAGATGATTTCACAGAACACAAAGAACTTTCTCAGAAACCTTCTTTCTCTTTGTTATTGGAGGATATTTCCTTTGGCCCTATGGTCTTCAAAGGCATCCGAAATATCTGTTCTCAGATTCCACAGAAATAAGGCTAGCAAAGAGATCCAGGAAATACAGATGTAACTCTGTGAGATTAATTAAGAGAACACTAAGCAGTTTCTCAGAAAGCTTCTTTCCAGATTACATCTGAGGATATTTCCTTTTTCACCATAGCCCTCTATGGGCTTCCAAATATCACTTTGCCTATTCCACAAGAAGTGCCTTATCGAAAGGCTTCTTGAGGGGAAAGCTGTAACTCTGTGAGATGATTTCACAGAACACAAAGAAGTTTCTCAGGAAGCTTCTTTCTCTTTGTTATCGGAGGATATTTCCTTTGGCCCTATAGTCTTAAAAGGGATCCGAAATATCTGTTCTCAGATTCCACAGAAATAAGGCTAGCAAAGAGATCCACGAAATACAGATGTAACTCTGTGAGGTGAATTAACAGACCACTAAGCAGTTTCTCAGAAAGCTTCTTTCCAGATTTCATCTGAGGATATTTCCTTTTTCACCATAGCCCTCTATGGGCTTTCAAATATAACTTTGCCAATTCCACAAGAACTGTCTTAGAGAAAGGCTTCTTGAGGGGAAAGCTGTAACTCTGTGAGATGATTTCACAGAACACAAAGAAGTTTCTCAGAAACCTTCTTTCTCTTTGTTATTGGAGGATATTTCCTTTGGCCCTATGGTCTTCAAAGGCATCCGAAATATCTGTTCTCAGATTCCACAGAAATAAGGCTAGCAAAGAGATCCACGAAATACAGATGTAACTCTGTGAGATGAATTAACAGAACACTAAGCAGTTTCTCAGAAAGCTTCTTTCCAGATTACATCTGAGGATATTTCCTTTTTCACCATAGCCCTCTAAGGTCTTCCAAATATCACTTTGCCAATTCGACAAGAAGTGCCTTATCGAAAGGCTTCTTGAGAGGAAAGCTGTAACTCTGCGAGATGATTTCACAGAACACAAAGAAGTTTCTCACAAAGCTTCTTTCTCTTTGTTATCGGAGGATATTTCCTTTGGCCCTATGGTCTTCAAAGGGATCCGAAATATCTGTTCTCAGATTCCACAGAAATAAGGCTAGCAAAGAGATCCACGAAATACAGATGTAACTCTGTGAGATGAATTAACAGAACACTAAGCAGTTTCTCAGAAAGCTTCTTTCCAGATTTCATCTGAGGATATTTCTTTTTCACCATAGCCCTCTATGGGCTTCCAAATATCACTTTGCGAATTCCACAAGAACTGTCTTAGCGAAAGGCTTCTTGAGGGGAAAGCTGAAACTCTGTGAGATGATTTCACAGAACACAAAGAAGTTTCTCAGAAAGCTTCTTTCTCTTTGTTATCGAAGGATATTTCCTTTGGCCCTATGGTCTTCAAAGGCATCCGAAATATCTGTTCTCAGATTCCACAGAAATAAGGCTAGCAAAGAGATCCACGAAATACAGATGTAAGTCTGTGAGATGAATTAACAGAACACTAAGCAGTTTCTCAGAAAGGTTCTTTCCAGATTTCATCTGAGGATATTTCCTTTTCCACCATAGCCCTCCATGGGCTTCCAAATATCACTTTGCCAATTCCACAAGAACTGTCTTAGCGAAAGGCTTCTTCTAGGGAAAGCTGTAACTCTGTGAGATGATTTCACAGAACACAAAGAAGTTTCTCAGAAAGCTTCTTTCTCTTTGTTATCGGAGGATATTTCCTTTGGCCCTATAGTCATCAAAGGGATCTGAGATATCTGTTCTCAGACTCCACAGAAATAAGGATAGCAAAGAGATCCACGAAATACAGAAGTAACTCTGTCAGATGAATTAACATAACACTAAGCAGTGTCTCAGAAAGCTTCTTTCCAGATTTCATCTGAAGATATTTCCTTTTGCACCATAGCCCTCTATGGGCTTCCAAATATCACTTCGCCAATTCCACAAGAACTGTCTTAGCGAAAGGCTTCTTGAGGGGAAAGCTGTAACTCTGTGAGATGATTTCACAGATCACAAAGAAGTTTCTCAGAAAGCTTCTTTCTCTTTGTTATCGGAGGATATTTCCTTTGGCCCTATAGTCTTCAAAGGGATCCGAAATATCTGTTCTCAGATTCCACAGAAATAAGGCTAGCAAAGAGATCCACGAAATACAGATGTAACTCTGTGAGGTGAATTAACAGAACACTAAGCAGTTTCTCAGAAAGCTTCTTTCCAGATTTCATCTGAGGATATTTCCTTTTTCACCATAGCCCTCTATGGGCTTCCAAATATCACTTTGCCAATTCCACAAGAACTGTCTTAGAGAAAGGCTTCTTGAGGGGAAAGCTGTAACTCTGTGAGATGATTTCACAGAACACAAAGAACTTTCTCAGAAACCTTCTTTCTCTTTGTTATTGGAGGATATTTCCTTTGGCCCTATGGTCTTGAAAGGCATCCGAAATATCTGTTCTCAGATTCCACAGAAATAAGGCTAGCAAAGAGATCCGGGAAATACAGATGTAACTCTGTGAGATGAATTAAGAGAACACTAAGCAGTTTCTCAGAAAGCTTCTTTCCAGATTACATCTGACGATATTTCCTTTTTCACCATAGCCCTCTATGGGCTTCCAAATATCACTTTGCCTATTCCACAAGAAGTGCCTTATCGAAAGGCTTCTTGAGGGGAAAGCTGTAACTCTGTGAGATGATTTCACAGAACACAAAGAAGTTTCTCAGGAAGCTTCTTTCTCTTTGTTATCGGAGGATATTTCCTTTGGCCCTATAGTCTTCAAAGGGATCCGAAATATCTGTTCTCAGATTCCACAGAAATAAGGCTAGCAAAGAGATCCACGAAATACAGATGTAACTCTGTGAGATGAATTAACAGAACACTAAGCAGTTTCTCAGAAAGCTTCTATCCAGATTTCATCTGAGGATATTTCCTTTTTCACCATAGCCCTCTATGGGCTTCCAAATATCACTTTGCCAAATCCACAAGAACTGTCTTAGCGAAAGATTTCTTCTAGGCAAAGTTGTAACTCTGTGAGATGATTTCACAGAACACAAAGTAGTTTCTCAGAAAGCTTCTTTCTCTTTGTTATCGTAGGATATTTCCTTTGGCCCTATGGTCTTCAAAGGGATCGGAAATATCTGTTCTCAGATTCCACAGAAATAATGCTAGCAAAGAGATCCACGAAATACAGATGTAACTCTGTGAGATGAATTAACAGAACACTAAGCAGTTTCTCAGAAAACTTCTTTCCAGATTTCATCTGAGGATATTTCCTTCTGCACCATAGCCCTCCATGGGCTTCCAAATATCACTTTGCCAATTCCACAAGAACTGTCTTAGCGAAAGGCTTCTTGAGGGGAAAGCTGTAGCTCTGTGTGATGATTTGACAGAACACAAAGAAGTTTCTCAGAAAGCTTCTTTCTCTTTGTTATCGGAGGATATTTCCTTTGGCCCTATAGTCTTCAAAGGGATCCGAAATATCTGTTCTCAGATTCCACAGAAATAAGGCTAGCAAAGAGATCCACGAAATACAGATGTAACTCGGTGAGGTGAATTAACAGAACACTAAGCAGTTTCTCTGAAAGCTTCTTTCCAGATTTCATCTGAGGATATTTCCTTTTTCACCATAGCCCTCTATGGGCTTCCAAATATCACTTTGCCAATTCCACAAGAACTGTCTTAGAGAAAGGCTTCTTGAGGGGAAAGCTGTAACTCTGTGAGATGATTTCACAGAACACAAAGAAGTTTCTCAGAAACCTTCTTTCTCTTTGTTATTGGAGGATATTTCCTTTGGCCCTATGGTCTTCAAAGGCATCCGAAATATCTGTTCTCAGATTCCACAGAAATAAGGCTAGCAAAGAGATCCAGGAAATACAGATGTAACTCTGTGAGATGAATTAAGAGAACACTAAGCAGTTTCTCAGAAAGCTTCTTTCCAGATTACATCTGAGGATATTTCCTTTCTCACCATAGCCCTCTATGGGCTTACAAATATCACTTTGCCTATTCCACAAGAAGTGCCTTATCGAAAGGCTTCTTGCGGGGAAAGCTGTAACTCTGTGAGATGATTTCACAGAACACAAAGAAGTTTCTCAGGAAGCTTCTTTCTCTTTGTTATCGGAGGATATTTCCTTTGGCCCTATAGTCTTCAAAGGGATCCGAAATATCTGTTCTCAGATTCCACAGAAATAAGGCTAGCAAAGAGATCCACGAAATACAGATGTAACTCTGTGAGATGAATTAACAGAACACTAAGCAGTTTCTCAGAAAGCTTCTATCCAGATTTCATCTGAGGATATTTCCTTTTTCACCATAGCCCTCTATGGGCTTCCAAATATCACTTTGCCAAATCCACAAGAACTGTCTTAGCGAAAGGTTTCTTCTAGGCAAAGTTGTAACTCTGTGAGATGATTTCACAGAACACAAAGTAGTTTCTCAGAAAGCTTCTTTCTCTTTGTTATCGTAGGATATTTCCTTTGGCCCTATGGTCTTCAAAGGGATCGGAAATATCTGTTCTCAGATTCCACAGAAATAATGCTAGCAAAGAGATCCACGAAATACAGATGTAACTCTGTGAGATGAATTAACAGAACACTAAGCAGTTTCTCAGAAAACTTCTTTCCAGATTTCATCTGAGGATATTTCCTTCTGCACCATAGCCCTCCATGGGCTTCCAAATATCACTTTGCCAATTCCACAAGAACTGTCTTAGCGAAAGGCTTCTTGAGGGGAAAGCTGTAGCTCTGTGAGATGATTTGACAGAACACAAAGAAGTTTCTCAGAAAGCTTCTTTCTCTTTGTTATCGGAGGATATTTCCTTTGGCCCTATAGTCTTCAAAGGGATCCGAAATATCTGTTCTCAGATTCCACAGAAATAAGGCTAGCAAAGAGATCCACGAAATACAGATGTAACTCGGTGAGGTGAATTAACAGAACACTAAGCAGTTTCTCTGAAAGCTTCTTTCCAGATTTCATCTGAGGATATTTCCTTTTTCACCATAGCCCTCTATGGGCTTCCAAATATAACTTTGCCAATTCCACAAGAACTGTCTTAGCGAAAGGCTTCTTGAGGGTAAAGCTGCAACTCTGCGAGATGATTTCACAGAACACAAAGAAGTTTCTCAGAAAGCTTCTTTCTCTTTGTTATCGGAGGATATTTCCTTTGGCCCTATAGTCTTCAAAGGGATCCGAAATATAGGTTCTCAGAATCCACAGAAATAAGGCTAGCAAAGAGATCCACGAAATACATATGTAACTCTGTGAGATGAATTAACAGAACACTTAGCAGTTTCTCAGAAAGCTTCTTTCCAGATTTCATCTGAGGATATTTCCTTTTTCACCATAGCCCTCTATGGGCTTCCAAATATCACTTTGCCAATTCCACAAGAACAGTCTTAGCGAAAGGCTTCTTGAGGGGAAAGCTGTAACTCTGTGAGATGATTTCAAAGAACACAAAGAAGTTTCTCAGAAAGCTTCTTTCTCTTTGTTATCAGAGGATATTTCCTTTGGCCCTATAGTCTTCAAAGGGATCCGAAATATCTGTTCTCAGATTCCACAGAAATAAGGCTAGCAAAGAGATCCACGAAATACAGATGTAACTCTGTGAGATGAATTAACAGAACACTAAGCAGTTTCTCAGAAAGCTTCTTTCCAGATTTCATCTGAGGATATTTCCTTTTTCACCTTAGACCTCTATGGGCTTCCAAATATCACTTTGCCAATTCCACAAGAACTGTCTTAGCGAAAGGCTTCTTGAGGGGAAAGCTGTAACTCTGTGAGATGATTTCACAGAACACAAAGAAGTTTCTCAGAAAGCTTCTTTCTCTTTGTTATCGGAGGATATTTCCTTTGGCCCTATAGTCTTCAAAGGGATCCGAAATATCTGTTCTCAGATTCCACAGAAATAAGGCTAGCAAAGAGATCCACTAAATACAGATGTAACTCTGTGAGATGAATTAACAGAACACTAAGCAGTTTCTCAGAAAGCTTCTTTCCAGATTTCATCTGAGGATATTTCCTTTTTCACCATAGCCCTCTAGGGGCTTCCAAATATCACTTTGCCAATTCCACAAGAACTCTCTTAGCGAAAGGCTTCTTG
Organism: Macaca mulatta; assembly: GCF_049350105.2. NCBI lineage: Eukaryota > Metazoa > Chordata > Mammalia > Primates > Cercopithecidae > Macaca > Macaca mulatta. The sequence continues at coordinate 66,189,149 of NC_133426.1, read as the reverse complement.
AGGGGAAAGCTGTAACTCTGTGAGATGATTTCACAGAACACAAAGAAGTTTCTCAGAAAGCTTCTTTCTCTTTGTTATCGGAGGATATTTCCTTTGGCCCTATGGTCTTCAAAGGGATCCGAAATATCTGTTCTCAGATTCCACAGAAATAAGGCTAGCAAAGAAATCCACGAAACACAGATGTAACTCTGTGAGATGAATTAACAGAACACTAAGCAGATTCTCAGAAAGCTTATTTCCAGATTTCATCTGAGGATATTTCCTTTTTCACCGTAGCCCTCTATGAGCTCCCAAATATCACTTTGCCAATTCCACAAGAACTGTATTAGCGAAAGGCTTCTTGAGGGGAAAGCTGTACCTCTGCGAGATGATTTCACAGAACACAAAGAAGTTTCTCAGAAAGCTTCTTTCTCTTTGTTATCGGAGGATATTTCCCTTGGCCCTATAGTCTTCAAAGGGATCCGAAATATCTGTTCTCAGATTCCACAGATATAAGGCTAGCAAAGAGATCCACTAAATACAGATGTAACTCTGTGAGATGAATTAACAGATCACTAAGCAGTTTCTCAGAAAGCTTCTTTCCAGATTTCATCTGAGGATATTTCTTTTTCACCATAGCCCTCTATGGGCTTCCAAATATCACTTTGCCAATTCCACAAGAACTGTCTTAGCGAAAGGCTTCTTGAGGGGAAAGCTGTAACTCTGTGAGATGATTTGACAGAACACAAAGAAGTTTCTCAGAAAGCTTCTTTCTCTTTGTTATCGAAGGATATTTCCTTTGGCCCTATGGTCTTCAAAGGCATCCGAAATATCTGTTCTCAGATTCCACAGAAATAAGGCTAGCAAAGAGATCCACGAAATACAGATGTAACTCTGTGAGATGAATTAACAGAACACTAAGCAGTTTCTCAGAAAGCTTCTTTCCAGATTTCATCTGAGGATATTTCCTTTTCCACCATAGCCCTCCATGGGCTTCCAAATATCACTTTGCCAATTCCACAAGAGCTGTCTCAGCGAAAGGCTTCTTCTAGGGAAAGCTGTAACTCTGTGAGATGATTTCACAGAACACAAAGAAGTTTCTCAGAAAGCTTCTTTCTCTTTGTTATCGGAGGATATTTCCTTTGGCCCTATAGTCATCAAAGAGATCTGAGATATCTGTTCTCAGACTCCACAGAAATAAGGATAGCAAAGAGATCCACGAAATACAGATGTAACTCTGTCAGACGAATTAACAGAACACTAAGCAGTGTCTCAGAAAGCTTCTTTCCAGATTTCTTCTGAAGATATTTCCTTTTGCACCATAGCCCTCTATGGGGTTCCAACTATCACTTCGCCAATTCCACAAGAACTGTCTTAGCGAAAGGCTTCTTGAGGGGAAAGCTGTAACTCTGTGAGATGATTTCACAGATCACAAAGAAGTTTCTCAGAAAGCTTCTTTCTCTTTGTTATCGGAGGATATTTCCTTTGGCCCTATAGTCTTCAAAGAGATCCAAAATATCTGTTCTCAGATTCCACAGAAATAAGGCTAGCAAAGAGATCCACGAAATACAGATGTAACTCTGTGAGGTGAATTAACAGAACACTAAGCAGTTTCTCAGAAAGCTTCTTTCCAGATTTCATCTGAGGATATTTCCTTTTTCACAATAGCCCTCTATGGGCTTCCAAATATCACTTTGCCAATTCCACAAGAACTGTCTTAGAGAAAGGCTTCTTGAGGGGAAAGCTGTAACTCTGTGAGATGATTTCACAGAAAACAAAGAAGTTTCTCAGAAACCTTCTTTCTCTTTGTTATTGGAGGATATTTCCTTTGGCCCTATGGTCTTCAAAGGCATCCGAAATATCTGTTCTCAGATTCCAGAGAAATAAGGCTAGCAAAGAGATCCACGAAATACAGATGTAACTCTGTGAGATGAATTAACAGAACACTAAGCAGTTTCTCAGAAAGCTTCTTTCCAGATTACATCTGAGGATATTTCCTTTTTCACCATAGCCCTCTATGGTCTTCCAAATATCAGTTTGCCAATTCCACAAGAAGTGCCTTATCGAAAGGCTTCTTGAGGGGAAAGCTGTAACTCTGCGAGATGATTTCACAGAACACAAAGAAGTTTCTCAGAAAGCTTCTTTCTCTTTGTTATCGGAGGATATTTCCTTTGGCCCTATAGTCTTCAAAGGGATCCGAAATATCTGTTCTCAGATTCCACAGAAATAAGGCTAGCAAAGAGATCCACGAAATACAGATGTAACTCTGTGAGATGAATTAACAGAACACTAAGCAGTTTCTCAGAAAGCTTCTTTCCAGATTTCATCTGAGGATATTTCTTTTTCACCATAGCCCTCTATGGGCTTCCAAATATCACTTTGCCAATTCCACAAGAACTGTCTTAGCGAAAGGCTTCTTGAGGGGAAAGCTGTAACTCTGTGAGATGATTTCACAGAACACAAAGAAGTTTCTCAGAAAGCTTCTTTCTCTTTGTTATCGAAGGATATTTCCCTTGGCCCTATGGTCTTCAAAGGCATCCGAAATATCTGTTCTCAGATTCCACAGAAATAAGGCTAGCAAAGAGATCCACGAAATACAGATGTAACTCTGTGAGATGAATTAACAGAACACTAAGCAGTTTCTCAGAAAGCTTCTTTCCAGATTTCATCTGAGGATATTTCCTTTTCCACCATAGCCCTCCATGGGCTTCCAAATATCACTTTGCCAATTCCACAAGAGCTGTCTTAGCGAAAGGCTTCTTCTAGGGAAAGCTGTAACTCTGTGAGATGATTTCACAGAACACAAAGAAGTTTCTCAGAAAGCTTCTTTCTCTTTGTTATCGGAGGATATTTCCTTTGGCCCTATAGTCGTCAAAGGGTTCTGAGATATCTGTTCTCAGACTCCACAGAAATAAGGAGAGCAAAGAGATCCACGAAATACAGATGTAACTCTGTGAGATGAATTAACAGAACACTAAGCAGTGTCTCAGAAAGCTTCTTTCCAGATTTCATCTGAAGATATTTCCTTTTGCACCATAGCCCTCTATGGGCTTCCAACTATCACTTCGCCAATTCCACAAGAACTGTCTTAGCGAAAGGCTTCTTGAGGGGAAAGCTGTAACGCTGTGAGATGATTTCACAGATCACAAAGAAGTTTCTCAGAAAGCTTCTTTCTCTTTGTTATCGGAGGATATTTCCTTTGGCCCTATAGTCTTCAAAGAGATCCAAAATATCTGTTCTCAGATTCCACAGAAATAAGGCTAGCAAAGAGATCCACGAAATACAGATGTAACTCTGTGAGGTGAATTAACAGAACACTAAGCAGTTTCTCAGAAAGCTTCTTTCCAGATTTCATCTGAGGATATTTCCTTTTTCACCATAGCCCTCTATGGGCTTCCAAATATAACTTTGCCAATTCCACAAGAACTGTGTTAGAGAAAGGCTTCTTGAGGGGAAAGCTGTAACTCTGTGAGATGATTTCACAGAACACAAAGAAGTTTCTCAGAAACCTTCTTTCTCTTTGTTATTGGAGGATATTTCCTTTGGGCCTATGGTCTTCAAAGGCATCCGAAATATCTGTTCTCAGATTCCACAGAAATAAGGCTAGCAAAGAGATCCACGAAATACAGATGTAACTCTGTGAGATGAATTAAGAGAACACTAAGCAGTTTCTCAGAAAGCTTCTTTCCAGATTACATCGGAGGATATTTCCTTTTTCACCATAGCCCTCTATGGTCTTCCAAACATCACTTTGCCAATTCCACAAGAGGTGCCTTATCGAAAGGCTTCTTGAGGGGAAAGCTGTAACTCTGCGAGATGATTTCACAGAACACAAAGATGTTTGTCAGAAAGCTTCTTTCTCTTTGTTATCTGAGGATATTTCCTTTGGCCCTATAGTCTTCAAAGGGATCCGAAATATCTGTTCTCAGATTCCACAGAAATAAGGCTAGCAAAGAGATCCACGAAATACAGATGTAACTCTGTGAGATGAATTAACAGAACACTAAGCAGTTTCTCAGAAAGCTTCTTTCCAGATTTCATCTGAGGATATTTCTTTTTCACCATAGCCCTCTATGGGCTTCCAAATATCACTTTGCCAATTCCACAAGAATTGTCTTAGCGAAAGGCTTCTTGAGGGGAAAGCTGTAACTCTTTGAGATGATTTCACAGAACACAAAGAAGTTTCTCAGAAAGCTTCTTTCTCTTTGCTATCGAAGGATATTTCCTTTGGCCCTACGGTCTTCAAAGTCATCCGAAATATCTGTTCTCAGATTCCACAGAAATAAGGCTAGCAAAGAGATCCACGAAATAAAGATGTAACTCTGTGAGATGAATTAACAGAACACTAAGCAGTTTCTCAGAAAGCTTCTTTCCAGATTTCATGTGAGGATATTTCCTTTTCCACCATAGCCCCCCATGGGCTTCCAAATATCACTTTGCCAATTCCACAAGAGCTGTCTTAGCGAAAGGCTTCTTCTAGGGAAAGCTGTAACTCTGTGAGATGATTTCACAGAACACAAAGAAGTTTCTCAGAAAGCTTCTTTCTCTTTGTTATCGGAGGATATTTCCTTTGGCCCCATAGTCATCAAAGGGATCTGAGATATCTGTTCTCAGACTCCACAGAAATAAGGATAGCAAAGAGATCCACGAAATACAGATGTATCTCTGTCCGATGAATTAACAGAACACTAAGCAGTTTCTCAGAAAGCTTCTTTCCAGATTTCATCTGAGGATATTTCCTTTTTCACCATAACCCTCTATGGGCTTCCAAATATCACTTTGCCAATTCCACAAGAACTGTCTTAGAGAAAGGCTTCTTGAGGGGAAAGCTGTAACTCTGTGAGATGATTTCACAGAACACAAAGAAGTTTCTCAGAAACCTTCTTTCTCTTTGTTATTGGAGGATATTTCCTTTGGCCCTATGGTCTTCAAAGGCATCCGAAATATCTGTTCTCAGATTCCAGAGAAATAAGGCTAGCAAAGAGATCCACGAAATACAGATGTAACTCTGTGAGATGAATTAACAGAACACTAAGCAGTTTCTCAGAAAGCTTCTTTCCAGATTACATCTGAGGATATTTCCTTTTTCACCATAGCCCTCTATGGTCTTCCAAATATCAGTTTGCCAATTCCACAAGAAGTGCCTTATCGAAAGGCTTCTTGAGGGGAAAGCTGTAACTCTGCGAGATGATTTCACAGAACACAAAGAAGTTTCTCAGAAAGCTTCTTTCTCTTTGTTATCGGAGGATATTTCCTTTGGCCCTATAGTCTTCAAAGGGATCCGAAATATCTGTTCTCAGATTCCACAGAAATAAGGCTAGCAAAGAGATCCACGAAATACAGATGTAACTCTGTGAGATGAATTAACAGAACACTAAGCAGTTTCTCAGAAAGCTTCTTTCCAGATTTCATCTGAGGATATTTCTTTTTCACCATAGCCCTCTATGGGCTTCCAAATATCACTTTGCCAATTCCACAAGAACTGTCTTAGCGAAAGGCTTCTTGAGGGGAAAGCTGTAACTCTGTGAGATGATTTCACAGAACACAAAGAAGTTTCTCAGAAAGCTTCTTTCTCTTTGTTATCGAAGGATATTTCCCTTGGCCCTATGGTCTTCAAAGGCATCCGAAATATCTGTTCTCAGATTCCACAGAAATAAGGCTAGCAAAGAGATCCACGAAATACAGATGTAACTCTGTGAGATGAATTAACAGAACACTAAGCAGTTTCTCAGAAAGCTTCTTTCCAGATTTCATCTGAGGATATTTCCTTTTCCACCATAGCCCTCCATGGGCTTCCAAATATCACTTTGCCAATTCCACAAGAGCTGTCTTAGCGAAAGGCTTCTTCTAGGGAAAGCTGTAACTCTGTGAGATGATTTCACAGAACACAAAGAAGTTTCTCAGAAAGCTTCTTTCTCTTTGTTATCGGAGGATATTTCCTTTGGCCCTATAGTCGTCAAAGGGATCTGAGATATCTGTTCTCAGACTCCACAGAAATAAGGAGAGCAAAGAGATCCACGAAATACAGATGTAACTCTGTGAGATGAATTAACAGAACACTAAGCAGTGTCTCAGAAAGCTTCTTTCCAGATTTCATCTGAAGATATTTCCTTTTGCACCATAGCCCTCTATGGGCTTCCAACTATCACTTCGCCAATTCCACAAGAACTGTCTTAGCGAAAGGCTTCTTGAGGGGAAAGCTGTAACGCTGTGAGATGATTTCACAGATCACAAAGAAGTTTCTCAGAAAGCTTCTTTCTCTTTGTTATCGGAGGATATTTCCTTTGGCCCTATAGTCTTCAAAGAGATCCAAAATATCTGTTCTCAGATTCCACAGAAATAAGGCTAGCAAAGAGATCCACGAAATACAGATGTAACTCTGTGAGGTGAATTAACAGAACACTAAGCAGTTTCTCAGAAAGCTTCTTTCCAGATTTCATCTGAGGATATTTCCTTTTTCACCATAGCCCTCTATGGGCTTCCAAATATAACTTTGCCAATTCCACAAGAACTGTCTTAGAGAAAGGCTTCTTGAGGGGAAAGCTGTAACTCTGTGAGATGATTTCACAGAACACAAAGAAGTTTCTTAGAAACCTTCTTTCTCTTTGTTATTGGAGGATATTTCCTTTGGCCCTATGGTCTTCAAAGGCATCCGAAATATCTGTTCTCAGATTCCACAGAAATAAGGCTAGCAAAGAGATCCACGAAATACAGATGTAACTCTGTGAGATGAATTAAGAGAACACTAAGCAGTTTCTCAGAAAGCTTCTTTCCAGATTACATCGGAGGATATTTCCTTTTTCACCATAGCCCTCTATGGTCTTCCAAACATCACTTTGCCAATTCCACAAGAGGTGCCTTATCGAAAGGCTTCTTGAGGGGAAAGCTGTAACTCTGCGAGATGATTTCACAGAACACAAAGATGTTTGTCAGAAAGCTTCTTTCTCTTTGTTATCTGAGGATATTTCCTTTGGCCCTATAGTCTTCAAAGGGATCCGAAATATCTGTTCTCAGATTCCACAGAAATAAGGCTAGCAAAGAGATCCACGAAATACAGATGTAACTCTGTGAGATGAATTAACAGAACACTAAGCAGTTTCTCAGAAAGCTTCTTTCCAGATTTCATCTGAGGATATTTCTTTTTCACCATAGCCCTCTATGGGCTTCCAAATATCACTTTGCCAATTCCACAAGAATTGTCTTAGCGAAAGGCTTCTTGAGGGGAAAGCTGTAACTCTTTGAGATGATTTCACAGAACACAAAGAAGTTTCTCAGAAAGCTTCTTTCTCTTTGCTATCGAAGGATATTTCCTTTGGCCCTACGGTCTTCAAAGGCATCCGAAATATCTGTTCTCAGATTCCACAGAAATAAGGCTAGCAAAGAGATCCACGAAATAAAGATGTAACTCTGTGAGATGAATTAACAGAACACTAAGCAGTTTCTCAGAAAGCTTCTTTCCAGATTTCATGTGAGGATATTTCCTTTTCCACCATAGCCCCCCATGGGCTTCCAAATATCACTTTGCCAATTCCACAAGAGCTGTCTTAGCGAAAGGCTTCTTCTAGGGAAAGCTGTAACTCTGTGAGATGATTTCACAGAACACAAAGAAGTTTCTCAGAAAGCTTCTTTCTCTTTGTTATCGGAGGATATTTCCTTTGGCCCCATAGTCATCAAAGGGATCTGAGATATCTGTTCTCAGACTCCACAGAAATAAGGATAGCAAAGAGATCCACGAAATACAGATGTATCTCTGTCCGATGAATTAACAGAACACTAAGCAGTTTCTCAGAAAGCTTCTTTCCAGATTTCATCTGAGGATATTTCCTTTTTCACCATAGCCCTCTATGGGCTTCCAAATATCACTTTGCCAATTCCACAAGAACTGTCTTAGCGAAAGGCTTCTTGAGGGGAAAGCTGTAACTCTGTGAGATGATTTCACAGAACACAAAGAAGTTTCTCAGAAAGCTTCTTTCTCTTTGTTATCGAAGGATATTTCCTTTGGCCCTATGGTCTTCAAAGGCATCCGAAATATCTGTTCTCAGATTCCACAGAAATAAGGCTAGCAAAGAGATCCACGAAATACAGATGTAACTCTGTGAGATGAATTAACAGAACACTAAGCAGTTTCTCAGAAATCTTCTTTCCAGATTTCATCTGAGGATATTTCCTTTTCCACCATAGCCCTCCATGGGCTTCCAAATATCACTTTGCCAATTCCACAAGAGCTGTCTTAGCGAAAGGCTTCTTCTAGGGAAAGCTGTAACTCTGTGAGATGATTTCACAGAACACAAAGAAGTTTCTCAGAAAGCTTCTTTCTCTTTGTTATCGGAGGATATTTCCTTTGGCCCTATAGTCATCAAAGGGATCTGAGATATCTGTTCTCAGACTCCACAGAAATAAGGATAGCAAAGAGATCCACGAAATACAGATGTAACTCTGTCAGACGAATTAACAGAACACTAAGCAGTGTCTAAGAAAGCTTCTTTCCAGATTTCTTCTGAAGATATTTCCTTTTGCACCATAGCCCTCTATGGGCTTCCAACTATCACTTCGCCAATTCCACAAGAACTGTCTTAGCGAAAGGCTTCTTGAGGGGAAAGCTGTAACTCTGTGAGATGATTTCACAGATCACAAAGAAGTTTCTCAGAAAGCTTCTTTCTCTTTGTTATCGGAGGATATTTCCTTTGGCCCTATGGTCTTCAAAGGGATCGGAAATATCTGTTCTCAGATTCCACAGAAATAAGGCTAGCAAAGAGATCCACGAAATACAGATGTAACTCTGTGAGACGAATTAACAGAACACTAAGCAGTGTCTCAGAAAGCTTCTTTCCAGATTTCTTCTGAAGATATTTCCTTTTGCACCATAGCCCTCTATGGGGTTCCAACTATCACTTCGCCAATTCCACAAGAACTGTCTTAGCGAAAGGCTTCTTGAGGGGAAAGCTGTAACTCTGTGAGATGATTTCACAGATCACAAAGAAGTTTCTCAGAAAGCTTCTTTCTCTTTGTTATCGGAGGATATTTCCTTTGGCCCTATAGTCTTCAAAGAGATCCAAAATATCTGTTCTCAGATTCCACAGAAATAAGGCTAGCAAAGAGATCCACGAAATACAGATGTAACTCTGTGAGGTGAATTAACAGAACACTAAGCAGTTTCTCAGAAAGCTTCTTTCCAGATTTCATCTGAGGATATTTCCTTTTTCACCATAGCCCTCTATGGGCTTCCAAATATCACTTTGCCAATTCCACAAGAACTGTCTTAGAGAAAGGCTTCTTGAGGGGAAAGCTGTAACTCTGTGAGATGATTTCACAGAACACAAAGAAGTTTCTCAGAAACCTTCTTTCTCTTTGTTATTGGAGGATATTTCCTTTGGCCCTATGGTCTTCAAAGGCATCCGAAATATCTGTTCTCAGATTCCAGAGAAATAAGGCTAGCAAAGAGATCCACGAAATACAGATGTAACTCTGTGAGATGAATTAACAGAACACTAAGCAGTTTCTCAGAAAGCTTCTTTCCAGATTACATCTGAGGATATTTCCTTTTTCACCATAGCCCTCTATGGTCTTCCAAATATCAGTTTGCCAATTCCACAAGAAGTGCCTTATCGAAAGGCTTCTTGAGGGGAAAGCTGTAACTCTGCGAGATGATTTCACAGAACACAAAGAAGTTTCTCAGAAAGCTTCTTTCTCTTTGTTATCGGAGGATATTTCCTTTGGCCCTATAGTCTTCAAAGGGATCCGAAATATCTGTTCTCAGATTCCACAGAAATAAGGCTAGCAAAGAGATCCACGAAATACAGATGTAACTCTGTGAGATGAATTAACAGAACACTAAGCAGTTTCTCAGAAAGCTTCTTTCCAGATTTCATCTGAGGATATTTCTTTTTCACCATAGCCCTCTATGGGCTTCCAAATATCACTTTGCCAATTCCACAAGAACTGTCTTAGCGAAAGGCTTCTTGAGGGGAAAGCTGTAACTCTGTGAGATGATTTCACAGAACACAAAGAAGTTTCTCAGAAAGCTTCTTTCTCTTTGTTATCGAAGGATATTTCCCTTGGCCCTATGGTCTTCAAAGGCATCCGAAATATCTGTTCTCAGATTCCACAGAAATAAGGCTAGCAAAGAGATCCACGAAATACAGATGTAACTCTGTGAGATGAATTAACAGAACACTAAGCAGTTTCTCAGAAAGCTTCTTTCCAGATTTCATCTGAGGATATTTCCTTTTCCACCATAGCCCTCCATGGGCTTCCAAATATCACTTTGCCAATTCCACAAGAGCTGTCTTAGCGAAAGGCTTCTTCTAGGGAAAGCTGTAACTCTGTGAGATGATTTCACAGAACACAAAGAAGTTTCTCAGAAAGCTTCTTTCTCTTTGTTATCGGAGGATATTTCCTTTGGCCCTATAGTCGTCAAAGGGATCTGAGATATCTGTTCTCAGACTCCACAGAAATAAGGAGAGCAAAGAGATCCACGAAATACAGATGTAACTCTGTGAGATGAATTAACAGAACACTAAGCAGTGTCTCAGAAAGCTTCTTTCCAGATTTCATCTGAAGATATTTCCTTTTGCACCATAGCCCTCTATGGGCTTCCAACTATCACTTCGCCAATTCCACAAGAACTGTCTTAGCGAAAGGCTTCTGGAGGGGAAAGCTGTAACGCTGTGAGATGATTTCACAGATCACAAAGAAGTTTCTCAGAAAGCTTCTTTCTCTTTGTTATCGGAGGATATTTCCTTTGGCCCTATAGTCTTCAAAGAGATCCAAAATATCTGTTCTCAGATTCCACAGAAATAAGGCTAGCAAAGAGATCCACGAAATACAGATGTAACTCTGTGAGGTGAATTAACAGAACACTAAGCAGTTTCTCAGAAAGCTTCTTTCCAGATTTCATCTGAGGATATTTCCTTTTTCACCATAGCCCTCTATGGGCTTCCAAATATAACTTTGCCAATTCCACAAGAACTGTCTTAGAGAAAGGCTTCTTGAGGGGAAAGCTGTAACTCTGTGAGATGATTTCACAGAACACAAAGAAGTTTCTCAGAAACCTTCTTTCTCTTTGTTATTGGAAGATATTTCCTTTGGCCCTATGGTCTTCAAAGGCATCCGAAATATCTGTTCTCAGATTCCACAGAAATAAGGCTAGCAAAGAGATCCACGAAATACAGATGTAACTCTGTGAGATGAATTAAGAGAACACTAAGCAGTTTCTCAGAAAGCTTCTTTCCAGATTACATCGGAGGATATTTCCTTTTTCACCATAGCCCTCTATGGTCTTCCAAACATCACTTTGCCAATTCCACAAGAGGTGCCTTATCGAAAGGCTTCTTGAGGGGAAAGCTGTAACTCTGCGAGATGATTTCACAGAACACAAAGATGTTTGTCAGAAAGCTTCTTTCTCTTTGTTATCTGAGGATATTTCCTTTGGCCCTATAGTCTTCAAAGGGATCCGAAATATCTGTTCTCAGATTCCACAGAAATAAGGCTAGCAAAGAGATCCACGAAATACAGATGTAACTCTGTGAGATGAATTAACAGAACACTAAGCAGTTTCTCAGAAAGCTTCTTTCCAGATTTCATCTGAGGATATTTCTTTTTCACCATAGCCCTCTATGGGCTTCCAAATATCACTTTGCCAATTCCACAAGAATTGTCTTAGCGAAAGGCTTCTTGAGGGGAAAGCTGTAACTCTTTGAGATGATTTCACAGAACACAAAGAAGTTTCTCAGAAAGCTTCTTTCTCTTTGCTATCGAAGATATTTCCTTTGGCCCTACGGTCTTCAAAGGCATCCGAAATATCTGTTCTCAGATTCCACAGAAATAAGGCTAGCAAAGAGATCCACGAAATAAAGATGTAACTCTGTGAGATGAATTAACAGAACACTAAGCAGTTTCTCAGAAAGCTTCTTTCCAGATTTCATGTGAGGATATTTCCTTTTCCACCATAGCCCCCCATGGGCTTCCAAATATCACTTTGCCAATTCCACAAGAGCTGTCTTAGCGAAAGGCTTCTTCTAGGGAAAGCTGTAACTCTGTGAGATGATTTCACAGAACACAAAGAAGTTTCTCAGAAAGCTTCTTTCTCTTTGTTATCGGAGGATATTTCCTTTGGCCCCATAGTCATCAAAGGGATCTGAGATATCTGTTCTCAGACTCCACAGAAATAAGGATAGCAAAGAGATCCACGAAATACAGATGTATCTCTGTCCGATGAATTAACAGAACACTAAGCAGTTTCTCAGAAAGCTTCTTTCCAGATTTCATCTGAGGATATTTCCTTTTTCACCATAGCCCTCTATGGGCTTCCAAATATCACTTTGCCAATTCCACAAGAACTGTCTTAGCGAAAGGCTTCTTGAGGGGAAAGCTGTAACTCTGTGAGATGATTTCACAGAACACAAAGAAGTTTCTCAGAAAGCTTCTTTCTCTTTGTTATCGAAGGATATTTCCTTTGGCCCTATGGTCTTCAAAGGCATCCGAAATATCTGTTCTCAGATTCCACAGAAATAAGGCTAGCAAAGAGATCCACGAAATACAGATGTAACTCTGTGAGATGAATTAACAGAACACTAAGCAGTTTCTCAGAAATCTTCTTTCCAGATTTCATCTGAGGATATTTCCTTTTCCACCATAGCCCTCCATGGGCTTCCAAATATCACTTTGCCAATTCCACAAGAGCTGTCTTAGCGAAAGGCTTCTTCTAGGGAAAGCTGTAACTCTGTGAGATGATTTCACAGAACACAAAGAAGTTTCTCAGAAAGCTTCTTTCTCTTTGTTATCGGAGGATATTTCCTTTGGCCCTATAGTCATCAAAGGGATCTGAGATATCTGTTCTCAGACTCCACAGAAATAAGGATAGCAAAGAGATCCACGAAATACAGATGTAACTCTGTCAGACGAATTAACAGAACACTAAGCAGTGTCTAAGAAAGCTTCTTTCCAGATTTCTTCTGAAGATATTTCCTTTTGCACCATAGCCCTCTATGGGCTTCCAACTATCACTTCGCCAATTCCACAAGAACTGTCTTAGCGAAAGGCTTCTTGAGGGGAAAGCTGTAACTCTGTGAGATGATTTCACAGATCACAAAGAAGTTTCTCAGAAAGCTTCTTTCTCTTTGTTATCGGAGGATATTTCCTTTGGCCCTATGGTCTTCAAAGGGATCGGAAATATCTGTTCTCAGATTCCACAGAAATAATGCTAGCAAAGAGATCCACGAAATACAGATGTAACTCTGTGAGATGAATTTACAGAACACTAAGCAGTTTCTCAGAAAACTTCTTTCCAGATTTTATCTGAGGATATTTCCTTCTGCACCATAGCCCTCCATGGGCTTCCAAATATCACTTTGCCAATTCCACAAGAACTGTCTTAGCGAAAGGCTTCTTGAGGGGAAAGCTGTAGCTCTGTGAGATGATTTGACAGAACACAAAAAAGTTTCTCAGAAAGCTTCTTTCTCTTTGTTATCTGAGGATATTTCCTTTGGCCTTATAGTCTTCAAAGGGATCCGAAATATCTATTCTCAGATTCCAGAGAAATAAGGCTAGCAAAGAGATCCACGAAATACAGATGTAACTCTGTGAGATGAATTAACAGAACACTAATCAGTTTCTCAGAAAGCTTCTTTCCAGATTTCATCTGAGGATATTTCCTTTTTCACCATAGCCCTCTAGGGGTTCCGAATATCACTTTGCCAATTCCAAAAGAACTGTCTTAGCGAAAGGCTTCTTGAGGGGAAAGCTGTAACTCTGTGAGATGATTTCACAGAACACAAAGAAGTTTTTCAGAAAACTTCTTTCTCTTTGTTATCGGAGGATATTTCCTTTGGCCCTATGGTCTTCAAAGGCATCCGAAATATCTGTTCTCAGATTCCACAGAAATAAGGCTAGCAAAGAGATCCACGAAATACAGATGTAACTCTGTGAGATGAATTAACAGAACACTAAGCAGTTTCTCAGAAAGCTTCTTTCCAGTTTTCATCTGAGGATATTTCCTTTTTCACCATAGCCCTCTATGGGCTCCCAAATATCACTTTGCCAATTCCACAAGAACTGTCTTAGCGAAAGGCTTCTTGAGGGGAAAGCTGTGACTTTGTGAGATGATTTCACAGAACACCAAGAAGTTTCTCAGAAAGCTTCTTTCTCTTTGTTATCGGAGGATATTTCCTTTGGCCCTATAGTCTTCAAAGGGATCCGAAATATCTCTTCTCATATTCCACAGAAATAAGGCTAGCAAAGAGATCCACGAAATACAGATGTAACACTGTGAGATGAATTAACAGAACACTAAGTAGTTTCTCAGAAAGCTTCTTTCCAGATTTCATCTGAGGATATTTCATTTTTCACCATAGCCCTCTATGGGCTTCCAAATATCACTTTGCCAATTCCACAAGAACTGTCTTAGCGAAAGGCTTCTTGAGGGGAAAGCTGTAACTCTGTGAGATGATTTCACAGAACACAAAGAAGTTTCTCAGAAAGCTTCTTTCTCTATGTTATCGGAGGATATTTACTTTGGCCCTATAGTCTTCCAAGGGATCCGAAATTTCTGTTCTCAGATTCCACAGAAATAAGGCTAGCAAAGAGATCCACGAAATACGGATGTAAATCTGTGAGATGAATTAACAGAACACTAAGTAGATTCTCAGAAAGCTTCTTTCCAGATTTCATCTGAAGATATTTCCTTTTTCACCATAGCCCTCTATGGTTTTCCAAATATCACTTTGCCAATTCCACAAGAACTGTCTTAGCAAAAGGCGTCTTGAGGGGAAAGCTGTAACTCTGTGAGATGATTTCACAGAACGCAAAGAAGTTTGTCAGAAAGCTTCTTTCTCTTTGTTATCGGAGGATATTTCCTTTGGCCCAATAGTCTTCAAAGGGATCCGAAATATCTGTTCTCAGATTCCACAGAAATAAGGCTAGCAAAGAGATCCACGAAATACAGATGTAACTCTGTGAGATGAATTAACAGAACACTAAGCAGTTTCTCAGAAAGCTGCTTTCCAGATTTCATCTGAAGATATTTCCTTTTTCACCATAGCCCTCTATTGGCTTCCAAATATCACTTTGCCAATTCCACAGGAACTGTCTTAGCGAAAGGCTTCTTGAGGGGAAAGCTGTAACTCTGTGAGATGATTTCACAGAACACAAAGAAGTTTCTCAGAAAGCTTCTTTCTCTTTGTTATCGGAGGATATTTCCTTTGGCCCTATGGTCTTCAAAGGGATCCGAAATATCTGTTCTCATATTCCACAGAAATAAGGCTAGCAAAGAGATCCACGAAATACAGATACAACTCGGTGAGATGAATTAATAGAACACTAAGCAGTTTCTCAGAAAGCTTCTTTCCAGATTTCATCTGAGGATATTTCCTTTTTCACCAAAGCCCTCTATGGGGTTCCAAATATCACTTTGCCAATTCAACAAGAACTGTCTTAGCGAAAGGCTTCTTGAGGGGAAAGCTGTAGCTCTGTGAGATGATTTGACAGAACACAAAGAAGTTTCTCAGAAAGCTTCTTTCTCTTTGTTATCGGAGGATATTTCCTTTGGCCCTATAGTCTTCTAAGGGATCCGAAATATATGTTCTCAGAATCCACAGAAATAAGGCTAGCAAAGATATCCACGAAATACATATGTAACTCTGTGAGATGAATTAAGAGAACACTTAGCAGTTTCTCAGAAAGCTTCTTTCCAGATTTCATCTGAGGATATTTCCTTTTTCACCATAGCCCTCTATGGGCTTCCAAATATCACTTTGCCAATTCCACAAGAACAGTCTTAGCG
Organism: Macaca mulatta; assembly: GCF_049350105.2. Lineage (NCBI taxonomy): Eukaryota > Metazoa > Chordata > Mammalia > Primates > Cercopithecidae > Macaca > Macaca mulatta. The sequence continues at coordinate 66,173,392 of NC_133426.1, read as the reverse complement.
AAAGGCTTCTTGAGGGGAAAGCTGTAGCTCTGTGAGATGATTTCAAAGAACACAAAGAAGTTTCTCAGAAAGCTTCTTTCTCTTTGTTATCACAGGATATTTCCTTTGGCCCTATAGTCTTCAAAGGGATCCGAAATATCTGTTCTCAGATTCCACAGAAATAAGGCTAGCAAAGAGATCCACGAAATACAGATGTAACTCTGTGAGATGAATTAAGAGAACACTAAGCAGTTTCTCAGAAAGCTTCTTTCCAGATTTCATCTGAGGATATTTCCTTTTTCACCTTATCCCTCTATGGGCTTCCAAATATCACTTTGCCAATTCCACAAGAACTGTCTTAGCGAAAGGTTTCTTCTAGGGAAAGTTGTAACTCTGTGAGATGATTTCACAGAACACAAAGAAGTTTCTCAGAAAGCTTCTTTCTCTTAGTTATCGTAGGATATTTCCTTTGGCCCTATGGTCTTCAAAGGGATCGGAATTATCTGTTCTCAGATTCCACAGAAATAATGCTAGCAAAGAGATCCACGAAATACAGATGTAACTCTGTGAGATGAATTAACAGAACACTAAGCAGTTTCTCAGAAAACTTCTTTCCAGATTTTATCTGATGATATTTCCTTCTGTACCATAGCCCTCCATGGGCTTCCAAATATCACTTTGCCAATTCCACAAGAAGTGTCTTAGCGAAAGGCTTCTTGAGGGGAAAGCTGTAGCTCTGTGAGATGATTTGACAGAACACAAAGAAGTTTCTCAGAAAGCTTCTTTCTCTTTGTTATCGGAGGATATTTCCTTTGGCCTTATAGTCTTCAAAGGGATCCGAAATATCTGTTCTCAGATTCCAGAGAAATAAGGCTAGCAAAGAGATCCACGAAATACAGATGTAACTCTGTGAGATGAATTAACAGAACACTAAGCAGTTTCTCAGAAAGCTTCTTTCCAGATTTCATCTGAGGATATTTCCTTTTTCACCATAGCCCTCTATGGGCTTCCAAATATCACTTTGCCAATTCCACAAGAACTGTCTTAGCGAAAGGCTTCTTGAGGGGAAAGCTGTAACTCTATGAGATGATTTCACAGAACACAAAGAAGTTTCTCAGAAAGCTTCTTTCTCTTTGTTATCGGAGGATATTTCCTTTGGCCCTATGGTCTTCAAAGGCATCCGAAATATCTGTTCTCAGATTCCACAGAAATAAGGCTAGCAAAGAGATCCACGAAATACCGATGTAACTCTGTGAGATGAATTAACAGAACACTAAGCAGTTTCTCAGAAAGCTTCTTTCCAGTTTTCATCTGAGGATATTTCCTTTTTCACCGTAGCCCTCTATGGGCTTCCAAATATCTCTTTGCCAATTCCACAAGAACTGTCTTAGCGAAAGGCTTCTTGAGGGGAAAGCTGCAACTCTGCGAGATGATTTCACAGAACACAAAGAAGTTTCTCAGAAAGCTTCTTTCTCTTTGTTTTCGGAGAATATTTCCTTTGGCCCTATAGTCTTCAAAGGGATCCGAAATATCTGTTCTCAGATTCCACAGAAATAAGGCTAGCAAAGAGATCCAGGAAATACTGATGTAACTCTGTGAGATGAATTAACAGAACACTAAGCAGTTTCTCAGAAAGCTTCTTTCCAGATTTCATCTGAGGATATTTCCTTTTTCACCATAGCCCTCTATGGGCTTCCAAATATCACTTTGCCAATTCCAAAAGAACTGTCTTAGCGAAAGGCTTCTTGAGGTGAAAGCTGTAATTCTGTGAGATGATTTCACAGAACACAAAGAAGTTTCTCAGAAAGCTTCTTTCTCTATGTTATCGGAGGATATTTACTTTGGCCCTATAGTCTTCAAAGGGATCCGAAATATCTGTTCTCAGATTCCACAGAAATAAGGCTAGCAAAGAGATCCACGAAATACAGATGTAAATCCGTGAGATGAATTAACAGAACACTAAGCAGTTTCTCAGAAAGCTTCTTTCCAGATTTCATCTGAGGATATTTCCTTTTTCACCATAGCCCTCTATGGGCTTCCAAATATAACTTTGCCAATTCCACAAGAACTGTCTTAGAGAAAGGCTTCTTGAGGGGAAAGCTGTAACTCTGTGAGATGATTTCACAGAACACAAAGAAGTTTCTCAGAAACCTTCTTTCTCTTTGTTATTGGAGGATATTTCCTTTGGCCCTATGGTCTTCAAAGGCATCCGAAATATCTGTTCTCAGATTCCACAGAAATAAGGCTAGCAAAGAGATCCACGAAATACAGATGTAACTCTGTGAGATGAATTAAGAGAACACTAAGCAGTTTCTCAGAAAGCTTCTTTCCAGATTACATCGGAGGATATTTCCTTTTTCACCATAGCCCTCTATGGTCTTCCAAACATCACTTTGCCAATTCCACAAGAGGTGCCTTATCGAAAGGCTTCTTGAGGGGAAAGCTGTAACTCTGCGAGATGATTTCACAGAACACAAAGATGTTTGTCAGAAAGCTTCTTTCTCTTTGTTATCTGAGGATATTTCCTTTGGCCCTATAGTCTTCAAAGGGATCCGAAATATCTGTTCTCAGATTCCACAGAAATAAGGCTAGCAAAGAGATCCACGAAATACAGATGTAACTCTGTGAGATGAATTAACAGAACACTAAGCAGTTTCTCAGAAAGCTTCTTTCCAGATTTCATCTGAGGATATTTCTTTTTCACCATAGCCCTCTATGGGCTTCCAAATATCACTTTGCCAATTCCACAAGAATTGTCTTAGCGAAAGGCTTCTTGAGGGGAAAGCTGTAACTCTGTGAGATGATTTCACAGAACACAAAGAAGTTTCTCAGAAAGCTTCTTTCTCTTTGCTATCGAAGGATATTTCCTTTGGCCCTACGGTCTTCAAAGGCATCCGAAATATCTGTTCTCAGATTCCACAGAAATAAGGCTAGCAAAGAGATCCACAAAATAAAGATGTAACTCTGTGAGATGAATTAACAGAACACTAAGCAGTTTCTCAGAAAGCTTCTTTCCAGATTTCATGTGAGGATATTTCCTTTTCCACCATAGCCCCCCATGGGCTTCCAAATATCACTTTGCCAATTCCACAAGAGCTGTCTTAGCGAAAGGCTTCTTCTAGGGAAAGCTGTAACTCTGTGAGATGATTTCACAGAACACAAAGAAGTTTCTCAGAAAGCTTCTTTCTCTTTGTTATCGGAGGATATTTCCTTTGGCCCTATAGTCATCAAAGGGATCTGAGATATCTGTTCTCAGACTCCACAGAAATAAGGATAGCAAAGAGATCCACGAAATACAGATGTATCTCTGTCCGATGAATTAACAGAACACTAAGCAGTTTCTCAGAAAGCTTCTTTCCAGATTTCATCTGAGGATATTTCCTTTTTCACCATAGCCCTCTATGGGCTTCCAAATATCACTTTGCCAATTCCACAAGAACTGTCTTAGCGAAAGGCTTCTTGAGGGGAAAGCTGTAACTCTGTGAGATGATTTCACAGAACACAAAGAAGTTTCTCAGAAAGCTTCTTTCTCTTTGTTATCGAAGGATATTTCCTTTGGCCCTATGGTCTTCAAAGGCATCCGAAATATCTGTTCTCAGATTCCACAGAAATAAGGCTAGCAAAGAGATCCACGAAATACAGATGTAACTCTGTGAGATGAATTAAAAGAACACTAAGCAGTTTCTCAGAAATCTTCTTTTCAGATTTCATCTGAGGATATTTCCTTTTCCACCATAGCCCTCCATGGGCTTCCAAATATCACTTTGCCAATTCCACAAGAGCTGTCTTAGCGAAAGGTTTCTTCTAGGGAAAGCTGTAACTCTGTGAGATGATTTCACAGAACACAAAGAAGTTTCTCAGAAAGCTTCTTTCTCTTTGTTATCGGAGGATATTTCCTTTGGCCCTATAGTCATCAAAGGGATCTGAGATATCTGTTCTCAGACTCCACAGAAATAAGGATAGCAAAGAGATCCACGAAATACAGATGTAACTCTGTCAGACGAATTAACAGAACACTAAGCAGTGTCTAAGAAAGCTTCTTTCCAGATTTCTTCTGAAGATATTTCCTTTTGCACCATAGCCCTCTATGGGCTTCCAACTATCACTTCGCCAATTCCACAAGAACTGTCTTAGCGAAAGGCTTCTTGAGGGGAAAGCTGTAACTCTGTGAGATGATTTCACAGATCACAAAGAAGTTTCTCAGAAAGCTTCTTTCTCTTTGTTATCGGAGGATATTTCCTTTGGCCCTATGGTCTTCAAAGGGATCGGAAATATCTGTTCTCAGATTCCACAGAAATAATGCTAGCAAAGAGATCCACGAAATACAGATGTAACTCTGTGAGATGAATTTACAGAACACTAAGCAGTTTCTCAGAAAACTTCTTTCCAGATTTTATCTGAGGATATTTCCTTCTGCACCATAGCCCTCCATGGGCTTCCAAATATCACTTTGCCAATTCCACAAGAACTGTCTTAGCGAAAGGCTTCTTGAGGGGAAAGCTGTAGCTCTGTGAGATGATTTGACAGAACACAAAAAAGTTTCTCAGAAAGCTTCTTTCTCTTTGTTATCTGAGGATATTTCCTTTGGCCTTATAGTCTTCAAAGGGATCCGAAATATCTATTCTCAGATTCCAGAGAAATAAGGCTAGCAATGAGATCCACGAAATACAGATGTAACTCTGTGAGATGAATTAACAGAACACTAATCAGTTTCTCAGAAAGCTTCTTTCCAGATTTCATCTGAGGATATTTCCTTTTTCACCATAGCCCTCTAGGGGTTCCGAATATCACTTTGCCAATTCCAAAAGAACTGTCTTAGCGAAAGGCTTCTTGAGGGGAAAGCTGTAACTCTGTGAGATGATTTCACAGAACACAAAGAAGTTTTTCAGAAAACTTCTTTCTCTTTGTTATCGGAGGATATTTCCTTTGGCCCTATGGTCTTCAAAGGCATCCGAAATATCTGTTCTCAGATTCCACAGAAATAAGGCTAGCAAAGAGATCCACGAAATACAGATGTAACTCTGTGAGATGAATTAACAGAACACTAAGCAGTTTCTCAGAAAGCTTCTTTCCAGTTTTCATCTGAGGATATTTCCTTTTTCACCATAGCCCTCTATGGGCTTCCAAATATCACTTTGCCAATTCCACAAGAACTGTCTTAGCGAAAGGCTTCTTGAGGGGAAAGCTGTGACTCTGTGAGATGATTTCACAGAACACCAAGAAGTTTCTCAGAAAGCTTCTTTCTCTTTGTTATCGGAGGATATTTCCTTTGGCCCTATAGTCTTCAAAGGGATCCGAAATATCTCTTCTCATATTCCACAGAAATAAGGCTAGCAAAGAGATCCACGAAATACAGATGTAACACTGTGAGATGAATTAACAGAACACTAAGTAGTTTCTCAGAAAGCTTCTTTCCAGATTTCATCTGAGGATATTTCATTTTTCACCATAGCCCTCTATGGGCTTCCAAATATCACTTTGCCAATTCCACAAGAACTGTCTTAGCGAAAGGCTTCTTGAGGGGAAAGCTGTAACTCTGTGAGATGATTTCACAGAACACAAAGAAGTTTCTCAGAAAGCTTCTTTCTCTATGTTATCGGAGGATATTTACTTTGGCCCTATAGTCTTCCAAGGGATCCGAAATTTCTGTTCTCAGATTCCACAGAAATAAGGCTAGCAAAGAGATCCACGAAATACGGATGTAAATCTGTGAGATGAATTAACAGAACACTAAGTAGATTCTCAGAAAGCTTCTTTCCAGATTCCATCTGAAGATATTTCCTTTTTCACCATAGCCCTCTATGGTTTTCCAAATATCACTTTGCCAATTCCACAAGAACTGTCTTAGCAAAAGGCGTCTTGAGGGGAAAGCTGTAACTCTGTGAGATGATTTCACAGAACGCAAAGAAGTTTGTCAGAAAGCTTCTTTCTCTTTGTTATCGGAGGATATTTCCTTTGGCCCAATAGTCTTCAAAGGGATCCGAAATATCTGTTCTCAGATTCCACAGAAATAAGGCTAGCAAAGAGATCCACGAAATACAGATGTAACTCTGTGAGATGAATTAACAGAACACTAAGCAGTTTCTCAGAAAGCTGCTTTCCAGATTTCATCTGAAGATATTTCCTTTTTCACCATAGCCCTCTATTGGCTTCCAAATATCACTTTGCCAATTCCACAAGAACTGTCTTAGCGAAAGGCTTCTTGAGGGGAAAGCTGTAACTCTGTGAGATGATTTCACAGAACACAAAGAAGTTTCTCAGAAAGCTTCTTTCTCTTTGTTATCGGAGGATATTTCCTTTGGCCCTATGGTCTTCAAAGGGATCCGAAATATCTGTTCTCATATTCCACAGAAATAAGGCTAGCAAAGAGATCCACGAAATACAGATATAACTCGGTGAGATGAATTAACAGAACACTAAGCAGTTTCTCAGAAAGCTTCTTTCCAGATTTCATCTGAGGATATTTCCTTTTTCACCAAAGCCCTCTATGGGGTTCCAAATATCACTTTGCCAATTCAACAAGAACTGTCTTAGCGAAAGGCTTCTTGAGGGGAAAGCTGTAGCTCTGTGAGATGATTTGACAGAACACAAAGAAGTTTCTCAGAAAGCTTCTTTCTCTTTGTTATCGGAGGATATTTCCTTTGGCCCTATAGTCTTCTAAGGGATCCGAAATATATGTTCTCAGAATCCACAGAAATAAGGCTAGCAAAGATATCCACGAAATACATATGTAACTCTGTGAGATGAATTAACAGAACACTTAGCAGTTTCTCAGAAAGCTTCTTTCCAGATTTCATCTGAGGATATTTCCTTTTTCACCATAGCCCTCTATGGGCTTCCAAATATCACTTTGCCAATTCCACAAGAACAGTCTTAGCGAAAGGCTTCTTGAGGGGAAAGCTGTAGCTCTGTGAGATGATTTCAAAGAACACAAAGAAGTTTCTCAGAAAGCTTCTTTCTCTTTGTTATCACAGGATATTTCCTTTGGCCCTATAGTCTTCAAAGGGATCCGAAATATCTGTTCTCAGATTCCACAGAAATAAGGCTAGCAAAGAGATCCACGAAATACAGATGTAACTCTGTGAGATGAATTAAGAGAACACTAAGCAGTTTCTCAGAAAGCTTCTTTCCAGATTTCATCTGAGGATATTTCCTTTTTCACCTTAGCCCTCTATGGGCTTCCAAATATCACTTTGCCAATTCCACAAGAACTGTCTTAGCGAAAGGTTTCTTCTAGGGAAAGTTGTAACTCTGTGAGATGATTTCACAGAACACAAAGAAGTTTCTCAGAAAGCTTCTTTCTCTTAGTTATCGTAGGATATTTCCTTTGGCCCTATGGTCTTCAAAGGGATCGGAATTATCTGTTCTCAGATTCCACAGAAATAATGCTAGCAAAGAGATCCACGAAATACAGATGTAACTCTGTGAGATGAATTAACAGAACACTAAGCAGTTTCTCAGAAAACTTCTTTCCAGATTTTATCTGATGATATTTCCTTCTGTACCATAGCCCTCCATGGGCTTCCAAATATCACTTTGCCAATTCCACAAGAAGTGTCTTAGCGAAAGGCTTCTTGAGGGGAAAGCTGTAGCTCTGTGAGATGATTTGACAGAACACAAAGAAGTTTCTCAGAAAGCTTCTTTCTCTTTGTTATCGGAGGATATTTCCTTTGGCCCTATGGTCTTCAAAGGGATCGGAAATATCTGTTCTCAGATTCCACAGAAATAATGCTAGCAAAGAGATCCACGAAATACAGATGTAACTCTGTGAGATGAATTTACAGAACACTAAGCAGTTTCTCAGAAAACTTCTTTCCAGATTTTATCTGAGGATATTTCCTTCTGCACCATAGCCCTCCATGGGCTTCCAAATATCACTTTGCCAATTCCACAAGAACTGTCTTAGCGAAAGGCTTCTTGAGGGGAAAACTGTAGCTCTGTGAGATGATTTGACAGAACACAAAAAAGTTTCTCAGAAAGCTTCTTTCTCTTTGTTATCTGAGGATATTTCCTTTGGCCTTATAGTCTTCAAAGGGATCCGAAATATCTATTCTCAGATTCCAGAGAAATAAGGCTAGCAAAGAGATCCACGAAATACAGATGTAACTCTGTGAGATGAATTAACAGAACACTAATCAGTTTCTCAGAAAGCTTCTTTCCAGATTTCATCTGAGGATATTTCCTTTTTCACCATAGCCCTCTAGGGGTTCCGAATATCACTTTGCCAATTCCAAAAGAACTGTCTTAGCGAAAGGCTTCTTGAGGGGAAAGCTGTAACTCTGTGAGATGATTTCACAGAACACAAATAAGTTTTTCAGAAAACTTCTTTCTCTTTGTTATCGGAGGATATTTCCTTTGGCCCTATGGTCTTCAAAGGCATCCGAAATATCTGTTCTCAGATTCCACAGAAATAAGGCTAGCAAAGAGATCCACGAAATACAGATGTAACTCTGTGAGATGAATTAACAGAACACTAAGCAGTTTCTCAGAAAGCTTCTTTCCAGTTTTCATCTGAGGATATTTCCTTTTTCACCATAGCCCTCTATGGGCTCCCAAATATCACTTTGCCAATTCCACAAGAACTGTCTTAGCGAAAGGCTTCTTGAGGGGAAAGCTGTGACTTTGTGAGATGATTTCACAGAACACCAAGAAGTTTCTCAGAAAGCTTCTTTCTCTTTGTTATCGGAGGATATTTCCTTTGGCCCTATAGTCTTCAAAGGGATCCGAAATATCTCTTCTCATATTCCACAGAAATAAGGCTAGCAAAGAGATCCACGAAATACAGATGTAACACTGTGAGATGAATTAACAGAACACTAAGTAGTTTCTCAGAAAGCTTCTTTCCAGATTTCATCTGAGGATATTTCATTTTTCACCATAGCCCTCTATGGGCTTCCAAATATCACTTTGCCAATTCCACAAGAACTGTCTTAGCGAAAGGCTTCTTGAGGGGAAAGCTGTAGCTCTGTGAGATGATTTCACAGAACACAAAGAAGTTTCTCAGAAAGCTTCTTTCTCTATGTTATCGGAGGATATTTACTTTGGCCCTATAGTCTTCCAAGGGATCCGAAATTTCTGTTCTCAGATTCCACAGAAATAAGGCTAGCAAAGAGATCCACGAAATACGGATGTAAATCTGTGAGATGAATTAACAGAACACTAAGTAGATTCTCAGAAAGCTTCTTTCCAGATTTCATCTGAAGATATTTCCTTTTTCACCATAGCCCTCTATGGTTTTCCAAATATCACTTTGCCAATTCCACAAGAACTGTCTTAGCAAAAGGCGTCTTGAGGGGAAAGCTGTAACTCTGTGAGATGATTTCACAGAACGCAAAGAAGTTTGTCAGAAAGCTTCTTTCTCTTTGTTATCGGAGGATATTTCCTTTGGCCCAATAGTCTTCAAAGGGATCCGAAATATCTGTTCTCAGATTCCACAGAAATAAGGCTAGCAAAGAGATCCACGAAATACAGATGTAACTATGTGAGATGAATTAACAGAACACTAAGCAGTTTCTCAGAAAGCTGCTTTCCAGATTTCATCTGAAGATATTTCCTTTTTCACCATAGCCCTCTATTGGCTTCCAAATATCACTTTGCCAATTCCACAGGAACTGTCTTAGCGAAAGGCTTCTTGAGGGGAAAGCTGTAACTCTGTGAGATGATTTCACAGAACACAAAGAAGTTTCTCAGAAAGCTTCTTTCTCTTTGTTATCGGAGGATATTTCCTTTGGCCCTATGGTCTTCAAAGGGATCCGAAATATCTGTTCTCATATTCCACAGAAATAAGGCTAGCAAAGAGATCCACGAAATACAGATATAACTCGGTGAGATGAATTAACAGAACACTAAGCAGTTTCTCAGAAAGCTTCTTTCCAGATTTCATCTGAGGATATTTCCTTTTTCACCAAAGCCCTCTATGGGGTTCCAAATATCACTTTGCCAATTCAACAAGAACTGTCTTAGCGAAAGGCTTCTTGAGGGGAAAGCTGTAGCTCTGTGAGATGATTTGACAGAACACAAAGAAGTTTCTCAGAAAGCTTCTTTCTCTTTGTTATCGGAGGATATTTCCTTTGGCCCTATAGTCTTCTAAGGGATCCGAAATATTTGTTCTCAGAATCCACAGAAATAAGGCTAGCAAAGATATCCACGAAATACATATGTAACTCTGTGAGATGAATTAAGAGAACACTTAGCAGTTTCTCAGAAAGCTTCTTTCCAGATTTCATCTGAGGATATTTCCTTTTTCACCATAGCCCTCTATGGGCTTCCAAATATCACTTTGCCAATTCCACAAGAACAGTCTTAGCGAAAGGCTTCTTGAGGGGAAAGCTGTAGCTCTGTGAGATGATTTCAAAGAACACAAAGAAGTTTCTCAGAAAGCTTCTTTCTCTTTGTTATCACAGGATATTTCCTTTGGCCCTATAGTCTTCAAAGGGATCCGAAATATCTGTTCTCAGATTCCACAGAAATAAGGCTAGCAAAGAGATCCACGAAATACAGATGTAACTCTGTGAGATGAATTAAGAGAACACTAAGCAGTTTCTCAGAAAGCTTCTTTCCAGATTTCATCTGAGGATATTTCCTTTTTCACCTTAGCCCTCTATGGGCTTCCAAATATCACTTTGCCAATTCCACAAGAACTGTCTTAGCGAAAGGTTTCTTCTAGGGAAAGTTGTAACTCTGTGAGATGATTTCACAGAACACAAAGAAGTTTCTCAGAAAGCTTCTTTCTCTTAGTTATCGTAGGATATTTCCTTTGGCCCTATGGTCTTCAAAGGGATCGGAATTATCTGTTCTCAGATTCCACAGAAATAATGCTAGCAAAGAGATCCACGAAATACAGATGTAACTCTGTGAGATGAATTAACAGAACACTAAGCAGTTTCTCAGAAAACTTCTTTCCAGATTTTATCTGATGATATTTCCTTCTGTACCATAGCCCTCCATGGGCTTCCAAATATCACTTTGCCAATTCCACAAGAAGTGTCTTAGCGAAAGGCTTCTTGAGGGGAAAGCTGTAGCTCTGTGAGATGATTTGACAGAACACAAAGAAGTTTCTCAGAAAGCTTCTTTCTCTTTGTTATCGGAGGATATTTCCTTTGGCCTTATAGTCTTCAAAGGGATCCGAAATATCTGTTCTCAGATTCCAGAGAAATAAGGCTAGCAAAGAGATCCACGAAATACAGATGTAACTCTGTGAGATGAATTAACAGAACACTAAGCAGTTTCTCAGAAAGCTTCTTTCCAGATTTCATCTGAGGATATTTCCTTTTTCACCATAGCCCTCTATGGGCTTCCAAATATCACTTTGCCAATTCCACAAGAACTGTCTTAGCGAAAGGCTTCTTGAGGGGAAAGCTGTAACTCTATGAGATGATTTCACAGAACACAAAGAAGTTTCTCAGAAAGCTTCTTTCTCTTTGTTATCGGAGGATATTTCCTTTGGCCCTATAGTCTTCAAGGGGAACCGAATTATCTGTTCTCAGATTCCACAGAAATAAGGCTAGCAAAGAGATCCACGAAATACAGATGTAACTCTGTGAGACAAATTAACAGAACACTAAGCAGTTTCTCAGAAAGCTTCTTTCCAGATTTCATCTGAGGATATTTCCTTTTTCACCATAGCCCTCTATGGGCTTCCAAATATCACTTTGCCAATTCCAAAAGAACTGTCTTAGCGAAAGGCTTCTTGAGGGGAAAGCTGTAACTCTGTGAGATGATTTCACAGAACACAAAGAAGTTTTTCAGAAAACTTCTTTCTCTTTGTTATCGGAGGATATTTCCTTTGGCCCTATGGTCTTCAAAGGCATCCGAAATATCTGTTCTCAGATTCCACAGAAATAAGGCTAGCAAAGAGATCCACGAAATACCGATGTAACTCTGTGAGATGAATTAACAGAACACTAAGCAGTTTCTCAGAAAGCTTCTTTCCAGTTTTCATCTGAGGATATTTCCTTTTTCACCGTAGCCCTCTATGGGCTTCCAAATATCTCTTTGCCAATTCCACAAGAACTGTCTTAGCGAAAGGCTTCTTGAGGGGAAAGCTGCAACTCTGCGAGATGATTTCACAGAACACAAAGAAGTTTCTCAGAAAGCTTCTTTCTCTTTGTTTTCGGAGAATATTTCCTTTGGCCCTATAGTCTTCAAAGGGATCCGAAATATCTGTTCTCAGATTCCACAGAAATAAGGCTAGCAAAGAGATCCAGGAAATACTGATGTAACTCTGTGAGATGAATTAACAGAACACTAAGCAGTTTCTCAGAAAGCTTCTTTCCAGATTTCATCTGAGGATATTTCCTTTTTCACCATAGCCCTCTATGGGCTTCCAAATATCACTTTGCCAATTCCAAAAGAACTGTCTTAGCGAAAGGCTTCTTGAGGTGAAAGCTGTAATTCTGTGAGATGATTTCACAGAACACAAAGAAGTTTCTCAGAAAGCTTCTTTCTCTATGTTATCGGAGGATATTTACTTTGGCCCTATAGTCTTCAAAGGGATCCGAAATATCTGTTCTCAGATTCCACAGAAATAAGGCTAGCAAAGAGATCCACGAAATACAGATGTAAATCCGTGAGATGAATTAACAGAACACTAAGCAGTTTCTCAGAAAGCTTCTTTCCAGATTTCATCTGAGGATATTTCCTTTTTCACCATAGCCCTCTATGGGCTTCCAAATATAACTTTGCCAATTCCACAAGAACTGTCTTAGAGAAAGGCTTCTTGAGGGGAAAGCGGTAACTCTGTGAGATGATTTCACAGAACACAAAGAAGTTTCTCAGAAACCTTTTTTCTCTTTGTTATTGGAGGATATTTCCTTTGGCCCTATGGTCTTCAAAGGCATCCGAAATATCTGTTCTCAGATTCCACAGAAATAAGGCTACCAAAGAGATCCACGAAATACAGATGTAACTCTGTGAGATGAATTAAGAGAACACTAAGCAGTTTCTCAGAAAGCTTCTTTCCAGATTACATCGGAGGATATTTCCTTTTTCACCATAGCCCTCTATGGTCTTCCAAACATCACTTTGCCAATTCCACAAGAGGTGCCTTATCGAAAGGCTTCTTGAGGGGAAAGCTGTAACTCTGCGAGATGATTTCACAGAACACAAAGATGTTTGTCAGAAAGCTTCTTTCTCTTTGTTATCTGAGGATATTTCCTTTGGCCCTATAGTCTTCAAAGGGATCCGAAATATCTGTTCTCAGATTCCACAGAAATAAGGCTAGCAAAGAGATCCACGAAATACAGATGTAACTCTGTGAGATGAATTAACAGAACACTAAGCAGTTTCTCAGAAAGCTTCTTTCCAGATTTCATCTGAGGATATTTCTTTTTCACCATAGCCCTCTATGGGCTTCCAAATATCACTTTGCCAATTCCACAAGAATTGTCTTAGCGAAAGGCTTCTTGAGGGGAAAGCTGTAACTCTGTGAGATGATTTCACAGAACACAAAGAAGTTTCTCAGAAAGCTTCTTTCTCTTTGCTATCGAAGGATATTTCCTTTGGCCCTACGGTCTTCAAAGGCATCCGAAATATCTGTTCTCAGATTCCACAGAAATAAGGCTAGCAAAGAGATCCACGAAATAAAGATGTAACTCTGTGAGATGAATTAACAGAACACTAAGCAGTTTCTCAGAAAGCTTCTTTCCAGATTTCATGTGAGGATATTTCCTTTTCCACCATAGCCCCCCATGGGCTTCCAAATATCACTTTGCCAATTCCACAAGAGCTGTCTTAGCGAAAGGCTTCTTCTAGGGAAAGCTGTAACTCTGTGAGATGATTTCACAGAACACAAAGAAGTTTCTCAGAAAGCTTCTTTCTCTTTGTTATCGGAGGATATTTCCTTTGGCCCTATAGTCATCAAAGGGATCTGAGATATCTGTTCTCAGACTCCACAGAAATAAGGATAGCAAAGAGATCCACGAAATACAGATGTATCTCTGTCCGATGAATTAACAGAACACTAAGCAGTTTCTCAGAAAGCTTCTTTCCAGATTTCATCTGAGGATATTTCCTTTTTCACCATAGCCCTCTATGGGCTTCCAAATATCACTTTGCCAATTCCACAAGAACTGTCTTAGCGAAAGGCTTCTTGAGGGGAAAGCTGTAAGTCTGTGAGATGATTTCACAGAACACAAAGAAGTTTCTCAGAAAGCTTCTTTCTCTTTGTTATCGAAGGATATTTCCTTTGGCCCTATGGTCTTCAAAGGCATCCGAAATATCTGTTCTCAGATTCCACAGAAATAAGGCTAGCAAACAGATCCACGAAATACAGATGTAACTCTGTGAGATGAATTAACAGAACACTAAGCAGTTTCTCAGAAATCTTCTTTTCAGATTTCATCTGAGGATATTTCCTTTTCCACCATAGCCCTCCATGGGCTTCCAAATATCACTTTGCCAATTCCACAAGAGCTGTCTTAGCGAAAGGTTTCTTCTAGGGAAAGCTGTAACTCTGTGAGATGATTTCACAGAACACAAAGAAGTTTCTCAGAAAGCTTCTTTCTCTTTGTTATCGGAGGATATTTCCTTTGGCCCTATAGTCATCAAAGGGATCTGAGATATCTCTTCTCAGACTCCACAGAAATAAGGATAGCAAAGAGATCCACGAAATACAGATGTAACTCTGTCAGACGAATTAACAGAACACTAAGCAGTGTCTAAGAAAGCTTCTTTCCAGATTTCTTCTGAAGATATTTCCTTTTGCACCATAGCCCTCTATGGGCTTCCAACTATCACTTCGCCAATTCCACAAGAACTGTCTTAGCGAAAGGCTTCTTGAGGGGAAAGCTGTAACTCTGTGAGATGATTTCACAGATCACAAAGAAGTTTCTCAGAAAGCTTCTTTCTCTTTGTTATCGGAGGATATTTCCTTTGGCCCTATGGTCTTCAAAGGGATCGGAAATATCTGTTCTCAGATTCCACAGAAATAATGCTAGCAAAGAGATCCACGAAATACAGATGTAACTCTGTGAGATGAATTTACAGAACACTAAGCAGTTTCTCAGAAAACTTCTTTCCAGATTTTATCTGAGGATATTTCCTTCTGCACCATAGCCCTCCATGGGCTTCCAAATATCACTTTGCCAATTCCACAAGAACTGTCTTAGCGAAAGGCTTCTTGAGGGGAAAGCTGTAGCTCTGTGAGATGATTTGACAGAACACAAAAAAGTTTCTCAGAAAGCTTCTTTCTCTTTGTTATCTGAGGATATTTCCTTTGGCCTTATAGTCTTCAAAGGGATCCGAAATATCTATTCTCAGATTCCAGAGAAATAAGGCTAGCAATGAGATCCACGAAATACAGATGTAACTCTGTGAGATGAATTAACAGAACACTAATCAGTTTCTCAGAAAGCTTCTTTCCAGATTTCATCTGAGGATATTTCCTTTTTCACCATAGCCCTCTAGGGGTTCCGAATATCACTTTGCCAATTCCAAAAGAACTGTCTTAGCGAAAGGCTTCTTGAGGGGAAAGCTGTAACTCTGTGAGATGATTTCACAGAACACAAAGAAGTTTTTCAGAAAACTTCTTTCTCTTTGTTATCGGAGGATATTTCCTTTGGCCCTATGGTCTTCAAAGGCATCCGAAATATCTGTTCTCAGATTCCACAGAAATAAGGCTAGCAAAGAGATCCACGAAATACAGATGTAACTCTGTGAGATGAATTAACAGAACACTAAGCAGTTTCTCAGAAAGCTTCTTTCCAGTTTTCATCTGAGGATATTTCCTTTTTCACCATTGCCCTCTATGGGCTTCCAAATATCACTTTTCCAATTCCACAAGAACTGTCTTAGCGAAAGCCTTCTTGAGGGGAAAGCTGTGACTCTGTGAGATGATTTCACAGAACACCAAGAAGTTTCTCAGAAAGCTTCTTTCTCTTTGTTATCGGAGGATATTTCCTTTGGCCCTATAGTCTTCAAAGGGATCCGAAATATCTCTTCTCATATTCCACAGAAATAAGGCTAGCAAAGAGATCCACGAAATACAGATGTAACACTGTGAGATGAATTAACAGAACACTAAGTAGTTTCTCAGAAAGCTTCTTTCCAGATTTCATCTGAGGATATTTCATTTTTCACCATAGCCCTCTATGGGCTTCCAAATATCACTTTGCCAATTCCACAAGAACTGTCTTAGCGAAAGGCTTCTTGAGGGGAAAGCTGTAACTCTGTGAGATGATTTCACAGAACACAAAGAAGTTTCTCAGAAAGCTTCTTTCTCTATGTTATCGGAGGATATTTACTTTGGCCCTATAGTCTTCCAAGGGATCCGAAATTTCTGTTCTCAGATTCCACAGAAATAAGGCTAGCAAAGAGATCCACGAAATACGGATGTAAATCTGTGAGATGAATTAACAGAACACTAAGTAGATTCTCAGAAAGCTTCTTTCCAGATTTCATCTGAAGATATTTCCTTTTTCACCATAGCCCTCTATGGTTTTCCAAATATCACTTTGCCAATTCCACAAGAACTGTCTTAGCAAAAGGCGTCTTGAGGGGAAAGCTGTAACTCTGTGAGATGATTTCACAGAACGCAAAGAAGTTTCTCAGAAAGCTTCTTTCTCTTTGTTATCGGAGGATATTTCCTTTGGCCCAATAGTCTTCAAAGGGATCCGAAATATCTGTTCTCAGATTCCACAGAAATAAGGCTAGCAAAGAGATCCACGAAATACAGATGTAACTCTGTGAGATGAATTAACAGAACACTAAGCAGTTTCTCAGAAAGCTGCTTTCCAGATTTCATCTGAAGATATTTCCTTTTTCACCATAGCCCTCTATTGGCTTCCAAATATCACTTTGCCAATTCCACAAGAACTGTCTTAGCGAAAGGCTTCTTGAGGGGAAAGCTGTAACTCTGTGAGATGATTTCACAGAACACAAAGAAGTTTCTCAGAAAGCTTCTTTCTCTTTGTTATCGGAGGATATTTCCTTTGGCCCTATGGTCTTCAAAGGGATCCGAAATATCTGTTCTCATATTCCACAGAAATAAGGCTAGCAAAGAGATCCACGAAATACAGATATAACTCGGTGAGATGAATTAACAGAACACTAAGCAGTTTCTCAGAAAGCTTCTTTCCAGATTTCATCTGAGGATATTTCCTTTTTCACCAAAGCCCTCTATGGGGTTCCAAATATCACTTTGCCAATTCAACAAGAACTGTCTTAGCGAAAGGCTTCTTGAGGGGAAAGCTGTAGCTCTGTGAGATGATTTGACAGAACACAAAGAAGTTTCTCAGAAAGCTTCTTTCTCTTTGTTATCACAGGATATTTCCTTTGGCCCTATAGTCTTCAAAGGGATCCGAAATATCTGTTCTCAGAATCCACAGAAATAAGGCTAGCAAAGAGATCCACGAAATACAGATGTAACTCTGTGAGATGAATTAAGAGAACACTAAGCAGTTTCTCAGAAAGCTTCTTTCCAGATTTCATCTGAGGATATTTCCTTTTTCACCTTAGCCCTCTATGGGCTTCCAAATATCACTTTGCCAATTCCACAAGAACTGTCTTAGCGAAAGGTTTCTTCTAGGGAAAGTTGTAACTCTGTGAGATGATTTCACAGAACACAAAGAAGTTTCTCAGAAAGCTTCTTTCTCTTAGTTATCGTAGGATATTTCCTTTGGCCCTATGGTCTTCAAAGGGATCGGAATTATCTGTTCTCAGATTCCACAGAAATAATGCTAGCAAAGAGATCCACGAAATACAGATGTAACTCTGTGAGATGAATTAACAGAACACTAAGCAGTTTCTCAGAAAACTTCTTTCCAGATTTTATCTGATGATATTTCCTTCTGTACCATAGCCCTCCATGGGCTTCCAAATATCACTTTGCCAATTCCACAAGAAGGGTCTTAGCGAAAGGCTTCTTGAGGGGAAAGCTGTAGCTCTGTGAGATGATTTGACAGAACACAAAGAAGTTTCTCAGAAAGCTTCTTTCTCTTTGTTATCGGAGGATATTTCCTTTGGCCTTATAGTCTTCAAAGGGATCCGAAATATCTGTTCTCAGATTCCAGAGAAATAAGGCTAGCAAAGAGATCCACGAAATACACATGTAACTCTGTGAGATGAATTAACAGAACACTAAGCAGTTTCTCAGAAAGCTTCTTTCCAGATTTCATCTGAGGATATTTCCTTTTTCACCATAGCCCTCTATGGGCTTCCAAATATCACTTTGCCAATTCCACAAGAACTGTCTTAGCGAAAGGCTTCTTGAGGGGAAAGCTGTAACTCTATGAGATGATTTCACAGAACACAAAGAAGTTTCTCAGAAAGCTTCTTTCTCTTTGTTATCGGAGGATATTTCCTTTGGCCCTATAGTCTTCAAGGGGAACCGAATTATCTGTTCTCAGATTCCACAGAAATAAGGCTAGCAAAGAGATCCACGAAATACAGATGTAACTCTGTGAGACAAATTAACAGAACACTAAGCAGTTTCTCAGAAAGCTTCTTTCCAGATTTCATCTGAGGATATTTCCTTTTTCACCATAGCCCTCTATGGGCTTCCAAATATCACTTTGCCAATTCCAAAAGAACTGTCTTAGCGAAAGGCTTCTTGAGGGGAAAGCTGTAACTCTGTGAGATGATTTCACAGAACACAAAGAAGTTTTTCAGAAAACTTCTTTCTCTTTGTTATCGGAGGATATTTCCTTTGGCCCTATGGTCTTCAAAGGCATCCGAAATATCTGTTCTCAGATTCCACAGAAATAAGGCTAGCAAAGAGATCCACGAAATACCGATGTAACTCTGTGAGATGAATTAGCAGAACACTAAGCAGTTTCTCAGAAAGCTTCTTTCCAGTTTTCATCTGAGGATATTTCCTTTTTCACCGTAGCCCTCTATGGGCTTCCAAATATCTCTTTGCCAATTCCACAAGAACTGTCTTAGCGAAAGGCTTCTTGAGGGGAAAGCTGCAACTCTGCGAGATGATTTCACAGAACACAAAGAAGTTTCTCAGAAAGCTTCTTTCTCTTTGTTTTCGGAGAATATTTCCTTTGGCCCTATAGTCTTCAAAGGGATCCGAAATATCTGTTCTCAGATTCCACAGAAATAAGGCTAGCAAAGAGATCCAGGAAATACTGATGTAACTCTGTGAGATGAATTAACAGAACACTAAGCAGTTTCTCAGAAAGCTTCTTTCCAGATTTCATCTGAGGATATTTCCTTTTTCACCATAGCCCTCTATGGGCTTCCAAATATCACTTTGCCAATTCCAAAAGAACTGTCTTAGCGAAAGGCTTCTTGAGGTGAAAGCTGTAATTCTGTGAGATGATTTCACAGAACACAAAGAAGTTTCTCAGAAAGCTTCTTTCTCTATGTTATCGGAGGATATTTACTTTGGCCCTATAGTCTTCAAAGGGATCCGAAATATCTGTTCTCAGATTCCACAGAAATAAGGCTAGCAAAGAGATCCACGAAATACAGATGTAAATCCGTGAGATGAATTAACAGAACACTAAGCAGTTTCTCAGAAAGCTTCTTTCCACATTTCATCTGAAGATATTTCCTTTTTCACCGTAGCCCTCTATGGTTTTCCAAATATCACTTTGCCAATTCCACAAGAACTGTCTTAGCGAAAGGCTTCTTCAGGGGAAAGCTGTAACTCTGTGAGATGATTTCACAGAAACCAAAGAAGTTTCTCAGAAAGCTTCTTTCTCTTTGTTATCGGAGGATATTTCCTCTGGCCCAATAGTCTTCAAAGGGATCCGAAATATCTGTTCTCAGATTCCACAGACATAAGGCTAGCAAAGAGATCCACGAAATACAGATGTAACTCTGTGAGATGAATTAACAGAATACTAAGCAGTTTCTCAGAAAGCGGCTTTCCAGATGTCATCTGAGGATATTTCTTTTTTCACCATAGCCCTCTATTGGCTTCCAAATATCACTTTGCCAATTCTACAAGAACTGTCTTAGCGTAAGGCTTCTTGAGGGGAAAGCTGTAACTCTGTGAGATGATTTCACAGAACACAAAGAAGTTTCTCAGAAAGCTTCTTTCTCTTTGTTATCGGAGGATATTTCCTTTGGCCCTATAGTCTTCAAAGGGATCCAAAATATTTGTTCTCAGATTCCACAGAAATAAGGCTAGCAAAGAGATCCACGAAATACAGATGTAACTCTGTGAGATGAATTAACAGAACACTAAGCAGTTTCTCAGAAAGCTTCTTTCCAGATTTCATCTGAGGATATTTCCTTTTTCACCATAGCCCTCTAGGGGCTTCGAAATATCACTTTCCCAATTCCACAAGAAGTGCCTTAGCGAAAGGCTTCTTGAGGGGAAGGCTGTAACTCTGCGAGATGATTTCACAGAACACAAAGAAGTTTCTCAGAAAGCTTCATTCTCTTTGTTATCGGGGGATATTTCCTTTGGCCCTATAGTCTTCAAAGGGATCCGAAATATCTGTTCTCAGATTCCACAGAAATAAGGCTAGCAAAGAGATCCACGAAATACAGATGTAACTCTGTGAGGTGAATTAACAGAACACTAAGCAGTTTCTCAGAAAGCTTCTTTCCAGATTTCATCTGAGGATATTTCGTTTTTCACCATAGCCCTCTATGGGCTTCCAAATATAACTTTGCCAATTCCACAAGAACTGTCTTAGAGGAAGGCTTCTTGAGGGGAAAGCTGTAACTCTGTGAGATGATTTCACAGAACACAAAGAAGTTTCTCAGAAACCTTCTTTCTCTTTGTTATTGGAGGATATTTCCTTTGGCCCTATGGTCTTCAAAGGCATCCGAAATATCTGTTCTCAGATTCCACAGAAATAAGGCTAGCAAAGAGATCCACGAAATACAGATGTAACTCTGTGAGATGAATTAAGAGAACACTAAGCAGTTTCTCAGAAAGCTTCTTTCCAGATTACATCTGAGGATATTTCCTTTTTCACCATAGCCCTCTATGGGCTTCCAAATATCTCGTTGCCAATTCCACAAGAAGTGCCTTATCGAAAGGCTTCTTGAGGGGAAAGCTGTATCTCTGCGAGATGATTTCACAGAACACAAAGAAGTTTCTCAGAAAGCTTCTTTCTCTTTGTTATCGGAGGATATTTCCTTTGGCCCTATAGTCGTCAAAGGGATCCGAAATATCTGTTCTCAGATTCCACAGAAATAAGGCTAGCAAAGAGATCCACGAAATACAGATGTAACTCTGTGAGATGAATTAACAGAACACTAAGCAGTTTCTCAGAAAGCTTCTATCCAGATTTCATCTGAGGATATTTCCTTTTTCACCATAGCCCTCTATGGGCTTCCAAATATCACTTTGCCAATTCCACAAGAACTGTCTTAGCGAAAGGCTTCTTGAGGGGAAAGCTGTGACTCCGTGAGATGATTTCACAGAACACAAAGAAGTTTCTCAGAAAGCTTCTTTCTCTTTGTTATCGGAGGATATTTCCTTTGGCCCTATGGTCTTCAAAGGGATCCGAAGTATCTGTTCTCAGATTCCACAGAAATAAGGCTAGCAAAGAGACCCGAGAAATACAGATGTAACTCTGTGAGATGAATTAACAGAACACTAAGCAGTTTCTCAGAAAGCTTCTTTCCAGATTTCATCTGAGGATATTTTTTTTTTCACCATAGTCCTCTACGGGCTTCCAAATATCACTTTGCCAATTCCACAAGAAGTGTCTCAGTGAAAGGCTTCTTGAGGGGAAAGCTGTAACTCTGTGAGATGAATTCACAGAACACAAAGAAGTTTCTCAGAAAGCTTCTTTCTCTATGTTATCGGAGGATATTTACTTTGGCCCTATAGTCTTCCAAGGGATCCGAAATTTCTGTTCTCAGATTCCACAGAAATAAGGCTAGCAAAGAGATCCACGAAATACAGATGTAAATCTGTGAGATGAATTAAGAGAACACTAAGCAGTTTCTCAGAAAGCTTCTTTCCAGATTTCATCTGAAGTTATTTCCTTTTTCACCATAGCCCTCTATGGTTTTCCAAATATCACTTTGCCAATTCCACAAGAACTGTCTTAGCGAAAGGCTTCTTGAGGGGAAAGCTGTAACTCTGTGAGATGATTTCACAGAACACAAAGAAGTTTCTCAGAAAGCTTCTTTCTCTTTGTTATCGGAGGATATTTCCTTTGGCCCAATAGTCTTCAAAGGGATCCGAAATATCTGTTCTCAGATTCCACAGAAATAAGGCTAGCAAAGAGATCCACGAAATACAGATGTAACTCTGTGAGATGAATTAACAGAACACTAAGCAGTTTCTCAGAAAGCTGCTTTCCAGATTTCATCTGAGGATATTTCTTTTTTCACCATAGCCCTCTATTGGCTTCCAAATATCACTTTGCCAATTCCACAAGAACTGTCTTAGCGAAAGGCTTCTTGAGGGGAAAGCTGTAACTCTGTGAGATGATTTCACAGAACACAAAGAAGTTTCTCAGAAAGCTTCTTTCTCTTTGTTATCGGAAGATATTCCCTTTGGCCCTATGGTCTTCAAAGGGATCCGAAATATCTGTTCTCAGATTCCACAGAAATAAGGCTAGCAAAGAGATCCACGAAATACAGATATAACTCGGTGAGATGAATTAACAGAACACTAAGCAGTTTCTCAGAAAGCTTCTTTCCAGATTTCATCTGAGGATGTTTCCTTTTTCACCATAGCCCTCTATGGGGTTCCAAATATCACTTTGCCAATTCCACAAGAAGTGTCTTAGCGAAAGGCTTCTTGAGGTGAAAGCTGTAGCTCTGTGAAATGATTTCAAAGAACACAAAGAAGTTTCTCAGAAAGCTTCTTTCTCTTTGTTATCGGAGGATATTTCCTTTGGCCCTATAGTCTTCAAAGGGATCCAAAATATCTGTTCTCAGATTCCACAGAAATAAGGCTAGCAAAGAGATCCACGAAATACAGATGTAAATCTGTGAGATGAATTAACAGAACACTAAGCAGTTTCTCAGAAAGCTTCTTTCCAGATTTCATCTGAAGATATTTCCTTTTTCACCATAGCCCTCTATGGTTTTACAAATATCACTTTGCCAATTCCACAAGAACTGTCTTAGCGAAAGGCTTCTTGAGGGGAAAGCTGTAACTCTGTGAGATGATTTCACAGAACACAAAGAAGTTTCTCAGAAAGCTTCTTTCTCTTTGTTATCGGAGGATATTTCCTTTGGCCCAATAGTCTTCAAAGGGATCCGAAATATCTGTTCTCAGATTCCACAGAAATAAGGCTAGCAAAGAGATCCACGAAATACAGATGTAACTCTGTGAGATGAATTAACAGAACACTAAGCAGTTTCTCAGAAAGCTGCTTTCCAGATTTCATCTGAGGATATTTCCTTTTTCACCATAGCCCTCTATGGGCTTCCAAATATCACTTTGCCAATTCCACAAGAACTGTCTTAGCGAAAGGCTTCTTGAGGGGAAAGCTGTAACTCTGTGAGATGATTTCACAGAACACAAAGAAGTTTCTCAGAAAGCTTCTTTCTCTTTGTTATCGGAGGATATTTCCTTTGGCCCTATGGTCTTCAAAGGGATCCGAAATATCTGCTCTCAGATTCCACAGAAATAAGGCTAGCAAAGAGATCCACGAAATACAGATATAACTCTGTGAGATGAATTAACAGAACACTAAGCAGTTTCTCAGAAAGCTTCTTTCCAGATTTCATCTGAGGATATTTCCTTTTTCACCATAGCCCTGTATGGGGTTCCAAATATCACTTTGCCAATTCCACAAGAACTGTCTTAGCGAAAGGCTTCTTGAGGGGAAAGCTGTAGCTCTGTGAGATGATTTGACAGAACACAAAGAAGTTTCTCAGAAACCTTCTTTCTCTTTGTTATCGGAGGATATTTCCTTTGGCCCTATAGTCTTCAAAGGGATCCAAAATATCTGTTCTCAGATTCCACAGAAATAAGGCTAGCAAAGAGATCCACGAAATACAGATGTAACTCTGTGAGATGAATTAACAGAACACTAAGCAGTTTCTCAGAAAGCTTCTTTCCAGAATTCATCTGAGGATATTTCCTTTTTCACCATAGCCCTCTAGGGGCTTCCAAATATCACTTTCCCTATTCCACAAGAAGTGCCTTAGCGAAAGGCTTCTTGAGGGGAAGGCTGTAACTCTGCGAGATGATTTCACAGAACACAAAGAAGTTTCTCAGAAAGCTTCATTCTCTTTGTTATCGGGGGATATTTCCTTTGGCCCTATAGTCTTCAAAGGGATCCGAAATATCTGTTCTCAGATTCCACAGAAATAAGGCTAGCAAAGAGATCCACGAAATACAGATGTAACTCTGTGAGGTGAATTAACAGAACACTAAGCAGTTTCTCAGAAAGCTTCTTTCCAGATTTCATCTGAGGATATTTCGTTTTTCACCATAGCCCTCTATGGGCTTCCAAATATAACTTTGCCAATTCCACAAGAACTGTCTTAGAGGAAGGCTTCTTGAGGGGAAAGCTGTGACTCCGTGAGATGATTTCACAGAACACAAAGAAGTTTCTCAGAAAGCTTCTTTCTCTTTGTTATCGGAGGATATTTCCTTTGGCCCTATGGTCTTCAAAGGGATCCGAAATATCTGTTCTCAGATTCCCCAGAAATAAGGCTAGCAAAGAGACCCGAGAAATACAGATGTAACTCTGTGAGATGAATTAACAGAACACTAAGCAGTTTCTCAGAAAGCTTCTTTCCAGATTTCATCTGAGGATATTTTTTTTTTCACCATAGTCCTCTACGGGCTTCCAAATATCACTTTGCCAATTCCACAAGAAGTGTCTCAGTGAAAGGCTTCTTGAGGGGAAAGCTGTAACTCTGTGAGATGAATTCACAGAACACAAAGAAGTTTCTCAGAAAGCTTCTTTCTCTATGTTATCGGAGGATATTTACTTTGGCCCTATAGTCTTCCAAGGGATCCGAAATTTCTGTTCTCAGATTCCACAGAAATAAGGCTAGCAAAGAGATCCACGAAATACAGATGTAAATCTGTGAGATGAATTAAGAGAACACTAAGCAGTTTCTCAGAAAGCTTCTTTCCAGATTTCATCTGAAGTTATTTCCTTTTTCACCATAGCCCTCTATGGTTTTCCAAATATCACTTTGCAAATTCCACAAGAACTGTCTTAGCGAAAGGCTTCTTGAGGGGAAAGCTGTAACTCTGTGAGATGATTTCACAGAACACAAAGAAGTTTCTCAGAAAGCTTCTTTCTCTTTGTTATCGGAGGATATTTCCTTTGGCCCAATAGTCTTCAAAGGGATCCGAAATATCTGTTCTCAGATTCCACAGAAATAAGGCTAGCAAAGAGATCCACGAAATACAGATGTAACTCTGTGAGATGAATTAACAGAACACTAAGCAGTTTCTCAGAAAGCTGCTTTCCAGATTTCATCTGAGGATATTTCTTTTTTCACCATAGCCCTCTATTGGCTTCCAAATATCACTTTGCCAATTCCACAAGAACTGTCTTAGCGAAAGGCTTCTTGAGGGGAAAGCTGTAACTCTGTGAGATGATTTCACAGAACACAAAGAAGTTTCTCAGAAAGCTTCTTTCTCTTTGTTATCGGAAGATATTCCCTTTGGCCCTATGGTCTTCAAAGGGATCCGAAATATCTGTTCTCAGATTCCACAGAAATAAGGCTAGCAAAGAGATCCACGAAATACAGATATAACTCGGTGAGATGAATTAACAGAACACTAAGCAGTTTCTCAGAAAGCTTCTTTCCAGATTTCATCTGAGGATGTTTCCTTTTTCACCATAGCCCTCTATGGGGTTCCAAATATCACTTTGCCAATTCCACAAGAAGTGTCTTAGCGAAAGGCTTCTTGAGGTGAAAGCTGTAGCTCTGTGAAATGATTTCAAAGAACACAAAGAAGTTTCTCAGAAAGCTTCTTTCTCTTTGTTATCGGAGGATATTTCCTTTGGCCCTACAGTCTTCAAAGGGATCCAAAATATCTGTTCTCAGATTCCACAGAAATAAGGCTAGCAAAGAGATCCACGAAATACAGATGTAAATCTGTGAGATGAATTAACAGAACACTAAGCAGTTTCTCAGAAAGCTTCTTTCCAGATTTCATCTGAAGATATTTCCTTTTTCACCATAGCCCTCTATGGTTTTACAAATATCACTTTGCCAATTCCACAAGAACTGTCTTAGCGAAAGGCTTCTTGAGGGGAAAGCTGTAACTCTGTGAGATGATTTCACAGAACACAAAGAAGTTTCTCAGAAAGCTTCTTTCTCTTTGTTATCGGAGGATATTTCCTTTGGCCCAATAGTCTTCAAAGGGATCCGAAATATCTGTTCTCAGATTCCACAGAAATAAGGCTAGCAAAGAGATCCACGAAATACAGATGTAACTCTGTGAGATGAATTTACAGAACACTAAGCAGTTTCTCAGAAAGCTGCTTTCCAGATTTCATCTGAGGATATTTCCTTTTCACCATAGCCCTCTATGGGCTTCCAAATATCACTTTGCCAATTCCACAAGAACTGACTTAGCGAAAGGCTTCTTGAGGGGAAAGCTGCAACTCTGCGAGATGATTTCACAGAACACAAAGAAGTTTCTCAGAAAGCTTCTTTCTCTTTGTTTTCGGAGGATATTTCCTTTCGCCCTATAGTCTTCAAAGGGATCTGAAATATCTGTTCTCAGATTCCACAGAAATAAGGCTAGCAAAGAGATCCACGAAATACAGATGTAACTCTGTGAGATGAATTAACAGAACACTAAGCAGTTTCTCAGAAAGCTTCTTTCCAGATTTCATCTGAGGTTATTTCCTTTTTCACCATAGCCCTCTATGGGCTTCCAAATATCACTTTGCCAATTCCACAAGAACTGTCTTAGCGAAAGGTTTCTTCTAGGGAAAGTTGTAACTCTGTGAGATGATTTCACAGAACACAAAGAAGTTTCTCAGAAAGCTTCTTTCTCTTAGTTATCGTAGGATATTTCCTTTGGCCCTATGGTCTTCAAAGGGATCGGAAATATCTGTTCTCAGATTCCACAGAAATAATGCTAGCAAAGAGATCCAAGAAATACAGATGTAACTCTGTGAGATGAATTAACAGAACACTAAGCAGTTTCTCAGAAAACTTCTTTCCAGATTTTATCTGAGGATATTTCCTTCTGCACCATAGCCCTCCATGGGCTTCCAAATATCACTTTGCCAATTCCACAAGAACTGTCTTAGCGAAAGGCTTCTTGAGGGGAAAGCTGTATCTCTGTGAGATGATTTCACAGAACACAAAGAAGTTACTCAGAAAGCTTCTTTCTCTTTGTTATCTGAGGATATTTCCTTTGGCCTTTTAGTCTTCAAACGGATCCGAAATATCTGTTCTCAGATTCCAGAGAAATAAGGCTAGCAAAGAGATCCACGAAATACAGATGTAACTCTGTGAGATGAATTAACAGAACACTAAGCAGTTTCTCAGAAAGCTTCTTTCCAGATTTCATCTGAGGATATTTCCTTTTTCACCATAGCCCTCTATGGGCTTCCAAATATCACTTTGCCAATTCCACCAGAACTGTCTTAGCGAAAGGCTTCTTGAGGGGAAAGCTGTAGCTCTGTGAGATGATTTGACAGAACACAAAGAAGTTTCTCAGAAAGCTTCTTTCTCTTTGTTATAGGAGGATATTTCCTTTGGCCCTATAGTCTTCAAAGGGATCCAAAATATCTGTTCTCAGATTCCACAGAAATAAGGCTAGCAAAGAGATCCACGAAATACAGATGTAACTCTGTGAGATGAATTAACAGAACACTATGCAGTTTCTCAGAAAGCTTCTTTCCAGATTTCATCTGAGGATATTTCCTTTTTCACCATAGCCCTCTAGGGGCTTCCAAATATCACTTTCCCAATTCCACAAGCAGTGCCTTAGCGAAAGGCTTCTTGAGGGGATGGCTGTAACTCTGCGAGATGATTTCACAGAACACAAAGAAGTTTCTCAGAAACCTTCTTTCTCTTTGTTATGGGAGGATATTTCCTTTGGCTCTATGGTCTTCAAAGGCATCCGAAATATCTGTTCTCAGATTCCACAGAAATAAGGCTAGCAAAGAGATCCAAGAAATACAGATGTAATTCTGTGAGATGAATTAACAGAACACTAAGCTGTTTCTCAGAAAGCTTCTTTCCAGATTTCATCTGAGGATATTTCCTTTTTCACCATAGCCCTCTATGGGCTTCCAAACATCACTTTGCCAATTCCACAGGAACTGTCTTAGCGAAAGGCTTCTTGAGGGGAAAGCTGTAACTCTGTGAGATGATTTCACAGACAACAAAGAAGTTTCTCAGAAAGCTTCTTTCTCTTTGTTATCGGAGGATATTTCCTTTGGCCCCATAGTCTTCAAAGGGATCCGAAATATCTGTTCTCAGATTCCAGAGAAATAAGGCTAGCAAAGAAATCCACGAAATACAGATGTAACACTCTGTAATGAATTAACAGAACACTAAGCAGTTTCTCAGAAAGGTTCTTTCCTGATTTCATCTGAGGATATTTCCTTTTTCATCATAGCCCTCTAGGGTCTTCCAAATATCACTTTGCCAATTCCACAAGAACTGTCTTAGCGAAAGGCTTCTTGAGGGGAAAGCTGTAACTCTGTGAGATGATTTCAAAGAACACAAAGAAGTTTCTCAGAAAGCTTGTTTCTCTTTGTTATCAGAGGATATTTCCTTTGGCTCTATAGTCTTCAAAGGGATCCGAAATATCTGTTCTCAGATTCCACAGAAATAAGGCTAGCAAAGAGATCCACGAAATACAGATGTAACTCTGTGAGATGAATTAACAGAACACTAAGCAGTTTCTCAGAAAGCTTCTTTCCAGATTTCATCATATTTCCTTTTTCACCATAGCCCTCTAGGGGCTTCCAAATATCACTTTGCCAATTCCACAAGAACTGTCTTAGCGAAAGGCTTCTTGAGGGGAAAGCTGTAACTCTGTGAGATGATTTCACAGAACACAAAGAAGTTTCTCAGAAAGCTTCTTTCTCTATGTTATCGGAGGATATTTACTTTGGCCCTATAGTCTTCAAAGGGATCCGAAATATCTGTTCTCAGATTCCACAGAAATAAGGCTAGCAAAGAGATCCACGAAATACAGATGTAAATCTTTGAGATGAATTAACAGAACACTAAGCAGTTTCTCAGAAAGCTTCTATCTAGATTTCATCTGAGGATATTTCCTTTTTCACCATAGCCCTCTATGGGGTTCCA
This sequence comes from Macaca mulatta, assembly GCF_049350105.2. Taxonomy (NCBI): domain Eukaryota; kingdom Metazoa; phylum Chordata; class Mammalia; order Primates; family Cercopithecidae; genus Macaca; species Macaca mulatta. Next base: position 66,144,286 of record NC_133426.1, on the reverse strand, counting down.
AATATCACTTTGCCAATTCCACAAGAACTGTCTTAGCGAAAGGCTTCTTTTGGGAAAGCTGTAACTCTGTGAGATGATTTCACGGAACACAAAGAGGTTTCTCAGAAAGCTTCTTTCTCTTTGTTATCGGAGGATATTTCCTTTAGCCCCATAGTCTTCAAAGGGATCCGAAATATCTGTTCTCAGATTCCACAGAAATAAGGCTAGCAAAGAGATCCTCGAGATACAGATGTAACTCTGTGAGATGAATTAACAGAACACTAAGCAGTTTCTCAGAAAGCTTCTTTTCAGATTTCATCTGAGGATATTTCCTTTTTCACCATAGCCCTCTATGGGCTTCCAAATATCACTTTGCCAATTCCACAAGAACTGTCTTAGCGAAAGGCTTCTTGTGGGGAAAGCTGTAACTCTGTGAGATGATTTCACAGAACACAAAGAAGTTTCTCAGAACGCTTCTTTTTCTTTGTTATCAGAGGATATTTCCTTTGGCCCTATAATCTTCAAAGGGATCCGAAATATCTGTTCTCAGATTCCACAGAAATAAGGCTAGCAAAGAGATCCACGAAATACAGATGTAACTCTGTGAGATGAATTAACGGAACACTAAGCAGTTTCTCAGAAAGCTTCTTTCCAGATGTCATCTGAGGGTATTTCTTTTTTCACATAGCCCTCTATGGGCTTCAAAATATCACTTTGCCAATTCCACAACAACTGTGTTAGCGAAAGGATTCTTCAGGACAAAGCTGTAACTCTGTGAGATGATTTCACAGAACACAAAGAAGTTTCTCAGAAAGCTTCTTTCTCTTTGTTATCGGAGGATATTTCCTTTGGCCCTATGTTCTTCAAAGGCATGAGAAATATCTGTTCTCAGATTCCACAGAAATAATGCTAACAAAGAGATCCACGAAATACAGATGTAACTCTGTGACCTGAATTAACAGAACACTAAGCAGTTTCTCAGAAAGCTTCTTTCCAGATTTCATCTGCAGATATTTCCTTTTTCACCATAGCCCTCTATGGGATTCCAAATACAACTTTGCCAATTCCACAAGAACTGTCTTAGCGAAAGGCTTCTTGAGGGGAAAGCTGTAACTCTGTGAGATGATTTCACAGAACACAAAGAAGTTTCTCAGAAAGCTTCTTTCTCTTTGTTATCGGAGGATATTTCCTTTGGCCCTATAGTCTTCAAAGGGATCCGAAATATCTGTTCTCAGATTCCACAGAAATAAGGCTAGCAAAGAGAACCGAAATACAGATGTAACTCTGTGAGATGAATTAACAGAACACTAAGCAGTTCCTCAGAAAGTTTCTTTCCAGATTTCATCTGAGGATATTTCCTTTTTTAACATAGCCCTCTAGGGGCTTCCAAATATCACTTTGCCAATTCCACAAGAACTGTCTTAGCGAAAGGCTTCTTGAGGGGAAAGCTGTAACTCTGTGAGATGATTTCGCAGAACACAAAGAAGTTTCTCAGAAAGCTTCTTTCTCTTTTTTATCAGAGGATATTTCCTATGGTCCTATAGTCTTCAAAGGGATCCGAAATATCTGTTCTCAGATTCCACAGAAATAAGGCTAGCAAAGAGATTCACGAAATACAGATGTAACGCTGTGAGATGAATTAACAGAACACTAAGCAGTTTCTCAGAAAGCTTCTTTCCAGATTTCATCTGAGGGTATTTCCTTTTTCACCATAGCCCTCTATGGGCTTCAAATATCACTTTCCCAATTCCACTAAAACAGTCTTAGCGAAAGGCTTCTTGAGGGGAAAGCTGTAACTCTGTGACATGATTTCACAGAACACAAAGAAGTTTCTCAGAAAGCTTCTTTCTCTTTGTTATCGGAGGATATTTCCTTTGGCCCTATGGTCTTCAATGGGATCCGAAATATCTGTTCTCAGATTCCATAGAAATAAGGCTAGCAAAGATATCCACGAAATACAGATGTAACTCTGTGAGATGAATTAACAGAACACTAAGCAGTTTCTCAGAAAGCTTCTTTCCATAGTTCATCTGAGGATATTTCCTTTTTCACCATAGCCCTCTCTTGGCTTCCAAATAACACTTTTCCAATTCCACAAGAACTGCCTTAGCGAAAGGCTTCTTGAGGGGAAAGCTGTAACTCTGCGAGATGATTTCACAGAACACAAAGAAGTTTCTCAGAAAGCTTCTTTCTCTTTGTTATCGGAGGATATTTCCTTTGGCCCTATGGTCTTCATTGGGATCCGAAATATCTGTTCTCAGATTGAACAGAAATAAGGCTAGCAAAGAGATCCACGAAATACAGATGTAACTCTGTGAGATTAATTAACAAAACACTAAGCAGTTTCTCAGAAAGCTTCTTTCCAGATTTCTTCTGAAGATATTTCCTTTTTCACCATAACCCTCTATGGGCTTCCAAATATCACTTTGCCAATTCCACAAGAACTGTCTTAGCGAAAGGCTTCTTGAGGGGAAAGCTGTAACTCTGTGAGATGATTTCACAGAACACAAAGAAGTTTCTCAGAAAGCTTCTTTCTCTTTGTTATCGAAGGATATTTCCTTTGCCCTATAGTCTTCAAAGGGATCCGAAATATCTGTTCTCAGATTCCACAGAAATAAGGCTAGCAAAGAGATCCACGAAATACAGATGTGACTCTGTGAGATGAATTAACAGAACACTAAGCAGTTTCTCAGAAAGCTTCTTTCCAGATTTCATCTGAGGATATTTCCTTTTTCACCATTGCCCTCTATGGGCTTCCAAATATCACTTTGCCAATTCCACAAGAACTGTCTTAGCCACAGGCTTCTTAAGGGGAAAGCTGTAACTCTGTGAGATGATTTCACGGAACACAAAGAAGTTTCTCAGAAAGCTTCTTTCTCTTTGTTTTCTGAGGATATTTCCTTTGGCCCTATGGTCTTCAAAGGCATGAGAAATATCTGTTCTCAGATTCCACAGAAATAATGCTAACAAAGAGATCCACGAAATACAGATGTAACTCTGTGACCTGAATTAACAGAACACTAAGCAGTTTCTCAGAAAGCTTCTTTCCAGATTTCATCTGAAGATATTTCCTTTTTCACCATAGCCCACTATGGGATTCCAAATACAACTTTGCCAATTCCACAAGAACTGTCTTAGCGAAAGGCTTCTTGAGGGGAAAGCTGTAACTCTGTGAGATGATTTCACAGAACACAAAGAAGTTTCTCAGAAAGCTTCTTTCTCTTTGTTATCGGAGGATATATCCTTTGGCCCTATAGTCTTCAAAGGGATCCGAAATATCTGTTCTCAGATTCCACAGAAATAAGGCTAGCAAAGAGATCCGAAATACAGATGTAACTCTGTGAGATGAATTAACAGAACACTAAGCAGTTTCTCAGAAAGTTTCTTTCCAGATTTCATCTGAGGATATTTCCTTTTTTAACATAGCCCTCTAGGGGCTTCCAAATATCACTTTGCCAATTCCACAAGAACTGTCTTAGCGAAAGGCTTCTTGAGGGGAAAGCTGTAACTCTGTGAGATGATTTCACAGAACACAAAGAAGTTTCTCAGAAAGCTTCTTTCTCTTTTTTATCAGAGGATATTTCCTATGGCCCTATAGTCTTCAAAGGGATCCGAAATATCTGTTCTCAGATTCCACAGAAATAAGGCTAGCAAAGAGATTCACGAAATACAGATGTAACGCTGTGAGATGAATTAACAGAACACTAAGCAGTTTCTCAGAAAGCTTCTTTCCAGATTTCATCTGAGGATATTTCCTTTTTCACCATAGCCCTCTATGGGCTTCAAATATCACTGTCCCAATTCCACTAGAACAGTCTTAGCGAAAGGCTTCTTGAGGGGAAAGCTGTAACTCTGTGAGATGATTTCACAGAACACAAAGAAGTTTCTCAGAAAGCTTCTTTCTCTTTGTTATCGGAGGATATTTCCTTTGGCCCTATGGTCTTCAAAGGGATCCGAAATATCTGTTCTCAGATTCCACAGAAATAAGGCTAGCAAAGATATCCACGAAATACAGATGTAACTCTGTGAGATGAAATAACAGAACACTAAGCAGTTTCTCAGAAAGCTTCTTTCCATAGTTCATCTGAGGATATTTCCTTTTTCACCGTAGCCCTCTCTTGGCTTCCAAATAACACTTTTCCAATTCCACAAGAACTGCCTTAGCGAAAGGCTTCTTGAGGGGAAAGCTGTAACTCTGCGAGATGATTTCACAGAACACAAAGAAGTTTCTCAGAAAGCTTCTTTCTCTTTGTTATCGGAGGATATTTCCTTTGGCCCTATGGTCTTCATTGGGATCCGAAATATCTGTTCTCAGATTCCACAGAAATAAGGCTAGCAAAGAGATCCACGAAATACAGATGTAACTCTGTGAGATTAATTAACAAAACACTAAGCAGTTTCTCAGAAAGCTTCTTTCCAGATTTCTTCTGAAGATATTTCCTTTTTCACCATAACCCTCTATGGGCTTCCAAATATCACTTTGCCAATTCCACAAGAACTGTCTTAGCGAAAGGCTTCTTGAGGGGAAAGCTGTAACTCTGTGAGATGATTTCACAGAACACAAAGAAGTTTCTCAGAAAGCTTCTTTCTCTTTGTTATCGAAGGATATTTCCTTTGCCCTATAGTCTTCAAAGGGATCCGAAATATCTGTTCTCAGATTCCACAGAAATAAGGCTAGCAAACAGATCCACGAAATACAGATGTAACTCTGTGAGATGAATTAACGGAACACTAAGCAGTTTCTCAGAAAGCTTCTTTCCAGATTTCATCTAAGGGTATTTCTTTTTTCACATAGCCCTCTATGGGCTTCAAAATATCACTTTGCCAATTCCACAACAACTGTGTTAGCGAAAGGCTTCTTCAGGGCAAAGCTGTAACTCTGTGAGATGATTTCACAGAACACAAAGAAGTTTCTCAGAAAGCTTCTTTCTCTTTGTTATCGGAGGATATTTCCTTTGGCCCTATGGTCTTCAAAGGCATGCGAAATATCTCTTCTCAGATTCCACAGAAATAATGCTAACAAAGAGATCCACGAAATACAGATGTAACTCTGTGACCTGAATTAACAGAACACTAAGCAGTTTCTCAGAAAGCTTCTTTCCAGATTTCATCTGAAGATATTTCCTTTTTCACCATAGCCCTCTATTGGATTCCAAATACAACTTTGCCAATTCCACAAGAACTGTCTTAGCGAAAGGCTTCTTGAGGGGAAAGCTGTAACTCTGTGAGATGATTTCACAGAACACAAAGAAGTTTCTCAGAAAGCTTCTTTCTCTTGTTATCTAAGGATATTTCCTTTGGCCCTATAGTCTTCAAAGGGATCCGAAATATCTGTTCTCAGATTCCACAGAAATAAGGCTAGCAAAGAGATCCGAAATACAGATGTAACTCTGTGAGATGAATTAACAGAACACTAAGCAGTTTCTCAGAAAGTTTCTTTCCAGATTTCATCTGAGGATATTTCCTTTTTTAACATAGCCCTCTAGGGGCTTCCAAATATCACTTTGCCAATTCCACAAGAACTGTCTTAGCGATAGGCTTCTTGAGGGGAAAGCTGTAACTCTGTGACATGATTTCACAGGACAGAAAGAAGTTTCTCAGAAAGCTTCTTTCTCTTTTGTATCAGAGGATATTTCCTTTGGTCCTATAGTCTTCAAAGGGATCCGAAATATCTGTTCTCAGATTCCACAGAAATAAGGCTAGCAAAGAGATCCGAAATACAGATGTAACTCTGTGAGATGAATTAACAGAACACTAAGCAGTTTCTCAGAAAGTTTCTTTCCAGATTTCATCTGAGGATATTTCCTTTTTTACCATAGCCCTCTAGGGGCTTCCAAATATCACTTTGCTAATTCCACAAGAACTGTCTTAGCGAAAGGCTTCTTGAGGGGAAAGCTGTAACTCTGTGAGATGATTTCACAGAACACAAAGAAGTTTCTCAGAAAGCTTCTTTCTCTTTTTTATCAGAGGATATTTCCTTTGGTCCTATAGTCTTCAAAGGGATCCGAAATATCTGTTCTCAGATTCCACAGAAATAAGGCTAGCAAAGAGATTCACGAAATACAGATGTAACGCTGTGAGATGAATTAACAGAACACTAAGCAGTTTCTCAGAAAGCTTCTTTCCAGATTTCATCTGAGGATATTTCCTTTTTCACCATAGCCCTCTATGGGCTTCAAATATCACTTTCCCAATTCCACTAGAACAGTCTTAGCGAAAGGCTTCTTGAGGGGAAAGCTGTAACTCTGTGAGATGATTTCACAGAACACAAAGAAGTTTCTCAGAAAGCTTCTTTCTCTTTGTTATCGGAGGATATTTCCTTTGGACCTATGGTCTTCAAAGGGATCCGAAATATCTGTTCTCAGATTCCACAGAAATAAGGCTAGCAAAGATATCCACGAAATACAGATGTAACTCTGTGAGATGAATTAACAGAACACTAAGCAGTTTCTCAGAAAGCTTCTTTCCATAGTTCATCTGAGGATATTTCCTTTTTCACCATAGCCCTCTCTTGGCTTCCAAATAACACTTTTCCAATTCCACAAGAACTGCCTTAGCGAAAGGCTTCTTGCGGGGAAAGCTGAAACTCTGCGAGATGATTTCACAGAACACAAAGAAGTTTCTCAGAAAGCTTCTTTCTCTTTGTTATCGGAGGATATTTCTTTGGCCCTATGGTCTTCATTGGGATCCGAAATATCTGTTCTCAGATTCCACAGAAATAATGCTAGCAAAGAGATCCACGAAATACAGATGTAACTCTGTGAGATTAATTAACAAAACACTAAGCAGTTTCTCAGAAAGCTTCTTTCCAGATTTCTTCTGAAGATATTTCCTTTTTCACCATAACCCTCTATGGGCTTCCAAATATCACTTTGCCAATTCCACAAGAACTGTCTTAGCGAAAGGCTTCTTCTAGGGAAACATGTAACTCTGTGAGATGATTTCACAGAACACAAAGAGGTTTCAAAAAAGCTTCTTTCTCTTTGTTATCGGAGGATATTTCCTTTGGCCCTATAGTCTTCAAAGGGATCCGAAATATCTGTTCTCAGATTCCACAGGATTAAGGCTAGCAAAGAAATCCACGAAATACAGATGTAACTCTGTGAGATGAATTAACAGAACACTAAGCAGTTCTTCAGAAAGCTTCTTTCCAGATTTCATATGAGGATATTTCCTTTTTCACCATAACCCTCTATGGGCTTCCAAATATCACTTTGCCAGTTCCACAAGAACTGTCTTAGCGAAAGGCTTCTTGAGGGGTAGCTGTAACTCCGGGAGATGATTTCACAGAACACAAAGAAGTTTCTCAGAAATCTTCTTTCTCTTTGTTATCGGAGGATATTTCCTTTGGCCCTATAGTCTTCAAAGGGATCCCAAATATCTGTTCTCAGATTCCTCAGAAATAAGGCTAGCAAAGAGATCCACGAAATACAGATGTAACTCTGTGAGATGAATTAACAGAACACTAAGCAGTTTCTCAGAAAGCTTCTTTCCAGATTTCATCTGAGGATATTTCCTTTTTCACCATAACCCTCTATGGGCTTCCAAATATCACTTTGCCAATTCCACAAGAAGTGCCTTAGCGAAAGTCTTCTTGAGGGGAAAGCTGTAACTCTGCGAGATGATTTCAGAGAACCCAAAGAAGTTTCTCAGAAAGCTTCTTTCTCTTTGTTATCGGAGGATATTTCCTTTGGCCCTATGGTCTTCAAAAGGGATCCGAAGTGTCTGTTCTCAGATACCACAGGAATAAGGCTAGCAAAGAGATCCACGAAATACAGATGTAACTCTGTGAGATGAATTAACAGAACACTAAGCAGTTTCTCAGAAAGCTACTTTCCAGATTTCGTCTGAGGATATTTCCTTTTTCAGCATAGCCTTCTAGGGGTTCCAAATATCACTTTGCCAATTCCAAAAGAACTGTCTTAGCGAAAGGCTTCTTGAGGGGAAAGCTGTAACTCTGTGAGATGATTTCACAGAACACAGAGAAGTTTCTCAGAAAGCTTCTTTTTCTTTGTTATCGGAGGATATTTCTTTTGGCCCTATAGTCTTCAAAGGGATCCGAAATATCTGTTCTCAGATTCCACAGAAATAAGGCTAGCAAAGAGATCCACGAAACACAGATGTAACTCTGTGAGATGAATTAACAGAACACTAAGCAGTTTCTCAGAAAGCTTCTTTCCAGATTTCATCTGAGGGTATTTCTTTTTTCACCATAGCCCTCTATGGGCTTCCAAATCTCACTTTGCCAATTCCACAAGAACTGTATTAGCGATAGGCTTCTTCAGGGCAAAGCTGTAACTCTGTGAGATGATTTCATAGAACACAAAGAAGTTTCTCAGAAAGCTTCTTTCTCTTTGTTATCGGAGGATATTTCCTTTGGCCCTATGGTCTTCAAAGGCATCCGAAATATCTGTTCTCAGATTACACAGAAATAAGGCTAGCAAAGAGATCCACGAAATACAGATGTAGCTCTGTGACATGAATTAACAGAACACTAATCAGTTTCTCAGAAAGCTTCTTTCCAGATTTCATCTGAGGATATTTCCTTTTTCACCATAGCCCTCTATGGGTTTGCAAATATAACTTTGCCATTTCCACAACAAATGTCTTAGCGAAAGGCTTCTTGAGGGGAAAGCTGTAACTCTGTGAGATGATTTCACAGAACACAAAGAAGTTTCTCAGAAAGCTTCTTTCTCTTTGTTATCGGAGGATATTTCCTTTGGCCCTATAGTCTTCAAAGGGATCCGAAATATCTGTTCTCAGATTCCACAGAAATAAGGCTAGCAAAGAGATCCGAAATACAGATGTAACTCTGTGAGATGAATTAACAGAACACTAAGCAGTTTCTCAGAAAGCTTCTTTCCATAGTTCATCTGAGGATATTTCCTTTTTCACCATAGCCCTCTATGGGCTTCCAAATATCACTCTGCCAATTCCACAAGAACTGTCTTAGCGAAAGGCTTCTTGAGGGGAAAGCTGTAACTCTGTGAGATGATTCCACAGAACACAAAGAAGTTTCTCAGAAAGCTTCATTCTCTTTGTTATCGGAGGATATTTCCTTTGCCCTATAGTCTTCAATGGGATCCGAAATATCTGTTCTCAGATTCCACAGAAATAAGGCTAGCAAAGAGATCCACGAAATACAGATGTAACTCTGTGAGATGAATTAACAGAACACTAAGCAGTTTCTCAGAAAGCTTCTTTCCAGATTTCATCTGAGGATATTTCCTTTTTCACCATTGCCCTCTATGGGCTTCCAAATATCACTTTGCCAATTCCACAAGAACTGTCTTAGCCACAGGCTTCTTGAAGGGAAAGCTGTAACTCTGTGAGATGATTTCACAGAACACAAAGAAGTTTCTCAGAAAGCTTCTTTCTCTTTGTTATCGAAGGATATTTCCTTTGGCCCCATAGTCTTCAAAGGGATCCGAAATATCTGTTCTCAGATTCCACAGACATAAGGCTAGGAAAGAGATCCACGAAATACAGATGTAACTCTGTGAGATGAATTAACAGAACACTAAGCAGTTTCTCAGAAAGCTTCTTTCCAGATTTCATCTGAGGATATTTCCTTTTTCACCATAGCCCTCTATGGGCTTCCAAATATCACTTTGCCAATTCCACAAGAAGTGCCTTAGCGAAAGGCTTCTTGAGGGGAAAGCTGTAACTCTGAATAATGATTTTAGAGAACACAAAGAAGTTTCTCAGAAAGCTTCTTTCTCTTTGTTATCGGAGGATATTTCGTTTGGCCCTATAGTCTTATAAGGGATCCAAAATATCTGTTCTCAGATTCCACAGAAATAAGGCTAGCAAAGAGATCCACGAAATACACATGTAACTCTGTGAGATGAATTAACAGAACACTAAGCAGTTTCTCAGAAAGCTTCTTTCCAGATTTCATCTGAGGATATTTCCTTTTTCACCATAGCCCTCTATGGGCTTCCAAATATCACTTTGCCAATTCCACAAGAACTGTCTTAGCGAAAGGCTTCTTGAGGGGAAAGCTGTAACTCTGTGAGATGATTTCACAGAACACAAAGAAGTTTCTCAGAAAGCTTCTTTTTCTTTGTTATCGGAGGATATTTCCTTTGGCCCTATTGTCTTCAAAGGGATCCGAAATATCTGTTCTCAGATTCCACAGAAATAAGGCTAGCAAAGAGATCCACGAAACACAGATGTAACTCTGTGAGATGAATTAACAGAACACTAAGCAGTTTCTCAGAAAGCTTCTTTCCAGATTTCATCTGAGGATATTTCCTTTTTCACCATTGCCCTCTATGGGCTTCCAAATATCACTTTGCCAATTCCACAAGAACTGTCTTAGCCACAGGCTTCTTGAGGGGAAAGCTGTAACTCTGTGAGCTGATTTCAGAGAACACAAAGAAGTTTCTCAGAAAGCTTCTTTCTCTTTGTTATCGGAGGATATTTCCTTTGGCCCTATAGTCTTCAAAGGGATCCGAAATATCTGTTCTCAGATTCCACAGAAATAAGGCTAGCAAAGAGATCCACGAAATACAGATGTAACTCTGTGAGATGAATTAACAGAACACTAAGCAGTTTCTCAGAAAGCTTCTTTCCAGATTTCATCTGAGGGTATTTCCTTTTTCACCATAACCCTCTATGGGCTTCCAAATATCACTTTGCCAATTCCACAAGAACTGTGTTAGCGAAAGGCTTCTTGAGGGGAAAGCTGTAACTCTGTGAGATGATTTCACAGAACACAGAGAAGTTTCTCAGAAAGCATCTTTTTCTTTGTTATCGGAGGATATTTCTTTTGGCCCTATAGTCTTCAAAGGGATCCGAAATATCTGTTCTCAGATTCCACAGAAATAAGGCTAGCAAAGAGATCCACGAAATACAGATGTAACTCTGTGAGATGAATTAACAGAACACTAAGCAGTTTCTCAGAAAGCTTCTTTCCAGATTTCATCTGAGGGTATTTCTTTTTTCACCATAGCCCTCTATGGGCTTCCAAATATCACTTTGCCAATTCCACAAGAACTGTCTTAGCGATAGGCTTCTTCAGGGCAAAGCTGTAACTCTGTGAGATGATTTCACAGAACACAAAGAAGTTTCTCAGAAAGCTTCTTTCTCTTTGTTATCGGAGGATATTTCCTTTGGCCCTATGGTCTTCAAAGGCATCCGAAATATCTGTTCTCAGATTACACAGAAATAAGGCTAGCAAAGAGATCCACGAAATACAGATGTAGCTCTGTGACATGAATTAACAGAACACTAATCAGTTTCTCAGGAAGCTTCTTTCCAGATTTCATCTGAGGATATTTCCTTTTTCACCATAGCCCTCTATGGGATTGCAAATATAACTTTGCCATTTCCACAACAAATGTCTTATCGAAAGGCTTCTTGAGGGGAAAGCTGTAACTCTGTGAGATGATTTCACAGAACACAAAGAAGTTTCTCAGGAAGCTTCTTTCTCTTTGTTCTCGGAGGATATTTCCTTTGGCCCTATAGTCTTCAAAGGGATCGGAAATATCTGTTCTCAGATTCCACAGAAATAAGGCTAGCAAAGAGATCCACGAAATACAGATGTAACTCTGTGAGATGAATTAACAGAACACTAAGCAGTTTCTCAGAAAGCTTCTTTCCAGATTTCATCTGAGGATATTTCCTTTTTCACCATTGCCCTCTATGGGCTTCCAAATATCACTTTGCCAATTCCACAAGAACTGTCTTAGCCACAGGCTTCTTGAGGGGAAAGCTGTAACTCTGTGAGATGATTTCACCGAACACAAAGAAGTTTCTCAGAAAGCTTCTTTCTCTTTGTTATCGGAGGATATTTCCTTTGGTCCTATAGTCTTCAAAGGGATCCGAAATATCTGTTCTCAGATTCCACAGAAATAAGGCTAGCAAAGAGATTCACGAAATACAGATGTAACGCTGTGAGATGAATTAACAGAACACTAAGCAGTTTCTCAGAAAGCTTCTTTCCAGATTTCATCTGAGGATATTTCCTTTTTCACCATAGCCCTCTAAGGGGTTCAAATATCACTTTCCCAATTCCACAAGAACAGTCTTAGCGAAAGGCTTCTTGACGGGAAAGCTGTAACTCTGAATAATGATTTCAGAGAACACAAAGAAGTTTCTCAGAAAGCTTCTTTCTCTTTGTTATCGGAGGATATTTCCTTTGGCCCTATAGTCTTCAAAGAGATCCGAAATATCTGTTCTCAGATTCCACAGAAATAAGGCTAGCAAAGAGATCCACGAAATACACATGTAACTCTGTGAGATGAATTAACAGAACACTAAGCAGTTTCTCAGAAAGCTTCTTTCCAGATTTCATCTGAGGATATTTCCTTTTTCACCATAGCCCTCTATGGGCTTCCAAATATCACTTTGCCAATTCCACAAGAACTGTCTTAGCGAAAGGCTTCTTGAGGGGAAAGCTGTAACTCTGCAAGATGATTCCACAGAACACAAAGAAGTTTCTCAGAAAGCTTCTTTTTCTTTGTTATCGGAGAATATTTCCTTTGGCCCTATAGTCTTCAAAGGGATCCGAAATACCTGTTCTCAGATTCCACAGAAATAAGGCTAGCGAAGAGATCCACGAAATACAGATGTAACTCTGTGAGATGAATTAACAGAAAACTAAGCAGTTTTCAGAAAGCTTCTTTCCAGATTTCATCTGAAGATATTTCCTTTTTCAGCATAGCCCTCTATGGGCTTCGAAATATCACTTTGCCAATTCCACAAGAACTGTCTTAGCGAAAGGTTTCTTCTAGGGAAAGATGTAACTCTGTGAGATGATTTCACAGAACACAAAGAAGTTTCAAAAAAGCTTCTTTCTCTTTGTTATTGGAGGATATTTCCTTTGGCCCTATAGTCTTCAAAGGGATCCGAAATATCTGTTCTCAGATTCCACAGGAATAAGGCTAGCAAAGAAATCCACGAAATACAGATGTAACTCTGTGAGATGAATTAACAGAACACTAAGCAGTTCTTCAGAAAGCTTCTTTCCAGTTTTCATATGAGGATATTTCCTTTTTCAACATAGCCCTCTATGGGCTTCCAAATATCACTTTGCCAGTTCCACAAGAACAGTCTTAGCGAAAGGCTTCTTGAAGGGAAAGCTGTAACTCCGTGAGATGATTTCACAGAACACAAAGAAGTTTCTCAGAAAGCTTCTTTCTCTTTGTTATCGGAGGATATTTCCTTTGGCCCTATAGTCTTCACAGGGATCCCAAATATCTGTTCTCAGATTCCTCAGAAATAAGGCTAGCAAAGAGATCCACGAAATACAGATGTAACTCTGTGAGATGAATTAACAGAACACTAAGCAGTTTCTCAGAAAGCTTCTTTTCAGATTTCATCTGAGGATATTTCCTTTTTCACCATAGCCCTCTATTGGCTTCCAAATAACACTTTGCCAATTCCACAAGAACTGCCTTAGCGACAGGCTTCTTGAGGGGAAAGCTGTAACTCTGCGAGATGATTTCACAGAACACAAAGAAGTTTCTCAGAAAGCTTCTTTCTCTTTGTTATCGGAGGATATTTCCTTTGGCCCTATGGTCTTCATTGGGATCCGAAATATCTGTTCTCAGATTCCACAGAAATAAGGCTAGCAAAGAGATCCACGAAATACAGATGTAACTCTGTGAGATGAATTAACAGAACACTAAGCAGTTTCTCAGAAAGCTTCTTTCCAGATTTCTTCCGAAGATATTTCCTTTTTCACCATAACCCTCTATGGGCTTCCAAATATCACTTTGCCAATTCCACAAGAACTGTCTTAGCGAAAGGCTTCTTCTAGGGAAAGATGTAACTCTGTGAGATGATTTCACAGAACACAAAGAAGTTTCAAAAAACCTTCTTTCTCTTTGTTATCGGAGGATATTTCCTTTGGCCCTATAGTCTTAAACGGGATCCGAAATATCTGTTCTCAGATTCCACAGGAATAAGGCTAGCAAAGAAATCCACGAAAAACAGATGTAACTCTGTGAGATGAATTAACAGAACACTAAGCAGTTTCTCAGAAAGCTTCTTTCCAGATTTCATCTGAGGATATTTCCTTTTTCACCATAGCCCTCTATGGGCTTCCAAATATCACTTTGCCAGTTCCACAAGAACTGTCTTAGCGAAAGGCTTCTTGAGGGGAAAGCTGTAACTCCGTGAGATGATTTCACAGAACACAAAGAAGTTTCTCAGAAAGCTTCTTTCTCTTTGTTATTGGAGGATATTTCCTTTGGCCCTATAGTCTTCACAGGGATCCCAAATATCTGTTCTCAGATTCCTCAGAAATAAGGCTAGCAAAGAGATCCACGAAATACAGATGTAACTCTGTGAGATGAATTAACAGAACACTAAGCAGTTTCTCAGAAAGCTTCTTTCCAGATTTCATCTGAGGATATTTCCTTTTTCACCATAATCCTCTATGGGCTTCCAAATATCACTTTGCCAATTCCACAAGAAGTGCCTTAGCGAAAGGCTTCTTGAGGGGAAAGCTGTAACTCTGCGAGATGATTTCAGAGAACACAAAGAAGTTTCTCAGAAAGCTTCTTTCTCTTTGTTATCGGAGGATATTTCCTTTGGCCCTATGGTCTTCAAAAGAGATCCGAAATATCTGTTCTCAGATACCACAGGAATAAGGCTAGCAAACAGATCCACGAAATACAGATGTAACTCTGTGAGATGAATTAACAGAACACTAAGCAGTTTCTCAGAAAGCTTCTTTCCAGATTTCGTCTGAGGATATTTCATTTTTCAGCATAGCCCTCTAGGGGTTCCAAATATCACTTTGCCAATTCCACAAGAACTGTCTTAGCGAAAGGCTTCTTGACGGGAAAGCTGTAACTCTGTGAGATGATTTCACAGAACAGAAAGAAGTTTCTCAGAAAGCTTCTTTCTCTTTGTTATCGAAGGATATTTCCTTTGCCTTATAGTCTTCAAAGGGATCCGAAAATTCTGTTATCAGATTCCACAGAAATAAGGCTAGCAAAGAGATCCACGAAATACAGATGTAACTCTGTGAGATGATTTAACAGAACACTAAGCAGTTTCTCAGAAAGCTTCTTTCCCGATTTCATCTGAGGGTATTTCTTTTTTCACCATAGCCCTCTATGGGCTTCCAAATATCACTTTGCCAATTCCACAAGAACTGTCTTAGCGAAAGGCTTCTTGAGGGCAAAGCTGTAACTCTGTGAGATGATTTCACAGAACACAA
The DNA here is from genome assembly GCF_049350105.2 of Macaca mulatta. Taxonomy (NCBI): domain Eukaryota; kingdom Metazoa; phylum Chordata; class Mammalia; order Primates; family Cercopithecidae; genus Macaca; species Macaca mulatta. The sequence goes on along the minus strand of NC_133426.1, from coordinate 66,129,129 downwards.
AGAAGTTTCTCAGAAAGCTTCTTTCTCTTTGTTATCGAAGGATATTTCCTTTGCCTTATAGTCTTCAAAGGGATCCGAAATATCTGTTATCAGATTCCACAGAAATAAGGCTAGCAAAGAGATCCACGAAATACAGATGTAACTCTGTGAGATGAATTAACAGAACACTAAGCAGTTTCTCAGAAAGCTTCTTTCCCGATTTCATCTGAGGGTATTTCTTTTTTCACCATAGCCCTCTATGGGCTTCCAAATATCACTTTGCCAATTCCACAAGAACTGTCTTAGCGAAAGGCTTCTTGAGGGCAAAGCTGTAACTCTGTGAGATGATTTCACAGAACACAAAGAAGTTTCTCAGAAAGCTTCTTTCTCTTTGTTATCGGAGGACATTTCCTTTGGCCCTATGGTCTTCAAAGGCATCCGAAATATCTGTTCTCAGATTCCACAGAAATAAGGCTAGCAAAGAGATCCACGAAATACAGATGTAACTCTGTGAGATGAAGTAACAGAACACTAAGCAGTTTCTCAGAAAGCTTCTTTCCACATTTCATCTGAAGATATTTCCTTTTTCACCATATCCCTCTTTGGGCTTCCAAATATCACTTTGCCAATTCCACAAGAACTGTCTTAGCGAAAGGCTTCTTCTAGGGAAAGATGTAACTCGGTGAGATGATTTCACAGAACACAAAGAAGTTTCTCAGAAAGCTTCTTTCTCTTTGTTATCGGAGGATATTTCCTTTGCCCTATGGTCTTCAAAGGCATCCGAAATATCTGTTTTCAGATTCCACAGAAATAAGGCTCGCAAAGAGATCCACGAAATACAGATGTAACTCTGTGAGGTGAATTAACAGAACACTAAGCAGTTTCTCAGAAAGCTTCTTTCCTGATTTCATCTGAGGATATTTCCTTTTTCAAAATAGCCCTCTCTGGGCTTCCAAATATCACTTTGCCAATTCCACAAGAAGTGCCTTAGCGAAAGGCTTCTTGAGGGAAAAGCTGTAACCCTGCGAGATGATTTCACAGAACACAAAGAAGTTTCTCAGAAAGCTTCTTTCTCTTTGTTATCGGAGGATATTTCCTTTGGCCCTATAGTCTTCAAAGGGATCCGAAATATCTGTTCTCAGATTCCACAGAAATAAGGCTAGCAAAGAGATCCACGAAATACAGATGTAACTCTGTGAGATGAATTAACAGAACACTAAGCAGTTTCTCAGAAAGCTTCTTTCCAGATTTCATCTGAGGATATTTCTTTTTTCACCATAGCCCTCTATGGGCTTCCAAATATCACTTTGCCAATTCCACAAGAACTGTCTTAGCGAAAGGCTTCTTGAGGGCAAAGCTGTAACTCTGTGAGATGATTTCACAGAACACAAAGAAGTTTCTCAGAAAGCTTCTTTCTCTTTGTTATCGGAGGACATTTCCTTTGGCCCTATGGTCTTCAAAGGCATCCGAAATATCTGTTCTCAGATTCCACAGAAATAAGGCTAGCAAAGAGATCCACGAAATACAGATGTAACTCTGTGAGATGAATTAACAGAACACTAAGCAGTTTCTCAGAAAGCTTCTTTCCAGATTTCATCTGAGGATATTTCCTTTTTCACCATAGCCCTCTAGGAGCTTCCAAATATCACTTTCCCAATTCCACAAGAAGTGCCTTAGCGAAAGGCTTCTTGAAGGGAAAGCTGTAATTCTGCGAGATGATTTCACAGAACACAAAGAAGTTTCTCAGAAAGCTTCTTTCTCTTTGTTATCGGAGGATATTTCCTTTGGCCCTATGGTCTTCAAAGGGATCCGAAATATCTGTTCTCAGATTCCACAGAAATAAGGCTAGCAAAGAGATCCACGAAATACAGATGTAACTCTGTGAGATGAATTAACAGAACACTAAGCAGTTTCTCAGAAACCTCCTTTCCACATTTCATCTGAAGATATTTCCTTTTTCACCATAGCCCTCTATGGGTTTCCAAATATCACTTTGCCAATTCCACAAGAACTGTCTTAGCGAAAGGCTTCTTCTAGGGAAAGATGTAACTCGGTGAGATGATTTCACAGAACACAAAGAAGTTTCTCAGAAAGCTTCTTTCTCTTTGTTATCGGAGGATATTTCCTTTGGCCCTATGGTCTTCAAAGGCATCCGAAATATCTGTTTTCAGATTCCACAGAAATAAGGCTCGCAAAGAAATCCACGAAATACAGATGTAACTCTGTGAGATGAATTAACAGAACACTAAGAAGTTTCTCAGAAAGCTTCTTTCCTGATTTCATCTGAGGATATTTCCTTTTTCAAAATAGCCCTCTCTGGGCTTCCAAATATCACTTTGCCAATTCCACAAGAAGTGCCTTAGCGAAAGGCTTCTTGAGGGAAAAGCTGTAACCCTGCGAGATGATTTCACAGAACACAAAGAAGTTTCTCAGAAAGCTTCTTTCTCTTTGTTATCGGAGGATATTTCCTTTGGCCCTATAGTCTTCAAAGGGATCCGAAATATCTGTTCTCAGATTCCACAGAAATAAGGCTAGCAAAGAGATCCACGAAATACAGATGTAACTCTGTGAGATGAATTAACAGAACACTAAGCAGTTTCTCACAAAGCTTCTTTCCAGATTTCATCTGAGGATATTTCCTTTTTCACCATAGCCCTCTAGGGGCTTCCAAATATCACTTTGCCAATTCCACAGCAACTGTCTTAGCGAAAGGCTTCTTGAGGGGAAAGCTGTAACTCTGTGAGATGATTTCACAGAACACAACGAAGTTTCTCAGAAAGCTTCTTTCTCTTTGTTATCATAGGATATTTCCTTTGGCCCTATAGTCTTCAAAGGGATCCGAAATATCTGTTCTCAGATTCCACAGAAATAAGGCTAGCAAAGAGATCCACGAAATACAGATGTAACTCTGTGAGATGAATTAACAGAACACTAAGCAGTTTCTCAGAAAGCTTCTTTCCAGATTTCATCTGAGGGTATTTCTTTTTTCACCATAGCCCTCTATGGGCTTCCAAATATCACTTTGCCAATTCCACAAGAACTGTCTTAGCGAAAGGCTTCTTGAGGGCAAAGCTGTAACTCTGTGAGATGATTTCACAGAACAGAAAGAAGTTTCTCAGAAAGCTTCTTTTTCTTTGTTATCAGAGGACTTTTCCTTTGGCCCTATGGTCGTCAAAGGCATCCGAAATATCTGTTCTCAGATTCCACAGAAATAAGGCTAGCAAAGAGATCCACGAAATACAGATGTAACTCTGTGAGATGAATTAACAGAACACTAAGCAGTTTCTCAGAAAGCTTCCTTCCAGATTTCATCTGAGGATATTTCCTTTTTCACTATAGCCCTCTAGGAGCTTCCAAATATCACTTTGCCAATTCCACAAGAACTGTCTTAGCGAAAGGCTTCTTGAGGGGAAAGCTGTAACTCTGTGAGATGATTTAACAGAACACAAAGAAGTTTCTCAGAAAGCTTCTTTCTCTTTGTTATCGGAGGATATTTCCTTTGGCCCTATAGTCTTCAAAGGGATCCGAAATATCTGTTCTCAGATTCCACAGAAATAAGGCTAGCAAAGAGATCCACGAAATACAGATGTAACTCTGTGAGATGAATTAACAGAACACTAAGCAGTTTCTCAGAAAGCTTCTTTCCCGATTTCATCTGAGGATATTTCCTTTTTCACCATAGCCCTCTAGGGGCTTCCAAATATCACTTTGCCAATTCCACAAGAAGTGCCTTAGCGAAAGGCTTCTTGAAGGGAAAGCTGTAATTCTGCGGGATGATTTCACAGAACACAAAGAAGTTTCTCAGAAAGCTTCTTTCTCTTTGTTATCGGAGGATATTTCCTTAGGCCTTATGGTCTTCAAAGGGATCCGAAATATCTGTTCTCAGATTCCACAGAAATAAGGCTAGCAAAGAGATCCACGAAACACAGATGTAACTCTGTGAGATGAATTAACAGAACACTAAGCAGTTTCTCAGAAAGCTTCTTTCCAGATTTCATCTGAAGATATTTCCTTTTTCACCATAGCCCTCTATGGGCTTCCAAATATCACTTTGCCAATTCCACAAGAACTGTCTTAGCGAAAGGCTTCTTCTAGGGAAAGATGTAACTCTGTGAGATGATTTCACAGAACACAAAGAAGTTTCTCAGAAAGCTTCTTTCTCTTTGTTATCGGAGGATATTTCCTTTGGCCCTATGGTCTTCAAAGGCATCCGAAATATCTGTTTTCAGATTCCACAGAAATAAGGCTCGCAAAGAGATCCACGAAATACAGATGTAACTCTGTGAGATGAATTAACAGAACACTAAGCAGTTTCTCAGAAAGCTTCTTTCCAGATTTCATCTGAGGATATTTCCTTTTTCAAAATAGCCCTCTCTGGGCTTCCAAATATCACTTTGCCAATTCCACAAGAAGTGCATAGCGAAAGGCTTCTTGAGGGAAAAGCTGTAACCCTGCGAGGTGATTTCACAGAACACAAAGAAGTTTCTCAGAAAGCTTCTTTCTCTTTGTTATCGGAGGATATTTCCTTTGGCCCTATAGTCTTCAAAGGGATCCGAAATATCTGTTCTCAGATTCCACAGAAATAAGGCTAGCAAAGAGATCCACGAAATACAGATGTAACTCTGTGAGATGCATTAACAGAACACTAAGCAGTTTCTCACAAAGCTTCTTTCCAGATTTCATCTGAGGATATTTCCTTTTTCACCATAGCCCTCTAGGGGCTTCCAAATATCACTTTGCCAATTCCACAACAACTGTCTTAGCGAAAGGCTTCTTGAGGGGAAAGCTGTAACTCTGTGAGATGATTTCACAGAACACAAAGAAGTTTCTCAGAAAGCTTCTTTCTCTTTGTTATCATAGGATATTTCCTTTAGCCCTATAGTCTCCAAAGGGATCCGAAATATCTGTTCTCAGATTCCACAGAAATAAGGCTAGCAAAGAGATCCACGAAATACAGATGTAACTCTGTGAGATGAATTAACAGAACACTAAACAGTTTCTCAGAAAGCTTCTTTCCAGATTTCATCTGAGGATATTTCCTTTTTCACCATAGCCCTCTATGGGCTTCCAAATATCACTTTGCCAATTCCACAAGAAGTGCCTTAGCGAAAGGCTTCTTTAGGGGAAAGCTGTACCTCTGCGAGATGATTTCACAGAACACAAAGAAGTTTCTCAGAAAGCTTCTTTCTCTTTGTTATCGGAGGATATTTCCTTTGGCCCTATAGTCTTCAAAGGGATCCGAAATATCTGTTCTCAGATTCCACAGGAATAAGGCTAGCAAAGAAATCCACGAAATACAGATGTAACTCTGTGAGATGAATTAACAGAACACTAAGCAGTTCTTCAGAAAGCTTCTTTCCAGATTTCATATGAGGATATTTCCTTTTTCACCATAGCCCTCTATGGGCTTCCAAATATCACTTTGCCAGTTCCACAAGAACTGTCTTAGCGAAAGGCTTCATGAGGGGAAAGCTGTAACTCCGTGAGATGATTTCACAGAACACAAAGAAGTTTCTCAGAAAGCTTCTTTCTCTTTGTTATCGGAGGATATTTCCTTTGGCCCTATAGTCTTCACAGGGATCCCAAATATCTGTTCTCAGATTCCTCAGAAATAAGGCTAGCAAAGACATCCACGAAATACAGATGTAACTCTGTGAGATGAATTAACAGAACACTAAGCAGTTTCTCAGAAAGCTTCTTTCCAGATTTCATCTGAGGATATTTCCTTTTTCACCATAACCCTCTATGGGCTTCCAAATATCACTTTGCCAATTCCAAAAGAAGTGCCTTAGCGAAAGGCTTCTTGAGGGGAAAGCTGTAACTCTGCGAGATGATTTCAGAGAACACAAAGAAGATTCTCAGAAAGCTTCTTTCTCTTTGTTATCAGAGGATATTTCCTTTGGCCCTATGGTCTTCAAAAGGGATCCGAAATATCTGTTCTCAGATACCACAGGAATAAGGCTAGCAAAGAGATCCACGAAATACAGATGTAACTCTGTGAGATGAATTAACAGAACACTAAGCAGTTTCTCAGAAAGCTTCTTTCCAGATTTCGTCTGAGGATATTTCCTTTTTCAGCATAGCCCTCTAGGGGTTCCAAATATCACTTTGCCAATTCCACAAGAACTGTCTTAGCGAAAGGCTTCTTGACGGGAAAGCTGTAACTCTGTGAGATGATTTCACAGAACACAAAGAAGTTTCTCAGAAAGCTTCTTTCTCTTTGTTATCGGAGGACATTTCCTTTGGCCCTATGGTCTTCAAAGGCATCCGAAATATCTGTTCTCAGATTCCACAGAAATAAGGCTAGCAAAGAGATCCACGAAATACAGATGTAACTCTGTGAGATGAATTAACAGAACACTAAGCAGTTTCTCAGAAAACTTCTTTCCAGATTTCATCTGAGGATATTTCCTTTTTCACCATAGCCCTCTAGGAGCTTCCAAATATCACTTTCCCAATTCCACAAGAAGTGCCTTAGCGAAAGGCTTCTTGAAGGGAAAGCTGTAATTCTGCGAGATGATTTCACAGAACACAAAGAAGTTTCTCAGAAAGCTTCTTTCTCTTTGTTATCGGAGGATATTTCCTTTGGCCCTATGGTCTTCAAAGGGATCCGAAATATCTGTTCTCAGATTCCACAGAAATAAGGCTAGCAAAGAGATCCACGAAATACAGATGTAACTCTGTGAGATGAATTAACAGAACACTAAGCAGTTTCTCAGAAACCTCCTTTCCACATTTCATCTGAAGATATTTCCTTTTTCACCCTAGCCCTCTATGGGCTTCCAAATATCACTTTGCCAATTCCACAAGAACTGTCTTAGCGAAAGGCTTCTTCTAGGGAAAGATGTAACTCGGTGAGATGATTTCACAGAACACAAAGAAGTTTCTCAGAAAGCTTCTTTCTCTTTGTTATCGGAGGATATTTCCTTTGGCCCTATGGTCTTCAAAGGCATCCGAAATATCTGTTTTCAGATTCCACAGAAATAAGGCTCGCAAAGAAATCCACGAAATACAGATGTAACTCTGTGAGATGAATTAACAGAACACTAAGAAGTTTCTCAGAAAGCTTCTTTCCTGATTTCATCTGAGGATATTTCCTTTTTCAAAATAGCCCTCTCTGGGCTTCCAAATATCACTTTGCCAATTCCACAAGAAGTGCCTTAGCGAAAGGCTTCTTGAGCGAAAAGCTGTAACCCTGCGAGATGATTTCACAGAACACAAAGAAGTTTCTCAGAAAGCTTCTTTCTCTTTGTTATCGGAGGATATTTCCTTTGGCCCTATAGTCTTCAAAGGGATCCGAAATATCTGTTCTCAGATTCCACAGAAATAAGGCTAGCAAAGAGATCCACGAAATACAGATGTAACTCTGTGAGATGAATTAACAGAACACTAAGCAGTTTCTCACAAAGCTTCTTTCCAGATTTCATCTGAGGATATTTCCTTTTTCACCATAGCCCTCTAGGGGCTTCCAAATATCACTTTGCCAATTCCACAGCAACTGTCTTAGCGAAAGGCTTCTTGAGGGGAAAGCTGTAACTCTGTGAGATGATTTCACAGAACACAACGAAGTTTCTCAGAAAGCTTCTTTCTCTTTGTTATCATAGGATATTTCCTTTGGCCCTATAGTCTTCAAAGGGATCCGAAATATCTGTTCTCAGATTCCACAGAAATAAGGCTAGCAAAGAGATCCACGAAATACAGATGTAACTCTGTGAGATGAATTAACAGAACACTAAGCAGTTTCTCAGAAAGCTTCTTTCCAGATTTCATCTGAGGGTATTTCTTTTTTCACCATAGCCCTCTATGGGCTTCCAAATATCACTTTGCCAATTCCACAAGAACTGTCTTAGCGAAAGGCTTCTTGAGGGCAAAGCTGTAACTCTGTGAGATGATTTCACAGAACAGAAAGAAGTTTCTCAGAAAGCTTCTTTTTCTTTGTTATCAGAGGACTTTTCCTTTGGCCCTATGGTCGTCAAAGGCATCCGAAATATCTGTTCTCAGATTCCACAGAAATAAGGCTAGCAAAGAGATCCACGAAATACAGATGTAACTCTGTGAGATGAATTAACAGAACACTAAGCAGTTTCTCAGAAAGCTTCCTTCCAGATTTCATCTGAGGATATTTCCTTTTTCACTATAGCCCTCTAGGAGCTTCCAAATATCACTTTGCCAATTCCACAAGAACTGTCTTAGCGAAAGGCTTCTTGAGGGGAAAGCTGTAACTCTGTAAGATGATTTAACAGAACACAAAGAAGTTTCTCAGAAAGCTTCTTTCTCTTTGTTATCGGAGGATATTTCCTTTGGCCCTATAGTCTTCAAAGGGATCCGAAATATCTGTTCTCAGATTCCACAGAAATAAGGCTAGCAAAGAGATCCACGAAATACAGATGTAACTCTGTGAGATGAATTAACAGAACACTAAGCAGTTTCTCAGAAAGCTTCTTTCCCGATTTCATCTGAGGATATTTCCTTTTTCACCATAGCCCTCTAGGGGCTTCCAAATATCACTTTGCCAATTCCACAAGAAGTGCCTTAGCGAAAGGCTTCTTGACGGGAAAGCTGTAATTCTGCGGGATGATTTCACAGAACACAAAGAAGTTTCTCAGAAAGCTTCTTTCTCTTTGTTATCGGAGGATATTTCCTTAGGCCTTATGGTCTTCAAAGGGATCCGAAATATCTGTTCTCAGATTCCACAGAAATAAGGCTAGCAAAGAGATCCACGAAACACAGATGTAACTCTGTGAGATGAATTAACAGAACACTAAGCAGTTTCTCAGAAAGCTTCTTTCCAGATTTCATCTGAAGATATTTCCTTTTTCACCATAGCCCTCTATGGGCTTCCAAATATCACTTTGCCAATTCCACAAGAACTGTCTTAGCGAAAGGCTTCTTCTAGGGAAAGATGTAACTCTGTGAGATGATTTCACAGAACACAAAGAAGTTTCTCAGAAAGCTTCTTTCTCTTTGTTATCGGAGGATATTTCCTTTGGCCCTATGGTCTTCAAAGGCATCCGAAATATCTGTTTTCAGATTCCACAGAAATAAGGCTAGCAAAGAGATCCACGAAATACAGATGTAACTCTGTGAGATGAATTAACAGAACACTAAGCAGTTTCTCAGAAAGCTTCTTTCCAGATTTCATCTGAGGATATTTCCTTTTTCAAAATAGCCCTCTCTGGGCTTCCAAATATCACTTTGCCAATTCCACAAGAAGTGCATAGCGAAAGGCTTCTTGAGGGAAAAGCTGTAACCCTGCGAGATGATTTCACAGAACACAAAGAAGTTTCTCAGAAAGCTTCTTTCTCTTTGTTATCGGAGGATATTTCCTTTGGCCCTATAGTCTTCAAAGGGATCCGAAATATCTGTTCTCAGATTCCACAGAAATAAGGCTAGCAAAGAGATCCACGAAATACAGATGTAACTCTGTGAGATGAATTAACAGAACACTAAGCAGTTTCTCAGAAAGCTTCTTTCCAGATTTCATCTGAGGATATTTCCTTTTTCACCATAGCCCTCTATGGGCTTCCAAATATCACTTTGCCAGTTCCACAAGAACTGTCTTAGCGAAAGGCTTCTTGAGGGGAAAGCTGTAACTCCGTGAGATGATTTCACAGAACACAAAGAAGTTTCTCAGAAAGCTTCTTTCTCTTTGTTATCGGAGGATATTTCCTTTGGCCCTATAGTCTTCACAGGGATCCCAAATATCTGTTCTCAGATTCCTCAGAAATAAGGCTAGCAAAGACATCCACGAAATACAGATGTAACTCTGTGAGATGAATTAACAGAACACTAAGCAGTTTCTCAGAAAGCTTCTTTCCAGATTTCATCTGAGGATATTTCCTTTTTCACCATAACCCTCTATGGGCTTCCAAATATCACTTTGCCAATTCCAAAAGAAGTGCCTTAGCGAAAGGCTTCTTGAGGGGAAAGCTGTAACTCTGCGAGATGATTTCAGAGAACACAAAGAAGATTCTCAGAAAGCTTCTTTCTCTTTGTTATCAGAGGATATTTCCTTTGGCCCTATGGTCTTCAAAAGGGATCCGAAATATCTGTTCTCAGATACCACAGGAATAAGGCTAGCAAAGAGATCCACGAAATACAGATGTAACTCTGTGAGATGAATTAACAGAACACTAAGCAGTTTCTCAGAAAGCTTCTTTCCAGATTTCGTCTGAGGATATTTCCTTTTTCAGCATAGCCCTCTAGGGGTTCCAAATATCACTTTGCCAATTCCACAAGAACTGTCTTAGCGAAAGGCTTCTTGACGGGAAAGCTGTAACTCTGTGAGATGATTTCACAGAACACAAAGAAGTTTCTCAGAAAGCTTCTTTCTCTTTGTTATCGAAGGATATTTCCTTTGCCCTATAGTCTTCAAAGGGATCCGAAATATCTGTTCTCAGATTCCACAGAAATAAGGCTAGCAAAGAGATCCACGAAATACAGATGTAACTAAGTGAGATGAATTAACAGAACACTAAGCAGTTTCTCAGAAAGCTTCTTTCCAGATTTCATCTGAGAGTATTTCTTTTTTCAACATAGCCCTCTATGGGCTTCCAAATATCACTTTGCCAATTCCACAAGAACTGTCTTAGCGAAAGGCTTCTTGAGGGCAAAGCTGTAACTCTGTGAGATGATTTCACAGAACACAAAGAAGTTTCTCAGAAAGCTTCTTTCTCTTTGTTATCGGAGGACATTTCTTTTGGCCCTATGGTCTTCAAAGGCATCCGAAATATCTGTTCTCAGATTCCACAGAAATAAGGCTCGCAAAGAGATCCACGAAATACAGATGTAACTCTGTGAGGTGAATTAACAGAACACTAAGCAGTTTCTCAGAAAGCTTCTTTCCTGATTTTATCTGAGGATATTTCCTTTTTCAAAATAGCCCTCTCTGGGCTTCCAAATATCACTTTGCCAATTCCACAAGAAGTGCCTTAGCGAAAGGCTTCTTGAGGGAAAAGCTGTAACTCTGTGAGATGATTTCACAGAACAGAAAGAAGTTTCTCAGAAAGCTTCTTTTTCTTTGTTATCGGAGGACATTTCCTTTGGCCCTATGGTCTTCAAAGGCATCCGAAATATCTGTTCTCAGATTCCACAGAAATAAGGCTAGCAAAGAGATCCACGAAATACAGATGTAACTCTGTGAGATGAGTTAACAGAACACTAAGCAGTTTCTCAGAAAGCTTCTTTCCAGATTTCATGTGAGGATATTTCCTTTTTCACTATAGCCCTCTAGGAGCTTCCAAATATCACTTTGCCAATTCCACAAGAACTGTCTTAGCGAAAGGCTTCTTGAGGGGAAAGCTGTAACTCTGTGAGATGATTTCACAGAACACAAAGAAGTTTCTTAGAAAGATTCTTTCTCTTTGTTATCGGAGGATATTTCCTTTGGCCCTATAGTCTTCAAAGGGATCCGAAATATCTGTTCTCAGATTCCACAGAAATAAGGCTAGCAAAGAGATCCACGAAATACAGATGTAACTCTGTGAGATGAATTAACAGAACACTAAGCAGTTTCTCAGAAAGCTTCCTTCCAGATATAATCTGAGGATATTTCCGTTTTCACCATAGCCCTCTATGGGCTTCCAAATATCACTTTGCCAATTCCACAAGAACTGTCTTAGCGAAAGGCTTCTTGAGGGGAAAGCTGTATCTCTGTGAGATGATTTCACAGAACACAAAGAAGATTCTCAGAAAGCTTCTTTCTCTTTGTTATCGGAGGATATTTCCTTTGGCCCTATAGTCTTCAAAGGGATCCGAAATATCTGTTCTCAGATACCACAGAAATAAGGCTAGCAAAGAGATCCACGAAATACAGATGTAACTCTGTGAGATGAATTAACAGAACACTAAGCAGTTTCTCAGAAAGCTTCTTTCCAGATTTCATCTGAGTATATTTCCTTTTTCAACATTGCCCTCTATGGGCTTCCAAATATCACTTTGCCAATTCCACAAGAACTGTCTTACCCAGAGGCTTCTTGAAGGGAAAGCTGTAACTCTGTGAGATGATTTCACAGAACACAAAGAAGTTTCTCAGAAAGCTTCTTTCTCTTTGTTATCGGAGGATATTTCCTTTGACCGCATAGTCTTCAAAGGGATCCGAATTATCTGTTCTCAGATTCCACAGACATAAGGCTAGGAAAGAGAACCACGAAATACAGATGTAACTCTGTGAGATGAATTAACAGAACACTAAGCAGGTTCTCAGAAAGCTTCTTTCCAGATTTCATCTGAGGATATTTCCTTTTTCACCATAGCCCTCTATGGGCTTCCAAATATCACTTTGCCAATTCCACAAGAAGTGCCTTAGCGAAAGGCTTCTTCAGGGGAAAGCTGTAACTCTGCGAGATGATTTCAAAGAACACAAAGAAGTTTCCCAGAAAGCTTCTTTCTCTTTGTTATCGGAGGATATTTACTTTGGCCCTATAGTCTTCAAAGGGATCCGAAATATCTGTTCTCAGATTCCACAGAAATAAGGCTCGCAAAGAGATCCACGAAATACAGATGTAACTCTGTGAGATGAATTAACAGAACACTAAGCAGTTTCTCAGAAAGGTTCTTTCCAGATTTCATCTGAGGATATTTCCTTTTTCACCATAGCCCTCCAGGGGCTTCCAAATATCACTTTGCCAATTCCACAAGAACTGTCTTAGCGAAAGGCTTCTTGAGGGGAAAGCTGTAACTCTGTGAGATGATTTCAAAGAACACAAAGAAGTTTCTCAGAAAGCTTCTTTCTCTTTGTTATCGGAGGATATTTACTTTGGCCCTATAGTCTTCAAAGGGATCCGAAATATCTGTTCTCAGATTCCACAGAAATAAGGCTAGCAAAGAGATCCACGAAATACAGATGTAACACTGTGAGATGAATTAACAGAACACTAAGCAGTTTCTCAGAAAGCTTCCTTCCAGATATAATCTGAGGATATTTCCTTTTTCACCACAGCCCACTATGGGCTTCCAAATATCACTTTGCCAATTCCACAAGAACTGTCTTAGCGAAAGGCTTCTTGAGTGGAAAGCTGTAACTCTGTGAGATGATTTCACAGAACACAAAGAAGATTCTCAGAAAGCTTCTTTCTCTTTGTTATCGGAGGATATTTCCTTTGGCCCTATAGTCTTCAAAGGGATCCGAAATATCTGTTCTCAGATTCCACAGAAATAAGGCTAGCAAAGGGATCCACGAAATACAGATGTAACTCTGTGAGATGAATTAACAGAACACTAAGCAGTTTCTCAGAAAGCTTCTTTCCAGATTTCATCTGAGGATATTTCCTTTTTCACCATAGCCCTCTAAGGGCTTCCAAATATCTCTTTGCCAATTCCACTAGAACTGTCTTAGCGAAAGGCTTCTTCTAGGGAAAGATGTAACTCTGTGAGATGATTTCACAGAACACAAAGAAGTTTCTCAGAAAGCTTCTTTCTCTTTGTTATCGGAGGATATTTCCTTTGGCCCTATGGTCTTCAAAGGCATCCGAAATATCTGTTTTCAGATTCCACAGAAATAAGGCTCGCAAAGAGATCCACGAAAAACAGATGTAACTCTGTGAGATGAATTAACAGAACACTAAGCAGTTTCTCAGAAAGCTTCTTTCCAGATTTCATCTGAGGATATTTCCTTTTTCAAAATAGCCCTCTCTTGGCTTCCAAATATCACTTTGCCAATTCCACAAGAAGTGCCTTAGCGAAAGGCTTCTTGAGGGAAAAGCTGTAACCCTGCGAGATGATTTCAAAGAATACAAAGAAGTTTCTCAGCAAGCTTCTTTCTCTTTGTTATCGGAGGATATTTTCTTTGGCCCTATAGTCTTCAAAGGGATCCGAAATATCTGTTCTCAGATTCCACAGAAATAAGGCTAGCAAAGAGATCCACGAAATACAGATATAACTCTGTGAGATGAATTAACAGAACACTAAGTAGTTTCTCAGAAAGGTTCTTTCCAGATTTCATCTGAGGATATTTCCTTTTTCACCATCGCCCTCTATGGGCTTCCAAATATCACTTTGCCAATTCCACAAGAAGTGCCTTAGCGAAAGGCTTCTTTACGGGAAAGCTGTAACTCTGCGAGATGATTTCACAGAACACAAAGAAGTTTCTCAGAAAGCTTCTTTCTCTTGGTTATCGGAGGATATTTCCTTTGGCCCTATAGTCTTCAAAGGGATCCGAAATATCTGTTCTCAGATTCCAAAGAAATAAGGCTAGCAAAGAGATCCACGAAATACAGATGTAACTCTGTGAGATGAATTAACAGAACACTAAGCAGTTTCTCAGAAAGCTTCTTTCCAGATTTCATCTGAGGATATTTCCTTTTTCACCATAGCCCTCTATGGGCTTCCAAATATCACTTTCCCAATTCCACAAGAACTGTCTTAGCGAAAGGCTTCTTCTAGAGAAAGCTGTAACTCTGTGAGATGAATTCACAGAACACAAAGAAGTTTCTCAGAAAGCTTCTTTCTCTTTGTTATCGGAGGATATTTCCTTTGGCCCTATATTCTTCAATGGGATCCGAAATATCTGTTCTCAGATTCCACAGAAATAAGGCTCGCAAAGAGATCCACGAAATACAGATGTAACTCTGTGAGATGCATTAACAGAACACTAAGCAGTTTCTCAGAAAGCTTCTTTCCAGATTTCATCTGAGGATATTTCCTTTTTCAAAATAGCCCTCTCTGGGCTTCCAAATATCACTTTGCCAATTCCACAACAACTGTCTTAGCGAAAGGCTTCTTGAGGGGAAAGCTGTAACTCTGTGAGATGATTTCACAGAACACAAAGAAGTTTCTCAGAAAGCTTCTTTCTCTTTGTTATCGGAGGATATTTCCTTTGGCCCTATAGTCTTCAAAGGGATCGGAAATATCTGTTCTCAGATTCCACAGAAATAAGGCTAGCAAAGAGATCCACGAAATACAGATGTAACTCTGTGAGATGAATTAACAGAACACTAAGCGGTTTCTCAGAAAGCTTCTTTCCAGATTTCATCTGAGGATATTTCCTTTTTCACCATAGCCCTCTATGGGCTTCCAAATATCACTTTGCCAATTCCACAAGAAGTGCCTTAGCGAAAGGCTTCTTGAGGGGAAAGCTGTAACTCTGCGAGATGATGTCACAGAACACAAAGAAGTTTCTCAGAAAGCTTCTTTCTCTTTGTTATCGGAGGATATTTCCTTTGGTCCTATAGTCTTCAAAGGGATCCGAAATATCTGTTCTCAGATTCCACAGAAATAAGGCTAGCAAAGAGATCCACGAAATACAGATGTAACTCTGTGAGATGAATTAACAGAACACTAAGCAGTTTCTCAGAAAGCTTCTTTCCAGATTTCATCTGAGGATATTTCCTTTTTCACCATAGCCCTCTAGGGGCTTCCAAATATCACTTTCCCAATTCCACAAGAACTGTCTTAGCGAAAGGCTTCTTCTAGAGAAAGCTGTAACTCTGTGAGATGAATTCACAGAACACAAAGAAGTTTCTCAGAAAGCTTCTTTCTCTTTGTTATCGGAGGATATTTCCTTTGGCCCTATATTCTTCAAAGGGATCCGAAATATCTGTTCTCAGATTCCACAGAAATAAGGCTAGCAAAGAGATCCACGAAATACAGATGTAACTCTGTGAGATGAATTAACAGAACACTAAGCAGTTTCTCAGAAAGCTTCTTTCCAGATTTCATCTGAGGATATTTCCTTTTTAAGCATAGCACTCTATGGGCTTCCAAATATCACTTTGCCAATTCCACAAGAACTGTCTTAGCGAAAGGCTTCTTCTAGGGAAAGATGTAACTCTGTGAGATGATTTCACAGAACACAAAGAAGTTTCTCAGAAAGCTTCTTTCTCTTTGTTATCGGAGGATATTTCCTTTGGCCCTATAGTCTTCAAAGGGATCCAAAATATCTGTTCTCAGATTCCACAGAAATAAGGCTAGCAAAGAGATCCACGAAATTCAGATGTTACTCTGTGAGATGAATTAACAGAACTCTATGCAGTTTCTCAGAAATCTTCTTTCCAGATTTCATCTGAGGATATTTCCTTTTTCACCGTAGCCCTCTATGGGCTTCCAAATATCACTTTGCCAATTCCACAAGAAGTGCCTTAGCGAAAGGCTTCTTGAGGGAAAAGCTGTAACCCTGCGAGATGATTTCACAGAACACAAAGAAGTTTCTCAGAAAGCTTCTTTCTCTTTGTTATCGGAGGATATTTCCTTTGGCCCTATAGTCTTCAAAGGGATCCGAAATATCTGTTCTCAGATTCCACAGAAATAAGGCTAGCAAAGAGATCCACGAAATACAGATGTAACTCTGTGAGATGAATTAACAGAACATTAAGCAGTTTCTCACAAAGCTTCTTTCCAGATTTCATCTGAGGATATTTCCTTTTTCAGCATAGCCCTCTAGGGTCTTCCAAATATCACTTTGCCAATTCCACAACAACTGTCTTAGCGAAAGGCTTCTTGAGGGGAAAGCTGTAACTCTGTGAGATGATTTCACAGAACACTAAGAAGTTTCTCAGAAAGCTTCTTTCTCTTTGTTATCATAGGATTTTTCGTTTAGCCCTATAGTCTCCAAAGGGATCCGAAATATCTGTTCTCAGATTCCACAGAAATAAGGCTAGCAAAGAGATCCACGAAATACAGATGTAACTCTGTGAGATGAATTAACAGAACACTAAGCGGTTTCTCAGAAAGCTTCTTTCCAGATTTCATCTGAGGATATTTCGTTTTTCATCATAGCCCTCTATGGGCTTCCAAATATCACTTTGCCAATTCCACAAGAAGTGCCTTAGCGAAAGGCTTCTTCATGGGAAAGCTGCAACTCTGCGAGATGATTTCAAAGAACACAAAGAAGTTTCCCAGAAAGCTTCTTTCTCTTTGTTATCGGAGGATATTTACTTTGGCCCTATAGTCTTCAAAGGGATCCGAAATATCTGTTCTCAGATTCCACAGAAATAAGGCTAGCAAAGAGATCCACGAAATACAGATGTAACTCTGTGAGATGAATTAACAGAACACTAAGCAGTTTCTCAGAAAGGTTCTTTCCAGATTTCATCTGAGGATATTTCCTTTTTCACCTTAGCCCTCTAGGGGCTTCCAAATATCACTTTGCCAATTCCACAAGAACTGTCTTAGCGAAAGGCTTCTTGAGGGGAAAGCTGTAACTCTGTGAGATGATTTCAAAGAACACAAAGAAGTTTCTCAGAAAGCTTCTTTCTCTTTGTTATCGGAGGATATTTCCTTTGGCCCTATAGTCTTCAAAGGGATCCGAAATATCTGTTCTCAGATTCCACAGAAATAAGGCTAGCAAAGAGATCCAAGAAATACAGATGTAACTCTGTGAGATGAATTAACAGAACACTAAGCAGTTTCTCAGAAAGCTTCTTTCCAGATTTCATCTGAGGATATTTCCTTTTTCAAAATAGCCGTCTCTGGGCTTCCAAATATCACTTTCCCAATTCCACAAGAACTGTCTTAGCGAAGGGCTTCTTCTAGAGAAAGCTGTAACTCTGTGAGATGATTTCACAGAACACAAAGAAGTTTCTCAGAAAGCATCTTTCTCTTTGTTATCGGAGGATATTTCCTTTGGCCCTATGGTCTTCAAAGGGATCCGAAATATCTGTTCTCAGATTCCACAGAAATAAGGCTAGCAAAGAGATCCACGAAATACAGATGTAACTCTGTGAGATGAATTAACAGAACACTAAGCAGTTTCTCAGAAAGCTTCTTTCCAGATTTCATCTGAGGATATTTCCTTTTTCAGCATAGCCCTCTACGGGCTTCCAAATATCACTTTGCCAATTCCACAACAACTGTCTTAGCGAAAGGCTTCTTGAGGGGAAAGCTGTAACTCTTTGAGATGATTTCACAGAACACAAGGAAGTTTCTCAGAAATCTTCTTTCTCTTTGTTATCGGAGGATGTTTCCTTTGGCCCTATGGTCTCCAAAGGGATTCGAAATATCTGTTCTCAGATTCCACAGAAATAAGGCTAGCAAAGAGATCCACGAAATACAGATGTAACTCTGTGAGATGAATTAACAGAACACTTAGCAGTTTCTCAGCAAGCTTCTTTCAAGATTTCATCTGAGGATATTTCCTTTTTCACCATAGCCCTCTAAGGGCTTCCAAATATCACTTTGCCAATTCCACAAGAAGTGTCTTAGCGAAAGGCTTCTTGAGGGGAAAGCTGTAACTCTGCGAGATGATTTCACAGAACACAAAGAAGTTTCTCAGAAAGCTTCTTTCTCTTTGTTATCGGAGGATATTTCCTTTGGTCCTATAGTCTTCAAAGGGATCCGAAATATCTGTTCTCAGATTCCACAGAAATAAGGCTAGCAAAGAGATCCACGAAATACAGATGTAACTCTGTGAGATGAATTAACAGAACACTAAGCAGTTTCTCAGAAAGCTTCTTTCCAGATTTCATCTGAGGATATTTCCTTTTTCACCATAGCCCTCTAGGGGCTTCCAAATATCACTTTGCCAATTCCACAAGAACTGTCTTACCGAAAGGCTTCTTGAGGGGAAAGCTGTAACTCTGTGAGATGATTTCAAAGAACACAAAGAAGTTTCTCAGAAAGCTTCTTTGTCTTTGTTATCGGAGGATATTTCCTTTGGCCCTATAGTCTTCAAAGGGATCCGAAATATCTGTTCTCAGATTCCACAGAAATAAGGCTAGCAAAGAGATCCACAAAATACAGATGTAACTCTGTGAGATGAATTAACAGAACACTAAGCAGTTTCTCACAAAGCTTCTTTCCAGATTTCATCTGAGGATATTTCCTTTTTCAGCATAGCCCTCTAGGGGCTTCCAAATATCACTTTGCCAATTCCACAACAACTGTCTTAGCGAAAGGCTTCTTGAGGGGAAAGCTGTAACTCTGTGAGATGATTTCACAGAACACTAAGAAGTTTCTCAGAAAGCTTCTTTCTCTTTGTTATCATAGGATATTTCCTTTAGCCCTATAGTCTCCAAAGGGATCCGAAATATCTGTTCTTAGATTCCACAGAAATAAGGCTAGCAAAGAGATCCACGAAATACAGATGTAACTCTGTGAGATGAATTAACAGAACACTAAGCAGTTTCTCAGAAAGCTTCTTTCCAGATTTTATCTGAGGATATTTCCTTTTTCATCATAGCCCTCTATGGGCTTCCAAATATCACTTTGCCAATTCCACAAGAACTGTCTTAGCGAAAGGCTATTGAGGGGAAAGCTGTAACTCTATGTGATGATTTCACAGAACACAAAGAAGTTTCTCAGAAAGCTTCTTTCTCTTTGTTATCGGAGGATATTTCATTTGGCCCTATAGTCTTCAAAGGGATCCGAAATATCTGTTCTCAGATTCCACAGAAATAAGGCTAGCAAAGACATCCACTAAATACAGATGTAACTCCTTGAGATGAATTAACAGATCACTTAGCAGTTTCTCAGAAAGTTTCTTTCCAGATTTCATCTGAGGATATTTCCTTTTTCACCATAGCCCTCTATGGGCTTCCAAATATCACTTTGAAAATTCCACAAGAACTGTCTTAGCGAAAGGCTTCCTGAGGGGAAAGCTGTAACTCTGTGAGATGATTTCACAGCACACAAGGAAGTTTCTCAGAAGTCTTCTTTCTCTTTGTTATCGGAGGATGTTTACTTCGGCCCTATAGTCTCCAAAGGGATCCGAAATATCTGTTCTCAGATTCCACAGAAATAAGGCTAGCAAAGAGATGCACGAAATACAGATGTAACCCTGTGAGATGAATTAACAGAACACTAAGCAGTTTCTCAGAAAGCTTCTTTCCAGATTTCATCTGAGGATATTTCCTTTTTCACCATAGCCCTCTATGGGCTTCCAAATATCACTTTCCCAATTCCACAAGAACTGTCTTAGCGAAGGGCTTCTTCTAGAGAAAGCTGTAACTCTGTGAGATGATTTCACAGAACACAAAGAAGTTTCTCAGAAAGCTTCTTTCTCTTTGTTATCGGAGGATATTTCCTTTGGCCCTATGGTCTTCAAAGGGATCCGAAATATCTGTTCTCAGATTCCACAGAAATAAGGCTAGCAAAGAGATCCACGAAATACAGATGTAACTCTGTGAGATGAATTAACAGAACACTAAGCAGTTTCTCAGAAAGCTTCTTTCCAGATTTCATCTGAGGATATTTCCTTTTTCAGCATAGCCCTCTATGGGCTTCCAAATATCACTTTGCCAATTCCACAAGAACTGTCTTAGCGAAAGGCTTCTTGAGGGGAAAGCTGTAACTCTTTGAGATGATTTCACAGAACACAAGGAAGTTTCTCAGAAATCTTCTTTCTCTTTGTTATCGGAGGATGTTTCCTTTGGCCCTATGGTCTCCAAAGGGATTCGAAATATCTGTTCTCAGATTCCACAGAAATAAGGCTAGCAAAGAGATCCACGAAATACAGATGTAACTCTGTGAGATGAATTAACAGAACACTTAGCAGTTTCTCAGCAAGCTTCTTTCAAGATTTCATCTGAGGATATTTCCTTTTTCACCATAGCCCTCTAAGGGCTTCCAAATATCACTTTGCCAATTCCACAAGAACTGTCTTAGCGAAAGGCTTCTTCTAGGGAAAGATGTAACTCTGTGAGATGATTTCACAGAACACAAAGAAGTTTCTCAGAATGCTTCTTTCTCTTTGTTATTGGAGGATATTTCCTTTGGCCCTATGGTCTTCAAAGGCATCCGAAATATCTGTTTTCAGATTCCACAGAAATAAGGCTAGCAAAGAGATCTACGAAATACAGATGTAACCCTGTGAGATGAATTAACAGAACAATAAGCAGTTTCTCAGAAAGCTTCTTTCCAGATTTCATCTGAGGATATTTCCTTTTTCAAAATAGCCCTCTCTGGGCTTCGAAATATCACTTTGCCAATTCCACAAGAAGTGCCTTAGCGAAAGGCTTCTTGAGGGAAAAGCTGTAACCCTGCGAGATGATTCCACAGAACACAAAGATGTTTCTCAGAAAGCTTCTTTCTCTTTGTTATCGGAGGATATTTCCTTTGGCCCTATAGTCTTCAAAGGGATCCGAAATATCTATTCTCAGATTCCACAGAAATAAGGCTAGCAAAGAGATCCACGAAATACAGATGTAACTCTGTGAGATGAATTAACAGAACATTAAGCAGTTTCTCACAAAGCTTCTTTCCAGATTTCATCTGAGGATATTTCCTTTTTCAGCATAGCCCTCTAGGGGCTTCCAAATATCACTTTGCCAATTCCACAACAACTGTCTTAGCGAAAGGCTTCTTGAGGGGAAAGCTGTAACTCTGTGAGATGATTTCACAGAACACAAAGAAGTTTATCAGAAAGCTTCTTTCTCTTTGTTATCATAGGATATTTCCTTTAGCCCTATAGTCTCCAAAGGGATCCGAAATATCTGTTCTCAGATTCCACAGAAATAAGGCTAGCAAAGAGATCCACGAAATACAGATGTAACTCTGTGAGATGAATAAACAGAACACTAAGCGGTTTCTCAGAAAGCTTCTTTCCAGATTTCATCTGAGGATATTTCCTTTTTCATCATAGCCCTCTATGGGCTTCCAAATATCATTTTGCCAATTCCACAAGAAGTGCCTTAGCGAAAGGCTTCTTCAGGGGAAAGCTGTAACTCTGCGAGATGATTTCAAAGAACACAAAGAAGTTTCCCAGAAAGCTTCTTTCTCTTTGTTATCGGACGATATTTACTTTGGCCCTATAGTCTTCAAAGGGATCCGAAATATCTGTTCTCAGATTCCACAGAAATAAGGCTAGCAAAGAGATCCACGAAATACAGATGTAACTCTGTGAGATGAATTAACAGAACACTAAGTAGTTTCTCAGAAAGGTTCTTTCCAGATTTCATCTGAGGATATTTCCTTTTTCACCATAGCCCTCTATGGGCTTCCAAATATCACTTTGCCAATTCCACAAGAAGTGCCTTAGCGAAAGGCTTCTTTACGGGAAAGCTGTAACTCTGCGAGATGATTTCACAGAACACAAAGAAGTTTCTCAGAAAGCTTCTTTCTCTTGGTTATCGGAGGATATTTCCTTTGGCCCTATAGTCTTCAAAGGGATCCGAAATATCTGTTCTCAGATTCCAAAGAAATAAGGCTAGCAAAGAGATCCACGAAATACAGATGTAACTCTGTGAGATGAATTAACAGAACACTAAGCAGTTTCTCAGAAAGCTTCTTTCCAGATTTCATCTGAGGATATTTCCTTTTTCACCATAGCCCTCTATGGGCTTCCAATTATCACTTTCCCAATTCCACAAGAACTGTCTTAGCGAAAGGCTTCTTCTAGAGAAAGCTGTAACTCTGTGAGATGAATTCACAGAACACAAAGAAGTTTCTCAGAAAGCTTCTTTCTCTTTGTTATCGGAGGATATTTCCTTTGGCCCTATATTCTTCAATGGGATCCGAAATATCTGTTCTCAGATTCCACAGAAATAAGGCTAGCAAAGAGATCCACGAAATACAGATGTAACTCTGTGAGATGCATTAACAGAACACTAAGCAGTTTCTCAGAAAGCTTCTTTCCAGATTTCATCTGAGGATATTTCCTTTTTCAAAATAGCCCTCTCTGGGCTTCCAAATATCACTTTGCCAATTCCACAACAACTGTCTTAGCGAAAGGCTTCTTGAGGGGAAAGCTGTAACTCTGTGAGATGATTTCACAGAACACAAAGAAGTTTCTCAGAAAGCTTCTTTCTCTTTGTTATCGGAGGATATTTCCTTTGGCCCTATGGTCTTCAAAGGGATCCGAAATATCTGTTCTCAGATTCCACAGAAATAAGGCTAGCAAAGAGATCCACGAAATACAGATGTAACTCTGTGAGATGAATTAACAGAACACTAAGCAGTTTCTCAGAAAGCTTCTTTCCAGATTTCATCTGAGGATATTTCCTTTTTCACCATAGCCCTCTAAGGGCTTCCAAATATCACTTTGCCAATTCCACAAGAACTGTCTTAGCGAAAGGCTTCTTCTAAGGAAAGATGTAACTCTGTGAGATGATTTCACAGAACACAAAGAAGTTTCTCAGAAAGCTTCTTTCTCTTTGTTATTGGAGGATATTTCCTTTGGCCCTATGGTCTTCAAAGGCATCCGAAATATCTGTTTTCAGATTCCACAGAAATAAGGCTAGCAAAGAGATCCACGAAATACAGATGTAACTCTGTGAGATGAATTAACAGAACACTAAGCAGTTTCTCAGAAAGCTTCTTTCCAGATTTCATCTGAGGATATTTCCTTTTTCAAAATAGCCCTCTCTGGGCTTCGAAATATCACTTTGCCAATTCCAAAAGAAGTGCCTTAGCGAAAGGCTTCTTGAGGGAAAAGCTGTAACCCTGCGAGATGATTTCACAGAACCCAAAGAAGTTTCTCAGAAAGCTTCTTTCTCTTTGTTATCGGAGGATATTTCCTTTGGCCCTATAGTCTTCAAAGGGATCCGAAATATCTGTTCTCAGATTCCACAGAAATAAGGCTAGCAAAGAGATCCACGAAATACAGATGTAACTCTGTGAGATGAATTAACAGAACATTAAGCAGTTTCTCACAAAGCTTCTTTCCAGATTTCATCTCAGGATATTTCCTTTTTCAGCATAGCCCTCTAGGGGCTTCCAAATATCACTTTGCCAATTCCACAACAACTGTCTTAGCGAAAGGCTTCTTGAGGGGAAAGCTGTAACTCTGTGAGATGATTTCACAGAACACTAAGAAGTTTCTCAGAAAGCTTCTTTCTCTTTGTTATCATAGGATATTTCCTTTAGCCCTATAGTCTCCAAAGGGATCCGAAATATCTGTTCTCAGATTCCACAGAAATAAGGCTAGCAAAGAGATCCACGAAATGAAGATGTAACTCTGTGAGATGAATTAACAGAACACTAAGCAGTTTCTCAGAAAGTTTCTTTCCAGATTTCATCTGAGGATATTTCGTTTTTCATCATAGCCCTCTATGGGCTTCCAAATATCACTTTGCCAATTCCACAAGAAGTGCCTTAGCGAAAGGCTTCTTCAGGGGAAAGCTGCAACTCTGCGAGATGATTTCAAAGAACACAAAGAAGTTTCCCAGAAAGCTTCTTTCTCTTTGTTATCGGAGGATATTTACTTTGGCCCTATAGTCTTCAAAGGGATCCGAAATATCTGTTCTCAGATTCCACAGAAATAAGGCTAGCAAAGAGATCCACGAAATACAGATGTAACTCTGTGAGATGAATTAACAGAACACTAAGCAGTTTCTCAGAAAGGTTCTTTCCAGATTTCATCTGAGGATATTTCCTTTTTCACCATAGCCCTCTAGGGGCTTCCAAATATCACTTTGCCAATTCCACAAGAACTGTCTTAGCGAAAGGCTTCTTGAGGGGAAAGCTGTAACTCTGTGAGATGACTTCAAAGAACACAAAGAAGTTTCTCAGAAAGCTTCTTTCTCTTTGTTATCGGAGGATATTTACTTTGGCCCTATAGTCTTCAAAGGGATCCGAAATATCTGTTCTCAGATTCCACAGAAATAAGGCTAGCAAAGAGATCCACGAAATACAGATGTAACTCTGTGAGATGAATTAACAGAACACTAAGCAGTTTCTCAGAAAGCTTCTTTCCAGATTTTATCTGAGGATATTTCCTTTTTCACCATAGCCCTCTATGGGCTTCCAAATATCACTTTGCCAATTCCACAAGAACTGTCTTAGCGAAAGGCTACTTGAGGGGAAAGCTGTAACTCTGTGTGATGATTTCACAGAACACAAAGAAGTTTCTCAGAAAGCTTCTTTCTCTTTGTTATCGGAGGATATTTCCTTTGGCCCTATAGTCTTCAAAGGGATCCGAAATATCTGTTCTCAGATTCCACAGAAATAAGGCTAGCAAAGACAACCACTAAATACAGATGTAACTCCGTGAGATGAATTAACAGATCACTTAGCAGTTTCTCAGAAAGTTTCTTTCCAGATTTCATCTGAGGATATTTCCTTTTTCACCATAGCCCTCTATGGGCTTCCAAATATCACTTTGAAAATTCCACAAGAACTGTCTTAGCGAAAGGCTTCCTGAGGGGAAAGCTGTAACTCTGTGAGATGATTTCACAGCACACAAGGAGGTTTCTCAGAAGTCTTCTTTCTCTTTGTTATCGGAGGATGTTTACTTCGGCCCTATAGTCTCCAAAGGGATCCGAAATATCTGTTCTCAGATTCCACAGAAATAAGGCTAGCAAAGAGATGCACGAAATACAGATGTAACCCTGTGAGATGAATTAACAGAACACTAAGCAGTTTCTCAGAAAGCTTCTTTCCAGATTTCATCTGAGGATATTTCCTTTTTCACCATAGCCCTCTATGGGCTTCCAAATATCACTTTCCCAATTCCACAAGAACTGTCTTAGCGAAGGGCTTCTTCTAGAGAAAGCTGTAACTCTGTGAGATGATTTCACAGAACACAAAGAAGTTTCTCAGAAAGCATCTTTCTCTTTGTTATCGGAGGATATTTCCTTTGGCCCTATGGTCTTCAAAGGGATCCGAAATATCTGTTCTCAGATTCCACAGAAATAAGGCTAGCAAAGAGATCCACGAAATACAGATGTAACTCTGTGAGATGAATTAACAGAACACTAAGCAGTTTCTCAGAAAGCTTCTTTCCAGATTTCATCTGAGGATATTTCCTTTTTCAGCATAGCCCTCTATGGGCTTCCAAATATCACTTTGCCAATTCCACAAGAACTGTCTTAGCGAAAGGCTTCTTGAGGGGAAAGCTGTAACTCTGTGAGATGATTTCACAGAACACAAGGAAGTTTCTCAGAAAGCTTCTTTCTCTTTGTTATCGGAGGATGTTTCCTTTGGCCCCATGGTCTCCAAAGGGATTCGAAATATCTGTTCTCAGATTCCACAGAAATAAGGCTAGCAAAGAGATCCACGAAATACAGATGTAACTCTGTGAGATGAATTAACAGAACACTTAGCAGTTTCTCAGCAAGCTTCTTTCAAGATTTCATCTGAGGATATTTCCTTTTTCACCATAGCCCTCTACGGGCTTCCAAATATCACTTTGCCAATTCCACAAGAACGGTCTTAGCGAAAGGCTTCTTGAGGGGAAAGCTGTAACTCTGTGAGATGATTTCACAGAACACTAAGAAGTTTCTCAGAAAGTTTCTTTCTCTTTGTTATCGGAGGATATTTCCTTTGGCCCTATAGTCTTCAAAGGGATCCGAAATATCTGTTGTCAGATTCCACAGAAATAAGGCTAGCAAAGAGATCCACGAAATACAGATGTAACTCTGTGAGATGAATTAACAGAACACTAAGCAGTTTCTCAGAAAGCTTCTTTCCAGATTTCGTCTGAGGATATTTCCTTTTTCACCATAGCCCTCTATGGGCTTCCAAATATCACTTTCCCAATTCCACAAGAACTGTCTTAGCGAAAGGCTTCTTCTAGAGAAAGCTGTAACTCTGTGAGATGATTTCACAGAACACAAAGAAGTTTCTCAGAAAGCTTCTTTCTCTTTGTTATCGGAGGATATTTCCTTTGGCCCTATGGTCTTCAAAGGGATCCGAAATATCTGTTGTCAGATTCCACAGAAATAAGGCTAGCAAAGAGATCCACGAAATACAGATGTAACTCTGTGAGATGAATTAACAGATTACTAAGCAGTTTCTCAGAAAGTTTCTTTCCATAATTCATCTGAGGATATTTCCTTTTTCACCATAGCCCTCTAGGGGTTCCAAATATCACTTTGCCAATTCCACAAGAACTGTCTTAGCGAAAGGCTTCTTGAAGGGAAAGCTGTAACTCTGTGAGATAATTTCACAGAACACAAGGAAGTTTCTCAGAAATCTTCTTTCTCTTTGTTATCGGAGGATGTTTCCTTTGGCCCTATGGTCTCCAAAGGGATTCGAAATATCTATTCTCAGAGTCCACAGAAATAAGGCTAGCAAAGAGATCCACGAAATACAGATATAACTCTGTGAGATGAATTAACAGAACACTAAGCAGTTTCTCAGAAAGCTTCTTTCCAGATTTCATCTGAGGATATTTTCTTTTTCACCATAGCCCTCTATGGGCTTCCAAATATCACTTTGCCAATTCCAGAACAACTGTCTTAGCGAAAGGCTTCTTGAGGGGAAAGCTGTAAATCTGTGAGATGATTTCACAGAACACAAAGAAGTTTCTCAGAAAGCTTCTTTCTCTTTGTTATCGGAGGATATTTCCTCTGGCCCTATAGTCTTCAAAGGGATCCGAAATATCTGTTCTCAGATTCCACAGAAATAAGGCTAGCAAAGAGATCCACGAAATACAGATGTAACTCTGTGAGATGAATTAACAGAACACTAAGCTGTTTCTCAGAAAGCTTCTTTCCAGATTTTATCTGAGGATATTTCCTTTTTCACCATAGCCCTCTATGGGCTTCCAAATATCACTTTGCCAATTCCACAAGAACTGTCTTAGCGAAAGGCTACTTGAGGGGAAAGCTGTAACTCTGTGTGATGATTTCACAGAACACAAAGAAGTTTCTCAGAAAGCTTCTTTCTGTTTGTTATCGGAGGATATTTCCTTTGGCCCTATAGTCTTCAAAGGGATCCGAAATATCTGTTCTCAGATTCCACAGAAATAAGGCTAGCAAAGACATCCACTAAATACAGATGTAACTCCGTGAGATGAATTAACAGATCACTTAGCAGTTTCTCAGAAAGTTTCTTTCCAGATTTCATCTGAGGATATTTCCTTTTTCACCATAGCCCTCTATGGGCTTCCAAATATCACTTTGAAAATTCCACAAGAACTGTCTTAGCGAAAGGCTTCCTGAGGGGAAAGCTGTAACTCTGTGAGATGATTTCACAGCACACAAGGAAGTTTCTCAGAAGTCTTCTTTCTCTTTGTTATCGGAGGATGTTTACTTCGTCCCTATAGTCTCCATAGGGATCCGAAATATCTGTTCTCAGATTCCACAGAAATAAGGCTAGCAAAGAGATGCACGAAATACAGATGTAACCCTGTGAGATGAATTAACAGAACACTAAGCAGTTTCTCAGAAAGCTTCTTTCCAGATTTCATCTGAGGATATTTCCTTTTTCACCATAGCCCTCTATGGGCTTCCAAATATCACTTTCCCAATTCCACAAGAACTGTCTTAGCGAAAGGCTTCTTCTAGAGAAAGCTGTAACTCTGTGAGATGATTTCACAGATCACAAAGAAGATTCTCAGAAAGCTTCTTTCTCTTTGTTATCGGAGGAAATTTCCTTTGGCCCTATGGTCTTCAAAGGGATCCGAAATATCTGTTCTCAGATTCCACAGAAATAAGGCTAGCAAAGAGATCCACGAAATACAGATGTAACTCTGTGAGATGAATTAACAGAACACTAAGCAGTTTCTCAGAAAGCTTCTTTCCAGATTTCATCTGAGGATATTTCCTTTTTCACCATAGCCCTCTATTGGCTTCCAAATATCACTTTCCCAATTCCACAAGAACTGTCTTAGCGAAAGGCTTCTTCTAGAGAAAGCTGTAACTCTGTGAGATGATTTCACAGAACACAAAGAAGTTTCTCAGAAAGCTTCTTTCTCTTTGTTATCAGAGGATATTTCCTTTGGCCCTATAGTCTTCAAAGGGATCCGAAATATCTGTTCTCAGATTCCACAGAAATAAGGCTAGCAAAGATATGCACGAAATACAGATGTAACTCTGTGAGATGAATTAACAGAACACTAAGCAGTTTCTCAGAAAGCTTCTTTCCAGATTTCATCTGAGGATATTTCCTTTTTCACCATAGCCCTCTATGGGCTTCCAAATATCACTTTCCCAATTCCACAAGAACTGTCTTAGCGAAGGGCTTCTTCTAGAGAAAGCTGTAACTCTGTGAGATGATTTCACAGAACACAAAGAAGTTTCTCAGAAAGCATCTTTCTCTTTGTTATTGGAGGATATTTCCTTTGGCCCTATGGTCTTCAAAGTGATCCGAAATATCTGTTGTCAGATTCCACAGAAATAAGGCTAGCAAAGAGATCCACGAAATTCAGATGTAACTCTGTGAGATGAATTAACAGAACACTTAGCAGTTTCTCAGCAAGCTTCTTTCAAGATTTCATCTGAGGATATTTCCTTTTTCACCATAGCCCTCTACGGGCTTCCAAATATCACTTTGCCAATTCCACAAGAACTGTCTTAGCGAAAGGCTTCTTGAGGGGAAAGCTGTAACTCTGTGAGATGATTTCACAGAACACTAAGAAGTTTCTCAGAAAGTTTCTTTCTCTTTGTTATCGGAGGATATTTCCTTTGGCCCTATAGTCTTCAAAGGGATCCGAAATATCTGTTGTCAGATTCCACAGAAATAAGGCTAGCAAAGAGATCCACGAAATACAGATGTAACTCTGTGAGATGAATTAACAGAACACTAAGCAGTTTCTCAGAAAGCTTCTTTCCAGATTTCGTCTGAGGATATTTCCTTTTTCACCATAGCCCTCTATGGGCTTCCAAATATCACTTTCCCAATTCCACAAGAACTGTCTTAGCGAAAGGCTTCTTCTAGAGAAAGCTGAAACTCTGTGAGATGATTTCACAGAACTCAAAGAAGTTTCTCTGAAAGCTTCTTTCTCTTTGTTATCGGAGGATATTTCCTTTGGCCCTAAGGTCTTCAAAGGGATCCGAAATATCTGTTCTCAGATTCCTCAGAAATAAGGCTAGCAAAGAGATCCACGAAATACAGATGTAACTCTGTGAGATGAATTAACAGAACACTAAGCGGTTTCTCAGAAAGCTTCTTTCCAGATTTCATCTGAGGATATTTCCTTTTTCATCATAGCCCTCTATGGGCTTCCAAATATCATTTTGCCAATTCCACAAGAAGTGCCTCAGCGAAAGGCTTCTTCAGGGGAAAGCTGTAACTCTGCGAGATGATTTCAAAGAACACTAAGAAGTTTCCCAGAAAGCTTCTTTCTCTTTGTTATCGGAGGATATTTACTTTGGCCCTATAGTCTTCAAAGGGATCCGAAATATCTGTTCTCATATTCCACAGAAATAAGGCTAGCAAAGAGATCCACGAAATACAGATGTAACTCTGTGAGATGAATTAACAGAACACTAAGCAGTTTCTCAGAAAGCTTCTTTCCAGATTTTATCTGAGGATATTTCCTTTTTCACCATAGCCCTCTATGGGCTTCCAAATATCACTTTGCAAATTCCACAAGAACTGTCTTAGCGAAAGGCTACTTGAGGGGAAAGCTGTAACTCTGTGTGATGATTTCACAGAACACAAAGAAGTTTCTCAGAAAGCTTCTTTCTCTTTGTTATCGGAGGATATTTCCTTTGGCCCTATAGTCTTCAAAGGGATCCGAAATATCTGTTCTCAGATTCCACAGAAATAAGGCTAGCAAAGACAACCACTAAATACAGATGTAACTCCGTGAGATGAATTAACAGATCACTTAGCAGTTTCTCTGAAAGTTTCTTTCCAGATTTCATCTGAGGATATTTCCTTTTTCACCATAGCCCTCTATGGGCTTCCAAATATCACTTTGAAAATTCCACAAGAACTGTCTTAGCGAAAGGCTTCCTGAGGGGAAAGCTGTAACTCTGTGAGATGATTTCACAGCACACAAGGAGGTTTCTCAGAAGTCTTCTTTCTCTTTGTTATCGGAGGATGTTTACTTCGGCCCTATAGTCTCCAAAGGGATCCGAAATATCTGTTCTCAGATTCCACAGAAATAAGGCTAGCAAAGAGATGCACGAAATACAGATGTAACCCTGTGAGATGAATTAACAGAACACTAAGCAGTTTCTCAGAAAGCTTCTTTCCAGATTTCATCTGAGGATATTTCCTTTTTCACCATAGCCCTCTATGGGCTTCCAAATATCACTTTCCCAATTCCACAAGAACTGTCTTAGCGAAGGGCTTCTTCTAGAGAAAGCTGTAACTCTGTGAGATGATTTCACAGAACACAAAGAAGTTTCTCAGAAAGCATCTTTCTCTTTGTTATCGGAGGATATTTCCTTTGGCCCTATGGTCTTCAAAGGGATCCGAAATATCTGTTCTCAGATTCCACAGAAATAAGGCTAGCAAAGAGATCCACGAAATACAGATGTAACTCTGTGAGATGAATTAACAGAACACTAAGCAGTTTCTCAGAAAGCTTCTTTCCAGATTTCATCTGAGGATATTTCCTTTTTCAGCATAGCCCTCTATGGGCTTCCAAATATCACTTTGCCAATTCCACAAGAACTGTCTTAGCGAAAGGCTTCTTGAGGGGAAAGCTGTAACTCTGTGAGATGATTTCACAGAACACAAGGAAGTTTCTCAGAAAGCTTCTTTCTCTTTGTTATCGGAGGATGTTTCCTTTGGCCCCATGGTCTCCAAAGGGATTCGAAATATCTGTTCTCAGATTCCACAGAAATAAGGCTAGCAAAGAGATCCACGAAATACAGATGTAACTCTGTGAGATGAATTAACAGAACACTTAGCAGTTTCTCAGCAAGCTTCTTTCAAGATTTCATCTGAGGATATTTCCTTTTTCACCATAGCCCTCTACGGGCTTCCAAATATCACTTTGCCAATTCCACAAGAACGGTCTTAGCGAAAGGCTTCTTGAGGGGAAAGCTGTAACTCTGTGAGATGATTTCACAGAACACTAAGAAGTTTCTCAGAAAGTTTCTTTCTCTTTGTTATCGGAGGATATTTCCTTTGGCCCTATAGTCTTCAAAGGGATCCGAAATATCTGTTGTCAGATTCCACAGAAATAAGGCTAGCAAAGAGATCCACGAAATACAGATGTAACTCTGTGAGATGAATTAACAGAACACTAAGCAGTTTCTCAGAAAGCTTCTTTCCAGATTTCGTCTGAGGATATTTCCTTTTTCACCATAGCCCTCTATGGGCTTCCAAATATCACTTTCCCAATTCCACAAGAACTGTCTTAGCGAAAGGCTTCTTCTAGAGAAAGCTGTAACTCTGTGAGATGATTTCACAGAACACAAAGAAGTTTCTCAGAAAGCTTCTTTCTCTTTGTTATCGGAGGATATTTCCTTTGGCCCTATGGTCTTCAAAGGGATCCGAAATATCTGTTCTCAGATTCCACAGAAATAAGGCTAGCAAAGAGATCCACGAAATACAGATGTAACCCTGTGAGATGAATTAACAGATTACTAAGCAGTTTCTCAGAAAGTTTCTTTCCATAATTCATCTGAGGATATTTCCTTTTTCACCATAGCCCTCTATGGGCTTCCAAATATCACTTTGCCAATTCCACAAGAACTGTCTTAGCGAAAGGCTTCTTGAAGGGAAAGCTGTAACTCTGTGAGATAATTTCACAGAACACAAGGAAGTTTCTCAGAAATCTTCTTTCTCTTTGTTATCGGAGGATGTTTCCTTTGGCCCTATGGTCTCCAAAGGGATTCGAAATATCTATTCTCAGAGTCCACAGAAATAAGGCTAGCAAAGAGATCCACGAAATACAGATATAACTCTGTGAGATGAATTAACAGAACACTAAGCAGTTTCTCAGAAAGCTTCTTTCCAGATTTCATCTGAGGATATTTTCTTTTTCACCATAGCCCTCTATGGGCTTCCAAATATCACTTTGCCAATTCCAGAACAACTGTCTTAGCGAAAGGCTTCTTGAGGGGAAAGCTGTAAATCTGTGAGATGATTTCACAGAACACAAAGAAGTTTCTCAGAAAGCTTCTTTCTCTTTGTTATCGGAGGATATTTCCTCTGGCCCTATAGTCTTCAAAGGGATCCGAAATATCTGTTCTCAGATTCCACAGAAATAAGGCTAGCAAAGAGATCCACGAAATACAGATGTAACTCTGTGAGATGAATTAACAGAACACTAAGCTGTTTCTCAGAAAGCTTCTTTCCAGATTTTATCTGAGGATATTTCCTTTTTCACCATAGCCCTCTATGGGCTTCCAAATATCACTTTGCCAATTCCACAAGAACTGTCTTAGCGAAAGGCTACTTGAGGGGAAAGCTGTAACTCTGTGTGATGATTTCACAGAACACAAAGAAGTTTCTCAGAAAGCTTCTTTCTCTTTGTTATCGGAGGATATTTCCTTTGGCCCTATAGTCTTCAAAGGGATCCGAAATATCTGTTCTCAGATTCCACAGAAATAAGGCTAGCAAAGACATCCACTAAATACAGATGTAACTCCGTGAGATGAATTAACAGATCACTTAGCAGTTTCTCAGAAAGTTTCTTTCCAGATTTCATCTGAGGATATTTCCTTTTTCACCATAGCCCTCTATGGGCTTCCAAATATCACTTTGAAAATTCCACAAGAACTGTCTTAGCGAAAGGCTTCCTGAGGGGAAAGCTGTAACTCTGTGAGATGATTTCACAGCACACAAGGAAGTTTCTCAGAAGTCTTCTTTCTCTTTGTTATCGGAGGATGTTTACTTCGGCCCTATAGTCTCCATAGGGATCCGAAATATCTGTTCTCAGATTCCACAGAAATAAGGCTAGCAAAGAGATGCACGAAATACAGATGTAACCCTGTGAGATGAATTAACAGAACACTAAGCAGTTTCTCAGAAAGCTTCTTTCCAGATTTCATCTGAGGATATTTCCTTTTTCACCATAGCCCTCTATGGGCTTCCAAATATCACTTTCCCAATTCCACAAGAACTGTCTTAGCGAAAGGCTTCTTCTAGAGAAAGCTGTAACTCTGTGAGATGATTTCACAGATCACAAAGAAGTTTCTCAGAAAGCTTCTTTCTCTTTGTTATCGGAGGAAATTTCCTTTGGCCCTATGGTCTTCAAAGGGATCCGAAATATCTGTTCTCAGATTCCACAGAAATAAGGCTAGCAAAGAGATCCACGAAATACAGATGTAACTCTGTGAGATGAATTAACAGAACACTAAGCAGTTTCTCAGAAAGCTTCTTTCCAGATTTCATCTGAGGATATTTCCTTTTTCACCATAGCCCTCTATTGGCTTCCAAATATCACTTTCCCAATTCCACAAGAACTGTCTTAGCGAAAGGCTTCTTCTAGAGAAAGCTGTAACTCTGTGAGATGATTTCACAGAACACAAAGAAGTTTCTCAGAAAGCTTCTTTCTCTTTGTTATCAGAGGATATTTCCTTTGGCCCTATAGTCTTCAAAGGGATCCGAAATATCTGTTCTCAGATTCCACAGAAATAAGGCTAGCAAAGATATGCACGAAATACAGATGTAACTCTGTGAGATGAATTAACAGAACACTAAGCAGTTTCTCAGAAAGCTTCTTTCCAGATTTCATCTGAGGATATTTCCTTTTTCACCATAGCCCTCTATGGGCTTCCAAATATCACTTTCCCAATTCCACAAGAACTGTCTTAGCGAAGGGCTTCTTATAGAGAAAGCTGTAACTCTGAGAGATGATTTCACAGAACACAAAGAAGTTTCTCAGAAAGCATCTTTCTCTTTGTTATCGGAGGATATTTCCTTTGGCCCTATGGTCTTCAAAGTGATCCGAAATATCTGTTGTCAGATTCCACAGAAATAAGGCTAGCAAAGAGATCCACGAAATTCAGATGTAACTCTGTGAGATGAATTAACAGAACACTTAGCAGTTTCTCAGCAAGCTTCTTTCAAGATTTCATCTGAGGATATTTCCTTTTTCACCATAGCCCTCTACGGGCTTCCAAATATCACTTTGCCAATTCCACAAGAACTGTCTTAGCGAAAGGCTTCTTGAGGGGAAAGCTGTAACTCTGTGAGATGATTTCACAGAACACTAAGAAGTTTCTCAGAAAGTTTCTTTCTCTTTGTTATCGGAGGATATTTCCTTTGGCCCTATAGTCTTCAAAGGGATCCGAAATATCTGTTGTCAGATTCCACAGAAATAAGGCTAGCAAAGAGATCCACGAAATACAGATGTAACTCTGTGAGATGAATTAACAGAACACTAAGCAGTTTCTCAGAAAGCTTCTTTCCAGATTTCGTCTGAGGATATTTCCTTTTTCACCATAGCCCTCTATGGGCTTCCAAATATCACTTTCCCAATTCCACAAGAACTGTCTTAGCGAAAGGCTTCTTCTAGAGAAAGCTGAAACTCTGTGAGATGATTTCACAGAACTCAAAGAAGTTTCTCAGAAAGCTTCTTTCTCTTTGTTATCGGAGGATATTTCCTTTGGCCCTAAGGTCTTCAAAGGGATCCGAAATATCTGTTCTCAGATTCCACAGAAATAAGGCTAGCAAAGAGATCCACGAAATACAGATGTAACTCTGTGAGATGAATTAACAGAACACTAAGCAGTTTCTCAGAAAGCTTCTTTCCAGATTTCATCTGAGGATATTTCCTTTTTCACCATAGCCCTCTATGGGCTTCCAAATATCACTTTCCCAATTCCACAAGAACTGTCTTAGCGAAAGGCTTCTCCTAGAGAAAGCTGTAACTCTGTGAGATGATTTCACAGAACACAAAGAAGTTTCTCAGAAAGCTTCTTTCTCTTTGTTATCGGAGGATATTTCCTTTGGCCCTATAGTCTTCAAAGGGATCCGAAATATCTGTTCTCAGATTCCACAGAAATAAGGCTAGCAAAGAGATGCACGAAATACAGATGTAACTCTGTGAGATGAATTAACAGAACACTAAGCAGTTTCTCAGAAAGCTTCTTTCCAGATTTCATCTGAGGATATTTCCTTTTTCACCATAGCCCTCTATGGGCTTCCAAATATCACTTTCCCAATTCCACAAGAACTGTCTTAGCGAAGGGCTTCTTCTAGAGAAAGCTGTAACTCTGTGAGATGATTTCACAAAACACAAAGAAGTTTCTCAGAAAGCATCTTTCTCTTTGTTATCGGAGGATATTTCCTTTGGCCCTATGGTCTTCAAAGGGATCCGAAATATCTGTTCTCAGATTCCACAGAAATAAGGCTAGCAAAGATATCCACGAAATACAGATGTAACTCTGTGAGATGAATTAACAGAACACTAAGCAGTTTCTCAGAAAGCTTCTTTCCAGATTTCATCTGAGGATATTTCCTTTTTCAGCATAGCCCTGTATGGGCTTCCAAATATCACTTTGCCAATTCCACAAGAACTGTCTCAGCGAAAGGCTACTTGAGGGGAAAGCTGTAACTCTGTGTGATGATTTCACAGAACACAAAGAAGTTTCTCAGAAAGCTTCTTTCTCTTTGTTATCGGAGGATATTTCCTTTGGCCCTATGGTCTTCAAAGGGATCCGAAATATCTGTTCTCAGATTCCACAGAAATAAGGCTAGCAAAGAGATCCACGAAATACAGATGTAACTCTGTGAGATGAATTAACAGAACACTAAGCAGTTACTCAGAAAGCTTCTTTCCAGATTTCATCTGAGGATATTTCCTTTTTCACCATAGCCCTCTATGGGCTTCCAAATATCACTTTGCCAATTCCACAAGAACTGTCTCAGCGAAAGGCTACTTGAGGGGAAAGCTGTAACTCTGTGTGATGATTTCACGGAACACAAAGAAGTTTCTCAGAAAGCTTCTTTCTCTTTGTTATCGGAGGATATTTCCTTTGGCCCTATGGGCTTCAAAGTGATCCGAAATATCTGTTCTCAGAGTCCACAGAAATAAGGCTACAAAGAGATCCACGAAATTCAGATGTTACTCTGTGAGATGAATTAACAGAACTCTAAGCAGTTTCTCAGAAAGCTTCTTTCCAGATTTCATCTGAGGATATTTCCTTTTTCACCGTAGCCCTCTATGGGCTTCCAAACATCACTTTGCCAATTCCAAAAGAACTGTCTTAGCGGAAGGCTTCTTGAGGGGAAAGCTGTAACTCTGTGTGATGATTTCACAGAACACAAAGTAGTTTCTCAGAAAGCTTCTTTCTCTTTGTTATCAGAGGATATTTCCTTTGGCCCTAAGGTCTTCAAAGGGATCCGAAATATCTGTTCTCAGATTCCACAGAAATAAGGCTAGCAAAAGATCCACGAAATACAGATGTAACTCTGTGAGATGAATTAACAGAACACTAAGCAGTTTCTCAGAAAGCTTCTTTCCAGATTTCATCTGAGGATATTTCCTTTTTCACCATAGCCCTCTACGGGCTTCCAAATATCACTTTGCCAATTCCACAAGAACTGTCTTAGCGAAAGGCTTCTTGAGGGGAAAGCTGTAACTCTGTGAAATGATTTCACAGAACACAAAGAAGTTTCTCAGAAAGCTTCTTTCTCTTTGTTATCGGAGGATATTTCCTTTGGCCCTATGGTCTTCAAAGGGATCCGAAATATCTGTTCTCAGATTCCACAGAAATAAGGCTAGCAAAGAGATCCACTAAATACAGATGTAACTCTGTGAGATGAATTAACAGATCACGTAGCAATTTCTCAGAAAGTTTCTTTCCAGATTTCATCTGAGGATATTTCCTTTTTCACCGTAGCCCTCTATGGGCTTCCAAATATCACTTTGCCAATTCCAAAAGAACTGTCTTAGCGAAAGGCTTCTTGAGGGGAAAGCTGTAACTCTGTGAGATGATTTCACAGAACACAAAGAAGTTTCTCAGAAAGCTTCTTTCTCTTTGTTATCGGAGAATATTTCCTTTGGCCCTATGGGCTTCAAAGTGATCCGAAATATCTGTTCTCAGAGTCCACAGAAATAAGGCTACCAAAGATCCACGAAATTCAGATGTTACTTTGTGAGATGAATTAACAGAACTCTAAGCAGTTTCTCAGAAAGCTTCTTTCCAGATTTCGTCTGAGGATATTTCCTTTTTCACCGTAGCCCTCTATGGGCTTCCAAATATCACTTTGCCAATTCCACAAGAACTGTCTTAGCGAAAGGCTTCTTGAGGGGAAAGCTGTAACTCTGTGAAATGATTTCACAGAACACAAAGTAGTTTCTCAGAAAGCTTCTTTCTCTTTGTTATCAGAGGATATTTCCTTTGGCCCCATGGTCTTCAAAGGGATCCGAAATATCTGTTCTCAGATTCCACAGAAATAAGGCTAGCAAGAGATCCACGAAATACAGATGTAACTCTGTGAGATGAATTAACAGAACACTAAGCAGTTTCTCAGAAAGCTTCTTTCCAGATTTCATCTGAGGATATTTCCTTTTTCACCATAGCCCTCTATGGGCTTCCAAATATCACTTTCCCAATTCCACAAGAACTGTCATAGCGAAAGGCTTCTTGAGGGGAAAGCTGTAACTCTGTGAGATGATTTCACAGAACACAAAGAAATTTCTCAGAAGGCTTCTTTCTCTTTGTTATCGGAGGATATTTCTTTGGCCCTATAGTCTTCAAAGGGATCCGAAATATCTGTTCTAAGATTCCACAGAAATAAGGCTAGCAAAGAGATCCCGAAAATACAGATGTAACTCTGTGAGATGAGTTAATAGAACACTAAGCAGTATCTCAGAAAGCTTCTTTCTAGATTTCGTCTGAGGATATTTCCTTTTTCACCATAGCCCTCTATGGGCTTCCAAATATCACTTTGCCAATTTCACAAGAACTGTCTTAGCGAAAGGCTTCTTGAGGGGAAAGCTGTAACTCTGTGAGATGATTTCACAGAACACAAAGAAGTTTCTCAGAAAGTTTCTTTCTCTTTGTTATCGGAGGATATTTCCTTTGCCCCTATGGTCTTCAAAGGGATCCGAAATAATCTGTTCTCAGATTCCACAGAAATAAGGTTAGCAAAGAGATCCACGAAATACAGATGTAACTCTGTGAGATGAATTAACAGAACACTAAGCAGTTTCTCAGAAAGCTTCTTTCCAGATTTCATCTGAGGATATTTCCTTTTTCACCGTAGCCCTGTATGGGCTTCCAAATATCAGTTTGCCAATTCCACAAGAACTGTCTTAGCGAAAGGCTACTTGAGGGCAAAGCTGTAACTCTGTGAGATGATTTCACAGAACACAAAGAAGTTTCTCAGAAAGCATCTTTCTCTTTGTTAGCGGAGGATATTTCCTTTGGCCCTATGGTCTTCAAAGGGATACGAAATATCTGTTCTCAGATTCCACAGAAATAAGGCTAGCAAAGAGATCCTCGAAATACAGATGTTACTCTGTGAGATGAATTAACAGAACTCTAAGCAGTTTCTCAGAAAGCTTCTTTCCACATTTCATCTGAGGATATTTCCTTTTTCACCATAGCCCTCTATGGGCTTCCAAATATCACTTTTCCAATTCCACAAGAAAGGTCTTAGCGAAAGTCTTCTTGAGGAGAAAGCTGGAACTCTGTGAGATGATTTCACAGAACACAAAGAAGTTTCTCAGAAAGCTTCTTTCTCTTTGTTATCGGAGGATATTTCTTTGGTCCTATAGTCTTCAAAGGGATCCGAAATATCTGTTCTCAGATTCCACAGAAATAAGGCTAGCAAAGAGATCCCCGAAATACAGATGTAACTCTGTGAGATGAATTAATAGAACACTAAGCAGTATCTCAAAAAGCTTCTTTCTAGATTTCGTCTGAGGATATTTCCTTTTTCACCATAGCCCTCTATGGGCTTCCAAATATCACTTTGCCAATTCCACAAGAAATGTCTTAGCGAAAGGCTTCTTGAGGGGAAAGCTGTAACTCTGTGAGATGATTTCACAGAACACAAAGAAGTTTCTCAGAAAGCTTCTTTCTCTTTGTTATCGGAGGATATTTCCTTTGGCCCTATGGTCTTCAAAGGGATCCGAAATATCTGTTCTCAGATTCCACAGAAATAAGGTTAGCAAAGAGATCCACGAAATACAGATGTAACTCTGTGAGATGAATTAACAGAACACTAAGCAGTTTCTCAGAAAGCTTCTTTCCAGATTTCATCTGAGGATATTTCCTTTTTCACCATAGCCCTCTATGGGCTTCCAAATATCACTTTGCCAATTCCACAATAACTGTCTTAGCGAAAGGCTACTTGAGGGGAAAGCTGTAACTCTGTGTGATGATTTCACAGAACACAAAGAAGTTTCTCAGAAAGCTTCTTTCTCTTTGTTATCGGAGGATATTTCCTTTGGCCCTATGGGCTTCCAAGTGATCCGACATATCTGTTCTCAGATTCCACAGAAATAAGGCTACCAAAGAGATCCTCGAAATTCAGATGTTACTCTGTGAGATAAATTAACAGAACTCTAAGCAGTTTCTCAGAAAGCTTCTTTCCACATTTCATCTGAGGATATTTCCTTTTTCACCATAGCCCTCTATGGGCTTCCAAAT
Organism: Macaca mulatta; assembly: GCF_049350105.2. NCBI lineage: Eukaryota > Metazoa > Chordata > Mammalia > Primates > Cercopithecidae > Macaca > Macaca mulatta. The sequence continues at coordinate 66,089,101 of NC_133426.1, read as the reverse complement.
ATCACTTTGCCAATTCCACAAGAACTGTCTTAGCGAAAGGCTTCTTGAGGGGAAAGCTGTAACTCTGTGAGATGATTTCACAGAACACAAAGTAGTTTCTCAGAAAGCTTCTTTCTATTTGTTATCGGAGGATATTTCCTTTGGCCCTATGGTCTTCAAAGGGATCCGAAATATCTGTTCTCAGATTCCACAAAAATAAGGCTAGCAAAAGATCCACGAAATACAGATGTAACTCTGTGAGATGAATTAACAGAACACTAAGCAGTTTCTCAGAAAGCTTCTTTCCAGATTTCATCTGAGGATATTATCTTCTTCACCATAGCCCTCTATGGGCTTCCAAATATCACTTTGCCAATTCCACAAGAACTGTCTTAGCGAAAGTCTTCTTGAGGGGAAAGCTGTAACTCTGTGAGATGATTTCACAGAACACAAGGAAGTTTCTCAGAAATCTTCTTTCTCTTTGTTATCGGAGGATGTTTCCTTTGGCCCTATGGTCTCCAAAGGGATTCGAAATATCTGTCCTCAGATTCCACAGAAATAAGGCTAGCAAAGAGATCCACGAAATACAGATGTAACTCTGTGAGATGAATTAACAGAACACTTGGCAGTTTCTCAGCAAGCTTCTTTCAAGATTTCATCTGAGGATATTTCCTTTTTCACCATAGCCCTCTATGGGCTTCCAAATATCACTTTTCCAATTCCACAAGAACTGTCTTAGCGAAAGGCTTCTTGAGGGGAACGCTGTAACTCTGTGAGATCATTTCACAGAACACTAAGAAGTTTCTCAGAAAGTTTCTTTCTCTTTGTTATCGGAGGATATTTCCTTTGGCCCTATAGTCTTCAAAGGGATCCGAAATATCTGTTGTCAGATTCCACAGAAATAAGGCTAGCAAAGAGATCCACGAAATACAGATGTAACTCTGTGAGATGAATTAACAGAACACTAAGCAGTTTCTCAGAAAGCTTCTTTCCAGATTTCGTCTGAGGATATTTCCTTTTTCACCATAGCCCTCTATGGGCTTCCAAATATCACTTTCCCAATTCCACAAGAACTGTCTTAGCGAAAGGCTTCTTCTAGAGAAAGCTGTAACTCTGTGAGATGATTTCACAGAACACAAAGAAGTTTCTCAGAAAGCTTCTTTCTCTTTGTTATCGGATTATATTTCCTTTGGCCCTATGGTCTTCAAAGGGATCCGAAATATCTGTTCTCAGATTCCACAGAAAGAAGTCTAGCAAAGAGATCCACGAAATACAGATGTAACTCTGTGAGATGAATTAACAGAACACTAAGCAGTTTCTCAGAAAGCTTCTTTCCAGATTTCATCTGAGGATATTTCCTTTTTCACCATGGCCCTCTATGGGCTTCCAAATATCACTTTCCCAATTCCACAAGAACTGTCTTAGCGAAAGGCTTCTTCTAGAGAAAGCTGTAACTCTGTGAGATGATTTCACAGAACACAAAGAAGTTTCTCAGAAAGCTTCTTTCTCTTTGTTATCGGAGGATATTTCCTTTGGCCCTATGGTCTTCAAAGGGATCCGAAATATCTGTTCTCAGATTCCACAGAAATAAGGCTAGCAAAGAGATGCACGAAATACAGATGTAACTCTGTGAGATGAATTAACAGAACACTAAGCAGTTTCTCAGAAAGCTTCTTTCCAGATTTCATCTGAGGATATTTCCTTTTTCACCATAGCCCTCTATGGGCTTCCAAATATCACTTTCCCAATTCCACAAGAACTGTCTTAGCGAAGGGCTTCTTCTAGAGAAAGCTGTAACTCTGTGAGATGATTTCACAGAACACAAAGAAGTTTCTCAGAAAGCATCTTTCTCCTTGTTATCGGAGGATATTTCCTTTGGCCCTATGGTCTTCAAAGGGATCCGAAATATCTGTTCTCAGATTCCACAGAAAGAAGTCTAGCAAAGAGATCCACGAAATACAGATGTAACTCTGTGAGATGAATTAACAGAACACTAAGCAGTTTCTCAGAAAGCTTCTTTCCAGATTTCATCTGAGGATATTTCCTTTTTCACCATGGCCCTCTATGGGCTTCCAAATATCACTTTCCCAATTCCACAAGAACTGTCTTAGCGAAAGGCTTCTTCTAGAGAAAGCTGTAACTCTGTGAGATGATTTCACAGAACACAAAGAAGTTTCTCAGAAAGCTTCTTTCTCTTTGTTATCGGAGGATATTTCCTTTGGCCCTATGGTCTTCAAAGGGATCCGAAATATCTGTTCTCAGATTCCACAGAAATAAGGCTAGAAAAGAGATGCACGAAATACAGATGTAACTCTGTGAGATGAATTAACAGAACACTAAGCAGTTTCTCAGAAAGCTTCTTTCCAGATTTCATCTGAGGATATTTCCTTTTTCACCATAGCCCTCTATGGGCTTCCAAATATCACTTTCCCAATTCCACAAGAACTGTCTTAGCGAAGGGCTTCTTCTAGAGAAAGCTGTAACTCTGTGAGATGATTTCACAGAACACAAAGAAGTTTCTCAGAAAGCATCTTTCTCTTTGTTATCGGAGGATATTTCCTTTGGCCCTATGGTCTTCAAAGGGATCCGAAATATCTGTTCTCAGATTCCACAGAAATAAGGCTAGCAAAGAGATCCACGAAATACAGATGTAACTCTGTGAGATGAATTAATAGAACACTAAGCAGTTTCTCAGAAATCTTCTTTCCAGATTTCATCTGAGGATATTTCCTTTTTCAGCATAGCCCTCTATGGGCTTCCAAATATCACTTTGCCAATTCCACAAGAACTGTCTTAGCGAAAGGCTTCTTGAGGGGAAAGCTGTAACTCTCTGAGATGATTTCACAGAACACAAGGAAGTTTCTCAGAAATCTTCTTTCTCTTTGTTATCGGAGGATGTTTCCTTTGGCCCTATGGTCTCCAAAGGGATTCGAAATATCTGTTCTCAGATTCCACAGAAATAAGGCTAGCAAAGAGATCCACGAAATACAGATGTAACTCTGTGAGATGAATTAACAGAACACTTAGCAGTTTCTCAGCAAGCTTCTTTCAAGATTTCATCTGAGGATATTTCCTTTTTCACCATAGCCCACTATGGGCTTCCAAATATCACTTTGCCAATTCCACAAGAACTGTCTTAGCGAAAGGCTTCTTGAGGGGAAAGCAGTAACTCTGTGAGATGATTTCACAGAACACTAAGAAGTTTCTCAGAAAGTTTCTTTCTCTTTGTTATCGGAGGATATTTCCTTTGGCCCTATACTCTTCAATGGGATCCGAAATATCTGTTGTCAGATTCCACAGAAATAAGGCTAGCAAAGAGATCCACGAAATACAGATGTAACTCTGTGAGATGAATTAACAGAACACTAAGCAGTTTCTCAGAAAGCTTCTTTCCAGATTTCGTCTGAGGATATTTCCTTTTTCACCATAGCCCTCTATGGGCTTCCAAATATCACTTTCCCAATTCCACAAGAACTGTCTTAGCGAAAGGCTTCTTCTAGAGAAAGCTGTAACTCTGTGAGATGATTTCACAGAACACAAAGAAGTTTCTCAGAAAGCTTCTTTCTCTTTGTTATCGGAGGATATTTCCTTTGGCCCTATTGTCTTCAAAGGGATCCGAAATATCTGTTCTCAGATTCCACAGAAATAAGGCTAGCAAAGAGATCCACGAAATACAGATGTAACTCTGTGAGATGAATTAACAGAACACTAAGCAGTTTCTCAGAAACCTTCTTTCCAGATTTCATCTGAGGATATTTCCTTTTTCACCATAGCCCTCTATGGGCTTCCAAATATCACTTTGCCAATTCCACAAGAAGTGCCTTAGCGAAAGGCTTCTTGAGGGGAAAGGTGTAACTCTGCGAGATCATTTCACAGAACACAAAGAAGTTTCTCAGAAAGCTTCTTTCTCTTTGTTATCGGGGGATATTTCCTTTGGCCCTATAGTCTTCAAAGGGATCCGAAATATCTGTTCTCAGATTCCACAGAAATAAGGCTAGCAAAGAGATTCACGAAATACAGATGTAACTCTTTGAGATGAATTAACAGAACACTAAGCAGTTTCTCAGAAAGCTTCTTTCCAGATTTCTTCTGAAGATATTTCCTTTTTCACCATAGCCCTCTATGGGCTTCCAAATATCACTTTGCCAATTCCACCAGAACTGTCTTAGCGAAAGGCTTCTTGACGGGAAAGCTGTAACTCTGTGAGATGATTTCACAGAACACAAAGAAGCTTCTCAGAAAGCTTCTTTCTCTTTGTTATCGGAGGATATTTCTTTGGCCCAATAGTCTTCAAAGGGATCCGAAATATGTGTTCTCAGATTCCACAGAAATAAGGCTAGCAAAGAGATCCACGAAATACACATGTAACTCTGTGAGATGAATTAACAGAACACTAAGCAGTGTCTCAGAAAGCTTCTTTCCAGATTTCATCTGAGGATATTTCCTTTTTCACCATAGCCCTCTATGGGCTTCCAAATATCACTTTGCCAATTCCACAAGAAGTGCCTTAGCGAAAGGCTTCTTGAGGGGAAAGCTGTAACTCTGTGAGATGATTTCACAGAACACAAAGAAGTTTCTCAGAAAGCTTCTTTCTCTTTGTTATCGGGGGATATTTCCTTTGGCGCTATAGTCTTCAAAGGGATCCGAAATGTCTGTTCTCAGATTCCACAGAAATAAGGCTAGCAAAGAGATCCACGAAATACAGATGTAACTCTGTGAGATGAATTAACAGAACTCTAAGCAGTTTCTCAGGAAGCTTCTTTCCAGATTTCCTCTGAGAACATTTCCTTTTTCACCATAGCCCTCTATGGGCTTCCAGATATCACTTTGCCAATTCCACAAGAACTGTCTTAGCGAAAGGCTTCTTGAGGGGAAAGCTGTAACTCTGCGAGATGATTTCACAGAACACAAAGAAGTTTCTCAGAAAGCTTCTTTCTCTTTGTTATCGGAGGATATTTCCTTTGGCCCTATAGTCTTCAAAGGGATCCGAAATATCTGTTCTCAGATTCCACAGAAATAAGGCTAGCAAAGAGATCCACGAAATACAGATGTAACTCTGTGAGATGAATTAGCAGAACACTAAGCAGTTTCTCAGAAAGCTTCTTTCCAGATTTCATCTGAGGATATTTCGTTTTTCACCATAGCCCTCTATGGGCTTCCAAATATCACTTTCCCATTTCCACAAGAACCGTCTTAGCGAAAGGATTCTTGAGGCGAAAGCTGTAACTCTGCGAGATGATTTCACAGAACACAAAGAAGTTTCTCAGAAAGCTTCTTTCTCTTTGTTATCGGAGGATATTTCCTTTGGCTCTATAGTCTTCAAAGGGATCCGAAATATCTGTTCTCAGATTCCACAGAAATAAGGCTAGCAAAGAGATCCCGAAAATACATATGTAACTCTGTGAGATGAGTTAATAGAACACTAAGCAGTATCTCAGAAAGCTTCTTTCTAGATTTCGTCTGAGGATATTTCCTTTTTCACCATAGCCCTCTAGGGGCTTCCAAATATCACTTTGCCAATTTCACAAGAACTGTCTTAGCGAAAGGCTTCTTGAGGGGAAAGCTGTAACTCTGTGAGATGATTTTACAGAACACAAAGAAGTTTCTCAGAAAGTTTCTTTCTCTTTGTTATCGGAGGATATTTCCTTTGCCCCTATGGTCTTCAAAGGGATCCGAAATAATCTGTTCTCAGATTCCACAGAAATAAGGTTAGCAAAGAGATCCACGAAATACAGATGTAACTCTGTGAGATGAATTAACAGAACACTAAGCAGTTTCTCAGAAAGCTTCTTTCCAGATTTCATCTGAGGATATTTCCTTTTTCACCATAGCCCTCTATGGGCTTCCAAATATCAGTTTGCCAATTCCAAAAGAACTGTCTTAGCGAAAGGCTACTTGAGGGGAAAGCTGTAACTCTGTAAGATGATTTCACAGAACACAAAGAAGTTTCTCAGAAAGCTTCTTTCTCTTTGTTATCGGAGGATATTTCCATTGGCCCTATGGGCTTCAAAGTGATCCGACATATCTGTTCTCAGATTCCACAGAAATAAGGTACCAAAGAGATCCACGAAATTCAGATGTTACTCTGTGAGATGAATGAACAGAACTCTAAGCAGTTTCTCAGAAAGCTTCTTTCCACATTTCATCTGAGGATATTTCCTTTTTCACCATAGCCCTCTATGGGCTTCCAAATATCACTTTGCCAATTCCACAAGAACTGTCTTAGCGAAAGGTTTCTTGAGGGGAAAGCTGTAATTCTGTGAGATGATTTCACAGAACACAAGGAAGTTTCTCAGAAATCTTCTTTCTCTTTGTTATTGGAGGATGTTTCCTTTGGCCCTATAGTCTCCAAAGGGATCCGAAATATCTGTTCTCAGATTCCACAGAAATAAGGCTAGCAAAGAGATCCACGAAATACAGATGTAACTCTGTGAGATGAATTAACTGAACACTAAGCAGTTTCTCAGAAAACTTCTTTCCAGATTTCATCTGAGGATATTTCCTTTTTCACCATAGCCCTCTATGGACTTCCAAATATCACTTTGCCAATTCCACAAGAACTGTCTTAGCGAAAGGCTTCTTGAGGGGAAAGCCGTAACTGTGTGAGATGATTTCACAGAAC